>NC_136409.1:112395000-113825000 GCF_051521515.1 Lactuca serriola | reverse complement strand
TTTAAGGAAACATTTTTATTGGAAAACACATGTTTATCCGTTATCCATTTCCGTTGGTAGGCCTAAATGTTTTGCGGCAAAATAAATATGTGGCTGAGAATAATTCCCCAATTTCTCAACTTTTTTTTTCTCAATTGAATTCTCTCTCTCTCTCTCTCTCTCTCTCTCTATATATATATATATATATATATATATATATATATATATATATATATATATATATATATATATAAGGAAAAGTGAATATACCCTTAAGGATATATAAGCTTAGGTACCCAAACCCACCATAATACGTCGTTCTGTATCACATATACACATTGTAATTGTCCAATGTTCTTCTAATTCAACATCTAACTTGATATAAGGCCAATATTTTTATAAATTTTATATTTATCTTCCTCTTACATAATTTTCATTTTTAACAATAATATATATAGCCTACTTGGTGTCCGGCATAAAAATGTGATGTAAGAGAAAGTTAAGAGTGAAATTTCGAAAATCTTGAGAGTAATCAAGTTAAGGTTGAATTTTAAGAACACTATAATGAATATATCAAACAAAATGACGTATTATGGTGAGTTTGGGTACCTAAGTATATATACCCTTAAGGGTATATTCACTTTTCCCATATATATATATATATATATATATATATATATATATATATATATATATATATATATATATATCCGTTGTAAAGGGGTATCTCTTCCATGTCTACTGGTTGTCTATCCGTTATCTTGAATAGAAATTCCCTTAAACTCCGTTGATCAGCTAAATAAACACGGCATGAGAAAAAGTCTGCTATAATAGATGTCCCTAAATTAATAATCACAAAAAAGGGCAGGATTACCAAGTTCAGATTGATTTTTGGTAACTTCGAAATTTACTTACTAGTTTTATCCCCACTCTTCAATCTATTATATTTCTTGCCCACATAAATTATACAAACCAAAGGGCCAATGGTCTAGCGGTATGGAGTGACCATCTTATATGAGAGGTCAGAGGTTCAAGTCTCGATGGAGACATAGGTGATTATTTAGGAGTAGATTAGTTAGTTTGCTGTTAAAAAAAAAGATAAATTATATAAGATTTAACACTTGACTTTAAAAAACTTTGAAATGGTTCTTGCACCTGTTAATAACAATAATAATAAGAGTAAATTACAGGAATTGTCCTGTTGTTTGATGTAATTTGTGCGTTAGGTCCTAACCATTGTGTTTTTGTTGTGCGTTTTGCCCCAACAAAAAATAAAAAGACTATATTGCTCTTTCTAATTTCTTTTTTATTCTTTTATAGTTTATTTTTATTTTATGCACCTCTAGGTTCCGCCAAGGAAAATTAATTTCGATTTCAGAAAGTTGTTTGCTTTCTTTTTTGATGACGAAAATGTGAGTCTCCCTGATGTCCAGGATCTAGCCATGTTGATCTGTAGATGCCCATTAATGTCTTCTTTGATAGCAAAGGTTGCTACATCGAAGGTGAGAGACGGAGATGAGTGTTCCAGATTCGAGATGGAGAGTCGTTCTAATTTTGGATAACGAGTTCATGGCTCCACCACACTTCCCCTTTCATCTCTACCCATAAATCAATTTTGTTAGCGTATTTGGTAGGTAATGGTGGTATGACTTGATCGGAGTTGAAAGGGGAAGATAGATGAGAGAATCTGGTTGGTGTTATCAGGTGAGACCTGAAAGAAGAAGGATAGTTTCTTGGAGAGTTGAATATGATTTGAAAGAAAGAGAAAATGATGTCAGTATTAACCGGAGAGTGTGGCTAGGGGTGTTCGTTTGGATGGATCGGTTTGATCCGATCCAATCAAGTGAATCCAAATTGATTTTGGTTTTCAAAACATGGATCCGAATAGTCCAAACTAAATTCAAATCCGATCCGATCCGATCTAATTACAATTCGGTTGGATCGGTTTTTATAATTCGGTTTTCAAAAACTGAAACATTTTAAAACGACATATAATTATAATATTACCCAATTTTACACAAGAAACGAAAAATTTTATTTAGTTGTGATTTGAAATTTACGTACAAACAACCACTAAGCAGATATATTATAGTTAAATATTTTATAGATAGAAAGCTTTTGAGAGATAATACATATTGATGTTTTTTTATCGAGTGAAATGTTTTGAACCAATATGAAAAAATAAATTACAAAATCAATAGATAACTATAGATATATATTATAAATAAATAAATAATAAATGTTTATTCGGTTTTTTTGGACTATTCGGTTCTTATTTTATAAACCAAAACCAATCCGAAATCCAAAATAATAATTCGGTTTCGTTGAAAACCAATCCAAAAATCCGAATATCCGAACCAAATAGTTCAATCCAAATTGTCCAATTGGACAATTCGGTTTTATCCAAATAGTGAACAACCCTAAGTGTGGCCGCGGTTTGTGCCACCTCAGCCTCGCACATCGCCCCCAGACTGTGATTTTGTGCGGTTTTGGCCGCACTACGACTATAGAGGACCACGACATGTGATTGGTTGGTGAATGTTTGATCGTTGCACGGTCCTTTTGCGCGTTATTTGTTATTTATTATTTTTTTTCCTTTTTGCCTTTCTTTCCTATATATACACAAACACTTCATTTTTTTCACACAATACAAACCCTTCTCTCTCAAGTTAAAAAAAAAAATACCAATCTCTCTAAAAAAATGTCATCTTCTTCATCTTCTGAAGAATTTCGGACTATTTTTGATGCCGTTGTTGCGTGTGTTCAAATGGCGGAACAAACATACGATGCTTTATGCAATAACGCAACTGCAAGTTCTCAACGGAGAACACAGAGATATATTTTCAGAAATAGTGAAGAAGCCAACCAACGTTTGGTACAAGACTATTTTCAAGAAAAGGTCACTTATCAAGGGTATTATTTTCGTAGGCGCTTCAGAATGTTCAAAGGTTTATACGAACGTATAGTTGAAGATGTAACGAGGGAGTGCAATTTTTTTCAACAACGCTACGATGCTAGAGGTACACCCGATTTCACTCCCTTACAAAAATGCAAGACCACACTTCGTCAGTTAGCATATGACATTCCACCTGATGCGTTAGACGAAATTTTTAGAATGTCTGCTAGGATCGCACGAGACAGTCTCCACTTTTTCTGCCAAACTGTGATTTAGTTTTATGGTCCAAAATATTTACGTAAGCCTACACGTAATGACATCTTGCAATTGCAAGCTCACCATGCTAGTGTGCATGGGTTTCCTAGAATACTAGGAAGCTTAGATTGTCTCCATTAGGCATGGGAAAATTGCCTACGTCATATCATGGGCAATTTACCCAAGGTGATCATGGTCACCCAACGGTCATACTTGAAGCAGTTGCATCACAAGATCTATGGATTTGACATGCTTTTTTTGGTTCTCCTGGTTCGATTAACGAAATCAACGTTCTTAATCGTTCACTTATATTTAACAACATATACGATGGATCCGCACCAGATTCTTCTTTTGAAGTGCGTGGAACGTCATATAAGTATGGTTATTATTTAGTCGATGGAATCTGTCCTGAGTATGCTGTGTTTGTTAAATCGTTTACGTATCCACATGGTTCTAGACGAAAAAAATTCAAGAGGGCACAAGAAAGAGCTAGGAAGGATGTTGAGCGTGCTTTTGGAGCTCTGAAGAAACGGTGGTTTATACTGAAAAACCAGCAGTTCATTTAGGCGAGGAAAAACTTCAAGAAATTATGTATACATGTCTCATGTTGCATAACATGATTATTGAAGACGAATGAAGAGCGATAGGTGCGTTTGACGAGGAAGAAACCATACCAAAGACACAACCAATAGAAATTGGTGGCAAAGAGTATATGAACAGGAGAGCAGAGATACATTGCATTGAAACATTTTACAATCTTCTTAATGACTTGGTGGAACACATTTAAGGGGTTCAAAACATTAACCTTAATTTGGATCCACTGGATGACTCCGAAGACGAGTTCTCGGAGAACGACTTTATGTAGTTTGTTTTAGTTATTTTATCTGTGTTTTTTTAAGTTTATAGGATTATTTTAATGTCATGTGAGTGTTTTTCATTTTTTTTGGTAATGCAATGTAATGTTTTTTTTTTTAAATTTTCAAGTAATGAAAAATTATGTTTTGTTATTAAAAAAGAAGTTTTAATTAAAATAGCTAAACAAACAAAAAATATAAAAAATAAAAGTGTGGCAAGAAACCACACTTGTGTGATAAAAAATGACGTGGTGCTTATGTCGCGGTGGATGGAGTGCGGTTTCGATGACACCACACCCTCCAGCCTAAGAAAATGGTTGAAGATATATGGATTCGAATGATAAATGGAGGTGTGTGGACCCCCACTTATTAAATAGTTTATTTAATAATTTCATTTAATTGGTTAAAACAAAAAATTAAAATAATAAATAAAGATATATTGATCATTTTAATTCTCTTATAGACTAACAATTCCATAAAATTAAACCATAGATGTTTTGAAATAAAAAAAAAGGTTAAAAACAAAATGCATAAATTAGCTCAAAGAGGGATCATATGTGTAATAATAATAATAATAATAATAATAATAATAATAATAATAATACTTTTTTCAAAAAATGATCGGTTATCCTAACAATAAAAATATTATTAATAATAGAGTAAATTACTGAAATCGTCCCTATGATTTAGTTAAAATTGCACGTTTGGTTCCCAACTTTTATTTTGCACTCAGATCATCCATGTGGCTTGATTTTGTTATGTTTTTGTCCCTATGGTTTGGTCAAAATTGCATGTTTGATCCCTAACTTTATGTATGTAAGGGACGAAAAACAAAACAAAATCAAACCATAGGGACGATCCGAGTGCAAAAGAAAAGTTAGGACCAAAAATGCAATTTTGACCAAACCATAGGGACGATTTCAGTAATTTACTCTTAATAATCATTAAAACTAGCAATATAATTAATAATGACTTTAATAAATAAAATAGAAATAATAAAAATAATAATAAATAACAAATGTAATAATAACTAGGTGGGTAACCCCGCTACGCGGGGTTTGGTTTTGATCATAGGTTTGGTCTTTTCTTCATTATTTATGTATTTTGTATACCGAAAGGTAGCATGTTGTTGGTTGTCGTATGAATTTTGTAAAAGGGAAGTGTTATGTTTGTTACTATATAGTGCCAAATGTTATTTGTTTAATATATATATATATATATATATATATATATATATATATATATATATATATATATATATACTAATAAAAGAGTAGCTTTCACTTGTCAATATATTAGTTTTCCATTTTAAATTTATTACACCTTCTCATTAATGTGATTCCATTTTAAATTTTCAATTTTCAATTTTAAATTATTGTTTTCATTAATTCACAAATAAAAATATCTAATATATATTAAAAATTAATTTTATATATTTATTTGAATCAATGATTATAATTTCACATAACTAATAAAAATATCTCTTAAATTAATAATTTATTTAAAATAACTAATAATTTTGAGTTTTTACTATAAAAGTTTGATTAATTTTATAACCGGGTTCAAACGGTTACTACCATATTCCTGTGACTTTTTTGTTTCCCGCTCATTTGATACTCCTTCTCTTAACCTTGGAAATCCCCCTTTTTTCCCTAAAACTCGCATATCTTGTGTCCATCTTATAGGGGATTCGAATTTTGAAATCCAAAAATGTAGGTATCCCCCAAATCTCAGAATTCATCGGCGACCATCTCTTTTTCTCTCCTAATCCACCATATCGCCTCCTACCCTTACATCTATGTTTTTTCCAATTGTTAACAAACCCATGGTTTTTAAGTGAAGTCGCTAACGAGTGGACCTTCTGAAGACATACGATGCTCGATAGGGTTTTACGGGTGGGAGGAGAAGCGGTGAAAGCTTTAGCTTAAAGTTGTACCAGACACCCAATTTAGCAAGCATCTTTTTCTTAGGTATTAACCCATTTTCTTCGATTTTTTGGTCATGGAAATTGAATGTATTTGCTTATTTTCCTAATTTTGTTTATATTGATTTCGATTTTTGAATCCACCTATCACTTTATTGTCGATTTTGGAATTCACGCTTCATGTTATCAAGCTTTTTAATTTTTGTATTGTCTTTTTCTTCCTGTCACCTTATCTGCTTTGCAGAATTGTAGTTGCCACTTGCAACAATAAGTTATGTTTAATTGCTGTCATATGTTGTAGATCTGAATTTTATTTCTATTTTAGTGATTTAAGTTTTCATGGAGTAACAAAGTTTTGCTGTCATTTTTGGGGTTTTTTTTTATTTTTCTATATGTTTTTTGTTATTGACAGTTTACTTGATAAAAATCAATAATAGCTTTTTAGTTTCTTGTAAAAAGTTTGATATTTTTTTGCCAAAGAATCTGAATTATGGTGTGTTTTTAACAATATGATTGATATTGCTCCTAATATTCATTCTAGATAAGGAAGAGGTCAATTAATTTTGTAGAAGTTAATGTGCTTCAGCAGTTTCTCCATCAAAATATGAGATTAATGAGGTTCTCTTCACTTCTCTGTCTCACTAATCCTACATACCAAGTCCTGATACAAGTTTCTTGCTGCATATTTTTTAGGCCTCTTAGGAGATAATACATGCCTATCCGCTGAAGAAAAAATCATTTATTAGAGTATCATTGTTTGTTTTTAAACTGTTTGATGAAATATTTGAGTAAATTATAAGTTCTTTTTTCTTTTGAATGAATAATAAATAAGTTCTTACCGGGGAAAAAGTTATTGGTTGGCATAACTTGCTTGAGGTGGATGTTTAAGTCTTTATTTTAATCGAACCCTTCAAATTTTTGGTGACATTTTAGTCTCTTTTTTTTTATGTTTTAATTATATTTAAAGTTACTAAGTATAGCATTGATGTTTTTTTACGTGCCCGTGTAGGGAAAGAAAGACTATTTTGGTTTGTTGTGATATAATTTGTGCTAATGTGCTGCATGAAAAGAAAAATGATTTTCTTGGTAAGAAACAATATCCCCCTTTATGTATTATTGTTTTTGGAAAAGAACCTTTATGTATTATATAGAGCATATAACAGGAGAAATGGATTATCTTTGTGTTTTCATGATTGGTTCATGTCTCTCTTTCAGTTACTTGATGTATTTGATGATACCAGGAGGCATTGTGGAAATAGATTGTTTGGTTGATAAGTTTTTGCAATGAATTTTGCTGCACAATCTTTATAAGTAACAAAAGATTTTGGTTATGTTCTTGAAATAATGATTTATGATTCCAAAGTTGTGATTGATTTGGAATTTGGGTTGGCTTGATTTCAGCTGGAGGATCAAACCTAAAGTAATGATATATGCAGATTGAGATGCTAAAAGTTGGTTAAAAGGGAAGAGTATGGAGAATTATATATGCATACTTGGTCTTCGTTCAAGCTTTATCATGTTTGAGAGGAATAGAGGTATTTTTAGGAATTTAAGTCATGATCCTACTTATGTTACGAAATTGGTGTAAGAAAATTTGTACTAAAATTGTTAGATCTTATGGTTGGAATTTAAGTCATAATCCTACTTTTGTTACTAAAATTGTTAGATCTTATAGTTGGAATTTAAGTCATGATTGATTGTCTTTGTTTATTTTAAATCTATTTAATTATCTATTTCGTTGTACAACATGATCATATTAATTTGAAATAACAATGATACATTTACGGTTAATACATAAAACTTTGTATAAAAATATATGTTTGCAAATCTATCATTATTGATTACTATTTTTATAGTCTATATGTTATTTTACTTTATCACCCATGGTTTCCATGGGTTATAACCTAATATATATATATATATATATATATATATATATATATATATATATATATATATATATATATATATATATCTATCAACATGTACGTAAATGTAATTAATTAGGTATGATTTTATCGATAGCAACAGGTATTGCAGTAAGGAAGGCAAAGGCAATAAAAATAATTCCATTTAACGGAAGACAATAGAAGGTGTTGCTTTTGTGTGAAATATAGTACATTGCCTGAATTGTAGACATATTAAAGTACGTTACTATTCACTGGAATTCGCTCATTTACAAACACATAATAGTTGAATATGTTGTGATATGCGATTAAAAGTTGAATGTAAATTGTAGCAATGGAAATTGTATTGTAGTCGATATATTGCTATAAGTTAACAACTAACATTCACAAATATGATAGTATCATTCAGAAACATGATAGTATCCTATAAAAAGTTTTGTTTCGATAATATTTTGAAATCTCATCTTTTACATGGACAACATCCACAATTAGTTTTCGTGACGCCACTTGTTCCTTTGTTCATATACCGATACCTAAAACAACAATAAACATGTTTATCAACAAATTTATACACTTGGAAAAAATAAATAATTAAAAGATAATAATAAATATCCCTAGAAGATGATGAACTGTAATCATGGTGGACTGGCGGTGATGATTTTCATGCAAAAAGAAATCAGAAAGATCGGAAAGTAATAAAGAAAAAAACTAAAAAAATGGATAAATGTTTTAGGTAGTTTAATTTTGTGTATAATATTAGTTTTCTGTTTGTTTTGTACATAAGAAAAACTATAAACTCATTAACTTTTTACCCAAAAAAACAGTACATAGGGGCATTTTGGACAAAAACTGTTAAAATCATCATTTTTTAATAAAAGTATGTAGGGACATTTTTATTAAAAACTCTTAAATTAACTATTTTTTTAACAAAAAAACAGTATGTAGGGGCATTTCGTCAAAACTCTTATAATAATTTTTTTATCAAAAAAACAGCATGCAGGGTCATTTTGGACTAAAAAAATGTAAAAACAACGATTTTTTTTTAACTAAAAGAATAGTATGTAGTGACATTTACCTCCCCCACATCCCTCTTAGCATTGAATATGACATCTGATTTTATTTTGTGCATGTTACGCTTTCTAGATCTAATTAAACGAAAAAAAAAATTACAAAAAGGTTACTTTTTACAAACTTTTGTTTCCATATATGCTTAAGTGAAATAAATTTAAAACAACAAATTAGTTTTTACCCCATCTTATGGTGTTGCGAGTATGTGTGTATGGTGAGAAAGTGATACTGAGTTAAGCAATTGTCGATATGGAAAAAAAAAGTGACACCAACAGGCCTTGATAGGCTTAACCCTGTTAAAAATCCAACAGCCATAACATTAAATCTTAAAGGTAAAATGTTTTAATAAGAAAAACACATAAAATAAATGTAAAAATGCTAAAACTAAAAAGTGGTTCACGCTTTTTTTTCACTTTTGTTTATAGAAGATTATCTGCTATAATGTCCACATAATCAACCATTATCCTATACGTCCAAAGTTATTAATTCATTAATAAAAACAGTTATACCTTATTCACCAGCATCAGCAACTGTTTCTGAGGTTTTTACTGACAGTTGAGTATTGAGAGAATAAAAGAACAAAGAGTTGGATGTAGATACTAAAATAGTGGAAAATTGTTACAATACCAAAATAGAGTACATGGAAATGTGTAAGGAGTAATAATAAACACAACTACACAAGTTGAAGGAAGTAGAAAGTAGTTGTATACGTAGATATCAGAATCATGATTCAAAAGCATTTGTTTATAATCAAAAACAGTTATCTATTCTAAAGTCTAAAAAACTATTGTTTTTAATGAACTTGTTTAGATGGACTAACAATTGAACTCATCAACGGTTAGAGCTTATCAGCTATACAAAATGCCATGCTTACAATCCCCAATTTTATTGGCTATGTTTGTCATGTGTTACAAATTTACAGTAATCAGTCAAACTCATGCTTGTAATGGATAGTTGTAAGTTATGGTTATTATGCCTTTCAAAACTGTTAAAATTGTTAAATAACTAACAATTTGCAATGTGATTTAATAAGTAACATGTGATCACGCATGTTCTTTCCAAATTTGTCAAATAAATTTGTGATAGCCATTGATGCTGAAGATTTAAGTTTTGATATTAAATACCTCCATCGTGGTCATCAGTACCTACCAAAGTTACCTGGAAATCAGCAGATGAATCATTGTTGCACAAAGGTGAAGGGATATTTGGTCCTTTCATGATCTCAAAGGCAAGAATGGCAGCCAAATGTATGAAAAAACAGATTAATAATGTTGAAGTATTACATGAATGAAGTTTATGAAAGTAGTGATTTGATTTACCATGTAATAGTCAGAGTAAGAGATGATTGTTCAAGTGTTACCATTATCTACACGAAGAAAGTGTTAATCTGATGATTCTTCTGGTACGTGACAACAATTTCAAGACGAAAACTATTACTACAACCCTATAAATCCACCGAGTGATATAACAATTAGCATGAAACGATTTTATTGCTTAGTTTCTCTAGTGGAACCCCAAAATTTTATTTTTATTAAAAAAAACCAATTGTTTTTTTAGTTACTGTTTTTGATTCAGATTCGATAAAATAACTAATATTATTACTACAATATTATGATTTTTGTAATATATTTTATGTAAAAAAGACTAAGGAAAAGTGGCTGTCACTTAATTGGGCACCAACCTGATCAAAGTTTTTTGTGCAAAATGCACACTCATGGTCAAACCGTTGACCAATCAATTCACAATCTTCCGGTTGACCCAAAACCCATTTTGACCGGTCAACAGATGGCTAACCACGGTCGAAGTGAAAGTCTGGGTAAAACTTAAAGCCAAACCGCTTACAACAATAACATACCTTCTCTCAAACATATATTAAATTTGAAGAACATAACTATGACTTTATGTCGATAAAAGAAAATTTTGTGATTCAGCGTGTAAGATGCTATAAGAATGTAATGAGTAAGAATCATTCCATTCCTCCATCATTAATTTATTCCAGTCTATCAAAGTAAACAGATCCTAACAAAATCCAACACAAAACAACAAAATAAGTAAATATTTTAGTAAAATTACAATGGAACTATTACAGTAAGCACCTAAAGTTGTTGTAGACTTCTTCAACTCAGTTTTGGTCTGTCACATAACAACCCCCAAAAACACAAATTCAGTTCAATTACTCCCTCATCTCTTCTTGTAATGAGTAATAACAATTACAAAAATCTATAGCCTTTCATATAACAACTCAATAAAAAAACCAAATAATTAGTAACAAACTGTACATGTTTTTTCTGCTTTATTAGTTTCAATCCAACCTATGTTAATGTCCACATCAAAGTTGCATAAGAATGTAGAAAACAGATCAAGTGTCACTGACAAGGGAAATCATCTGATCACATAAGAAAGAGAAGAGAGACTGGGAAGAAGATCATCCAAGGAGAAAAAAGCAGAACACGAAGTATCAGATAACGAATATATAGAGAGAGAAGCCGGTGGTGGAGAACGATCGGCTGTAGAGCATCCGATTAGCAGAGACGACACACATATGTGTAGAGAACAGACAGATGTATGCATCTGAGGAAGGGTATTTTTGGTTTTCGTCGAGTCGAGTCTGATAGGTAGGGAATATGTGGTTGCTAGGTAGGGAAGTTTGGGTGTAGAACCCAAAAAACGCTGTCGTTTTAGTTAAAAAAAATTATCTCCGCTTTTTCCCTTGATCTCGCCCCAGATTTGCTTTGTCTTTCTTCCCCTTGTTTGAGTGGAATTCTTTTTCTGCCCAGATTATTTCAAAGTCTTAGTGTCTTTCTATTATGATAAAAAATTTACGAGATTGATTTTATCTTTCCATCCAATGCATTTAATTGTTGTTGTATGATCTTCTCTCGTGCTCAATATAAATTCATAAACACCTGATTTCAATTTTGATTTTTTTAGCCATCTTCCACAATCTGTTTTCTTCTTCTTTGTTGTTTCCTCGTGGGTACTCTCTATATCCTCATTAATTGCAACTTTTAATTCACTTGTTCGTGTCTTAACAAACTCAATTATGCGTATTCTATTTTGATTTTGCTGCTTCTATTTTCAAAAACTATTTTGCTTCTATGTTATGTTATTGACAAGTTGCTAGGTAAATATACAATTTCAGACATTGTCGGTCATTCCTTGTTCTAGTTTAGTTGCTTTTTGTTCATGCACACCATCCATTTGACAAAAATGCATTAAATTTCGATAATTCCAAGTCGGTTATTGTTGGAGATTGAATAAGCTAAAATGTGTCATGATTTGGTGGTCATGCTAGTTTATTCATCAACAACAACTTCAGCATCAAGCTACATAGTAGGCCACACATACATATCCGACAAGTCTCATTTGTATAGTACTCAAAGTAGATTGGGTATCCAAAAAAAATATTCACACACTGTTTAATTTATTTGTAAAGGTTATTTATGTAATGTTCCATTTCATTTCAAAAAATTGAATATTTGTACTTGTGACTTAAGGGTAAATTATGAGATTATCATCTATTTGGAAACCACTAGGTTGTTGATTTACTTGGAAATATAAATAATTCCATTTTTCCATCAAATGGGTAATTCACTTTGAAAATATTATATGCAGGATTCATATGGTAAAGATTATATGAAGGATTCACTTGGAAACCATTCCACCATTAATTAAATGCCTTGTTCAACTAATTTCTTAAGGTAAACATTGTATCTCTTTTTGGAACAAAGACACTAGTTTCTGTATAGCTCCAATGCACAAGATCAAGTACAAAATCTTTTAAATTTATGCTTGATCTGTACAAACTTCAAAGGCACCAACATGGTCGGCCACGAAACATGAAAACACCAAGTATTGTTCTTGTTGCTTATCGATGCAAGATTTGTTCTTTGTTCTTATTGCTCAGAAGTAATGTCCATATACAGTGCGTGTTATACAGATCCACACTCGGGCATAATTCACCAATAACAATTCCAGCCATGACCTCTACATAAGTTACTAGAAAGAAAACCAGCTTATCGGGCCAAATAGACGAAATTAGGGATCACCCATTTCGTTATGATAGAAAATAGCATGGAGATGCACCAAAATTGGCAGTAAAGACGACCAAAGCTACACCTTTTACGATACTGAAAATCAACCAGGATAGCAATGACATGCACACGATTCCTGGAAACCTATAAGAACCAATAAAATGGATTAAATCAGTTAAAATATACATCTAGTGTGAATTAAACCATCACATTGTCAAGAAATTAAAACAAGCATGGGAATCATATAAGAGAAATATTGATAAAACAAGTATGGTAATCAGATAAGATAAAAATTGATGATGCGATTGTCTGAATTTGACAAACTTTATTTTAAAGTTATACGATCTCTAAATCTTCTAAATTAATGGTTAATTAAACAACATTGAGCAAAACTTTCATCACTTTATCTCATAGGGCTATTTTCAAATACTTTTTAGGCAAAACTCAAAAGTTTCATAGTTTAATCTGTTAGGAATTTCATCTACATCAACCACCAATTAAACATACAGGTATTAGATATGACAGTACGCACCTAAGGCATATAAGACCAATATTTATTTTGAGGTTGAATTACGCTATCACGCAAACAAGGGACAGGAAAAGAACACATTGAAGAACAATCTAGGAAGTGGAGGTCGAGCAGTCACTAGAAGGATATTCATGCGAGAATTTATTTTTCAGATCAACAATCAAAATTGAGGTACAGTCGAACATATGGTCAAGAACTGGAGGAGCAGGTATAAGTGTGCAATGGTCAGAGGGAGAAGATAGACGGTAATTCTATTTTATTGGAAAACGACATCCCATTGAAGGTTCTATACCTATGCTTATATACCTAACAACCATATATTCCCTAACCCCTATATATATATATATATATATATATATATATATATATATATATATATATATATATATATATATATATATATATATATATATATATATATATAATAATAATAATAATAATAATACCTAGCGGTAATAACAATAATAAAATTAATAACAATATTAAATTATATATTCGAAAAATAATAAAAAATACTAATTATAAAAGAATTATTATTAATAATTAAAAATAACAATATAATTAATACTAACTTTAATAATAAAAGTAGAAATAGAGATAATATGATAACAATAATAAACAATAGCAAATACAATATAATACACATTATCAATAATAATAATAACTAGTGTATGAACCCGTGGTGAACCACGGGTCACGTTATTTGTTTTATTTTGTCATCGTTTTCTAAATGATAAACGTTTCAATTATTAGTGTTGCGTATTGTACACTTAAAAAGGTAGTAAAGGACATGATATAGATGGTATTTTATAAATGAAAATTTCTTTCTTCCACTAACTGTAACTGTTGTATAATTAGTTTATTTGATAAAGTTCGTTTCCATAAGGAGATCTCATTTTGAAATAATGGTGAAGAACAAAGTCATCATTTCCCTATAAGAAAGTTGTCCTTTCCCGGTTGTAATTTTAATTTCCGCTTTTACCTAGTCCTTTATGCTCTTCCTTATACGAAATTTGGCTTCTTTCTAATATAGTAGTTGGGTTATGTTTTGGATGTTTATTCGTTGAAAATAGTAGCAAAAATCAAGAAGTCTAAGTAAAGGATATCATATCTGAATTTTCAGAAGAAATGGGTGAATTGATGAACAATTTCACATCCATTCTATCGTATTCTATGTTAACAAATACCAAACCGAAATGCACCTATGCTTCAGATCAAGTGTTCAAATTGTATGAATATAAACTTTTAGACACATAAAAGAATGACATTGTACTTTAAAAATATGTAAGAAGTGGTAGCAAAGTAAGCCTATAATAGCATTATACTATAAAAAAGAAAAATAATAATCATTCTTTAAAAAATGTCAATTTTGGTAGCAAAATATGCCCATAATAGCATTATACGTTAAAAGTAAAAAGAATGGCATTATACTTATAAAAAATGTCACAATTGGAATCTTGGATTGAAATGGAAATCCAGATTTGATGAACTTTAACATACTCTTAATCAATCCAAGTATTATACTCGATTCCATAAAAGTAAATTTGAAACTAACTATTCTAATTAGCAACTTACTATGTGGGTATATTATAAAATTCTTTTTCCTAATTGATCAAAAATCAAGCGAATGTTAACTAAAACAACTCTAAAATTTAATTTTAATGAATACAAAATTCTTATTATGTTAATGAAAACCGGAAAACCTAAATCTTAAATAGTCATTCATTATCCATTTTCAAGATTATCAAATTCATACCTTTGGATTCTAACAAGGGCAAAATCGTCTTTTACCCTTGTCCATGATGATGACGTAATTAAAGGATGTTATGGAGCAAAATTTCAAGAAAGCCATAAAACATTTTTTTCAGGTTTCCTTTAATTCATGGGATTGTAAAAACATTTTTTGAATAATCATAATTGAAAATGAAACAGAAAATCAATAATTATCACACATACAAAAACTTCTTTATTTGGGAAAAAATATTATATATTGGAAAAAAACCAAGAAAAAGAGGGAAATTTAAGCAATTTATTTACGTGGGAGCATTTTGTAACAGATTCATGATATATATTTAACTAAAAAGTATCTGAATGTCAACATTTTACCACATAAACGACCTAGTTAGCATTAATCAGTAAAGGTGGCACATTTTTGTAATGGTAATTCTATCTTATGTTATAGATAATGTTATGTTGTGATGGTCAGTTGTTGGTGCTATGTTGTTGGATTGATTGTTACCCTTGCTGTTGTCTTTCTTGTGTGTTTACCTTTTGTTAGTCGTTGTTGTTCATAAGTGGCATCTGTAATAGCAGAAAAAATGTTATGCATTATTTTGATACCCACATAGTATAGTTATGTGACATACCAGTATCTTCAGATGTTAGCCGTTTTTCGGATTTGAGTGTTGTTGCAACAGGTGTCGACTTTTTTGTTGTGACCGTAATGTGTTCTGTTGTTGTCATTGGTGTAACTGGTGTGTTTGAAGGGATGACAACCTTGGGTTCTCGATTTCTAGTTTCACTTGTTGAGGTGATTATGAAGCGGATGTTGTTGGTGGCTGATAAGTTTGTGCATTGTATAAACCAATTTCTTGTTGATCCTTTGCATCTCTCTAATGTTGGGGGTAGGATATCTCTTGGTTGACTTACATTGCGGTTGATCAGTTCTTCTGAGGTAGCGTTTGTCAATGTTTGTGTGGCTTCATCTGACATAAAAATTATCATTGAGTCTGTGTTGTATGTGACAACAGCTGAAACTTTGTAACTGTTATTAGATGAAAAATTATTTGTTAATGGGTATGGATAATTGGAGTATGGTTCAACAAAGTTGTCACTCACAGAAGTTTTGGATCATTGATAGTTCCATGTGATATACAGAACCACCCATTTCCCTTTTTGTGTGTTGATTTTGCACAGGTATTGCAAGGAACATGGTACCAACAATCTTTGAACGTAAAGTCTATTATTTTAGCCTCTGCGATGAATTTCTTCCCCTGATACATGTTTTAATTAGATATTGAACAAATGTTATATGTGTTTTTTTGGAGATAGGGGATGAGGTGAATAGTTACCTCAATGTCGGAATAATTTGAGTTTTTGAGCTGTTGTAGCATAGTTGTTACTACTGTGGGACTAAGCCTTGGACGGAATTCAGTTCCAAACCTTGTAATTGGTTATATTAAGTTTAAAAAGTTTGGATTTTTCAGTAGAAGGCTCAGTTGTGGAATAGAGTATTAATGCATTTTATCAGTATATTAGATTGTCAATTACCTTTGAAGAAGAGTTTCGGTTTCAGAAATTGGCGGATTGATATATAGGTATGTTGCCATGCTACTTGTTAAGGTTAAGCTTCCTGTTTAGAATACAAAATTAGTTAATATTGAATAATGTGTCACATTGGTGATTTGATAACAAATAATGTTTGTAAAACTAACCGTTATACATTGTTGCCTTGACATTTGTTAGAGCAATGACAGATGTGCTGTGATTAGACATAATGACATTCCGGTCAAACTTTGTAGGTGAGTCTATGCATTCTTTCCATAAAAGTATTGTGATCTCCTCAGCACTTGTGTAGGTGGTGATGAATTAAAATGTTAGTCCTATGCATTTGTCGGATGAGATTTGTTTATGATATGTATTACTTACTTTGCGTCTGCAAGTGTCATTGCCATGAAGGGTTCCTTGTTTTTCTTCTTTCGTTCCCTTATGTTTATTAGGACCCCGATGAAATCTAAACATAGTTTTAATTGCAATGAGTATGTTTTTAAGGAAGTTGTGTACATATGTTCTGCAATGTAAGGTAATCTTTGTGTCTACATGCAAACTATACCTGGATATTCGATGTTCTTGTCAGCTATGGTATGTAAGTGAGCACGTGGTTGGAATCGAAACCATACTTTTGGAAGGGATGGACATTCAAATATTTGTTCAATTGTTGATGCCTCCCCAATGTTAATGTGAACTGGGTGATCTAGAATCTTTTGGTATTTATCTGGAGTTGTACATGTGTAATTTGTAATGCGATAGCATTCATTGAGTAGTAGTTTTGACTCTATAGTTGTTTCATCTTTTTTTTGTTCAAGTAGTTGGATTGCATCTCCCTGTTGAAAAAAAAAGCAAGAAAGTTGCAGACATAAATGTGGATGACTGAGGTGGTTTGTGATTCAATTTGTTCCTTACATGTTTGTCCACAATGATGAACCAAGTGTCCTTTTTCCTGAAGTTCGATGTCCATTCTTGAAGCACACGTATCTCTAGTGGTTTTCTCAGTGCTCCGAAGTAGAGGTTGGATATTCTATCCATATCTGGCATCACTTGGGTGCTAGCATAAAAAAAATTTGTTGATTAGTTTTTTAGTAAGTGAAAAACAATAATATGGTGACCATGGGGTTTGAAATTCTGTAACAAAACAATTTTACACATTGGGTTAGATAGATCATATTACAAATACATATATATGATATAAAACCTCGCGCATTTCAACTTTCACCAACAAATCTTTGAAGACAACGTTCTTGGTACTATTCATTGGTAAATCTTCCTCTTGTTGTAATAGAATTTTAATTGAGTCGGGTGAGGTAGCTCTAGATAGTGCGACGTATAGTTGACCATGTGTGAAAACGTAGTTTTCAAGAAATAGACCGACTTTTTTAGCGATTGACCCTGACTCTTGTTTATGGTCATTGCATAGCAAACTTTTACTGAGAATTGTTTTCTTGTGAAAATGAATGGTAGGTCTGGACTATTGTGAATAAACTTGATTCTTGGAATATACACCCGTTTGCCTATGCATGTTCCTGTTAGTATGGATGCCTCAATGACCGACGGTAGCAACTGTGTAATAATCAAATGTGTCCCATTGAACATACCTTCTCTTTGATTGATATTTCTTAGCAGCATTATAGGTGTGTTTAACTTTAACACAAGTTTGTGTGTGGGAACACCGGAGAAATCTAAGTTATTTAGGTAATCTTGTGGATAAAGTGTATCCAAGTCCAATGCATCTCGAGTGGGTGATTTTATTGAATCATAGTTGTTATACACTACCTCTTGACCTTGTGTTTTTGACAAAATTAGAGTATTGAATCGTTCTGCAGTCTCGTTTTTTGGACAAATAATTGCCCGAGCAGACAACTCTTGAGGTGATGCGTTAGTTAGTATTTCAGAACCATACACAAAATCAATAAGTGTTGCGAGTCCTTGATCTTTTGATTTTATTAGAAACATGTCAGGTATGTGTATGATCCTTGTGCTATGTGCATCTTCTTTGTCTGGAGTTCTGATATTTCCATCACCTATGTCTAGTAACCATGAAGCAAATTCTGATGTTAGACGTGTAGAGTCAACCGAAGTTCCTGTGTCAGACAATCGCATGTTGTGATGCAACCTGAATACTGTAAAGCTTGACCACAAATATGAATTTGGGAGAGTAAAGCTAATTATGTCAGATTTTCTGCATTTAGGTTGAACTGGAAGTGTTTGACGGAAGTCACCACCTAACAACATTGACATCCCGCCAAAAAAATGACTATCATCTTCCAAGATATCACGTAGAGATTTATCAAGGAATTCAAAGCATCGTCTATCACTCATTGGAGCCTCATCCCAAATTATCATGGATGTAAGTTTTAACAGCTCGGCAAGTTGTGTTTTTTTTAATATTATAGGACGACTTATCAGTAAGATCAATTGGGATGACGAATCTTGAGTGTGCAGTACGACCAGATGGTAAGAGTAATGATGCAATTCCTGAGGCTGCAACTGCAAGGACAATTTTTCCAATGGATCTTAGATATGAAAGTATGGTTGTCCACATGAACGTTTTACCAGTACCACCGTGACCATATAAAAAAGGAGTATTTTTCTTTTGTCTTCAGTGGCTTTCACAACATACTCATGAACCTTGAGTTGGTGTGGATTCAATTGTGAGACCATGTATGTGTATTGGGAGGCCAACGATTGTTTGTCATAACTTGTTTCCTCTAATAACAATTTATTCTTAAGAACAGCTAGAACAGAAGAGGATGGCAGTGGTAGCCCAAAGTCTGCAAGTGATTTGGATGGTGTTGACGCAGGTAGTGTTTTTTGAATATCTAATAGGACTTGTTGTTCAATGATATTAGTGTCAGGTATAATTTGATAAGTTGAGTAAGTTTGCATGTATGAATAACGTATGTCGTCACCCATTTTATCCTTTGCTGATTCCCATAGTAACAGAGAAGTGCCAACTTCACAGAATATTAGTAGGTGACAGAACAGGGATCTTAGTTCCGATGATGATGCTGAAAACGCCGCTTCATGGAAGGTTGTTAACCATTCCTTGTCGTCGCCTGTCAAACCTAATGCATCACACGCATCTCGATAAGTAGAGTACGTTTGCCCGCGAACAGTTATGATATCTACAAAAGACTTACATCCTTTTTGGTGAGAAAGCCAAATTCGCAAATAAAACAACTCTCCTGCGGTGGGATGTACATATGCAAGTCTACCCATAGTTGTAGAAGTTGATGTAATTGTTACAGCTCTATGAACCCATGCTTTTGCACGGGTGTCCCACTTGTACTTACTTAGGTATTCATTATATGTAAGCCCGACACCTCTTGAATCTTTTTGGTTATTATGTAACCATTCAGTCAACATTGTAACTCCAAAGTCCGAATTATCTATCAATGTATCTAATCTTGCACTTTCCTTGAATATAGTAGGTTGCATGCCTTCCAAGTGAATATGAAGCACTTGAACTGCTGGATAACGTTCGTGAATAGAAAAGTTAAGGATCCTCCATGCTGCTTCATGTGGGCATATGTATCGGCCATCCAAAATGACTTAATCTCGTTCACAGCAACAGGTGCAACAGATGTGGAGCCACCACAATGACCTTCACTCTTCTGAAGAGTTAAACAGACATGATCTACACCTGTAGATATGTATTTAAATAAGTATTTTATCATCATGTTCCATCCGCAATATTCAACATTAATGTGGGCATCAAACCAACTGCATAAATGCTTATTATATGGCACCACATACCCGTTATCAACTATAATACCGTTGTAACGACCCAAAAATTCACGACTAAAAATTTCTTTTAAAACATTACTAAGCCATATCATAAGTCATAACATAATTTTTGAGTATTAATTCAAAACATAATCTCATTATCAGAGTCAAACATTCCCAGGCTAACTGACTATGGTGTGTGCACTGCAACCTCTTCGAGCTCCTCTTTTGAAAACTGAGTACTTGAAACCAAAAACTGAAACCGTAAGCACGAAG
Organism: Lactuca serriola; assembly: GCF_051521515.1. Taxonomy (NCBI): domain Eukaryota; kingdom Viridiplantae; phylum Streptophyta; class Magnoliopsida; order Asterales; family Asteraceae; genus Lactuca; species Lactuca serriola. The sequence goes on along the minus strand of NC_136409.1, from coordinate 113,804,276 downwards.
CTTAGTGAGCTCCCCCAATCTACCACATACCATACAATAACATATAAAGCACATACTGGGCCTTGCCCACTGCATCGAAGCGAGGCCCAGACTAACTGGGGCCTTGCCCCCTACATCAGACCGGAGTTCGGAAACTGACTGGGACCTTCTCCCCTGCATCGGACCGAAGTTCGGACTAACTGGGGCCTTGCCCTCTGCATCGGACCGAAGTCCGGAAACTGACTGGGACCTTGTCCCTTGCATCAGACCGAAGTCCGGACTAACTGCATCGGACCGAAGTCCGGAACTAACTGAACAAAGCATAACATAAACATATCAACTAGCATGAACACACACATATACTGCATACTGCATCGGGCCGTAGCCCGGAACACATAACACATAAATCCTGTTTGAGCCACGAAGGCATCAAACATACTAACTACTGCGTCGGACTGAAGTCCATAAACTACTGCTAGCTAAACGGGCCGGCATTGTGGCCTTAACCCCGTTCCTACTGAAAGGAAACTCACTTGAACTGCTGAGCTCTGCTGATAACCCTCTGGATACTAACAGATAACCCTCTGAGGCACTGCTCTTCTTAGCTCTCCGTGCTACCAATAACAATATAACACTTAGTCTGACAGTCCCCCAAAAGTCAACTAAGTCAACTCTTGTCAAGGTCAAAGTCCTGGTCAAAGTCAACCTTCCAGGTTGACCCTACTCGCCGAGTCAGCCTACTGACTCGCCGAGTTCATGAGCTCAGAAACCTCCTTCATCCGCGACTTGACTCGCCGAGTCAGACCATGACTCGCCGAGTCTACTGATTTCTGAGTCCTGACCTGTCCAAGTCACAGGGTCCCCACTCAACTCACTGGTCCGAGTCTCAACTCGAAGGGTTTGGGGTTTCGCGACTTGACTCGCCGGGTCCAAGAACAAACTCGCCGAGTCCAAGGCAATCTTCAAAAGACTCGCCGAGTTGTTCTTCCAAATCGTCGAGTTCCTGCCCATCTTCATACAACTCGCCGAGTCTACCCATGTGACTTGCCGAGTTACTACGCGACTCAAGTCTGATATCTAGCCCGACTCGCCGAGTCATCTCCCAGACTCGCCGAGTCCATACGTGCATTTCCATAATTTTGAGTCACAGAGCTTCTCCTTTGCTCCAAACAATAGATCTGGGTTCCTAGAGTCCATTAGCAACATAAAGTTGCTAACTTTACATGCTTTTTTCCTCGTAATACCAAAAACCAAGCTAGAGAGGAACTCAACTCATGGGGAAAGGCTTTTGCATAGCAACTAACATGGCTTTCTGCATTTTCGATCCAAATAGAGCTCAGATCTGGAGTTTCAATTCCAGATCTAACTTATGCACCAATTTCTCATCACATACTCTCAAAGAAACCCTTAAACTCCATGAAAGATTGATCTAGAAAGGAGAAATCCAAGGATAATGATTCATTACCTCCAAATGCTCTAAAAAGTTCCACCAACTCTGGATCCAAGGCCTCCTCTTGCACCACTATGAATCTCTTCTCTTCCAAGCTCCAAATTACTTCACCAAGGGTAGATCTGCTGCTCATATTGAAACGACGCTGCTGGAACCAGCCTGCTTATCTCCCATCTGACTACTCAACTCCCACTAACTCGAGCCTTCCATCCTAAAACAAAAGCTATCTGCTTAACTATCCTTACAGATCACTTATACTTGGTAGAAGGCTCAACTGATCCTGCTAAGAGGGACTTGCCATTTCCAAATTAACCAACTACACCATCAGCACTCGCATTCCAACACAAATACTAATACTGTCCATAACTTTGAAACTATCTGAAACACTGAACTGCCTGCAACACTGAACTGCCTGCAACAATGAACTGCCTGAAACACTGAACTGCCTGAACACTAAACTGCCTGAAACACTGAACTCCAACTCAACTGTGGAGTCCAAGGACTCCTTACTTAGTCACTCCTACGACTTCTGAATGAAATCATTCTCTGGAACTAGTTTCCACTAGTTCTCCTGCCAATGTGGCTCTAATAACCTCCCGATCCACCGATCGGGTCCAAACGTCACATCCTGACATCATCAAATCCAAGGCTGAAAATGATGGCTCCCATACTAACGGTAACCCTCAATGTGCATGAATCTAAGCGGTCCACTGCTTCACTGATCTCATAATTGAGGTGATGATCCAACTAACGAATCATCGGCTCAACCATAACTGAACCATTCGGGAGATCTGAAATCTAACCCGTGGATTTCCCATATCCTTACTGCTGCACCTGAACTGGTGGGTATGACTGCTTCCCCCGTGTCCAAACAACGCGCTCATGCTATCTACTAACCTGACGAATGCTATGGCTACATCCGGAGACTTTCAACTCCCTAATATTATCTAGCTGCTAGTGAATGCTACGGTTACCCCCGCAGACTAACAACACTCTACTACTATGTGACTGCTAGTGAATGCAACGGCTACCCCCTCATACTTACAACACTCTACTACTATCTGACTGCTACGACTACCCCCGCAAACTTACAACACTACTACTATCTGACAGCTAGTGAATGCTACGTGTGACATCCCCAAAATCACGGCCAGAAAAGACCGGTTTGTTTATGCTTTGTTTAACAATCAGAGTAACATTTTAAATAAAAGTGTTGCAGAATTTGTCCCAAAACAAAATATGATAAAGATTTATCAAAAGCATTTCCATAGAAATGTATTTCATTAAAAGACTTGGGATGTCATGTTCGTACAGATCAAAAGCATAAACCGTACAATATAAGCCTTACTACATTATTTCATATCTACAGGCCTATATCCATAATCCCTCGTCCAAACATCATAACTATGCTCAAGCGCCACTACCTGTAATACATAAAACTGAGTGGGTCAGGCTTGGGAGCCTGGTGAGCACATAGGGTTTTCAACCCATAATAAATAAGTTTATTAACTTCATTAAATTAAACAAACCCGATTACCCGTTCCCGTTATCCTCACATTACGTCCCTAAGCATCTATCATAAGGGACCTATCCTAAGGATTATCATCGGGACGGACACTACTGCTAAGGGGATTCCTCAGCAATAAATGTCCTTAAGGCAACCATGTGGGGGATGGAGTACATCTGGTGAGCACACAGTTCAAATAAACACACAGTTCGAATAAACACCTACAGGTTGCGAGCCTGCTAGTGTTCCACTGGATTGTCTAGAATAGTCCGTGGTCGTTATCTATACTCTGCTAGATGACTGGATCATCAATAACATCTATAGCGAGGCCTCTCATCGTTTTATCTTGTCACACAGCAACTATTACATCTACCCATGTTTTACCCAACACATTTTGTAGATATAAAATACATATACAGTTTAAATCATTAAAAACATGTATAAAACGTTCATCCAGCATAGATAGCAAGTATTCAGATAATATGCACACATAGCACGTAATTTATATAAAATACTTCATATCTATGTGTAAGCTGAAAGTAACTATGCACTCACCTGGTAAGGTGGTGACTCGGCACTCGGACAACTCTTCGTTACTTCTTAAAACAATTTTTTCCTTGACCAAAACCTTGTATTAATACCACTAGAGTTTAGTTTTAACGTTAATCGCGACTAATTAATAGTCTAGCTATTATTACTATTATATAAGCGTTAAATAACACTCAATATAACTCATAATAATAGCCCAAATAATTATTTTAAGGTCCTAATAATGTTACTATAATTAAATAAAAGCTATATTGAATATAGTATAGGCGTAACTCACTTAAAATGGGTTTTTATTAAAAACCGGGCTTCGCTGGAGCAGCGTTTCCGAGCCGAAAGCTTTTCTTCTCGGAGCCGTCGGGCGCTCCGGGGCTTTCTTCTCGTGATAGGGAGGTTCCCTAGACTTGGTAGGGGTTTAGGGAGGCTAGAGAGAAGTTAGAGAGCGAAAGAGAGGCTTATGGTGTGAAGAAAATATGAGGAGTTCACCCTTGTATTTATAGGAGTTTTATAGTAAAGTAGTCTCTAAGCTTCGTCCGTAACTTTTGCATACGAGCTCCGTTTTTGTCTGTCTTTTTACCGTTGAGTTCCTATTAATGAGATCTTCAACTTTCATTTAGACCTCGTTAGCTAATTCTCATTCTATCTCAGATTTACAAAACTGTATCGAATTCGTCGCGCTCGAAAAGTAGAGACTAAGCTTCGTCCATAACTTTCGCATATGAGTTCCATTTTTGTCTGTCTTTTTACCGTTGAGTTCCTATTAATGAGATCTTCAACTCTCATTTAGACCTCGTTGGCTAATTCTCATTCTATCTCGGATTTACAAAACTGTATCGAATTCGTCGCGCTCGAAAAGTAGGGACTAAGCTTCGTCCATATCTTTCGCATACGAGCTCTATTATCGACGTTCTTTATATCCACACATTGGTATTTACGAGTACTACAACTTTCATTTAGATCCCGTCGGCTAAAAATCGACCGATCTAAAATTCAGATTTCGGGCTGTGCACTGCTATGCTAAATCTTAGAAAAATCATAACTTCCTCATACGAAGTCAGATTTGGGCGTTCTTTTTATCGATGTTCTTAGTTTAACATATTCTATGACTTTTGTTTAGAGCGCTAAGGCTAAATCTCGCTCTATCGTAAATTCACTATTTACGCTTCCCGGTATCGTGCCGGTTCTGTCGCGAAACTTCGACGGGTCATAACTTCTTCGTTATAACTCGGATTTCGGCGTTCCTTATATGCACGGAAACCTTGAGACATATTCTACAACTTTATGTAGAGATATTGGGATTATATCACACTTTAATTTTGACGTTCATTTTTATTTTTTATTAATTATACATTTATAATTAAATAATAAACACATAAACACACATAATTCACATAATACTCAAATATTTCATCTTTATTACTTCAAAAAGAGTTACAAGAGTTGACCTAGACTATTACATTGACAAAAATGCTTAGCCCTGAAACCCGGGCGTTACAATTCTCTCCCCCTTAGGATGATTCCGTCCCGGAATCATGCATCAGCAAACAGATGTGGATAGCGACTCACCATGTCATCCTCTGTTTCCCAAGTGAGATTCGGCCCATTCGAATGTTTCCATCGGACTAGCACCAAGTCGACCATCTTGCGTCGTAACTTCTTAGTCTTACGGTCAACAATTGCCTCAGGCTCCTCGATCAGCCTTTTGTTCTCATCCATCCTTAACTCTGGGATTGGAATTATGTCGGGAACATCTCCCGTGAATTTCCTCAAATAACACACATGGAAGGTGTTATGAATACCATCAAGTTCTTCGGGCAATTCCAGCTTGTAAACTTGGTTCCCAATCTTCTGAAGAACTTTGAATGGTCCAATAAACCTTGGACTCAACTTTCCTCGTTTCCCAAATCGTATAAGTCCCTTCCACGGTGAGACTTTAAGCAAAACGGAATCCCCAACTTCGAAGGTCATCGGTCGTCTTTTCCTTTCAGCATAGCTCTTCTGACGATCTTGAGCTGCTAACATTCTTTCCCTAATCACCTTCAACTTCTCAGCAGTCTCATGGACTATCTCGGGGCCCGTAAACTGCTTCTCTCCGGCTTCAAGCCAACAAGACGGCGTATGACACTTCTGCCCATACAAGGCTTGATAAGGAGCCATCTTGATGCTTGAGTGAAAACTATTGTTGTAGGAGAATTCTACCAGAGGTAAGTGCTCGTCCCAATTTCCTTGGAATTCGAGGGTACATGCTCTCAGCATATCTTCCAACGTCTGAATCGTTCTTTCGCTCTGACCATCGGTTTGTGGATGGTAAGCAGTACTCAAACACAACTTTGTACCCAACTCATCTTGTAGACTCCTCCAAAACCTTGATGTGAAACGACTATCACGATCTGATACAATTGTAAGAGGGACACCGTGAAGTCTTACAATTTCCTTCACGTAAGCATTTGCAAGCTTATCCATAGACCACTTCTCGTTGGCTGCTATGAAGTGTGCACTCTTGGTGAAACGATCCACGACTACCCAAATCATGTCGTGACCGTTCTTCGTCCTGGGCAGTTTAGTCACAAAATCCATGGTGATGTCTTCCCATTTACCCATGGGTACAGGTAAAGGTTCTAAACTCCCATACGGTTTCTGATGTTGTGCCTTAAACCTCGCACATGTTACGCACTCGGCCACATACTTCGCAACATCGAGCTTCATCGTCGGCCACCAGTAGTAGGGTTTTAGGTCCCTATACATTTTAGTGCTACCGGGATGAATCGAGTACATGGTCTTGTGTGCTTCTTCCATCAGAAGATCTCTTATTCCTCTCGTCTTAGGTACCCAAATTCGATCTTGGAATACCTTCAGTCCTCGACTGTTTGTACCGAATACTAACGTTCTTCCCAAACGTTCTTCCTTACGGTCATTTTTCTCTAAAGCTTCTTCTTGAGCTTTCCTGATACTTTCCACAATTGTCGAGATGACTTCAATTCTTAACGCTCTTGGCCTTTTCCTTTCAAGATTGACTTTCCGACTGAGAGCATCAGCAACAATATTTGCTTTACCTGGGTGGTAAAGTATCTCACGGTCATAGTCCTTGAGAAGTTCTAGCCAGCGTCGTTGCCTTATGTTCAACTCCTTCTGATTAAAGAGATACTGGAGACTCTTATGATCAGTGAAGAGCTTGCACTTCGTGCCATAGAGGTAATGCCTCCATATCTTTAAGGCAAAAACTACCGCTGCCAACTCCAGATCATGAGTGGGGTAGTACTTTTCGTGCTCTTTCAATTGTCGAGATGCGTATGCTATCACCTTTTCTCTTTGGGTCAAAACACAACCCAACCCGACTCCAGATGCATCACTATAAACCGCGAAATCCTCAACTCCATCGGGTAGAGAAAGTATCGGTGCTTCACATAACTTCTTCTTTAGCTTCTCGAATGCCTCATCGTGCTTCTCACTCCACGTATACGTAGCTCCTTTGTGGGTCAACGCTGTTAATGGAGCAGCTATCGAAGAAAAGCCTTGGATAAATCGTCAATAATATCCAGCTAATCCTAGAAAGCTTCGGATCTCCGTGGGACTCTTTGGACGTTCCCACTTCATTACAACCTCGATCTTTGCGGGATCAACCATTATCCCTTCCTGGTTAACCACGTGACCCAAGAACTGGACCTCTCGTATCCAAAAGTCGCATTTGGAGAACTTAGCGTAAAGCTTCTCCTTCTTTAATACTTCCAACACTTCTCGTAGATGCTTGCCATGCTCCTCCTGGCTTTTCGAGTAGATGAGAATGTCGTCGATGAACACTATCACGGATTTATCGAGGAATGGTTTACAAACCCTATTCATCAAATCCATGAATGCTGATAGAGCATTGGTTAGTCCAAACGACATAACCAAGAACTCGTAGTGTCCGTATCTCGTTCTGAACGCAGTCTTCTCGATATCCTGATCTCTCACTTTCAGCTGATGATATCCCGACCTAAGATCGATTTTTGAGAAGTAGCTCGAACCTTGCAGCTGATCGAATAGGTCGTCAATCCTCGGCAATGGATACTTGTTCTTCACCGTTGCCTTGTTCAGCTCTCAGTAGTCTATACACATTCTCATGCTTCCGTCCTTCTTCTTCACGAATAACACCGGAGCTCCCCAGGGTGATGAACTAGGTCGAATGAAACCGTTGTCCAACAGCTCCTAAAGATGCGTCATAAGCTCCTTCATCTCTGTCGGTGCTAATCGGTAAGGTGCTTTCGCTATTGGTGTCGTCTCTGGTAACAAGTCTATTCGGAACTCTACTTGTCTATCAGGTGGTAATCCGGGAAGATCTTCGGGAAAGACTTCCGGATAATCACACACAACCGGTATATTCTGCACCTCTTTCTTCTCCTTCTTAGCATCGATTACGAATGCCAAGTATGATGCACAACCCTTGGACAAACATTTCCTGGCTTTCATCAGGGATATGATTCCAGAATTTACTCTGCGTTTGTCCCCATACACCATAAATGATTCCTTTCCGGGTGGGTTCACCCTTACTATCTTCTTTCGGCATTGAATCTCAACATCGTTGGCGCTAAGCCAATCCATACCCAAAACGATGTCGAAACCGTTTAACTCTATGGGTAATAGCTCTTCGTGGAATTCGTTTCCGTTTAGATCAATGACGATGTTCCTAATACGATTACTAACAGGTACGAATTTGCCACTGGCAACTTCTATAATAAGGGCATTATCAAGTTTTTCTACAGGCAATGCTAATTTCCCACCAAATTTATGCGACACAAAAGAGTAGTTGGCTCCGGAATTAAATAGTATATTTGCAGGCAAACCATTTACAAGAAAGGTACCTGAAACGACGTCTGCTGCCTCCTTCGCAGCCTCGAGCGTCATCTGGAAGGCTCTCGCCTTCGGCTTCGGTGGTATGTTGGGTCTTCCCACATCTTTCTTCTTTGGGCAATCCTTAGCAATATGCCCTTCTTCACGACACTCGTAGCACACCCTCTTGTTGGTGGTGCACTCATTGGCATAGTGCCCCGTTTTCCCACACTTGTAGCAGGTTACTTCCTCGCCACATTTTCCCGAGTGCTTCTTCTTGCACTTCTCGCACCATTTAAATTCATTTCCTCCTCCTCTAAACTTCCTGGTACTGGATTTGCTTCTCTCATCGGGCTTCGCAGACCCCTCAAATTTCCTCTTTTCGCCAACCTCGGTCTTGTTGGCGGCTCTTCCCTTGATCATCTCCTCAATCGACTTGGTAGCCTAGATAGCTGCCTCCAAAGTAGGCGCCTGACGCACTGGCATTGCATATTCCCATGGAAGTCCTTTTGCGTACTTGTCAATTTTCGTCAGCTCATCCGGAACAAGACGTAAGGCGAACTCCATCTTCTCTGTGAAGTTGTTGGTGTATTCATCAATAGACATGCTTCCTTTCTTTAAGGTAAGGAATTGGTTTTCTAGCTCGAGCAGATTTTGGGCTGAGCAGTACCTACGTTTGAATTGCACCAGAAATTCTGCCCATGTCAGCTGCAGGGGCTCATTGGGGCTCAACGTCTTTCCCAAGGTATTCCACCATCGTACAACGCCTCCTCAAAACTGACGCACTGCAAATGTGGTCTGTTGTTTTCCCTTGCAACCGCACGTCATGAAAGCTAATTCCATCTCCGAGATCCAATCCATGACCCCGATCGGATCCTCCTTTCCAGTGAAAGTCGATGGCTTGCAAGTCAGAAAATCCTTGTACTTGCATCCATTCCTCTCGACTTCGTCATCTTGGTTGTTTTGTCGAACTATTGGTGGGTTGACTTGACCAACAGTCCCACTGTAGTTTCCTTCCTCAGTCTGCCCTTCGTTCAACTCGGGCTATTCGATCTGAATAGTCGCTTCCTCTCGATTTTGCTGGAGCAAACGTCTGGTTTCCTCCATTTGACGATCCAACATCGCTTGGATCATCGCTTGCACTCCGGCCATCGTTATTGGCTCAGCAGCGGCTACCACAACCGGTATTTGCTCAATCGCTGGGGGTTGATCTCGGTTCCCATTTGCATTCACGTTTCCGCTACGGGTTCTTGCCATCTTGATCTATACACCGAATAAGGTGAATCTAGACCTTTACTTAGGATTGACGTTTAAATCATTCTTATCACTCCGAAACGTTTATATGCTAGTTCTAATATCGTAGTTAAACGCTTAGAATCCTAAACACATAAGGTTTCCAGATCCGGTCGGCAACAGACCATAGATCCAAACAAATAACAGCATATCAGGCACAAGCATTTAGCACATAATAGCATTTTAGGCACAATTCCTAAAATAATCTAGTGCTCACACCTCACAATCATCGCTTAGCATTCTAAGTTTAACTCTAGAAATAAATCCATATTCCTAGTTCGCTTAAACTAATGCTCTGATACCAATTGTGACATCCCCAAAATCACGGCCAGAAAAGACCGGTTTGTTTATGCTTTGTTTAAAAATCAGAGTAACATTTTAAATAAAAGTGTTGCGGAATTTGTCCCAAAACAAAATATGATAAAGATTTATCAAAAGCATTTCCATAGAAATGTATTTCATTAAAAGACTTGGGATGTCATGTTCGTACAGATCAAAAGCATAAACGGTACAATATAAGCCTTACTACATTATTTCATATCTACAGGCCTATATCCGTAATCCCTCGTCCAAACATCATAACTATGCTCAAGCGCCATTACCTGTAATACATAAAACTGAGTGGGTCAGGCTTGGGAGCCTGGTGAGCACATAGGGTTTTCAACCCATAATAAATAAGTTTATTAACTTCATTAAATTAAACAAACCCGATTACCCGTTCCCGTTATCCTCACATTACGTCCCTAAGCATCTATCATAAGGGACCTATCCTAAGGATTATCATCGGGACGGACACTACTGCTAAGGGGATTCCTCAGCAATAAATGTCCTTAAGGCAACCATGTGGGGGATGGAGTACATCTGGTGAGCACACAGTTCAAATAAACACACAGTTCGAATAAACACCTACAGGTTGCGAGCCTGCTAGTGTTCCACTGGACTGTCTAGAATAGTCCGTGGTCGTTATCTATACTCTGCTAGATGACTGGATCATCAATAACATCTATAACGAGGCCTCTCATCGTTTTATCATGTCACACAGCAACTATTACATCTACCCATGTTTTACCCAACACATTTTGTAGATATAAAATACATATACAGTTTAAATCATTGAAAACATGTATAAAACGTTCATCCAGCATAGATAGCAAGTATTCAGATAATATGCACACATAGCACGTAATTTATATAAAATACTTCATATCTATGTGTAAGCTGAAAGTAACTATGCACTCACCTGGTAAGGTGGTGACTCGACACTCGGACAACTCTTCGTTACTTCTTAAAACAATTTTTTCCTTGACCACAACCTTGTATTAATACCACTAGAGTTTAGTTTTCACGTTAATCGCGACTAATTAATAGTCTAGCTATTATTACTATTATATAAGCGTTAAATAACACTCAATATAACTCATAATAATAGCCCAAATAATTATTTTAAGGTCCTAATAATGTTACTATAATTAAATAAAAGCTATATTGAATATAGTATAGGCGTAACTCACTTACAATGGGTTTTTATTAAAAACCGGGCTTCGCTGGAGCAACATTTCCGAGCCGAAAGCTTTTCTTCTCGGAGCCTTCGGGCGCTCCGGGGCTTTCTTCTCGTGATAGGGAGGTTCCCTAGACTTGGGAGGGGTTTAGGGAGGCTAGAGAGAAGTTAGAGAGATAAAGAGAGGCTTATGGTGTGAAGAAAATATGAGGAGTTCACCCTTGTATTTATAGGAGTTTTATAGTAAAGTAGTCTCTAAGCTTCGTCCGTAACTTTTGCATACGAGCTCCGTTTTTGTCTGTCTTTTTACCGTTGAGTTCCTATTAATGAGATCTTCAACTTTCATTTAGACCTCGTTAGCTAATTCTCATTCTATCTCGGATTTACAAAACTGTATCGAATTCGCCGCGCTCGAAATGTAGAGACTAAGCTTCGTCCATAACTTTCGCATACGAGTTCCGTTTTTGTCTGTCTTTTTACCATTGAGTTCCTATTAATGAGATCTTCAACTCTCATTTAGACCTCGTTGGCTAATTCTCATTCTATCTCGGATTTACAAAACTGTATCGAATTCGTCGCGCTCGAAAAGTAGGGACTAAACTTCGTCCATATCTTTCGCATACGAGCTCTATTATCGACGTTCTTTATATCCACGCGTTGGTATTTACGAGTACTACAACTTTCATTTAGATCCCGTTGGCTGAAAATCGACCGATCTAAAATTCAGATTTCGGGCTGTGCACTGCTATGCTAAATCTTAGAAAAATCATAACTTCCTCATACGAAGTCAGATTTGGGCGTTCTTTTTATCGATGTTCTTAGTTTAACATATTCTACGACTTTCCTTTAGAGCGCTAAGGCTAAATCTCGCTCTATCGTAAATTCACTATTTACGCTTCCCGGTATCGTGCCGGTTCTGTCGCGAAACTTCGACGGGTCATAACTTCTTCGTTATAACTCGGATTTCGGCGTTCCTTATATGCACGGAAACCTTGAGACATATTCTACAACTTTATGTAGAGATATCGGGATTATCTCACACTTTAATTTTGACGTTCATTTTTATTTTTTATTAATTATACATTTATAATTAAATAATAAACACATAAACACACATAATTCACATAATACTCAAATATTTCATCTTTATTACTTCAAAAAGAGTTAAAAGAGTTGACCTAGACTATTACATTGACAAAAATGCTTACCCTAAAACCCGGGCGTTACACTACGGCTACCCCCGTAGACTTACAACACTACTACCACTATCTGACTGCTATTAAATGCTACGAATACCCCCGTAGACTTACAACACTACTACCACTATTTGACTGCTAGTTAATGCTACGGCTACCCCCGTAGACTTACAACACTACTACTGTTGGAATAGTGTCTAAGGCTGCAACTATATTAGGCAAGTATTTGACCCGGTTGTGCATGGTCCTTTTGGGTTGCCTTCACCATAGCAACTTGACAGGATGATTTATTATGAGAGAAGAAATATTATTGATATATTATGAGAATAATATAAGTAATAATAATATTATTATTTGATTCATATAAGTCATAAATTAATAAGGAATTATTTTGGTGACTTAAAGAGATTAATTGAATAAAGGGGCATAAACTGTCAATTGTATGATAGTTGTACTTTGGGCTATAAATCCCTTATGGATAATGGTGGACGATTTCTAGGGCTTAGGATAGGCTTAGAATTCGTCCAAAGGCTTATCAATTAGGGTATTGGATTGCTTAGGGCCTAAGTTATCCAATTAGGGTTTAAGGGTGAAACCCTAGGAGCCTCACTAGTATAAATAGAACCTAGGGGTCAAGGGAAATCGGCACTCTGGCATAGAAAAGAAACCCTGGCCGATTTTCTCTTCCCTCTCCTCTCTCTCAAATCATCCTCTTGCTAGTTGGTGTTTGTAAGCCATTAGAGGAGTGACAATTGTGACTCTAAAGCTCCAAGGACAAGAACATCAAGCAAGTGATTCAAGGTAAACTTCTAATTTTGATTTCATATTGTTATTATACTCTATTAGCCATTAGAAGTCTTGGATTCAATGTGTTCAATTAGAGAAACTTAGATCCAAGCATTAGGGTTTGCATGTGCACATAGGAATGTTCATATGGCTAAAACCCATCAGTGGTATCAGAGACTAGATTGGTTTCTATTGAATTGATGCATTAATTGCTTGTTTGTTGCTTGCTAAATTTGAATTTTATGTTTCTCTCTGATGGACTCGGCGAGTAGGCTCGACTCGGCGAGTCCAAGCGTCAGAAAGAGCAAATATCGGGATTTCTTGCTCTTTATCTTTGAGATACTTGCCTTTATCATATTAGATCAATATAAATCCGATTTTATGATATATATGAGTATATTCTTGATCTAATTGAAGATATTTATCAATTAATAAAATATTTATTTCCTTATGTGATAATTGATTAATTATTTTGATTAAATTGATAAATTGTTTTGCAAGAAACTATTAAATAAATCAAATATGGATAATTATGTGATTAAATGTTAATTTAGATTATTTGTTATTTGATCCCCCATGTTTTGAAAAGTTTAAAACATGCCCTCAAGTTTTGAAATTTATGTTTTGTGATTAAATGTTTAATTTAGACAATTTAAATTTCAAAACCTAGAATTTTACAAGTTTAAAATTCAACCCTATACTAATATAATATTACAAGATTTATATATATATATATATATATGTATGTATGTATGTATAATTAAAATGCTGGTCTTACCGTTAGTAGGCCTCATTCACGAAGCCGGTCTATAAGGTGGGTATAAGGTTGCTGCCTATAAAATGACGCTTAATGGGTGTACACTCACACCCACCGCTTGCTTGATCGGTGGAGGGTCGTTAGCCGAACGGGTAGGATAGGGCAACCTCATCTCTTCATTAAAAGTATAATATGAAGTACAAAGTAACTACATGTTTTTCAAAAAATTCTCAATCCTAGTTACTTTAGGAAAAGTGAATTGATGCAATCCCATGAAATTACACTTTGCACCCTTGCTAAGAAGTTAGTGGAGCGTGTGTGGTTTACCGGTACACTAATTGGTTCTAAGAAAAGGTGGCAAAGGGTGATTCATTGTTTATCATAGTTCGATGGAGCGTGTGTGGTTTACCGGCACATCGAATAGGTGATTGTTACAATGAAGGCACCATGTGAATTTGCATGGTAATTCACACCCACTTTGTGATCCTCGGTATCCCAGTCACAAACGAGAGGGGTATATCGAGATTTAAACATGCCATTGAAAAGTTTCAATGAATCTCATCCAAACCTAGGAATTCTCAATACATTTAGAACTTAAAGTTATGTTTTCATGGTGGAGAATTAGTGAATCATCATTCACTTACCTTCATATTGTTTGCATGTTAGATTACGGCATCCCTTTTCTAATATGTAAATATTGTTGTTGGATCCTAGCCCTAATTTTTCTTATTGGGTGATAATTAGGGATTCAAATTCTAATCTATCTTTGTCCTTTCTATTTGTAGATGTCGAACGCGAACAACGCTGCTAGCTCGTTCACATTGATGAGCCTTTGTCAAAAGGTGACTTTCGATGGGACGAACTTTAGCGAATGGATAAGATACATTCGCACAATTGCTCGCTACGAGGACAAGGAGTATGTCCTCGATGAGAAGCTCGAGAAGATCAACCCAGAAATCGCTACTCCGGCTGAAATGACTGCTTTTGAGACTCATGAACGTGATGCAATGAAGGTTTATTGCATCATGATAGCCACAATGAACGCAGAATTCCAAAAGTCCTATGAGGACATGTATCCGTATGAAATGCACCAAGACTTGTTGGAGAGATACCACCAAAACATGAGGCAAGAGCGTTACGAGATTTTCACTAACATGATTTCTGCCAAAATGGGTCATGGAGAATCTCTAACCGTGCACCTACAAAAGATGCAAAGGTATGTCGATCGTCTTCGCAAGTTGAATGTTGACTTTGGGGAAGACTTGGTGATCGACATGGTGCTTCACTCTTTGCCTCCGTGTTACAATCAATTTAGGATGACCTACCACATGAACAAAGAAGAGGTCACCCTAAGCAAGCTCCAAGGTCTCCTTAGGGTTGCTGAAAGCAACCTCAAGGACAAGTCTATTGCACCCACTCCCAATCCGCCCGCTGCTCCTGTTTTGGCCATTGGGCAAGGAAGAGGCAAGAAGAGGAAGGCTTCGTCTAAGAGCCACCGCAAAGGAAAGTCCCAAGATGGTTCCTCTTCTAGTGGGACCAAAGTTGATCCCGCTAAGCCTAACCCTAACCCAAAGGAGGCAGAGTGCCATCATTGCCATAAAATAGGGCATTGGAAGAGAAGCTGCCCAGACTACCTGCAAGCCATAAGGGAAGGAAATATCAAGCCATCTTTCGCAGGTATATAGACAATTAAATCTAATGATTCATCTCATGCTATTTCTTGGGTCCTTGATACCGGTTGTGGTTACCACATTTGTTCTGAATTGCAGGGACTAAGAAGAAATAGGGATGTGGAGCATGGAAGAATAAATCTAATCATGGGGAACAGAAGATCGTCGCCTGTGAGCAAGATTGGAGTGTATTCTTTAGTGCTTAGGAATGGTTTATGTTTAGATTTGAACAATTGTTGCTATTCGCCAGAAATAGCAAGAAACATCATTTCATTTCATGGTTTGTTTAGACAAGGTTTTAGATTTTCTTTTAATAATGAGAATGGTTCTATTCTTGCTTATCTAAATGGTGTCTTATATTTTAAAGCAATACCATGTAATGGAATTTATGAAACTGTTATGATTGTAGATAACTTAGGAAATAATGTTTTATGCATGGATTCTTCCAATGGTATGGATAGAGCATCCTTGTGCCATTGTCGTCTTGGACATGTCAACAAGAAGCGCATAGCCCAACTCCAAAAGGATGGAGTGTTGGAGTCATTCGACCTTAGGGAAGATGACACATGCGAATTTTGTTTTCTTGGAAAGATGACTAAGTCACCCTTCACTAGTACATGTGAAAGGGGTGAGGGTCTATTGGACCTCATACATACCGATGTATGTGGACCGTTTAGATCAACCACAAAGGATGGGAACCGCTTCTATGTGACTTTTACTGATGACTATAGTAGATATGGGTATATCTACTTAATCAAGCAAAAGTCAGAAACGTTTGAAAAGTTCAAAGAGTTCAAGAATGAAGTGGAGAATCAATTGGTCAGGAAAATCAAGATGCTTCGATCCGATCGAGGAGGAGAGTACCTAAGTCTTGAATTCCATGACTATCTCAAGGAGTGTGGAATAGTTTCACAATTGACGCCACCTAGGACACCGCAGTTAAATGGTGTAGCAGAAAGGCGTAATCGAACCTTGTTAGACATGGTTCGCTCTATGATGAGTCGTGCTTCACTACCTATCTCTTTTTGGGGGTATGCCTTAGAGACTGCCGCCCACATCCTTAACCGAGTCCCTACTAAGAAGGTTGCCAAAACACCTCACGAGATGTGGACAGGGAAAGCTCCCTCGTTAGCACATATCAAGGTTTGGGATTTCGAGGCTTTCGTAAGACGAGATACTCACGACAAGCTCGAACCTCGTAATGAGCGATGTATTTTCATCGGCTACCCGCAGAAATCCTTTGGATATCTCTTCTATAGACCTAAGGACAATGTTGCCTTTGTTGCGAGGAGAGGAGTTTTTCGAGAGAGAGAACTCATAAGCCAAGGAGATAGTGGGAGGCAAATCGAGCTTGAGGAGATTCAAGAATCGATAGATGAAGGAACCTCTACCGCTGGCACTCAAGCCGAGGAGGAAACTCCGGTTGAACTGATTGATGAGTCCTTACCTCTTAGACGTTCCGAAAGAGTTAGAGTTCAACCCCAGTTTTATGGTTTTCATATTACTACCGAAGGGGATACGTATATTAGTGATGGTACACTAATAAATCTAGATGAACCTAATAGCTATAAGGAAGCCATGGCAGGCCCGGAGTCTGCAAAATGGAAAGAGCCAATGGACAGCGAGATCCAGTCCATGTATGACAACCAAGTTTGGAATTTGGTTGATAATGTGCCCGGACGTAAGACCGTTGGGTGAAAATGGATCTTCAAGAAGAAGACCGACGTGGATGGAAACGTACACACATATAAGGCGCGATTGGTTGCGAAGGGATTTACTCAAACTCCCGGAGTTGACTATGATGAGACCTTCTCACCAGTTGCAAAGATAAAATCTATTAGAGTGATGCTAGCTATTGCCGCATTTCATGATTATGAGATTTGGCAAATGGGTGTCAAAACCGCTTTCCTTAATGGGAAGTTCGCTGAGGATGTTTACATGGCTCAACCAGAGGGTTTTGTCGATCCAAAGCATCCAAATAGAGTGTGTAAGCTTGAGAAGTCCATTTATGGACTTAAGCAAGCATCTCGCAGATGGAATCTTTGCTTCGATGAGAAAGTCAAAGAGTTTGGATTTGTACGAAGCGAAGATGAATCATGTGTATATGTCAAAGCCAGTGGGAGTATAGTAAGCTTCCTCGTTCTGTATGTCGATGACATACTACTCATAGGAAACGACGTCCCGACTATGCAGGAGGTTAAGTCCTGGCTCGGGAGGTGCTTCACTATGAAGGACCTCAGAGAGGCTTCCTATATTTTGGGAATAAGGATAGTGAGAGAAAGAAGTTAGAGACTAATAGGACTTGGTCAGAACACTTACTTAGATAAAGTACTGAAACGTTTTAGTATGGAAAACTCGAAGAAGGGAGAATTATCGATACAAAGTAATGCCAAGTTGAGTAAGGCTCAAAGTCCGAGTACCGAAGCTGAAATAGCAGAAATGAGCCGAGTACCATATGCTTCCGCAGTTGGCTCAATCATGTATGCTATCACTTGTACTCACCCTAACGTAGCCTTTGCTTTGAGCATGGTTAGTAGATATCAAGGGAACCCTAGCAGAGCCCATTGGATTGCGGTCAAGAATATCCTTAAGTACCTTCGGAGGACGAAGGAATGGTTCTTAGTCCTCGGAGGGAGTGATGACTTGAAGGTGTGAGGGTATAGTGACGCTAGCTTTCAGACCGACAAGGACAACTACCGTTCGCAGTCGGGCTGGGTTTTACCCTGAATAGAGGATCAGTAACTTGGAAAAGTTCCAAGAAGGAAACCATAGTTGATTCAATGTGTGAATCAGAGTACATTGCAGCGAGCGAAGCGTCGAAGGAGGCAATATGGTTGAAGAACTTCATCGGTGATCTTTGAGTTGTACCTGCCATATTGGAGCCCATGGAGATTTTCTGTGATAATGAAGGAGCGGTTGCCTTGACCAAGGAACCGAGGGATCATGGTAGATCTCGACATATCGACATAAAATATCACTTTATTAGACATCGTGTAGAAGAAGGACAACTCGTGGTGAAGAGGATATCATCAGAAGATAACCTAACAGATCTGCTTACGAAGGGACTACATAGGGTTTAGCACTTGCAGCATGCTAGGAGTATTGGGCTGAAGGATGATATTAGTATAGATTAGATAGTAGTAGAAACGTGTAATAGATAAATGTAATTAAGATTTGATGATTAAATAAAAGAGTATTATTTATGAGTAATGTTACTGTCTTATCTTAATTGTTTAACTATTGTTTCTCTTTGCATGTTTTGACTTCCAGAATAATTGTGTTTATTAAGAATAATTGAATTATTCGAATTGTCCACAATCGTTCATATGTTGGAAGTAGGTATGAATGAAGATTGTCATGAATTGGTGTGTAGATTGTCTAAATGGTATTAGACATAGCAAAGGTTTGCTGCAACGTTCATGAGTGCTTATGAACTAGTTTTGAGCATTGGAACAAACCCGCGCTTGCTGGAATCACCTTATGGAATGTGATAAAAGGGATGATCGCAAGACGATAATATCATATGGTCTTAAAACCAAGATATATGGTTTGTTATTTGTTAATTGGCTGTGCATTGATAATGAGAAACCACATCAGTAACTTGATGTTATAAAATAATTGATTAATGAAGAAGTAAATGCATATAAGTCGAAGTTTATCTGTTACTTTTATCCTAAGAAGGTAAAAGCGATATCTCGGCCGCTCGATGATTTGATTTGACTTATGTCCCGGGCCCGGTCAGAACTGAATTGATGTGTTCGATTAAGTTCTATGTCAAATAAATCGGAGATCGAGAAACCAAATGCTGGACAAATTAGTTCCATAGAATTGTCAGCATGATATCTAAACAGAGGACTGTACGATCCCTTATCTGAAGGACAAAGTTGATTAGATCAGAGTTTGACAGCGTCTTTGAGAGCTACGATTGCTAATCAGATTATACTTGTGTATATAGTTACTAGACTTATCCAAGTGGGAGACTGTTGGAATAGTGTCTAAGGCTGCAACTATATTAGGCAAGTATTTGACCCGGTTGTGCATGGTCCTTTTGGGTTGCCTTCACCATAGCAACTTGACAGGATGATTTATTATGAGAGAAGAAATATTATTAATATATTATGAGAATAATATAAGGAATAATAATATTATTATTTGATTCATATAAGTCATAAATTAATAAGGAATTATTTTGGTGACTTAAAGAGATTAATTGAATAAATGGGCATAAACTGTCAATTGTATGATAGTTATACTTTGGGCTATAAATCCCTTATGGATGATGGTGGACGATTTCTAGGGCTTAGGATAGGCTTAGAATTCGTACAAAGGCTTATCAATTAGGGTATTGGATTGCTTAGGGCCTAAGTTATCCAATTAGGGTTTAAGAGTGAAACCCTAGGAGCCTCACTAGTATAAATAGAACCTAGGGGTCAAGGGAAATCGGCACTCTGGCATAGAAAAGAAACCCTGGCCGATTTTCTCTTCCCTCTCCTCTCTCTCAAATCATCCTCTTGCTAGTTGGTGTTTGTAAGCCATTAGAGGAGTGACAATTGTGACTCTAAAGCTCCAAGGACAAGAAGATCAAGCAAGTGATTCAAGGTAAACTTCTAATTTTGATTTCATATTGTTATTATACTCTATTAGCCATTAGAAGTCTTGGATTCAATGTATGTTCAATTAGAGAAACCTAGATCCAATCATTAGGGTTTGCATGTGCACATAGGAATGTTCATATGGCTAAAACTCGTCAACTACTACTATCTGACTGCTTTACTAACTACTATTCTGAGGACATCCTGACTACCCTTAGTCCTGCTAGTGATTCCTCATCCTGATTTCTCAAAACCAGCCCTCAGTCATCGAATGTTGCGTCAACCTCGACATCTTATAACCTTGATACACTTAGCGTTCCATCGAGGAGTTCTTCGGCTTGGTTCCCAAATCAACCGTCTACTAATCCGGATACATGCGACTATCATTGGGAAGCTTCCAAACCCCCAACTCCTGAATCCACACAACCCTGCATGTTGTCTTTTCCACTGGCTACTAACACAAAAGCATCTCATGCTAACCGTTCTCAAGATCCTCCTTCCGACTCACTAGAGCCCTACAGGCGGTCCTCCAATCCTAGATTCCCAACCAGATGCTAACCATTTCTATTACATGAACTAACTGTTGCGAAGTTCCTCAAACTCCCAATCCTGAACTCCTCAATCCATCCATTGTTGTGCTACTATCTTTTCTTCTCAGAGGCCGCGTACTCATTCTGGGTCTACGTTCCCTTATCCTCGTATACTCGGAGGGTTCTCCCCCACTTGGATCCGGCTAACTCCTCACTGCTCACTGGTCGAAAGGATTCCCTAACCTTCCTTCCATGAAAAGGGGAAATCCGCTGCCAGCCCACGTTTACCTCTGTTGGCGCTCCAACTAACCCTTACCAGATCTGAACCATTCCTGCTTAACTAACCGAGCACTCTTCAATCCTTCACTGTGTCTACTTAGTGACTGCATCCCGAGAACTTGCGTTTAGGGTGAACATCTCTAACCCACTTCCTTACCAAGATACTCCACTAGAAGCTTTAGATTGTCACTACTGAGAATATAACTGATCATTACCCGACTAACACCTTCCACAAGTAGTGAGGCACTACTGAATCTTACACATACATGCTATAGTCACCGCATCTGACGTAACCTGATCTAGAGGGGACGACCTCCAATTCACCATTCTAATCCCAAGGTATGCAGATGGCATAAAACTCTATCACAAGTAGGTAATATAATACCCCAACACCCCCAACATCCAGTGCTGCCCGAAACCTTGTTGAAATCATCCGAAATACTCTGCTCCGAGCCGTGGGCGCCCCTTTCCCGGCCCCGACAACCGTTGGTGGTACTCGAAGTCACAGGGGTAGGAGCTATCACCTGCCCTGCTGTATACAAACTCGAACAGTGGGCCTTCTTGTGGCCCCTCCGACTGCAATGGAAACATATCGGGTCAAGTTCCTGGGCGATGGTAACAGTACAATCTCTGCTAAAATGGCTAATCCGGCCGCACTTGAAACATCCAACATCACCACCACTTCTACACCTGCACGCACCCTCGTGCGTCCTACCACACTTTCCACATCGACTTCGGCTCTGGTAGTCCCTCGATATCGAAGCCGACCTCTTGGGCCTCTTGCTGGAACCTGTGTCTACCTAAGTCTCGTCCGTTTTCCTCTTCCTATTTGACTCTCTGCCAGTCTCTCGCTCATGCGTTACCTCGTCGGCCCCAGCCATCTGAACATTAGCTGTCTGATCCTGGAGCTTCGCGATCAACCTAGCAGTGATCCTCATGACCATGTCGGGCAGATCCTCACGAATGGCTCGCGAAACCTCCTCAACTATCCAATCATGCAGAGGTCTCTCTTGGAGACAGGGTGCCCCACTCACTCCTGTCCCCTGATGGAAAAAACTAGAAATCGGATCTCCCTCCCGGATGGATGCCTGAATTCCATGAGAATTGGGATCTAGACGAGCCCCAATATGTCCTGAAACTATCTCGGTCCTCAAGGCCTCAAGATGACTGTCCATAAGCTCCACGGTGGCCTCTCTAACCGAGCCGAAAATTAATGGAGTCTGATCAATGATGTTGCGCATAATCTCTGTGGGAATGAAATCCCTCATCTGATCATCAAGCTGCCCGGCTCCAGAGTCCGAGCCAGATCCCTCCCCGGTACCTGAACTGCTAACTGGTTACTCGCGCAATGTCACCATGCTGAAATATAACACTTCCTGATCAATATACACACCGCTGCTATGGGATCTCTCAGACACTCTACAATTTCCCTGGTCTTGTCTAGGCCCCTCTTGACTCGAGTATGGATCCTCTGCTTTCAGTAGTACGGGCCCATACTACCTTCCACATCTATCCGTACTTTCCTCAAGAGTTACCTCGACTCCACCAAGTCACTCTCCTGCTACTGATCTCTGCTACTACCTTCCTAGGCTTGCCCTAGGGAACCTATGACTCCACCCAAACCAGTCCTCAACTGCTGAAGGCCTCCTTGTAATGCCAATCAGCCATCACCTGAATACCATCACATGTGACGAGGCTTAAATAATCCTTCGAGTAAAAGACTCGTCCCTACAACGGTTTGACTCAGACGAGAGCTGCGCAATAGGGCCAAATCTAGCACTCTGAGATTATTCAACCTGACCACATGTGACGTAACGTATTCACCTAATGGCTAACTCCCATCACTCAGAGTCCCACAAAGCACAAAGCAAGCAACATTCGGATAAAGGAAACATACTCATGCGAAACTATTCTCATGACAAGAGACTACACTAGCATACAATGCTGAACTCATACTATCAGGCATAACCTAAACAGGCTATCCTACTGCTATCTATTCAATACTAGCATGCAATTCTCATAAGGCTGAAACACATAAGCAGGCACATAAGGCATCCTCTTAGATCCTTAGTCCTATACTAGCATGCTGTTCTACTGAAACTGAAACTGATAATCATAAACTTGTATGGGTAATTTGGGAGTACTTACTTGAGCTCGGCTGATTGCATGCACCACACCCTTTTTCTCTTTTCAAGTTATTTTCTTTCTAAATATTCTTTTCGAAAATGTTTTTCTTCTTAAAACCCTTTTACCGTTTCCTTAGTTTTAGTTCGGACACACCCGAAGTGTATCCGAATCCTTCAAACCAAGGCTCTGATACCAACTTGTAACGACCTAAAAATTCATGACTAAAATTTTCTTTTAAAACATTACTAAACCATATTTATAAAAACCGTATCATAAGTCATAACATAATTTTCGAGTATTAATTCAAAACATAATCTCATTATCAGAGTCAAACATTCCCAGGCTAACTGACTATGGTGTGTGCACTGCAACCTCTCCGAGCTCCTCTTTTGAAAACTGAGTACCTGAAACCAAAAACTAAAATCGTAAGCACGAAGCTTAGTGAGTTCCCCCAATCTACCACATACCATACAATAACATATAAAGCACATACTGGGCCTTGCCCACTACATCGGACCGAGGCCCAGACTAACTAGGGCCTTGCCCCCTGCATCAGACCGAAGTTCGGAAACTGACTGGGACCTTGTCCCCTGCATCGGACCGAAGTCCGGATTAACTGGGGCCTTGAACTCTGCATCAGACCGAAGTCCGGAAACTGATTGGGACCTTGTCCCCTGCATCGGACCGAAGTCCGGACTAACTGCATTGGACCGAAGTCCGGAACTAACTGAACAAAGCATAACATAAACGTATCAACTAGCTTGAACACACACATATACTGCATATTGCATTGGGCCGTAGCCCGGAACACATAACAGATAAATCCTGTTTGAGCCACGAAGGCATCAAACATACTAACTACTGCATCGGACCGAAGTCTGGAAACTACTGCTAGCTAAACAGGCTGACATTGTGGCCTTACACCCGTTCCTACTGAAAGGAAACTCACCTGAACTGCTGAGCTCTGCTGATAACCCTCTGGCTGCTAACCGACAACCCTCTGAGGCACTGCTCTTCTTAGCTCTTCGTGCTACCAATAACAACATAACACTTAGTCTGACAGTCCCCCAAAAGTCAACTAAGTCAACTCTTGTCAAGGTCAAAGTCCTGGTCAAAGTCAACCTTCCAGGTTGACCCTACTCGCCGAGTCAGCCTACTGACTCGCCGAGTTCATGAGCTCAGAAACCTCCTTCATCCGCGACTCGACTCGCCGAGTCTACTGATTTCCGAGTCCTGACGTGTCCAACTCACTGGCCCGAGTCTTAACTCGAAGGGTTTGGGGTTTCGTGAATTGACTCGCCGGGTCCAAGAACAGATTCGCCGAGTCCAAGGCAATCTTCAAAAGACTCGCCGAGTTATTCTTCCAACTCGTCGAGTTCCTGCCCATCTTCATACAACTCGCCGAGTCTACCCATGTGACTCGCCTAGTTACTACGCAACTCAAGTCTGATATCTAGCCCGACTCGCCGAGTCATCTCCCAGACTCGCCGAGTCCATACGTGCATTTCCATAATTTCGAGTCACAGAGCTTCTCCTTTGCTCCAAACAATAGATCTGGGTTCCTAGAGTCCATTAGCAACATAAAGTTGCTAACTTTACGTGCTTCTTGCCTCATAATACCAAAATCCAAGCTAGAGAGGAACTCAACTCATGGGGAAAGGCTTTTGCATAACAACTAACATGGCTTTCTGCATTTTCGATCCAAATAGAGCTCAGATCTGGAGTTTCAATTCCAGATCTAACTTATGCACCAATTTCTCATCACATACTCTCAAAGAAACCCTAAAACTCCATGAAAGATGGACCTAGAAAGGAGAAATCCAAGGATAACGATTCATTACCTCCAAATGCTCTAAAAAGTTCCACCAAATCTGGATCCAAGGCCTCCTCTTGCACCCCTATGAATCTTTTCTCTTCCAAGCTCCAAATTACTTCACCAAGGGTAGATCTTGCTCCAAAAACGATTATGGCGGCTAGGTTTTGGGTTCTGGACTATAAGGGCCGCAAATGAGCTCTAGGGAAGAGAATAAGATGCTTAAATAGGGTACCAAGTCCCGGAATTAGGGTTTCCCAACACAGACCAGACTCGCCGAGTCAACTTGCCGACTCGCCGAGTCGGTCACTTACTTTACACCCGGATCCCGCTTCGACTCGCCGAGTTCCTCCCTGGACTCGACGAGTCAACCCTCTTTAACTTAGGGTTTTCCTTTCCTTTCTTGACCTTTCTAATTTCGGGTGTTACAACCGTTATGTAGAACATGGCTGATATTAGACCGCCTTCTATACCGAACATAGCCATTCTCATCAAAAGTAGTGGACTCCAGAAATGGTTTTGGAAAGTGTTTTGTGCACTTCATATCTTGCATACAAGGAGCACATATAGTGAGTAAACCACATGGACCATGTAGCATGCACGTGGTGACTGTCGTGTACAAGTCCGCTTCACTTGCAGGATCTGGCAATTCGGCTATTATGTACCTGTCAACATCACCAGCTTCTCGTATTCTAAAAGGTGGAGTAACCCATAAAAGTGTATGACAATGAGGTAGACCTCTCTTCTGAAATTCAATTGTGTAAAGATCTACACGCAAGATGAGACTATATTAGTTTAAATAGAATAGAGGAATTGTACAAGACCTAATATATGTTGATAATTATGTTGCTCACTGTTTTGAACATTTAAATTAAGGATTTATCTGGTAAAATGGAAATAAAGGTAAAGATTAAAGAATGTAAATGAAACAACAATACTATGTAATGAATGATTACATCCAATTGTTATGTTTTGATTCATTTAAAGGAATGGAATGATCTAATGTAACATGTTTTTTGTGATGTACAATTACAAAATAAATGAATATAATTATTTTTACATAGATTAGTTCATACAGGTGTCATCAACATGTTCACTACAGGATCTAATCTGAGGGATATTAAAGTCATTTAAAAATAAATCATAATTCATAAAAATATAATTTTAAAAAAATAGAAATATATTGTTATAGTTATAGACAAACATATTTATGTTGGTGTTTTATATAAAAGAGAAAGAAAAAAGAGCAAAATTAAAAAAAAATAGAAATATATTGTATAGTTTACTATTTGTACATTTCCTGTTCGTATACTATTTTATAGTTTTACGTTAATTATAATGAAATTAGATCAGGTGAAAGAAATATTTACGGAAACATTGCGGCCGGAAAGTTGATATGCCATTAAAACTCCTAAATACCCCAATGACAAATACTATGAATATAACTTACATGCTTTGACATCGCTGAAAGTCTTATCCTCTTTAAGAAAGGTTATAAAGGCATGGACCTTTATGTGAAAGACTCGAGCTATAATGTCTGGTCTATTTTGTATATCACCTTGCCCAACAACATCCATATACCTTCTATATTCTTGCCATCTCACATTACAAGAAAAAGTGATGAAATACCGGGGCTTTCCATGAACTCTACATATAGCCAAAGCGTCTTGATAGTGTTTGTACATATACCTAGGGCCACCAATGAACGAAGCAGGCACAAATACACGCTTACCGATCACGCGACTGTCTGTGTCTCTTCGAGATAGGGCGTCGTAAACACCACTAATATACTCAGACCTAACTGTTGTTGATGATGCTCTATGTAATCAAGCCTAGACTGCTCAATGCATGTATAAGCATCCACTAAATATTGTTGAAACAAACGTTGTGCATGTAAAATCAAAGAATAGACACCCCTGCGCTCATGAATTTGGTAACTGTAATACATGTTATTAGTTAAACTTCTATCTTTTGATGCAGAACCACCACGGATACACATTTTAGGTGACCACCCATCCTCACCGCAAGGGAATAACAAAGGATATTGTAGAGGCATGTATGATGGATGTAACTTGCTAACTCGTTAAGGTAATCCATACTTGGAATAAATAGCAATATCATAAACAACACCAATAACATTATCTCCACAGACAATACAACCCAATGTCCCAGGAGCAGGGGGTCCATATCTTCTGTCAGGAACATTATTGAAGAGGCATACACCATATGAATCCAAACACATAGATTCAGCCATATCCCTCACTGTTTTAAAGGTACGGACATACTCATTGTCAGTATCCAACATGTGACTCAAAGAATTAATGACATCCACAGAAAACACTACATCACCGTTAGGATGAAAAGAACTTAACCTATTAGATATTTCATTCTCATCATCACACATGTACAACTGTAAAAACGTGGCTGTGAAGGATCATCTGAACAAAAAGAACCAATCCTATGGAAAATTTGACCAGAAATCTTGAACACATATGGACCACGACCTTTGTTAATTTCGTCATCAACTTTTGCACCAAAAGATGTCATAGAAAACATAGAGTTATAAGACCTTATATTATGTAAAAAGTGACCATCCTCGAAAAGTTGCGATAACACAACAGGGGGAGACAGTGGGGGAGGAAGAACAATAGTGTCAGACTTACAACACTTGGTGTACCGCAGATTATCAGCCCGTGACAGATACAGAACCCTCTCATTATACCAAAATATTACACCACAGAATTCGCAAATACAAGAACAATTGCCACAATCATAATACACAAGCAATACAGGAACATGCACTACAACCATATTTCTACGTGAGCGTCTTGAAGCAGAAGGAACAGAAGCAGAATATTTTTTCGTTTACTTGGAAACATCGATCCAAGAATTCAACCACAAAGGATAAACAACAATATAATAAAGAATATTGTACCCACTTTTTAACAGAAATTGACAAAATATAATCAGAAGAAGCACATAGTTGAAGCAGAGTAGGAATCCCGATGCACAAACAATTGCTCAATCAATCTCAACCTCAACCTAAATCAATCGTGTAATCAAAACCCAAATTAATCCCTTTCATTATTTTCAAACAACAGGAACAACAACTTAAAAGAACTTGATTCCAACCTTCTATGATTATTCACCAAAACCTAAGCACAAGAAGAACGGATGTTGAAGTAGAACAGAAATCCGTATGCGGACTCAGAACTCAAATCACTCCCTCTTGTTAGCCAATTGATCAGACAACGCCGACCGAAGAAATTGTAAAGATCAGAAAAGTATGAGAAAAAACCGTAGACGGAAATCGTATTAGTAGACGGAAGAGGGAGGAAAAGAATTTTGCGGTTTTAGACGTAATTAAGACATTTGTGGCCAATTAAATAAAAATTAAGACAGTTGTGGCCAATATATGGAAATGTTAAGTATACTGTACACAATAACCATGGAAATTAATAGAGTATACTAATAATAATAATAATAATAAATATTAAAATAAACAATAATATTAAGTTTAATAATAATAATAAAACAATAATAAAAATTAGTTATTTTAATTAGTTATATATATATATATATATATATATATATATATATATATATATATATATATATATATATACTAGTTTATAACCCGTGGGAACCACGGTTAGAAAATTAATTAAATTTCTAAGTAAAAACTCAAAACTATTAATTAATAATTTTAAATAACTTATTAATTAAAAGATATTTTTTAGTTATATATAAAATTATAATTGTTGGTTCAATTAAATACATAAAATATATCATCTTATAATTTGTATAAATTTTATTTTATTATAATTTGTATAATTTTTATTTTATTTTTATTCTAATATTATTAATTTAATGTGATTAAAATGTGATTTAAATTTTGAAATTTGAAATTTGAAATAGAGAATTAATAGATTGATAAGTGTCATGATATTAATTACAAGTGTCAATAGATTGACAAGTGTCATGATATTTATTACAATGCCTAACATGGTGACACATGGCAAAATAACTACTCTTTTATTAGTATAGGGATATATATATATATATATATATATATATATATATATATATATATATATATAGAGAGAGAGAGAGAGAGAGTAAATTACATGAATGGTCCCTATAGTTTAGGGTAATTTGCGTGTTTGGTCCCTAACTTATTTTTTTAACTCGGAAGGTCTCTACTGTTTGTTTTTGTTACGCGCTTGGTCTTTATCTTACCTAAAAAGACTATTATGCCCTAGATTTTTTTAATTTATTTAACTAAACACACCCCTAATCTCACCCCCTCGCCTTACCTCACCCACCCCATCATTTTTTCCTCTTTAAATAATAGTCTTTTTAGATAAGACAGTGACCAAACGCGTAACAAAAACAAACCATAGGGATCTTCCAAGTTAAAAAAATAAGTTAGGGACCAAGCACACAAATTACCTTATATATAAATTAAAATAATAATAATAATAATAATAATAATAATAATAATAATAATAATAATAATAGGTTTATATTAATATTAGTAATAAAAAATAATAAAAATAGTAATAAATATAATGAGAAAGATAATAATTATAATAATAAAATAATATACAAGTATCTAGTAGCAATAATATTAATAAAATAAATAAATAAGATATTAATATAATTAACAATAATCAATTTGCAACAATTTAATAATAATAATAATAATAATAATAATAATAATAATAATAATAATAATGAAAGTTAATAATAAAATAATAAATTTAATAATAATTAAAAATAAAACAAATAACAAGAAAAACATATATAAATAATAATCAACGGGAGTAATATAAACAAAATTATTGTAGACTCAAATATGAACGCATGTATATAAAGATCATTAAAATTTGAGATTGAATGAAGAAGTTACGACCTTCAGAATACAAAATCGAAGTCAAACCACCAGACATAAGTAACGAAACAATCGAGGCCGCAGTGGTTATAAGCATCAACAGCCCCGAACACATCATTAATGATTGTCCCACATAGGATGTCGTGAGTAAATCTAAAAAAAACTTATCATAAATATTCAATACGTACATAAACAAGAAAGACTTATTTTACAATAAAAAATATTAATGATTAAATGTGCAAAAAGAAATATTAAGAACTAAATATGTATAAAGTGAGAAATATATTACCTTATTAAGTCATTTTTCCAGTTTACACTAAGTATCTGTCATAATGACTAAATGTCACACCCCCAAACCGAATTGGCGGAAACATTCGGGGTGGAGGACGTCATGTATAGTATCATAACAATGCATAATAGTAAAACAAGCAACCACACCCATTGCGTTAATAGAATAGTTAAATACATGTGTGTTCTTTTGTAAGATTTAAATGACACCAAAAAAATGTACAATCAAAATACAAATGAGTCTTGGATCCACTTCGTCCTTCAAAAGCTGCATGGGTGTACCTATCTTACTAGTTCCTGAGAATACAAGTTATTTTGAAAGAGAGTATCAGGATAAAATGTTGGTGAGTTCATAAGTATTTAGTTTCATTTAGTAGTTAAAAACCTCGAAATGTTTTTATTTGAAACCTTATAAAGTTTGTAAAATTTTCTCAGAAAATCCTATATTTCCTGCTTATAATTAATGTAGCCTTCTACCTGAAGCTCGACTGTTCTACATGTTTGTTTTGTATAAAAATGCAATGTTTACACATGTACTCGTAATAGTAGGGAAAATATAGTAGTACTTCGTTACTGTGAAAAAGTATGTTTTCTCCCATTTATTTCTATCATTTATTAAGAAAATAGAGTGTTCTAAGTCAACAGTGACACTACTGACTATGAAATGGTAAAAATGAAGACTCAAGGTCGTATTAAATGTACCATACTCCTTGGTGAGTCTTATTGCCTTTAATTTCTAGTTGGTTAATTAAAGGTTTAGATGTGAATTAGTTTGTAACCATGCTGATTGACGACTGATACCTGACGACCTTATGGCGTCATAAAATAGTGAGGTGACATTTTGTCACTCCTTGGCCTTACCGGCTGGGACTGTAGCTAGCAGTCGGGGTGTGGGAGTGTCTTTCCCGTATAGATCTATAAACACGATGCCCGCTCTCCTTCCAGGAGACTCTGGTTACAATGTGGTACAACAATGTATTGTTGTATCATGAAGTAGTATTTCACATTCTAGTTATCGTATTCTAGTGTTTGTATAGTATGTTATAGTATATTGAATGTTCTCTCCGTACTAGTGTATAGTATGTTCTCTTGTATAGTATAGTGTATGTTCTCTTAGTTTCTCTTCATAGTAAGATCTTTCTGTTTCTCATAATAGTAAGTTTGTATTGACTCTTAATTGGACTGTCTCTTGTATGTTTCCTTGTACTAGGAATAGTGAGTAGTAATCCCTTAAACTATACCTATTATAGTTTACTAGTAATGTTGTTTGTATGCCTTTGCTACCCAAAGGTATTGAACTGAAGTAAAAGCTTTTATATCTAAACACATATATATGATATATAACTAAGATTTCAACGACATTCGGACAAATAACAGGGTACTCTAAGTCCACAACCAAACAAGGAACATGAAATAAAGTGAGCTATCAATCCTAACTCCTTCAAATCTTACTTATATAAATATATCTGTATAGACATGAGTTTGACAATAATATAAGTTCAAAAGAGTTTGATAAAGGATTTAGCATTTAAAAGAGTTTGAAAATATGTTTGAAAAGCAGTTTGATTGATAACACATTTTGAAAAGTAAGAAAATCTGTTTGATTAGCAGTTATTAATCACATGTGATTGATATAATAACTTATGGCCTTAACTTGTATTCCCCTCCATAAAAGCATTTAAAATCATTTAAAAGGTTGATTAAGGGGTATGAACTCACCTATAGTGAGTAGTTCTGACATGTGGTTGGAAGAGGATTGTAGAGTGTCAGGTGTAACCTTGAGCACACAATGATCCTAATAGACACATATAAACATGTATGTGTTTGAATTTAGTGTATAGACGACTAAATAAGAAGGGTAACACCCTTATTGGCTAGGAAACTCTAAGATTTATGGGATACAATCACATATGATTGCATAACTAGGGTATATAGCCACCCTATAGAGTTTACGGTCAAGGAGGTATGACCATTGGAGTTCACGGTCCAAGTGTTCACGGTCTTAGGTGTTTACGGTCCAATGACCTTACGGTAATGGAGTTCACGGTCTAAGGAGGTTCAACCGCAAACTCATTAAATCTTGCACAAATGATGGTTTTCAAGGGCTTCAATCAAAGGCATCGGGTTCTAGGGACCATGCTTAGCCTTAGGAAGGGTGAATGCTATAAGAACACCCTTTATAAGGGTTTACGGTCTAGGAAGATTCATAGAGCCGTAAACTCTTTTGTTCATGCAAAGAGTGATGATCTTATGTCCAGAATGAAGGATTGTAACTAGATAGATGTAAAGGAGGATGGTACTTACGGTTTTGAAGGCAAGGAAGGTGTTTACGGTCCAAAACACAACCGTGTTCTTGAGAATCTTTGATGAGCTAGATAAAAGATGAAATCCTTGGATGAATCAAGAGTGAAACATGGATTTAGGAAGGATCTAACACACAAAGAAGGAATCACTTACTTGTTCTTGAAGATTTGGAAGCGAAAGTTTATGCTTTTTGAGATAGAATCGGTTCTAAGGCTTGAAAGAGGGAAAAGAATGGCTGAAATGATCACCCTCCATATATATAAGGATGGGTTTACGGTCACCATGATCGTAAACTCATTGGTCTTGATCGTAAACTCCCTTTTTGAGGAGGTTTACGGTTGCAGGCAGTTAAGAACTTAAGCTGCTATTTCCAGTCTCTTATTCCTTTGATGTTCTAGGCTTAGAACACTCAAAACAGGTTCCAAACAATGATAACTGGAAGCAAAATGAATCTAACACTGATAGGTTTAAGTGTTTATACAAGCTAAGAATTTCGGGTTGTCACACTGAATGTGTACAATTTAACAATCTAAATGATAAATGTGGACGATAAAACCTCAATGATCAAATATGGAAAAATCGAAAGATATATTATCTTTTTAAGTCGTTATCTCTAACCAAAATAATAAAAGTATAAAATAATTTTTATGTAAATTATTTTGGTCATAAAAAGGTTGGAAATTTCCTGCATTAGGGAGGAATTGTTTATTTAAAAATAATATGTATTACTTTACTCAAATATATATTTAATATTGATTATTTTGCTTGTAAAATGGTCGGAAAGCTCCGCCACATTTTGTAAGTTAATTATCTAACTTGGTGAAATTAATTTCTAACCAATAACTAACTATATGTTCAAAAAAAAATGGGTAATGTTACAAAATTAGGGTTTTCATGTGTTAGGATTTTATGGAATTTTCCATGCTGTATTTTCTTCTAATTTTTTGTAGGACAATAGGTATTTTTATTTATAGGTTCCGAGCAAAAGAGTTTGATACCTAGCCTAGGAGAGAGCAAATGTAGCTCGAGTTTATTAACTTTTCTCCAAAAAATATTAAAAAAAATGAAAACAAAAGTTTAAAAAATTAAAATAAAAAAGATTACCGTTTTCTTCAAAATACATGTGAAATATTGTAATAGAATATTATACTGTCAATATTAAAATCGAATTTTCAGAATCTTAGAATATTTACTAGAATATTCAACTATAAATATTTAAAAAATTGTAATAGAAAATTAGAATTTTCTAACAAATGTAACAATTCAAGTCGAATATTAGAATATTTCAATATATCTACCAATTTTAGTAAAATATTAGAATTTTTTAACATTTTAAAAATTCGATTTAATTATTTATTGTGTAATATTCTATCAGAATATTTCATTTATATTTCGAAAAAACCGATAATTATTTTTATTTTTTTTTGCATAAATTAAATAATAAAAATAATATTTAAAAAAGACTTATCGGATTTTTTCTTTTATTTTGCATTTTATATATTTTTAAAATTTTTTTTATTTATAAGATGAGTGGCTAGGATTGTGTCTCATGTCTCACAAAATTAGCATGATTTCAAATAAATCTTTCTCTCTCTCTCTCTTTCTCTCTCTCTCTCTCTCTATATATATATATATATATATATATATATATAATGGGTTTCTCTTCCATGTCAGGTTATTTAGTGCTTATCTAGAATACAAATTCCCTTAACCTTGTCTAAAGTAGCGGCTTAGTGGTTTTGTTTAAAAATCACAACTGAGAGTATGTCATGCATTGAATGTTGTGAATGCAAATAAACAAGGTCTATAACTAATAAATAATCACCAAAAAGGACAGTATTACCAAGTCCAGATTGATGTTTGGTTTAACTTCGAAATTTCATTACTAGTTTTATTCCCACTTTTCCGCCTATTATATTTTTTGCCAAGACAAATTGTACAAGATACAACACTTGACTTTAAAGAACTTCGTAATGTTTCTTGCACAAATACACATTCAAGATACAAGATTTGACTTTTAAAGGGAGTTGATGCTAGTCAACCGTATTATATGTACGCGCTTCTAAGCAAATTGGGTTCTATATATATTCACAGAAAAGCTGCTAATACCATAACAATACATAATCACAAATATAGAAAACAATGTCTTCTTCAGGGGTAAACCTAGAAAAATGTCGAATTCCACTGGAGGAGATCAGTCGGGCCACAAAAAACTTCTGTTCAGAAACTCTGGTCGGAGATGGTGGATTTGGTATGGTCTACAGAGGAGAACTCTCTAACGACTGGAAAAACCAGATAGTAGCCATCAAATGCCTTGATCCTGATAGCTGTCAAGGAACCGACGAGTTCCATAATGAACTTAAGTTGGTTTCAAGTTTCAACCATCCAAACATCATCCCGTTCGTTGGCTACTGTGATGATGCAAATGAGAAAATTATAGTTTGCAAGTATGCTACTAACAGAAGCCTTGATTATCACCTCAAAGACCCAGATAGGAGGAGTTGCCTAACATGGGCACAACGCCTGATGATATGCTTGGGTGCAGCAAGAGGAATAAAGTACCTTCACTCGGATGTTGAGGAGTACAGGAGAGTAATTCATAGAGATATGAAGAGTGCCAATATTTTGTTAGATGATAATATGGAAGCCAAAATATGTGATTTTGGTTTGTCAAGATTAAGTCCAAGAAATCAGCAAGATACCCATGTCCGTACGAGACCTGCTGGTACAAGGTTTTACATGGATCCGATATACAACGAAAGACATATGCTCTCTAAGGAGTCCGATATATACTCATTTGGAGTGGTAATGTTTGAAATGTCAAGTGGAATATTGGCTTATAATGCAAGGCACTTTGAAGATAAGGAACTGTATCTGATCGACATGGTCCGAAGCTACTATGACGACCATCAACTCGTTGATGGACTTGACAAGCTAATAGATCCCACTATTAAAGATCAGATTGATATGAGGTCTTTTCATAAATTTAACGAAATTGCACATGAGTGCATTAGCTTCAAGATAAAGAAACGCCCTACGTTGGATAGGATCATCAATGGGGTCGAGGAAGCACTGAATATTCAAGTAAGTCTTTTATTCCATGTTTTTCTGAAAATATATTTTCATAACAAGAATGAAAACTATCATGCTTGGACCCTATATTGTTTACAAACAGTCATGTTTTCCTGACTTTTCCAAACAGTTTTTCTTATATCAAAAATCCAAAAATAACTTTTAAAATCCTTTTACCAAACATCTTTTATATTTTATTTTTTCCGCAAAGGATTTTTGTGTATCAAAAAGATAAACCTAACACCCCATTATGTTTTCAATAAAAGAAAGGATTTGTTTTTGTTTTAATTTGGTTCTAAAAAGTAACTTTTAACTGCTCACCGGACTCGCATGTCCTTTTTCTATATTATTTTTGACCAGCTTCTGCTAAAATTTGACCTCATATATAATAGTTATTCCCTACACGAAGCATCCAAATCGACGAACAGGAGAGTGAGAAAAAGTTTTATATGTTGGGGGCCAACGACCTAACCATTGAATCGCAAGATGACACTCGATACTGGGAATGGGGATGTATACCTGAATCAAGGTCTCTTTCATTCTCTCTTAAGCGTCACGTTTTAGGTTGTTAATATACTGAATTTGGCATTCATGAATACATGTATGTTGCCGTTTCTCTAGGTTCCCGGAGGTGTGCATACTTAAAGAAGTATGGTGGCTTGAGATCCATGGCAAAGTAGCAGTTGTGAAGCTATCACAAAAGGGTACATATGTCGCCTATCTTGTCTTTCGAACTACTGAGGGTTGCAGTGGACTTACTCTTCCAGCAAAATCAAGTGTCACTTTTGGTGGGGTAAAAACAGAGACCGAAAAAGTTTATCTTCAAATACCACGGCGTGTGCAGCAAGACTATGTGATTCCTCATATGAGAAACGATGGGTGGATGGAGATTAAGTTGGGAGAATTCAAGTACGAGGAAGGAGACAATGGAGAAGTTGAGATGGTGTTTAAGGAGCTTTCGCTTCACATGCGGAAGAGTGGTCTTATCGTGGAGGGCATCGAGATTCGGCCTAAATAAGTAAATAACCATTCTTGATTTATTATATTTATTCAAATTATAGATTAATTAATATACTACGTACTTTGTTATTCAATAATGAAATGTATAAATTAGTAATAAAATTATTTAATATATGTATATGATTTCTAATTTTATAAGTTGCTGTAAATTACTTCCATCGTTGTAATCCTTAATGATGTAGTTTTATTTGAGTTGTTAATCTCTACTTCGACTGTGTTTTTAATGTATGATGTTCTCTACCTAAGATAATTGGATATAGGCCTGACAATGGAGCGGGTTTTGACCATGATCCGATCCAAACCCTTAACAATTATATGGATTTGGAGCATAGTTTTTGATCCGTTTACCCGTTAACGACCCGTACCCGCTAACCCTTTTATTAAAAGGGTTGGGTATGGATCATCATTGATCCGCTTCATTTATAACCCGCCACGTATAAATTTTAGAATTACATATTTATATTTTATACTACCTAAAGTTTACTTTTTATTCCAATTAAAAGTCCAAAGAGAAAAGATAGACTAAACTATTTTTACATAGGTTTCAAGGACTTTATTTCTGGACTTTCAATCATCTACTAAGAATCATAATGTCATTCATTTGTATTCCATCAAGCAATCATCAATTTAATTTTTATATCAATAAAGTCATTTGTCAACCGAATGAAAGTTTGTAATTGCTATTCTTTATCAATGCAATTAACGGCCAAAAATCAATCAGAAGTTACTACAATAATGGTTTTAATTCCGATCGAAAGTCCTCGAGTACTTAATGTGCTTTCTAAATAACGGGTTACGGGGCGGGTTTGGATATATGTCGATTCGGTGGATAAGGGTATGAGTTTGACTAATCAAAACCCTGCGGGTTACGGAGCGGGTTTGGATCGGATTTTGAAATTTGTTAAAAGTGTTTGGATCAAGGTCGATTCGCTCCAAACCCGCCCCATTGCCAGGTCTAACTGGGCATAGGATATCAAGTCGTCTTCAAGGCTATCCGGTATGGGCAACACCCCACCGGTGTCATAGGGGATGTTGAGGGGTTCATTTTTTGTTATTATATATTTTTATTTAAAAATTAAAACTTATAATAACGATAAAGGCTCATTTTTTTTGGTTCGTCCAGGGCATTTGATGATATTTGATTCCTCAGGACCGGCCATACCAACATTTTTCTGACGTGGCACCAAGAAAACGGGGTTACCACGGCGCAAACACCCCCCCCCCCCCCCGCCCCCCCCCCCATTCAAAGTTTTTGCGCTTTATAGGCTTGGCATTGCTTTCCGTTACCACCACATCCTCCGTTAATGTCGTTTTCTTCTTAAATCAGATAAAAATGCCAGTCCGGATAACCTAAGATGAGTATGTATGGGCAACGCCTAGGCGCGTTGTTCTGATGTGGAACCCAAACAACGC
Organism: Lactuca serriola; assembly: GCF_051521515.1. Taxonomy (NCBI): domain Eukaryota; kingdom Viridiplantae; phylum Streptophyta; class Magnoliopsida; order Asterales; family Asteraceae; genus Lactuca; species Lactuca serriola. Next base: position 113,766,456 of record NC_136409.1, on the reverse strand, counting down.
CGTTAACACGGCTTGAACACCGCTCCTGATTCGAGGTTTCTGGCTTTACGTCATGGGACGTTACTATTGAAACAGGAGGCAACTGAGGGTTTTGGCTTGGATTTGGCATTAAATGGTCATATTTAGACCGTTGTTACATGGTCACGATTTAAAAAAAAATCATTTTAACTCTATTATAAATACAAAAGTTACTATTAAAAAACATTTCATCCATTTCCCTTTCATACTCTTTCCACCGTTTTAGATACTATTCTTAATGATGATAATGAGGTTTACACTTCAATATCTCATGAGCAATCTTCTTTTTTTGAGAATGAAGAAAACATTGTAGATTTACCTGTCTCAAATAGACCTCAAAGAAATTGTATCAAACCTACATATTTGCAACATTATCACTGCCATATTCTACAAAATGATTCATGTGACTCCAATGCTAGATATCCCCTTAAAAATGTTGTGACATACTCAAGCCTTTCTTCACAACAGAAAGCTTTTACTTTGGCGATTTCTGCTGAAACTGAACCAAAATCATATAAAGAAGCTGCTCTTTCAAAAGAATGGACAGAAGCAATGAATAATGAGTTGCATGCTTTAGAAGTAAGCAACACTTGGTCAGTTGTTCCTTTTACCAAAGACAAAAAAGCATTGGGTTGAAAATGGGTATTCAAAATAAAACGAAAAGCAGATGGCACTACTGAGCGTTATAAGGAGCGTTTGGTGGCTAAAGGCTTCAACTAACAAGAAGAAGTTGACTTTATTGACACTTTCTCACCGGTTGCTAAATTAGTGACAGTCAAACTTCTATTATCAAGTGTAGTACAACAATCATGACCCTTACTCCAATTAGATGTGAACAATGCTTTCCTTAATGGAGAGTTAATAAAAGATGTATACATGCAATTCCATCAAGGTTATACGCCACCAAAATGTAATCCCTCACATACCAAACTTGATTGCAAACTTCAGAAATCACTTTATGGATTAAGACAATCCTCAAGGCAGTGGAATGAAAAGTTTTCTTCATTCTTAATCACAAAGGGTTTTATGAAATCAAAAGTCGAGTATTTTCTATTCTACAAAGGTCATGGTTCTACATATGTTTCCCTCCTCGTTTATGTATATGATATAGTACTCATTGGTGCTTCCACAAACGAAATTCATTTGGTCCTAGATCGATTAAGTGTTGAATTCAAGTGAAAGCATTTGGGAAATTTGAAGCATATTCTTGGTGTGGAAATTGCTAGAGATCACAAAAGGGCATAATTGTCTCTCAGCGATGTTCTTCTTCAAGACACTGGCATGCTTGCAGCAAAACTAACACATTATCCAAGGGGTCCAAAACATAATATTTCTAATTTTGAAGGTAAGGCTTTGGATGATACTACTTAATATAGAGGATTTATTGGCAGATTAATGTACTTAACAATTACTAGGCCCGACATAACATATGTAGTACATTGTTTAAGTCAATATATTACTTCACCAAGAGTGCTGCATATGGAAGCATAAATCATCTTCTATGATAATTGAAGCATAATCCAGACCAAGGGATTTTCTTATCATGTAAACAATCATTTCAATTAAGGGCTTTTAGTGATTTCAATTTGGCTGTTTGTCCAAATACAAAAAGATCAGTAATTGGCTTCTGCATCTTCTTTGGTGATTCGTTGATATCATGGTGTGACAACCCAAAAATTTCTGTTAGTTTTAACGTCGAAATTAAGCGCGTCAAAAATTAGCCAAATTTATCCCAAAAATATTTTTGACCAGATTTAAACCCGTTGGAATATTTTAAATAATATTCATTAAGCGAACCAAAATTAAGGTTGTATAATTTTAAAAATTTGTCGTGTTTAACGGTAGTCTTGAAAAACCCCGTTCGCGGTTGGTGTCAGGGGAACCCCAACCAGGCCATAAACTCCACCCTATATAAGGGTTGAGTGGGTTTCATCCCCACCTTTTTCCCACCTTAGACACTATCTCTCTCTACTTTCTCTCTCTACAAAACGGGTTTTGGTCAAAAATCGTCCCTTCGAGCTTCAAATCGGTAAGTTAACCTTCCTAGCTTGTTGTTTATCTTATCTAGCTTGCAAATTCGTGTTTAAATTACCCAAAACCCTCAAGAACATGAGTTTACAGTCCAAGAACACCTTCATGGACCGTAAACACTCATAAATGGGGTTTTAATGCTCAAAAACCCTTCCAAACCACTTATGGAGCTTAGTTATGACTTAGAGGCTTGCATGAAAGGACTTAGAACACCAAAATCTTATCAAATGGTGAGTAAACATGAGTTTACGGTCTAATAACATCCTTAGACCGTAAACCCATCTCTAAGGACCATAAACACCTTTTAAGGTGTTAAACTACCCCTTAAACACCTCCAAGAGCTTCTATGAACTTCCTTGAGTACATAGAACCTTATACTCCTTCTTGAGATGCACCAAAACATGCACAAGTATGTCACACTTGAGTTTATGGCCCAAGAAGGTTCTTGGACCGTAAACACCCTTTCTTAGAGCATAAACACCCCCAAAGGGTGTTAAAGTGCCCTTAACACTTTATATGGCTTAGAATTGGACCTAGAACTTTGTATGCTTAACCTACAACCACCAAAACACATGATTCCTGGACTAACATGAGTTTACTGCCATAAACTCATGTGTTTAAGGTAGTAAACTCCCCAATAACATCTTCATAGACCGTAAACAACTTTCCAAGGTGTTTAAGTGCCTTTAACACCTTCCTATGCTCACATAAGTGACTAGAAACTTGAATGCAAGAGTTAGAACCACCAAACAACAAAAGGAATGGGCTAACATGAGTTTACGACCATAAACTCATGTGTTTACGGCCATAAACTCCTCAAGGAGTGTTCATGAACCGTAAACTCCCTAAAATGGTCCATTTGGAGCCTAAACCACTTCTGCCCTAGAATTGATCCTAGCCTAATTCCACGAGTGAGATAAGACCTTAAAGCATCCAAGGAAACACCACCCATGAGTTTACGGCTGTAAACTCATGGGGATAAGGTCTTAGGGCTGTAAACTCTATAAAGAGTTTACTCTTGAAGAGTAAACTCCCTAACTAGGCCATACACTCCCTTATATGTTACCCGGGACACTCCTAGCACTTGACCAAAGTGTTTTTCACTCATTAGGATACGTATACGTGTTTAATTAGTATTATAATTACTAATTGTATGTAAACATATGTCATCATATGTTATTAGGTCACTAAGTGTGTTCAAGCCTTTACTTGACACCGAGCACCCAACCGACACCTCCGCCCGATCCACTTACAACAGTGAGTTCATACCCCTGAATTAACCTTTTAAATGTTTTTACATGCTTTTATGGGGGGGGATACAAGTTAAAACATGCCAGTTATCATATCAATCATATGTGATTAATAACCCGCATGCACAAGGATTTATTACACTTTCAGCTGTTTTACCAAGTATGATACTATAAATGGTTTTCCAAAACGTCTTTACTTGTTTAAATCTTTTCTCAAATTGTCTCTCGCGCTGTATGTTTTACTTCAAAACCGGTTACAACATTATTTTAATCAAAGGTTTTTCTTTACTTATATTGTTTTATCAAAGTTATATTCAAAACTTGTTTATGAAAGATTTTCAAGGATTTCCAAAGGTCTTCAAACTTATTTTACAAAAGGATATCAAGTCATGAGTTTCTTAAGTGTAAAGGTTTTCCAAAGTTTTCGTCAAAGTTTTCTTCCATGCTTCTATGCTTCTACTTCGTTAAATGCTTCTACTTTGTTAGATGCTATGCTTCTACTTCGTTAAATTCTACTACTTCGTTAAGTCCTTCTACTTCGTTAAATGCTTCTACTTCGTTAAATGCATGCCTATACTTTTATAGTTATATAAATAATGTTTAAAGGACTTAGGAAGGCTAGTTCGCCCTATTTCCTTTTCCTCGTTTGGATGTGGTCTGGTGGGATCGGATATCCGTCCGAAGGTCGTTTAATCATTAATTATATATTATGTATACATGTATAGACATAAAGGTTTACATCGTCCAGTTCATTTCCCTTGGGTAGCAAAGGCATCCTCCTACTCGTCACTCATAGATCAGAGACACTAGTAACTATTATAGGAATAGTTAGGAAGCTCTATTTACTCTTTCTAGTACGCAAATTCCAAAGGAGTCAGTTCAGTTGTGAGTCTCTATCGTTAGTCCAGTACCTACATCACAATTCACTATACGAGATGCATATTCAAGACACGGATCTCCCCGTCGTCTAGTTGGTAACCAGAGTCTCCTGTAGGGAGAGCGGACATTGTGTGTATAGATCTATACGGGACTGACACTCCCGCACCCTGACTGCTAGCTACAGTCCACGGCCTACCAAGCCAAGGGGTGACAAATGTCATATTTATTTCGACGCTTGCAGGGCGTCAAGTACTCTAGTGTCAATCAGTATGGTTACGAGTATCTCCATGTTTACCTTATAATTCATGGCCTTAAGTTAACAAGAATTAACACTGTATTCTGGAAACAACACTCTTAGGATTACTCTTTGTTTTAGACCTTGCTAGTTGTATCTTTCATTTGATACTGTCTGGGGTCTGTGCTCCTTTGTTTTAGACCTTGCTAGCTGTATCTTTCATTTGATACTGTCTGGGGTCTGTGTTCCTTTGTTTTAAACCTTGCTAGCTGTATCTTTCATTTGATACTGTCTGGGGTCTGTGTTCCTTTGTTTTAGACCTTGCTAGCTATATCTTTCATTTGATATTGTATGGGGTCTGTGTTCCTTTGTTTTAGACCTTGCTAGCTGTATCTTTCATTTGATATCGTCTGGGGTCTGTGTTTCTTTGTTTTAGACCTTGCTAGCCGTATCGTACATTTGATACCGTCTGGGGTCTGTGTTTCCTTTTGTTAGACTGAGTCGCGCGTATCATTCATTTGATACTCTCTTGGAGTCTATGATTTCTTTGCCTTAGTCAACAGTATTTTCTGCTGAGGCATATGTTATTTTCCCCTAGTACTTTTACTAGTGATGTTCTCCTACTTTCTTTAAAGTCAAATACCGTATTTTGGTAATGATAACATTTCAGGGAAAACTTCTCTTTAAAACGTAACACTGTCGAGTCTTGGTAGAAGACTGCTTTTAATTAGAAAATATAGGATTTTCTGGAAAGGACGCTAATACACTATAGATTCTAAACTACTACTTTTATAAAGTTATTTTGAATAAAATGCTTACTTACACAAATGACACTAAATACTTATGAACTCACCAGCATTTATAAAAATGCTGATACTCGCTTTCAAAATAACTTGTATTCTCAGGTCAGCAATAGACAGGTACACACCCGGGAGCTTTTGTGGAGACATCCTAGTACCAAGTTGCACCTATATTATTACTTGTATTACTTTGATGTTGCTATGAAATGTAACTTATGTAAAATTATTACTATTAATGCAATGGTTGTTGTACTTTGATTAATATACTGCATATGTTGTGATACTTGACATGACGTCATCAACCCCAGAACATTTCCGTCGTTCCGATTTTGGGGTGTGACACATGGAAATCCAAGAAGCAAACAATTGTGTCAAGATCATCCACAGAAGCTGAGTATAGAGCCTTGGCTACTACAACAAGTGAGATAGTTTGGCTTAAACATCTCCTTCAAGAATTTAATATAGATTCTTCACAACCAACTCTTTTATTTTATGGCATTGAATCTCTTGCCTCTAATCCAACATTACATGAACACACTATTAAACTCATGCCTATCAGAAGTCAATACCAACTTGCAAATTTGTTTACTAAACCACTTCCCAAGCCAAAGATGGTTCCTTTATTGTCCAAGATGCATGGCTCTTCAAGACATTTTCCAGGGTCCATTTTGAGGGGGGATGTTGGAGGTATATACACGAAATTGTTGCCATGTATTAGACAAATATAGTTCTTGTACCATTATGTTTTTGTCCATTAGCTAGAGGGGGGTTCATGTAAGTTATTTATTAGTTAGAGGGGTGTTCATGTAATTTACTTACCTATATATATATATATATATATATATATATATATATATATATATATATATCATTGTAACTCTCATGTATCAACAACAGAGAGTTTTTCATTAACTTTAACATGGTATCAAGCCTTGTAACTCCCAACCTTCTTTTTCCCTCCCTCTAAAACCATCCCTCTCTTCTTCTTCCTCTCCCACCCATCAACTTTCCTCACCCTTTAGCTTCTTCATCATGTTTAACTCCGATGCTTCCTCTCTCTCTCTCTCTCTATGAACACCATCTTGCATCTCATCACCATTCGCCTTTCTTCATCCAATTACCTTCTATGGAAGAATCAAATGATCCCTCTTTTACAATACCAACAACTTCTTGGTCATGTTGACGGCTCCGTTTCGTCCCCACCGCCCTCCATTTTGGTTGATAACAAGCCGACCTTGAATCCGGCATTGGCAGAGTGGGTCTCCACTGATCAAAGGGATGTTATTCTTCTTCAAGCTTCTCTCACAGAAGAAGCTTTTTCTGAGATTGTAGGCCTCTCAACAGCTCGTGACATTTAGGTAGCCCTTGAAGCCGCCTACGGCAACTCCTCCTTAGAGCATGCCCAAAATCTCCATGATCAACTACGTCATCTTACGAAGGGTTCCTCCACCGTTTCAGAATTTAGCTGAAAATTCAAGTCTGTTTGTGATCAACTTGCCACCATTGGTCAAGGGGTGGAGGAAGCTGACAAAACCCATTGGTTTCTTTGCGGTTCGGTGCCTCGTTTGAAAATTTTTCAACCGCCATCAGTGCTTCCGGGACTGTTTTTGGGTTTCGCGACTTGTTCGCTAGGGCCGAGGGTCATGAAATTTTTCTCAAATCTATTCACGGCGACACCACTCCCTCGGTTGCTTTTTCTTCCAGTGCCACTCCCTCCTCGGGTTCGAATGGTGGTCGGGGTCGGGGTGGTCGCTCGTTTCGTGGTGGTCGTGGTCGTGGACGCCGGCCGCCTCATTGTCAACTTTGTCGCCAAAATGGCCACTATGCGAACCAGTGCCCTCAACTTCACTCTTTTGCGTCCCCTTCACCCATGCGTGATGTTGATCTCGCCAAAGCTTTTTTATCCAAGTGCCAAGTTACTCCTTCCGGCCTAGATTGGTTTGTTGATTTCGGCGCCTCCGATCACATGGTGTCTTCCACCGGATCGGTGTCTAATGTCGAGCCGTATGGTGGTGAATCTTCGGTGCAATATGGAAATGATAATACACTCGGAATCTCTTCTATTGGTTCTTCCAGAATTGCTAATGGTATTCACTTGCGGGATGTTTTGGTGGTTCCCCACCTCACCAAAAATTTATTATCCATTAGTAAACTAACACGTGATAATCCTGTGGATGTTCTTTTCTCTGCTTCATCGTTTTTTATTCAGGATCGAACAACGAAGCAGGTCCTAGCACAAGGAAAATGTGATCGTGGGCTTTATGTTCTAGCCACTTCTCCCAAAGCTTATGCGTTTTTTGCCGGATCCAAGCCGCGTGCCTCTTTTGAACTTTGGCACTCCAGATTGGGACATGTGTCTTTTGACACTATTTCTATGTTAAATAAACTTGGACTTTTATCTGTTTCTAGTGTGTTTCCAAAACCAAATATTTGCTCTCCTTATGAACTTGCTAAGTCTGGTCGTTTGCCATTTTCTAATAATAATAAACGTGCTTTACATATATTGGATTTGGTGCATTGTGATTTATGGGGGCCATCACCCGTTTCATCGGTTAATTCATATCGCTACTATGTCTCTTTTGTGGATGATTATTCGCGCTTTACATGGTTGTATCCACTCAAGGCCAAATCAGAATTTTATGATGTTTTCGTCTTATTTCTCACTTTTGTGGAAAATCAATTTTCCACCAAGCTTAAAGTTTTTCAAAGTTACGGGGGTATGCAATTTTTAAACTGTCGTGTGAAGGGCTTATTAAACTCGCGTGGCATTTTTCATCAGATTTCATGTCCGTACACCCCACAACAAAACGGACGAGCCGAACACAAGCATCGTCATATAATTGAAGTGGGCCTTGCCATGATGTTTCATGGTCACATACCCACCTCTTATTGGGTTCATGCCTTTAGCACCGCGGTGTATATTATTAATCGCTTGCCTTCGAAAGTTCTTGGCTATCGTTCGCCTTTTGAGATGTTGTTTGGTCGGGTTCCATCTTATGATAATTTTCGCCCATTCGGGTGCCAGGTCTACCCTTATTTGCGGGATTATTCGCCTCATAAATTATCTCCACGGAGCATTCCCTGCGTTTTTCTTGGATATCACTCCCAATACAAAGGTTACTTATGTCTTGATCCTAGATCCTCGCGCATCTACATCACACGCCATGCTCGGTTTGATGAGTTGTGTTTTCCTTTTGACACCACTGCCATGCACACCGCAATCGTTAATTTACCACTTCACTCCTTTTTGGAGGATTTTTCGGATGTGTCCGTGCCCGCTGCTATTTCAAATCCTGCTCCAACGGCCTCGCCTCTAGCTCCCTGTACTGTATGCGATGATCCTCCCATGTCGTCATCACCAGTCGAGCCCCCCCAACCCGATCCTGCTTCTATAGTGCCTGCATCAGACTCCTCTTCTGCTGCCTCAGACTCTGATCACGGCTACGACACTGAACCTGCATCGGGTTCGGATTCGGATCCGTCGATACCCGATGTCGACATTGCTGCATCCTCGCCCTCTTCTCCGTTGGCACCGGCTCCTGTTGCTCATATCAGGCACCCCATGACCACTCGAGCAAAATCTGGGATTTTTAAACCAAGGCATTGGGCGGGCCTTTCTCATACATCTGATGGTGGGCTTTATGCTGCTCTGTTTGCCTCTGCTGACCCGACAACGCATATTGTGGCTCTCAGGGATTCCAAATGGGTTGACACCATGCGCTACGAAATGGATGCACTTTCACAAAATCACACTTGGTCTTTAGTTCCCCGTCCTGCTAACACGAATGTAGTGGGGTGCCGTTGGCTCTTTCGGACCAAGTACTTAGCCGCTGGCTCTATTGATCGACATAAAGCACGCCTTGTTGCTCAAGGTTTTAGTCAAATTCCCGGTCTCAGCTTTTCTCATACTTTTAGCCCGGTGGTGAAGGCGGCAACAGTCAGGGTTGTCTTGACTATTGCTATTATTAATAACTGGCAGCTCCACCAACTTGATGTCAACAATGCCTTTCTTCATGGCCACTTGTCCGATACGGTGTATATGCGGCAACCACCCGGGTTCGAGGATCCTCGTTTCCCTAATCATGTTTGCAAGCTTAACAAGGCCATTTATGGCCTCAAACAAGCTCCTAGGGCCTGGTTTCATCACTTGAGCTCCTTTCTTGTGGCAAATGGGTTCATTTGCAGTCGTGCGGGTCCCTCTTTGTTTGTGTTTCAACGTGGTACTTGTCTCTTATACTCTAAGCTATCAATTGCGCACTATAGCGGTGCTATAGCGTTTTGCGGAGATCAAGAACCGCTATTTTCTGTTTAGCATTTTCATTTCGCGGTACCGCTATTAGCGGCACTATTCACCGCTATTTCAATAACCGCTATAATGGCGCTACGGGCGCTATTCCATTTTTGTTCACATTTTTGGCCAATTGGTTACTTTTTTCAATGAAAAACTAGTCTTAATGATCTCACTACACTTTCATTTTTAAAAGGCCGAACAAATAACATAATTAAAAGCATTCAAAGCAACTATGTCTACCGAAAACTCTTTTTCTCATCTCTTTTTGAACTCACGCCAACTTGAGTTGCCATGGTCACACTCTATTAATGCTTTTTGTAAATCGACCCACGCCTATGAGGCCACGACTTGGGACTTAACTCCTTAAATCAACCACGGCCTACTAATACGATATTGAACCCATGCAATCCAATTAAACTCTATTTGATACTTTTACACTACCTAGTTTCCATATTAATATAATAGAATATTAAGTTATGTTTTTATATGACTTTTTAGGTTTGATGATATTAATTCTATATAGACTTATAGTATTAATACTCAAATATATAAATTCTATATAAATATAATATAAAATTATAAATTATACGTAATATTAAAAAACCGCCATATCACCGCTATACCACCACGATAACCGCGATCTCAAATAGCGGCATGTGACCGCTATTGAAATTTTGACCGCGATAACTGCATAGCTTATACTTACTCGTTTATGTGGACGACCTTATCCTAACAGGCTCCGACACGGCTGTTATTCGCTCTTTTATCTCCAAGCTTCACACCGAATTCAAGATCAAGGACCTTGGTCACCTCAACTACTTTCTCGGTTTGGAAGCCAAGCGTCTTTCATCCGGGTTGTTTCTTAGTCAGTCCAAGTATGCTCATGCTATTGTTTCCCGTGCTGGCCTACTTGAGTCGAAGCCTGTGGCGACCCCACTATCCCCGAGTGTCTCTTTTGTTGCATCTGGTACACCTTATCAAGATCCGACCCATTATCGTTCTCTTGTTGGGGCTTTGCAATATTTGACCATTACCCGTCGATATTTCTTATGCCGTGAATCAAGTTAGCCAGTTTCTTCAGGCTCCTACTATTGATCACTATTAGGCGGTCAAGCGGCTTATCTGATATGTCAAGAGCACCCTCTCCTATGGTCTTACTTTTTTGAGACCTACATCTATGACCCTTGTTGGTTATTCCGATGCGGATTGGGCTCGTTGTTTGGATACGCGTCGGTCCACCTATGGGTACTCGATCTTCCTGGGGGGTAATCTTGTATCCTGGAGCGCTAAAAAGCAACCTACGGTCTCTCGCTCCAGCTGTGAATCTGAATATCGAGCCATGGCTAACACTGCTGCTGAACTCATATGGATTACTCACTTGTTGTGTGAGCTTCACTTTCTTCCCACTGGTCGTCCGGCCATCTTGTGTGATAATCAGAGTGCCCTATTTCTCACACAAAACCCGGTGTCTCATAAGCGCGCCAAACATATCGATCTTGACTACCATTTTGTTCGTGAGCTCGTTGTATCTGGGAAACTCGTTACCATGTTTGTTCCTACCAAGCTTCAGGTAGCGGACATTTTTACTAAGAGCCTTCCACGACAACAGTTTGAACAGTTTCGTCACATGCTTCGCCTTGGACCGCCACCGATTCGCTTGAAGGGGGATATTAAACAAATATAGTTCTTGTACCATTCTGTTTTTGTCCATTAGTTAGAGGGGTGTTCATGTAAGTTATTTATTAGTTAAAGGGGTGTTCATGTAATTTATTTACCTCTATATATATATATATATATATATATATATATATATATATATATATATATATATATATATCATTGTAACTCTCGTGTATCAACAGTATCAACAACAGAGAGTTTTTCATTAACTTTCACACCATGTCTGCAAGAGGTTGTTAATCAGTTAGATATTAGTTTTCTGTTTCAGATTAGTTAGGCTCATGTTAGCAGCATATAATAGCATAGATTATTCGGTATATATTTACAAATTGTACTTTGTAATCAGATGATGAATAGAAGATTTTCATTCGCTTTTCTCCATTTCTAAATCACAATATTAAACAAAGAAAACCCATCAAGTAATTAATTATATTTTCCAAAACACGTTCTAGGTGTTATCCAAAAGTAGGGGCGGGGAACTAAAGATATTTCCTTAAGCAACATTTCAATTTTTTATTAATATTTAATTTAAATTCAAAACTTCAAATTTCATTCACTAAAATTCACATTTACATAACAAGGATGGCGATGAAGTCTGGTAACTAAAGATATTTCTATTTGGTGTGTTGACAGAATTAAATTTATTTGGACAGTTCTAATAATTTGAAGTGGTAAAATGTAATAGATAAATTTGGTAAAAAAAAATTGATAGTTTTGTATTTATATTGCATAAAAAGTAATAAAAAAAATTAAAAAATATAGATTAAAATAATTAAGGTAGAAGAGAGAAATTTCCATTTTCTTGATATTTGGTGCAGTCACGGCATTGTATTTGTCATCGCAAGAAAATTGTCACACGTGCTCTACACGCTATCGTTAAGTGCACATTTAATGTTTTAAGTTTATCAATATTTTGCGGTAATATGCGGCTAAATTACGGTTTAAATCTTTGTTGGGATTTTGTCGGAATCTCCCATGCTTTCTTTACTAGTAAATTTTTGTATGATAAAATGTGTTTCAATCACTTCTATGTATAGGTTCCCAACAAAAGAGTTTTGATGCAAGCCTAAGAGACAGCACAATTAGTTTGATTTATTATTGTCCAATCATATAGATGGATCTCTAGCTCTTGTAAAAGGGTTTCACTTCCATGTCTGGTCACGTAGTCCTTGTCCAGAATAAAAAACACTACAAAAAAAAAAATGACAATTAGTGACGAAAAAGAAATAGTCACTAACAGTAGAAGTAGTCGTCACTAAATGATTTAGTGACCAAATTTTTGTTCGTCACTTTCGCCACTATAGGTCCGTCACAAAAACTGATTAGTGACTAAAATAGATTGGTTACTAAATCTGTGGCAACCTGTTTTCGTCACTAATCAGTGAAAGTCGTCAAGGGATCATCTATAAAACAAGTCGTTTTGAATTGAATATATTCAAACAAAAAGTTGACATAGATGTTATGGGTATCATTTTTTTTGTAAGTTGGTTCACATCTGAAATCTAGCAATTTATCCATTTTCCATAAAGGAGCCGAATGAAACCAAAGTTTCATATTCGGTTTTGAATTAGAGGCGTTAAAAATGATGAATCGACGTCGACTATAACCCCTAGCCTTCCAAGCTAACGATGCGGGTTCGATTCCCGCTACCCGCTCTATAGCCTCTATTTATAGATTTATTCTATTATCTTACTATATTTATATATTATTACTGTTTTACCTAATTAGTGACCATAAAAAGTCGTCACTGTCTTTTTAGATCACTGTCTTGTCCGATTAGTGACCATAGAAAGTTGTCACCAGTCCATCCTACTTGTGACCATAAAAGGTCGTCACTGATTTATCTAATTAGTTACCAAAAAAACTCGTCACTGATTTTTGTTGCTATTTCTTGTATTTAACCCACATGGAACTTAATCAATGGTAAGATATCCTCTGAACAATTTAAAAATATATAATTGGTTCTCAAATCATAAAAACAAAAATATGGGGAAAAATTATTTTCCATTTGGCACTGTCTGAATAATCATGCAGACTTACATCATGTCCTTAAAAAAACCTTATAACAACTTTCCAGCAAATTACACAAAAAGAAAACCAAAAAAAAAAAAAAAGATTCAACGCTTTCGGTTATTCAGACAACATGCTCTGCTTCAAGACAACTTTTTTTTTTTTTCTGTAATAACTATCTCATCTATTTGCAGCCTCTATAAGCAATCTTCCCAAGTCAATATTGACCATGCCTGCAATATATATAAGATAACTCACATGTATTATCTATCCCACCACAAGCTAAAAACATCATCACAAATAATTAATGTCAAAATTATAATCGAATTGTCAATTTCTGAATAGGGGCAGAATGGTCTATGTGGTTTTTGTTAGTTCAGGTTATAAAAAAAGTTGGATGTGCAATGCATTTCCACCAAAAATATATATTTTATAAACTTTTTTTTTTTTTGTGTCAAACTCAAAGAATTTGTAAACTAAGGATACATGGTTTAACTGTAACATCTCATTTTCACCCAAAAAAACTTATCTTTTAGGGAGAATTTCATATATGCCCCTCTTAAACTTCAAAATATCATATTTGCCCAACTTAATTCCTCAATATCATATTTACCCTTCATAAACCTTGAAAATATCATATTTGCCCAAATCTTTTTTTATAATGTTTTTAATATTTTATAATCATTTTTATACCTAAGAATTATTATAATAATTAAAATTTTAACCATATTATCTTTACGTCTATGATACTAGAATGTGAACTTCTAAATTGTTGGAATGTTGCCCTCTTAGCAAACAAAAAGATTCATCTTCAACCCTCTCAATGGAATGTACATTTTGATTGTTTAGTTTTTGTTGTTGTTGATTATTATCATGTTGTACATGGAGGATATTTTAGATATTACCATTGATATTTTGATGTTTAAAAAGTACATATATGATATTTTGATGTTTAAGAAGGGCATATATGATATTTTGATGTTTAAAAAGGACATATATGATATTTTGAAATTTTATCAAGGGTAAATATGATATTTAGAAATTTTATGAAGGGTAAATATGATATTTAGAAATTAAGTTGGATAAATATGATATTTTGATGTTTAAGAAGCGCATATATGAAATTCTTCCTATCTTTTATATCATTCCTCCTCTACTCTACTTTTTTCTAATGAAACTAATACCCATCAAACTACATCCTAAATCAAGATTAACACAATTAGAGGACCAAAATTATAGTTACACCAGGTCTTAGATCCGTTAAATTCCATAAAAGACCAAAATACCCCTTAGAATTTTGATTGTACCTGATCTTTAAAACATCAAACCAACTCTTTCTAATCCCCTGCTAACCATAGTCACAATGTATTATACAATCTTGAATATACCTGTCGCATTTAACAGTAACCCAAAAAAGACAATAATGCCCTTTGTTTTTATTTTCGTACCAAGTATTCATCAGTATTGTACTTTTTACCGGTAAACCTAATCCCCACAAAATTGCCCTTTGGTTCTTTCATTTAACTGAAGTTTTATACACTACACTACATCCTAAAGCCACATTATATCATAAATATATATATATATATATATATATATATATATATATATATATATATATATATTGATTCGGATGATCTAGCATATACAAATTTCCGATAAGTAAAATACCCTAGAAATAAGTCAAAGTACAAATAACTTTTAAATTTAATAAGATAAACTTACTTCATCACGAAGGGAAGATGCCTCATGTTGACCTCCCATATCTTTATCTACACATCCAATATCCTTTACAAACCTAAAAATGTAGACTCATAAAGTCACATATTTAATATCTTGTTATAGTTATAACATTACCACATTATAATTATGCATTTATTACCTATTTTGACCATGTGTGTTGCCAATATGTAGGACAGTAGGTCGAATAACTTGTCCTGTTCAACAACGTACTTTTTAAAAAGGTTGAAAGTACAATATAGAATACACAAATAAACAAACGCGTGTTGTTATTTATTGCATATTTCATTTTTTTATATTATATGTACATAGAATGTATAGCTTTCGCTCTACTTTAATGATGTTCCTATAAGTAAATTTGCAGTAATTTCATATTTATTACCTTCTTAAACTTCAAAAAGCTCTTAACTTGTTGAGTTTCTAGCCACAACATTCTCCTTGGTCAAATTTCCTACTCTTGGCATGTCCTATTAAAGAATTTATAAATTCACTCAAGTATTATTCCTATTAAAGAAAAAACCAACCTGCATGACACGTTCATCCTGGCGTAAATCTTCATGTCCTTTGAAGAAAAAAGAATAATATTTCCCATCACTCCCATGAATTGTCAGTTTTCTGGGTCGCTGTTTGGAGGTAATCACAACAAGCTGTGGTGCAAATGATGCAATTGCCACAAGAAGAGGATACATAAGAGCCTGTAACGGATTTTAAAATAGGTAAGTCTACATGGTGTTTTATGTTCTAAAAGGGTAAAAAAGGAAAAACAGAAGAGACATGTGGATGGATTTGTCCTATGCGAACGAGAAAAGATTGTATAAACTCTCTCACAACATGATTATTTGAGTGGATTCTTGCAATGATCTGAGGCAAAAAAACCAATCATGTGTTGGTGGGCAGGGCTAATTTAGTAATAGGGGTAAAAGAGGAATGAAAAGTAGCCGAATGCTTAATGCTTTATTAAAGTGACTGAAAGCTGTTACAGAGATTGCATACAAAATGAAGCTAAACTAAGATACTTAAATAGGCTAAAAAATAACAAAAAATCAGAAAACACAGCAACGTTCTTCAACAACTCAACGTGCCTTTTTATTCTCCTAAAATACCTGGTCAACATTAACTAACATTCTCCCCCTCAATGTTGACCTTCTTCTTCAGGTACTCAACACCTCTCAGCTTTCTCATCTCAGCAAATTTGATCCGTGGCATTGCTTTTGTCAATACATCAGCTCTTTGTTGGTCCCCACTTACATGCTCCACATTAATTTGTTCCCTTTCAACACACATACGAATAAAATGGTATTTGGTATCTATATGTTTACTCCTCCCATGGTGAACTGGATTCTTTATAAGAGCAATAGCAGATTGATTGTCCACAAGTAGCTTCACCTTTTGAGCTTTTCTTCCAACAAGGTCACTCAACAAATTTCTCAACGATAAACCCTGACAAGCAGTTGTAGTTGCAGCCATGTACTCCGCCTCACACGAGCTTAGCGCGACAGTTTGTTGCTTTTGTGAGGCCCATGTTATCAGATTTCCCGAGAAATAATATGCCACACCTGTGGTTCCTCTTCCATCTTCCCGATCATCACTGTAGCTGTTGTCACTGTACCCTACTAACATACCATCACCTCCTCTGCGATACATTAGACCATACTCTATTGTTCCTTTCACATATCTTAGGATATGCTTTATGGCTACATAATGGCTTTGCTTTGGGTTCTGCATATACCTGCTCACAACACCAATGCTGAAATTCAGATCAGGTCTTGTATGTACTAGATATCTTAGGCTGCCAACCAACTTCCTGTAGTTTGCTGCATTTACAGGTTCCCCCTGTTCATCCTTGGTCAGCTTCAACTTGGCTTCCATTGGATATTGTGAGCTGTTGCACTCTTCCATTCCTGCCAGTTTTAGAATCTTCCTTGCATACCCCTGCTGTGAAAGCATAATGCCATTCTTCCCTTGATGTACTTCTATTCCCAGGTAATAGGATAAAAGTCCCAAGTCACTCATGTCAAACAATTGCTTCATTCTTTTCTTGAATTCTAGAATTCCTTTCTCACTTGAGCCAGTAACTATAAGGTCATCCACATATACTCCTACAATGAGGATTAAATTGGATTTGTGTACCTTATAAATTGCTTGTTCTTGAGCACATCTGGTGAATCCTAGTCCTTTGAGTGAATGATCCAGCTTCATATTCCAGGCTCTTGGAGCCTGTCTTAATCCGTACATTGCCTTTCTGAGACGATAGACCAGATTCTCCTTTCCTTTGACCGAGAACCCAGTTGGCTGAGAGACATACACCTCCTCCTTGAGGTCACCATGTAGAAAAGCTGACTTGACATCTAAGTGATGTACAAGCCAGTTTTCTTTTGTCGCTAATGCCAGGATAAGTCGTATGGTTTCCAAACGAGCCACTGGTGCGCAAGCATCTTCAAAGTCGACGCCTTTTTCTTGAACATACCCCTTTACGACTAATCGGGCCTTGTGCTTGATCACGTTTCCTGCTGCATCTCTTTTCAATTTAAATACCCATTTTAACCCAATTGCCTTTCAGTTTGGTGGCAATTTGGTCAAAACCCAGGTATTGTTTTTCTCGATCGATTTTAGTTCCGCCTCCATAGCTAGCTTCCAATTACTTTCAACTGATGCTTCTTCAAATGTTGTGGGTTCATCATCGATCAACAGCAGTTCTTGATTTCGCTCATACAGCCTTTGCACCTCGTCTTCCTCCATCCTCTCCGTATTCTGGTAAATCTCGTTGATTGAGCGGAACCCTTTTGTTGGGGTATTATCAAACGAAGCTGCCGACTCAATATCATCGTATTCTCTAGAGTATTGGTTCAAGGATGCTGCTTGTGACCCATCTCCAGGTGAGGCTGAAATCGGCGTCTCATCAACAGGCGTGTTGGTTGATCCGAAATCAAGAGAGCGTGCGTGATTGTTAGTCGGTGTCGAGGGGCTTGTATTCGTATGGTCTGATGGTTGTAGTTCTTGGGCTGGTTGTAATTGGGTTGCTTCTTAGACCAAAACGTTAGTCCAATAGGGTGTGGTAAGTGGTTCATTAATTATTTCTTCATTCCAGGCCCATGTTTTGGACTCTTCAAACACCACATCCCTTCCAATTACAATTCGACACTTCCTGGGATTGTACAGCCGATACCCTTTTGTTCCTTCTTCCACTCGCAAATAAACCATGGTTTCACTCCGATCACTTAATTTGGATACGCCCCGTAATTTTTTGACAAAACCCACACACCCAAACACTTTAAGGTGTGCAACCGAGGGCTTCGCACCCTTCCAAGCCTCGTAAGGAGTCACATCCTTGAGGGCTTTTGTTCCAGTTCGGTTCAGTAGGTACACTGAGTGACTCACAGCTTCTCCTCAAAATTGATCTGGTACCATCATGGCTTTGAGCAAGCACCTTGTCATCTCCAAGATCGTTCGATTGCGTCGTTCCGCAACGCCATTTTGCTGGGGCGTTTGTGGAGTCGTCAGTTGACGTCGTATGCCAACTTCTTCACAAAAATTCAAGAATTAAGTGGAGTTGAAATCACCCCCCCCCCCCCAGTCGGTTCTCAACATCTTGATTTTACACTCGCTTTCTTTTTCCACCTGTAACTTGAATTTCTTGAACATGCTAAAAGCTTCGTCTTTGGATTTGAGCAGGTACACCCACATGTATCGGGAATAATCATCAACAATTAGTAGAAAGTACTGATTGCCACCCTTTGTTGCAGGTGTGATGGGTCCACAGAGGTCTGCGTGTAACAGTTGAAGCGATTCCTTAGCTCTCCATTGGGCTGCTTTTGGAAAACTCTGTCTAGGTTGCTTAGCTAACATACATCCTTCACACACCTGTGTTGGATGAGATATGAGAGGCATCCTTGTCACCATCTGCTTCCGTGTCATTTCTTCCAGCATCTTAAAATATGTGTGGCCCATATGTGCATGCCACAACCATGAGTCATCACTTATACGTATAGCTAAGCATGTGGGTTTCCCAGGTGTGAGTTTTATCTTATAAAGTTTATTTTTTGACCTTTGTACCTTCATTATTAAGCATCCAGCTTCATCATACATCCTTAGAAATTCATTCTTCATTCCAATATCGTATCCCTCCTCCGTCATCTGTCTCAGGCTTATTTTATTGCTATGTAGAGCTGGGATATAATATACATCTGGGATAATGAACTGATCACCGTTTTTGCAATCAAACAATAAAGTTCCTTTTCCTTTGATAGGAACCTTAGAACTGTCTCCAAATCTTACTTGTCCAGTCACTTTTTCATCTAGTTCTGCAAATAAATATTTAGAACCAGTCATGTGGTTACTAGCCCCATTGTCTAGGTACCACATGTTGTTATCTTCTCTTTCCTTTAACTGGTTCGGATACACCTTCTCCTCATTCAGAAGAACCATACTTTTTTCTTCTTCTCCATGTATAGTTAACAGCAGGGCAGGTCCATCTTCATCTGCAACTAAGTTCACCTCCTGATCTTGCTGCTTCTTGGCTTTACATTCAGAAGCATAATGGTTGAGTTCTTAGCACTCGAAACACCTTATATGGCTTTTGTCTCGTGGCTTCCAGTTGGAGTTATTTGCTTCCTGTCGTGAACTACCACCAGAACGTCCGCCTCTTCCACGTGTCGACCCCCGACCCCGTAAACCACCTCTTCCACCTCTGTCACTACTTGTACCTCTCCCCCGACCCCTGGTCTTGCTTGGACTTTGATGACTTGTGGAGCCCTCTGATTTTGCAAGTAACAGGGCATTATCACCACCTGAGTTTGACTTCCGGAGCCGGAGTCGGTCTTCATAAGCCTTTAAGTGCCCAATTGCCTCCTCAAATGGCATAGACTCCATATCGGAGCTTTGCTCAATTGATGCCACAAGATTTATAAACTTTTCCGGGACAGTATCGAATAGCTTCCTTACTAATTCTTCATCTTCTAGAATTGCCCCTGCACTTCCAAACTTTGAAATCATAGCAGATAGCTTCCCTGCATATTCATCTATGGTCTCTGTTTCCTTCATCTGGAGTGCCTCGAATTTGCTTTTCAGTACCCGTAACCTTGCCTTTTGGACCCTCTCTGCACCCACATACCTTGACTTTAGAGAGTCAAAAACCTCCTTGGTTGTCTTCTTCTTCGCTTCCTGTGCAAGCATCTCTTCTGGGATCGACTGGAAGATGAAAGCTCGAGCTTGCTTACTCCTTTTCTCATCCACAACCTCACCGATTGGTGGCTCAATGGCATCCCACAAACCATGGGCATCCATAATAGCTTCCATCTTTATCGACCATGTATTGTAATTTGATGAGGTTAGCATCGGGCATTAAAGGGGGTATGGGCTGTCTTTGGGTGGATTGGATGTTGAAGCTACTGTCATGGTGTCGTATCTAATAATCTTGGGCATACAAACGATCAGAACTAGGCTCTGATACCACTTGTTGGTGGGCAGGGCTAATTTAGTAACATGGGTAAAAGAGGAATGAAAAGTAGTCGAATGCTTAATGCTTTATTAAAGTGACTGAAAGCTGTTACAGAGATTGCATACAAAATGAAGCTAGACTAAGATACTTAAATAGGCTAAAAAATAACAGAAAATCAGAAAACACAACAACGTTCTTCAACAACTCAACGTGCCTTTTTATTCTCCTAAAATACCTGGTCAACATTGACTAACACCATGTGTTGATGTTAACATGTGAAAATCCCTTCTGTAGTGCTGTTTGAACCTCAACAGTAGCTCCATGGTTGAACCACAAGGTGAGAAGACAAAGGATGTCCTGGAAAAATCAGAAAAGTGAACTCATCATAAATATTGAAGATATATGAAAAACAATGGAATGAACCATTCCAACATATAAAGTTTATAATGACTCACCTGCAAGCTATCATCTACACTCTTAGCATGTGCTGCACAAGCTATACAATGAAAGTAGCCAGTGACTGCAGCCACTACAAATTGTGCAGCAAAATTAGGAAGGCCTCTCACTATATAATGAGACATCACTGATGTATTGAAAAGAGCCCATGTATGCCATGCTTTCGTCCACTTTGTGGCACAATGAGTCTGCTCATTTGTTGCTAAACAAAAGTGATTCTCCATCAGAGCATGTTTAATTGAGTTTGTTTGCAAAATCTAAAAGAAAATGAGTAAAGAATTATTTGCTTTGCTTATCTAGGATACTATAAGTGAAGTCAAAATTAGTGACATTGTTAAGATAATGAACTGTGAAGCATTTACAATGTATTTCCTTATCTGATTGAAGAATAAATCACAAGAGGAGCTAACATAGAACAAACAAACTCTCTGTCAAAAGACAAATCATAGAGATTCACAGCCACTTAGAAAGAAAAAAAATTGGAATTAAACCTCATAAAATCGAAACATAGAAATACACAGAATTGGGAGAGAGATGGAGATAGAGGGAGAGCGATACCAGAAATGGTAGATGCGAAGAACTGAGAAGGAGAGACAAATGGAGATATAACCATGGTCTACGTATCAGAGCGAATCTGTACATATTTGATTAGGTCCAAACAGGCGATGCGATGTGACACAATTAGGTCGAAACGGATATGCAATGCGATTCAATTACGTCCAAACGGCGACGCGATGCGATTAGGTCCAAACTCCCATACCAACGTGAGGAGGTGCGTCGACGGAGGGGATGAAGCAACGCGGTGGGCCGACAAGTGGAGGTTTACAACTAGGGTGTTCGTTTGGATGGATTGGTTTGATCCAATCCAATCAATTGAATCCAAATTGATTTCGGTTTTCAAAACATGAATCCGAATAGTCCAAACTAAATTCAAATCCGATCCGATCTGATCCAATTACAATTCGGTTGGATCAGTTTTTATAATTCGGTTTTCAAAAACCGAAACATTTTAAAACAACATAGAGTTATAATATTACCAAATTTTACACAAGAAGCGGAAAAAATTATTTAGTTGTGATTTGAAATTTATAAACAACTACTAAGCAGATATATTATAGTTAAATATTTTATAGATAGAAAAATTTTAAGAGATAATACATATTGATGTTTTTTTATCGGGTGAAATGTTTTGAACCTATTTGAAAAAAATAAATTAAAAAATTAATAGATAATTATAGATATATATTATAAATAAATAAATAATAAATGTTTATTCGATTTTTTTGGACTATTCGGTTCTTATTTTATAAACCAAAACCAATCCGAAATCCAAAATAATAATTTGGTTTTGTTGAAAACCAATCCAAAAATCAGAATATCCGAACCAAATAGTCCAATCCAAATTGTCCAATTGGACAATTCGGTTTTATCCAAATAGTCAACAGCCCTATTTAGAACTGCCTGTGGATGGAACTACGTTGATGGTGGTAGTGCGTATATTTCGATCTAGGTCAAAATTAGTCAACATATGGTATTATTTGTTTTAGTCAAAATATAAATAGAACCCATAACTTTTTCTAATGACTTTTTCACATTTGTTTGTCCTTCTTGCCACTATTTCTAAATATTATTATAATAACTCTATTTATAAGGACTAGTATTTTTAAATATTATTATAGTAAATATATTTATAAGGTCCAGTCTTGCAAAATTATGTCTAAATGAAAGGAAAGTTGTAGTCATTTCCAAAATTAAAAAATATTAATTAAAAAAGAAAAAACATCATAAATGGTCCCTATAGTTTTCGGAAATATGAAGTTTAGTACCTGTGGTTTAGAAACGTCATAGATGGTCCCTATGCTTTCAAAACTTTTGACGATCGATCCTTATTGCTAACTCCGTTAAGTATTTTCCATTAACCAAAGGGCATTTTCGTCATTTCACTATCATAGGGATCATTTATGATGTTTTCTCTCAATTTTTTAATAGAAAAATTAAATATAGTTATTTAATACTCTCTCTCTCTCTCTCGTATCAACATCATCTTTGTCAAAATGTTTTAGCATACATATTCCATTCCAGAATCATTGAATTGTTTAAACCTTCAAGAGTTTTCCAGTATAACCTTTAGAACATTTACCTAAACAAACACAAAAATCGATCAGATCTAGCCTCAACAACATCAATCATCTCTTATCTCTTTCAAGAATTTCATCACACAGGTTAGACCAGATCTTGCGACGAACATATGAAGCATGTTCTTTGATGAAGAGCTTGGTGAGCATATGTGATTTTCAGAGTATGATGAAGAAGAAGGAAGTGGCAAAGTTAGAGATAATGAATGTGATTGAGGCGTCAAATATTGAAGCGGAAATCGGAGGTTAGAGAGGTTAAGCTAGCTGATCACAGGGGAGAAAAGTCGAAGTTTGGAGAGGAAATTGGAGTTGTAGATGATGAAAACGAGGGAGGCGATGAGGATTCAACCCCAATTTTTCTTACCCCACATCCAAAAGCTTTTGTTTACCCCAAGAAATTTAACCCCAAATTTGCCAAAATTTAAATCCACTGAGTGTTTGTTGATGTTAAAACCCTAAAAAAGATCTCCAACCAAACTGCGAGTAGAACCGAATAGCAAGAAACAATGATCTCACCACCTCGACAAATGACTAAGAAATCGCACGAAAACCAAACTCCAAGATGAAACGCAGGAACCAAAATACACAGTAGAGACCCCCACTAGCACCAGGAAAAAACATAGACAATCTCACCAAAACAACAACAAGAAGGCATCCAAGAACCAAACAACAAAACAACTCGAAAATAATAAAAGGCTTAGCAATAACCACCAACAAAGGAGAACAAAATCTTGGAATACACTTCAAAGAATGATAAAGAGAACCGGCATCATCTACTACCACCACATGGGCAATTGGGTGTAGTTGGCGTTGACCTAATTCAATTGGGTGTAGTTGGCGTCTGAATATGAGATTTTGGCTTTGATTTAGAGGAATCAAGGGTTATTATTGATGGTGGTAGCATTTAGAGAGAGAGAGAGAGAGAGAGAGAGATTTTATATATTAAATAACTATATCTAACTTTTCTTTTAAAAAAAAATAAGAAAAAACATCATAAATAGTCCCCGTGGTGTGAAATGACGAAAATGCCCCTCGGTTACCGGACAAAACTTAACGGAGTTAGCAAAAAGGACCAATCATCAATAGGTTTGAAAGCATAGGGAACATCTATGATTTTTCTAAACCATGGGTACTAAACTTCAGATTTTGGGAAACCACATGGACCATTTATGATGTTTTTTCATTAAAAAAAAAATTTACATTAATATATATATATATATATATATATATATATATATATATATATATATATATATATATATATATATATATATATATATATATATATATATATATATATATATACCTTAAAAAGCATTTACAAGATTATGCTGAATTTTAAGAGGTATAAATTGTTATGCATCATATACAACAACTTTATGCAATAATTCTTATTTAATCAACATGGATTTTGACCGGATCTTATATCTTATTCCCTATCACTCCAACAACCTCCCCACTATTTCTCCATTTTAATTGGTCAAAATCAATTGAGTCTGTTGGATCAGTCAAAGTTATATAGCATCCTAGACTTCTTGAATCAGTTGATCTGGGAAACGCCTTGCAGCATCCTCTCCTCCTTCCCCTATATGTTGCGTCTCACCACCCTTATGCTCCCCCGTTCTCCATAAACCCTACACTCCACCGCTACCACCACTCAATCCTTCCGTCATCACTCATTACGCATGTCGCCAAGCAACATCAATCGAAAGGATTAACCTTTTGAATCGGTTAATACTGAACTGGTATTCCTCACATTCAGCATATTCAAATAAAAAACGTGTTCGATTCATTGGTATCTTGCGTTTCTTCCATACAACTCCTCCACCTTCTCTTTCCTCTTCACATGATTACTTCCCTTCTCTCCAAACTCATATTCAGTTTCTTTCTTTTCTTCATTCACTTTTTCTCTTGGCCATCGCAGCACCACACAAACACACACATACACACCCTTTGATGTCATGGCTTCCGACGGCAACAACCAACACGATTTATGTTCTGCTTCAGTAGTTAATCAATCGATTATCTATATTGCTGGTTATAAAATAAGAGAGATTTGAGTATTCTGAATGAAAACCCTATACCCTTGGACTCAGCCGATTTGCAAGTATTTGCTCTTTTTCTGAGATTGTTCTTTTTTCTTTCTTACTGTCAATGTTTCTCTTCAAAATTCATAATTGAATTGAGGAATCTAAATTATATGTTCTCAATTTTGGTTTTTCCGATTTTGGGGTTTTCTAATATTAACATGAACTGAGTTTTTTGTTTTTATTTGCATCTTGATAGATTTTTCAGTATGGTGTTTGCAGGAATTCCTCTGTTAGAACCACCACTTCATCACCTTCTTACCCCCAGCATTGCCGCTGGTAAGCTTCTCTTCTCCATCGCTGAAATCTTTTCTATAAAATCGATATACTTGCTTCTCTTCTCTATTTCTGAAATCGATTTATTATTTGAAATTGATTTGTTAAGTGATTTCTTCTATAAAATCGATTTCGGATCTAATATTCAACACAAAGTGCCACTGCTGAATCCTATTCTCAACATATGCTCAATTTTGTTTGTTAGTTTTTTTTTGTTTTTTTTGCACATGCATGATCAAATCTGATTTTGGAGTTGGAATCTCAGGTAAGTCTGATTTTTTTGGTTTATTTTACAATAGTGTGGTGTTTCTTTCTTATTTTGTCATCTTTTGAGTTGGAATCCCAATTAAGTCTAATTTTTTAACTGTAATGTATTGTGGTTGAATCTTATTACTTCTATTTGCATATGATTTTCATTCAGTTTTGGTTCAAGTTAATAAGATTAAATTTTGTAATGGTTGCATACTTGCAAGTTGACTATATTCCTATGTTGTGATGCAATTCAGGTCCTATTTGCTTTAAATTTGGCAAAACAAATGTTTTTAATAATGGTGCGTTGTGTTTATATTCCTCTATATGTTATTTGGATGCAGGGTATGTGATAAGTGTGGTAAGATTCCAAATAAAACAACGAAAATGATCACTTTATGACCATTCAAATATTTTAGATGGATATGCAATTCACATTGTCAATTCAACCTCAGGTTTTTTTTCCTAAAAAACCACATTATTTTTGCAGGTGTTTACTCATATTCCCTTATGGATATTAGAATCTTATATTCTAGCTTACTGGTATGTTGTTCTTTTCTACTAAGATGATTTTTTTTTTTGTTTTAACTTCATAAACTTAATGCGGACAAGTCTATACATTTGTTACAATATATAAATAGCTCCCATTTCTCATTTCTTCTCTTATCTCTTAATCTAAGTAAATACATATTTTAGGGTTTCTAATGAGAGTTATGTCTCATAATAGCATTGTACTTTGAGACATCAACGTTTTAATAGAAACCTCCTTCCATTTTATGTTTTTCGAATAGCAATGTACTCTTTTTTGTTTGTCAAATATAGCATCATGCTTTCATTTTCTGTTTAGTCAAATATAGAAATATGAAAGTAGAGTGTTATAAATGGTCATATCTTCCAAAGTCCATTGCTAATTTTCTTTTTGTGTTTGGTGTACATGTGTGTGTTTCTATGACGTGTGATGTGTGTGTGCTATTATGGATATATAATTTTAAGTATGTTGCTATTTATCTATAAGGAAAAACAACCCTAAGGGTAAATTTGTAAATATCCCATCAAACTTAATCGCCTATAAAATGTTTGCATTTTTCAGGTAGTCATTGCATCGATTCACCAATCGACTCATGTATCCTCTGCCTAGAAAACATGGATACACAATAGAGCAAGCCTACATGCCTAAAAGATAGAGATTAAACTTGAACTTCATGAACGGTATTTTGGTCATTCTTAATGATAATTGTATTGATTTGTCTTGTGTGCACTACATACTTTATCAAGTTCAGAATATGGAGTCAAAATGGAGCCATTTGCACATGTTTCCTTATGTTTAGCTATTTTTCTTGATGTTACTTTGATACACCTTTCTAATTCTTTTCTTCATTAAAATCCACATTTTTGGCTTATATGGCGGTCGATCAAGAGTTGGGACCGGGAAAACGGGAAATATGTGCTACAATTCTTTTTTTTTTTTTTTTTAATTTTATTAAACCAACATGTCGTAACTACTTATAAACATAAAAAAAAAAACATTTTTTTTACTAATGTACATAGTTTTTTTGGGTTTAGTGTTATATCAAGTTACTAATGTATACAATATTTGTGGGTTGTGTGTGGGTGTTTTTTTTGTTACAGATCTTTATAGAAATCGTGTTGTCAGAGTAAAGATTCTAGAGGGTAAAGGTAAAGAAATGCATTTCCTATGAAACAGAAGGATGCGAAATCCCATGTGATCTTAACTGTATTGTTTGTGTAGATCTAATTTTGTATATGTACACATTTAACTTTTAGGAAAATGTCATGGGCACATATTGCTAATGGCTTTATATTTACATATAGTTTTTTCCCAGACCCAAGAGTTATTTAAATTTTATTGGGGATAATGTTTTTTTTGAAGGGAGAGGAATATATGGATTAAAAGGAAGATTAAAAGGAAAAAAGTTATTAAGATTTTATTGTAAACTAATCAATTACTATTGATGATTTTGTTGGAAAGTATTTAATTATTATTTTATCTTTTAAAAACAAATAAAGTCTTTGATGGTAGTGGTAAGAAAAGTCAACGGAATATTTAGTTGTCTAATGGTCATCATATTTAGAGTAATGTCGGGTAATCTTTCGCTTGGACTTAGAAAATCATTAAACCACTTAGATCTTTGGTACTTATACTCACTTTTGTCAAAAGAATTTAAAAACTATAACCACAACTAACACTTTCTTTTTACTCTTCCTCTTTCCTTATCACATACAAGAACTAACATTTTATTAATCTCTTTTGTTCTGTTCTGGGAAGGGTTTTTTCCCCTGGTTATGAAGGTGTAGTTTATGATGTCATAAGTTGTAGTCGGTGGGGTTCCGAGATCATGGTTGATGAAACCTGTTGTATGGGTGTGGTATGCCTAAGAGGTGATGTTAGATGTGATCTAGGTTATATCTCTCCAAAGCTCGTTGCTTGCATGGCAGTTCACGGTTGCAACAAGGAGACTAAGGTATAGTTGAAAGTGATAAGTGGTTTGTTTATGATGGTGAAGAAGATTATGACAAGAAGTAGTGGATGTCAATTCATAGTCGCGGGTTGCTTCAAACCGTGGGGGGCTTGTATGAAACTCGGTTTAGTGGTTGTAAGGTGATATATACTGATCCATTTCGTATTGTTTTGGAATTTGACATGTTTGTGAATTGAAACTACGCCACACAGAAACTATTCATCGAATTGAGTTAATATTTGTATGTAAACTATTCATTGAAATGAAATTAACAATCGCAGCCACATCGTACATGTATCTCACTATCTACTTATATATTGTACTCTAAACTCAATAACCTAAACAATAAACCGTAGACTGTAACATAAACCCTAAACAAAAATACCAAATATTAATCTGAAATTACTATGTTTTGTTAATTAATTTACATCAATGAAGAAAATGTTTTTTTATATGTTATCATTAACTAAAAATGATCAATTTTTGAGAAAATAAATCCAACGAAAAAACTATAAAATATATACAAAAGCGATGAACACATTAAAAAAATACATTTTATGACGAAAAGAAAAACAATATTTGAATTGAAACTAATAAGTGATATTTGTCAATACATCGTGCCTTATTTTTAATATGATATGTTTCTTGAAGCAAACTAATCACTGAGGTGAAAGTAATCATTTCTTTGACAAA
Organism: Lactuca serriola; assembly: GCF_051521515.1. Lineage (NCBI taxonomy): Eukaryota > Viridiplantae > Streptophyta > Magnoliopsida > Asterales > Asteraceae > Lactuca > Lactuca serriola. The sequence continues at coordinate 113,737,709 of NC_136409.1, read as the reverse complement.
AAAAAAAACTAATCACCTCTCTAAAATAATTTGTAGAATAAACTATCCGCACTCGTCGCTTGGCGCGGGTAAATGACTAATATATATATATATATATATATATATATATATATATAATGACTACTATATTATGATCCGTAATGGTTTTTCACTTGTAATTCAGGGACCACTGTTGAGAGGCCACTAATTTGAGAGGCCACTAATTGTTTTACCGCATTTATGTAGTTTTCAATAACAAAAGTGTAGTATTAGTTTTGAATAAGAGTAGGCACTGACCACTATTTTTGGACATTAAATCTCCAATACAGTGACCATCTTTTTTGTACTAAGCTTCTAATACAATGACCAATATTTTTGGTCATTAAATAGTTAACATAGTGACCTTATTTTTACTGACTAAATAGTTATGACTAAATAGTTATTATGATATGAAATAAAAATGGTTTATTTTTTTCAATTTTTAGTGACCGAGTTAGTGACCACCATATATAATTGGTCACTAAATTTATAGGATTACCAAAATTCAATGACCGCTTAATTCCTGGTAACTAAAAGATGTTTTTAGTGACAAAATTTTAGGTCGTCACTAATAAGGACTTTTCTTGTAGTGAAATTCCATTAAATTCCGTTTGAATAGATGTTAATGCAAATAGACAAGGTTTATAACTAGTAAATAATCACAAAAAAAAGGTCGGTATTACCAAGTCCTGATTGATGTTCCGTTGGTGAAATTTCCACATGACTACCAAGATAAATTATACAAGATACAACATTTGACTTTAAAGAACTTCGTAACGGTTGCATCTATAATGATAAAATATACAAGATACAACATTTGACTTTTAAAGGCCTCGATGTTAGTCCACCGTTATAGGTACGCGCTTCTAAACAAATTGGGTTCTATATATATTCACAGAAAAGCTGCTACTACCATAACCATACATAATCATCAATATAGAAAACAATGGTAAGCTTCTAATCTTTTTTTTATAACAATATGTTTTCAATAAGAGAAAGGATTTGTTGTTTTAATTTAGTTCTAAAAACTAATTTTAATTACGCGTCTGCTAATAAGACTTGCATATTCCTTTTTCGAAATTACTTTTAACAAACTTCTGCTTAAGATTTATCCTCATAAGAATTATTCAATAAACTGAGCTTCCAAATCAACAAGCAGGAGTTTCATATGTTGGGGGCCAACGACCTGTCCATTGAATGGCAAGATGACACTCGATACTGGGAATGGGGACATATGCCGGAATCAAGGTCTTTCTCTTTCTCTCTTAAGCGTCACATTGTACGTTATTAATATACTGAATTTGGCATTCATGCATATACTTACGTTGCCGTTTCTGTAGGTTCCCGGAGGTGTGCACACTTAGAGAAGTTTGGTGGCTTGAGATCCACGGTAAAGTAGCAGCTGTGAATCTGTCACAAAACAATACATATGTCGCCTATCTTGTCTTTCGAACTACTGAGAATTGCTCTGGACTTGATGCGCCAGCAAAATCAAGTGTAAGTTTGCGTGGGGTAAAAAGGGAGACTGAAAATGTTTATCTTCAAACACCAGGGCGTGTGCGGCAGGACTATGTGATTCCTCTTAGGAGAAACGATGGGTGGATGGAGATTAAGTTGGGAGAATTCGAGTACAAGGAAGGAGATGATGGTGAAGTTGAGATGGTGTTTAAGGAGGTTACGCTGAACAAGCGGAAGAGTGGTCTGATCGTGGAGGGAATCGAGATTCGGCCTAAATAAACATTCTTCATTTATATATAATATTTATTCAAATTATACAATTAATATACTACGTACTTTGTTATTTAATAATAAAATGTATAACTTCGTAACAAAACTATTTAATATATGATTTCTTATTTTAGATACTGTAAGTTACGTCCATCCTTGTTAATGTATAATGATGTAGTTTTATTTGTGTTGTTTATCTATATGCGTTGTGTATTTATATGATGCTATCTATATGTTAGAAACTTCAAAAGTTTTTTTTTTTTTATTTTTTTATTTTTTTTATTTTTTTTTATTTATGGTTCTACGGGTATCCAAAATACGAACGAGATAGATGTTTGTTGTCCCAACCATTCTTTTGAATCCCTATCTGATAAGGAATGTGTTAATTTCTAACAAAGTTTTATTTTTTTCCTAGGCATAATGCTTCTTTTCTTCTTCTTCTTCGATACAGCCTACTAATATGCCTTTTCTTAATCAGTTACTTGTCTCCTTTGCTACTATTGATTCAATTCCAAAGATGGAGGAAGTGAAAATAGACTGAAAAGGATAGGAAGGAGACTTGACTTTAGGGAGATAAAATCCCTTTTTCTCGGTCTCTTCTAGTTAGGTACCTACCGGATGAATTACTTCCCTTAAAGGCCTATCTTCCTTGGCACATAGATTAGCATTTTTCTCCTTACCTTAGATACAAAAAGCATGTCAAATTGTAGATTGGGCTTCCTATAATCAGGGGCGAGTCACCTTCATGTACGCAGTAGGCTCGAAGAGCCTTGGTTTTGAAAGGTACATGAGTTCAAACGCTATGTTGAATGTGCGACTGACACTAGGTAGGTACTTGGTGAGGCGTCGGTCGGTCCTAGAAACAATGACAGCGACACGAGGAGTTCACAACCGAACATGTTGCAACCTAGGGATCACCAGGCAACTCTTTCGCTCTCTAGAGATCGAGGGCATAGCACATTTCTTCTTGCAACGAGAACAAAATAAATAATGGAGTTAATTTTTGGATGAAAATCAAGATTTTGACATAAAAAAATGAATCAATTAAATTCATGTTCTTTTTTTGGCCGAATTATCAATTAGAAGATTTAGCTTGTATGAATTGTTAATTGTTTGATACCAATAATGGGATTCACTTGTGTGTGTGTGTGTGTGTGTATATATATATATATATATCAATGTTGTAGACATCAACCTGATCAGCCGATTATTTAGCGATTAAACGCTAATCGGACTTCCACCAATGAGATTAATATCTAATCAATCACTATAATTGGGCTTGGTCAATGCAGGTCAAATTTAGAATTAATCGGACCTAATCGAACCTAATTGGGTTTGGTCAATGATCAAAGTCAGAACGAATCGGACCTAATCTCCGATTAATCACTTATTTTAAAGGATTAAAATTAGATTTATAAATTTTTGCATAATTTTCCTAATAATAAATGGTCCTCAATTAATCACTGCCTAGCAGATTAATCCCTAATCGCTAGTCTACCGATTAGCGATTTCTGAAACCATGATATATATATATATATATATATATATATATATATATATATATATATATATATATATATATATGCGTCCATGATTGACAATTTTGAGATTCGTTGATATTTTGTTGTTCTGTCAATCAGTTCTGTCAGCGAATGACGACACTCGATCGACCTGACTTTCCCAAATGCCCACCACTGTCCCTTCGTCTTTCAGGGTCTGGATTTTTCACGTCGTTTCTGTCATCGTGGACGATGACGAATAAAGAAATGAATGAATGTTCTTTGGGGATAATGTATAATTCTACACCTACTGAGATGTTTATACGTACCCTCATATCTACTAGTCATCGCCTTTGAGCTAGGAAAAGCAATTACCTGGAATCGGCTATTCCTGATTCAGCAAAGGAAAGAAGCCTTAAACAAAGAAAACCCATCCTTTCTAGAAGTTTTCTGACTTTTACTTCCACTTCAACTTGTAGATCATCACTAAATTCAGTCACAAAGTCCACCAATTCTTGGGACTTCATACCGAATCTTGGCTCAGACTTTATTACATACGTGTTCAATTTCACAGACCATTTTTCCATCCTTCCTGACATTTCTGGTTTTCTCATAACATTCTTAATGGGATAATTAGTTCTTACAGTTATAGGGTGTGTTTCAAAATAGTGTCTTAATTTTGTAGAAGAAGTTACTAATGTAAGTATAAAATTTTCAAGGTGGGAGTACCTGGTCTCAGGAGACTTTTACTTACATAGTAGATGGGATGTTGGTCGCCATTAAGATCCTTAGCTAGCACTGCACTCACCGCATTTGAGGATACCGAGAGGTAGAGAAGAAGTGGTTCCCCATCTAATGGTTTTACCAATAGGGTTGCTGAATTTAAATATTTTTTAAGTTCCTAGAAAGCATGCTCATGTTCCTTGGTTCACTTGAATCTTTTGTTATTCTTCAAAATGTCGTTGAAAGGATTGCATCTCTCTAAGGATCTTGAGATGAACCTGTTTAAGGTTGCCACTCTTCATATTAGTCTTTAGATATCTTTTGTCGATGATGGTGATCTTAGATCGAGGACAACCTTGATTTGCTCCGGGCTTGCTTTAATTCCTATTTTGGTCACCATGTATCCAAGGAACTTTCCTGGTCTCATTCCAAAGTGGCACTTAGAGGGATTTAGCTTCATGTTATATTCGTCAAGTATGTCAAAGGCTTCTTAAAAATCCTTGAGGTAATCTTTAGCTTTCTTGGACTTGACCATCATGTTGTTTATGTATACTTCTGTGGTGTCCCCCAGTTTCTCTTTGAACATCTTGTTGACTAGCCTTTTGTATGTTGCACCTGTGTTTTTAAGACCAAATGGCATGGCAGTATAAGAATAGATACTTGTTAGAGTTATGAACACCGTATCCTCTTGGTCAGATGGTTCCATCTGGATCTACTGGAACCCCATTGATGCATCCATGAATGTTAATAATTCATGACACGCTGTCGCATCTATCATGGAGTCTATATGTAGTAGTGGGAAAGGATCCTTGGGACAAGTCTGATTAAGATCCGTGTAATCTACACATACTTTCCACTTACCATTTTTCTTTTGTATTATGACCACATTAGCTAGCCGCATTGAGAATTTCATAGCCTTGATCATCCCAGTTTTGAGAAGTTTTTCTACTTCTTCTTGTATAACTTGGTTTCTCTCTAGTGCAATTTTTCTTCTCTTTTTATGTATTGGTCTTAAAGATGGATCAATGTTAAGCTTACGGGTTATTATATTTTTATCTATACCGGTCATGTCCACATGCTTCCATGCAAACATCTTGCTTCTAGCTTTGAGGAACTTTAATATATCATGTTCGATTTGTTTAGGCATTGAGGATCCTATGAGAACTTTGGCTTCAGGATCCTCAAGGTTCAGGGGCACTTCTTTTATATCATGTTCACTTGCTTCCAGTATGTCTTGTGCCCGCTTGTTTAATACCTATACTTTTCTTAGTATCGTCGAGGCTTTCATTAAAGTCTTGTAGCATTCTTTGGATTCTTGTTGGTCTCATATGATCTTCACTATCCCCCATGGGGTAGGCATCTTCACGCATTGATGATATGTCGATGGAACGACCTTCATTTCTTGGATCCATGGTCTACCTTGTATAACATTATAGGAGGATAATGTACCAATTACACAAAAACGCTGTATAGAGTATACCCCCTCTATGTAGATATGTAACTTTATCTTGCCGACGATATGCTTGGTTTTGCCGTTGAACCCGATTAACACTGAGTATCTTCTAACTATTTTAGACTCCAGGATGTTCATTCTTTTTAATGTGTCCATGAGTATAATGTTGACTGAGGATCCTCCATTGACGAGGATCCTTCTGACGAAATGACTGGTGATGTAGAGAGTGATTACCAATCCGTCATGGTTAGGATCCTAGATGTCTTGTCTATTTGCTTCTTCAAAGGTGATCTCCTTCTTGTTTGAGATTGACGTGTTCTTCTGTGGTCCTTTTTTTCTTTCTTAGTTTTTGATACCTTAGCATGCATCTTTGCTGCAGAATAAGAGGTACCACAAATGCCAGATCCTCTAGAGATCACATTGATTACCTTAGCGTCAGCAGGAGGGGATCCTGGTCTGTCAAGGATCTTCTGAGTATCATGGTCTTTTTCTTTGGATCTCTCTTTTCTTCTCCCAAGGATTTCTTTGAGGTATCCTTTGCCCAAGAGGTAGCTGATCTCCTTCCTGAGAGCTATGCAATCCTCTGTGATATGACCAAAGTCTTCATGGTATGCAGACCATTGGGACTTGTCTTTCCAAGCAGTGGATTTTTCTCTTTTCCTTGGCCGTCTTGCTTTGTCTCCAAGATTTTGCATAGCGAATATTACACTTGAAATATCCACAGAAAAAAATAGCCGGTAATTTTGGGAAAATCTTCTTCCTCTCCCTCATCTTCAACGGCATTAAGCCTATGATGGTCAGGTATGGAATATGGTTTTGACTTATAGGAAGTTTGGGTTTGGGCTGAGGAGTCGGCCTTTCCATTGGTGTGATCGTAAGATCTTGGTAGGTTTCTCCTCTTTTGGGTCACCTTGTCTTCATCGAGCCTTATGAAACTTCGTGCTCTGCTTCTGACTTCGTCCATCCTCTTACATGGAGTCATCATGAGGTCTTCATAGAAGGGAGAATCCTTCTTTAAGCCCATTTTGAAGGCTTCAACTGCAGTCTCCATGTCGATATTGGGGATTGTTAGGGATTCCTTGTCGAACATGTTCGCAAAAGTCCTAAAGGATTCCTTAGGATCATGAGCAACTCGATAAAGGTCACTAGTGATCTTTTTGAATGTTCTGCTACGAGAAAACTGGTTGTGAAATAGATTGACTAAGTGAGCAAACAAAGCAATAGAGTAACGAGGAACGTTAAGAAGCCATTTTAAAGCCGATCTCATGAGGGTCGAACCAAACTCCTTGCAAAGGCAAGCTTCCTTTAAGTGTGTGGGAATGGGAATGATCTCCATCCTTTCCCGGTACAGTGCTACGTGCTCCTCAGGATCCGCCGTCCCATCATAAGGCTTCATATTGGGGGTTTGGAAGCACTTTGGTACTCCACTATGAGTTATTGCTGGAACGAATCTTGAGATCCTGTAGCTTGTGGGGGATAGTTTCATTATGGGTTGGACCAATCATGGCATGCTAGAGATCATTCGCCTTAATTGTTGAATTTCTTTGACCATGACTGGACTTAAACCTGCATCAAGGTCCATAGAGCAATGTTAAAGGCATTATCATTTACGAAGTTACCAGGATCCTCAGTCTTAGGTGTAAGGAAGGTTTTATTGGCATCTTGGTTCATATGAGCCCTTTCTTCAGGAGTTGCATCCCGGACAGGAGCGGATGTTGGTGCTGAGGATCCTATCTCTCGGCGATTTTTTGAGGATCCCGCACTGTCGAAGTTTAGGATCCTAAGTTGCAGGATCGAGGTTGTAGCTTCTTGAGGCTTGTGAATTTCCATCCTCATTCTCTCCACTTCCTTGAGAAGTTTCCTATTATCGTCCTATTGTTGGGAAACTTTTCGTTCTAGTCTCTTCACTAATATTTCTTTGTTGGAAATCAACATATGAGGATCCTAGAGTCCTTGGGTAACGATCTGAGAGGTATTTTTCTTTGGTGCTTATGAGGCTTTCTTGGGAGCTCCGGCTAGAGGTGGTGGAAGGTTTTTGGAGGAAAAGGGAGGAATTGAGGAAGAGGACAGAGTCGACTGTGTAGACATGATTTTTCGAGGGATTTTGAACACCACGGTCCCATGGTGCGCGCCAAATTGTTTTGTCAAAAATTACATGATTCGAACTCAACCAAATTCAATGTTTTGAAAACTGGACCAGACATCGAACTGGATGTTTTACCGTTTCGATTGTTCAACTGGTCCGACCGATTGGACCGATCCTAAAAACCGGAAAAACCGGATATATATATATATATATATATATATATATATATATATATATATATATATATATCATAAACAAAAGAATTTGGGATAATAACTTTTTATTAGAAATTGAGATATTTATTGTTAAGTCCATATATGAAAGTGTGTGTTGTGTTATGTGTAAAAGAATATATTATACTTGTGTATATGCATATTAAATATACATAGTATTTGTTTGTGTTTTATATATGTATATTAAGTTGTCGTGTAAAAAAAATCGAAGTAAACATATATAATATATATTTAATGGGGAAATAGACTTATTAAGGTAATTAACTTTTCGGTTGGTTCTAATTTGGGTTAGTATATATCATTTATTTGTATACATTTAGGTAAACGAAGTTTTCGGAAGTGTTCACATATAATCATTATGACCGGCTGTAGCAGGTTACATCCAGTCATAATAGTCATATGTGAACACTTCCAAAAACTTCATTACCTAGATGTGTACAAAAAAAGATATTACCCAGATGTAAACAAAACGAAAAGTTAAGACCGTAAGAGTAAATTACACGAATGGTCCCTACGGTTTGGGTAATTTGTGTGTTTGGTCCCTAACTTATTTATTAACTCAGATGATCCGTGCTGTTTATTTTTGCTGTGTAAATTGTAAAGGGGATTGTAGAGGAAGTTGTATATTTAGTGTAAAGGAATATGGAAGAGTTACATTTAAGGAATCCCACATCGATGGGTGAGGGAAATAGAAGGAAAAATGAGTAATTAAAAGGAAGTATTATCAAAATTTATTGGAACAAATGAAGTATCAACAACAAATTCTTTTAGGCCGGTTGACTCTTTTGGGCTGGATACAAGAAAATTATTTTTTTTCAATAAATCGGATTTAGAGTTGGTTGAACCAAGTCGATTTTTTACATATTATAAGCAAACCGGCAGTTTTTTATGGTTTCGATAACAAGCGGTTTTTTGGGGATAAAAAATCGGTAACCTTGCCGGTTCGTGGTTGAATCGGTCCAACCGGCCGGTCCGATCCGATTTTCAAAACACTTACCAAATTGTATGAGATACTGTGATGTGCATGATAAAATAAGCATGAAATAGTGATGAAAGTAACACAAGTGGGTTACAAGGAAAGCCCTTGATCCTTCCTAGGATCTTCAGCACAAAACCTTTGGAGGTCATAATGGTCACCTGCACGAGTAATTTTATTGATTAATAATATTGATTACAGAGATGAATGTATGAAAAGAAAGTGCCAATATCGTAGATAAGATTAGTGTCGTGTGTAGTGTGCTGAATACAAGTGTTTTTTATGGTCGAAAGCTAATCACAAGAAGTCTGATAATTTCAAGATCCTCCGAGATCAACTTATAGACGTTATTTGAGTTGGTCTTTTGGGTCTTTTTCATGGTCACGATGACTACTCGTTGAGAATAAGTCTTTGGCTGACCATTTCTGCACATGTGAGAAAAATAACGAAGCATATAAGAGTTATATATGTTAGGAAAATAAAAGATAATAATCAGGATCCTGAAGTCTATTTAAGGATCCCGAGCTTTGAGGATCCTGAATGAAATTCCAGGATCCTGGCCCTAACACTAACTATTACATCACCTTATTAATGCTTAGCCAGAAATGTGGGCGTTAAAATTTCTCCCCTTAGGATGCTTCTGTCCCGAAATCATGCATCAGCAAACAGATGTGACTAGCAACTCATCATGTCACTTTCTATCTCCCAGGTGTGGTTCGGCCCATTAAAATGTTTCCATCATACTTACACTAATTCGACCATCTTGTGTCACAGTTTATTCGTCTTGCGTTCATCAGTCACTTCAGGCTCTTCGATTAACCTCTTTTCATCATCAATCCTTAACTCCGAAAGTGGAATTATATCGGGAACTTATCTTGTGAACTTCATCAAATAACACACCATCCAGTTCTTCTAGAAATTCCAACTTGTAAGCTTGGTTCATAATCCTCTGAAGAACCTTTAATGGCCCAATAAATCTTGTACTCAGCTTTCATCTCTTTCCAAATCTTATAAGTCCCTTCCACAGTGAGACTTTGAGCAACACCGAATCTCCAACTTCGAATGTCATTAGTCGTCACTTCTATTCAACATAGCTCTTTTGGTGATCTTGAACTTCTACATCCTTTCTCTAATCACCTTTAGCTTTTCTACAGTCTGATGGACTATTTTGGGAACCATAAACTGTTTTTCTCCAGCCTCAAGCCAACAAGATAACATACGACACTTCTATCTATACAAGGCTTTATAAGGTGTCATTTTAATGCTCGAATGGTAACTATTGTTGTAGGAAAACTCTACCAGGGATAAATGTTCTTCCCAATTACCTGGAATTATAGGCTACATGCTCTTAACATATCTTTTAGTGTTTGAATTGTCCTTTTGCTCTGACCATCAGTCTGCGGGTGGTAGGCTATACTTAAATACAACTTCAAACCTGTTTCCTCTTGTAGGCTCTTCCAAAACCTTAACGTGAAACTAATGTCACGATCTAATACAATCATTAAAGGAACAATGTGAAGTCTTACTATTTCTTTCACGCAGGCATTTGCAAGCTTATCCATAAACTGTCTCTCATTGGCTGCTATGAAGCGTTCATTCTTTGTGAATCAATCAACAACTACAAAAATCATGTCGTGACCGTTCTTCATCTTGGGTATTTTAGTCACAAAATCCATGGTGATATCTTCTCAATTACCCATGGGAACATGCAAGGGTTCTAAACTCCCATATGGTTTTGATGTTGCACTTTAACTTTTGCACATGTTACACACTTTGCCACATACTTTGCAACATCGAGCTACATCGTTGGCCACCAATAGTAAGGTTTTAGATCCCTATACATCTTAGTGTTGTCGGGATGAATCAAGTACATGGTCTTCTGATCTTCTTCCATGAGAAGATCTCTTATTACTCCCATCTTAGGAAACCAAATCCTTTTTTTGGAATACGTTCAATCCTTGACTATTTCTACCGAATATCAACCTTTTCCCTAAACGTTCTTCCTTTTGGTCATTTTTCTCCAAAGCTTCTTCCTGAGCTTACTTAATCCTTTACATAATTGTTGATACAACTTATATTCTTAACGCTCTTGGCCTTTTTCTTTCAAAGTTTATTTTTTGACTCAGAGCATCAGCTACGACATTTGCTTTACTAGGGTGGTAAAGTATCTCACAATCGTAATCGTTAAGTAATTCTAGCCAGCGTCGTTCTCTCATATTCAATTCCTTTTGATCAAAGAGACATTGGAGACTTTTATTATCAGTGAAGAGTTTGCACTTTGTGCCATAAAGATAATACATTCGTATCTTTATTGTGAATACTATCACTGCCAAATCTAGATCATGAGTGGGGTAGTTCTTTTCGTGCTCTTTTGGTTGTAGAGATGAATATGATATTACCTTATGTCTCTATATTAGAATACAACCTAACCCAACTCTAGATGCATCTCCATAGGCTGCAAAGTCTTCAACTCCGTCAGGTAAAGAAAGAATCAGTGCTTCACACAACTTGTTCTTTAATTTCTTGAATGCTTCTCTATGTTTCTCACTCCATGTATATATAGCTCCATTATGGTTCAAAGTTTTTAATGGAGAAAATATCGAAGAAAATCCTTGGATAAACCTTCGGTAATGTCCACATAATCCCAGAAAGCTTCGAATCTTGGTGGGACCTTTTTGTAACATCCCAAAAACAAGACCCAAAAATTTCATTTTTCAATTAATAAAAAAAATATACCAAAACATCATCATAAATCCCAAGTTGAACAAATGTATCAAAACATCATAAAATATAAGATTCATCATGAAGTGCAGAACAATATCGTGTGAGCACTGCAATCACCCCAACCTCTTCCCTTTTGCAGTAGAAGTACTAGACACATAAACTGAAAAACCGTAAGCACGAAGCTTAGTGAATTTCCCCCAAATACCACATATCATACATATAAAACATATAATGGGCCCCGACCGATCAGTGTAACACTCCCCGCTCTAACTCGTATATCGATCCCCACCCATGAATATAATGTGCCTTGCGGTAAATTGCATAACCGGCCCCGCCTACTGAGTATAACACGCCTCGCCCTAACTGGCATAACGGGCCCGACCCACTAAGTATAACGGGCCTCGCCATATCTCGCATAACGGGCACCACCCAACATACAAAACATACATGTATAACAAGGTAATAGCATATAGGATAACCATCGGGCCCCACCTAGTAACCATACAAGCACAAACACATGCAAGAGTCACACAAACATCTAGCACCTTAACATAACAAACCATGGTTAGGCAATGGTGACTTAGACCTGCTAATGATGTTGAGGAAACTCACCTCAGACTGCTGAATCTCACAGATAAATCTCTAGCTGCTGGTCCAAAAATCCCTGCGCTATCATCGTAAAATAAAAGCCAATTAATAATTGGATCCCGACTCATACTGGGAGTCCAAACTAGGGTAAAAGACCAGTTTACCCTTTACCTAACTTGGCCCAAGGCCAAATCCCAAACCAATTACTCAAAAAGGCCTAATTCCAAAAATGGTCACTCAAGCCCAATTATGGCCCAATCTTCCAAATTGGGCCAAATCCCTTTGTGGGACTTCATCTAAAAGAGTCCAAAAATAGAAATTTGATGGCCCAACAAGACCCTAATCTCCAAAGGTCTAAACATGGCCCAAGATTGAGAACCCCAAAATACGAAGCCCATTTGCTAAGTATGCGGGGCGAACTCAGCTTGTACGCTTGTCGTACACGCTTTAGGTCTAGTGCTTACAACGTACCAGCTTATACGCCCAACGTACTTCCTAGTTGGCCACCTCACATCATTAAGTAATTAATCCATTCAACCCTTATTCCATACTCTCAGATCTTGTCCCAAAAGATGATTTATCATGTAAAGTTGGCAACTTTACGTGCATGCATGGCTTAATGGGGCTTTAGATATCAAAAGAGCTTAACAAAGGGTTTTAACATATGCATGAGTCCATAAACAAGCCCGAAAGAAGATATGTACAAGTAGTTGACAAGTTATGGAAGTTATACCTCAAAATTCACGAAATGAAGGAGCTAAATCTCGATCAATAAGCTCTTCTCCAAAGAATGACTCTTCAATCTTCTTCTACAGCTTCAAGATACAAAAAAAAAAAAAAACCTGAAAAATGCTACACAAGAGCTTCATAACACCACAACAAAGGCGAAGAGCGAGGTAAGGGGTTTCAAGGTATGGAGGCTGGTCTAAAACGGTATGATGAGGCTATCACAAGGATTAAATAGGGTGTAAACCCTAAAAATTAGGGTTTCACCCATGCCCATGTATGCCATGCGCACTCCATGTACGCCCCGCGTACGTGGTTAAGACTCGTGATCCTGAGTTGCACTAGTACGCCCAGTGTACTCCAACTTTCCTGAAGTTGGCAATTCCGCCCCTTAGGGACCAATTCTACAAAACATTAACACCCCAGGGTCCAAACTGATAAATACTTTGAATCGGGTGTTACAACACTCCCCCACTTAAATTAGATTTCGTCCTCCAAATCATTCCTTACCATCCCAGTCATGCCAAACAGCCTGAGAAATTCAATTACAACCCCAATGCAGACCAAGTAAGTAACAACGAGCATAAAACAGCCTTCCAAAATGCAACCAAACTCATCCTTAGCAGGGCTCCCAAATCCTGACAATAAACGGATCCTTACTCAACTTAAATTAACCCTGGAAGAATAACCATTTCTACTCTACCCAAAAACCGAATCTTAAACTTGTCTGACTCCTCGACAGACAGCCCATACTGAACCACTTGCTAACTCAACTCCACTTTGTATACCAAACTGACTACCCAGCTTCTGATTACTTGATGTTTCTACTGGAAAGCAGAATCATACACCATTTGCTACTACCGAAAACTTTCCATTTGACAAAAAGGATTAGATAATCCTTTAAGTAAAAGACTCATTTGAAGCTAACGAATCCATGAACATAATGCACAACAAGAGACAATCTGGGAGTTAAACCTATAGTGCTAAACAAGTCACTAATTCCTTAACTGACGAATTAATACGCTATTGATATAAATCTAAAGTCCTAAAACTAGCCAAACCTACACACAGGTAGAGTCATTCAAAGGCATGATCAATTTTTCTACCCTCAGAACTAAAAAGATCCCTTTTTTCCTTGAACCCTTCAGCTGATGTCCTTGGCACATAGATTCCTTAATTCAAATCTTTTTGAAATAAAGACCTTGCATATATACACTCACGATCCCTGTCACACCCCCAAACCAGAACGGCGGAAACGTTCGGGGGCGGAGGACGTCATATTCAGTATCATAACAGTTCATAGAAAGGAAAGTACACACCACCATACATATATAAGGGTTTTAAAAGTGTTTACATAATGGTATTCATTACATGTTCAAAAGGTAAATACATAAACATCTTTTCAAAAGAAATAATTAACGCTAGCGCATTAATCCCCAAAATTTGATTTCCAACCTACTTAGCGGTTCCCTGAGAATACAAGTTATTTCAAAGAGAAAGTGTCAACAATTAAGTTTGTGAATTCATAAGTGGTTTAGAAAAATTGAATGCCATTCCAAAATGAGTGTATGTTTTCCAAGAAAATCCCTTATTTTCTTATAAAAGTATGAAATGCATGAGAGTATTTGTGTTGAAGAATGCGGATGGTTGAACCAAGAAAATCCCTTATTTTCCTATTAGTTGTTTGGTTTGTATACAGGAAAATCCCATATTTTCCTAAAGTAATAGTTTGTTTAATGTCCAAGACCAAAAATTGAAAGCAAACCACATGCTTTAGAAGATTTAAACATAGATTTATATAATAAAACCTATCAAAAGATTTCAGTTTGTTAGATAAAGAATAGTTTTAATAGCTACTCATTCATCAATCAGAAGTACTATAATAATTGTATATCCGATGAGTTTTATAACCATACTAAACATAATATGCCTGTAGTGACGTTCTTCAGGCTTCGTAGCGTTATGAAAAACTGTCACCCCAAAAGACGGACTGTAGCTAACAGTCAGGGCGTGGGATCATGACTTCACGTATAGATCTATACACATTTGACACGTTCTCCTAACGGGAGACTCTGGTTATAGACAGGACTTGTAGTATTACCTTTTAACAAGAAGGTAGTATTTGAAGATATACACGTCTCATGGATTCTCAACTAAGTTTGTATTAAAGTAGTAGTTTTGTATGCAAAGTTTATCCTTTTTCACAATGTTTGACAAAGCATAAATCATAGGTTCTTAGAGTGTATAAACGGTTTAGCAACGAAAGATACTTTGAAATAACTAAATACTTTGTATAAATCTAGTGCATGCAAAGTATGACAAGAGTTTTCCATAGTAGTAATGAATCATAAGTGATTCATTTGATAAAAATGAGTAAAGTGAAACTTTATGAAATACACGATAATAACCGTATGTTTACTTGTATTCCCCCCCTAAAAGAGTATAAAAAGAATTTAAAACGTATTTAAAGTGTGTTTGTAGGGGTATGAACTCACTTGATAGATTGAAGAAGGTGTGACGAAAACCGAGCAGAACTTGGACTTGAAAAAGCGGATTTTCTCGGGATTCTCGGGAATCTCGGGAGTACAAACGACCTTCGGAACTTGAGCAGAGTGACTAGGGCTTTAGGTTTGCACGGGCATGGAAAACGAGGCAACAACGCAAAAGAAATGAGAGAGAATGGCCCTTTTCTTCAGAACCTTCGCATCCCTTTTATAGGGGCTGAGAGGCCTCGGTACGCGGGGCGTACGGGCGTACGCGGGGCGTACCCGTGCGTCATGCATGACCGAGTCCTCGACTGCCCCGGAGCTCGGATGGGACGGGGCATAGCTCGCATAGGGGGCGACGTGGACGAACCGAGGCCAAGGCCTTGAGTACACTGGGCGTACCCGTGTACGCTGGGCGTACTCGCGTGACTCAGACTTCGGATAATACCGAAGTTTTCAATTAAAAATATATATTAATTATTTATCAAACTTCAAAAATTCATATCTCCTTCATATGAACTCCGTTTTTGACGATCTTTATATCCACGCGTAGGTGAGACTATAATCTACAACTTTTCTTTAGATTCCATCGGCAAATTCCAAAATTATTTTTATTATTTATTTTTAAAAGTGTTGGGGTAAGAAAATTCGTTAATAATTCATAACTTTTTCATACGATGTCAGTTTTGATGGGTTTTAGCCATAAGAACTTTCCTATGTGCGCATGCAAAACCCTAATGCTTGGATCTAGGCTTTCTAATTAAACATGCTTTGAGTCCAAGACTTCTAATAGCTAATTAGGTTAAATAACAACATTGAAACAGATCTTGAATCATACCTTTGAATTCCTTGTTGATCTTTTGGTCTTGGAGCTTCTAGAGTCACAAATGTCACTCCTCAAATGGCTTACAAACACCAATAGCAAGAAGATGATTTAGGAGAGAGGAGAGGGGAGGAATTTCGACCAGAGGTTCCTTACTTTAGGTTGAGCATCGAATTCCATCAGCCATAGGGTCTATTTATACTTGTAGACTCCTTAAGGGTTACAGATTAGTCCCAATCAGATAATCCTCTCTTAAGGCTATCCAAATCCATTCCTAAGATAACTATATGGACGATTTTAGATATTCTAATACTCTTAGAATCCGTCCATACCATATCCAAATGGATTTACAGTCTAAAGTTTAACTATCAAACAATTGACAGTTTATACCCCTTTATTTAATTAATCTCTTTAAGTCACCAAATTAATACTAATCAATCTATGACTTATATTAATTAACTAACTATATTATTAATCCTTATATTATCTCCATAATATATTAATAATATCTATTCTCTCTTAATAAATCATCCTATCAAGTTGCTATGGTGAAGGCAACCCAAAAGGACCATGCACAATCGGGTCAAGTACTTGCCTAATATAGTTGCAGCCTTAGACACTATTCCAACAGTCTCCCACTTGGATAAGTCTAGTGACTATATGCGCTAGTACAACTCGATTTGCAATCGTAGGATAAAATTTATAGATAAACTTCGACTTATATGCATTTACTTATTCAATAATCAACTATACACAACAATGCGTTTTATAACATTGAGTTACCAATGCATTTTCACATTATCAATGTACAATCAATTAGCAAATAATAAACCATATATCTAGGTTTTAAGACTATATGATATTATCGTCTTGCGATCACCTCTTAATCATATTCCATACGGTGATTCCAGCAAGCACGGGTTTATTCCAATGCTCAAAACCAGTTCATAAGCACTCATGAACGTCGTAGCAACCTTTTCCTATGTCTAATACCATTTAGACAATCTACGCACCAATTCACGACAATCTTCATTCATATCTACTTCCAACATATGAACGGTTGTGGACAATTTGAATAATTCGATTATTCCTAATAAACTCAATTATTCTGGAAGTCAAAACATGCAAAACGAAACAATAGTTTAAACAATTAACATAAGATAGTAACTTTACTTATAAATAAAATTCCTTTATTTAATCATCAAATGTCAATTACATTTATCTATTATATGTTTCTAAACCTATCTAATCTACGCTAATATCATCCCTTAGACCAATGCTCCTAACATGCTGCAAGTGCTTAACCCTACTCAGTCCCTTCATAAGCGGATCTGCTGGGTTATCTTCTGATGATATCCTCTTCACTATGAGCTGTCCCTCTTCTACACGATGTCTAATGAAATGGTATTTTCTGTCGATATGTCGAGATCTACCATGATCCCTTGGTTCCTTGGTCAAGGCAACCGCTCCTTCATTATCACAGAAAATCTCCATAGGCTCCTTTATGGCAGGTACAACTCCAAGATCTCCGATGAAGTTCTTCATCCATATTGCCTCTTTCGACGCTTCGCTCGCTGCAATGTACTCTGATTCGCACGTTGAATCAACTATGGTTTCCTGTTTGGAACTCTTCCAAGTTATTGCTCCTCCATTTAGGGTAAAGACCCAGCCTGACTGCGAACGGTAGTTGTCCCTATCGGTTTGAAAGCTGGCGTCACTGTACCCTCGCACCTTCAAGTCATCACTCCCTCCGAGGACTAAAAACCATTCCTTCGTCCTCCGAAGGTACTTAAGGATATTCTTTACAGCAACCCAATGTGCTCTGCCAGGATTCCCTTGATATCTACTAACCATGCTCAAAGCAAAGGCTACATCAGGGCGAGTACAAGTCATAGCGTACATGATTGAGCCAACTGCGGAAGCGTATGGTACTCGGCTCATATTAGCTATCTCGGCTTCGGTACTCGGACTTTGAGTCTTACTCAATTTGGCATTGCTTTGTATCGGTAATTCTCCCTTTTTCGAGTTTTCCATACTAAAACGTTTTAGTACCTTCTCTAAGTAAGTGTTCTGACTAAGTCCAATTAGTTTCTTACTTCTTTCTCTTACAATCCTTATTCCCAATATGTAAGAAGCTTCTCCGAGGTCCTTCATAGCGAAGCACTTCCCGAGCCAGGACTTAACCTCCTGCAGAGTCGGGATGTCGTTTCCTATGAGTAATATGTCATCGACATATAAAACGAGAAAGCTTACTATACACCCACTGGCCTTGACATACACATAGGACTCATCCTCGCTTCGTACAAATCCAAACTCTTTGACTTTCACATCGAAGCAGAGATTCCATCTGCGAGTCGCTTGCTTAAGTCCATAAATAGACTTCTCAAGCTTACACACTCTATTCGGATGCTTCGGATCCACAAACCCCTCGGGCTGAGCCATGTAAACATCCTCAGCCAACTTCCCGTTAAGGAAAGCAGTCTTGACATCCATTTGCCAAATCTCATAATCATGAAATGCGGCAATAGCTAGCATCACTCTAATAGATTTAATCTTCGTAACTGGTGAGAAGGTCTCTTCATACTCAACTCCGGGAGTTTGAGTAAAGCCCTTCGCAACCAATCGCGCCTTATATGTGTGTACCTTTCCATCCACTTCGGTCTTCTTCTTGAAGATCCATTTGCACCCAACGGTCTTACGTTCGGGCACATGATCAACCAAATTCCAAACTTGGTTATCATACATGGATTGGATCTCGCTATCCATTGCCTCTTTCCATTTTGCAGACTCCGGGCCTTCCATGGCTTCCTTATAGCTATTAGGTTCATCAAGATTTACTAGTGTACCATCACTAATATACGTGTCCCCTTCGGTAGTAATATGAAAACCATAAAACTGGGGATGAACTCTAACTCTATCGGAACGTCTAAGAGGTAAGGACTCGTCAATTGGTTCAACCGGAGTTTCCTCCTCGGGTTGAGTGCCAGCGGTAGAGGTTCCTTCATCTATCGACTCTTGAATCTCTTCAAGTTCGATTTGCCTCCCACTGTCCTCTTGGCCTATGATTTCTCGCTCTCGGAAAACTCCTCTCCTCGCAACAAAGACTACATTGTCCTTCGGTCTATAGAAGAGATATCCAAAGGATTTCTGCGGGTAGCCGATGAAAATACATCGCTCACTTCGAGGTTCGAGTTTGTCGTGAGCATCTCGTCTTACGAAAGCCTCGCAACCCCAAACCTTGATATGTGCCAACGAAGGAGCTTTCCCCGTCCACGTCTCGTGAGGTGTTTTGGCAACCTTCTTAGTAGGGACTCGGTTAAGGATATGGGCGGCAGTCTCTAAGGCATACCCCCAAAAAGAGATTGATAGTGAAGCACGACTCATCATAGAGCGAACCATATCCAATAGGGTTCGATTATGCCTTTCTGCCACACCATTCAATTGTGGTGTCCTAGGTGGCGTCAATTGCGAAACTATTCCACACTCCTTGAGATATTCGTGGAATTCAAGACTTAGGTACTCTCCTCCTCGATCGGATCGCAGCATCTTGATTTTCCTGCCCAATTGATTCTCCACTTCATTCTTAAACTCTTTGAACTTTTCAAAAGTTTCTGACTTTTGCTTGATTAAGTAGATATACCCATATCTACTATAGTCATCGGTGAAAGTCACGTAGAAGCGGTTCCCATCCTTCGTGGTCGATCTAAACGGTCCACATACATCGGTATGTAATAGGTCCAATAGACATTCACTCCTTTCGCATGTTCCAGCGAAAGGTGACTTAGTCATCTTTCCAAGCAAACAAGATTCGCACGTGTCATCTTCCCTAAGGTCGAACGACTCTAACACTCCATCCTTTTGGAGTCGGGCTATGCGTTTCTTGTTGACATGTGCAAGACGGCTATGCCACAAGGATGCTTTATCCAAACTATTGGAAGAATCTATATTTAAAACATCATTTCCTATATTATCAACAATCATAATAGTTTCATATATTCCATTACATGGTATAGCTTCAAAGTAAAAGACACCATTTAGATAAGCTAAAATAGAACCATTCTCATTATTAAAAGAAAATTTAAAACCTTGTCTAAACAAACCATGAAATGAAATGATGTTTCTTGCCATTTCTGGTGAATAGCAACAATTGTCTAAATCTAAAACTAAATTATTCCTAAGCACTAAAGAATACGAGCCAATCTTGGTCACAGGCGACGATCTTCTATTGCCCATGATTAGATTTATCCTTCCTTGCTCCACATCCCTACTTCTTCTTAGTCCCTGCACATTAGAACAAATGTGGTAACCACAACCGGTATCAAGGACCCAAGAAATAGCATGATTAGAATCGTTAGATTTAATTGTATATATACCTGCGAAAGATGGCTTGATCTTTCCTTCTTTGATTGCTTGCAGGTATTCCGGGCAGCTTCTCTTCCAATGCCCTATCTTGTGGCAGTGGTGGCATTCAGCCTCCTTTGGGTTAGAGCAGGGCTTAGAGGGATCAACTTTGGTCCCACTAGAAGAGGCACCATCTCGGGCTTTCACCTTGCGTTGGTTCTTGGACGACACCTTCCTCTTCTTTCCCTTCCCTTGACCAATAGCCAAGAAAGGAGCAGCGGGTGGATTGGGAGTTGGTGTAACAGACTTGTCCTTGAAGTTGCTCTCAGCAACCCTCAAGAGACCTTGGAGCTTACTTAGCGTGACCTCCTCTTTGTTCATGTGGTAGGTCATTTTAAATTGATTGTATGTCGGAGGCAAAGAGTGAAGCACCATGTCGATCGCCAATTCTTCTCCAAAGTCAACATTGAGCTTACGAAGGCGATCGACGTACCTTTGCATCTTTTGCAGGTGCACGGTAAGAGAATCTCCATGACCCATCTTAGTGGAAATCATGCTAGTGAACATCTCATAACGCTCTTGTCTCGCGTTTTGATGGTATCGCTCCAATAAGTCTTGATACATCTCGTATGGATACATGTCCTCATAGGACTTTTGGAATTCGGGGTTCATTGTAGCAAGCATGATGCAATGTAGCTTCGTTGCATCGCGCTCATGAGCTTCAAAAGCATTCATTTCGGCTGGAGTAGCGATTTCAGGGTTGATCTTTTCAAGCTTTTCATCGAGGACATATTCTTTGTCCTCATAGCGAGCAATGGTGCGAATGTATCTTATCCATTCGCTAAAGTTCGTTCCATCAAAGGTGACCTTTTGGCAAAGGCTCATCAAAGTGAGCGAGCTATCGGCAACGTTGTTGTTCTTCGACATCTATAATTAGAAAAGGACAATGATAGATTAGAATATGAATCCCTAATTATCACCCAGTAAGAAAATTAGGGCTAGGATCCAACAACAATATTTACATCTTAGAAAAGGGATGCCGTAATCTAAATGAAAATAATTTGAAGGTAAGTGAATGACGATTCACTAATTCTCCATCATGAAAAACCTAACTCTAAGTTCTAAATGTATTGAGAATTCCTAGGTTCGGTTGAGATTCATTGAAACTTTTCAATGGCATGTTTAAATCTCGATATGCCCTTCTCGTTTGTGATTGGGATACCGAGGATCACAAAGTGGGTGTGAATAACCATGCAAATTTACACGGTGCCTTTGTTGTAACGATCACCTATTCAATGTGCCGGTAAACCACACACGCTCCATCGAACTATGATAAAGAACGAATCACCCTTTGCCACCTTCGCTTAGAAACAATTAGTGTGCCGGTAAGCCACACACGCTCCACTAACTTCTTAGCAAGGTGCAAAGTGTAATTTCATGGGATTGCATCAATTCACTTTTCCTAAAGTAACTAAGATTGGGAATTTTAGAAAATATTTAGTTACTTCGTATTTCCTATTATACTTTTAATGAGAGGATGAGGTTGCCCTATCCTACCCGTTCGGCTAACGACCCTCCACCGATCAAGCAAGCGGTGGGTGTGAGTGTACACCCATTAAGCGCCATTTTATAGGCCGCAACCTTATACCCACCTTATAGATCGGCTTCGTGAATGAGGCCTACTAACGGTAAGACTAGCATTTTAATTATACATATATATGTTATACTAGTAATATCATATTAGTATAGGGTTGTATTTTAAACCTTTTAAAATTTAGGGTTTGAAATTTAAGTTGTCTAAATTAAAACTTTTAATCACAAATATAAATTTCAAAACTTGAGGGCAAGTTTTAAACATTTAAAACATGGAGGATCAAATAACAAATAATTCCAATCAAAAATTAATATCTTAATTATCTATATTTGATTTAATTTAAGCTTTATATGAAAGATATTTACCAAATCTATTAAGATAATTAATTAATTATCATATAAGGAAATTAATTATTTAATTAGTTAATAAATACCTTTTACTAGATCAAGATAACAATTATATTTATCAACAAATCGGATTTAGATTGATCTATTTTGATTAGGGTAAGTTTCCGTAAGATAATTATGAAAAAATCCCGAATTGACAATTCCTGACGCTCGGACTCGCCGAGTACCCACTCTGGACTCGCCGAGTCAGGCCAACTCGCCGAGTCCACTTTGGAACTCGTCGAGTCCGTGACTCAGAAACCTAAAAATCGAATTTTGCAGGTTTGTTTCAGTTAATCAAGCAACAATTTAAAGAAAACCAAGCTAGGCTCTGATACCACTGATGGGTTTTAGCCATAAGAACATTCCTATGTGCGCATGCAAAACCCTAATGCTTGGATCTAGGCTTTCTAATTAAACATGCTTTGAGTCCAAGACTTCTAATAGCTAATTAGGTTAAATAACAACATTGAAACAGATCTTGAATCATACCTTTGAATTCCTTGTTGATCTTTTGGTCTTGGAGCTTCTAGAGTCACAAATGTCACTCCTCAAATGGATTACAAACACCAATAGCAAGAAGATGATTTAGGAGAGAGGAGAGGGGAGGAATTTCGACCAGAGGTTCCTTACTTTAGGTTGAGCATCGAATTCCATCAGTCATAGGGTCTATTTATACTTGTAGACTCCTTAAGGGTTACAGATTAGTCCCTATCAGATAATCCTCTCTTAAGGCTATCCAAATCCATTCCTAAGATAACTATATGGACGATTTTAGATATTCTAATACTCTTAGAATCCGTCCATACCATATCCAAATGGATTTACAGTCTAAAGTTTAACTATCAAACAATTGACAGTTTATACCCCTTTATTTAATTAATCTCTTTAAGTCACCAAATTAATACTAATCAATCTATGACTTATATTAATTAACTAACTATATTATTAATCCTTATATTATCTCCATAATATATTAATAATATCTATTCTCTCTTAATAAATCATCCTATCAAGTTGCTATGGTGAAGGCAACCCAAAAGGACCATGCACAATCGGGTCAAGTACTTGCCTAATATAGTTGCAGCCTTAGACACTATTCCAACAGTCTCCCACTTGGATAAGTCTAGTGACTATATGCGCTAGTACAACTCGATTTGCAATCGTAGCTCTCAAAGACGCTGTCAAACTCTGATCTAATCAATCTTGTCCTTTAGATAAGGGATCGTACAGTCCTCTGTTAGATATCATGCTGACAATCCTATGGAATGATTAGTCATGCATTTAGGTTTCTCGATTTCTGATTTATTTGACATAGAACTTAATCGAACACATCAATTCAGTTCTGACCGGGCCCGACACATAAGTCAAATCAAATCATCGAGCGGCCGAGATATCTCTTCTACCCTCTTAGGATAAAATTTACAGATAAACTTCGACTTATATGCATTTACTTATTCAATAATCAACTATACACAACAATGCGTTTTATAACATTGAGTTACCAATGCATTTTCACATTATCAATGTACAATCAATTAGCAAATAATAAACCATATATCTAGGTTTTAAGACTATATGATATTATCGTCTTGCGATCACCTCTTAATCATATTCCATACGGTGATTCCAGCAAGCGCGGGTTTATTCCAATGCTCAAAACCAGTTCATAAGCACTCATGAACGTCGTAGCAACCTTTTCCTATGTCTAATATCATTTAGACAATCTACGCACCAATTCACGACAATCTTCATTCATATCTACTTCCAACATATGAACGGTTGTGGACAATTTGAATAATTCGATTATTCCTAATAAACTCAATTATTCTGGAAGTCAAAACATGCAAAACGAAACAATAGTTTAAACAATTAACATAAGATAGTAACTTTACTTATAAATAAAATTCCTTTATTTAATCATCAAATGTCAATTAAATTTATCTATTATACGTTTCTAAACCTATCTAATCTACGCTAATATCATCCCTTAGACCAATGCTCCTAGCATGCTGCAAGTGCTTAACCCTACTCAGTCCCTTCATAAGCGGATCTGCTGGGTTATCTTCTGATGATATCGTCTTCACTATGAGCTGTCCCTCTTCTACACGATGTCTAATGAAATGGTATTTTCTGTCGATATGTCGAGATCTACCATGATCCCTTGGTTCCTTGGTCAAGGCAACCGCTCCTTCATTATCACAGAAAATCTCCATAGGCTCCTTTATGGCAGGTACAACTCCAAGATCTCCGATGAAGTTCTTCAGCCATATTGCCTCTTTCGATGCTTCGCTCGCTGCAATGTACTCTGATTCGCACGTTGAATCAACTATGGTTTCCTGTTTGGAACTCTTCCAAGTTATTGCTCCTCCATTTAGGGTAAAGACCCAGCCCGACTGCGAACGGTAGTTGTCCCTATCGGTTTGAAAGCTGGCGTCACTGTACCCTCGCACCTTCAAGTCATCACTCCCTCCGAGGACTAAAAACCATTCCTTCGTCCTCCGAAGGTACTTAAGGATATTCTTTACAGCAACCCAATGTGCTCTGCCAGGATTCCCTTGATATCTACTAACCATGCTCAAAGCAAAGGCTACATCAGGGCGAGTACAAGTCACAGCGTACATGATTGAGCCAACTGCGGAAGCGTATGGTACTCGGCTCATATCAGCTATCTCGGCTTCGGTACTCGGACTTTGAGTCTTACTCAATTTGGCATTGCTTTGTATCGGTAATTCTCCCTTTTTCGAGTTTTCCATACTAAAACGTTTTAGTACCTTCTCTAAGTAAGTGTTCTGACTAAGTCCAATTAGTTTCTTACTTCTTTCTCTTACAATCCTTATTCCCAATATGTAAGAAGCTTCTCCGAGGTCCTTCATAGTGAAGCACTTCCCGAGCCAGGACTTAACCTCCTGCAGAGTCGGGATGTCGTTTCCTATGAGTAATATGTCATCGACATATAAAACGAGAAAGCTTACTATACACCCACTGGCCTTGACATACACACAGGACTCATCCTCGCTTCGTACAAATCCAAACTCTTTGACTTTCACATCGAAGCAGAGATTCCATCTGCGAGTCGCTTGCTTAAGTCCATAAATAGACTTCTCAAGCTTACACACTCTATTCGGATGCTTCGGATCCACAAACCCCTCGGGCTGAGCCATGTAAACATCCTCAGCCAACTTCCCGTTAAGGAAAGCGGTCTTGACATCCATTTGCCAAATCTCATAATCATGAAATGCGGCAATAGCTAGCATCACTCTAATAGATTTAATCTTCGCAACTGGTGAGAAGGTCTCTTCATACTCAACTCCGGGAGTTTGAGTAAAGCCCTTCGCAACCAATCGCGCCTTATATGTGTGTACCTTTCCATCCACTTCGGTCTTCTTCTTGAAGATCCATTTGCACCCAACGGTCTTACGTCCGGGCACATGATCAACCAAATTCCAAACGTGGTTATCATACATGGATTGGATCTCGCTATCCATTGCCTCTTTCCATTTTGCAGACTCCGGGCCTTCCATGGCTTCCTTATAGCTATTCGGTTCATCAAGATTTACTAGTGTACCATCACTAATATACGTGTCCCCTTCGTTAGTAATATGAAAACCATAAAACTGGGGATGAACTCTAACTCTATCGGAACGTCTAAGCGGTAAGGACTCGTCAATTGGTTCAACCGGAGTTTCCTCCTAGGGTTGAGAGCCAGCGGTAGAGGTTCCTTCATCTATCGACTCTTGAATCTCTTCAAGTTCGATTTGCCTCCCACTGTCCTCTTGGCCTATGAGTTCTCGCTCTCGGAAAACTCCTCTCCTCTCAACAAAGACTACATTGTCCTTCAGTCTATAGAAGAGATATCCAAAGGATTTCTGCGAGTAGCCGATGAAAATACATCGCTCACTTCGAGGTTCGAGTTTGTCGTGAGCATCTCGTCTTACGAAAGCCTCGCAACCCCAAACCTTGATATGTGCCAACGAAGGAGCTTTCCCCGTCCACTTCTCGTGAGGTGTTTTGGCAACCTTCTTAGTAGGGACTCGGTTAAGGATATGGGCGGAAGTCTCTAAGGCATACCCCCAAAAAGAGATTGATAGTGAAGCACGACTCATCATAGAGCGAACCATATCCAATAGGGTTCGATTGCGCCTTTCTGCCACACCATTCAATTGTGGTATCTTAGGTGGCGTCAATTGCGAAACTATTCCACACTCCTTGAGATATTCGTGGAATTCAAGACTTAGGTACTCTCCTCCTCGATCGGATCGCAGCATCTTGATTTTCATGCCCAATTGATTCTCCACTTCATTCTTAAACTCTTTGAACTTTTTAAAAGTTTCTGACTTTTGCTTGATTAAGTAGATATACCCATATCTACTATAGTCATCGGTGAAAGTCATGTAGAAGCGGTTCCCATCCTTCGTGGTCGATCTAAACGGTCCACATACATCGTTATGTAATAGGTTCAATAGACATTCACCCCTTTCGCATGTTCCAGCGAAAGGTGACTTAGTCATCTTTCCAAGCAAACAAGATTCGCACGTGTCATCTTCCCTAAGGTCGAACGACTCCAACACTCCATCCTTTTGGAGTTGGGCTATGCGTTTCTTGTTGACATTTGCAAGACGGCTATGCCACAAGGATGCTTTATCCAAACTATTGGAAGAATCTATATTTAAAACATCATTTCCTATATTATCAACAATCATAATAGTTTCATATATTCCATTACATGGTATAGCTTCAAAGTAAAAGACACCATTTAGATAAGCTAAAATAGAACCATTCTCATTATTAAAAGAAAATCTAAAACCTTGTCTAAACAAACCATGAAATGAAATGATGTTTCTTGCCATTTCTGGCGAATAGCAACAATTGTCTAAATCTAAAACTAAATTATTCCTAAGCACTAAAGAATACGATCCAATCTTGGTCACAGGCGACGATCTTCTGTTGCCCATGATTAGATTTATCCTTCCTTGCTCCACATCCCTACTTCTTCTTAGTCCCTACACATTAGAACAAATGTGGTAACCACAACCGGTATCAAGGACCCAAGAAATAGCATGATTAGAATCGTTAGATTTAATTGTATATATACCTGCAAAAGATGGCTTGATCTTTCCTTCTTTGATTGCTTGCAGGTATTCTGGGCAGCTTCTCTTCCAATGCCCTATCTTGTGGCAGTGGTGGCATTCAGCCTCCTTTGGGTTAGAGCAGGGCTTAGAGGGATCAACTTTGGTCCCACTAGAAGAGGCACCATCTCGGGCTTTCACCTTGCGTTGGTTCTTGGACGACACCTTCCTCTTCTTTCCCTTCCCTTGACCAATAGCCAAGAAAGGAGCAGCGGGTGGATTGGGAGTTGGTGTAACAGACTTGTCCTTGAAGTTGCTCTCAGCAACCCTCAAGAGACCTTGGAGCTTACTTAGCGTGACCTCCTCTTTGTTCATGTGGTAGGTCATTTTAAATTGATTGTATGTCGGAGGCAAAGAGTGAAGCACCATGTCGATCGCCAATTCTTCTCCAAAGTCAACATTGAGCTTACGAAGGCGATCGGCGTACCTTTGCATCTTTTGCAGGTGCAAGGTAAGAGAATCTCCATGACCCATCTTAGTGGAAATCATGCTAGTGAACATCTCATAACGCTCTTGTCTCGCGTTTTGATGGTATCGCTCCAATAAGTCTTGATACATCTCGTATGGATACATGTCCTCATAGGACTTTTGGAATTCGGGGTTCATTGTAGCAAGCATGATGCAATGTACCTTCGTTGCATCGCGCTCATGAGCTTCAAAAGCATTCATTTCGGCTGGAGTAGCGATTTCAGGGTTGATCTTTTCAAGCTTTTCATCGAGGACATATTCTTTGTCCTCGTAGCGAGCAATGGTGCGAATGTATCTTATCGATTCGCTAAAGTTCGTTCCATCAAACGTGACCTTTTGGCAAAGGCTCATCAAAGTGAGCGAGCTATCGACAACATTGTTGTTCTTCGACATCTATAATTAGAAAAGGACAATGATAGATTAGAATATGAATCCCTAATTATCACCCAATAAGGAAATTAGGGCTAGGATCCAACAACAATATTTACATCTTAGAAAAGGAATGCCGTAATCTAAATGAAAATAATTTGAAGGTAAGTGAATGACGATTCACTAATTCTCCATCATGAAAAACCTAACTCTAAGTTCTAAATGTATTGAGAATTCCTAGGTTCGGTTGAGATTCATTGAAACTTTTCAATGGCATGTTTAAATCTCGATATGCCCCTCTCGTTTGTGACTGGGATACCGAGGATCACAAAGTGGGTGTGAATAACCATGCAAATTCACACGGTGCCTTCGTTGTAACGATCACCTATTCAATGTGCCGGTAAACCACACACGCTCCATCGAACTATGATAAACAACGAATCACCCTTTGCCACCTTCGCTTAGAAACAATTAGTGTGCCGGTAAGCCACACACGCTCCACTAACTTCTTAGCAAGGTGCAAAGTGTAATTTCATGGGATTGCATCAATTCACTTTTCCTAAAGTAACTAAGATTGGGAATTTTAGAAAATATTTAGTTACTTCATATTTCCTATTATACTTTTAATGAGAGGATGAGGTTGCCCTATCCTACCCGTTCGGCTAACGACCCTCCACCGATCAAGCAAGCGGTGGGTGTGAGTGTACACCCATTAAGCGCCATTTTATAGGCCGCAACCTTATACCCACCTTATAGATCGGCTTCGTGAATGAGGCCTACTAACGGTAAGACTAGCATTTTAATTATACATATATATATATATATATATATATATATATATATATATATATATATATATATATATATTATACTAGTAATATCATATTAGTATAGGGTTGTATTTTAAACCTTTTAAAATTTAGGGTTTGAAATTTAAGTTGTCTAAATTAAAACTTTTAATCACAAATATAAATTTCAAAACTTGAGGGCAAGTTTTAAACATTTAAAACATGGAGGATCAAATAACAAATAATTCCAATCAAAAATTAATATCTTAATTATCTATATTTGATTTAATTTAAGCTTTA
The DNA here is from genome assembly GCF_051521515.1 of Lactuca serriola. NCBI lineage: Eukaryota > Viridiplantae > Streptophyta > Magnoliopsida > Asterales > Asteraceae > Lactuca > Lactuca serriola. Next base: position 113,708,271 of record NC_136409.1, on the reverse strand, counting down.
TATGAAAGATATTTACCAAATCTATTAAGATAATTAATTAATTATCATATAAGGAAATTAATTATTTAATTAGTTGATAAATACATTTTACTAGATCAAGATAACAATTATATTTATCAACAAATCGGATTTAGATTGATCTATTTTGATTAGGGTAAGTTTCCGTAAGATAATTATGAAAAAATCCCGAATTGACAATTCCTGACGCTCGGACTCGCCGAGTACCCACTCTGGACTCGCCGAGTCAGGCCAACTCGCCGAGTCCACTTTGGAACTCGTCGAGTCCGTGACTCAGAAACCTAAAAATCGAATTTTGCAGGTTTGTTTCAGTTAATCAAGCAACAATTTAAAGAAAACCAAGCTAGGCTCTGATACCACTGATGGGTTTTAGCCATAAGAACATTCCTATGTGCGCATGCAAAACCCTAATGCTTGGATCTAGGCTTTCTAATTAAACATGCTTTGAGTCCAAGACTTCTAATAGCTAATTAGGTTAAATAACAACATTGAAACAGATCTTGAATCATACCTTTGAATTCCTTGTTGATCTTTTGGTCTTGGAGCTTCTAGAGTCACAAATGTCACTCCTCAAATGGCTTACAAACACCAATAGCAAGAAGATGATTTAGGAGAGAGGAGAGGGGAGGAATTTCGACCAGAGGTTCCTTACTTTAGGTTGAGCATCGAATTCCATCAGCCATAGGGTCTATTTATACTTGTAGACTCCTTAAGGGTTACAGATTAGTCCCTATCAGATAATCCTCTCTTAAGGCTATCCAAATCCATTCCTAAGATAACTATATGGACGATTTTAGATATTCTAATACTCTTAGAATCCGTCCATACCATATCCAAATGGATTTACAGTCTAAAGTTTAACTATCAAACAATTGACAGTTTATACCCCTTTATTTAATTAATCTCTTTAAGTCACCAAATTAATACTAATCAATCTATGACTTATATTAATTAACTAACTATATTATTAATCCTTATATTATCTCCATAATATATTAATAATATCTATTCTCTCTTAATAAATCATCCTATCAAGTTGCTATGGTGAAGGCAACCAAAAAGGACCATGCACAATCGGGTCAAGTACTTGCCTAATATAGTTGCAGCCTTAGACACTATTCCAACAGTCTCCCACTTGGATAAGTCTAGTAACTATATGCGCTAGTACAACTCGATTTGCAATCGTAGCTCTCAAAGACGCTATCAAACTCTGATCTAATCAATCTTGTCCTTTAGATAAGGGATCGTATAGTCCTCTGTTAGATATCATGCTGACAATCCTATGAAATGATTAGTCATGCATTTAGGTTTCTCGATTTCTGATTTATTTGACATAGAACTTAATCGAACACATCAATTCAGTTCTGACCGGGCCCGACACATAAGTCAAATCAAATCATCGAGCGGCCGAGATATCTCTTCTACCCTCTTAGGAGAAAATTTACAGATAAACTTCGACTTATATGCATTTACTTATTCAATAATCAACTATACACAACAATGCGTTTTATAACATTGAGTTACCAATGCATTTTCACATTATCAATGTACAATCAATTACCAAATAATAAACCATATATCTAGGTTTTAAGACTATATGATATTATCGTCTTGCGATCACCTCTTAATCATATTCCATACGGTGATTCCAGCAAGCGCAGGTTTATTCCAATGCTCAAAACCAGTTCATAAGCACTCATGAACGTCGTAGCAACCTTTTGCTATGTCTAATACCATTTAGACAATCTACACACCAATTCACGACAATCTTCATTCATATCTACTTCCAACATATGAACGGTTGTGGACAATTTGAATAATTCGATTATTCCTAATAAACTCAATTATTCTGGAATTACAAGTGTTTCGTCGGACAAACACTTTTTCAGGTTCGCTACGTGGAATACTGGATGTACTTTGTTAAGCTCGATTGGAAGTTGGAGTTTGTAGGCCACTAGACCAACTCTTGAAATGATTTTGAAGGGTCCAATGTACCTAGGATTTAGCTTCCCACGCTTTCCAAAGCGTATCATGCCCTTCCAGGGTGAGACCTTTAGCAGTACACGGTCGCCAATATAAAATTCCAAGGGTTTACGTCTTTTGTCGGCATAGCTCTTTTGCCTATCCCTTGAGGATTTCAGTCGTTCTCGTATTTGCACGATCTTTTCAGTCGTTTCTCTGATGATCTCCGGACCAGTGAGGGTGCTATCAGGGACTAGAACTTTTTCCAATTGCGTGTCGCCCACTTCCGTCCAGCACAGAGGTGATCTGCACTTACGGTCGTAAAGGGCTTCAAATGGCGCAGTCTTGATACTAGTATGATAAATATTGTTATAAGAGAACTCGACCAAAGGTAAGTGAACATCCCATGCTTTAGCAAAGTCGATTACACATGCTCGCAACATGTCTTCCAAGGTTTGGATCGTCCTCTCACTCTGTCCGTCAGTTTGGGGGTGATAGGCTATACTCATATCCAACCTTGTTCCCATGGATTTTTGCAATGATTGCCAGAATCTGGAAGTGAATCTACTGTCTCTGTCTGAGATGATAGACATTGGCACTCCATGAAGTCGTACAATCTCTCGGATGTAGGTTCTTGATAGCTTTTCCATTTTATCAGTTTCCTTGATCGGTAAGAAATGAGCGGACTTGGTTAGTCTGTCGACGATTACCCAAATAGTATCTTGGCCTCCTTGGGTTTTGGGTAGTTTTCTTATGAAGTCCATGGAAATCTGCTCCCATTTCCACTCAGGTATTTCAGGTTGTTGGAGTAGACCTGAGGGTTTCTGGTGTTCTATTTTTATCTTGGCGCAAGTCAAGCACTTGCTCACATAGGTAGCAATCTCCGATTTCATGTTTGGCCACCAGTAGAGTCGCTTGAGATCTAGATACATCTTATCTGACCCTGGGTGCACGGAGTATGGAGTCTTGTGTGCTTCGCTTATAACTACCTCTCTGAATCCACCAAACTTGGGTGTCCAGATTCGGTTCATGAGGTAGCGTACTCCGTCACTCTTGATTTCTAAGTTCTTGTCCATTCCTCTAAGGGTCTCACCTGTCACGTTTTCTGGTTTCAAGGCCTTTATTTGAGCTTCCTTGACTTGTGCTGACAGGTGCGAATGGATCGACATGGCTAATGACTTCACTCTTCGGTCAGAGTACTCCTTACGACTAAGGGCATCGGCCACGACGTTTGCCTTTCCAAGATGATAGCGAATCACACATTCGTAGTCGTTGAGCAATTCGACCCAACGTCGCTGTCTCATGTTTAACTCCTTCTGGTCGAAGATGTGTTGAAGGCTCTTGTGGTCTGTAAAGATGGTGCACTTGGTACCGTATAGGTAGTGCCTCCAAATTTTAAGAGCGAAGACCACCGCTCCAAGTTCTAGGTCATGAGTGGTGTAGTTGACTTCATGCGTTTTCAGTTTTCGTGAGGCATATGCAATAACCTTTCCCCTCTGCATTAGTACACATCCCAACCCTTGCTTCGAAGTGTCGCAATACACCACAAAATCTTCGGTCCCCTCTGGAAGAGAAAGGATGGGTGCACTGCAAAGGGCCTATTTCAAAGTCTAAAATGCAGCATCTTGCTTTTCTCCCCAGTTGTAGGTCACACCTTTCTGGGTTAAGGCGGTAAGAGGCTTTGCGATGCTGGAGAAGTTCTGAATGAACCTTCGATAATAACCAGCAAGACTTAGAAATTGGCGAATCTCTGTTGGTGTATTTGGTGCATACCAGTTTTTTATAGCCTTGATTTTTTATGGGTCCACGTGGATTCCTTCCTTGCTAACCACGTGACCGAGGAAGTCCGCCTTTCTAATCCAAAACTCGCATTTTGAGAATTTTGCATAAAGTCTCTCAGTCTGTAACGTCTCTAAGACTTGTCTCAGATGTTGACTATGCTCTTCTTTATTCATTGAATAAATGAGTATGTCGTCTATGAATACTATCACAAATTTATCCAAGAATGGACGACATACCCGATTCATTAGATCCATGAATACGGCCGGGGCATTGGTTAGTCCGAACGGCCTCACTACGAACTTGTAACGTCCGTATCTCGTTCGGAAGGCCTTCTTGGGAACATCACTCTCCAGGACTCGCAGCTGGTGATATCCCGATCTCAGATCGATCTTGGAGAAGTAGTTGGCTCCTTGGAGTTGGTCGAATAAGTTGTCGATTCGGGGTAGGGGGTATCGGTTCTTGATGGTAAGTTTGTTGAGTTCTCGGTAGTCGATGCAAATCCTGAATGATCCATCCTTCTTTTCACGAACAACACGGGTGCTCCCCATGGCGAGAAGCTCGGCCTGATGAATCCTTTTCCAAGTAGCTCATTCAGTTGGTTGGATAGCTCCTGCATCTCCGTCGGGGCTAATCGATAGGGTGCTTTGGCTACTGGGGTAGCTCCAGGAACTAGATCGATTCTGAACTCGACTAGTCTCGCGGGTGGTATTCCCGGAAGGTCCTCGGGAAAAACGTCAAGAAAATCACATACGTCGGGCACATTCTTGACGTCCTGGACTTCGCGTTTCACATCTACAACATGTGCCAAAAACGCGTGACACTTCTTGCGTAGGCACTTCTGAGCTTGGATACTTGAGATAATACGAAGAGTGGTACTGAGTTTGTCGCCCAAGACAATGAAAGTTTCGCCGGTTGGCAGATTAAGGCGAACGGCCTTATCGTAACATAAAATGTCCGCATGATGAGAACTCACCCAATCCATGCCAATGATGACATTGGAACTCTTAATCGAGACTGGCATGAGGTTGAGTGGAAAGGGATTATCGTTTAGAGTTAGGGTACAGTTTAAGTATATCTCCTTAGTGCCTTCGGTTTTCCCGTTGGCTATTTCTACTATGAATGGTTCACTTAATGATTGTGGTATTGGTTTAGCAGGCCTTTAAAGTCGTAACTCACAAAACTCCTTTCCGCTCCACTATCAAACAAAATGCATGCATACGAGTTATCGAGAAGAAACGTACCCGTAACAACAGTAGGGTCCGCAACGGCTTCATCTTGTCCCATTGCGAATACTCGACCCCTTCCGCCGGTATTCCTGTTGTTTGCCTTCGGGCAGTCCCTGCGGTAGTGCCCCGTGTCTCCGCACTCAAAGCAGGCGCGGCTTACTCCGGTATTAGCAATGGGGGCGGATTGTTGGGTTGGCTCTTTGCAGTAGCGGGCTGTATGTCCCTTCTTATTGCACCTGGTGCATTGAAGATCACGGCAAGGACCGTGGTGGTGGAAGTTGCATTGGTTGCATTTCGGAAGTTTCCCATTGTATGAGCTTGCAGGGGCAGTGTTGGTAGGTATAGTAATAGCGTGGGTCGCTACTACTTGTTGTTTCTTGGGGTTCTCCTGGAGGGTTTGTCCCCTCCTCTTGTTCCAAGGCCTACTCTGGCCCTGAGCCTCCTTAGATGGATTTGCGGTTGTTGTAATGGTACCCTGTTTTACTCCGTGGTCGATGAGTCGCTGAGCCAGGCGTTTAGCGCTGTTGTAGGTAATAGGGTTGGAAGCTAGGAAATGCCCTTGAATCTGGGGTGACAACCCCCAAATGTACCTTTCAACCTTCTTTGATTCTGGGTTGACCATGGTAGGGCACAATGCAGCGAGGTCGTTGAACCTAGCTGTGTAGGCGACTAGATCAGACCCAGTCATTTTCAGATTCCAGAACTCCTGCTCAAGCTTTTGCACTTCGCCCCTTGGGCAGTATTCTTCCAGTAGTAGAACCTTCAAATCCTCCCAAATCATGGCATTGGAGACAGTGAGCGTCACCGAATTCACATGGATTTTCCACCAAGTGAGGGCTCGATCTATGAAGGTGCAAGCAACGAACTTAACCTTTCTTGTTTCATGGCATGAGCAGATCTCGAAGACTGTTTCGGTCTTTTCGAACCATTGCATTAGTGCAATGACTCCTCCAATTCCATTAAAAGTCTTTGGCTTTGAGTTGGAGAACTCCTTGTCGGTGCATTCCCTTACTTGACCATGGCCAGTGCCACGATTGGAATGATTCGTGCTGCTTCCTGTACCTCCATTTGCATTGGAGTTTATTTGTGAGAGAGCTGCTGTTACTGCTGTTGTGATAGCAGCCTGGACCATGGCCGAATCATAAGTTACTGGTGGAGGTGGTGGTGGGGTTGCGTTTCTACGTGCTGATCTACGAGGAGGCACCGTCCTGCCAAAAGAAAAAAATGAGGGATTATAAGTTTTGGTGGTTGCGAATTGAATGATATTGAGTTAACTTCCGTTAATAGTTTAAGAATTTGGTTTGGTCAACACAGGGTTTTGAGCTTGGTTATAAATGAAGTTTGAATAGATGTACTTATGAATTGAACGAACTACACATAATTAAAACAGGAAAGAGATATGCCCTATATATATTAAACATATAGTTGTGTTACATCTAAGTCTAGACAAAAGTTTTTGACCTTTCTAAAGGTCCCTGATTACAGAAAGTTTTAAAGAAAATAATACTTTTATCCGAAGTCCTAATTTATAACAAAATTTCAGAGTCGGGCAAGTACTACTGGCGGCGTGGTTTGCGCTTGGAGCTTGACTCCGTGTCGGACTGCTTTGACTCCATGAGGCGCCTATCAAACGCGGCCTGTTGTTCCCTTATCTCCGCTATTGTTGCGATCGCTGCATTCATTTGTTCTTGGAGGGCATTAGTGCAGTCTAGGCCATGACCTTGCAACTTGTCCAAACGGCAGATGTCGGAAGTGTGCACTTGCACTTCCACATTGACCTCGCGGATACGGTTGGCTTGAACTCCGGATTGATATCACTGGTTGGCTAGTTTGCCAACCATGACCGGAAGTGCTCGGTCTGCCGATCCCCCGCCTCTGACATCATAGAAGTCTCGGCACATGCCGTAGGGAGGGCGTAAGCTTTGTTGTTGGCTCCAATGGTGGAGGCGACTCCCCCACACAGGAGTGGGTCCTTGGAAGTTCCTCACATGGACGGGAGGTTGTGGGATCAGTGGATTGATAATTTCTGGCTCTGAATCTGTACCAGATTCATCTCCTTCCTCCAACTTTAAAGGCTCTTCGTCTTCTTCAGGATCTTCTTCGATCCATCCTCCATTACCTTGGTTTGGGTAGTAGGGATCATTGGGGTGATGGAATCCAGCCATTGAGTCTGTACGAGAATAGGGTTAAGAATTTACTATAAGCTAGAGCACATGAAATTTACCCTTAAGTTTAATGGTTGCTGATACTCAAATACTCCCTTAGTATTATTTAATGATGTGCTTTTGGTAAATTTTAAAATTGTTGTCCACTGCAGACACTCCTTGGCATACGTTAGTCGGCTCTCGGACAAATATAGTTGATCAGGCTATATTCTTCCCAGTTCCGATTACATGTCCCAAGGCGTACCTGCACTGCACAACTTATTTATAATACTTCTAAAATTATCCGATATGAAAATGTTATTAGTATGAAATGAGTGCATGCCTACCTTAAAAACTAAATAAATTTGATTTCAAAAGTATGACTCTTCTCAGAGTGTTTTTGCCCAGTTGAGTTTATAGTTGAATACCAAAAAGAAATGGTTTTGATATAATTAATTCCCTATAAACAAAGCTCTGATACCAATCTGTCACACCCCCAAACCAGAACGGCGGAAACGTTCGGGGGCGGAGGACGTCATATTCAGTACCATAACAGTTCATAGAAAGGAAAGTACACACCACCATACATATATAAGGGTTTTAAAAGTGTTTACATAATGGTATTCATTACATGTTCAAAAGGTAAATACATAAACATCTTTTCAAAAGAAATAATTAACGCCAGGGCGTTAATCCCCAAAAGTTGATTTCCAACCTGCTTAGCGGTTCCCTGAGAATACAAGTTATTTCAAAGAGAAAGTGTCAACAATTAAGTTGGTGAGTTCATAAGTGGTTTAGAAAAATTGAATGCCATTCCAAAATGAGTGTATGTTTTCCAAGAAAATCCCTTATTTTCTTATAAAAGTATGAAATGCACGAGAGTATTTGTGTTGAAGAATGCGGATAGTTGAACCAAGAAAATCCCTTATTTTCCTATTAGTTGTTTGGTTTGTATACAGGAAAATCCCATATTTTCCTAAAGTAATAGTTTGTTTAATGTCCAAGACCAAAAATTGAAAGCAAACCACATGCTTTAGAAGATTTAAACATAGATTTATATAATAAAACCTATCAGAAGATTTTAGTTTGTTAGATAAAGAATAGTTTTAATCGCTACTCATTCATCAATCAGAAGTACTATAATAATTGTATATCCGATGAGTTTTATAACCATACTAAACATAATATGCCTGTAGTGATGTTCTTCAGGCGTCGTAGCGTTATGACAAACTGTCACCCCAAAAGACGGACTGTAGCTAACAGTCAGGGCGCGGGATCATGACTTCCCGTATAGATCTATACACATTTGACACGTTCTCCTAACGGGAGACTCTGGTTATAGACAGGACTTGTAGTATTACCTTTTAACAAGAAGGTAGTATTTGAAGATATACACGTCTCATGGATTCTCAACAAAGTCTGTATTAAAGTAGTAGTTTTGTATGCAAAGTTTATCCTTTTTCACAATGTTTGACAAAGCATAAATCATAGGTTCTTAGAATGTATAAACGGTTTAGCAACGAAAGATACTTTGAAATTACTAAATACTTTGTATAAATCTAGTGCATGCAAAGTATGACAAGAGTTTTGCATAGTAGTAATGAATCACAAGTGATTCATTTGATAAAAACGAGTAAAGTGAAACTTTATGAAATACACGATAATAACCGTATGTTTACTTGTATTCCCCCCCCCCCCCCCCTAAAAGAGTATAAAATGCATTTAAAACATATTTAAAGTGTGTTTGTAGGGATATGAACTCACTTGATAGATTGAAGAAGGTGTGACGAAAACCGAGCAGAACTTTCACTTGAAAAGGCGGATTTTCTCGGGATTCTCGGGAATCTCGGGAGTACAAACGACCTTCGGAACTTGAGCAGAGTGACCAGGGCTTCGGGTTTGCACGGGCATGGAAAACGAGGCAACAACGCAAAAGAAATGAGAGAGAATGGCCCTTTTCTTCGGAACCCTCGCATCCCTTTTATAGTGGCTGAGAGGCCTCGGTACGCAGGGCGTACGCGGGGCGTACCCGTGTGTCATGCATGACCGAGTCCTCGACTGCCCCGGAGCTCGGATGGGACGGGGCATAGCTCGCATAGGGGGCGACGTAGACGAACCGAGGCCAAGGCCTTGAGTACGCTGGGCGTACCCATGTACGCTGGGCGTACTCGCGTGACTCAGACTTCGGATAATACCGAAGTTTTCAATTAAAAATATATATTAATTATTTATCAAACTTCAAAAATTCATATCTCCTTCATACGAACTCTGTTTTCGACGATCTTTATATCCACGCGTAGGTGAGACTATGATCTACAACTTTGGTTTAGATTCCGTCGGCAAATTCCGAAATTATTTTTATTATTTATTTTTAAAAGTGTCGGGGTAAGAAAATTCTTTAATAATTCATAACTTTTTCATATGATGTCAGTTTTGGGCGTTCTTTTTATGAACGTGTGCAGTTTAAAGATATCTATGACTTTCGTTTAGACACCTAAGGTCAAAAAGTATTTTATTGAAACTTTGCGTTTTTACGTAACTTCGTATTGCCGGTTTTTGTCGGAAAACATAGAATGGTCATAACTTCTTCGTTATAACTCGGATTCTAGTGTTCTTTATATGCTTGGAACCCTTAAGATGATATCTACTACATAGTGTACTCCAAACAGAGCTTTTGAATACTTCATTTTTCGATGATATTCTAATTACTTTTCAAAGAGGTTACAAGACTCGATTTTTAATGACCTGAAATAACGGGTTGTTACAATCCACAATGTGAATTTCAATCAAAAACCAACTCGATACGTAACTCATAACAGGATATCCAAGGATTTACATTTGCATTTAACCCGAAATCTTCTGGTTCACGAAAACCATTCACTAATCTGGGAAATAAATATCCCCAAACCACCGCTGACACTATCATTCTTACATCTAGTTCAGCCACTAGGCTCCTGAGAGTCCAAATGATAAGGCTACCCTAGCCTATGCATTACCTTTTTCCACTCACTGACCACATCATCACCCCTACTAAAACCATGATCCAATACCTTGACCCAACCGGTCTCTACCAGGTCCCAAATGCACTGCCATAATCACACGGGCCTTGCACATGGGTCTCACCCAATCTAGAGCTACATAGGCCTAACCCCACCTCGGACCCCAATGGTCCTCCTCCTATAACAGAGAAATGCTCTCCGACAATCCTGTCCGCCTTGCCTAAGGCACAAACTTATCCTTCTGTATACCAACAACCCCCAAACAATGGTCTATCTTAATATGGCGAATGCTACAATCCCATCATAGAATTATAACACCCCCATACAATCTGCCAGTCCATTTAATGTTACATCCGCTAATGATCTAAGCACACCTCTACCACATCATCCCCAGTTACCTTGATTCGAACCCGCATCTAACTAAATCCTAATCAGGTGTTCGGGTAATGCTTCGAACCCCAAAGCCTTCATTAAACAAGAACAGGTAGCGAGGCTCTAATACAAGCCCCACATGGATCCATCCACATGTCTGCTATACCAGAAGGAAAATGCCAACCAACTGTTGGTAGTTTCCTGAACTCCCAACTTACAAAACCTCAATCCAAACGACCACTTGAGTTGTCTTTCCTCTCGACTGGGATGTGAAACTCACCCTAGTTTCAAGCCTAATTCAGCTCCCAGACATATGAACGATTCTCCCCCACTTGGATTCGTCAATGCTCTCCCAACCCACCCAATTTGATGGACTCCAAACCGATCTTACCTCCTTATAATTTGAATCGTCGATGGCGTGCGCTTACCACTACTAATGTTTCATTACTATCGAACCCCGTTGATCATACAACTCCTGAAATCCAGATGAGTACTCTTCAAAATCTTAGTAAGTCCGATAACACCAATCGCTCCCCATGTTACAACACCAAATCCTTAAGTCCTTTATGCTGGTGACTGTGACATCCCCAAAATCACGGTCAGAAAAGACCGGTTTGTTTATGCTTTGTTTAAAAATCAGAGTTACATTTTAAATGAAAGTGTTGCGGAATTTGTCCCAAAACAAAAATATGATAAAGATTTATCAAAAGCATTTCCATAGAAATGTATTTCATTAAAAGACTCGGGATGTCATGTTCGTACAGATCAAAAGCATAAACAGTACAATATAAGCCTTACTACATTATTTCATATCTACAGGCCTATATCCGTAATCCCTCGTCCAAAACATCACACCTATGCTCATGCGCCACTACCTGTAATACATAAAACTGAGTGGGTCAGGCTTGGGAGCCTGGTGAGCACATAGGGTTTTCAACCCACAATAAATAAGTTTATTAATTTCATCGATCAACAATAACCCGATTACCCGTTCCCGTTATCCTCACTTTACGTCCCTAAACACCTATCATAAAGGACCTAGCCTAAGGATCATCATCGGGACAGACACTACTGCTAAGGGGATTCCTCAGCAATAAATGTCCTACAGGCAACCATGTGGGGGATGGAGTACACCGGTGAACATATCGTTCACAAACACCTACAGGTTGCGAGCCTACTAGTGTTCCACTGGACTGTCTAGAAGAGTCCGTGGTCGTCATCCATACTCTGCTAGATGACAGAATCAACAACATCAACATCGAGGCCTCTCATCATTTTATCACACATCACCTATTGCATCTACCCATGTTTTACCCCAACATTTTCGTAGATATAAAATACATATACAGTTTAAATCATTGAAAACATGTATAACAACGTTCATCTAGCATAGATAGCAAGTATTCAGATAATATGCACACATAGCACGTAATTTATATAAAATACTTCATATCTATGTGTAAGTTGAAAGTAACTATGCACTCACTTGTTAAGGTGATGATTCCAAAATCGGGCAGCGCTTGCTTCTAACGATTCTATTTTCCTTCGACGAAACCTAGCATTATTATCGCTAAATTTTAATCTAATATTTATCGTGACCAACTATTAGTCTTAGTATTATTATTATTATTATATAAGCGTTAAACAATATTTTCCAACCACTATGTACAGACAGGGGCCAGACATAAAACACCGGAGGGCAGGACCATTTTGGCATATAGCACTTCTGAAATCCAACAACCCTATGCGACCCTTTAAACCAGATTCCTCGTACCGCGAGTAGTTAAAAAAAATATTATAACGACACTTATATAAGTTATAATAATAGCTCAAATATTTATTATAAGTTCATAATAACAATACTAATTTTAAATATAAGCTATATTAAAATAAGGTAAGCATAACTTACTTACAAGGGGGTTTTAGCTAGGAGTCGGGCTCTGCAGGGGCAGAACTTCGTCGCTGAATCTTTCTAAGAAAGATTTGTGCAGCGCTTCAGCGCTCACCTTACTATACTAAGCTACAGAAAGAGAAGTCGAATCACGAGGGACCGAAATGCGCGGGGGATAAGGAGAGAAAGACTCTTGAATCAAGAGAATGGTGCAAGAAATATGAGAGCCCAAGGCTCTTATTTATACTAATTGAATTTTCAAAAACTACCCTCCATAATTACTTAATGACCTTTTAGTTATATAAACAACTAAACACCCCTCTATAATACTATTATAAATGGATTTAATGATATTTGTACTAAACTAATGTCGAAAGAACTCAACATTAGTCTTATAATGACCGCATCGTCGATACCTTTCTAATGATATATACATATGTATATATATGTGTACGTATACATGATTTATACTTTATTTTAATACGTAAATATGCTATTATAATTTGTAAATCGTTCATACGAACTCCGTTTTTGACGTTCTTTATATCCACGCGTAGGTGAAGACGTACTCTACAACTTTCGTTTAGACTCCGTCGGCTAATTTTGACTTTATTTTTAAAGTTATATTTTTAACAAGCCGGGACATGATTGGTCTGTTTAAAATCTCATAACTTCTTCATACGAAGTCAGATTTGGGCGTTCTTTTTATCGATGTTCCTAGTTTAAAATATTCTACGACTTTCGTTTAGATCACTAAGGCTAAATCTCGCTCTATCGTAAATTCACTATTCACGCTTCCCGGTATCGTGCCGGTTCTGTCGTGAAGCTTCGACGGGTCATAACTTCTTCGTTATAACTCGGATTTCGGCGTTCCTTATATGCACGGAAACCTTGAGACATATTCTACAACTTTATGTAGAGATATCGGGATTATCTCACACTTTAATTTTGACGCTCATTTTTATTCTTTATTAATTATACATTTATAATTAAATAATAAACACATATAATTCACATAATACTCAAATATTTCATCTTTATTACTTCAAAAAGAGTTATAAGAGTTTACCTAGACTATTACATTGACAAAAATGCTTAGCCCTGAAACCCGGGCGTTACAATTCTCTCCCCCTTAGGATGATTCCGTCCCGGAATCATGCATCAGCAAACAGATGTGGATAGCGACTCATCATGTCATCCTTTGTTTCCCAAGTGAGATTCAGCCCATTCGAATGTTTCCATCGGACTAGCACCAAGTCGACCATCTTGCGTCGTAACTTCTTAGTCTTACGGTCAACAATTGCCTCAGGCTCTTCGATCATCCTTTTATTTTCATCCATCCTTAACTCTGAGATTGGAATTATGTCGGGAACATCTCCCGTGAATTTCCTCAAATAACACACATGGAAGGTGTTATGAATACCATTGAGTTCTTCGGGCAATTCCAGCTTGTAAGCTTGGTTCCCTATCTTCTGAAGAACTTTGAACGGTCCAATAAACCTTGGACTCAACTTTCCTCGTTTCCCAAATCGTATAAGTCCCTTCCACGGTGAGACTTTAAGCAAAACGGAATCCCCAACTTCGAAAGTTATCGGTCGTCTTTTCTTGTCAGCATAGCTCTTCTGACGATCTTGGGCTGCTAACATCCTTTCCCTAATCACCTTCAACTTCTCAGCAGTCTCATGGACTATCTCGGGGCCCATAAACTGCTTCTCTCCGGCTTCAAGCCAACAAGACGGCGTACGACACTTCTGCCCATACAAGGCTTGATAAGGAGCCATGTTGATGCTCGAGTGAAAACTATTGTTGTAGGAAAATTCTACCAGAGGTAAGTGCTCGTCCCAATTCCCTTGGAATTCGAGGGTACATGCTCTCAGCATATCTTCCAGCGTCTGAATCGTTCTTTCGCTCTGACCATCAGTTTGCGGATGATAAGCAGTACTCAAACACAACTTTGTACCTAACTCCTCTTGTAGACTCCTCCAAAACCTTGACGTGAAACGACTATCACGATCTGATACAATCGTAAGAGGGACACCGTGAAGTCTTACAATTTCCTTCACGTAAGCATTTGCGAGCTTATCCATAGACCACTTCTCGTTGGCTGCTATGAAGTGTGCACTCTTGGTGAAACGATCCACGACTACCCAAATCATGTCGTGACCGATCTTCGTCCTGCGTAGTTTAGTCACAAAATCCATGGTGATGTCTTCCCATTTACCCATGGGTACATGTAAAGGTTCCAAACTCCCATACGGTTTCTGATGTTGTGCCTTAACCCTCGCACATGTTACGCACTCGGCCACATACTTCGCAACATCGAGCTTCATCGTCGGCCACCAGTAGTAGGGTTTTAGGTCCCTATACATTTTAGTGCTACCGGGATGAATCGAGTACATGGTCTTGTGTGCTTCTTCCATCAGAAGATCTCTTATTCCTCCCGTCTTAGGTACCCAAATTCGATCTTGGAATACCTTCAGTCCTCGACTGTTTGTACCAAACACTAACGTTCTTCCTTTCGGTCATTTTTCTCTAAAGCTTCTTCTTGAGCTTTCCTGATACTTTCCACAATCGTCGAGACGACTTCAATTCTTAACGCTCTTGGCCTTTTCCTTTTCAGATTGACTTTCCGACTGAGAGCATCAACAACAATATTTGCTTTACCTGGGTGGTAAAGTATCTCACAGTCGTAGTCCTTGAGAAGTTCTAGCCAGCGTCGTTGCCTCATGTTCAACTCCTTCTGATTAAAGAGATACTGGAGACTCTTATGATCAGTGAAGAGCTTGCACTTTGTGCCGTAGAGGTAATGCCTCCATATCTTTAAGGCAAAAACTACCGCTGCCAACTCCAGATCATGAGTGGGGTAGTTCTTTTCGTGCTCTTTCAATTGTCGAGATGCGTATGCTATCACCTTTTCTCTTTGGGTCATAACACAAACCAACCCGACTCCAAAAGCGTCACTATAAACAGCGAAATCTTCGACTCCATCGGGTAGAGAAAGTATTGGTGCTTCACATAACTTCTTCTTTAGCTTCTCGAATGCCTCATCGTGTTTCTCACTCCACGTATACGTAGCTCCTTTATGAGTCAAAGCTGTTAATGGAGCAGCTATCGAAGAAAAGCCTTGGATAAATCATCGATAATATCCGGCTAATCCTAGAAAGCTTCGAATCTCCGTGGGACTCTTTGGACGTTCCCACTTCATTATAGCCTCGATCTTTGCGGGGTCAACCATTATTCCCTCCTGGTTAACAACATGACCCAAGAATTGGACTTCCCGTATCCAAAAGTCGCATTTGGAGAACTTTGCAAAAAGCTTCTCCTTCTTCAACACTTCTAATACTTCCCGTAGATGCTTGCCATGCTCCTCTTGGCTTTTCAAGTAGATGAGAATGTCGTCGATGAACACTATCACGGATTTATCGAGGAATGGTTTACAAACCCTATTCATCAAATCCATGAATGTTGCCGGAGCATTGGTTAGCCCAAATGACATAACCAAGAACTCGTAGTGTCCATATCTCGTTCTGAATGCAGTCTTCTCAATATCCTACTTTCTCACCTTTAGCTGATGATATCCTGACCTAAGATCGATCTTTGATAAGTAGCTCGAACCTTGCAGCTGATCGAATAGGTCATCAATCCTCGGCAATGGATACTTGTTCTTCACCGTTGCCTTATTCAGCTCTCGGTAGTCTATACACATTCTCATACTTCCGTCCTTCTTCTTCATGAATAACACTGCAGCTCCCCAGGGTGATGAACTAGGTCGAATAAAACCATTGTCCAACAGCTCCTGAAGTTGCGTCATGAGCTCCTTTATCTCCGTCGGTGCTAATCGGTAAGGTGCCTTTGCTATCGGTGTTGTTCCTGGTAACAAGTCTATACGAAACTCCACTTGCCTATCAGGTGGTAATCCGGGAAGATCTTCGGGAAAGACTTCCGGATAATCACACACAACCGGTATATTCTGCACCTCTTTCTTCTCCTTCTTGGCATCGATTACGAATGCCAAGTATGATGCACATCCTTTGGACAAACATTTTCTGGCTTTCATCAGGGAGATGATTCCAGAATTCACTCTGCGTTTGTCCCCATACACCATAAACGATTCTTTTCCGGGTGGGTTTACCTTTACTATCTTCTTTCGGCATTGAATCTCAGCATCGTTGGCGCTAAGCCAATCCATACCCAAAACGATGTCGAAACCGTTTAACTCTATGGGTAATAGCTCTTCGTGGAATTCGTTTCCGTTTAGGTCAATGACGATGTTCCTAATACGATTACTAACAGGTACGAATTTGCCACTGGCAACTTCTACAATCAGGGCATTATCTAGTTTTTCTACAGGCAATGCTAATTTCCCACTAAATTTATGCGACACAAAGGAGCAGTTGGCTCTGGAATCAAATAGTATATTTGCAGGCAAACCATTTACAAGAAAGGTACCTGAAGCGACGTCTGCTGCCTCCTTTGCAGCCTCGAGCGTCATCTGGAAGGCTCTCGCCTTCGGCTTCAGTGGTATGTTGGGTCTTCCTGTCTCCTTCTTCCTCGGGCAGTCCTTCAAAATGTGCCCTTCTTCATTGCACCCATAACAGGCTTTCTGGTTGAGGGTGCATTCATTGGCGTAGTGCCCAGGCTTTCCGCACTTGTAACAAGTGACCCCTCCGTCACACTTCCCAGAGTACTTCTTCTTGCACTTGTCACACCACTTCGCTTCTGATCCTCCTCCCCTCGAACCAGACTTCGAGAATCTACTCTTCTTGTTGGACTTCGAGGATCCATTGAACTTCCGTTTCTCACCAACCTCAGCCCTCTCCAGACCTCTTTCCTTTTGTTGGGTCTCCACGTTCTTAGCTGCTCGAACAGCTGATTTTAGAGTGGTTTCCATCTTGACTGTTGGGCCAAAGTCAGCCGGCAGTCCGTTTGCAAAGTTCTCAATTTTGGAAAGTTCGGTTGGCACTAGGTATGGAAACAACTTCATCTTTTCCGTAAATGTAGCAGCATAGTCATCGATGCTCATTCTCCCTTCTTCAAATTTTGGAACTTATTGTTCAGATCAATCAGGTCTATCTCTGAACAGTACTGCGCCTTCAGTTGTTCCAAGAACTCATCCCATGACATTTTCAGAGCTTCTCCCCGTGGCATTGTATCTGCCAATAGCTTCCACCAGCTCAAGACTCCAGTTTTCAATTGTCTCACAGCGAAGACAGTCTTCTGCTTCTTGCTGCAGTCGCAGCTCTCAAACACCATCTCCATCTCGGAGATCCAGTCCATAATCTCAACAGGCTTTGGGCTTCCTGAGAGACTTGGTGGTTTCGCACCCAAGAAATTTTTGTACATCCGCCCATCCTTGTTGTTTCTCCCTTCTGGGCCATCCTTTTGCTCACCTTGAGTCCCTACTTGACTCACTTGGCGGCTATAGTTCCCTTCCTCAGATGGCTCGGGAACTGGCTCCGTCGGTTCAACATGTATGGTAGGTTCGTCCCTATTTTCGTGGAGCATCCGTCTCATTTCTTCCCTTTGTTCAGCTAGCATAGCCTGAATCATGGCTTGAACTCCAGCCATGGTGATTGGCTCAGGTGCAACTTCTTCAACAACAGGTATTTGCTGAACCACTGGGGGTTGGTTCCTACCTCCATTTGCGTTCACGTTTCCGCTACAGGTCCTTGCCATCTTGATCTATACACCGAATAAGGTGAATTTAGATCTTTATTTAGGATAGACGTTTTAAAACGTCCTTATCACTCCGAAACGTTTACATGCTAGTTCTAATATTGTAGTCGTACGTTTAGAATCCTAAACACATAAGGTTTCCAGATCCGGTCGGCAACAAACCATAGATCCGAACAATTAACAGCATATTATGCACAAAGCATTTAGCACATAAAAGCATTTTAGGCACAATTCCTAAAATAAGCTAGTGCTCACACCTCACAATCATCGCTTAACATTCTAAGTTTAAGTCTAGAAATCCTACAAATTCCTAGTTCGCTTAAACTAATGCTCTGATACCAACTGTGACATCCCCAAAATCACGGCCAGAAAAGACCGGTTTGTTTATGCTTTGTTTAAAAATCAGAGTTACATTTTAAATGAAAGTGTTGCGGAATTTGTCCCAAAACAAAAATATGATAAAGATTTATCAAAAGCATTTCCATAGAAATGTATTTCATTAAAAGACTCGGGATGTCATGTTCGTACAGATCAAAAGCATAAACAGTACAATATAAGCCTTACTACATTATTTCATATCTACAGGCCTATATCCGTAATCCCTCGTCCAAAACATCACACCTATGCTCATGCGCCACTACCTGTAATACATAAAACTGAGTGGGTCAGGCTTGGGAGCCTGGTGAGCACATAGGGTTTTCAACCCACAATAAATAAGTTTATTAATTTCATCGATCAACAATAACCCGATTACCCGTTCCCGTTATCCTCACTTTACGTCCCTAAACACCTATCATAAAGGACCTAGCCTAAGGATCATCATCGGGACAGACACTACTGCTAAGGGGATTCCTCAGCAATAAATGTCCTAAAGGCAACCATGTGGGGGATGGAGTACACCGGTGAACATATCGTTCACAAACACCTACAGGTTGCGAGCCTACTAGTGTTCCACTGGACTGTCTAGAAGAGTCCGTGGTCGTCATCCATACTCTGCTAGATGACAGAATCAACAACATCAACATCGAGGCCTCTCATCATTTTATCACACATCACCTATTGCATCTACCCATGTTTTACCCCAACATTTTCGTAGATATAAAATACATATACAGTTTAAATCATTGAAAACATGTATAACAACGTTCATCTAGCATAGATAGCAAGTATTCAGATAACATGCACACATAGCACGTAATTTATATAAAATACTTCATATCTATGTGTAAGTTGAAAGTAACTATGCACTCACTTGTTAAGGTAATGATTCCAAAATCGGGCAGCGCTTGCTTCTAACGATTCTATTTTCCTTCGACGAAACCTAGCATTATTATCGCTAAATTTTAGTCTAATATTTATCGTGACCAACTATTAGTCTTAGTATTATTATTATTATTATATAAGCGTTAAACAATATTTTCCAACCACTATGTACAGACAGGGGCCAGACATAAAACACCGGAGGGCAGGACCATTTTGGCATATAGCACTTCTGAAATCCAACAACCCTATGCGGCCCTTTAAACCAGATTCCCCATACCGCGAGTAGTTAAAAAAAATATTATAACGACACTTATATAAGTTATAATAATAGCTCAAATATTTATTATAAGTTCATAATAACAATACTAATTTTAAATATAAGCTATATTAAAATAAGGTAAGCATAACTTACTTACAAGGGGGTTTTAGCTAGGAGTCGGGCTCTGCAGGGGCAGAACTTCGTCGCTGAATCTTTCTAAGAAAGATTCGTGCAGCGCTTCAGCGCTCACCTTACTATACTAAGCTACAGAAAGAGAAGTCGAATCACGAGGGACCGAAATGCTCGGGGGATAAGGAGAGAAAGACTCTTGAATCAAGAGAATGGTGCAAGAAATATGAGAGCCCAAGGCTCTTATTTATACTAATTGAATTTTCAAAAACTACCCTCCATAATTACTTAATGACCTTTTAGTTATATAAACAACTAAACACCCCTCTATAATACTATTATAAATGGATTTAATGATATTTGTACTAAACTAATGTCGAAAGAACTCAACATTAGTCTTATAATGACCGCATCGTCGATACCTTTCTAATGATATATACATATGTATATATATGTGTACGTATACATGATTTATACTTTATTTTAATACGTAAATATGCTATTATAATTTGTAACTCGTTCATACGAACTCCGTTTTTGACGTTCTTTATATCCACGCGTAGGTGAAGACGTACTCTACAACTTTCGTTTAGACTCCGTCGGCTAATTTTGACTTTATTTTTAAATTTATATTTTTAACAAGCCGGGACATGATTGGTCTGTTTAAAATCTCATAGCTTCTTCATACGAAGTCAGATTTGGGCGTTCTTTTTATCGATGTTCCTAGTTTAAAATATTCTACGACTTTCGTTTAGATCACTAAGGCTAAATCTCGCTCTATCGTAAATTCACTAATCACGCTTCCCGGTATCGTGCCGGTTCTGTCGTGAAGCTTCGACGGGTCATAACTTCTTCGTTATAACTCGGATTTCGGCGTTCCTTATATGCACGGAAACTTTGAGACATATTCTACAACTTTATGTAGAGATATCGGGATTATCTCACACTTTAATTTTGACGCTCATTTTTATTCTTTATTAATTATACATTTATAATTAAATAATAAAGACATATAATTCACATAATACTCAAATATTTCATCTTTATTACTTCAAAAAGAGTTATAAGAGTTGACCTAGACTATTACATTGACAAAAATGCTTAGCCCTGAAACCCGGGCGTTACAGTGACAAAAATTATAACCCTAGACCTGAAATGGCGAATCTTCACTTCAATTTCCCATCCTCAGAAGGATCTCTAAATTCTAACCATCTTCACCCCTTATGATTATGAAATTCCACTAACACGTTCAATGGCCAAACAAAATCATGCGGCTTCCATCCACTTCTTCTTGCTACCGCTCCTTCCCTAGAAACGATAGTGATTGGACCTAAAGGTCCTGACATAGTTGACATTCGATGCTACATGAATAAATGATATCACGTCTGAACTCCGGCTTCGCTGATGAAGTATTACTGCTGATTCAGCCATAGGTCTTCCAATCAATACCCTTGAATAGAACCCGTCGAAAGAAATGAATAATCAACTGAACAACTAAATCTCGCTCATCAAGATACGGCCCACTAATGACTCTTGGCATGAAAAAATGACATATAACAATTCTTGGTGATATAACCCAGGCAAAAAAGATAACTAACCTATAGATAACACTTACCCATACCCAACAAGATTTCAAAGCAAAGTAGATACTAATAATAATCAAGAGGAAAGCAAAAGATAGTATACCCGCAATAGCATCTAATGAAATCTTAACCTCCTTTTCCTGCCAAAGCATCTACAATGGAACCTGAGCTGCCCCAACCACTATGCAAAGGCAATTCAACCTGATATGGCTAGCTGATGACAACGATGACACAATTCTACCTCTAGAGTGCATTCTTGGTGGTGGTGACCTCCATCCGCACATGGCGCATTTAGACTTCCCACGCACACTCTCATGTACTCATTCATCATTTGTGTAAAAATAGTGGCACCTCGGGTCTCTAACACTAGCAATGGCAACATCCAACTGCTCAGATAGCTGAGTCAAACCATGAGTCTGCTTCCTCTTCCCCATTTTCCTCTCTGAACCAATCTCCTGCTCCTGAGTCACATCGACCATCCCATCAACCGCCTGAATATCCATGACCCGACCCTCGAACTTTGTAACTAATCTATCAGTGAGATGACCAATGATGTTGAGTAAGTCCATGCATAAAGCTCGTGGAGCCTCAGTTGCAATCCAATCATGGGAACGATACCCTGAAAAACATGATGCATAACCCACCTCCGATTCCTAACGACAAGATCTAGTAGTAAGATTCTCCTTCCTGAATGATTCTAGAGCTCCACCATCTTCGAGCTCTAGATGGTCCCCCCAACTATCCTGCTGCAATCTCGGTCTGAAAAGCCCCGCGATGACCATCCAAAAGTTCTGAAATCCCCTCCTTGACCGAACCAAAGATCAAAGGAGTCCTCTAAAAAAGACCATGGGTAATCACTGAAAAGATGAATAGCTGCATTTGTTCATCGATTGGCCCAATACCAGCACTTGAGCCTGAACCGAGCCGAACCTCCTTCCTGAGTGCTCACCACCGTTCTGAAAAACAACAATGGAAATGATCATAACATATCTAAGAATCCTCATCCCACAAGCTTCCTGGATTCTCCAAGACTCCTTGATTCGAGTATGGATCATGTGCTTTTAGTAGTACGTGCTGAATACTACCTTCCACACCTATCCATACTTTTCTCAAGAATCATCCTAAATCCTCTAAGTCACATTGGCAACTGATACTCCAAATGCTCGCTAAACAGTGCAAATCAACCCACTGAAGCACTTCCTAGGCTTTCCTAGGTTCCCGGCCTAACCCAACCATTAATTGCTGAAGAACTTCCCATAATGTCAGTTAACCACCTCGTGAATAAAATCACCTGCAACAAAACTTAGATAATCCTTCGAGTAAAATACTCATCCCTAAAACGGTTAGAATCAAACGAGAGTTGTTCTATAGGTCCAAATCCATCACTCTAAGATTATTCAACCTTTTTCACATGCGACTTAGCATATTTACTTAATAGCTAACTCACATCACTTAAGAGTTCCACAAAGCACAAAGCAAGAAACATTCATGCAGTACCACTTCAATCAATAGAATAAGTAAAGAACATTCAAACTTGCATACTACAACTCATTCTAGGCAATTCCACTCTCACTGTGGTTGCCTTATGCATGAAAATTATATATAATACATGATCAAATAAATTGTCGAATAAAAGAATCCACCCTAGGACCACAACCAAACGAGGAACGGGAAATAAGGAAAAATCAATCATTCTAGGGCTACATGACACTAATCGTATACAAATTTTAAATAATACAGTTAGCAATTACTAATTCCAAAAGATATTCCTAATCCTGTTGGAATAGTGTCTAAGGCTGCAACTATATTAGGCAAGTACTTGACCCGATTGTGCATGGTCCTTTTGGGTTGCCTTCATCATAGCAACTTGATAGGATGATTTATTAAGAGAGAATAGATATTATTAATATATTATGGAGATAATATAAGGATTAATAATATAGTTATTTGATTAATATAAGTCATAGATTAATTAGTATTAATTTGGTGACTTAAAGAGATTAATTAAATAAAGGGGTATAAACTGTCAATTGTTTGATAATTAAACTTTGGACTGTAAATCCATTTAGATATGGTATGGACGAATCCTAAGGGTTTTAGGATAGCTAAATCGTCCATATGGTTATCTTAGGAATGGATTTGGATAGCCTTAAGAGAAGATTATCTGATAGGGACTTATCTGTAATCCTTAAGGAATCTACAAGTATAAATACACCCCATGGGCAAGGGAAATCGGCACTTCATCTAAAGTAGAGAAACCCTGGCCGATTTCCTTCCCTTCTCCTCTCTCCTAAATCATCTTCTTGCTATTGGTGTTTGTAAGCCATTTGAGGAGTGACATTTGTGACTCTAGAAGCTCCAAGACCAAAAGATCAACAAGGAATTCAAAGGTATGATTCTAGATCTGATTCAAAGTTGTTATTTAACCTAATTAGCTATTAGAAGTCTTGGATTCAAAGCATGTTTAATTAGAAAGCCATAGATCCAAGCATTAGGGTTTTGCATGCGCACATAGGAAAGTTCTTCTGGCTAAAACCCATCAGTGGTATCAGAGACTAGATTGGTTTTCCATTAAATTGTTGCTTGTTTGTATGAATCATAACTGAAAAATTCGATTTTTATGTTTCTGAGTCATGGACTCAGCGAGTCCCACTGTGGACTCGGCGAGTAGGCCCGACTCGGCGAGTCCAGATTGGGTACTCGACGAGTCCGAGCGTCAGGAAGAGCCAATTTCGGGATTTCTATGTAATTATCTTATGGAAGGTTACCATTATCATATTAGATCATCCCAAATCCGATTTTGTGATAAATATAACCATATTTTTGATCTAGTTAATGATATTTATCAATTAAACAAATATTTAATTTACTTATATGATAATTATTAATTATTTTATTTTAATTGGTAAATAGTTTTTCAAGAAATCTCAAATAAATAAAATATGGATAATTATGTGTTTAATTGTTAAAAATGAATTATTTGTTATTTGATCCTCTATGTTTTGAATAGTTTAAAACTTGCCCTCAAGTTTTGAAATTTGTGTTTTATGATTAAAAGTTTAATTTAGATAAATTTAAATTTCAAACCCTAGAGTTTTACAAGTTTAAAATTCAACCTTATACTAATATAATATTATAAGATTATTATCTATATATATGTATAACTAAATGCTAGTCTTACCGCTAGTAGGCCTCATTCACGAAGCCGATCTATAAGGTGCATATAAGGTTGCGGCCTATAAAATGGCGCTTAATGGGTGTACACTCACACCCACCGCTTGCTTGATCGGTGGAGGGTCGTTAGCCGAACGGGTAGGATAGAGCAACCTCATCCTCTCATTAAAAGTATAATAAGAAATATAAAGTAACTAAATACTTTCTAAAATTTCCCAATCTTAGTTACTTTAGGAAAAGTGAAATGATGCAATCCCATGAAATTACACTTTGCACCTTGCTAAGAAGTTAGTGGAGCGTGTGTGGTTTACCGGCACACTAATTGTTTCTAAGCGAAGGTGGCAAAGGGTGATTCGTTGTTTATCATAGTTCGATGGAGCGTGTGTGGTTTACCGGCACATTGAATAGATGATCGTTACAATGAAGGCACCATGTGAATTTGCATGGTTATTCACACCCACTTTGTGATCCTCGGTATCCCAGTCACAAACGAGAGGGGCATATCGAGATTTAAACATGCCATTGAAAAGTTTCAATGAATCTCAACCGAACCTAGGAATTCTCAATACATTTAGAACTTAGAGTTAGGTTATTCATGATGGAGAATTAGTGAATCGTCATTCACTTACCTTCAAATTATTTGCATTTAGATTACGGCATCCCTTTTCTAAAATGTAAATATTGTTGTTGGATCCTAGCCCTAATTTTCTTATTGGGTGATAATTAGGGATTCATATTCTAATCTATCCTTGTCCTTTTCTAATTATAGATGTCGAAGAACAACAACGCTGCCGATAGCTCGTTCACTTTGATGAGCCTTTGCCAAAAGGTCACCTTTGATGGAACGAACTTTAGCGAATGGATAAGATACATTCGCACCATTGCTCACTACGAGGACAAAGAATATGTCCTCGATCAAAAGCTTGAAAAGATCAACCCTGAAATCGCTACTCCAGCCGAGATGAATGCTTTTGAAGCTCATGAGCGCGATGCAACAAAGGTACATTGCATCATGCTTGCTACAATGAACCCCGAATTCCAAAAGTCCTATGAGGACATGTATCCATACGAGATGTATCAAGACTTATTGGAGCGATACCATCAAAACGCGAGACAAGAGCGTTATGAGATCTTCACTAGCATGATTTCCACTAAAATGGGTCATGGAGATTCTCTTACCGTGCACCTGCAAAAGATGCAAAGGTACGTCGATCGCCTTTGCAAGCTCAATGTTGACTTTGGAGAAGAATTGGCGATCGACATGGTGCTTCACTCTTTGCCTCCGACGTACAATCAATTTAGAATGACCTACCACATGAACAAAGAGGAGGTCACGCTAAGTAAACTCCAAGGTCTCTTGAGGGTTGCTGAGAGCAACTTCAAGGACAAGTCTGCTACACCAACTCCCAATCCACCCGCTGCTCCTGTCTTGGCTATTGGTCAAGGGAAGGGAAAGAAGAGGAAGGCGTCGTCCAAGAACCAACGCAAGGTGAAAGCCCGAGATGGTGCCTCTTCTAGTGGGACCAAAGTTGATCCCGCTAAACCCTGCTCTAACCCAAAGGAGGCTGAATGCCACCACTGCCACAAGATAGGGCATTGGAAGAGAAGCTGCCCAGAGTACCTGCAAGCAATCAAAGAAGGAAAGATCAAGCCATCTTTCGCAGGTATATATACAATTAAATCTAACGATTCTAATCATGCTATTTCTTGGGTCCTTGATACCGGTTGTGGTTACCACATTTGTTCTAATGTGCAGGGACTAAGAAGAAGTAGGGATGTGGAGCAAGGAAGGATAAATCTAATCATGGGGAACAGAAGATCGTCGCCTGTGACCAAGATTGGATCGTATTCTTTAGTGCTTAGGAATAGTTTAGTTTTAAATTTAGACAATTGTTGCTATTCGCCAAAAATGGCAAGAAACATCATTTCATTTCATGGTTTGTTTAGACAAGGTTTTAGATTTTCTTTTAATAATGAGAATGGTTCTATTTTAGCTTATCTAAATGGTGTCTTTTACTTTGAAGCTATACCATGTAATGGAATATATGAAACTATTATGATTGTTGATAATATAGGAAATGATGTTTTAAATATAGATTCTTCCAATAGTTTGGATAAAGCATCCTTGTGGCATAGCCGTCTTGGACATGTCAACAAGAAGCGCATATCCCAACTCCAAAAGGATGGAGTGTTGGAGTCATTCGACCTTAGGGAAGATGACACGTGCGAGTCTTGTTTTCTTGGAAAGATGACTAAGTCACCCTTCGCTGGAACATGCGAAAGGGGTGAAGGTCTATTGGACCTAATACATACCGATGTATGTGGACCGTTTAGATCGACCACGAAGGATGGGAACCGCTTCTACGTGACTTTCACCGATGACTATAGTAGATATGGGTATATCTACTTAATCAAACAAAAGTCAGAAACTTTTGAAAAGTTCAAAGAGTTTAAGAATGAAGTGGAGAATCAATTGGGCAGGAAAATCAAGATGGTTCAATCCGATCGAGGAGGAGAGTACCTAAGTCTTGAATTCCACGATTATCTCAAGGAGTGTGGAATAGTTTCGCAATTGACGCCACCTAGGACACCACAATTGAATGGTGTGGCAGAAAGGCATAATCGAACCCTATTGGATATGGTTCGCTCTATGATGAGTCGTGCTTCACTATCAATCTCTTTTTGGGGGTATGCCTTAGAGACTGCCGCCCATATCCTTAATCGAGTCCCTACTAAGAAGGTTGCCAAAACACCTCACGAGACGTGGACGGGGAAAGCTCCTTCGTTGGCACATATCAAGGTTTGGGGTTGCGAGGCTTTCGTAAGACGAGATGCTCACGACAAACTCGAACCTCGAAGTGAGCGATGTATTTTCATCGGCTACCCGCAGAAATCCTTTGGATATCTCTTCTATAGACCGAAGGACAATGTAGTCTTCGTTGCGAGGAGAGGAGTTTTCCGAGAGCGAGAACTCATAGGCCAAGAGGACAGTGGGAGGCGAATCGAACTTGAAGAGATTCAAGAGTCGATAGATGAAGGAACCTCTACCGCTGGCACCCAACCCGAGGAGGAAACTCTGGTTGAACCAATTGACGAGTCCTTACCTCTTAGACGTTCCAATAGACTTAGAGTTCAACCCCAGTTCTATGGTTTTCATATTACTACTGAAGGGGACACGTATACTAGTGATGATACACTAGTAAATCTTGATGAACCTAATAGCTATAAGGAAGCCATGGCAGGCCCGGAGTCTGCGAAATGGAAAGAGGCAATGGATAGCAAGATCCAATCCATGTATGATAACCAAGTTTGGAATTTGGTTGATCATGTGCCCGGACGTAAGACCGTTGGGTGCAAATGGATCTTCAAGAAGAAGACCGACGTGGATGGAAAGGTACACACATACAAGGCGCGATTGGTTGCGAAGGGCTTTACTCAAACTCCCGGAGTTGACTATGAAGAGACCTTCTCACCAGTTGCGAAGATTAAATCTATTAGAGTGATGCTAGCTATTGCCACATTTCATGATTATGAGATTTGGCAAATAGATGTCAAGACCGCCTTCCTTAACGGGAAGTTGGTTGAGAATGTTTACATGGCTCAGCCCGAGGGGTTTGTGGATCCGAAGCATCCGAATAGAGTGTGTAAGCTTGAGAAGTCTATTTATGGACTTAAGCAAGCATCTCGTAGATGGAATCTCTGCTTCGATGAGAAAGTCAAAGAGTTTGGATTTGTACGAAGCGAGGATGAGTCCTGTGTGTATGTCAAGGCCAGTGGGAGTATAGTAAGCTTTCTCGTTTTATATGTCGATGACATATTGCTCATAGGAAACGGCATCCCGACTCTGCAGGACGTTAAGTCCTGGCTCGGGAAGTGCTTCGCTATGAAGGACCTCGGAGAATCTTCTTACATATTGGGAATAAGGATTGTAAGAGAAAGAAGTAAGATACTAATTGGACTTAGTCAGAAAACTTACTTAGAGAAGGTACTAAAACGTTTTAGTATGGAAAACTCGAAAAAGGGAGAATTACCGATACAAAGCAATGCCAAATTGAGTAAGACTCAAAGTCCGAGTACCGAAGCCAAGATAGCTGATATGAGCCGAGTACCATACGCTTCCGCAGTTGGCTCAATCATGTACGCTATGACTTGTACTTGCCCTGATGTAGCCTTTGCTTTGAGCATGTTAGTAGATATCAAGGGAATCCTGGCAGAGCACATTGGGTTGCTGTAAAGAATATCCTTAAGTACCTTCGGAGGACGAAGGAATGGTTTTTAGTCCTCGGAGGGAGTGATGACTTGAAGGTGCGAGGTTATAGTGACGCCAGCTTTCAAACCGATAGGGACAACTACCATTCGCAGTCGGGCTGGGTCTTTACCCTAAATGGAGGAGCAATAACTTGGAAGAGTTCCAAACAGGAAACCGTAGCTGATTCAACGTGCGAATCAGAGTACATTGCAGCGAGCGAAGCGTTGAAAGAGGCAATATGGCTGAAGAACTTCATCGGAGATCTTGGAGTTGTACCTGCCATAAAGGAGCCCATGGAGATTTTCTGTGATAATGAAGGAGCGGTTGCCTTGACCAAGGAACCGAGGGATCATGGTAGATCTCGACATATCGACATAAAATACCATTTCATTAGACATCGTGTAGAAGAGGGACAACTCGTAGTGAAGAGGATATCATCAGAAGATAACCCAGCAGATCCGCTTACGAAGGGACTGAGTAGGGTTAAGCACTTGCAGCATGCTAGGAGCATTAGGCTAAGGGATGATATTAGCATAGATTAGATAGGTTTAGAAACATATAATAGATAAATGTAATTGACATTTGATGATTAAATAAAGGAGTTTTATTTATAAGTAAAGTTATTGTCTTATGTTAATTGTTTATACTATTGTTTCATTTTGCATGTTTTGACTTCCAGAATAATTGAGTTTATTAGGAATAATTGAATTATTCAAATTGTCCACAATCGTTCATATGTTGGAAGTAGATATGAATGAAGATTGTCGTGAATTGGTGCGTAGATTGTCTAAATGGTATTAGACATAGCAAAAGGTTGCTACGACGTTCATGAGTGCTTATGAACTGGTTTTGAGCATTGAAATAAACTCGCGCTTGCTGGAATCACCGTATGGAATATGATTAAGAGGTGATCGCAAGACGATAATATCATATAGTCTTAAAACCTAGATATATGGTTTATTATTTGCTAATTGATTGTACATTGATAGTGCGAAAACGCATTGGTAACTCAATGTTATAAAACGAATTATTATGTATAGTTGGTTATTGAATAAGTAAATGCATATAAGTCGAAGTTTATCTGTAAATTTTATCCTAAGAGGGTAGAAGAGATATCTCGGCCGCTCGATAATTTGATTTGACTTATGTGCCGGGCCCGGTCAGAACTGAATTGATGTGTTCGATTAAGTTCTATGTCAAATAAATCAGAAATCGAGAAACCTAAATGCATGACTAATCATTCCATAGGATTGTCAGCATGATATCTAACAGAGGACTGTACGATCCCTTATCTAAAGGACAAGATTGATTAGATCAGAGTTTGACAGCGTCTTTGAGAGCTACGATTGCAAATCGAGTTGTACTAGCGCATATAGTTACTAAAGTTATCCAAGTGGGAGACTGTTGGAATAGTGTCTAAGGCTGCAACTATATTAGGCAAGTACTTGACCCGATTGTGCATGGTCCTTTTGGGTTGCCTTCACCATAGCAACTTGATAGGATGATTTATTAAGAGAGAATAGATATTATTAATATATTATGGAGATAATATAAGGATTAATAATATAGTTATTTAATTAATATAAGTCATAGATTGATTAGTATTAATTTGGTGACTTAAAGAGATTAATTAAATAAAGGGGTATAAACTGTCAATTGTTTGATAGTTAAACTTTGGACTGTAAATCCATTTAGATATGGTATGGACGAATCCTAAGGGTTTTAGGATAGCTAAATCGTCCATATGGTTATCTTAGGAATGGATTTGGATAGCCTTAAGAGAAGATTATCTGATAGGGACTTATCTGTAATCCTTAAGGAATCTACAAGTATAAATACACCCCATGGGCAAGGGAAATCGGCACTTCATCTAAAGTAGAGAAACCCTGGCCGATTTCCTTCCCTTCTCCTCTCTCCTAAATCATCTTCTTGCTATTGGTGTTTGTAAGACATTTGAGGAGTGACATTTGTGACTCTAGAAGCTCCAAGACCAAAAGATCAACAAGGAATTCAAAGGTATGATTCTAGATCTGATTCAAAGTTGTTATTTAACCTAATTAGCTATTAGAAGTCTTGGATTCAAAGCATGTTTAATTATAAAGCCATAGATCCAAGCATTAGGGTTTTGCATGCGCACATAGGAAAGTTCTTATGGCTAAAACCCATCAAATCCAACATAGCATCCAATGCTTCCTAGGCTATAAGGCATCATATATCTGACCAACCTATCACCTACGGATCAGTACTAGCATGCAAGTCTACAAGCTCATAAAATAGGCATACAACGGCATATCTCCTAGTGTTCCATCATGTAACAATTGAGAAGATCCTTAGCCCTAACTAGCATGTGATTCACAGATTCATAAATCAAATCATATCAGATAACATGCATGGGTATCTTGGGAAAACTTACTTGAGTTCGGTCAATTGCACGCACCACACCCTTTCTTGTGTTAGAAAACCCATTTCTTTGAAAACATTTCCTTTTTGAAAATTTTAACAAATCCTCGGTTTGAGTTCAGACAAACCCGAGAATATGTCTGAATCCCTCAAACTAAGGCTCTGATAACAACTTATAACGTCCCAAAAATAAGACCCAAAAATTTCATTTTTCAATTAATAAAAACAATAACCCAAAACATTTTTTAAAATCCCAAGTGGAACAAATGAATCAAGACATCATAAAATATCAGAGTTATCATGAAGTGCGGAACAATATCGTGTGTGCACTGCAATCACCCTAAGTTCTTCCCTTTTACAGTAGATATACCTAAACTATAAATTGAAAATAGTAAGCATGAAACTTAGTAAGTTTCCCCAAAACACCGCATACCATACATATCAAACATATAATCAGCCCCGCCCGATGATTGTAACAGGCCCCACCCTAACTCGAATAACGAGCCCCGCGGACTAAGTGTAATGGGCCTCGCCCTAACTCGCATAACGCCCCCTCCCCCCGCCAACTGAGTATAACAGGCCTCACCCTAACTCGCATAACAGGCCACACCTAACATACAAAACACACAAGTATAAAAAGGTAATAGCATATAGGATAACCATCGGGCTCTGCCTGATAAACATACAATCACATACACATACAAGAGTCACACACAGATCTATTGCCCTAACATAAAAAACCATGGGTCAGCATTGGTGTCTTAGACTCACTGATCATGGTGAGGAAACTCACCTCAGACTGTTGAATCTTGCAGATGAATCTCTAGCTGTTGGTCTAAAAATTTCCACGTTATCATCATAAAATAACATCGAATTAATAATTGGATTCCGACTCATATTAAAAGTCTAAACAAGGGTATACGACCAGTTTACCCTTTACCTAACTTGGCCCAATGCCAAAGCCCAAACCAATAATTCAAAAGGCTTAATTCCAAAAATGGTCACCCAAGCCCAATTATGGCCGAATCTTTCAAATTGGGCCCAATTCCCTTCTTGGGCCTGCATCCAAAAGAGTCCAAAAATTGAAACCTGATGGCCTAATAAGACCCTAATCTCCTAAGGTGCACACATGGCCCAAAACCGAGAAGCCCAAAATACGAAGCCTATCTGCTGAAGACTTCAATCTCCACCACAAGGTATGTTATCCTAACTAGATTCTTGTGTGGTATATGAAAATTGTATGCTACTTATAGGTTTAATACTTTGGAAACACCATTGCATGTATAATTAGTGAAAACATAGATCCAAGGTATTTAGGGTTGCATGAACACCTTAGGAGTGTTAGAATGCTCAAAACCCAACAGAACATGCATGTGATGAGTTATTAGATAGAATGGTATAAATACTTGTGAAGGTTGGATTTATCTTCCCATCCTTGATGTCCTGAAAGTATTTTGGGCAGCTTCTCTTCCAATTCCCCTTATCTTGGCAATAGAAACACGTTGCATCCTTTAGATCGGAGGTGGGAGGGATAGAACCAGTTTTTCCTTTGGATCCACTAGAAGAAGATCCATCATGAGACTTTCCCCTCCAGTTCCTTGAGGGAGCTTTCCTCTTCTTTCTCTTTCCATGTCCAATTTCCAGGACAAAAGCAGTAGGAGGAATGGATTCAACAACTTTTCCTTTCAATCCACTTTCAGCAGTTCTAAGCAGACCTTGAAGTTTGCTCAATTTGACTTCCTCATTGCTCAAATGACAAGTCATTTTAAACTGATCATAGCAAGCAGGCAAAGAGTGCAAGACTATATCTATAGCCAGCTCTTTGTCAAATTTAACATTCAACTAGAGCAAATGATCCACATATCTTTGCATTCTTTACAGGTAGGTCGTGATGGACTCTCCATCCTTCATTTTGCTCGTGATGAACGACCGGACTAACTCATACCTCTCCTGACGTGCTCTTTGATGATACTTTTCCATCAAGTCCTTACACATCTCGTAAGGACAGTAGTCCTCATAGAACCGTTGTAGCTTAGGAGTAATGGTGGCTACCATAATACATGACACCTTAGTAGCATCCTTGTAGTGAACCCCATAATCAGTTATTTCTTCGGTAGTAGCTTTGGACTCAACAATCTCGTTCAACGGTTTTTCGAGGACATATTCTTTGTCCTCATAACGCAAGGCCATTCGAATGTTTCGGATCTAATCATTGAAATTGGAACCATCGAACGTAATCCTCGCACAAATGTTCAAGAGCAAGAAAGAGTTGTTGGAGTTGTTGTTGGAGGAATCGGAAGCATTGTTTGAGGTAGACATCTGCAAAAAAAAAAAAGAAGGACAAAGTTTTATTAGATAAGGAATCCTTAATATAACACCCAAATGAAATATTAAGGCTAGAACTCAACACAATAATTCACAATTTAGACGAGGGATGCCGTAATCCAATTGTAAATTATTTGAAGGTAGGTAGATGACGATTTACCAATTCCACCATGAAAAACGAAATTAAGAGAATTAGGTTTTAAATGAAATGAAATTCCTAGATCTTTTGAGATTCATTGAACTTTTTCAATCGCATGTTTAATCTCGATTATTCCCTTCAAGTTTGTGACTGGGATACCGAGGAACACAAACAAGGTGTGAAAAACCATGCAAATTAGGTCGGTAATCTCGATGTTATTTACCACCTAATCAATGTGTCGATTAACCACACACGCTCCATTGATCTATGATACTTTTTGAGCTACCCATTGACACCCTTGTTATTCGAAGTTAGTGTGCCGGTTAACCACACACGCTCCACTAACGACTTGACAAGGTGCAATGTACAATTTCATGGATTAGCATCAAATTCACATTTTCCTAAAGTAACTAAGATTTGGAATTTATAAAAAAAACACATTTAGTTACTTTGTCTTTATCATTATACTTATTAAAAAGAGGATTAATGTCCTATCCTACCCTTTCGGATAACGACCCTCCACTAGTCAATAGTGCGGTGGGTAAGAATGGCTACCTAAAGCTCGTCATTTCATAGGTCGCTTCCTTAAACACCACTTATAGACCAACTTTGTGAATGAGACCTACTAACGATAAGACTTACTTATCTTTTATATATATATATATATATATATATATATATATATATATATATATATATATATGTATGTATGTATGTATATATATATATATATATATATATTAATCTTTTAACATTATAATAGTATAAGGGTTGTATTTTAAACTTTTAAAATACTAGGGTTTTAGAATTTAATATTTCAAAATTAAACTTTTAATTAAATTTTAAATTCCAAAACTTAAAGGGTGCAATTTGAAACTTTTTAAAATTATTAGATCAAATTTTAAATAATTAATTAATCACATAATTTAGGCATTATCTTAAAATTTGACCAAATCCATCTATTTTGATAAGAAAATCATATTACCATTCAACAAAATCAATTTATGGTGATAAAAACGATTGATGGTAATTATCCTACTCCAAAATAGATCAAAATTTTGAAAAATCAGCTAACAGACGAGTCAACTCGTCAAGTTACGGCATGGACTCGTCGAGTTCCTCTTTGGGCTCGTTGAGTTCATCAAGCAGATTGTGAATCTGCTTTGATTTTGGTTTGGACAAATCACTATCGCATCACATATAATAGAAAAACATCCCAGGCTCTGATACCACTGATGTGTATTGAGCATAACAACATTCCTATGTGTTCATGAAACCCTAATTGCTTTGGATCTATGTTTTTCTCTAGTTATACAAGCAAATAGAAGTTCCAAAGCAATAACCCTAATACTAGCATACAACTTTAGAAATCAATATGAAAACTAGCGTTAGAACATTACCTTTCTTGCTATCTTGTAATAACAAGTATTCCACGAATGATCTTGACTCTTGAAAGATTTAGTGCCTCATGTGTTGCACCTCTAATGGAATCGCAAACACCAGAAGCAAAGGATGAATGAGAGAGGGGCAAGAAGTTTTTCCTTGGGAAGCAGTGGCCGATTTCAGGAGGTCTGTGGGCCTTTATATAGTTGTGGTAGCTAGGGTTTCTAGGTGAAACCCTAATTCCTTGCTTAGCCTCCAAGCAGCCCATGGACATCCCTTCTGGAAGGCCATAGACAATTCCTATAGGGCCTCCCTATAGAAATTCGTCCACCCCATTCAAATTGAGTCCAGGAGCCCAGTTTGAAACTATCAATGATTTGCAAAACTAGTCTTTGTACTTTAATCAGTTCCTTTAATCCCAAAATTAATACCAAATTAATTTCTGATTAAATACTAAATAAATAATATGATTTCTAATTAATATATTATTCTTATAATATATTAGTAAATAATTAAATAACCTCTCTCTCTAAAAGTGATCCTATCAAGTTGTTATGGTGAAGGCAACCCAAAAGGACCATGCTACTGTCAGATCAAGTACATACAATTTATAGTTATGGGCTTAGATACCTAATGCAACAGATTTTATGGTAAAACCAAAGAAGAGTTATGCCATTGAAGATTTTGATGTCAAACAACTAGATTTACCCGTTAATCATTCGTTGTTCGTCTTTCCTCAGTTCAAGCATGTAGAGAGTTATAAAGATTAGGATGAGTTTAAGAAGCTAAAAATTCCTTTTCATGTTGTTCTTGGGAAAAATGAAGAAGATATGTGGCCTTTAATGAAGATTATCAAAATTATGCCGATAACTCCTAATGCTCTGTTCGAAGAAGCTTTGCAAAAATTTTGATACAATGTTGTCCGAGCAAACAACGTATTATTTGACTTCACCCTAGCTTATTTTCCTATAATGAATGTGAATGATATCACGACAACTACAAAGTTAATGGGTGATTTAGGCAAATCTCAAATTCCATATAGAGATGCGTATGTTCGTGGATATGGGCACATCCAGAGATTTTTGGATGCTTATATTACTCACTTGGCGTTAACAGATATCGATCTCTCAATTGCCTACACCAAAAACTCAAAAGTTCCTAAGAATTTGTTGAAAGGAAAATCGAACATTGATGAATATGAAGATGTGTTTAAACCCATTTTGAACGATCGGTGGATGCGGAAGAATAATATCTCGAGATTTAACGAGAATAAAAATGAGGAACATATGAGGAGAAATTCCATAGATTACAAAGGAGAGATAAAATATTACAATACAAGAACATAGGTGGGAGAGAGAACTCTCCCTTGGTGGGAGAGATCCCACCACTTTCTCACTCTCTCTCTCTCTCTCTCTTGAAAAGCTACATGGTGCACTCTTACAAATAAAATGACTAACTCTCTCTTTATATAGGAGAGAGAAAATACCAACAATACAATAAAGGGAAATAATAAACCTAACTTATCACTCAATATTTGTAGAGCATTTGTAACAGCCCGAAATCCAGGTTAGCTTTATGACCCTTCTATTTTGGAGAGTTGACAAATTAGTCCCTTAAAGTTGAAAGGTGGATTTGGTGAGTACGCTGGGCGTACTGGGGGTACGCCACGCATACTCGCGCGCTTATTTTGTATGCAGGTTCATCCGAGCACGCTGGGCGTACCCAAGGTTACGTCGGGCGTAACCGGCCCAGATGCAAAACCCTAATTCCTGGCCTTGCACTATAAAAGGAACATGTAGTCCTTTTCCCTAGCCACCATACACCCTTGAGTGAGTCCTTGGAGAGCTGAGATTCGTGCTTTAGCTTGTGTGTGTTTTTGAGCTTGAAGTTATCTTTTCAAGGTGAAGATGGAGAAGAAGGAGCCATTCTTGGAGCTAGGAGTTGAAGAACAAGTGTAGATCCGAGTTCTACAGTGGTTGGAGATCCTTTCTGAGGTAAAAAGCTCAAAGCTTTCCTTGTTCTTCATAAGTTTTGCTTGTTTGACCATTTTTAGGGTTTTTGGTTCAAAGTTGGAGACTTTATGTGCAAAGAGTCTCCATAAGCTTAGATCTGACCTTTTCTAGTGTAATATATGTTGAGGAGTCACAAAAATCTAGTCTTAGACGTGGATCTTGTGTCATGCATGAGTTATAGTCTCATTATGGAAAGAGGAAAGGTGTTTTGAGCATAAAGAGACCTTTACAGCCATGCAAAGGCTTAAAGGTTTCAACTCTATGGATTAAGTCATATTAGAGGAGTCAGATCTGAAGTTTGGATGAAAGTCTTAACCGATTAAGACCTGAATGTGTTGGATAAAGAAACTGGGCATTACGCTGGGCATAATCCCAGTACGCGCTATGCAGGGGGTCGCGTACCCCGTTTCTGGAATGCAAGGGTACGCCCCGCGTACAAGATCTGGTACGCCCCGCGTGCTGCTTGTTGTTGACTTTTGTTGACTTTTAGAGTTGTATTCAACATGTGGATTTTTGGGTCAGGGAAGGGTAGAATGGTCTTTTACCCATCTGTGGAATTTTAGAAAGGAATATAGTATAGCCTTGAGAGCCGCTAATGATTTGGAATAATTACTTGATGTGATTAGGCGAGGCTAGGTCGTTGTTGCGAGATTCAGAGATATCGAACACGTGAGACACTAGACATCATAAGAGGTGAGTCTTCTCACTATACTGTACCTGGAAGGGTACCTATGTGTGACCGGAAGGTCTGGTATGCTATAAGATAGATGCATTGTATGATATTAGTTGCCTGTTTTGTATGTGTTATGTATGTTATGCTTGATATGGGCCGGAAGGCATTATGTTATGGGCCGGAAGGCATTATGATGTAGACCGAAAGGTCAGAGAGTTATGGACCGGAAGGTCGACACAGGTAGGACCGGAAGGTTTACCGGGTTGGGACGGAAGTCCCCTGAGACACATGGACCGGAAGGTCATGGCCTGGAAGGGCGTAGGTGTGTAAGTGGTATTTTGGGGAACTCACTAAGCATTTATGCTCACAGTTTTTGTGTTATGTGTTTCAGATACTAGTGAGGACCATGGGAAGGCGCCGGCATGACTCGTACACACACCCACAGGCGGATTTGGATTTAGTTGATCTTGGGATTTGACATGTTTTGTATTATGACTACATTACATTGGATTTTTATGGTTTGTTTTGAGTGAATTATGTTTTAAAGAAATGAGAAATTCTTTTGAAAAATTACATTGTTAGAAGTTGGTATCAGAGCCTTGGTTTGAGGAACTCGGATGCGCCTTTGGGCGTATCTGAACTCAAACTGAGGATTTGAGAAATTTTCAACAATAAAAACTAAATTCCTAAAAGAGCAAGGAGTTTTGAAACAAACAGAGCAGAGCAGTGTGTACGGTCAGCCTGCGCCCGAACGGTGAATCCCCAGAATACCCTTACATTATGTGTTATGAGATATGCTATGTTATGTTATGCATGATAGAGTAGGCTAGATATTCATATTAGAACTAGAGTGGCCTGATTTGTGATGCCTTAGCCTAGGAGAATATTACTGCTATAAGATGCCTTGAGAGCGATTAGGTAGCCAATGCATAACAAGAATAGAGTACTTGCGATCCGGGATCCAAGGAGGAGGACTTGGGGTGAATGCTGATACGTTGTAGTCAATAGTATAGGTCCCGTACTACTGAAGACACCAGATCAGTGAGCAGCCCAAGTAAGAATCCTTTGGGTATTGGAGGATGAGTAGGGCTGCCTTATCGAGTGCGAGTATGCTTGATCGAGTCTCTGATACTTTTATGTTGTATTTTAGAGGCATCATGGTTGGGACACGACACACAACTAAGAGCAGTGGGGTCAGTGACGAGGAGATCCATCGATTGATTCATGAGGAGGTGGTTGCTGCCATCCGGGATGAGATTCCAGAGATGTTTGGGGACATCAAGACCATATTGATTGAGACCTTTAATGAGTGGTATGTAGCGGTGACTGAGGTTGCATCTGCTGCAGCTACTGCAGCTATTGTTGTTGCCAGACCTCAGGGAGGTGACTCGTTGTTGTTTCGGGAGTTCAGCAACACGAAGCTACCAGAGTTCGATGGGACGCAGGACCCGATTACGGCGATGAGGTGGATCTCTGACATTGAGGGATGTTTCTATACGTGTTCTTGTCCGGCACACTTAAGGGTGCAGTTCGCTTTGAACCAGCTTCGCTTGGGAGCGAAGGATTGGTGGAAGTTTGTGACGGCGAGCTTCACTCTGGCAGAGATTTCAGAGGTGACCTGGGAGAGGTTCACCGCCATGTTCAGGGAAGACTATGTTCCCCCGGTGGAGAGGGAACGTTTGGTTCAGGAGTTCTTGACCCTCAAGCAGGGTAATGATTCGGTTATTGTGGTTATCCTAAAGTTTCATGAGAGGACGATGTTCTGCCCTGAGCAGGTGTCTAATGAGCAGGCATGGATAAGCCGGTATTTGGGCATTTTGAGGAGGGACATTTGAGAGTTTGTGTCGAACTCGACGTAGCGTACATTTTCTGAGCTTCAGGAAAAATGCCCGGAAGCGGGAGATCAAGTTGGAGACTTAGGCCAGGGAGTAGGCCGAGTCTCAAAGGATGGATCGGCGGCTGGCTCAGTCTCAGCCGGTAGGCAAGCGGGCCAAGCCCGCTGATTCGAGGACTAGAGGCCAGAAGGGCCGCACTTGCGGGAAGTGCGGCAAGGGTCATGAGGGAGATTGTCGATTGGGTGCTTGCTACAAATGTGGCAAGGAGGGGCATATCGCCAAGGATTGCCCCAAGGGATTTATGGTTTGCTTTCATTGCAACCAGACTGGCCATCAGAAGGCCGAGTGTCCACAGTTGCATCAGGGGTCAGCGCAGGGATCTGCACCTGCTCCTGGGGTTACCGAGGTTCGATCAGTGAAGGCCGAGGCTCCGAAGGCTCATGGGAGAGCTTTCCAGTTGACAGCGGAAGAGGTCCACGCAGCACCCGCGTTGTGGCCGGTATGTATTCTTCTCTCTATTTATTTAAGTCTGAGATAATATGCTTATATTATGTTATGCGTAGGTACTTTTCTTTTGAATTATGTACCTACCTTAGTGTTATTTGACTCGGGAGCGAGTCGGTCTTTTGTGTCGTTAGCCTTCAGCCGTCATATTAGTATTTGTTGAGAGGCCATGAGTCGACCTCTGCGAGGTTCTATAGCTAACGAGCGATCAGTGTATGCCACAGATGTGATTCAAGGATGTATCCTTGAGATCTTCAGTGTAGAGTTCCCGATATATCTGGTCTCAATTGTGATGAGGGACGTGTGTGTTATAGTGGGCATGGATTTGTTGAGCCGATTTGGAGCTGTTATAGATTGCGAGCGTCAGTTTACGAGACCCTAGTGGGGGAGTACTTACGGTGTATGGTGAGGGTACCCGTCCTAAGTCAGCATTTTGTTCGGCTGCTAGGGCGAGACAGTGTTCACACCGGATGTGTATTGATTATCGGGAATTGAACAAGCTGACGGTCAAGAACCGTTATCCGTTACCGAGGATCGACGATTTGTTAGATCAGTTGCAGGGAGCGTCTTGGTTCTCCAAGATAGATTTGAGGTCGAGTTATCATCAGATGAGGGTTCGGGATGAAGATATCCAGAAGACAGCATTCAGAACTCGTTATGGGCATTACGAGTTCGTGGTGATGCCTTTTGGGCTCACCAATGCACCAGCCGCGTTCATGGATCTCATGAACAGGGTGTGCAGACCGATGCTGGATTGATCGGTGGTTGGAGAGTTGTAACAGCCCGAAATCCAGGTTAGCTTTATGACCCTTCTATTTTGGAGAGTTGACAAATTAGTCCCTTAAAGTTGAAAGGTGGATTTGGTGAGTACGCTGGGCGTACTAGGGGTACGCCACGCATACTCGCGTGCTTATTTTGTATGCAGGTTCATCCGGGCACGCTGGGCGTACCCAAGGTTACATCGGGCGTAACCGGCCCAGATGCAAAACCCTAATTCCTGGCCTTGCACTATAAAAGGAACATGTAGTCCTTTGCCCTAGCCACCATACACCCTTGAGTGAGTCCTTGGAGAGCTGAGATTCGCGCTTTAGCTTGTGTGTGTGTGTTTTTAATCTTGAAGTTATCTTTTCAAGGTGAAGAAGGAGAAGAAGGAGCCATTGTTGGAGCTAGAAGTTGAAGAATAAGTGTAGATCCGAGTTCTACAGTGGTTGGAGATCCTTTCTGAGGTAAAAAGCTCAAAGCTTTCCTTGTTCTTCATAAGTTTTGCTTGTTGGACCATTTTTAGGGTTTTTGGTTCAAAGTTGGAGACTTTATGTGCAAAGAGTCTCCATAAGCTTAGATCTGACCTTTTCTTGTGTAATATGTGTTGAGGAGTCACAAAAATCTAGTCTTGGACGTGGATCTTGTGTCATGCATGAGTTATATTCTCATTATGGATAGAGGAAAGGTGTTTTGAGACAAAGAGACCTTTACAGCCATGCAAAGGCTTAAAGGTTTCAACTTTATGGATTAAGTCAAATTAGAGTAGTCAGATCTGAACTTTGGATGCAAGTCTTAACCGATTAAGACCTGAATGTGTTGGATAAAGAAACTGGGCATTACGCTGGGCATAATCCCAGTACGCGCTATGCAGGGGGTCGCGTACCCCGTTTCTGGAATGCAAGGGTACGCCCCGCGTACAAGATCTGGTACGCCCCGCGTGCTGCTTGTTGTTGACTTTTGTTGACTTTTAGAGTTGTATTCAACATGTGGATTTTTGGGTCAGGGAAGGGTAGAATGGTCTTTTACCCATCTGTGGAATTTTAGAAAGGAATATAGTATAGCCTTGAGAGCCGCTAATGATTTGGAATAATTACTTGATGTGATTAGGCGAGGCTAGGTCGTTGTTGCGAGATTCAGA
This sequence comes from Lactuca serriola, assembly GCF_051521515.1. Classification (NCBI taxonomy): domain Eukaryota; kingdom Viridiplantae; phylum Streptophyta; class Magnoliopsida; order Asterales; family Asteraceae; genus Lactuca; species Lactuca serriola. The sequence continues at coordinate 113,666,373 of NC_136409.1, read as the reverse complement.
GATATCGAACACGTGAGACACTAGACATCATAAGAGGTGAGTCTTCTCACTATACTGTACCTGGAAGGGTACCTATGTGTGACCGGAAGGTCTGGTATGCTATAAGATAGATGCATTGTATGATATTAGTTGCCTGTTTTGTATGTGTTATGTATGATATGCTTGATATGGGCCGGAAGGCATTATGTTATGGTTCGGAAGGTATTATGATGTAGACCGGAAGGTCAGAGAGTTATGGACCGGAAGGTCGACACGGGTGGGACCGGAAGGTTTAACGGGTTGGGACGGAAGTCCCCTGAGACACATGGACCGGAAGGTCATGGCCTGGAAGGGCGTAGGTGTGTAAGTGCTATTTTGGGGAACTCACTAAGCATTTATGCTTACAGTTGTTGTGTTATGTGTTTCATGTACTACCGAGGACCGTGGGAAGGCGCCGACATGACTCGTACACACACCTGCAAGCGGATTTGGATTTAGTTGATCTTGGGATTTGACATGTTTTGTATTATGACTACGTTACATTGGATTTTTATGGTTTTTTTTAGTGAAATTATGATTTAAAGAAATGAGAAATTGTTTTGAAAAATTACGTTGTTACAGCATTTCCATGATCCAACAATCTCTCCCTAAATGCTCGCGAATGATGAGGGATACAATAATTGATAAAAGGCTAAAATACAATAATCCGACAAGCAAGTGTGGTAATAAAATGAAACATAATAAGAACCAAATATTGAAATGTCTCTGAAACTCTAAAGTGTCTGTGATGTCTGAATCTGGCCATGAATCTCTAAACAGTGAAGGTCTTCAGCTTCAAAGCACCACCAATGAAGTAGAAAAATAAGATCCAAATCTTCAAACTAGTCATAAGCTGTAACGCCCGTGTTTCTGGGATTGCCATTTTTAGCAATATAACAGTCTAGGTTAACCTTTGTAACCCGTTTTGAAATAATAAGAATGTATTATTTGAGTATTATATGTTTTGTGCTTAATTGCTTAATTATGTGGTTTGATTAATTAAGAATAAAAATAAGCGTCAAAATTTAAGTTTAAAATAAACTTGATATCTTTGGATAATGTTGTAGTAGTTGAAACGAGGTTTCCGAATATATATAGAACGCCCAAATATGACTTCGTATGAGGAAGTTATGATTTTTCGAAGTTTCGACTTAGCAGTATGCAGCCCGAATACTCGATTTGAGATCGAGCGGTTTTAAGCCGAAACAATCTTAATGAGAATCGAAGATCTCGTTGTTAGTAGCGAAACGATGAAAAGTTAGGCGAAAACGGACGTCGGACGAAGAAGTTATGATTTTATAACGAAGTTTTCCTGTCCGGGCTTACTAAAAATAAATAATAAAAAATAAAGTCAAAATTAGCCGACGGAGCCTAAACAAAAGTTGTAAAGCGTAGTCTAACCTACACGTGGATATAAAGAACGTCGAAAACGGAGTTCGTATGAAGAAGATATGAATATTCAAAGTTTATTAAATAATTAATAATTAAATTTAATTATTAAATCCCGGCATTATCCGAAGACGAATCATCGGACTCATCCGAAGTACGCCTCGCGTACACCGAGGCATGACGACATTCACACTCGAGTACTTCGGATATGTAAGCCATGACGATCCGAGGCGTACGCCCCACGTACCCTCGTACGCCCCGCATAATCCTGAGGTCCAGCCTCTATAAATAGGATCCGAGGCAGCCTTAGTTCTTTTGCAATTTCTTCCTTCTCTCTCTAGCCTTTGCCTCGTTTTGCGTGACAGAAGTACCCCGAAGCCCCAGTATCATTCTCGAGCCCCGAAGCAAGATCCGAAGCCCCGAGAATCCCGAGAAGTGCGATTCCCGAGCCGAAGCTCTGCCCGCGAGAAGTTCAACTTTTGTAGAGATCTTCCAGATCTGCTGAAGAATACTACTTCTGCAAGCCGTAGTGCTACCCGATCATCTTCTGATCAGATGAGTGTATAGTCCCTTTTCAATACGCGATATCATACAAGTAATCGTTGAACGTATTTACGAATACGGGAAGTGAGTGTGTAGTCATTCTCATTCCAACGCAACATTATGTAGTATTTAATATGAAATACGTGTTACGTGTATACTTTGTTGATTATATGTGTGAATCTATATTCACTTTTCTTCTATCTCATAGATCTGATTTAATCTCAATGAAATACGTGTTATGTGTGTGTGTCTCATCTGTTATGTGGACTATGTATTGATTAAAGCATGCTATACAGGTTTTTAAACTATGTATAAAAATGTATATTTTTATCTACTAATATGTTGGGTAGAACATGGGTAGATTATTGGTGTGTAATAAACAGATGAGAGGCCTCGGTGTTATTGGTGTTATTCTAGTCATTCAGCAGAGTATGGATGACGACCACAGACTATTCTAGACTGTCCTGTGGAACACTAGCAGGCTCATAACCTATAGGTGTTGTGAACGACGTGTTCACCGGTGTACTCTATCCCCCTCATGGTTGCCTTTAGGATATTTATTGCTAAGGAAGCCCCTTTGCAGTAATGTCCGTCCCGATGAAAATCCTAGATTAGGTCCCTTATAATAGGTGTTGTTTTAGGGACGTAAAGTGAGGATAAAGGGAATGGGTAATCGGGTTTATTGTGGATTGTTGAAATTAAATATAATTATTGTGGGTTGAAAACCCTATATGCTCACCAGGCTCCCAAGCCTGACCCACTCAGTTTATTTGTATTACAGGAAGTGGCGTAAGAGCTTAAGATGGGCGAATCATCAAGTTGTTTTGTTTACAAGTCTGTATATGTATATATTTGTTGAATGACTTGTAATGTTATCGTTTATGCTTTATGATCTGTATCGGAACATGACATCCCGACTTTTGATTATGAAATGAAATCATATTTCTTTATGAAATGTTTTGATAAATATCTATTTTATCATGTTTTGTTTTTGGGAACAAATTTCGCATCTCTTTTAAAATTAAAAGAATTTACTCTGAAAATGTTTAAAAAGCATAAATGAAAACGGTATTTTCTGGCCGAGATTTTGGGGATGTCACAGTTAGTATCAGAGCATTAGTTTAAGCGAACTAGGAATTTGTAGGATTTCTAGACGTAAACTTAGAATGCTAAATGGAGATTGTGAGTTGTGTGTCTGATAAATTTTAGACACGAGCACTAGTTTATGTTAGGAAAGTTGCCTAGAATGCTTTTATGTGCTAAGTGTTATATGTTGCCATATATGATATTATTTGTTCGGATCTACGGTTTGTTGCCAACCGGATCTGAAGGTTTATGTGTTTAGGATTCTAAGCGTATATCTACGTTATTAGAACTAGCATGTAATAATTTGGAGTAATAAGGATGAATTGAAATCTTATCGTGAAAGAAGATCAAATTTCACCTCATTCGGTGTATAGATCAAAAATGGTGAGAACAGGAAGCGGACATGGAAATGCTGATGAAAACAGGAATCAACCGCCTGTAATTCAACAAGTACCTATTGTAGCTGCTGCACCTAAGACGATAACAATGGCTGGTGTACAAATGATGATTCAAACGATGTTGGATCGTTAGACGGAAGAAACAAGACGCCTGCTTAGGCAGAATCGTGAAGAACCATCAATTCAAGTAGAAGAGCCCGAGGAGAATGGAGGGCAGTCTAAAGGAGAAAACTTTAGTGGGATCATTGGTCAAGACAACCCACCAGTGGTTAGGCGCAATAACCAGTATGAAGGAAATGATGGGCGTGGGTGTAAGTACAAGTATTTCATGGCGTCCAAACCACCATGTCTATCCGGAAGCCCGACGCCGGTGCAAGTTATGGACTGGGTCTCCGAAATGGAGACTATGTTTGAAAGTTGCGAATGCAGCAACAGGCAGAAGACCGCTCTTACGATCCCTCTGCTAAAATCTAGGTGTTGAGCTGGTGGAAGCTGTTAGCTAACTCTATGCCAAAGGGAGAAGCAAGCAAAATGTCTTGGGAAGACTTTGTGGAACAACTAAAAATGCAATACTACTCCGAGCAGGACCTTCTGGAAATCAGTAATGAGTTTTAGAATTTGAAGGAAGGAAAATTGAGCGTTACTGAATATGTTGCAAGTTTCACAGAAAGGATGAAGTTTATCCCATATTTGGTACCTACAGAACTCTCTAAGGTCAACAAGTTTGCCTTTGGACTACCGGCGGACTATGGTCCAATGGTTAAGCAAGCAACCACATTGAAAGCCGCCATCTGGGCTGCTAGAAATGTTGAGACCCAGATCAGGGAGAAAGGTCTGGAAAGGTCAGAGGTGGGTGAAAAGAGGAAAATCGATGGATCTTCAGGGCCCATCAAGAAAAGTAAATTCGCAAAATCTGGTTCGAGAGGAAGTGGAGGAAAGGTAGAGGCGAAATGGTGCGACAAGTGCAAGAAAAAGCATCATCGGAAGTGTGGTGGGGAAACCACATGCTTCAAATGTGGAAAGCCAGGGCATTATGCCAACGACTACACCTTCACCAAGAATGTTTGTTATGGTTGTGGTGAGGAGGGGCACATTTCAAGGGATTGTCCGAAAAAGAAGGAAGCAGCAAAACCCAACATTCCGCCAAAGCCGAAGGCTAGAGCATTCCAGATGACACTGGAAGCTGCTAAAGATGAAGCTGATGTCGCTTCAGGTACCTTTCTCGTAAAGAAATTGCCTGCCCAAATTTTATTTGATTCTGGAGCCAACTACTCCTTTATATCGCATGAATTTGGTAGAAAACTAGCTTTGCCTGTTGATAGACTAGATAATGCCTTGTTAGTCGAAGTTGCTAGTGGCAAGTTTGTACCTGTTAGCTATCACATGAAAAACATTTTAATTGATTTGAATGGGAATAAGTTCCACGAGGAATTATTGCCTATCGAACTTAATGGTTTCGACATCGTATTGGGAATGGATTGGCTTAGCGCCAATGATGCTAAAATTTTATGCAAGAAGAAAATAGTGAAAGTGAACCCGCCTGGGAAGGAATCGTTTATGGTGTATGGAGATAAACGCAGAGTAAATTCTGGAATCATTTCTCTAATGAAAGCCAGAAAATGTTTAACCAAGGGGTGTACATCATACTTAGCATTCGTGATCGATGCTAAGAAGGAAAAGAAGGTGATGCAGAATATTCCTGTTGTGTGTGATTATCCGGAAGTATTTCCCGAAGATCTTCCTGGATTACCGCCCGATCGGCAAGTACAATTTCGTATCGACTTGTTGCCCGGAACAACGCCAATTGCAAAAGCACCTTACCGATTAGCACCAACGGATATGAAGGAGCTGATTATGCAACTTCAGGAGTTGTTGGACAAGGGTTTCATTAGACCTAGTTCATCACCCTGGGGAGCTCCGGTGTTATTCGTGAAGAAGAAAGATGGAAGTATGAGGATGTGCATCGATTACAGAGAGTTGAACAAGGCAACAATAAAGAATAGATATCCGTTGCCGAGGATTGATGACCTGTTCGATCAACTACAAGGTTCAAGTTATTTTTCGAAGATCGACCTAAGGTCAGGATATCATCAGCTGAAGGTGAAAGAGCAGGATATAGAGAAGACTGCATTCAGAACACGATATGGACACTACGAGTTCTTGGTTATGTCATTTGGACTGACCAATGCTCCAGCAGCATTCATGGATTTAATGAACAGAGTTTGTAACCCGTTCCTTGATAGATCTGTGATAGTGTTCATAGATGACATTCTGATTTACTCAAAGAGCCAAGAGGAGAATGACAGACACTTGCGAGAAGTGTTAGAAGTCTTGAAGAAGGAGAAGCTGTATGCGAAGCTCTCCAAATGTGATTTTTGGATTCGTGAAGTCCAATTCTTGGGTCACGTGGTCAACCAAGAAGGGATAATGGTTGATCCAGCGAAGATCGAAGCTGTGATGAAGTGGGAACAACCGAAAAGTCCCACGGAGATCCGAAGCTTTTTAGGATTAGCCGGATATTACCGAAGGTTTATCCAAGCCTTTTCTTCGATCGCTAGTCCATTGACAGCTTTGATCCCCAAAGGAGCTACTTATGCTTGGGGTGATAAGCATAAAGAAGCATTCAAGAAGCTAAAGAAGAAACTATGTGAGGCACCGATTCTTTCTCTACCCGATGGAGTTGAAGACTTCGCTGTTTATAGCGATGCGTCTGGGGTTGGATTGGGTTGTGTACTGACCCAAAGGGATAAGGTGATCGCATATGCGTCTCGGCAGCTGAAAGAGCATGAAAAGAACTACCCGACTCATGATTTGGAGTTGGCAGCGGTAGTTTTCGCTCTGAAGATATGGAGGCATTACCTCTATGGCACGAACTGCAAACTTTTTACTGATCATAAGAGTCTCCAATATCTTTTTGGTCAGAAGGAATTGAATATGAGACAACGACACTGGCTGGAATTACTTAAAGACTACGACTATGAGATACTTTACCACCCCGGTAAGGCTAATGTTGTTGCTGATGCTCTCAGTCGGAAAGACAATCTTGAAAGAAAAAGGCCAAGAGCGTTGAGAATTGAAGTTGTCTCGACTATTTTGGAAAGTATAAAGAAAGCTCAAAGCGAAGCTTCTGAGAAGAATGACCGAAAGGAGGAACTTTTGGGCAAAACGTTGGTGTTCAGTATAAATAGTCATGGACTGAAGGTGTTCCAAGATCGGATCTGGATACCTAAGACAGGAGGAGTCAGAGACCCTCTGATGGAAGAAGCTCACAAAACCATGTACTCGATTCATCCCGGTAACACAAAAATGTATAGGGACTTGAAACCCTATTACTGGTTGCCGACGATGAAGCTCGACATTGCGAAGTATGTGGCGGAGTGTGTGACTTGTGCGAGAGTCAAGGCACAACATCAGAAACCATACGGGAGTTTAGAACCTTTACTTGTACCTATAGGTAAGTGGGAAGACATTGCTATGGATTTTGTCACTAAACTGCCCAGAACAAAAAGTGGTCACGACATGATTTGGGTGGTCATTGATCGATTCACTAAGAGTGCGCATTTCATAGCAGCCAATGAGAAATGGTATATGGAAAAGCTTGTGAATTTTTACGTGAAGGAAATTGTGAGGCTTCACGGTGTTCCATTAACGATTGTGTTGGATCGTGACAGCCGTTTCACCTCGAGGTTTTGGAAAAGTCTATAAGAGGAAATGGGTACCAAGTTGTGTTTGAGTACAGCTTACCATCCACAGACTGATGGTCAGAGCGAACGAACGATACAAACGCTTGAAGATATGCTGAGAGCATGTACACTGGAATTCCTAGGTAATTGGGATGAACATTTACCTTTGGTAGAAGTTTCCTACAATAATAGTTTTCACTCGAGCATAAAGATGGCACCTTATCAAGCTTTGTATGGACAGAAGTGTCGTACGCCGTCTTGTTGGCTTGAGGCTGGGGAAAAGCAGTTTATGGGACCGGAGATAGTCCATCAAACTGCTGAAAAGTTGAAAATAATTAGGGAAAGAATGTTAGCAGCTCAGGATCGTCAAAAGAGCTATGCTGTCAAAAAGCGAAGACCGATGACTTTTGAACTAGGAGATTCGGTTTTGCTTAAAGTCTCTCCGTGGAAGGGACTTATAAGATTTGGTAAAAGGGGAAAGTTAAGTCCAAGGTTTATTGGACCGTTTAAAGTTCTTCGGAGAATTGGGAACCAAGCTTACAAGCTCGAACTACCAGAAGAACTAAATGGAATTCATAACACTTTTCATGTGTGTTACTTGAGGAAGTTCACGGGAGAAGTTCCCGACATAATTCCACTTTCGGAGTTAAGAATTAATGAAAACAAAAGGTTGATTGAGGAACCGGAGGCAATCGTTGACCGAAAGACTATGAAGTTGCGACGTAAGATGGTTGAGTTAGTGCTTGTCCGATCGAAACACACGAATGGGCCAAATCTCACCTGGGAGACGGAGAGTGACATGATGAGTCGCTATCCGCATTTGTTTGCTGATGTGTGATTCCGGGGACGGAATCATTCTAAAGTGGAGAGAATTGTAACGCCCGTGTTTCTGGGATTGCCATTTTTAGCAATGTAACAGTCTAGGTTAACCTTTGTAACCCGTTTTGAAATCATAAGAATGTACTATTTGAGTATTATGTGTTTTGTGCTTAATTGCTTAATTATGTGGTTTGATTAATTAAGAATAAAAATAAGCGTCAAAATTTAAGTTTAAAATAAACTTGATATCTTTGGATAATGTTGTAGTAGTTGAAACGAGGTTTCCGGATATATATAGAACGCCTAAATCTGACTTCGTATGAGGAAGTTATGATTTTTCGAAGTTTCGACTTAGCAGTATGCAGCCCGAATACTCGATTTGAGATCGAGCGGTTTTTAGCCGAAACAATCTTAATGAGAATCGAAGATCTCGTTGTTAGTAGCGAAACGATGAAAAGTTAGGCGAAAACGGACGTCGGACGAAGAAGTTATGATTTTATAACGAAGTTTTCCTGTCCGGGCCTACTAAAAAGAAATAATAAAAAATAAAGTCAAAATTTGCCGACGGAGCCTAAACGAATGTTGTAGAGTATAGTCTCACCTACGCGTGGATATAAAGAACGTCGAAAACGGAGTTCGTATGAAGAAGATATGAATTTTCGAAGTTTATTAAATAATTAATAATTAAACTTAATTATTAAATCCCGGCATTATCCGAAGACGAGTCATCGGACTCATCCGAAGTACGCCCTGCGTACTAGTGTACGCCCCGCGTACACCGAGGCATGATGACATTCGCAACCGACTACTTCGGATACGTAAGCCATGATGATCCGAGGCGTACGCCCCGCGTACCCTCGTACGCCCCACGTAATCCCGAGGTCCAGCCTCTGTAAATAGGATCCAAGGCAGCCTTAGTTCTTTTGCAATTTCTTCATTCTCTCTCTAGCCTTTGCCTCATTTTGCGTGCCAGAAGTACCCCGAAGCCCCAGTATCATTCTCGAGCACCGAAGCAAGATCCGAAGCCCCGAGAATCCCGAGAAGTGCGATTCCCGAGCCGAAGCTCTGCCCGCGAGAAGTTCAACTTTTGTAGAGATCTTCCAGATCTGCTGAAGAATACTACTTCTGCAAGCCGTAGTGCTACCCGATCATCTTCTGATCAGGTGAGTGTATAGTCCCTTTTGAATACGCGATATCATACAAGTAATCGTTGAACGTATTTACGAATACGGGAAGTGAGTGTGTAGTCATTCTCATTCCAACGCAATATTATGTAGTATTTAATATGAAATACGTGTTACGTGTATACTTTGTTGATTATATGTGTGAATCTATATTCACTTTTCTTCTATCTCATAGATCTGATTTAATCTCTATGAAATACGTGTTATGTGTGTGTGCCTCATCTGTTATGTGGACTATGTATTGATTAAAGCATGCTATACAGGTTTTTAAACTATGTATAAAAATGTATATTTTTATCTACTAATATGTTGGGTAGAACATGGGTAGATTATTGGTGTGTAATAAACAGATGAGAGGTCTCGGTGTTATTGGTATTATTCTAGTCATTCAGCAGAGTATGGATGACGACCACAGACTATTCTAGACTGTCCTGTGGAACACTAGCAGGCTCATAACTTGTAGGTGTTGTGAACGACGTGTTCACCGGTGTACTCTATCCCCCTCATGGTTGCCTTTAGGATATTTATTGCTAAGGAAGCCCCTTTGCAGTAATGTCCGTCCCGATGAAAATCTTAGATTAGGTCCCTTATAATAGGTGTTGTTTTAGGGACGTAAAGTGAGGATAATGGGAATGGGTAATCGGGTTTATTGTGGATTGTTGAAATTAAATATAATTATTGTGGGTTGAAAACCCTATATGTTCACCAGGCTCCCAAGCCTGACCCACTCAGTTTATTTGTATTACAGGAAGTGGCGCAAGAGCTTAAGATGGGTGAATCATCAAGTTGTTTTGTTTACAAGTCTGTATATGTATATATTTGTTGAATGACTTGTAATGTTATCGTTTATGCTTTATGATCTGTATCGGAATATGACATCCCGACTTTTGATTATGAAATGAAATCATATTTCTTTATGAAATGTTTTGATAAATATCTATTTTATCATGTTTTGTTTTTGGGAACAAATTCCGCATCTCTTTTAAAATTAAAAGAATTTACTCTGAAAATGTTTAAAAAGCATAAATGAAAACGGTCTTTTCTGGCCGAGATTTTGGGGATGTCACATAAGCACCATGAGCAAGTAGAAGATCCAATAAAAGAAACACTTCGGCTTCAAAAAGTATGAAAAACATCTCTAATTCTCGAATCATAATACACTCAAAATTCTTCAAAGAATAATCTGGTAAAAATGTGAAGCATCCATAAAAATGAAGTCCGGATAATAAATAATGTGATTCCACAGATTCAACAATGTTATTTTAAAACTCTTGAAAATATCATGCAAATAGTACCACATGGAACAGAAAATTATTTAATTATAAGAGTCTTTTATTTTTCTAATTACTTACATAGAAATTAAAAATTTGATGCGGCCGAAAAAACAACCTACCGTCTACAAGATTAATAATAAACTAAACAAACACAAATAAAATGACAAATATTATGCTAATCTACAATACATCTACTTTTTATTATAACAAATGTTTATTTAAAGATTAGGACATAGATAAAAGGTAAATTGTAAAAAATGATCTTTTTTTTATTTTTTGAAATAGAAAATTGACAAAACTGCAAAAATGGTCCCTATAGTATGCATTTTTTTGGGGGGTTTTAGTCCAAACCACGACTTTTTTGGATTGGTGGTCCTTTTCAGCTACTTTTGTTGCGTTTTTGGTCCCTCTGAATAGTGAAATGACTGTAATACCCTTGGGGTATTTATTTTCCATTTTTAAATTCATTTTTTTTAATTTAATAATTATTTATTCATTTTAATTATTAATTTAATTATTAAAAAAAATTAAAGGGCCCACCTCTCTCTCTCTCTATTTCTCTCTCTCTCTCTCTCTCTCTCTCTCTCTCTACAAAGTCCATCCCTCCTCCTGTTCAGATAATCAACCACCACCACCATTTATGTTGCAAGGAAGGCAGAAAACCGCCATCCACCATCTTCATCAGCGAGAAAACCACCCATTACCACCGCCACTGTTGATTCCAACCACCACCGAGTTCCCCCTCCTCCTCCACTCATGTCTCGATCTAATTAAAACAGAAGGGAAGTGACAGAAGGCCGTCAAAGCATCCCCTGCCGCACGTCATCGCAAATCGCTGCCATTCGCTGCTGCTGCCGCCGACAGCCTCCAGCCACCGCCGTCTGCTGCTGCCGGCGTCGCTGGTAAGCCATCCATCCCCTCATTCAGTGTAGATTGGTCGTTTCCCCTTAATATGTTTCACCAGTCGAATCGAGGGACGAAGGTCTCGTTTTTTTTTTCTTGTGTGTTGAAGACGAGTCTGTAAATCACGAGTTGGAGAATGGTGGTGCAGGTAAGGAAGAAATAGAGAGAATGTTCAAGAATGGTGATGCAGGTAAGGAAGAAGAAGAAGAACGGGTGGGGAAGTGGGTTTTTTCAGAGAGAGAGAGAGAGAGAGAGAGACCAAGTAGGTGGGCCCCATTCTTGATTTGATTTAACATTTATATTTAAATGAAATAAAAAAATAATTAAGTAAATGGAAAAAACACATTAAAAGGGAAAAGTCGTATTTTCAAGTTTATCGGGGACCAGTTTTACAATGAAACTAGCCCAAAAAGACCACGAATCCAAAAAACTCATGGTTTGGACCAAAACCCAAAAACAATGCATACCATAAGGACCATTTTTGCAATTTTGTCTAGAAAATTATATTAAAATACCCAAGCCAAGCAAGTAGGTATACAAGAGCATGAAAGGAACAAACCAAGAAAGGAATAAACAATTTACATAAAAGAAAATGAGAGATATTCCACTCAACTGAGTTACAATTTCCCTTGTTACCCATGCATTGGATCCATAGATATTAGGGATTTGATGTAATATTTATGTGTGGTAGGCGAGGTAAAGACGTGTTGGAATAGTCTAACGTTTCTAAACTTCCATCACCCCCCAAATCAATCCATAATATATGGTTTTGAATCTATTGTGTTTTTTTCACATGTTCCCTAATTTACTGCATAATAAAAGTAATTCTTGTACATTATTCATGTCAATATGATTCAATCCATAACATTTTAGATTTTGTTTACGCATCACCTGAGTGTACGAGCATCTCACAAGCAAGTGATCCGACTGTTCCTTTACGCCAATGTAGGAGCTACATAGAGAATGTAAGGTTAACCCTGTTGGAATAAGTGTCCAAGATGATAACAAAATTGGTCAACGTCATGACTAAATTGATATAAATTTATGTCATAAAAGTAAAGTCATCTTTAGGTTGCCTTCTTAAAAAAAATAACTACAATTCATAATAAAAGAGAAATAAAATGATTTTGTTAATATATTATATGATTAATATAATGATTAGAAATTTTTAATTAATGATTTGTTAATTTATTATATGATTAATAGATTAATTAGAAATAGATGAAATTAATTTATTATTCACCAGAATTAATTTAGGATTAATTAAAGGTGCAAGGGGTGAAATGTAATTGTTCAATAGTTGATTAGAAGAGACAATTCTAGAACCTCCCATAGTTAGGATGGTTTTAAGGAGCATTCTAGGTTTCTAGAATCCTTTTGGTAGCATATAAGGAAAGGATTTGAATTAAAGGTTAAATATAATATTTAATTATTCCAATCTGGATTTATCTACATATTACCTAAACTATAAGTATGACCCTTTAACTGTGATTTTTCTTTCATGACATTACCTGAAAGATAAAATATGATTTTACTTTTATCTCCTCTTTTTTTTTGTAGTAATCTAGGGTTTTAGGTGTGAACCATTAGAGGCGTACATACTTTTGGTGCATGCTTTCCATGGAGCATTCGAAGAACTCAAGAGATTGGCATATTTGATTTTTTTTAAAGGTATGTTCTCCTAATAGTAATTTGATCATAGTCGGATAGAAGTTTTTTTTGTTTCATAAGTATGTTGCTATTAATGGTGAAAAGCCATAAATCCATTTAGGTAGCATGTACCATTAAATGTTAAGTTAAATTTCGCATGTATAATGTTATTGTAACCTAAAGTACCCAATAAACCCCTCTATGAATCAAAGCCATGGCAAAATGTATTCTATTTTGAACTGCCCTCCAGGTGAAGGAAATTACTTTAATTGAAACCATATTAGCGCAGACTATTGTCAGGTTTGGGACCAATATATGATAGTGGTCAATCTTGTTCTATAGACCCTCAATTATCTTTTTCCATCTGATGCCAACACACACGTCCACTAATCAGTACCATTCATGATTTATATGGAAGCAATATCGGTCTATAACAATTCCAATTCATGAGATAGACCACCTACAAGGGGATACGATCTCCATTGCCATTGACTTTTTGGTGAGTGTACATTTTTTGTGGTTCCAGTTCGTACAGATCGGATATTTTCTTTTCATTGTTTCATTTCCGAGCCAACTGTCTTGCAAAAACAATGTGTTTTCATAGTGGATTATCTGTAAACGTCGTTGGTACAAATCCTATGTTTATTAAACTCTTTTTTGGATTTAACGATGATGTTCCTATGATACTTTCTTGTCTCACATTATGAATACATGATATTATACAGCTCCATAAAGATGAAGGTTTCGATTTCAGCCTCCACCACCATTTAATTATAAAACCTACACTAAGAGCTGGAATCAATCCAACTCCAAGACCCCCTATCCTCCTTGCAAATGGTGACCTTATCCCAAGACACGCAATGAATCTTTCCTTTCTCTTTATTTCCTCCCTAGAGGAACTTTCTTCAAATTTTCTCAAGCTTTTTATATTGAGATTAGTGCCTATAGTCATAATAAGCCTGATAATATTACTATAAATAATAGTGTCCTTTTGGGTTTCACGCAAGAACCAAATAAATCAAATAATAAAATATATTTATCTTAGGGACTTAATTTGTAAATTAATTAATTGTTTAATTAATTAGTAGTAAATAAAGGAATATGGAATACTCTAGTATGATTTGAATTCCATAAATAATTACAGTTAAGTTTAGTAATTATATATACGGTTTCAAATCACCTCCCTACAAGTAGAGGGCTCCAAATCCAGATTTACAACATGTGAAATATACCTTTCCGTCACAAAGTCTCGGAACACTCAAAAACCTTGAATCGTTGGAAACCCAATTCCTACGACATGGACATTAAATTGCCATGATGTGGTGATACTCAGATTCGTTTTTCACGAATCTGCTTATGGTAGAAGTTCAAAGGTGGTTTGGATCCGTTAGTATTTTGGTTCTTGGGTGCAATTATTAAAAAGGAACTCTACGTTAGGTTCTCCAATCCAATGAACTGGCTCATCAAAAGAAGAAACCTACAAAGAAATCAAAGTATTGTTTTCCTACTTTGTGTGTCGTATGAAAGTTACATAGATTAGTTGAGTTAGATCTATCTCGGTTTGAGTCTTTGATCAGAATTGTTTATGTTTCCGCTGCCCAATTATTGATCTCTATGAGTCTCGAAACCCTTTATTTCTAACACCCCGATTAGGGTCATAAATAGGGACATAAAGTAGGTTGGCAAGTTACATAAAATGTATTTTATGAGTTTTAAACGTCCTCCAAATGATAGTGATTTTGATTTCCCTGATGATAACTTGGAGTTAAATTTATTTATGATGGGTTTCTGTTTTTAGTCAAATTCAAGTTAGCCCCAACTGATACCCCGAGGCAGGTGAATGAGAGGGATCCAGCCTCATATCCCAGGATGTTTGCCCAATCCATTGTTTCCAAATTAGAAGCCCCAATCCCAAAAACAATAAATTTATGGAAACTAACTTTAAGGTCGGAGGACACATGGAAGCAACTTAGAAAACGAGAAAGGTTTTTAAGGTTGGATTGAGAACATTCGCCAACAAACAGTGCATTATCTGTATAAAATAAATAAGAAACTATTAGGCCACCATATGGAATTCATACTCCTTTGAAAATGTCTTTTTTTCCTACTAATTTAAAGGGCACATTTAATCCTTCCATAACGATTATGAATAAGAACGGAGAGACTCACTCGCCTTGGCAAACACCCCTAGTTATGTTGAATTCCTTAGTAGGTGCGTCGTTCATGATTATTGATGCATAAGACGAATGAAGACATCCTCGAATCCTAGATCTCCATCTATTACCGAACCCCATCTATGAGAATATTGAATCTGGGTATTCCAATTTATGGAATCAAAAGCCATGTTGAAATCCACCTTGAATAGCAACACCTTTTTCTTGATCTTCTTAGCCTATGCACATATCGTGTTGATAATCAATAGGCCATCCAGTATGTCACGCCCTCCACATAGACCTATCGATAATAACCGAAACCTAAATTACCCGGTCGACCCGTTTTCAATCCGGGTAATTCGAGTTGGGTAACTCGAATATATATTTTCAGGTATTTCGGTTACCCGATTTTTTTAGACCATGTATAGGGTATATGATTTGGGTTTCGATTATACCCGAAAATACCTTATTCATCTAAAAAAACAAAGGGCCCGTTAGGTAATAACCTCACTTATCCATATGTTGTTTACGACTTTACCCTCATTCCTGTTCATTGATTTAAAAAAAAAAAAAAAAAAAAAAAAAAAAAAAAAAAAACCTTGTCCGTTTCTTGAGTCTTCCATCGAAGTATCGAACCTTATGAAGACAAAGAGACATCTCCAGTGGACTTCAAACTTAACTTAACTCGTCATCACTGGTTATGAAGTCGTCACCAACACTTAACGATTTAGACTTCAAACTTCAAAGTAAGTGATTACTTGATATTTCAAGTATTAATGACTAAAAAATCTCAATATTCAATGCTTGAGTAACTTCGTTTATGCCTCCTTATTTTTATAAAAAAAAGTACTAATAGAGCACAACATATTTACTTAATTATATTTATTTTTCGGTAATACCCGAATTACCCAAACCTGACCTACTACCCGAATTACCCAAATTTAATTCGGGTTGTGTAAAGGTATCTCTTTTAACATGAAAAACTCGAATTACCCGACACCCGGAAAATTTACCCGATCAACACCCTTACCTCCACTGCTCCACATTAGAGCTGACAAAAATCGATCCAACTCACCAATCCAACTCGAACCCAATCCAAAATAGCAGGTTGAGTTAAGATTTTAAACATATTTAAGTTAAATCGACAACCTGTCTAACCCATTTAATTAAATATGTTAGGTCGGATAAAAATTATCAACTTGTTTTAACCCACCAACCCATTTAACTTTAATTTATATTTAATTAAATAATTATTTAAATATTATCGTGTATTAATCTATGTATTAGTTTATACATTATAATGTTCCTATTATTATTTACATTTAAAAAAAATGAAATCCTAATTCGTACTTTTTTCTTGGCAACCACAACTCTAGTTACTCTCTAATATTACTTAGAAATTACATATCTTTAATGTTAGTTGAACAATTTTTTTATATATGTGAATTGAGATTGTGTTTTTGTCATATTTTGAAATGTTATTTAAGTGAGTGGTATAATCTTTAGTTAATTAACTTATTTATTTTTCTTTTAAATGGATCAATCCAAATTTAACATATTTATTTAATTGGTTGAGTTACGGACTATATAAACAAGTTAACCTGATAACACCCATTTATCTAAAAGGTTATGTTGGATTGAAAATATCAATACATTTAAATAAAAAGGCTGGATTGGATTGAAATCTTCAACCCATTTAATAAATAGATTGAATCAACCCAACGTACAATTGCTATCTCTACTACACATAGAAATTGTACATCATCGATTACTCCGCTAGCTCTACTCCACATAGACATGGTACATCATCGATTACTTCACCAATTACGGATTTAATCCTAGCGGCCAAAATCTTGGTAATTATGTTATACACGCATCCAATAATTATCTTATATCGTCAACAAAATGTCTCGAAAAAAGATGGTACTGATCAAATTGTTCTAAAATTACAACTATAGAAATTTACGTAAAATTAATTAGTCTAAAGAAAAAAATAATAAAAAAGTTATTTAAATCAGTCAAAAGTTGGTAAAAAAATTGATTTGTTTAGACATAATTTTTACAATATTTTGATAAATAATTTATTTTATTGGAGTGACGGTAGTTTTGACTTTTTGACCACGTTTTATATGACGTTTTATATGGTGTGTATATTGAATTCCCCACCCTCCGAACACTTCCTGTTCCTGACATGTTCGGAAGGCAAGAAAGTACTTTTGGATAATTCAACGAAACTGTCATCTTCAATTTTATTTCAATTCTAAGCAAATTATTTTACTCAACATTCGCCATTTGTAAACCGAGATTCCGAGACTAGCACACACAAACACACACACACAAATAAAGCGATAGAGAGAGAGGCAAGAAAGTACTTTTGGATGATTAACAAAGCAGCCAGTCTCTCGGTGTTGCCGGAAGGATGTCTGTCGGACGTACTATCACTAACTTCACCGAGGGATGCGTGCAGTTCTGCCTCCATCTCCAAAGGATTCAAATCAGCGGCAGATTCCGACGCCGTTTGGGAACGGTTTCTGCCTCCGGATTACCGTGAAGTCATTGGTAGGTCGGTTTCTCCGGTGGTTTTTGGCTCTAAAAAGCAACTCTATCTCAGCTTATCGGACGCACATATCCTCCTCGATCGTGGCAATTTGGTAAATTGAACATCCTTACATTTCACTATTTCCTTTTTCATCGTTAATTGTTAAGTATGTTTACATATCCTCTTCGATCTGTATGCCCTATTGTATAAAATTTCCCCTTAAAGTCAACTCTTGAACTCTTGAAAAAACTTGTTGGAGTTAGGTGAGTTATATGAAGGGTAGTCATTGAAATTACATATATTTTTTTGTTCAAATCCAATATTACATTGCTACCTGAGAAATACAGAGTTTTACGATGTAAATATTAAACAACTTCTGCTAATATTTAGCCTCATAATTCCACAAACAGAGCTTCCAGCTAGATAAGGAGAGTGGGAAGAAGTGTTATATGTTAGGAGCAAAAGAGCTATCAATTACATGGCAACACGACACTCAATACTGGGAATGGGGTCATATACCTGAATCAAGGTCTCTTTCTTTCTCTCTTTAGAGTCATCACGTTGTATTCTATCATATGTTACTATTTTACATTCATACATAAATTGCCATTTGTGCAGGTTCCCGGAGGTGTCCATACTTAGACAAGTATGTTGGCTTTCAATCCATGGAAAAATAGCAGCTGTAATGCTGTCCAAAAACAGCACATATGTTGCGTATCTTGTCTTTCGAACTACTGATGATTCCTGGGGACTTAATGTTCCAGCAAAAACAAGGGTAAGTTTTGGTGGGATAGAAGTGGAGACTGAAAATGTTTATCTTCAAAGACCACATCGTGTGCAAGAAAACTATGTGTTTCCTCATAGGAGAAAGGATGGGTGGATGGAGATGACGTTGGGGGAATTTGAGTACAATGAAGGAGATGATGGAGATGTAGAGATGGCGTTTGAGGAAGTTGAGCATTTAAACTGGAAGAATGGTCTTATCGTGGAGGGCATCGAACTTCGGCCTAAAGAACTTGCAATGGATCTTTAGGTTATCTTATTCATGGATGTAATACAAAAACTCTTTTCATCTCTGTGTCATGTCAATTCTACAATTATCGGATTGCAACAATGTGATATATTCGACTCCTTACTTATAATTTATAATACATATGTTACTCATTTTTAATTTGTAATATTTATTCAAATACTAAAACTGATATGGTACATTGGTACTTTGTTATTTAATTGCTAATTACTAGGGTTGGGGGTGGGGTTTACTCTATTTTATATACACTAAGGTATGTTTGATGGTTGTGCTCACGTTGGGTAATGTAGGTGTTTCCTTCACAAACGTGCGCGATATATATATATATATATATATATATATATATATATATATATATATATATATATATATATATATATATATATATATATATATATATACACTAGATTATAACCAATGGAAACCACGGTCGGTATATTTAAAATTTTTATATAGATAAAAAAATTATTTAAAAAAAAAAAGAAAAGGTATTGTCGATTGTAAGTAATTATGAATTAATTTGTTAACCAAAATAAACATAATAATGTTATTAGGATATAATTTTGTATTTTCAAAATTCGAATTGAATTTGATTTGTTACAAAAAAAAAAAAAGAATAATAAAAATCATAGAAAAATGACACGTGTCAAAGAGATATTCTAAAAAACTAACACGTGTGATTTTTAAATTTCATTTATTATATATATATATATATATATATATATATATATATATATACACTTTATTAGTATAAACTAAAAAAATAAGAATCATTAAAAGTTAAGAATCATAAGAACTATTTCTTTAGTTATACTAATAAAGTATATTTTTCAATTCTAAATTTGATTTTTTTATGTTTGATTACTGGATCAAAAGCAACGACATTTAACATCAAACAAACTCGTAACATCTCCCTATCTAATAAACAGAACCAAAACTCCACGTGTCCAATCAAAACACCAGAATAATTCCAAAGTAAAATACCGATAATACCCCTACTTTGTTTTAACTACAAATCAACATATATAGTGTTTTCTTTCCATTTACTCGGTGATAACAGTTGTACATATTAATTCAAAAACTCATTACATACCCGATTCATAGCATGTTATTATGGTATCCAATTTCGTATATAAGGTATCATATCAATTGCATTCAATTTGATCGTATTCTGCTCACTATATAATTCAAACATATGATATCAATCATTTCTTTACGACATCGTGTTTCCAAGGCTTACAATCATCACAGCCGAAAATCGTCCACTCAATCCAGACTTCAATCCTTTCAGTAACTTTATAAAAAACATACTTCCAGATTGTTTGTTTATCTTCTGTTTCTTCTTGTGTGTGTGTTTTTTTTTTAAATTTTTGTGTTGTTTTTTTTCACATCAGTTTCTGCTTCTCAATGTGTATGCGTGTGTTTGTAACAACCATAACATTCGAGCCAAATTAAAACATTTTAATTCATTCAAAACCATTAAGTTCATACATTTGTTTTCAAAATAGTTTAAAACATCAAAGCATTTCCCAGAACCATATCACATAAATCATAAAACATGAGGAGCGGTATGATCACACCTTCGCCTTGCCACGATCTCCTGAAGTACCTGAAACAATACACTGAAACTGTAAACCTGAAAGCTTAGTGAGTTACCCCCAAAATACCAACCACAATACCAACCACATATCATATCATATCATATCATAAACAGAACAGCCATACATATCGAGTCTACAGTGTGACTGGTCCGCCTGCACCAGGCCTTCAATCCACTCGGTACACTCTATCTCCGAGTCTACAGTGTGACTGGTCCGCCCGCACCAGGCCTTCAGTCCACCTGGTCTGTTCTCTGAGTCTACAGTATGACTGGTCCACCCGCACCGGGCCATCAGTCTGTCTGGTCCACTCTTCGAGCCTCGGCACGTCTGGTCCGCCCTCTTGGGGCCTTCAGCCTATCCGGACCGCTCGCGGGGCCTTCGGTCTAACCAGTACGCCCTAGGTATGTTGGCCTACAGCACAAAGTAGGACCCGCCTTAACCCAACCCCAGTACAACAACCATGTGCACATAAACATATAATCATATAGTAATTCACAACTAATCAACCGATCTAGCAGATCACATAACATAGCAACATCCTAACCAGGATACTGACATAACCGGTCACTAACATAGCATCATCCTATATACCAGGATACCGACCTTAACCAGGTCTCTAACATATACCATACTAACTACCAGGATACCGACCTTAATCAAGTCCCTAACATATACCATCCTAACTACCAGGATGCAGACATAGCAAAGCAATAACATAACAAACAACTACCCGGATTCCCATCCGATAAAGGGCCGGCCTTGGTGCCTTAGACCCTGTCGATATAGTGAGGATAACTCACCTGCAATTGCCGACTGAAGAATAAGATCACGCTGCTTCGACCACCGACACAAACTCCACCACTAAACATTACCAAATAACCAGTCCAATAAATACCAATAATTACCAAAATACCCCTGGAAGACAACTGGTCAACCCTTGGTCAAAGTCAAAGTCCTCAATCAAAGTCAATCTTCCTGGTTGACCCTACTCGCCGAGTCAACCCGTTGACTCGTCGAGTTCCTATGCTCAGAAACTCTCATGACACGACTCAACTCGCCGAGTCGCCCCAAGACTCGTCGAGTCCAACAAGCTCTAAGTCCCTACCCGACTCGCCGAGTCCATATGTGTATTGTACTTTGAAACATTGCTATAATGCAAGAAATGTTCTATATGTGTTACTCATTTAAATCAAGTAAAATAGGAGAAAAAAAAGTGTGTTTTCATCCTTTTAAACGTGCATTATAGGTACTAAAGAACTTAGTTGGACAACTTTGATCATTTTGACCATTTAACTCTATTTTGATCATTTTCCTCAAAATGACCATTTTGCTCATTTCAATTAGTTAAACCATAAAAAAAATAGTATTTTCATCATTTTAAACTCTGCATTACATGAAAAAAAAAACACAATAAGACCGTTTTGGTCATTTTGACCATAAGTCTATTTTTGTCATTTTGGTACAATGTTAATTTTGTTCATTTCAATCGGGTATAAAAAGTTAGTATTTGAGTCATTTTTAACTTCCCATTACAGATACAAAAGAACACATTTGAACCGATTTGCTCATTTTGACCATTTAACTTTGGTCTTTTTCGTTTGGTAAAAAATGGTAATTTTTGTCATTTTTCTAAATTTCAAAACATAAAAAAAGTATTTTGGTCTATGTATTGAATGTGTAACAGGAGGAAACTTTGTAAAATGTCAATTTTGCCCTTTTTCAATCCTTTTGTTCAGATCTAGAAAAATTAAATTTCAATTACAGCCTTACACTTTTAGAAAAATTAAAAAGCAGCCTTCAGTGTTTTAGTTTACCTGCTATAAAAGGTGTTCAGGTAGCCATAAAACTTTGGATCTTTTGCATTTTCTTGGTTTCTAAATAAAACCCAAATTGAAAAGTACAACTTTCTTTTTGTTTGATACCGTTTGGTTCCTTTTTTTGGGGTGTTTTTTTTGTTGGGACTTTTTTTTGTTTTTTTGTGGTTCTTTTTTGGCTTTTTTTTTCAGTTTGGATTTGCACTTTTTTTTGTGTTTAAACCATATTGATGGAGAGAATAAACTATCTTACTATAAAACGAAAATAAACACACATATTTATGTTTATAAAATGAGGGTATTACATTGTACATAAATAAATACATAGCATACATGTATACACTACAAAGAGCAAAAAGAAGGACGAAAATGCCCTCCACTAGACATCAAAACAAAAGTCACTCAACCAGTTGATAAAGGACAAAAATGTCTTTGCCAACCTAATAGAAGATAACTTTAGAAAGCTTGTTTATTTCCATGGGATGTAATAAATGCAGCCTAAATTACATACCATACCACTATTTTAGTTGATGTCACGATCATCTGCAATCTCTTAAGGTATTTCATACAGTTGTAGCATGCTTGGGAGGGACTTGGTATGTCTCGCTAGATCAGGGTCGTGTAGTGTCAGAGATGTATTGGTTAGATCCCTAGCTATGGTAAGCTTGGGTTCCCCAGCAGATTGATTATGGAATGGTAGCAAGAATTGGGTTTTCTCTTTGAGCATTGAGCAACAAGGGGTAAGCAGGATCAAAGTGGGGGAGAATCCTCCGAGTAAGTCAGGGTAGGAGCACGCAGACCCAGAAGGAGTGTGCGACCTCCGAGGAGGAAAGGAAGTAGTTCAGCGTTCAATGGATTGAGGATTTCAGGGTTGGGAGTTTGAGAAACTCCCCATCAGCTAGAGCGTGTGTCGGTAATGGTTAGTTCATGGTTAGGAATTCAGGTTGTGGATCGCCCGTATGACTCGAGGGAGTCGGAATGAGGATCTTGAGAGCTAAGGGCACATGGGTGCCTTCGTATTAGCAGTCAGTGGTGGAAGTGTTGTAAGACTACGGGGCAGCCGTAGCATTCACTAGCAGTCAGCAATGGATAGTGATGTAAGGCTATGGGTAAGCCGTAGCATTCCTTAGTCGCTTCGTTAGCGGAGTTGGGGCGAGGCCCTTATTTTCTAGTGATCAGATAGGGATCAGGATGGGTAGTGGTTGAGAATGATAGGGAGTTGCCTGTATAGCCCTAGCGAGGTGAGACCTTAGGAGAGGCCGCTCCAGGATATAGTTGGGTGAGACCCGTGGGCGAGGCCCGTATGAGATTAGCAGTGTAGATGAGACCTGGGAGCAGGGTCGCTCAGTAGTATGGTCGGGTGAGACCCGTGGGTGAGGCCCGAGCGAGAGTGAATAGCTAGTGGGACTAGAAGGATAGAGGCGGGTGGGACCCGTGGGCGAGGCCCGTGAGTTCTAGCAGCGCAGGTGGGACCTGGTAGGGACCTTAGTGTCAAGTTAGCGGATCGGGGATCCCAGGCTTGTAGTGCCTGAATGGCAGAATTGATTGAGCAATTATAGGTGGTCGAGGTTTCTTTGGAAGTCGCTGAGAGCGGCTAGTGATGGTGTTGGGACTAGCTACCGGTGGGAGCCGGTAACCCAGATATTGATAGGTTGGTAGGGACCAGAGTGGTCTCAGTTCATCCGGAAGGCGGATGAGGAATGGTAGAAATATCCAGTCAATAGTAGTGCGGTTAAGCGGGTTATGGTGGAATTCAGTTCGCTGAGTCGAGGGGTGCTCGACACCATGTCATGACGAGAGAGGAGTGTTAGTGGTTACTGGAAGTGATGACCAGTACTGGATTTAGCAGGAATAATGGAATGGTGATTATAGGATCTTCACAGTGACAGAGGAAATAGTTGTTTTTGGAGCATCGCCTTGGGAAGGCAAGGGAATCGCGTAAGGAAAGAAGGGGGTGAACCCCTATGGGTTCAGTGCAGTACTCGGAGAGTACTAGAAGGATTGATGGTTGGGTAAGTTGTGTCTCCAGAATATTCAGGGTTAGAATTGACCCGAGATGAGTATCCACAGGGAGTGATGCTAGTCAGAATGACCAGGTGGAAGACCAGCGAAGGTAGGCAGCTGGTGTTGGAATAATTGGTGGGGTATTGGAGGTAGATCGTAGGCGGTGGGCCATTGCAAACTTCGAGGACGAAGTTTAGTTTAAGTGGGGGAGAGTTGTAACACCCAAGTTTTGAAAGCCAAGAAAGTAAAGGAAACCCTAAATTAGGAGGGACTCGGCGAGTCCAAGGAGGAACTCGACGAGTCCGAGCGGGAACCGAGTCGAGGAGTAAGTGACCAACTCGGTGAGTCGGCCAAGGCGACTCGGCGAGTAGGGTCTGTGCGAGGAAAACCCTAAATCCGGGGCTTGGAGCCTATTTAATCGCTTCACTCTTCTTCCTAGTGCTCCTTTACTGTCTCTCACACCCAGAACGCCGCACCCTAAGCCCCCATTGTGCTCATTCATGCTTTTGGCCATTCTTGAGTGATTGAAAGGAAGAAGAAGAAGTGGGAATCTTTGAAGCATCAAGGAGTAGCCTTGGATCCGAAGTTTGGGGATCGTTTCAGAGCATTTGAAGGTATTAAGTCGTTTCTCTCCTCCAGATCTTCCTTGGTTATGAGTTTTGGGGCTTTTAAACCATGTTTAAGATCAATCTCGAACTTGAGGTCCAGATCTGAGGTTGCTACCTCGGATCCATGCTTGTTTTGGTTTAGAATCCCGTAAAGTATCAGTCATTGAGTGGATTATGGAGCCTCTTGGTCTTAAACCTTAATTTATGGTGCATTTTGCCTAGATCTCCTTCTCTATACGTAAAGTTTGGAACTTTACGTGAGGAGTAGGCTTGGGAAGGGTAGATCTACGGTTTGGAGTCCCTGCATGACTCGAAAGTCCTCTGCATGTATGTGGAACCGAATGGACTCGATGAGTCCTTCGAGTGGACTCAGCGAGTAGCTTGAAGATGAGGAGGAACTCGACGAGTGGGATGAACAGCTCGTCGAGTCGGATGAAGATGGGCATGAACTCGGCGAGTTGGATGAACAACTCGGCGAGTTAGTTGGAGATTGCCTTGTGCTCGGCGAGTCTGTTCTTGGACTCGACGAGTCAGGTCGCATGGTCCCAAACCCTTCGGGTTAAGACTCGAGTCAGCGAGACGAGCCAGGACTCAGTAAGTTGATCAGGTCAGGATTCGGGAATTAGTAGACTCGGCGAGTCAGGGGCTGACTCGGCGAGTCAGGGGCTGACTCGGCGAGTCAAGTCGTGATTAAAAGGACTTTGAGCATAAGAACTCGGCGAGTCAGTAGGTGGACTCGACGAGTAGGGTTGACCTGGAAGGTTGACTTTGACCAAGACTTTGACTTAGACTAGAGTTGACTTGGTTAACTGTCGGGGGTCAGTTAGACTAAGGGTTGCTTTGATATTGGTAGCTCGGGGAGCAAGTAGAGCAGGAGTTCAGTGAGTGGTCGGACATCAACTAGTGGGATCATCAGCAAGTTCAGCCAGCGCAGGTGAGTTTCCCTTTGTATGAATGGGTCTACGGCCACAATGCCGGCCCATGTAGTTATGAGTAGAAGACCCGGGGGTTAGCCCTAGGCACAGTATGCTAGTATGATATTCGGACGAGGTCCAATGGTAGAGGGCGGGTGCCCAAGAAATGGTTTATGTGATAGTTTTTACTTGTTGTCTGTGTGATACTTGTATATGCCTGGTAGGGAGGCGAGTGTGGGCGAGGTCTCGTATCTCACCAATAGCAGAGTGTGGATGGTGTTCCACATCTCAGTAGCAGCAGTCCAGGGGCGAGGCCCAAGTTAGTAAAGGAGTGAGGATAGGCGGGGCCCATATCTCACTATCAGCAGGATTATGGACGGGGTTCCATGACTCATCAGTAGCAGGACTCGAGCAGGGCCTAGAGATAGGCGAGGCCTTAGAGCAAGAGCCGTTAGTATATGTTTAGCTTATGTGATGACATGTGATATGTGTTTGTGCTATTATATGTTAGCGGGTGGGGCCCTGTGACAGGCGAGGCCTAAGTGAAACAGATCTGTATCCGAGCGGGGCTCGAAGCCAGGCGGGGCCTGGAGCGGCGGGGTCGTTGTAGCGGGCGAGGCCCGAAGTAGGGGGCGAGACCCCGGATAGCGGGCGTGGCCCAGTATGTGCAGTATGTGGTTATGCATGGTATGTGGTAAGGTGGGGAACTCACTAAGCTTCATGCTTACGGTTTTCAGTTTTGTTTTTAGGTACTTCTGGTAGCGGAGGGAGGAGCTCGGGGTGATCGCATGGCACACACCATAGATTAGTCAGCCTGGAAATGTTTACTCTGATAATGAACATGTGTTTTGAAAACTTATACTCAGATTATGTTTTGGAATGATGTCTTTGCTTAAAGTAATGTTTTATTAAAAGAAATTTTTGGTCTTGAATTTTGGGTCGTTACAAGTTGGTATCAGAGCCTTGGTTTGAGGGATTCAGGCATACTCTCGGGTGTGCCTGAACTCAAACTGAGGGGTCGGATAAAAAGTTTTCAAAAGCGAAAGGACAGTTTTGTAAAAAGAATTTTGAGAACGACAAACAGTTTTAGAAAAACAAAAAGAATCCAGAAAGAGAAGAATTTTGAAAAGAGAAAAAGGGGTGTGGTGCATGCAATCAGCCGAGCTCAAGTAAGTACCCCAAAATACCCATACAAGTTTATGTTATGATTATTAGTTGATAGAACAACATGCTAGAATAGGACTAAGGATCTAGGGATGATGCCTTATGTACCTGTTATTTGTGCTTTTGAGCTGCATAGTAGTGTTGATTAGACAGTAGTAGGATAGCCTGTTTAGGTTATGCCTGAGTTATGAGTTTGTGTTGCATGCTAGTTCAGATTCTTGCTATGTGGATATGATTGCTCGAATATGTTATGGTTAGATTTTCCCTTGTTCGAATGCTGCTTGCTTTGTGCATTGTGGGATTCTGAGTGATGGGAGTTAGCTATTAGGTGGATACGACACGTCACATGCGATCAGGGTTGAATAATCTCAGAGTGCTGGGTTTGGTCCTATTGCGCAACTCTTGTTTGAGTTCAACCGTTGTAGGGACGAGTCTTTTACTTGAAGGATTATTTGAGCCTCGTCGCATGTGATGGTATCCAGGTGATGGCTAATTGGCATCACAAGGAGACCTTCAGCAGCTGAGGACTGGTTTGATTTGAGTCAGAGGTTTCCCTAGGGTAAGCCTAGGATAAGATAGTGCTGGGAGCAGTATTAGTGGATAAGGGACCTGGTGGAGTCAAAGCAGTTCCTGAGGAAAGTACGGATAGATGTGGAAGGTAGTATGGGCCCGTACTACTGAAAGCAGAGGATCCGTACTCGATTCGGGAAAGGCCGAGACAACACCGGGAACCTGGTAGGGTATGTTTGGTCTCGCATCAGTGATGAGTATTCTGATAGTGGTTGTGGTATATTTTCAGCATGGTGACATTGCGAGAGAGACCAGCGGGCGGATCAGTCGCCAGAGAGGGATCAGGCTCGGGTTCAGGGGCCGAGCAGCTCGAGGAGCGGATGAGAGAGTTGATATCAGCTGAGGTTACGCGCAGTATTCTAGCTCAGACTCCTGTGATCTTTGGCACGGTCAAGGAGGGTATACTGGAGATCTTAGATGAGAGGCTGGGAGCCTTCCGTACTGAGATGATGGCATTGATGGGAGCGCGTACTCTGACATTTCGAGAGTTTAGAGCCTGCGGGGCACCAGATTATCATGGGGCTAGGGACCCCATTGCTAGCAGCAGATGGTTGGCTGATGTTTCCAACGCTTTTCGTACAAGCAAGTGTCCCGAGGGGGACAAGGTTAGACTCGCTTCCTGTCTTCTGAAGGACAGAGCGAGGGATTGGTGGGAGGAGATTGGTCATGCTTTGGGGGATGATGTCGCGTTCGACGCGATGACTTGGAGCGATTTCTCGGCCAGGTTCAAGACGGAGTTTTCGCCGATGATTGAGGTGCAGCAGCTGGCACGAGAGTTTCAGGATTTGACGCAGACTACTGAGACTGTGGCGGAGATCACCGCCAAGTTCAGGGAGAGGGCTCTCCTTGTACCGCAGTACGTCGCGGATGAGGAGATGAAGAAGGCTCGGTACCATGAGATGTTGAGGGATGACATCAGGGAGTTCGTGAGCAGATCCAGTTGTAAGACGCTGGAAGATATGATTTCTCGGGCTAGAGAAAGGGAGATTGATTTAGAGCAAATCCGGAAGAGGAAGCCGAATGAGGTTCAGGTAGCTGCGGGTTCGGGCAAAAGGCCCAAGGGATCGGATTCGAGATCGAGGGATCATCAGGACTGCAGTCGGTGCGGAAAGTGTGGCAGGGCGCACGGGGGCGCGTGCAGGAGTGGTAGCGGTGGTGAGTCTGGCTGCTTCAAGTGCGGTCAAACTAGTCATTTCAGCAGGGATTGTACTATTACCGCCGCGCAAGGATCAGACTTGATATGTTTTCATTGCAACCAGTGGGGCCACAAGAAGGCCCAGTGCCCTAGTTTGTCTTCGGCAGGACGGGTGATGGCACCCGCCCCTGCAACCTTGAGGATCACGGATGGCCGTCAGGGCTGGGTAGAGGCACCTGCAGCAGGAAGCAGGGCTTTTCAGATGACGACCTTGGAGGCGCGAGCATCGCCGGACGTTGCAGGTATGCAATTTCCATTTGCAGTTCTTTTATTTTGTGCATGATTATATTGTTATGGTTCTGCATCATTATCGGTATGAGTATTTTATTGTTGTGCGGTTGATTATGGTCGAGTTATATGCCATCTGCATACCTTGGATATTCGTATGCTAGTGAGGGGATGTGCCCTATTGGAGAAGGTTACGTAGGATGCAGTAGCTGTAGCATGCTTGGGAGGGACTTGGTATGTCTCGCTAGATCAGGGTCGTGTAGTGTCAGAGATGTATTGGTTAGATCCCTAGCTATGGTAAGCTTGGGTTCCCCAGCAGATTAATTATGGAATGGTAGCAAGAATTGGGTTTTCTCTTTGAGCATTGAGCAACAAGGGGTAAGCAGGATCAAAGTGGGGGAGAATCCTCCGAGTAAGCCAGGGTAGGAGCACGCAGACCCAGAAGGAGTGCGCGACCTCCGAGGAGGAAAGGAAGTAGTTCAGCGTTCGATGGATTGAGGATTTCAGGGTTGGGAGTTTGAGAAACTCCCCATCAGCTAGAGCGTGTGTCGGTAATGGTTAGTTCATGGTTAGGAATTCAGGTTGTGGATCGCCCGTATGACTCGAGGGAGTCGGAATGAGGATCTTGAGAGCTAAGGGCACATGGGTGCCTTCGTATTAGCAGTCAGTGGTGGAAGTGTTGTAAGACTACGGGGCAGCCGTAGCATTCACTAGCAGTCAGCAATGGATAGTGATGTAAGGCTATGGGTAAGCCGTAGCATTCCTTAGTCGCTTCGTTAGCGGAGTTGGGGCGAGGCCCTTATTTTCTAGTGATCAGATAGGGATCAGGATGGGTAGTGGTTGAGAATGATAGGGAGTTGCCTGTATAGCCCTAGCGAGGTGAGACCTTAGGAGAGGCCGCTCCAGGATATAGTTGGGTGAGACCCGTGGGCGAGGCCCGTATGAGATTAGCAGTGTAGATGAGACCTGGGAGCAGGGTCGCTCAGTAGTATGGTCGGGTGAGACCCGTGGGCGAGGCCCGAGCGAGAGTGAATAGCTAGTGGGACTAGAAGGATAGAGGCGGGTGGGACCTGTGGGCGAGGCCCGTGAGTTCTAGCAGCGCAGGTGGGACCTGGTAGGGACCTTAGTGTCAAGTTAGCGGATCGGGGATCCCAAGCTTGTAGTGCCTGAATGGCAGAATTGATTGAGCAATTATAGGTGGTCGAGGTTTCTTTGGAAGTCGCTGAGAGCGGCTAGTGATGGTGTTGGGACTAGCTACCGGTGGGAGCCGGTAACCCAGATATTGATAGGTTGGTAGGGACCAGAGTGGTCTCAGTTCATCCGGAAGGCGGATGAGGAATGGTAGAAATATCCAGTCAATAGTAGTGCGGTTAAGCGGGTTATGGTGGAATTCAGTTCGCTGAGTCGAGGGGTGCTCGACACCATGTCATGACGAGAGAGGAGTGTTAGTGGTTACTGGAAGTGATGACCAGTACTGGATTTAGCAGGAATAATGGAATGGTGATTATAGGATCTTCACAGTGACAGAGGAAATAGTTGTTTTTGGAGCATCGCCTTGGGAAGGCAAGGGAATCGCGTAAGGAAAGAAGGGGGTGAACCCCTATGGGTTCAGTGCAGTACTCGGAGAGTACTAGAAGGATTGATGGTTGGGTAAGTTGTGTCTCCAGAATATTCAGGGTTAGAATTGACCCGAGATGAGTATCCACAGGGAGTGATGCTAGTCAGAATGACCAGGTGGAAGACCAGCGAAGGTAGGCAGCTGGTGTTGGAATAATTGGTGGGGTATTGGAGGTAGATCGTAGGCGGTGGGCCATTGCAAACTTCGAGGATGAAGTTTAGTTTAAGTGGGGGAGAGTTGTAACACCCAAGTTTTGAAAGCCAAGAAAGTAAAGGAAACCCTAAATTAGGAGGGACTCGGCGAGTCCAAGGAGGAACTCGACGAGTCCGAGCGGGAACCGAGTCGAGGAGTAAGTGACCAACTCGGTGAGTCGGCCAAGGCGACTCGGCGAGTAGGGTCTGTGCGAGGAAAACCCTAAATCCGGGGCTTGGAGCCTATTTAATCGCTTCACTCTTCTTCCTAGTGCTCCTTTACTGTCTCTCACACCCAGAACGCCGCACCCTAAGCCCCCATTGTGCTCATTCATGCTTTTGGCCATTCTTGAGTGATTGAAAGGAAGAAGAAGAAGTGGGAATCTTTGAAGCATCAAGGAGTGGCCTTGGATCCGAAGTTTGGGGATCGTTTCAGAGCATTTGAAGGTATTAAGTCGTTTCTCTCCTCCAGATCTTCCTTGGTTATGAGTTTTGGGGCTTTTAAACCATGTTTAAGATCAATCTCGAACTTGAGGTCCAGATCTGAGGTTGCTACCTCGGATCCATGCTTGTTTTGGTTTAGAATCCCGTAAAGTATCAGTCATTGAGTGGATTATGGAGCCTCTTGGTCTTAAACCTTAATTTATGGTGCATTTTGCCTAGATCTCCTTCTCTACACGTAAAGTTTGCAACTTTACATGAGAAGTAGGCTTGGGAAGGGTAGATCTACCGTTTGGAGTCCCTGCATGACTCGAAAGTCCTCTGCATGTATGTGGAACCGAATGGACTCGGCGAGTCCTTCGAGTGGACTCGGCGAATAGTTTGAAGATGAGGAGGAATTCGACGAGTGGGATGAACAGCTCGTCGAGTCGGATGAAGATGGGCATGAACTCGGCGAGTTGGATGAACAACTCGGCGAGTTGGTTGGAGATTGCCTTGTGCTCAGCGAGTCTGTTCTTGGACTCGACGAGTCAGGTCACGTGGTCCCAAACCCTTCGGGTTAAGACTCGAGTCAGCGAGTCGAGCCAGGACTCAGTAAGTTGATCAGTTCAGGATTCGGGAATTAGTAGACTCGGCGAGTCAAGTCGTGACTAGAAGGAATTTGAGCATAAGAACTCGGCGAGTCAGTTGGTGGACTCGGCGAGTAGGGTTGACCTGGAAGGTTGACTTTGACCAGGACTTTGACTTGGACTAGAGTTGACTTGGTTAACTGTCGGGGGTCAGTTAGACTAAGGGTTGCTTTGATATTGGTAGCTCGGGGAGCAAGTAGAGCAGGAGTTCAGAGAGTGGTCGGACATCAGCTAGTCGGATCATCAGCAAGTTCAGCCAGCGCAGGTGATTTTCCCTTTGTATGAATGGGTCTACGGTCACAATGCCGACCCATGTAGTTATGAGTAGAAGACCCGGGGGTTAGCCCTAGGCACAGTATGCTAGTATGATATTCGAACGAGGTCCAATGATAGTGGGCGGGTGCCCAAGAAATGGTTTTGTGATAGTTTATACTTGTTGTCTATGTGATACTTGTATGTGCCTGGTAGGGAGGCGAGTGTGGGCGAGGTCTCGTATCTCACCAATAGCAGAGTGTGGATGGTGTTCCACATCTCAGTAGCAGCAGTCCAGGGGTGAGGCCCAAGTTAGGAAAGGAGCGAGGATGGGCGGGGCCCGTATCTCACTATCAGCAAGAGTATGGACGGGGTTCCATGATTCATCAGTAGCAGGACTCGGGCGGGGCCCAGAGATAGGCGAGGCCTTAGAGCAAGAGCCGTTAGTATATGTTTAGCTTATGTGATGACATGTGATATGTGTATGTGCTATTATATGTTAGCGGGCGGGGCCCTGTGACAGACGAGGCCTAAGTGAAACAGATCTGTATCCGAGCGGGGCTCGAAGCCAGGCGGGGCCTGGAGCGGCGGGGCCGTTGTAGCGGGCGAGGCCCAAAGTAGGGGGCGAGGCCCCGGATAGCGGGCGTGGCCCAGTATGTGCAGTATGTGGTTATGCATGGTATGTGGTAAGGTGGGGAACTCACTAAGCTTCGTGCTTACGGTTTTCAGTTTTGTTTTCAGGTACTTCTGGTAGCGGAGGGAGGAGCTCGGGGTGATCGCATGACACACACCATTGATTAGTCAGCCTGGGAATGTTTACTCTGATAATAAACATGTGTTTTGAAAACTTATACTCAGATTATGTTTTGGAATGATGTCTTTGCTTAAAGTAATGTTTTATTAAAAGAAATTTTTGGTCTTGAATTTTGGGTCGTTACACAAATGACAAAGTTAGAATCAAAGTAAAAGTATATTATTCATTGTGTTTCTCTTTAACATCTATTCAAATTTATATACTTTTTTACAAATATATATTAATATCAATTTTAAATAATCAATAGAAAAAGTGTTAAACAAACTTAACTCTTATTAATAATATAATTTTTTTATAAAATTTATAGTCGTAGTTCCCACGGGTTGTAACCTAGTATTATAATAAATCACACACTTTACTCTACATTTCTAAATCTTCAACTTATAAACACTTTTAAATTCTCTCACCTCGGGTAGGTCCGTTCATTTTGAAGGCGTCGTGCGAAGAATAAAACATGGGCCCCTATTATATATATATATATATATATATATATATATATATATATATATATATATATATATATATATATATATATATATAACATCATCAATTACTTGAAAATATATGCACACAGATTCTTAATGTGTTTTGGATTCATAGAAACCAAATAATAAAGGAGTGATGAATTGCATGAGGAAAAATAATACTTAAATTGATTAAAAGAAACCAAACCTGAATTTATCAAAGTTAGATAGGTGAAACTTGAAACTTATGAAAGATGATTTACCAAATTAAATTTACTATTAAACTTGAAGGGTCAAAGATGTAACTTTCATTAATTTGCTTAAAAAGATATAGAATGTAGAACGAACCCATGTCACACAATTAATTTGCTTAAAAATGGGGATCGAGCCCGTGTGACATGGAAAAACAGGCGCATAGATGAGCGCTTTAGCCAGTTAAGCTAACCGAAGTTTAGCTTCTTACTTGAGCAATATACATAAAATGACTAGATAGTTTTTATTAAAACAAGAGCCTTATTTTTTTCCGAGTCTTCACACCTTGCACACCCTTAGGGCTCGCCTACTCCCACCAACACAAAGCACTACCATCGGCCATCACCACCGGCGACTGCCATCACCTCCCCCGTCATTGTCTCATATTCGCAGTGAACCACCACCTCCGCTTTTTCGTCTTCGGTGACGTGATTCCGTCGATTCTCTTTTGTGTTTTTTGCTTAGATCTATTTAGATCTGAATGCCTCTGCTTCCTCATCTCTAGTGGTATTCTTAATCTAGATATGGTAAGATCTACAACCTCCGTCGATGTCCATAAAACAGCTCTACTCAAACTTCCTCCTCCACCTACCATCGAAGCATGTCGTCGGCCTCCAAAAGTTTTTGTTTTCATCATATCTAGAGTGGTTCGGTCCAGATCTATTATCTCTGGCAATAGATCTACGATCTACAACGACAAATATACAATTTTTGCCTCTAAATTTATCATTTACGCCTTCAGATCTTTGTGCTTCAACCAGATTTGCTCTGGTGATGTTTCATAGAGATCTACAAAAAAAGATGGAGACGAGAAATCAGTTGCCTCTAAATATACCGGCCGCTGCTTATTTTTTTGATGTCGCTCGCGATCACAACTCCGACCGTCTCAAGCTCTAATCGAACTTGACCATCGGCCGTCGGTGCTACAACCGGAAAAATGCTCTGCTTCTCTTGCATTTGATTTATATTTAGGTATGTCTTTCTCCTTTTTTTAAACTTCAGGTTAAGTTGCTTATGGCGTATGCATGCAAAGTCTACCTACATATTAGAAGAATCAAAGTTTAAACCCACTTTAAAAAAAAGGCTAGCATTACTTTTGTAGCAATTATGTTTGACATGAGTTGTCTTGTTCCTAAGTATAATAAACAAATATAACTATTAATTTAATTTATTATAATAAAATCATACTGAATAATATATGTTTGAATAAATAGATTGACGTGAATCTAGAAATAATATACATATTTATGGATTTAATGTCTTTGATATATAACATAAGAAAGTTTGAATGAAACCAAAAGGATATACTCTTGTTATATATAGTTAGACAAAATTGCAAAAATGTTCTTTATGGTATTCATTTTTTTTGAGTTTTCATTCAAACTATGATTTTTTTGGTTTTGTTTTGTATGTGAAAATAGTTCATCCAAATTGAAATGATTATAATATCTTAGGTATTTATTTTTCATTTTTATTTCATCTTTTTTATATTTAATATTTATTTATTTTAATAATTAAAAATAGAATAGAGGACATATTTTTCTCTCTCTGTCTCTCTCTCATGAACATAACACCAAACACAGAACCACCGCCACATCCATGAAAAAACGATGTGAATCTCGAGCACCACCGCCACCAAAATTGTAACACTACCACTAATTCGAAGCTACCTTGAAAGAAAACAAAAGTTTAGGAGATCTCAGTCTCTGTATGGAAGGAAAAATCTATAAAATCTCGAACGATAGTGTCAGTTCCTTCTAGTGTTGACCAACATCCAATCTGAAGGAAGAAATCAGATGAAAACTCGATGATAAGAACAGAAGGATAAACAATTTCAACACCCATCCTACCCTATTAGCCCTGCAAATTTAGTTTCCAAATAGATCAGCGAATTGCTCCTTTTAAAATACGCATCATCATCCCTCAACTGTGTACCACTCCATCACATCTTTTCCACTATTACTACAACAACCGCACAATCGGACTACCGTCTCACCACCATTGCACCTCCAGAAACCCTAGCTGTCACAATCATTGCACCTGTGTCAGCCACCCCAACCCAGAAATGCAGCACTGCCACGCCTCTGTCTTTCATTCTGTATTCATCATTTCGATTTGTTTATGCAGATAGGTTTATGCCTTGATGAGACGTCCTGCAGCTTCTGACGAAGAAAAACCTCCGACACAACTTGAATTGAAAGAGCTGGAGCTCGAATTTGAATAATGATAGTTACATTCCCCCTACAGATTACATAAGCAAATGAATAAAGTTGACTGATATTTAGACCACTTGGCCGAAGCACACCCAGCTCCACCGAGTTCATCCCTTAAACAACGAGATCTTGTTGTCTGACGGAGTGAAGATTCTCAAGGATAACAGTTTCCCTGATCAATTGCTCTCCATCTCTGTCTTCTCGATTCTACATATCATCATCCCTAAACGCATTCCATTATCTTCTGCATTTCTCAAAAGGGGTTAGAAGAATGGGAAGTTGATTTTAATTCAACTCCTGCTTGGTTTTTCTTGTTCATATATGTCGCTCTTTTTTCCCTTCTTAAAAGAAATTCATACTTCTTTTTCTCTCTCTTCTTTTAGACGACCACAATGGAGGGAGGAGGAAGCAAGATTATGTTATAGAGGTGGTTGTCAGGGAGGCGATTGTGAACGGAGTGACAATGATTATGGCCATGACCATCAATCGATGACTGTACGTATGGATTATTTCCTTCTCAAAACTTTTCTCAGTATCTAGCCCAAACTTCGTACATTTTTATTTTTTTATTTTTTTATTTTTTTATTTTTTTTTAGTTTGTTAATGTTGTAAAGATGGTTTTGGTTTTGATATCCCGCATTAATAGTAAATTCAATTTAACAAACATAATTATTATTTATCCCCTTCTATTGCAATAATCATTTTGTGTAGGTTTTGATATTGGGAGAAGGAAATTATATAATTGAAGAGAAAGGAAAAGAAAATCCCCCATGTAAGTTTTGAATATTTTTCTCTCCTTCGTTTTTTCGGATTAATAGTTTAATATCCTTATTTCTTAATTTTTTTCTTGAAATGTGAAAAGAAATTTAACAATCAATATAAGGCGACAATAGGAGTGATATCTTGAGAAAATAAATGGAATTTGAGGATAAACGATTCACTCTAAGGTTAGTTGTTAGTGATGCTTATTTAATAGAGATGCATATCCGTTTGAAAGCATTATAAACTTGGTTATGTGGGTATCAATCAGAAACATAAAAAAGATGTAATTAAATATCGTGACAAACTTGAAAAGGTTTAGGCTTTAATATTCTAATTTCTTGATTCTCACTACCGATTAGGAATATAATATCAACCCAAATATTATCCCATGTAAATTGGTTGAAGTTTTTTCTTCTATGTACATCTAAGTATCAATCTTTCACCACTCCTATGATACCATCTGTAACATCACATACACGGTAGCTAAAGAGTTCATTCAACCTCTAAATCAAATAAAGTTATGATGGAAAGTTAGTTATAAAATATACCTAATTCATTATTGAAACTAACACAGGCCATGATGTACAACACCATGATTACATTTTTTTTTATTCTTGCTTGTTTTTCTTGCAGAAACTTACCTATTAGTACACGAAGAAGATAGATCCATCTTCAAACAACGCTGCTTAACTGTGGTAACGTATTTTGGATTATTTATTAGCATTAATAACTTTATATACTAATACTAACTTTTATTATAATTGGTTTTCTTTTGTTGTATTTCCTACAAGCTATTTCAAATTATTCCACAAACACACAAGGGTCAAAAGACTATGCAAATGATGATCTGCTTTGTTTTCTAATCTTTCATACTAGCACAACATTTAGATTTATTAATTTTTAAACTTATTTGTATTTTATGTATTGAGAATATTAATGTTAGAGAAATTAATTTGAACTTAAGTAAAAATTTTGTGTTTTTCCATTTAAATTTATAAATAAAATAAATGGACCTAATTATTAAATATAAATATTTTATGATAATAGAAAGTATCCTAAAAGCATAAAGATTGCTTTTTATTTTACCACTTATAGTATCATTAAAGAAGTTTTACAAAAACCAAAAGTGTGATAGTGGCATAAAAAAAAGTGTCGTTAAAACCCAAAGGGCTGCAACAACATAACCAAAAAGTGCCACTAAAAGCCTTTAGTGGGAGCGCTGCTAGTGACACTTCTTTTTTGTGTCGTTGATTGTAAATGGGAGTTTTAGTGGCACTTTTTTTTTTATTTTTAGTGACACTTTTTTGTGCCACTAAATATCATTTTATTTGCAGTGGGGGGACTCACCTGACCAAATGCCCACAAGCGGATTTGAGAACCGCCACTAATACCGTCAATGCTTAGACTCACATAGCAGCAAAACTTAAGATCAAGGGGGTGATCTTTGGGTGAATGTTTTGAATCTGGTAGGTAATGGAATGGAAGCACGATGTGTCTGTGTATGTGAGAGAGAGAGAGAAAGAGAGGTGGGCCCAAATTAATTAATTATTTTCTTTTTCAATTAAATTAAATAGAAATATATTAGAATGGTATTATAGTCATTTCAATTTTACGAGGGACCAAATCTATATACAAACATGGCCAAAATGACCATGAAGCCAAAAAAGTCAGGATTTAAACTAAAACCTCAAAACAATTCATACCTCAAGGGACCATTTTGCAATTTTGTCATATATATATATATATATAAGAGAGAGAGAGAGAGAGAGAGAGAGAGAGAGAGAGAGAGAGATAGAGAGTTAGGATCATATATAATAATCAAATATTATATGAATATGTGACGAGAGAGATAAAGAGTTAGGATCATATATAATAATCAAATATTATATGAATATGTGACTGATTGTGAACCACTCATTTGATAAGGATATAATTGAAATTTTAACGTTACATAATTATGGTAAAAAAATTAAATAAATTAACAATCCTATAAACTAGGCATATTAGTTTCATATATACCGTCTTGGAAAAACCCTCCCTCTCCACCACCGTAGTTGGAAGTGCCGCCTCATCCTAACATCTCCCTCCGATCGTCTTCCTCCTCCAATGCCGGTAAGTTTTTTTCCTCTTTCGTTTTCATTCTTGAACAATTGTTTTGCTTGAATGATTCCTAAATCATCTTTTTGTTGTCTTTTATGAACGGTTTTGAAATCATTTTTTTCATACTAGAACGATTATGATTTTATTAAGATTGTTTGTAGCCTTAAAATCAATTCATCAAAGCTGGTTCATTAATTCTTATGCAATATATTAATAATTTCATAATCTTCGATTTTTTTGTGTGTTTCTCGTAACCTAATTAGTCTATTGGTTATACCTAAAACTATAGGTTTCACGGCAATTACATGTCCATGTTCCTCTATTTAGCTATGATACATTAATCGATGGATTGGTGTTATGTTTTTTTCCTATATGTTGATGCTTTTGATTTAAAATTTATTTTTTAAAATATGTTTTTTCTTTTAATGTATAGTTTCTCAAATACTTATAAGTTAATTTAATTATGAAAAACATGGACAGTTGGGAAAAAGGGAAAAAGCTTGACAATAGCTAAAAGACAAGTATTTGGATGAACTTTTAAGAATGTAAACGATGGAATGAATTTGGTATTGAAACAGATTGTATATATATGTTTACTAATATAATGTATATTTGAAAATTGCAGGCATATTGTTAAAATAGCTTAGCAATATCGAAGAACAGAATATTGGTTTTGAAAAACCATTGAGAGATGAAGTGGAAAAGTTTTTAGATAATGCAATTGATATTTTTGTTATTGTTTTAGAATGTTGTTTATTCCATTCTTACATATTAGCATTTTTTAAGCATGTCATGATATAATTGAACTGATACTGAAGTATTTTATCATATATTCTAAAAGAATAAGGACACATGTGTAGAGTTGAGCTACACGTTGATTTATTTTCTCATGGAAATTTTGGGTTAGTGGCTACAAAACATTTCTAGATCAACGTATTCAAGAATGATGATAGATTCTTAAAGAATTTAATATATAAGATTGTGTATATTTTTTAAAATGGTATATATATATATATATATATATATATATATATATATATATTTTCTTGTTTTATGTTATGAATTTTTTTTTATGTTAGAAGAACGGTTATTGTTTTATAATGCATTCTTAATTATATTGCAACACATTTGTTTTAAAGAATGATATATTATTGTGTAATATATACAAATGTATTATTTAAGAATGTTACTTTTCAAAAAATTGTATTCTTTAAGAATGAAGGAATGATTTTTTTTTGGAAATCGTATTCTTTAGAATTGAAAAAAAGAAAAAATGCGCTAATATACAATGTGTATTTTTAAGAATGTTACTTCTAAAAAAATTATATTCTTATGGAATGAAACAATAAAAAAAATATTGAATCTCAAAAAATTGTATTTTTATAGAATGCAACAATAAAAATCTATTGAATAAATTCACATTCTTTAAAAATAAAGGAATCAAAATACGTGTTGATGAATGAATATGTATTCTAAAAAAATATGTTTTAACTTAAATGTGTTGAATAAAATAGGAGATTTGATTTTTATTAATTAATTTTAATTAGTTGCTTAAAATATAGATTATTTTCAATTCTCTCTCTTTAGTTACCTTATTTATTTAATAATAGAAATTATATGGTACGTGGTAGTCCGTGTTAATAACATGCACCTTATGATCACATTCATTCATTCTTTTTATCTAATGACCAGAATTTTATCACACATTCACATAATAATTATGATTCACATTTGATTCTATATATATATATATATATATATATATATATATATATATATATATATATATATATATATATATATATATATATATATATATATATAAAACCCGTGGACATATAGAGGTCCATGACTTTCAGAATTACCACAGCAAGTCGCAACCTAACCACTTCTGATTACAACACTTGTAATCTCTCAATCAATCTTCCGACTTTAGCAATTTTCTACTTTATATAAAATCATCTTATATTAAAACTTACTTTAACATCTTAAAAACAAAATAGAGTATTTAATTTAAGAGGGTTTCTCTGCACTCAATGACGTAGTTGTCTAACCCTTATGAAGCGTATACTCCGCTGTAATCGTGCTTGTTCGACTATGCTTACACTTTACACTCAAAAAAGGAATCACACGAATAAAATTCGCTTGGACTTGGTCTATGTCTGAATCATCTAATTATATAACCCTCGAGCAAAAAGCAGCCATAATAAATCCTCCTATTTTCATTTGACTCTTTCATAGCTAGCTGACCCACACGTTTGTATCTCGGTTTAAAAGTTACAACTGGGATGCATTTATCGCATGCAGGGTTGAGAATACAATAAATATAAAAAGTGCACTATTACCAAGTCCAGTTTGATGTTCGGTTGAGGAAAGTCCAAATTCTGTTTTTATTATGTTGACTTCGAGTTTTCATTTTCACCTTTATTTTGACACTTACACCTATTATATGATTTTTATAAGCTAAAATATACAAGATACATCATTTAACTTTTAAAGCAGTTGATGCTAGTCAACGGTTATAACTCGCTTCTAAAGCAAACTCGGTTCTATATATATATCGACAGAAAAGCTGCTACCACCATAACCATACATATTAATCCATCAACAATATAAAAATGAATTTCTTCATCAGAGGTAAACCTAGAAGAATGTCGAATTCCAAATCATTCGGGCCACACAAAACTTCAGTTCAGACAATTGGGTCGGAGATGGTGGATTTGGTAACGTGTACAGAGGACAACTCTCTGAACGCTGGACAAACCACTTAGTAGCTATCAAACGTCTTGATCGTAATAGTTATCAAGGAACCAACGAGTTCACTAAAGAACTCAACTTGGTTTCAAGTTTCAACCATCCAAACATCATCCTATTTGTTGGCTACTGTGATGATGCAAACGAAAAAATTATAGTTTTCAAGAGACGTTGTCTAACATGGGAACAACACCTGAAGATATGTTTGGGGGCAGCAAAAGGAGTCAAGTACCTTCACTCGGGTGTTGAGGAGCACAACAGAGTAATTCATACATATTTCAATAGTGCAAATATATTGTTAGATGATAATCTCGAAGCCAAAATATGTGATTTTGGTTTGTCAAGATTAAGTCCAAGAAATCAGCCAGATACCCATGTCAGTACAAGAGCTGCTGGTACAAGGTTTTACATGGATCCGATATACAACGAATGAGGTATGCTCTCTAAGGAGTCCAACATATACTCATTTGGAGTGGTAATGTTCGAGATATCTAGTGGGATGATGGCTTATCATGCAAGGCGGTTTGAAGATACTAACGAACTATATCTGATCGACCTCGTCCGAAGCAGTGGCGGATCTAGAATAAAAAAAAATAGGGTATGCACATAATAAACTTTGATTAATAATTAAAAAAAACATTTAATATCAAAACAAAATTTTACAAATGTTGTCGTCGATTGCTTATATTTTGGTAGTGAGTAACAATAACTTCATCACTAACTTTTGAAAACACATCTTTCTCTATATAAGTTACTAAACAATCATTTAATAATTGATCACCCATACTGTTGCGTAACTTATTCTTCACAAAAGTCATTGCCGAAAATGTTCTTTCTACACTAGCTGTCGCCACCGGGAGGATCAACACCAACTTAATAAGTAAATAGACATGATCAAAAACTTTATCTTTATTAGACCTCACCATCACCTTAGAGAGTTCTTTAAGATCCTTCAATCCTTGAAATCTGTCGTCTTTTTTCATATCGTAGATGTAGTTATCAACCTGATCACCTAGACGAACTAATTCAACACTTGAAAACTCACTAGGATAAAGTTTTGCAAGTGCAATAACTTTTTCTTTCTCAAAAGATTTAAATCATCAACAGGGCTTAAACTAGCCATATTAACAAGTAATTCCATACTAACCTCGTCAAATCGGTGTTGGATTAGTGTCTAAGTCCATAACTATTTTGGTATGTACTTGACCCGATGGTGCATGGTCCTTTTGGGTTGCCTTCACCAAAGCAACTTGATTGGAGAAATAAATAAAGAGAGAGAGGTTATTATGATTTATTAATATGTTATAAGAATAATATATTAAAGGAGAAATCATATTTGTTTAATTAATATTGGTCAATAATTAATTAAGAATTAATTTTGTGATCAAGTGTAATTAATTAAACTAGAGGGGCTGAATTGTAATTATGTGATAGTTACAAAATAAGGTAAGGATTATCTTATATACATGGTGAACGAATTTGAGGTGTAAATCCCTTAGAATTCGACTAGGATAAGGGTTTCTAGGACTTATCTTATGGTTGCTTGGTGGACAAGCAACTAGATAAGGATAAGGACTAAAACCTTAATCTTTACACCTATATAAACCCTCTAGGGCTTAGGAATTCGTCTAACCCTTCCCAAGAGGTCCTAAGGACGAATTCCTACCTCCCTCCTCTCTCTATATACCTTCTCCACTTGCTTATGGTGTTTGTAAGCCATTAGAGGAGTGACACTTGTGACTCTCAGCTTTCCAAGGTCAATTCAAGGAGGAATTGGATTGTTATTGCTATATAACAATCAAGGTATGTTCTTAAACCTAATTACCTGTGAATTTTGATTTCCATATGCTAGAATTAGGGTTCAAAGTCTTGGATTCAAAGTATGTACAATAGAGAAACCAAGATCCAAGCTTTAGGGTTTGTATGAGCACATAGGATGTCTTATGACCAAAACCCATTAGTGGTATCAGAGCCATGATTGGTTTCTATTGTATTGATGCTTGATGTAACTGAAAATCGTGTTTTGGCCTCACTGTTCGACCTGACTTGGCGAGTCACTCTTGGACTCGGCGAGTCAGCCCTACTCGGCGAGTTCCAGAGGTGACTCGGCGAGTCGGTGCGTCAGATAGTGATTATCTCGGGATTTCTTGCTGTTTTTGCATTGGGATAATTACCTTATCATGTTAGATTAATATTAATCCGATTATATGATATATTTGACTATATTTTTAATCTAATTGAAGATATTTATCAATTAATAAGATAATTGTTTCCTTATAAGATAATTGATTAATTATTTTTAAGTAAATTGATAAATTGTTTTGCAAGAAATCATCAAATATGGATAATTATATAACTAAATGTTAATTTGAATTATTTGTTATTTGATCCTTGTTGTTATGAAAAGTTTCATATTTGGCCATTTAGGTTTTATAGTTTAAATTTGAACCCCAAAAGTTTTGTTGTTTTGAAATTTAAATAGTTGAAACCCTAATGTTTTGAAAAAGGTTTCAAAACTTGCCCTCAAGTTTTGGAATTTAAATTTTGATTAAATAGTATAATTTTGATGCATATTTAAATTCTAAACCCTAATGTGTTGAAATGTTTCAAAACTTGCCCTCAAGTTTTGGAATTTATAAGTTGATTAAAAGTTTAATTAGGAACGTTAAATTCTAAAACCCTATTATAGTTTTGAAAAAGTTCAAATCACACCCTTATGGTTTTATTAATTAATTAAGGAATATAATTAAAAGAGGTTTAATAAATCCATAAAAGTTTAGGTTAACAATTTAATTGAATTAAAAGTATAATTGTTAAATTTAACCACCTAGTATTTTGAAAGTATAAAATACACCCTATACTATATATAACATTAAAAGTCTAACATTATATATATGTATGACTAAAAGTCAGTCTTACCGTTAGTAGGCCTCATTCTCGAAGCTGGTCTATAAGGGGTGTTTAAGGAAATTGCCTAT
Source organism: Lactuca serriola (assembly GCF_051521515.1). Lineage (NCBI taxonomy): Eukaryota > Viridiplantae > Streptophyta > Magnoliopsida > Asterales > Asteraceae > Lactuca > Lactuca serriola. The sequence goes on along the minus strand of NC_136409.1, from coordinate 113,622,138 downwards.
AAAATGGCGATTGAATGGGTATCCACTCTTACCCACCGCACTCTTGACTAGTGGAGGGTCATTAGCCGAACGGGTAGGATAGGACGAAACCTTCCATTATATGTATAATGAATTACTAAAGTAACTAAATGTTTTCATAAAATTCCCAATCTTAGTTACTTAGGCAAAAGTGAATTGATGCAATTCCATGAAATTACACTTTGTGCCCTTGCGAAGACGTTAGTGGAGCATGTGTGGTTAACCGGCACACTAAATGGGTCTAAGCAAAGGTAGCAAAGGGTGACTCAATGTTTGTCATAGTTCGGTGGAGCATGTGTGGTTTACCGGCACATCGAATAGGTGACTGTAACATGTGAGGGCACCATGTAGTTTGCATGGTTATTCACACCCGCTTTGTGATCCTCGGCATCCCAGTCACAAACAAGAGGGGCATATCGAGATATAAACATGCCATTGAAAATTCAATGAATCTCAAAGGATCTAGGAGTTTTCATAGATTTAAAACTTAAATTTCTTTTTCGTTTTTCATGGTGGAAATTAGTGAATCGTCATTCACTTACCTTCAAATATTCTGTAATTAGGGTTACGGCATCCCTCTCCCGAGTTGTAGAATATTATGTTGGGTCCTAGCCTTAGTATCTCATTTGGGTGATTTACTAAGGACTCAATCAATCAACTAACTTGAATTCGTTTTCTCCCGTATTGTAGATGTCAAAGTTTGACAACTATGGTCTTCTCAAATCCCGTGGAACAAGCATTCCACATGAAGATGATATTCCATGATTCGATCGAGGAACAAGAAATCATTCTTCACTTCCTCTACCTCCTCCAATTATTCTCCCTAACCCACAAGTTCAAAGGCTTGAAAAGTTCAAGATCACTCAAGCCCTTTTGGCAAGTAAACATAAAGAAGGGAAGTCCGTGTGTGCACACGTCCTAGGGATGAAGTCACACATTGATAAGTTAAGAATGTTGGGATCCGTTGTCTGTGAGGAAATGGCTGTTGATTGGGTTCTTCAGTCACTTCCCAACTCATATAGTGAGTTCGTAAGAGAGTACTATATGATGAACTACGACGTGACCCTTATAGATCTCACCTATATGCTTATTGTTGCTGAATCTGCAATGATTTGGCGCAATAGAAAAGCAAAGTTGATTGGTGAATCTGCCTTCGAGACCTCTATGGATATAGACAATGGCAACGAAAGACATACTATGATCGAAAAGTTTGATCATAAGAGAAAGGCGATGTCTGAAATAATTCCATGTCCTGTTCCAAAAGAGTCGATTTGCTTTTATTGCCAAGAGAAGGGGCATTGGAGACGAAGCTGCCCCATTTACCTAAGAGATCTAAGAGATGGGAGAGTCAAAACGTATGGCTCTAAGATACGTAAAATCCATTAACTAACTCTTTTAAGCTTCTATTCTAGATTCTTAATACATAATGTGATAATATTACAATTCATGTTTTGTAGGATCGAAGAAAAGAAAGGAAGCTTAAGGGAAGAAGTGAGCAGAATCTAACCGTGAAGGAATGGATTTTGATCGCATTTCTCGAAGATTAGATTCTTGAGCTACTACTTAGAGTTAGAATTAGATTGCTAAGAAAGATGTATTAGCATAAGTTTTTCAATGAGTTGCATTGTAAGGACAAATTTTTCCACAATAAAATAAATTTTGATTTTAAATTTTATTTATTTCTCCTTGCAATGGCGTGTATGAAAAATTGATGTTAAAATGTTTCTATGGATTTGGTTCTTATGGAAAGTCGAGAATTTACCAAATAGGGAGAGTTTCTCATCGCCCAAGTTTCAATTGGACAGAAATTTGGAATCATGCAACTTGGTTGCACGATGAATGAGAAATTTCATATTTGATAATTAGACTAACTCATTGACAAAGTGTCAAGTGAAGGACTTGGAGATCGAATACACAAAGTTGCGTGTTGATCAAGTCCACCATAAGAGTAACAAAGACATTCGTCATGATTTACTAAAGGTTTAGTAAATATGATTATGCTTATAAGATTAAGTGTAATTCTGAATTGATTGAAAATGTTTAAATCAATAGCAGAACGAATAAGAAGAATCAAGTAGGCAGAAAGATAAAAGTTTCTCCATTCTAAGAAGAAGGGAGAGTACCTTTTATGCTTTATGATAAGTCTTAATGGTTAAGAACCATATCTCAATTGATCCTCTAAGTGAGTCTTGGTACAATTGTATGTCCAAGAAGAGGAATCAAGAATTGAAGATATAGGGTTCTTCTATGGGTTCCTCGTCCTCTTCGGGATCATCTTCGATCCATCCTCCGTTGCCTTGGTTGGGAAAGTAGGGGTCGCCAGGGTGGTGAAATCCAGCCATTTGACTGTACGAGAAATAGGGTTATAAGAATTGAATAAAGTTGGAACATGCAAAACATGTAAGTTAAACTAGTTTAGATAGCAAATACTCCTATAGTTTTTAAATTCTTGTGTTTGATTCCAGTAAGGGTTTGGTAAGTTTTGACTTGTTGCTTGCTACGATCATTCCTCGATATACGTTGGTCCAATCTCGGGCAAATATAGTTGATCACGCTATATTTGTCCAAAATCTGATTACATATATCGAGTCTTAATCGTAGTGTCAACTTGTCTAAATACTTGGATAGTTGGATAACATGAAAATAATTTGTGGTATGCATGTAATTGTAGTTAAATGAACTATCAATTTAAGTTGAACGCAATGCTGCTTAAGCGTAAAAAGAAAATTTGTTTTGTCAGAGGGTATTAGTCCCTTAAGCATTTATAGTTTGTATATCTTATGTGGTTCGATATACTTAGTTCACTATAAACATTGCTCTGATACCAATCTGTCACACCCCCAAACTTGAACGGCGGAAACGTTCGGGGGCGGATGACTTCATGTGGTAACGTAACAAATGAATACATAGTAAAGAAAGCAATACAACCATCATATATATAATTGAAAGTTTACATTTGTCTAAAGTTACATGTTCAAAACCAATTACAATATGATGTCAAAAATACGAGATTTAACTGGCGCCGCAGCATCCCTTCATCAAAAGCGTAATGAATACCTGAAATTACTGATTTCCTGGGACATACAAGTAATTTTGAAAGAGTAGATCAGCATTTAAGCTGGTGAGTTTCATAAGTATTTAAGTGACAATGTTTGTATGAAATGAAATGTTTTGTCTTTGTTTGTTTGTGTTTAGAAAATCCTATATTTTCTACTAGTATAAAAGTAGCCTTCACTCAAGACCAATGTTTGTTTCCAAAATGTATGTAAGTGTAAAATAACCAATGTGTTTTGAAAACCTTGTAAATCAATGCATTTTTAATACCCCATGTGAGTTTTATAACCATACTATTGACTCGGAATGCCTATACACAACGTTCTTCAGGCGTTGGAATGTTATGACGTTTGTCACCCCAAACGGTGGACTGCAGCTAACAGTCAGGGCGCGGGTTGTCAAGCTCGTATAGATCTATACACAAACACCATGCTCCCCCTCCAAGGGATTCTGGTATATAATACAGGACTTGAAATGTGTACTCGAACGTACATGAAGTTAGTGTCTCACAAAACCGTGGTATAAAAACAGATCTACTTGTTAAAATGTTACGTTTGTTCTTGTATACGAAAGTGACTTCTTGAAATTCATGTTTCTAGTACATAAGAGTGAGAAATTTGTTCGTAAAACTATACCTATTATAGTTTTCTAACAGTGTGTCTCGTTTGTTTAGAAATAAGGAATCATTTGTTTATGAAAGCATAGATTTTTGGTGTAGAGTCTAAGATAGACAAGTATAATCTACGAAAAGTTTAGTTTATACATGCATTACAACAAATTTATATTTCAAAAGATAGAATGCTATTTTAACATATGTTATATATATATATATATATATATATATATATATATATATATATATATGAAAGTTCCTTAAAAGTTTGTAAATCGCATGTGATTTGGTCAATCTGTCGACAATGACCCATATGGTATCGAGTCCACTTGTTGTCTTGGGTAACTTGGTTATGAAGTCCATAGTAATCCGCTCCCATTTCCATTCTGGTATCTCTGGTTGTTGTAGTATTCCTGACGGTTTCTGATACTCGACCTTAACCTTAGCGCAAGTAAGACATTTACTCACGAAGGTAGCAATTTCTGCTTTCATGTTAGGCCACCAGTACAGTTTCTTAAGATCCAGATACATATTATCTGAGCCCGGGTGAACGAAATATCTTGAGTTGTGAGCTTCGGTCATGACTACGTTTCTAAAACCACCATGTTTCGGGGTCCAGATTCGTTCCATGAGATAGTAGGCTCCGCCACCCTTGACTTCTAGATTATTTTCCATTCCTCGCAGGGATTCACCCGCCACATTTTCAGGTTGCAAAGCTTCCATTTGTGCCTCCTTAATTTGTGTGGATAAGTGGGAATGGATAGTCATGGTCAGAGATTTGACCCTCCGACCAGTGTATTCTTTTCGACTGAGGGCGTCAGCTACTACGTTGGCCTTGCCAGGATGATAACAAATTTTGCATTCGTAGTCATTTAGTAACTCAACCCATCGTCGTTGTCGCATGTTGAATTCCTTTTGATCGAAAATGTGTTGAAGGCTCTTGTGATCGGTGAAAATAGTACTCTTTGTTCCGTATAAGTAGTGCCTCCAGATCTTCAGAGCAAATACCACTGCTCCTAACTCGAGATCGTGTGTCGTATAGTTCACTTCGTGTGTCTTAAGCTGTCGGGAGGCATAAGCGATAACCTTCCCTCTCTGCATAAGAACACAACCAAGTCCTTGATTTGACGCATCGCAATACACTACGAAGTCTTCTATCCCTTCGGGGAGGGATAGTATCGGTGCGGTGCACAAGGCCTGCTTTAGTGTCTGGAATGCCTTCTCTTGTTTCGCTTCCCAGTCAAAGGCCACGCCTTTCTGGGTTAATGAAGTAAGAGGTTTCGCAATGCTATAAAAGTTCTTTATGAATCTGCGATAGTAGCTAGCTAGACCTAGAAATTGACGAATTTCTGTAGGTGTCTTTGGTGCCGACCAGTTCTCAATGGCCTTAATTTTGGAGGGGTCCACGTGTATACCTTTCTCGCTAACAACGTGGCCTAAAAATTCGACTCTTCGAATCCAAAATTCGCATTTAGAGAACTTCACATAGAGTTTCTCCGTTCGCAATGTTTCTAGGACTTTTCGTAGGTGCTGACTATGCTCTTCCTTACTTCGAGAGTAGATAAGTATATCATCGATAAAGACGATGACGAACTGATCCAAGTAAGGGCAGCATACCCTATTCATTAGGTCCATAAATACTGCTGGTGCATTGGTTAATCCGAACGGCATCACTACAAATTCGTAGTGTCCATAACGAGTTCGGAAAGCTGTCTTTGGAATGTCCCCCTCTAGAACTCGTAATTGGTGATATCTGGATCGTAGATCTATTTTGGAGAAGTAGTTCGCTCCTTGAAGTTGATCGAATAGGTCGTCAATACGGGGTAGAGGATAGCGGTTCTTGACAGTAAGTTTGTTCAGCTCTCTGTAGTCGATGCACATACGGAACGATCCGTCTTTCTTCTTTACAAACAAGACCGGTGCTCCCCAAGGTGAGAAACTTGGTATTATGAATCCTTTTTGAAGGAGTTCATTAATTTGACTGGAAAGTTCCTGCATCTCTGCTGGTGCAAGACGATAAGGCGACTTCGCTACTGGGGTAGCTCCTAGAACTAAGTCGATTCTGAACTCGACTTCGCGTTGTGGTGGTAATCCTAGTAGTTCTTCTGGAAAGATATTGGGAAATTCGCGTATTACCGAGATGCCCTTGATGTCCTTCAGTTCTTGACTGGCATCAACAATGTGCGCTAGGAATGCTCGACAATCCTTCCGCAAGCACTTGCGAGCTTGGATGCACGAAATGATGCGAAGGTTTGTACTAGATTTGTCGCCGTAGATAACTAATGTTTCGTTGTTAGGGAGATTAAGATGGAATGCTTTCTCAAAGCACATGATGTTGGCGCGAAGAAGACTCAACCAATCCATGCCGACTATGACGTCGAAACTTTTAATTTGGATCGGCATGAGATTGATTGGGAAAGAATTGCCGTCTAAAGTTAACGTACAGCCCATGTATATGCAGTTAGTGTTTTCGATTTTTCCATTGGCCATCTCTACAGTGAATGATTTTTCTAACTTGCTAGGTTTAGGTTTAAGTAAATGAATAAAGTTTTGACTCACGAAGCTTCTCTCCGCTCCACTATCGAATAATATGCATGCATAGGAATTATCGAGAAGGAACGTACCAGTAACTATAGTTGGGTCAGCTACAGCTTCGTCGTGGCCTATTGCCAAAACTCGTTCCACACCTCCGGTGCCTGCTGCCTTAGGACAGTTCCTCTTGTAGTGGCCCACCTCGCCACAACCGTAGCAAGTCTGCCCTACACCCGCACCGGGAACTTGAGTGATCGGCTTTGCGGGGTCCTTGCAGAAACGGGCTGTGTGTCCCTTCCTGTTGCAGTTGGCGCACTGCATTTCCTGACAAGGTCCATGGTGGTGGTAATTGCATTTGGTGCACTTTGGGAGGTTACCTACATAAGGCTTTGTTGGGTAGGTATTTGTAGGAGCTGTAGTAGGTATAGTGGTAGCATTCACTGAAACCAGTTGTTTCTTTGCGGATTCCTGGGAAGACCCACCCTTCCCTTTATTCCACACTCTCTTCCTGCTATTGTTGTTGTTGTTGTTGTTGTTGTTGTTGTTGTTGTTGTTGTTGTTGTTGTTGTTGTTTCCTTTCTGTGGTTCTGGTATAGAAGTGGTTGAGTTCCGATGACCTACGTAGTCAATCAGAGATTGTGCCAGTTCCTTAGCACTTTCAAAGGTGTCAGGTTTGGAAGCTAACACGCTTGATCGAAGTTGGGGCGTCAGTCCCCAGATGTACCTTTCTATTTTCTTGCTCTCGGGAGCAATCATATCTGGACAAAGAATTGCCAGCTCGCAGAATCTGTTGGTATAAGTAGCGATGTCGGTACCAACCATTCCGAGAGTCCATAGCTCGTGTTCAAGCTTTTGAATCTCTCCCCGTGGGCAGTATTCTCTCATCATCATGACTTTCAGGCTCTCCCAGCTTATGGAGTTTGGCACGATTAGGGTAAGTACTTTAACGTGGCCATTCCACCAAGTTAAAGCTTTATCAATAAGGGTGAAAGTTGCAAATTTGATTTTGCTGTGCTCGGGACAGGAGCAGATTTCAAAGACTGCCTCCGTCCTTTCAATCCACTGCCTCAGGGCCATCACACCACCAGTTCCATAAGACATCCGGGGCTTGGCATTGGTGAAGTCCTTATAGGTGCATTCTCGAGGTGGTCCATGACTCTCGCCATGGTTGGATGGGTGTGTGCCAGATCCCGAGCCATTAGTACTCGAGTTATTGATCTGTGACATGGCAGCTGCCACCGCTGCGGTGACTGCTGCTTGGAACATGACGGCATCAAATTGAGGTGGTGGAGGTGGTACAGGTGTTTCCCCACCGTTGTTTCGCCTTGGGTTCCTACGTGGAGGCATCCTTCAACTATGGGTTGAAAAGACAAGGATAAGAATTCCATAGAATAGAAAATGTATGTGTCTCATGAACTAAATTGCTATAGTTCAACAACAGATGATAGTATGAGTCTTAAAATAGAAGAATGAAAGTTATTTGTAAGACTGAAAGTATGAAACAAGTATTTGGTTTCTTAAAGACCATTCAAAGTTTGAACGAAATACTTAACGTAGTAGTAATAGTGTCACTTATATTAATATAAAAGTTGTTACAATGATCATGAAAATTTGACCCCTATAAGGGTCTCCGATTACAAAGTTCGAGAAATTTAAAGACTTTTAGCCGAGGTCCTAAGCTATAACAAAATTTGAGTCCTTGACAAGCACTACTTGCGTCGTAGGTTGCGCTTGGAGCTTGACTCCGCATCTGATTGCTTCGACTCCATTAGACGCCTATCAAAAGTGACTTGTTGTTCCCTCAGCTCAGCGAGGGCTGCAATCATTTGCGCTTGAAATGCTTCGGTTTGGAGTTGAGCATTGTCTTGCATCATGTCCAGCCTACGGATGTCAGAAGTGTGAACCTGCACTTCCACATTGACATCCCGGAGTCGGCTAGCTTGAACTCCGGACTGATAGGACTGATTGGCTAACTTACCAACCATTACCGGGAGTGCTCGATCAGCCGAACCTCCACCGTGGACATCATAGAAGTCCCGGCACATGTCGTAGGGAGGGCGTAGGTTTTGCTGTTGGCTCCAATGGTGGAGGTGACTTCCCCAGACGGGAGTCGGTCCTTGAAAGTTCCTTACGAAGACGGGAGGTTGAATGGGTGGTGGATCGATAACTTCCGGCTCTGAGTCGGTACCGGAGTCATCACCCACTTCTATGGGTTCCTCGTCCTCTTCGGGATCATCTTCGATCCATCCTCCGTTGCCTTGGTTGGGAAAGTAGGGGTCGCCAGGGTGGTGAAATCCAGCCATTTGACTGTACGAGAAATAGGGTTATAAGAATTGAATAAAGTTGGAACATGCAAAACATGTAAGTTAAACTAGTTTAGATAGCAAATACTCCTATAGTTTTTAAATTCTTGTGTTTGATTCTAGTAAGGGTTTGGTAAGTTTTGACTTGTTGCTTGCTACGATCATTCCTCGATATACGTTGGTCCAATCTCGGGCAAATATAGTTGATCACGCTATATTTGTCCAAAATCTGATTACATATATCGAGTCTTAATCGTAGTGTCAACTTGTCTAAATACTTGGATAGTTGGATAACATGAAAATAATTTGTGGTATGCATGTAATTGTAGTTAAATGAACTATCAATTTAAGTTGAACGCAATGCTGCTTAAGCGTAAAAAGAAAATTTGTTTTGTCAGAGGGTATTAGTCCCTTAAGCATTTATAGTTTGTATATCTTATGTGGTTCGATATACTTAGTTCACTATAAACATTGCTCTGATACCAATCTGTCACACCCCCAAACTTGAACGGCGGAAACGTTCGGGGGCGGACGACTTCATGTGGTAACGTAACAAATGAATACATAGTAAAGAAAGCAATACAACCATCATATATATAATTGAAAGTTTACATTTGTCTAAAGTTACATGTTCAAAACCAATTACAATATGATGTCAAAAATACGAGATTTAACTGGCGCCGCAGCATCCCTTCATCAAAAGCGTAATGAATACCTGAAATTACTGATTTCCTGGGACATACAAGTAATTTTGAAAGAGTAGATCAGCATTTAAGCTGGTGAGTTTCATAAGTAGCCTTCACTCAAGACCAATGTTTGTTTCCAAAATGTATGTAAGTGTAAAATAACCAATGTGTTTTGAAAACCTTGTAAATCAATGCATTTTTAATACCCCATGTGAGTTTTATAACCATACTATTGACTCGGAATGCCTATACACAACGTTCTTCAGGCGTTGGAATGTTATGACGTTTGTCACCCCAAACGGTGGACTGCAGCTAACAGTCAGGGCGCGGGTTGTCAAGCCCGTATAGATCTATACACAAACACCATGCTCCCCCTCCAAGGGATTCTGGTATATAATAAAGGACTTGAAATGTGTACTCGAACGTACATGAAGTTAGTGTCTCACAAAACCGTGGTATAAAAACAGATCTACTTGTTAAAATGTTACGTTTGTTCTTGTATACGAAAGTGACTTCTTGAAATTCATGTTTCTAGTACATAAGAGTGAGAAATTTGTTCGTAAAACTATACCTATTATAGTTTTCTAACAGTGTGTCTCGTTTGTTTAGAAATAAGGAATCATTTGTTTATGAAAGCATAGATTTTTGGTGTAGAGTCTAAGATAGACAAGTATAATCTACGAAAAGTTTAGTTTATACATGCATTACAACAAATTTATATTTCAAAAGATAGAATGCTATTTTAACATATGTTATATATATATATATATATATATATATATATATATATATATATATATATATATATATATATATATATATATATATGAAAGTTCCTTAAAAGTTTGTAAATCGCATGTGATTTGAATGTATGAAAGCATATAAAAGAGTTCTTTATGTAAGACACGATAATACTCGTGTGTTTTACTTGTAATCCCCCCCCCCCCCCTGAAAGCATATAAAAGAATTTATAAAATATTTAAAAGGTAAATTAAGGGGTATGAACTCACTTGAAAGTTTGAAGATAGCGAGGTGGAAAACCGGGCAGAGTTTCGTCTCGGGAAACGGATTTGTCTCGGGATTCTCGGGAATCTCGGGAGTAAAATCGACCCTCGGGACTTGAGCAAAAAGACCAGAGCTTCGGGTTTGAACGGGCACGGAAAACGAGGCAAGATTGTGAGAGAAAGGAGAGAAATGAGCATTTTTCTCGGAAGCCCTCGCATTCTATTTATAGGAGGGCTGAACCGCCTCGGTACACGGGGCGTACGCTCGTACGCAGCGCGTACGCGTACGTCATGCATGACCGAAGCCTCGACTGCCTCGACTTCGGATGGGACGGATCGGATCGGATGGGACAGCGGGTCGGACGGGTCGGAAGCCTCGGATAGGGCGACGTGGACGATCAGAGGCCAAGTCTCTCGGGTACGCAGGGCGTATAGGGGTACGTAGCGCGTACCTCGGATGAGGACGCTGACTTCTCTTCGGATAAGGCTTGAATTTTGATTTAAATAAATATATAATTTATTTAATAAACTTCAAAAATTCATATCTTCTTCATACGAACTCCGTTTTCGATGGTATTTATATTCACGCGTAGGTGAGACTACGCTCTACAACTTTCGTTTAGACTCCGTTGGCAAATTCCGAAATTATTTTTTTATTATTTATTTTATATGTCATCGTGTTTAAGGAATTTCTTTGAAAATTCATAACTTCTTTATCTGATGTCGGTTTTTGCCAGACTTTTTACCGCTGAAATACCATTGTTGAGACCTTCGATTCTCGTTTAGGTCATTCCGGCCAAAAGTCGCTCGATCTCCGATTCGAGTTTTTAGCTGTCTGATGCTAAGCTGAACTTGGAAAAATCATAACTTCGATATATGAAGTCGGATTTGGGCGTTCTTTTTACGTACGATCATGGTTTAAAGACATTTAAACATAGAAAGAATTTAAATAGAACTATTTGTACATTTTATTATGAAAGTAAATTTTATTACTTAAAAGTGGTTACAATACTTGACCCTTTTAGGTCATTACAAAGAGTTGAAATATCGGGTTGTCACAAATATGAGATTGACGATGCGAGGAGGTGTTGGAGGGTAGCGACAGCCGGAAAGGGGGCTGTGACTGGCGTCGAAAGTAGAGGAGATTGTGGGAGGCGAGGAAGAGATGAACGAGTGTGGGAGGACACGAGGATAAGCGCGTCTTTTTTTTTCAGATGCCCTTTTAGATCTTACCGAATTAGATGCATTTTTAATTTTCAGTTTGTTTTTTAAGTGCTAAACAAATAATCTGAATCCTTAAGGTTGAGACATAGCCACTTTTAAGAGGCATCAAGTGGTAAACAAATAGCCCCTTAGTTCTCTCAGATCTTGGATTATATCATCTAAAACCCTTTCCTCCACTATCACTTCTCACAGGTTTGTTGCTTTTGAATATTAAGAAATTTTTCTTAAAAAACTTCTTCGAATTACTAACTATTAAGGCTTTCTCCTCACTCGTGAACTCGTCATCGGTAACATCAGTGTCCAAATCTTCAACAATTACTTTGGATTTCTTTACTAGCGATTCCTTCTTTTGCAAAAAATTCAAGAGAGATCCTATATTGGGAATTGACTTCACATCTTTAGTTTCAAGTCATTTCATGATAGCAACCACCCAAGCTAGACTATAATTTCATGAGCTTTTATAGCAGATAAAATCAATCTCCATTATGATGTTAATCCATTCATGAAAGTCACTTTTTGCTTGATGTCTGATATTTTCAACTCGTATTTTAACATTCTACTTAGTAAATGATTGAATCTATTAGCCACTTGATTAATTGATTCATCAAATTTCTGTTTGAATGATCCAAATTCTGAAAGAAGAATTTTTTTTATATAATGTGTTTGATATGCATCTTCTGAGTAAAATTCCTTCGATCATTTCCAAATTTCATTAGTAGTAGGTAAAGAGCTTATGAGTCTAAATGTATCTTGTGGAAGAGCAAAACGAAGATTTCTTTTTGCTCTCAAGTTTCTTTGAAGTCTTTGTTTCTCATATGTGGTTAAATCAGTATTATTTGTAATGAACTCATCTAAATAAGCCAGAGTAATGATATATTTTTTTTTCTTTTGAGCATTGATGAGGACCTTTGACAATAGCTTGCTAGATGCTTGAACTATAAGTTTTAATTCCATTAATGTGATCTTCAAAATGTAGAACCCAAACCTCATAATCTTTTAGGAACAAAATTAGAATTCTAGTAGTAGAACAAATGCTACCAGGAAGATTAAAAGCAATAAAATGAGAATTGTCTTTAGAAATTATTTCAGAAAAATTTGAGTAAGAAATCAAATCTATGAGGTGTAAGGTCACACCTTATGATTTGATTAATCAAACACAATTACACAATGACCACCAACACCAAAGTCAGCATCAACTCAAGAATAATCAGCGTCAGTGTGGAGTCCGTAATCTTTACAGATCATTGGGTATTAGGAAATACCACATCATTATTCATTAACAAAGATGGACGTAATTTATAGTTACTACAGTTAGAAATTTTAGAAATCATATATTGTTGTTAATTACTATCTTATACATTTTATTAATTAAATAACAATATTAATATATATTATAAATACGAATAAATATTTTAAATCAAGAATGGTTAAAACGAGATAATTGCAAAGTTATTTAGGTCGAATCTCCATGCCCTCCACGATAAGACCACTCTTTCGGTTTTGACGAGTTACCTCCTCAAGCACCATCTCAACCTCCCCATCATCTCCTTCCTTGTACTCGAATTCTCCCAACTTAATCTCCATCCATCCATCCTTTCTCTTATGAGGAACCACATAGTTTTCTTGCACACGCCTTGGTCTTCGGAGATAAACATTTTCAGTCTCCATTTCTATCCCACCATAACTTACCCTAGATTTTGCGGGCACAGCAAGTCCGCTGCAATCATCGGTGGTTCGAAAGACAAGATATGCCACATATATACTCTTTTGTGACAGCTTCACGGCTGCTACTTTGCCGTGGATTTCAAGCCACCATACTTCTCTCAGTATGCACACCTCCGGGAACCTGCACAAAGGGCAATGTATTCGTATGAATACCAAATGCACTATGTGTGTGTGTGTGTGTGAGAGAGAGAGAGAGAGAGAGAGAGAGAGAGAGAGAGAGAGAGAGAGAGAGAGAGTACCTTGATTCCGGTACATGTCCCCATTCCCAGTATCGAGTGTCATCCTGCCATTCAATGGATAGATCGTTTGCCTCCAACATATAAAACTTTTTCCCATTCTCCTGCTTGTCGATTTGGGAGATCAGTTTGTGGAATAATTACGCGGCCAAATTTTAGCCGAAGTTGCTTAACAGTTATATGAAAAACTATAGTTTCCTCATGTGTCATTAGATTTGAACAATAAGCAGAGGTAAGTAAAGTTACTTTTTAGAGCGAAAAACGAGAATAAATCCATTCTTTTGTTGAAAATATAACTTTATACAAAAGATTAGAATCATAGTTACAGAAAATATGCAATAGCTAATATCATATTATATTGTCTATGAATGATAGTTTTCATTCTTGCTATGAAATTAAAATATATTTCCTAAAAAATATGGAATAAAGGACTTACTTGAATATTTAGTGCTTCCTCGATTCCCTCGATGATCCTGTCCATGGTAGGGCGTTTCTTAATGTCCATGTTAATGCACTCATGTGCAATTTCATTAAATTTATGAAAAGAACTCATATCAATCTTCCCTTTGAGAGCAGTATCTATTAGCTTGTCAAGTCCATCAACGAGTTGATGGTCATCATAATAGCTTCTGACCATGTCGATCATAGATTGTGTCTTAGTATCTTCAAAGCGCCTTACATGATAAGCCATCATCCCACTTGATATTTCAAACATTACGACTCCAAACGAGTATATGTCCGACTCTTTAGAGAGCCTACGTCTTTCATTGTAAACCGGATCAATGTAACACATTGTACCACAAGCCCTTGTCAAGACTTGGGTTTCTACCTGATTTCTTGGACTTAATCTTGATAAACCAAAATCACATATTTTGGCTTCCATATTTTCGTCTAACAAAATATTTGCACTCTTAACATCTCTATGAATTACTCTCCTGTGCTCACCAACACCAGAGTGTAGGTACTTTATCCCTCTTGCTGCCCCCAAGCAAATCTTCAGGCGTTGTACCCATGTCAGGCAACGCCTCTTATTTGGGTCTTGGAGGTGATGATCAAGGCTGATGTTAGTAGCATACTCGTAGACTACAATTTGCTCATTTGCCTCTTCACAGTAACCAATGAATGGGATGATGTTTGGATGATTGAAATTTGAAACCATCTTGACTTCATTTTTGAACTCGACGTTTCCTTGACGACTAGTAGGATTAAGGCGTTTGATGGCAACTAAGCGGTTATTCTCAGAGAGTTTTCCTTTGTAGACCATACCAAAACCACCATCTCCGACTTGAGTTTCTTCACTGAAGTCATTTGTGGCCTGAATGAGCTCCTCTAGTGGAATTCGACATTTTTCTAGGTTTACCCTTGAAGAAGACATTATTTTTTTATTTTGGTGATTATGTAGAGTTATGGTAGTAGCAGCTTTTCTGTGAAAATATATAGAACTGAGTTTGGTAATTAGAAGCGCGTACCTATATTGGCCATGGCTTAAGAATCTTATAAGTTATAACCGTTGACTGACTTCTATCTAGTACATTTTATCTTAGCAAGACATATGATAGTTGCAGGAGTGGAATTAAAATTAGTAATGAAATCTCGAAGTTAACATAATAAAATAACAATGCCATAAAAGTCGAAGTGTCAGACGTAATTTTCAAACATAATAACTAGGGAACAATGCATGTGGATCAAATATGAAAGAGTCAAATAAATCTAGGAATGTCCATTATGGCGGCTTTTTTTTCAAGTGGTGATTAGTTAGTTGATTCAGATAGAGTCCATCGCAATTTTAATACGAGATTTTTATTTATTTATGTATTTATTATTATTATTATTATTATTAAATTACATGAATGGTCCCTATAATTTGGGGTAATTTATGCGTTTGATCCCTATGATTTAGGATAATTTACGCGATGTACAACAAGATGCAATGCCGTTTTTTGGCGTGTCCATCTCATTAACTGATTCCAACATAAAGAGTAAATTACATGAATGGTCCCTATGATTTAGGGTAATTTACGCGTTTGGTCTCTAATTTATTTTTTTAACTCGGAAGGTCAATATTGTTCGTTTTTGTTACGCGTTTGGTCTCTGTTTTACCTAAAAAGACTATTTTGCCCTTGATTTTTTAATTTATTTAAATAAACACACCCTCAACCCCATCGCCCTCACCTTACCTTACCTACCCCATCATTTTTTCCTATTTAAATAGTGGTCTTTTAGGTAAGACAGAGACCAAACGCGTAACAAAAACAAATGGTAAGGACCAAGCACATGACAAAAACAAACAATAAGGACCTTCCGAGTTAAAAAAATAAGTTCGGGACCAAACGCACAAATTACTCCAAACCATAAGGACCATTCGTGTAATTTACTCAAACATAAATTATAGAACACCAAGAAGAAAAATAAAAATTCATTTCATGGAGTTAAGGTTGATACAATAGTTTTAGAATAAAAAGCGAAGAAAATAGGAAATTCTTCAAAATTTGTGAAGGTAAACATTGATGATTATATTACTTACACATATTTTAGGAAAGAGGAGTAAGGCAAAATAAGGTTAAAATGGGTGATTAAAAGTCAATACCTTTTTTGCCATTCGAGCAACTGTCGAGAACATTAACTCGTTAAGTTTTCACCAACCGAGGCTATCAAAGTTATCGTTGTACTTCACTAGCAACTATTTCTAATAAATTCTTAATATATTGTTCATCGCATTCGGGTTGTCACCACTCATATTAAGGAAATTTCCTAGAAAGTTCGTTATCACCATCACAATTGACAAATTCCCTACTAGAAAACAGCCCTTTAATGACACGCAAACAATGACACTCACCGATTTACGATACGCATTTTCTGTGTGTCCTTAAAGTAATAGCTTTCTAGAATTTGAAGGATACAAGACATGCATTTTTTGTGTGACCTAAAATTAGTGTCCAACAAAAAAAAAATTACGAACATGGAGGGTGCTTTTCTTAAATGTGTGTCTTCTATAAATGTCGCATTATAATTTTTTTAGCCAAACGCGCGTTTTTAAAGGGGGAAATTGAAATAGTCTGAAATTCTAAAATTTTGAGTAGCCCGCTTCTACACTATCTCCTCTGGATCTATCTCTCTTCATTCTCTCACTCCATTCTCTCTGTAAATTATAAGCCATCGCCACCACCATTGAACCTTAAAAACTCAATCCACACTTCACGCTTCTGTGATTCTCTCCTCTTCGGCTGTCTAATCTCCGATTTCGCTCTAAAAACATTGATTGAACTCCTAGCTTCACCTATTGTCTACCAAAAATAAATGTTGATTGCAACCACCTTCAAGCACGATACCTCTCAGCTACACATCCAAAATAAGAACATACAACACTCTCAAAAACCCCCTTTAGCTTCTTCATTATTCTCGACATCGTGTGATTTCTAGGGCTCGAAGCAACCTCCTCTATCTTACAATGAAAATTATTTCCCCTTCCCTTTCCGACCCTTTCAGAGCGATTTCTAGGGCTTGAATCAACATTTACCCTTGTCGACAATCCATCTAATGCCCTCATCGCATTTTCTTACCTTTCGAAAATTCTCTTGGTGTTCCAGCTGAAGCAACTTGGCTTAATACATATGAAAGATTATCACCATGTTGGAAATCATATGTTCGTCCTTCTCAGGTAAATCATTTGTCCTTCCTTCTCAGGTATTGACAGTGTTTTTTTTTTTTTTTTTTTTTTTTTTTTTTTTTTTTTTTATTATTTTAATTTGCTTTCAGTTAATTCAGATTTTCATGTTAGTCCAAACGAAAACAATGTTTAGGTTATGAATCTGATGTCGAACTAAATAATTAAACTCATAAAGTGATCATTTATTAAGCTATTAGAAGCAAAATCAACTTTTAGGATTAAGAATCTCGTATTGGACTAAATGATTAATCTTAGAGTGAATTAATTAAGTTGTTGGAAACAAATTTAATGCTCAGGGACCTCATATATATTCATCAACATCTTTTTCGGAGAAAACAAGTGGTTTTTTCATATTCATGAAGGTTCCTTATCTCCTCTCCTTTTTAACAGAGATCTAATTGATTCGTTGGTGAATTCTCTGCAGTCTGCAATTCCAATTGTTATATCAAGAGTTAACCAGGTGGATGTTGCGAGACTTGATGTTGAGATGTCAGCCATGTTGAAAGAGCAATTGGTCAAGGTTTTCTATGTAATGAAGGTATATTATGAAATAATCTAGTTTTTTCTTTTTGTTTTCTTTTTTAATTTCTTATCAAATCTTATCCTTTTGGGATTAGCCAGCATTGCTATTTTAGTACGAAGTTGAGCTTGATGCGTTCCTTGAGTTTCTCATTTGGAGGGACTTGGACTCTCTATATGGTATTGTGTTGCTACAGTTAGTGGGCAATATATTTGGACTCGTCTATAGTCTTTTTTTCTTTTCGTCGAGGGGGTGATTCTAATTAGGTATATGCTATTCCATGTTTAGAATTATGTAATTGCAATCCTTTTCATTTTGATGGTTTTGCTAATTGGAATACGTTAATGGCCTAGTGCTGCTGGAACTTATTTATAACTATCTTTTGAAACAAACCTTATTATTATTATCATTATTATTATCATTATTATTATCATGATCGTGATCGTGATCGTGATCATTATCATTATCATTATCATTATCATTATCATTATCATTATCATTATCATTATCATTATTATTATTATTATTATGAGACAATTGTCAATTTTTGACAACCACCAACAGCATCTTCATGTCACCTTCTCAAGCGAATAGATCTATGCTGGGAACGGCAACTAGGGTAACAAGTCGAAACCCTAGCCGCCGTCACCTTCAACCCCCTACTAGATCTCGTCGTATGTTTAAAAAACCCTATCTTTTTCCTTAGTTTGAGACTGGATTCACATGAGTGTTCCTCCAATTCACTCAAATGAAGGCTTCGATACTAACTTGTAACATTCATAAAATTCACAAAAAAATTAAAACTTTTTAAACATTCCAAAACAATTCATTGTTTACAAATTGTTTTCAAAATAATTCAATATAAGATTTTTCCCAGAAATCACAACATGAAAAATGAGGAGGTGCACGATCATGCCTTTGCCTTCCCGTGATCATCCAAAGTACCTGAAACAAAATCCACAACTATATGCACAAAGCTTAGTGAGTTCCCCCAAAGTAGCATCCCACACACAATAATACATATCACAAACAACATATTATGGGTCCAATCAACTATCGGATGGGAATACCCCAAGCCCCTCAACCATCGGGTTGGAATGCCAATCATACTATGGGTCCAATCAACCATTGAGTTGGAATACCCCAGGCCCCTCAACCATCGGGTTGGAATGCCAATCATACTATGAGTCCAATCAACCATCGGGTTTGAATACCCCAGACCCCTCAACCATCGGGTTGGAATGCCAACATACTATGAGTCCAATCATCCTCGGGTGGAATACTCTAGGCCCTCAACCATCGGGTTAGAATACCTCGGCCTGTTGGCTTACGCACAAAGCAGTGAAGCCTCAGCCACCTATCAAACATGTGCACATATAATATATAATCACATAATAGTCTACAGCTAGTTAACCGATCTAACATATCATAAACATAGTAACATCCTATCTACCAGGATACAGATCTAACAGTTCATAACAAGATAGCAACATCCTATCGACCAGGATAACGATCTAACAGATCATAATAGCATAACAACATCCTATCTACTAGGATACCAATCTAACAGATCATAGCAGTACTAAAGCATACAACAAATCAGCATAACAATCTAAAGGGCCGACCTTGGTGCCATATACCCTGTCAGTACAGTGAGGAAAACTCACCTCACAAGTGATGTTGAACTGGTAGAAATCAAGTCTCGACTCGTACCTCCAAATTCAACTGCATGCGACCACTATATGACTAATTCTATTAAAACCCCAATTTACCAAAATACCCCTAGAAGTCAAACTTGGTCAACCCTGGTTAAAGTCAACAGTCAACAGTCAAGGTCAATAGTCCATATTGACCCAACTCATCGAGTACAGCTAGCAACTCATCGAGTTCCTCTAATGTTCAAAAAACCGGGAAAAACCCTAACCAACTCGTCGAGTTATCTCACCAACTTGTCGAGTTTACTCGGAATTCAGAAAGCGGGAAAACTCGGCTCAAATCATCGAGTTAGCTAAGCAACTCGTCGAGTTCCTTCAGTTTTATTCACACTCAGTCATTTCTAGTCGAATCTAAAGCTCCAAACTACAGATCTAGTCCCTTAGGGTTAAGATAACATGTAAAGTTGCTAACTTTATGTCCATGCATGGCACCAAAGGGGTTAAAACACTCATACCATGTAAAACACCATGGGAGCCTAAAGGAGTCCATATCTGAAGCCATGTCCTCATGACAAGCTCAAACCCGATAATGACTCCATAATGTACCAAAAATGGCCATATTTCTTCATAAGATTAGATCTAAGCATTAGAAGATCAAGGTTTCAACTTTATACCTCAAGTTGGTTGCCAATACATAGTACATTCCGGATCTATAGTCTCCTCCTCACTCCAATCTCTTCAAACTTCAAAATCCTTCCAAAAGAGCACCAAAAGTGACTTTACAAGCTCTCTCTCACACACACAAGAAGGTATAAGGCTCGAATTAGGGTTTCATTGGACAGGGGAGGTGGTAAGGGAGGCTACAATGGGTTATAAGGTCCTTTAAATAGTGTGCAAAACCTAAAAATTAGGGGTTTTCACAACCAGCTTCAACTCGTTGAGTTGGGTCCTCCAACTCGCCGAGTAGGTTCTAAAATTAACATGGCCATTTTGGTCTGTACATGACAAGTTGGAGCCTCCCAACTCGTCATGTTGCCCTGAAAATATAAATATAAAAGCTTTATATTTATACCTAGGAATTGGCATGCTACAAATCTCCCCCACTTGAACTAGGCTTCGTCTTCGAAGCCTGCTGCGACGAACAACACCAAATAATTCTCCCGCGTCTCGTCCTCTAGTGTCCAAGTTCACTTAGATCTCCTCCGATGTTGCCACTGTACCTTTACTAAAGGTATTTCCTTGCTACGTACAATCTTCACCTTCCTTTGCAAAACAATCACTGGCCTCTCTACATAGTTCAGGCGCTAGTCGCCGTGAATATCACCTAGTGATACAATCGCCTCCTAATCTAATATGCACTTTCCCAGCTGCGAGACTTGAAAAGTGTTGTGAATCTGACTGAGCTCCTCTGGAAGTTCTAGTCCATACGCCATCTTGCCAACCACGATAATAACCCGAAATGGTCCAATGTATCTGGGACCTAACTTTCCCCTCTTCCTGAAATGGATCACACCCTTCCAGGGCGAGACCTTCAGTAGTACCATGTCACTAACATGAAATTTCAACTCGGATTGGCGTAGGTCAGAGTAACTCTTTTTCCGACTCTTAGCAGTCTGCAACCGCCGTTTGATCTACTAAATCATCTCGGTTATCTGTAGGACCACCTCAGTTCGACCCATGATTCGGTGACTAACTTCTCCCCAGCAGACTGGGGTACGACACTTTCGCCCATACAACAACTCAAATGGCAGAGCAACAATGCTGGAGTGAAAGTTGTTGTTGTTGGAGAATTCTGTAAGGGGTAGGTAGGAATCCTATCTCCCACCAAAGTTAATGAAACATGCCCGTAACATGTCCTCGAGAGTCTGAATGGTACGCTTACTCCGCCCGTCTGTCTACGGGTGGTACGCGATACTGAATGCAGTATCGTGCCCAATTCCTCATGGAACTTCCATCACACCCCCAAATCGAGACGACGAAAACATTCGGGGGTGGAGAGCGCCATGTATAGTATCACAAAAATTGCATCATAGTAATCAAAGTAAACACAACAATTACATTGGATATATATAAGGTATTTACATCTGTTCGATACATAGTTTGTATACATCAAAAGTATAACGAAAGTATAAAAGACGTGACTCTATAAGCCCTGTCTTCTTAAAAGCCTGCAGGTGTACCTGTCTACTGATTCCCTGAGAATACAAGCGATTTTGAAGTGTATAAACATTTAAGTTGGTGAGTTCATAAGAATGTTTTTGTAATGAAACTTGCCATTGAATCTGTGAAAATGTTTGTATGATTCTCATGAAAATTGTAACATCCCGAGTTCAGGTATACCTCGTAATCATTGGTCTTTGAGTGATTGTCCCTTTTAGTCCCTTTATGGGATAAGGTGGTGAATGAGTATGCGGGGCGTATGTGAGTGTACGCTCCGTGTACTCGTATGCGTGCATTTGACGCAGAAGCCACCTAGTACGTTGGGCGTCCTAGAGGGTACGCTGGGCGTACTAGGCCCAGAGTGAAAACCCTAATTTTGGGTGAGTCCTCTATATAAAGGAATTGATGGCCTCATTTTTGGCCACCATTCTCAGACATCAAACCCTAAGTGTACCCCAACCCTCGTTTTAGAGCTTGTGAGTGCATTTGTGAGCCTTTGAGAGTTTTTGTGGGTTCTTGAAGAGAAGAGAAAGCTTTGGAGAAGAAGGAGTGGGAGTCCAAGCTCTTGCATTTGAGCAAATATGAGTTGGGAGCTTCATATAGAGGTATAAAGCTTCAAACTTTACCACTCTTTTGTTATGTGCATCATATAAGAGACTTTTAGGGTTTTGTCCCAAAAGGTGGAGACTTTATGATATCTTGAATTCCAGAGACTAGGACCAATCCCTTTTGAGTATATTAGTGGTGTAATGTCATAAAAATCTAATCTTGGTCGTTGGAATCAATCCATTCATGAGTTATGAGCTTCTTGAGTCACTGACTTTATGGGTTAAGAGCTATTAGAGAGTCTAGATCTGAAATATAAGCCAAGGTCTTAACTGTTAAAGACCAAACAAGTGAGAAGGGTGAAACTGGAGCATACGTCGGGCGTAATTTCAGTACGCACAGCATAGGGGTCGCGCATCCCCGATGCCTACATGGCAGCCGAGTACGCCCAACATAAGGAGCTGGTATGCGCAACGTACTCCCTGCCTTGACTTTTGTTTGACTTTTTGGGTTTGGTCAATTTATGGACATTTATGGCCAATAAGGGGTAAAATGGTCTTTTGCCCTTCTGTGAGTTAGTGTAGCCTCTTGAGAGTCGTGATTAATTAGGGATAATTGTCGTGTATGTTAGGCGGAGGCTAGGCCAATGATTTGAGTTCGAGATTTGATGACTTCTTGCAAGGTGAGTCTTCTCACTATACTTACCTTGAGTGGTACATTTGTGTGATTGAGCTGTTTATTGTGCTTATCTGTGTATTTGATAATCTGCATTATGTCTTTGTGATTTATGCTGAGTATTGTTACTGCGTTGGGACCAGAGGGTCCCAATGAGACACATTGACCGGAGGGTCTAATCGAGTTATAACATAGAATGGCTAATGATTTGTGTGTGGTATCTTGGGGAACTCACTAATCTTCATGCGTACCATGTTATGTGTTATGTGTTTCAGGTACTTCCGATGATCGCGGGAAGGCCCCGGCTTGATTGTACCCACACTCATATTGAAGGTATGTTTTAGAGGATCCTGGTTTTTGTGATAAACAACTTTTGATAAATAAAATGTATTAATGTTGATACTTGAGGTTTTCAGTAAGTATGAAATGTGATTATTATGTTTGAAAATGAAAATTTTGGTTTGAAAATTTTCGGTGTTACAAGTTGGTATCCGAGCATTGGTTTGAAGGATTTGGATGCACCTCCGGGTGTGTTTGGACTCTAACTGAGGATTTGAGAAAAAAATTCAAAAGAAATGATTTTTCTAAAACGAGAAAGAGCTTTAAGAGAAAACGAGTTGGAGCGGTGTGTACAATCAGCCAGAGCCTGAGCCGTGATTTCCCAAAATGCCCCTACTTTTGTGTTATAAGATATTTATGAAATATTCTATTAGAATTGCATGATAGAAATTAGGCTAGGTATTTCATATTCTAGGGCTAGAGTTGCCTGATTTGTGATACCTTAGCCTAGGAGATGTTATTGATCAGTGTTATCTGCTATTCGCTCTAAGTATGTGCTGAGTTTTGAGTCGAGAGATAATCTAGGAGGAGATACCTAGATGAGCTTGAGAGGGGTCTTCTGCGAGAGTAGTCTGTGAATCCTGAGATATAGAGTATTTGTGAATTAAAATCCTAGGAGGAGGACTTCGAGTGACTACGGGCTTGGTGTGGAAGGTAGTATTGGGCCCGTACTACTAAAAGCCCCAAATTTGCAGGCAGCCTAAGTACGAATCGTTAGGATGCTAAGGAGCAGGTAGGGGAGAGCGATCGAGTGTGAGTATACTCAAGCGAGTCTCTGATGATTTTGTGATGGGTTTCGGAGACATCATGGTAGTTACACACCACACCCTAGAGAGTAGTGGAGTTAGCGATGACAAGATTCGCAGGATTATTCATGATGAGGTGGCCGCAGCCATTCGGGAGGCTATTCTAGAGATGTTTGGGTCTATTAAGAGCACTCTGATTAAGACATTTGATGAGCGATATGCTGTTGTTTCGGAAGCGGCTGCTGCTACAGCCACCGCAGCTGTCGCTGCTACCAGGCCACAAGGGCGTGACTCGTTGCTGTATCGGAGTTCAACAACACGAAGCCACCAGATTTTGATGGGAGTCAGGATCCGATTGCAGTGATGAGATGGATCTATGACATCGAGGGATGTTTTTATACTTGTTTATGCCAAGAGCATTTGAGGGTGCGGTTCGCACTGAACCAGCTTCGCTTAGGAGCGAAGGATTGGTGGAAGTTTGCGATAGACAGCTTTACTCTTGCAGAGCTTACTGCAGTTACTTGGAAGAGATTTGTGATGGTGTTCCGTGATGAGTATGTTCCCACGGTGGAGAGGGAATGGTTGGCCCAGGAGTTTCTGTCTCTCAGACCGAAGACAGAGTCGGTGACTGTGATTACTCGGATGTTTCACAAGAGGGCATTGTTCTGCCCTAAGTATGTGTTGACTGAGCAGGCATGCATGAACCGTTATTTGAGCATTCCAAGGAGGGATATTCGAGATTTTGTGGCGAACTCATCTTATCATACATTTGTTGAGCTTCAGGCTAATGCCAGGAGGAGGGAGATCGAGTTGGAGACCCAGGCCAGGGAGGATGCGAAGTCTCAAGGGAGAGATCGGCGGCCAGTGCAGTCGCAACCAGCAGCCAATCAGGCTAAGCCTGCCGAGTCTAGATCGGGAGGCCAGATTGGCCGCACTTGTGGCGAGTGTGGCAAGAGTCACGAGGGATCTTGTCGGGTGGGGATTTGCTACAAATGTGGCAAGGAGGGGCATATGGCGAAGGATTTCCCCAAGGGATATGCAGTTTGTTTTCACTACAATTAGACCAGCCATCGGAAGTTCGAGTGTCCTCAGCTTGTTCAGGGATCATCATAGGGTTCCGCTCCTGCTGCTTCGCGTGCTGCTGATGTTCGGCCGGTGAAGACCGAGGTTCTGAAGGCTCGTGGGAGAGCTTTTCAGTTGATAACGGAGGAGGTCTGCACAACACCTGATGTCGTGGTTGGTACGTATTTCTTTATTGTTTATTATGAGATTTATTATGCTTATTCTGTGCTATATCTGGGTACATTTCTTGTGAATTTTGTACTTGCTTTAGTGCTATTTGATTCGGGTGCGAGTCGATCCTTTGTATCTTTCGCTTTTAGTCGTCACATAAGTATCTAACGTGAGGAGTGAAGTTGACCTCTGAGGGTTTCTATAGCCGATGAGCATACGGTTTTTGCTACTGATGTCTTTCGAGGATGTGTGCTGGAGATTTTTTGTGTCGAGTTTCCGATTGACCTGGTACCGATTGCAATAGGTGATATTTGTGTCATTGTGGGCATGGATTGGTTGAGCCGTTTTGGAGCAGTGATCAACTGCAAGCGATAGTTGGTGACTATACGAGACCTTAGTGGAGGAGTGCTTACAGTGTATGGCGAGGGTACCAAATCTGGGTCAGCTTTCTGCTCCGCTACCAGAGCGAGGCAGAGTTTGCAGCAGGGTTGTATGGGTTTCCTAGCGTACGTGGTGGATACGTAAATTGTTTCAGAGAGGCCGAGCTCTATCTCCGACGTTCCGATAGTATGCGAGTTTCCTGATGTTTTTACCGAGGAGTTGCCAGGTCTGCCTCCCGAGAGGCATGTGGAGTTTCAGATTGATTTGGTTAAGGGAGTGACACCAATCGCCAAGGCACCTTATCGCCTTGCGCCGCCACAGATGCAGGAGTTATCCTCACAGCTTCAGGAGCTGCTAGGGAAGGGACTTATTCGACCAAGTAGCTCACCATGGGGAGCGTCGATCCTCCTTGTCAAGAAAAAGGATGGTTCACACCGGATGTGCATTGATTACCAAGAGTTGAACAAGCTAACGGTCAAGAACAGTTATCCACTTCCAAGGATCGACGACTTGTTTGATCAGTTGCAGGGGGCATCTTGGTTTTCCAAGATTGATTTGAGATTTGGGTATCACCAGATGAGAGTACATGAGGAGGATATTTAGAAGACGACCTTTAGGACTAGTTATGGGCATTACGAGTTTGTGGTGATGCCTTTCGGGCTCAACAACGCACCAATGGTTTTCATGGATCTCATGAACCGGGTGTGCAGGCCTATGTTGGACCGGTCGGTGATCGTGTTCATCGATGATATCTTGGTGTATTTGAGGTCCAGAGAGCAACACGAGGAGCATCTGAGTAAGGTTCTTGGGGTATTGAGGTCGGAGAGGCTGTATGCCAAATTCTCTAAGTGTGATTTCTGGTTATGAGAGGTCCAGTTCCTGGGACACCCCGTTAATCAGAATGGGATTTTGGTCAATCCGACCAAGATTAAGGCAATTATGCAAGGGGAGTTGCCGAGATCCCCATCCGAGATCAGGTGTTTTTTGGGATTGGCCGGCTACTATCGGAGATTTATCAGGGATTTCTCCAAGATTGCGGTTCCTCTCACCAGATTAACCCGAAAGGGTGTTACATTTGTTTGGGGGCCTAAGCAGCAGACATCATTTGAGACTCTTCGCCAGAGATTGTGCGAAGCTCCAATATTGGCTCTTCCAGAGGGAGTGGAGGACTTCGTAGTTTTCTGTGATGCGTCCATTTTAGGGATGGGTGTAGTGTTGAGGCAGAGGGGTCATGTGATAGCATATGCGTCGAGGAAGCTGAAGCCTCATGAGACGAGGTATCCCACCCATGATTTGGAGTTACGGGCAGTGGTGTTCGCCATAAAGATTTGGCGCCACTATCTTTATGTTGTCCGGTGTACCATATACACGGACCATAAGAGCCTGAAGTATCTAAAGGATCAGCCCAATCTAAATATGAGACAGAGGAGATGGTTGGATGTAGTGAAAGACTACGACTGTGAGATCTTATATCACCCAGGAAAGGATAATGTGGTAGCCGATGCCTTGAGCCGCAGAGCAGAGATGCTCCAATCTGAGATGTGTGTATGAGGATGATCGTGATGACTCCAGTCTTAGATACCATTCGAGAGGCCCAGGTGGAGGCTATAAGGTTGGAGAACCGCTAGAGAGAGCGTATGGTTAGGCAGGTGTCCGAGTTTATGACGGGCAGTTGTAGGCTTATGACCTTCCACTGGCGGATTTGGGTGCCCTATACAGGTGGAGCTCGCCGTATTCTGATGGAGGAGGCGCATAGATCGAGATTCTCGATCCATCTACGAGCCACTAAGATGTACTTGGACCTAAAGAGAGATTATTGGTGGCCCTGTATGAAGAGGGATGTGGCTTAGGTAGTCGAGAGGTTCTTGACATGTTGCCAGGTTATGGCCGAGCACCAACGTCCTCATGGAAAGTTGCAGCCACTAGAGGTTCCCCAGTGGAAGTGGGAACAGATTTCCATGGATTTTATCACCAAATTACCGAGGACCACACGAGGTGTTGACGTAATTTGGGTGATCGTGGACCGGTTGACGAATCACTTCCTTGCTATTAGTGATAGTTCTTTTGCAGAAAGGTTGGCCAAGATTTATGTGAGAGAAGTGGTAGCTCGACATGGAGTGCCGACCTCGATAGTGTCAGATCGAGACGTGCACTTTACTTCCAAGTTCTAGAATAAATTTCATGAGGAATTGGGTACACAGTTGCACTTCAACACCGCATACCATCCGCAGTCAGACGGGCAAAGCGAGCGGACAATTCAAACGCTTAAGGACATGCTGTGAGCATGTGTGATGGACTTCGAAGGAAGTTGGGACACTTATTTGCCCTTGGCTGAGTTTTCTTACAACAACAGCCACCATTCCAACATCGGTATGCCCCCCTTTGAGCTTCTATATGGGAGGAGGTGTCCGACTCCCATTTGTTGGGGAGAAGTGGGACAGAAAGCGATGGGTGGCACTGAGATAGTGTTGAAGACGACTGAGCAGATTCAACAGGTGAGACAGAGGTTACTGACGGTTGAGAGTCGCCAAAAGATTTTTATAGACAGGCGACAATCCGAGCTTGAGTTTCAGGTTGGAGATTTTTTCCTTCTGAAGGTATCCCCTTGGAAAGGGGTGATCCGATTCAGGAAGCAGGGCATGTTGGGGCCCCGGTACATTGGTCATTTCAGAGTGACCGTTAGAGTGGGTAAGGTAGCATACCTATTGGAGCTACCTACAGAGTTGAGTCAGATTCATAACACCTTTCACATGTCCCAGTTAAGGATGTGTGTAGCCGATGAGACGACAGTGGTACCCCTAGAGGACATTCAGGTGGATGCGAGCCTGAATTACATCGAGAGGCCAATCGCGATTTTGGATCGGAAGGTGAAGGTTCTGAGGAACAAAGAGGTCCCCCTTGTTCAGGTGTAGTGGCAACATCGTAGAGGGTCCGAGTTGACTTGGGAACCGGTGTCTGAGATGCGGGAGCAGTATCCAAAGTTATTTGTTGAGCATGACTTCGAGGGCGAAGTTTGATTCTAGTGGGGAGAATTGTAACATCCTGAGTTCAAGTATACCTTGTAACCCTTGGTCTTTGAGTGATTTTCCCTTTTAGTCCCTTTATGGGATAAGGTGGTGAATGAGTACGCAGGGCGTACGTGAGTGTACGCTCGACATACTCGTATGCGTGCATTTGATGCGGAAGCCACCTAATACGCTAGGCGTAGCAGAGAGTATGTTGGGCGTACTAGGCCCAGAGTGAAAACCCTAATTTAGGGTGAGTCCCCTATATAAAGGATATGATGGCCTCATTTCTGGCCACCATTCTTAGACATCAAACCCTAAGTGTGCCCTAACCCTCGTTTTAGAGCTTGTGAGTGAATTTGTGAACCTTTGAGAGTTTTTTGTGTTCTTGAAGAGAAGAGAAAGATTTGGAGAAGAAGGAGTGGGAGTCCAAGCTCTTGGATCTGAGAAAATCTAGGTTGGGAGCTTCATATAGAGGTGTAAAGCTCCAAACATTACCACTCTTTTGTTACGTGCATCATAGAAGAGATTTTTAGAGTTTTGTCCCGAAAAGGTGGAGACTTTATGAGATCTTGAGTTCTAGAGACTAGGACTAACCCCTTTTGAGTATATTACTAGTGTAATGTCATAAAAATCCAATCTTGGTCGTTGGAATCAATCCATGCATGAGTTATGAGCTTCTTGAGTCAAAAGAGTGAATATTTTGGGTGTTGGTGACCATATCAGCCATGCAAAGGCTTAAATTCACAGACTTTATGGTTTAAGAGCTATTAGATAGTCTAGATCTAAAATATAAGCCAAGGTCTTTGTAGATGTGTTGATTATGATGGCATGTGCGGAATTAGAAAGATGTGAATCATCATGTAAAATCAAGAACACAAGGAGTAAATAAATCTTTGTAAGCTCTTATTAGATCTAGAAAGAATATACAAATCGGTTTGTACAAAGTTTCTCTCTCTAGTCTAACACTCCAAATGGATTCACTTTCATAATAGGAGTCACTCACCTCCTATTTATAGGAAAGACTCAACCCATTTACACATACAAGAGGGTAAGCCTAAAAAACTACATCCAAGAGTGACTTTGCACCCTAACATTCTCCCCCTCAAAGTTAGGATTGGATGTCCGACTTCAATCTCCAACGAGCTAGCGTGATCAAGACCAAATTCCCCCTCGAAGTAACACCGGTCTTCAAATCCGCAAATGAATATTCAACAAACCTGAGAAGCTTCGAATACCCATCATTCTCCCCCTTTTTATAATCAAAAAATGAGTATAAAACCCACTAAGGATGAGAAGCTCCCGAGGAATAGTCTTCACGATACTCCCCCTTGATGTGTACCAAAAATGAATCACCAAAAATCTTGCATGGAAAAACAATCACGAAAAAGCCACAATTTTTTTTTTTCCAATTTATGAAATTTTTTGACTTTTTGGGTGAAAGTTGCAAGATTTTTCAAAAACCGGGTAGAAATTGTCACTTTTTGAAACTTGCAGGGACCCGTTGCGCCAAAAGCAGCCAAATATGCGAAGCTCTAGCCCATTTGCGAAACCGGACATAAAGCGTAAATTCGCACAGAGTGCAGCGACCAAAACTGAAAATTCTGCAATTTCTCAGCTTTTATTACCCATTTGCGAAGTTGGGTAAAAACTGCCAATATTATGAAACTGCAGGGACTCTTTTCGAAACTTCTGTTTTCTTCTCCAATTCACGTTATACAGGTCGATCGCTTCGCACGTTCCTTACAAACGCTTCGCATAATAATCTTTCGCACATCGACTTCAACAAATGCAAATGAACAGCTTTCGCATACTGAAACATGGATGCGAAACGATTTTGATGTTCACTCATATGCGAAAATCCGAACTCAATCATCTGATACCAGTGTCGACTCCAAAATCTTGAGACCCTTCGCAACATTAAAATCAAAATACCAGTCGATATCCAAACCAACATACTACTTCCCAATAACAAATCCAGACTCCAAGCTTGCGAAATTAGCTTACAATCCTTCGTTATCAAACATTCAACCATCGACTGTGATATATCGACTCCAATAACCACAATCTGTTAGCATCCCTTCGGTTTTCATCTCATCGACATCAAATTCGATACCTGCCCTTCGCTTTTTCTTCACAGGTATCAAAATCCAATGCAATCAAACCATCTATCAACCATCGATCCTCCAATTCTCAATTACTCAACCTTCGCTTTTCATTCAACCTGTCGACCTCAATCATCAAGCTTTTCTATATGCGAAAATAAATTTTCCCAATCGATATTCACACATTCGTTTCCAAATTCATCATTCAAAATCGAAAATCATTCTTCTCAATCCTTCAGAATCTTTCATATGACCATCGACCTGAAACACAAATTGAAAATACAGAAAATGTCATACACCTTCCCTTCCCTTCAAAACTATTCCCGTAATCAGCATCAGTCATCGATTTAGACATTTACACCAATACATGAACTGATTTTAAAATCACAATCAAATTCTCAAAACTCTTTCAATTCGATCAACAAACATCAGTTGAATCGACATTCGATTTTTAATCGACTCATTCCAAGTACAAATCAAAATCGATTGCGATGTTTATGACCATCTAACTCGATTTTGATTCCAGATTTGCAATCATCATGAACTCAATTAACGAATACCGTCGTCATCGAGATAACTTTGACTTTTTATGATGCGAATGATAGTCAGACTTAAGGAATAATGAAAGATCAAAAAGAATTTTGGGCTCAAGGGAATACATGAACAGTAAACGAATATTAATTTTGGGCTAAAAAATGATTAAATGAATAGTAATGGATTATGTGATTTGGGCTCAAGATTAAATCAAAACAAAATTAAATGTTTGATTTGGGCTTGATCTAAAAAAATATTGTTGAATCACCAATGGTGTTGAAATGGATTTGATCCAACGAGACAAATCGATCAAAAATGAAAAACGAAAAATACGAATCGAAATCATGGACGTTTTGGAATCCATTTGAGAATTTGAGTTATCTTTTTCACGAATCGAGATTCATTTTCAACAAACGAATCGAATTTAGAAGATCTTGGTTCTTTTGATGGAATGAGAAAATCTCCAAATCGAAGATTGTACCACCCATCATGCGAGATGTACAACTCGTTCTTCGTGTTCTTCGTGTTCTTCATCAAAATAAGAACATCTTCAAAAGAACCTCCAACACTCTTGGGTTTTGACTTCAAATTCAATGCAACATTTGGAGATTGTTGCTTCGGAACCCAAATTTGCTTCAGGATTTCGACTTCACAACATTTGACGATTTTTGTAAGTAAACCCGCTTGTTTTTGCGATTGATCTTCTTCTTCTTCTTTTTCTTTCTCATCTTTTTGCATTTTGAAGACTTGACTCCATGAACAAACCGACTTTCCACAACATCAACTTTGTGAGTTTGAATCAAATCTTTTGGAGTTTGATACTTGTGATTTTCTTGGATCACTGGCTTCCGATAAGGAACCATTCCTTCAAACGAATCACAAGAACACAAAATATCATCGGTTTGAACTCCAATTGAGCAAAAAACTTTTTCATCTTGAGAATCAACTTGAATCTTCTTATCATGAGCTTCAAGAACATCAAGAACATCACACTGAACTCCATTGTCAACAACTTCAACAACCTTAAGAGCATGAAGATCATTTGGGTCTTCAACAAGATAAATGTATTTCTTATTGAACAAATCTCTTTCTTCTCCTTCCTTTTGATTTCTACTACGAACTAATATGGACAAGGCAATTTTATTCAACCATGTAATCTTAAAAATTGGTTGAAATACCAAGCTTCCATGATCATCCTTCAAACCTCCATAAGAAACCATATTACCCCGTGAAATCAATTTGCTTAACACCAACCCATAAAATTGATCTTCATTTACTTTGTATTTCACATCTTTAACGATCACAATCCAAGAATCATATGGCAAACCCACCATGATCACAAAAACTTGAAGATTTCTAGAGAGAGAAAGTGATTTTAATGGGTTTTCTAGAAATAGAAAGTAACAATCACTTGAATTCTAGTGAAGAAAATCGAATTATGAATAGAATCAAAGATGATCTCGATTTCTAGAATCCAAAAACTCACTAAACCACGAAGATCCAAGATCATAAAATGAATCACCAAATCAAGAAAGCCATCAAGGATCAATTCTTGATCAAATCAAGAACACCCGCTCTGATACCAATTGTAGAGGTGTTGATTATGATGGCATGTGCAGAATTAGAAAGATCTAGTGAATCATCATGTAAAATCAAGAACACAAGGAATAAATAAATCTTTGTAAGCTCTTATTAGATCTAGAAAGAATATACAAATGGGTTGGTACAAAGTTTCTCTCTCTAGTCTAACACTCCAAATGGATTCACTTTCATAATGGGAGTCACTTACCTCCTATTTATAGGAAAGACTCAACCCATTTACACATACAAGAGGGTAAGCCTAAAACACTACATCCAAGAGTGACTTTGCACCCTAACAGTCTTAATTGTTTAAGACCAAACAAGTGAGAAGGGTGAAACTGAAGCATACGTCAGGCGTAATTCCAGTACATGCATCATAGGGGTCGCTCATCCCCGATGCCTACATGGCAGCCGAGCACGCCCAACGTAAGGAGCTGGTACGCGCATCGTACTCCCTGTCGTTGACTTTCTATGGACATTTATGGCCATTGAGGGGTAAAATGGTCTTTTGCCCTTCTGTGAGTTAGTGTAGCTTCTTGAGAGCCGTTATTAATTAGGGATAATTGTCTTGTATGTTAGGTGTGATGGGTTTTACACAAATAAACATCCTATGTGCTCATGTAAACCCTAATGCTTGGATCTTGGCTTCTCTATTGTACATGCAATGAATCCAAGACTTGCAAAACCTAGATCTAATAGTATGAACTTGAAATATAACTTAACAAATCAGATCTAGATGATTACCTTTGATGATTGCTTGATTCCTTCTTGATTCTTCTTGTCTTGGAGCTTAGAGTCACAAGTGTAACTCCTCTAATGGCTCACAAACACCAACTGGCAAGAAGGCAATTATGAGAGAGAGGACCAAATGCAAAATTGGCCTAGGATTTCTCTTGAGATCCAGTGTAGCCGATTTTCATTGCCCTAGGGTCATATTTATACTGTAGGCTGCTAGGGTTTCTGCCAAAACCCTAATGGACAACTTAATCACCAAGCAGCCCATGGAACCTTCTGGAATGGGGCCTTAGACGAAAATATGATGATCCTTCATCACAATTTCGTTCCCCCTTAGTCCATTAGGTTTCCCAGCCAAAAACTTAACTATCACACATTTGACAGTTTATGCCCCTTTATTTAATTAATCTCTTTTAGTCACCAAATTAATTTCTAATTAATTTATGACCAATATTAATCAAATAATATGATTTCTCTTTTAATATATTATTCTTATAATATATTAATAAATCATAATATCTTCTCTCTCTCCATAAATTACCCTGTCAAGTTGCTACGCTGAAGGCAACCCAAAAGGACCATGCACAACCGGGTCAAGTACTTACCAAATATAGTTACAGGCTTAGACACTAATCTAACAGTCTCCCACTTGGACAAGTCTAGTAACTATAATGTAAGCATATTCTGATTAGCAATCGTAGCTCTTAAAGACGTTGTCGAACTGTGATCTTATCAGTAACCTGTCCTTTAGATAAGGGATCGTATAGTCCTCTATTCTTGATATCGTGTGGACAATCACATGGAACATAGTCATACTTATTGTCCAGCAGCATGTTTCTCGATCTCAGATTCATTTGACATAGAACTTAATTGAACACATCAATTCAGTCCTGACTGGGCCCGACACATACGTCAAATCAAATCATCGAGGGGCCCTGATATCGCTTTTACCCTCTTAGGATAAAAGGAACAGATAAACTTGGACTTATGTGTATTTACTATTCACTAATCAAATCATACACAACAATGCGTTTTATGACATCAAGTTACTGATGCGTTTTTGCATTATCAATTCACAACCAATCAGCCAACAATAAACCATATATCTAGGTTTTAAGACCAAATGATATTATCGTCTTGCGATCACTCGTGATAAATTCCATGAAGTGATTCCAGCAAGTGCGGGTTTATTCCAATGCTCAAAACTTGTTCATAAGCACTCATGAACGTTCTAGCAAACCTTTCCTATGTCTAATACCTTTTAGACAATCTACACACCTATTCATGACAGTCTTCATTCATATCTACTTCCAACATATGAACGACTGTGGACCGTTCAAATAATTCGATTATTCTAAAATAACTCAATTATTCAGGAAGTCAAAACATGCAAAGTGAAACAATAGTTAAACAATCAACATAAGACAGTAACTTTACTTATAAATAATACTCCTTTATTTAATCATCAAATGTCAATTACATTTATCTATTACATATTTCCAAACTATCTAATCTAAACTAATATGGTCTTTCAGCCCAATTCTCCGAGCATGTTGCAAGTGCTTAACCCTACTCAGTCCCTTCGTAAGCGGATCTGTTGGGTTATCTTATGACGATACCCTCTTCACTACGAGGAGTCCTTCTACCCGATGTCGAATAAAGTGATATATTCTGTCGAGATGTGGAGATCTACCATGATCCCTCGGTTCCTCGGTCAAGGTAGCCGCTCCTTTATTATCACAGAACATTTCCATGGGCTCCTTTATGGTAGGCACAACTCCAAGGTCTCCAATGAAGTTCTTCAACCATATCGCCTCTTTTGACGCTTCACTCGCTGCAATGTACTCTGATTCACACGTTGAATCAGCTACGGTTTCTTGCTTGGAACTTTTCCAAGTCACCGCTCCTCCACTAAGGGTAAAGACCCAACCCGACTGCGAACGGTAGTTGTCTCTGTCGGTCTGAAAGCTGGCGTCACTATACCCTCTCACTTTTAAGTCATTACTCCCTCCGAGGACTAGAAACCATTCCTTGGTCCTCCGAAGGTACTTAAGAATGTTCTTGACTGTGGTCCAATGAGCTCTGCCATGGTTCCCTTGATATTTACTTACCATGCTCAAAGCAAAGGCCACATCAAGGCGAGTGCAAGTCATACCATGCATAAGCGAGCCAACTGCGGAAGCGTATGGTACTCGGCACATTTCTGCTATCTCGACTTTGGTACTCGGGCATTGAGTCTTACTCAACTTGGCATTACTTTGGATTGGTAACTCTCCCTTCTTTGAGTTCTCCATACTAAAACGTTTTAGTACTTTGTCCAAGTGAGTATTTTGACTAAGTCCTATTAGTCTCTTACTTCGATCTCTCACTATCCTTATTCCCAAAATATAGGAAGCCTCTTCGAGGTCCTTCATAGCGAAACACTTCCCGAGCCAGGACTTAACTTCCTACAGTGTCGAGATGTCATTTCCTATGAGCAGTATGTCATCGACATACAATACGAGGAAGCTAACTATACTCCCACTGGTTTTGACATATACACATGATTCATCTTCGCTTCGTAGAAAAGCAGACTCTTTGACTTTCTCATCGAAACAAAGATTCCATCTGCGAGACGCTTGCTTAAGTCCATAAATGGACTTCTCAAGCTTACACACTATATTGGTATGCTTCGCATTGACAAAACCCTCTGGCTTGACATCCATTTACCATATTTCATAATCATGAAATGCAGCAATGGCCAACATCACCCTAATAGACTTTATCTTAGCAACTGGTGAGAAAGTCTCATCATAGTCAACTCTGGGAGTTTGAGTGAAACCCTTCGCAACCAATCGCACCTTATATGTGTGCACATTCCCATCCACGTCGGTCTTCTTCTTGAAGATCCACTTGCACCCGACCGTCTTACGTCCGGGCACATGGTCAACCAAATTCCAAACTTGGTTGTCATACATGGACCAAATCTCGTTGTCCATTGTCTCTTTCCATTTTGCAGACTCCAGGCCTACCATGGCTTCCTTATAGCTGTTAGGTTCGTACAAATTCACTAGTGTACTATTGCTAATGAATGTGTCCCCTTCCATAGTAATATGAAAACCATAAAACTAGGGTTGAACCCTAACTCTATCGGAACGTCTAAGAGGTAAGGACTCGTCAATCGGTTCAACCTGAGTTTCCTCCTCGAGTTAAGCGCCAGCGTTAAAGGTTCCTTCATTGCTCGGCTCTTGAATCTCTTCAAGATCGATTTGCCTCCCACTTTCTCCTTGGCTTATGAGTTCTCGCTCTCGGAAAACCCCTCTCCTCGCAACGAAGACTACATTGTCACTCAGTCTATAAAAGAGATATCTAAAGGATTTTTGCGGGTAGCCGA
This sequence comes from Lactuca serriola, assembly GCF_051521515.1. Classification (NCBI taxonomy): domain Eukaryota; kingdom Viridiplantae; phylum Streptophyta; class Magnoliopsida; order Asterales; family Asteraceae; genus Lactuca; species Lactuca serriola. The sequence goes on along the minus strand of NC_136409.1, from coordinate 113,585,488 downwards.
TCAAAATACACCACTCACTACGAGGTTCGAGCTTGTCGTGAGTCTTTCGTCTTATGAAAGCCTCGCAACCCCAAACCTTGATATATGCCAACGAGGGAGCTTTCCGTTTCCACATCTCGTGAGGTATTTTGGCAATCTTCTTTGTAGGGACTAAGTTAAGGATATGGGCGACAGTCTCTAAGGCATACCCCCGGAATGAGATAGATAGTGAAGCACGACTCATCATGGAATGAACCATGTCCAACAAGGTTCGATTACACCTCTCAGCCACACCATTTAACCGCGGTGTCCTAGGTGGCGTCAATTGTGAAACTATTTCGCATTCCCTGAGGTAGTCGTCGAATTCAAGACTTAGGTACTCTCCTCCTCGATCAGATCGAAACATCTTGATTTTCCTGCCCAATTGATTCTCTACTTCTTGTTTAAACTCTTTGAACTTTTCAATGGTTTTTGACTTATGTTTAATTAAGTAGATATACCCATATCTACTATAGTCATCGGTAAAATTCACATAGAAGTGGTTCGCATCCATTGTTCTGGATCTAAAGGGCCCACACACATCGGTATTTATGAGATCCAATAGACCCTCACCCCTTTCACAAGTGTCAGTAAAGGGTGACTTGGTCATCTTTCCAAGTAAACAAGACTCGCACACGTCATCGTCCCTAGGGTTGAAATACTCCAACACTCCATCCTTTTGGAGTTGGGCTATGCGTTTCTTGTTAACATGTCCAAGATGACAATGCCACATGTATGCTTTATCCATACTATTGGAAGAATCCACTCACAATACATCATTTCCTAGGTTATCTACAACCATAACAGTTTCATAAATTCCATTACAAGGTAAAGCTTCAAAATATAAAACACCATTTAGATAAGCATAAATAGAACCTTTCTCGTTATGAAACGAATATCTAAATCCTTGTCTAAACAAACCATGAAATGAAATGATGTTTCTTGCCATATCTGGCGAATAACAACAATTGTTTAAATCTAAACCTAATTCATTACTAAACGCTAGAGAATACACTCCAATATTGGTCACAGGCGATGATCTTCTATTCCCCATGATTAGATTTATTCTTCCACGCTCCACATCCCTATCTCTTCTTAGTCCCTGCAAATCATAACATATGTGAAAACCACATCCTGTATCAAGAATACAAAAAATAGCATGTGATGAATCATTAGATTTAATTGTGTAAATACCTGCGAAAGATGGCTTGATCTTCCCATCCTTGATGGCTTGCAGATATTCTGGGCAGCTTCTCTTCCAATGCCCTATTTTGTAGCAGTGATGGCACTCTGCCTCCTTCGGGTTAGAGTTAGGCTTAACCGAACCAACTTTGATTCCACTATAAGAGGTACCATCTTGGGATTTTCCCTTGTGGTGGCTCTTTAAAGGATTCTTCCTCTTCTTGCCCCTCCCTTGCCCAATTGTCAAAACAGGAGCAGCGGTTTGAGTGGGAGTTGATGCAACAGACTTGTCCTTGAGATTGCTCTCAGCAGTCCTAAGCAATCCTTGAAGCTTGCTCAAGGTGACCTCTTCCTTATTCATGTGGTAAGTCATGCGGAACTGGTTGTAGCAGGGAGGCAAGGAGTGAAGGATAATGTCGATTTCCAGCTCTTCATCGAAGTTAACATTCAAGTTCAGCAGGCGGTCAACATATCTTTGCATGGGATAGTAGTCCTCGTAGGAATTCTGAAGTTCAGTAGTCATGGTCGTCAGCATGATGCAATGGACTTTCGTAGCATCACGCTCATGGTCCTCAAAGGCAGCGATCTCTTCTGGAGTAGCAATGTTGATGTTCACCTCCTTCAGCTCCTTGTCGAGGACATACTCTTTCTCCCGGTAACGAGTGACCATTCGGATGTTACAGATACAATCATTGAAATTGGACCCATCAAAGATCACTCTCCCACACAAATTCATGAATGAGAACGAGCCGGAAGAGTTCGAGCCGGAAGCATTGTTGTTGTTTGAGTTCGACATCTAAAATAGAAAAGAACAAAGTTTGATTAGAAATTAATCCCTAATTAAACACCCAAAATGAGAAATTAGGGCTAGGATCCAACAACATTATTTACACATTAGAAAAGGGATGCTGTAATCTAACATGCAAATAATTTGAAGGTAAGTGAATGACGATTCACTAATTTTCCACCATGAAAAACATAAAAGGATTAATTTTTAAATGTATTGAAAACTCTTAGAACCCTTTGAGATTCATTGAACTTTTCAATGGCATGTTTAAATCTCGATATGCCCCTCTATTTTATGACTGGGATGCCGAGGATCACAAAGCGGGTGTGAATAACCATGCAAATGTACATGGTGCCCTCATTGTTACAGTCACCTATTCGATGTGTCGATTAACCACATACGCTCCATCGAACTATGACAAACAATGAGTCACCATTTGCCACCTTTGCTAAGAGCCAATTAGTGTGCCGGATAACCACACATGCTCCACTAACTTCTTGACAAGGGTACAAAGTGTAATTTCATGGGATTGCATCAATTCACTTTGCCTTAAGTAACTAAGATTGGGAATTTTGTAAAAAAATGTTTAGTTACTTTATATAGAATCATTATACTTATTAATGAGAAGGCGTTGCCCTATACTACCCGTTCGGCTAACGACCCTTCACCAATCAATGAAGCGGTGGGTAAGAGTGGATACCCATTAAACGGCCATTTTATAGGCCATAACCTTATACCCCCCTTATAGATCGGCTTCATGAATGAGGCCCACTGACGGTAAGACTAGCATTTAAGTTATATATATATATATATATATATATATATATATATATATATATATATATTAATCTTTTAATAATATAATTGTATAGGATGAATTTTAAACTTGTAAAATTCCAGCATTTGAAATTTAAATAATTTAAATTAAACTTTTAAGGCAAAAATTTTAATTTCAAAACTTGAGGACAAGTTTTGAACTTTTCAAAACATAAGGATCAAAAGGTAAATAATTTTAAATTAAACAATTAATTTAATGATTATCTAGATTTGACCTAATCAAGATTAATAAAATTTACCAAATAAACTCAAATAATCAAATATTATCAAATAAGGAATTAATCATTTAATTAATTGGCAATTATCTTTTGTTTTGTTAAGGATATTGACAAAAAGGTAATAAAATTCGGATTTTATTGAACCAAAACAATTTAGGTAGGTATCCTTAAGCGAAACAACAAGAAATCCCGAAAATCATTCTGTCTGACGTCTAAACTCGTCAAGTCCACTTTGGAACTCGTCGAGTTCATCAGGCAGAAGGCATAAAAAATGATTTATAATCTTGAACAAATAAACAAGGCATCAATACAATAGAAGCCAATCAAGACTCTGATACCATTGATGGGTTTTACACAAATAAACATCCTATGTGCTCATGTAAACCCTAATACTTGGATCTAGGCTTCTCTATTGTATATGCAATGAATCCAAGACTTGCAAACCCTAGATCTAATAGTATGAACTTGAAATATAACACAACAAATCAGATCTAGATGATTACATTTGATGATTGCTAGATTCCTTCTTGATTCTTCTTGTCTTGGAGCTTAGAGTCATAAGTGTAACTCCTCTAATGGCTCACAAACACCAAATAGCAGGGAGGCAATTATGAAAGAGAGGACCGAATGCAAAATCAGCCTAGGATTTCTCTTGAGATCCAGTGTAGCCGATTTTCATTGCCTTAGGGTCATATTTATCTTGTAGGCTGCTAGGGTTTCTACGAAAACCCTAATGGACAACTTAATCACCAAGAAGCCCATGGAACCTTCTGGAATGAGGGCCTTGGACGAAAATATGATGATCCTTCATCACAATTTCGTTCCCCCTTAGTCCATTAGGTTTCCTAGCCCAAAACTTAACTATCACACATTTGACAGTTTATGCCCCTTTATTTAATTAATCTCTTTTAGTCACCAAATTAATTTCTAATTAATTTATGACCAATATTAATCAAATAATATAATTTCTCTTTTAATATATTATTCTTATAATATATTAATAAATCATAATATCTTCTCTCTCTCTCTCTCCATAAATTACCCTGTCAAGTTGCTATGGTGAAGGCAACCAAAAAGGACCACGCACAACCAGGTCAAGTACTTACCAAATATAGTTACAGGCTTAGACACTAATCCAACAAGATGGAGGCTAGACTGGTGATTTGAGTTTGAGATTTGCTGACTTCTTTCAAGGTGAGTCTCCTCACTATACTTACCTTGAGTGGTACATTTGTGTGATTGAGCTGTTTATTGTTCTTATCTGTGTATTTGATATTCTACATTATGTCTTTGTGATTTATGTTAAGTATTGTTATTATGATCTTACTGAGTTGGGACTGAAGGGTCCCACTGAGATACATTAACCGGAGGGTCTTATCGAGTTATAGCCTAGAGTGGCTAATTAGCTGCGTGTGGTATCTTGGGGAACTCATTAAGCTTCGTGCTTACCGTTTTATATGTTATGTGTTTCAGGTACTTCCGATGATCGCGGGAAGGCCTGACTTGATTGTACTCACACTCGCATTGAAGATATGTTTTGGAGGATCCTGGTTTTTGTGATAAACAACTTTTGATAAATAAAATGTATTAATGTTGATACTTGAGGTTTTCGGGAAATATGACATGTGATTATTATGTTTGAAAATGAAAAATTTGGTTTGAAAATTTTCGGTGTTACAAAAATCCAATATTTTCTTAAGTAGTGTAGGGTGGTCTTAAACCCTAAGACGAAAAATGTATGTATGTTACTGTATTCTGTAGTAGTGTATGAAAATGTTAGTTTGTATGCTTGGTTACCACCGACTGTACTGTATAGTGTTGTTTTGTAAGAAAGCCTTTGTATGAAAACCCTGGCTGCGACTAGTATGTATAGTATGTTCTGTACGAAAAACCCTGGCTGCCACCAGTATGGTATGGTAATTTTATTATCTACAATAAAACCATATATTTATATCCCCTGGAATATTTCATTGTAATGAATAGTAGTTCTATTAATTAAAATAAAACTAATGAAGAATGAAATCCCGTAAACATTGGTTAGTTATACTATTGTGAGTTTGATATAACCTTACTTGATATAACCCAGCGACCTCTACGACGTTCTTCAGGCGTCAGAATGGTATGATATTTTTCACCCCAGGCATGCCTGCCTAACTATAACTAGCAGTTTAGGTGTGGGATTGTCAGTCCCAAATAGATCTATTCACAAATCTCATGCTCTCCGTCCAGGAGACTCTGGGTATAATGTGGTAGGATTTAGTTCAGCACCCCAAAGGGTACAATTGAAGAAGTGCCTCACAACACTGTATTAACTAGTTTACGTGTGGTGTTGTAGTGTTCTCTTGTACTTGAAACTGTATGTATACTTGTAGAGTGACAATAATTACACTTAAATAATTATTTAGTATTGTACTCTTGTGTTCAAAAAATAGTATTGTATGCCATAACCTATATCTATCATAGTTTATATGTTTGTAAATGTATAAGCTCTGGAATTGATAAAACCGTGTGTTGAATCCCAAACTATACCTATTATAGTTTGCATGTAGGTTATGTATTCGATTCACGTATTGTACTGAAAACTTTGCAATTATGGTTGTATGTTGAAAACTTCCCTTATGCTCAGCATGTTACAAAAGGGATAAAATATCTAAATATTTTATAAAATGTAGTGATCTCTTGGTTGTATCAATTGCATAAGTTTTAATTTTATTGAAATTCTTTATATAAGAACACAATTTCTTTGTGTTTTGCTTGTATTCCCCCTGAAAACGTTAAAAACATTAAAAGTGTAGGGGTATGAACTCATAGTTGATTATGTGCACGTGCTCGACAACAAAACCGGAAAGATGACCCTCGAGTTGGAGTACGCGGAATTTAATGGTATCCTAATGATAATTAAACACATAATTTGTATTTAAATTAGCGAAACCATTTATTAAAGTGTTAGGAAAAGACTTGCATTTGGGTTAGGAAAGTTACTGAGACTTGTTTGAAGTGAAAAAAGAGCATTTTCGGCCAAGGTTCTCAGCTCAAGGCTATTTGCGGCCGTGAACTGGGTTTGTGGCCTTTGAAGATATAAATGATGTTCTTGGTGTTCTTGGTGAAAATATGAAGATTTGAAGGTTTGTTCTTGAGGATATGAATGTTTTTGGGAGCAACTTGAGAGATTTTTTGGGTGAAAAAGTTGAGAAATGAAAAATCTCTCCGGGAAAAACCTTTATATTGGTTGGGTTTATGGCCGAAAATGGGTTCTTGGTTGTAAACGGGTTTACGGTCGTTAACGCATGGCTGGACGAGTTTGTTGATTTTTCGAGGGAAATCTTGATTTTTCGAGTGTTTTTGGTTCTGAAAACTTATATAACCTCGAAGTATATATTTTAGATTATTTTCTAACCCACAACAACTTAACAGAACGAGGAAAATTCGAAATTTTAGTTAACGAAATTGACTTTTCATGACTAGAAAGTATCGTGTTGTCACATCATCCACCTGTTAGAGGGAATTTTGCCCCAAAATTCTTTCTAAAATAAATACAATTATGGACTAAGGAAAGAGATGTGCATACTTCTGTTGCATCTTGTCTTCTCGCTCCCAAGTGAATTCAGGTACCCGCTTGGAATTCTAGCGAACCTTCACTATCAGGATGCGACTTTGCTTCGTTCTTTTAACTTCGTTATCCATGATTTCGATTGGCTCTTCCACAAAGTTAAGACTCTCGCCGATCTCTATTTCATCGAGTGGAATCACAAGAGTCTCGTCGGATAGACACTTCTTAAGATTTAACACGTGGAAGACGGGATGAATGTTGCTAAGCTCTTGGGATAACCAGAGTGTGTAGGCTACCGGGCCGATCCTAGCGAGGATCTCGAATGGCCCAATGTATCTTCGATTTAGCTTTCCACGCTTTCTGAAGCGTATCATGCCCTTCCAGGGTGAGATTTTGAACAAGATATATCTTAATCCTAAACACATAAGAACTTGACTTTATAGTGTACAATCAACAATCTACAATAGAGGTTTACTAACATAAGCAAGTAATCATAGATTTTTAAATGTGAGTATTTGTAATACTTGTAATGAATCTGCATAGTGCTATAGTGCCATAAAATACACCTATAGTATTTTAACTTTATGTTTGGTTCTGGTGCTTCTCCTTGTATATAAGATGGGTCAGTTTTAGACTTATTGCGACACCACAGTCACTCCCAAACATATGGTGGTCATATCTTGGATAAATATAGTTGATGAGGTTATATTTATCGCAGATATAATTACATAACTATCCAAGTTTAACCGTAGTGTCCAACTTATCTTAAATACTTTTATGTAGTTCTTATTGTGATACTGTTTCAAGTGTGTATGTATACTTGCATACTTTTTATAAAATACTTATATTTTAAAAGTATACTTTTAGTTCAGAGTGCTTCGGCCCATAAGTGTTTATAGTTGTATATCATGTAAGGCTTGATACACTTAGTTCACTATAAACAATGCTCTGATATCTATCTGTCACACCCCCAAACCGAGACGAAAGAAACATTCGGGGGTGGAGGACATCACGTATAATATCACAACAATTGCATCATAGTAATCAAAGTAAACACAACCATTACATTGAATATATATATATATATATATATATATATATATATAAGGTATTTACATTTGTTCGATACAGAGTTTGTATACAACAAAACAATAAAAGACATGACTCTCTAAGCTCCGTCTTCTCAAAAGCCTACGGGCGTACCTGCCTACTGATTCCCTGAGAATACAAGCGATTTTGAAAGTGTATCAACATTTAAGTTGGTGAGTTCATAAGAATGTTTTTATAATGAAATCCTGCCATTGAATCTGTGAAAATGTTTGTATGATTCTCAAGAAAATCCAATATTTTCTTTAGTATTGTAGGGTGGTCTTAAACCCTAAGACCAAAAATGTATGCCCATTACTGTATTCTGTAGTAGTATATGAAAATGTTTGTTTATATCCTTTGTTACCACCAGTTGTACTGTATAGTGTTGTTTTGTACGAAAACCTTTGTATGAAAACCTTAGCTGCGACTAGTATGTATAGTATGTTCTGTATGAAAAACCATGGCTACCACCAGTATGGTATGGTAATTTTATTACTTAAAATAAAACCCTATATTAATATCCCCTGGAATATTCCATTGTAATGAATAGTAGTTCTATTAATTAAAATAAAACTAATGAAGAATGAAATCCCTTAAACATTGGTTAGTTATACTATTGTGAGTTTGATATAACCATACTTGATATGACCTAGCGACCTCTATGGTGTTCTTCAGGCGTCGGAACGGTACGATATTTGTCACCCCAGGCATGCCTACCTAACTGTGGCTAGTAGTTTAGGTGTGGGATTGTCAGTCCCAAATAGATCTATTCACAAATCTCACTCTCTCCCTCCAGGAGACTCTGGTTATACTATGGTAGGATTTAGTTCAGCACCCCAAAGGGTACAATTGAAGTAGTGCCTCACAACACTGTATTAACTAGTTTACGTGTGGTGTTGTAGTGTTCTCTTGTACTTGAAACTGTATGTATACTTGTAGAGTGACAATAATTACACTTAAATAATTATTTAGTATTGTACTCTTGTGTTCAAAAAATAGTATTGTATGCCATAACCTATATCTATCATAGTTTATATGTTTGTAAATGTATAAGCTCTGGAATTGATAAAACCGTGTGTTGAATCCCAAACTATACCTATTATAGTTTGCATGTAGGTTATGTATTCGATTCACGTATTGTACTGAAAACTTTGAAATTATGGTTGTATGTTGAAAACTTCCCTTACGCTCAACATGTTACAAAAGGGATAAAATATCTAAATATTTTATAAAATGTAGTGATCTCTTGGTTGTATCAATTGCATAAGTTTTAATTCTGTTGAAATTCTTTATATAAGAACACACAATTTCGTTGTGTTTTGCTTGTATTCCCCCTAAAAACCTTAAAAACAGTAAAAAGTGTAGGGGTATGAACTCATAGTTGATTATGTGCACGTGCTGGACAGCAAAACCGGAAAGATGACCCTCAAGTTGGAGTATGCGGAATTTAACGGTATCCTAATGATAATTAAACACATAATTTGTATTTAAATTAGCGAAAAAAATTAATTAAAGTGTTAGAAAACACTTGCTTTTGGGTTAAGAATGTTACCGAGACTTGTTTGAGGTGGAAAAAAGAGGGTTTTCGACCAAGGTTCTCGGCTCAAGGCTGTTTGCGGTCGTGAATTGGGTTTGCGGCCTTTGAAGATATGAAGGCTGTTCTTGGTGAAAATATGAATATTTGAAGGTTTGTTCTTGAGGATATGAATGTTCTTGGGAGGTTCTTGGGAGCAACTTGAGTGAGTATTCAGGTGAAAAAGGTGAGAAATGAAAAATCTCTCCGGGAAAAACCTTTATATCGGTTGGGTTTACGGCCAGAAATGGGTTCTCGCCTGTAAACGGGTTTACAGCCTAGGGGTTTGCTGATTTTTCTCAGGAAATCTTGATTTTTCGAGTGTTTTATGTTCTAAAAACTTATATAACTTCTAATATTATATATTTTGGATTATTTTCCAACCCACAAGAACTTAACGAAACAAATAAAATTCGAAATTTTATTTAACGGAAATTGACTTTTGATGACTAGAAAGTATCGGGTTGTCACTACTTCTTCTAGAAACAGGAGTTGACCCGAACATCATGAAACCCCATGGCGAGCAACGATATCGTGAATGTACACATCGGCCAACTTCTTGGCCGATGAGCTCTCCCGAATGGGTAGGAAATGGGCACTCTTAGTCAATCGATTGTAACATCCATAAAAATTCACAAAAATTTAAAACTTTTTAAGAAATTCAAAAACCAATATTTGTTACAAATATTTCCAAAATAGTTCAAATCAGAGTGTCCCAGAAAACAAAGTCATAACATGTGAGGAAGTGTACGGTCACGCCTTTGCCTTCCCACGATCATCCGAAGTACCTGAAACCAGAAACGATAAATGTAAGCTCGAAGGCTAGTGAGTTACCCCCAAAATACCAACGCCATACAAACCAAAACAATATCATAACAAACAATATGCATACTGAGCCATCAGCCTGACTGGACCGCCTCGCAAGGCCTACACCCTATCTGGACCGCTCCCAAGCCTTTGGTATGTCTGGACCGCCTCGCAGGACCTATAGCCTGTCCGGACCACTCGCCAGGCCTTCGGCCTGACAAGTCCGGCTCGCAAGGCCTTTAGTCTATCCAGACTGCCCTGGGTCTGTTGGCCTTCAGCATAAAACAGGAACACCTCAACCCAACCATGCACACATATGTCGACATACTCATAACACATAACAATAAAAAAAACAGGCACAAATCATACAGATCACTAAGCATAGAATTGTCGTATCTATCAGGATACCGATCTAACAGATAATAACAGCATAACAACATCCTATCTACCAGGATACTGATCTAACAGATCATAATTGCATAAAAGCATACTATAACCATGATAACAATCCAAAAGGGCAGACCTTGGGCCGTAGACCCTGTTAGTATAGTGAGGAGAACTCACCTCACAAGTAGCACTGGATGGTAATATCAGCCTCCCGAAATACAGCTCCAAACTCAAACACCTACAACCACAATAGGACCAATTTTATCAAGACTCAAATTACCAAAATACCCTCAGAAGTCAAACTTGGTCAACCCTTGGTCAAATACAAAGTCAACGGTCAAGGTCAACAGTCCATGTTAACCCAACTCGTCGAGTTCCTTCCGAACTCAGAAACCGTGAAAAACTGAGTCAACTCGTTGAGTTTCTAGTCAACTTGTCGAGTCCATACAATGTCAAAAAGATCGGGAAAACCCTAACCAACTCGTCGAGTCATCTCACCAACTCGACGAGTGCACTTAGATTCCAAAAAACGGGAAAACCCCACTAAACTCGTCGAGTTCGCTAACCAATGTGTCGACTTCCTTCAGCCATTTTGCATTTTTCTCATTTCAGTCGAGTCCAATGCTCCAAACTCCAGATCTAGCTTCATAGGATGAACTTACCACGTAAAGTTGCCAACTTTACATACATGCAAGGCCTTAAGAGGCTTAAAATGGTAAAACCAAGCGTGATAAGAGGTTTTGGGCATGGAGAAGGGCCAAAGCTTGGAAAGTCGAGAAATTTATGACTAAGGGGGTCTAGAGGAGTCCAGATCTGAACTCCTCACTTCACAATGTGTTCAATACCAAATAATAACCAATGGATAAGCTAGAAATGACTCTATACTCTTGGATGGGGAGATCTAACAAGAAAATCGTCAAGGTAATGACTTGTTACCTTCAAAAGGATGCCAAAATGAAGTAGACGCTGGATCTACAAGCTCCTTCTCATTCCAAGCTCGTGAATCTTCAAGTTTCTTCAACTAAAGTCACCAAAGATCACTTTTAAACACACACACACACACACTCAAAGAGGAGGAAGAAGGCGCTATTAGGGTTTTCTCTGGACTGTAAGGGTGATGAGGGAGGATTCAAATGACCCATAAGTTCTTTAAATAGGGTGCAAAACCTTAAGAATTAGGGTTTCATAATTAGGTGCCAACTCGTTGAGTTTTTTTTAAAAAGCTCGTCGAGTATAAAGTTTTCTAATCATTGAGTCTGAGGCCATCAACTCGACGAGTTCCAAGTCAAATTGTCCTTTTTAGATAAAATTCTTATACCTGGGAGTCGGGATGTTACAAATCCCCCCCCCCCCCCCCCCCGCGCGCTTGAACTAGACTTCGTCCTCGAAGTCTGCTGCAACAAACAGATCCGGATAATGCTCCCACATCTTAGCCTCCGACTCCCTAGTCCACTCAGATCCCTTCTGTTGTTCCACATGCACTACTAGAAAAACAACATTTTACGACGTGCAATGCGTGTCATAAAACGCTCAGACGACGTGCAAATGCGTGTCAAGGAAGACCCTATCATAACGAGAGACGACATGCTTTTGTGCGTCGTCTATAGACGACGCGCATTTACGACGTGCATTTACGAAGCACATTTACGACGCGCAATGCGTATGAAGGAAGACCCTGTCATAAAGAAAGACGACACATATTTGCGTGTCATAAACTTCATCAACCATTTACGATATGCATATACAACCTGCCTTTACGATACTCATTTACGCATAATACAAAAATATATAAACAAATATATACCAAAACAATCAATTTAATCCAATAACATCATGTCAAAAAGTTGTAATACTTTAATATTAAGGGGAACTGATTGTACATTGTTATTAAGAGATTTTCCGTAACTATATAATGTAATACTACATTGCAATTAAGGGGCACCTTCTTTTTTCACATATCATGTCACATCATGAGCTTTATTGCTCTTTTCTTTTTTAACAATAGGCGCCATGTATCTATATCTCCTCCTTCCTTTGTAGCTTGGTCAAGAGCATCATCTCCACCCTACAGAGTAATGAAACAAAAATAATGTAAGAGAGAAACATGTAGTCTAATTGATTCAAATAAGAACAAGCATCTTTTCAACAAATTGTTTATGATAAACATAAATGGTACTCTACTTAACAAATTGTAGTGATGATTTAGACTGAATCATATGACAGGAAAAAGTTACCAAAATTTGTTCCATTGACAATTCAAAAAAATGATTTGATTAGTATACACATTTACTTGAAACTGAGCTATTTTTACTCCTGTTTAGCAAACAATGGGTGGTTGCCAGATTAATAAAGTTTATACAAAACATGTGAATTTAACTATAAGGGGGAAGGGCATGACCAGATGTAACAACAGGATTGTAGTATGGTGGCACAGTCATTTCAGGGCCATAAAATGCCCGTGGAAATATAAAGATCCAAAATAAGACTTGAATTAATAAAATTCAAATGGTTTGTGTATTTAATTAACCTGCGTTGCTATCCAATCTGGATATACATGAACACTCGTGGGGACCCACCTGATATTATAATCTCTAAAATTACAAGAACAAAGAAAAAACCCAAGTTGAAGTTTAATATCATCAAACCAATACCAGTTGCTTTGTCTAATATTATCAAGGAGAAGGAAGTCTACAAGGAAGCTGCTGAAGTTTAGTATCGTCTGTTGGTCGTCCCTAGAAATATGTGTATGTCTACTTTAGCCCTAGAGTTTTATTTTTAAGCCGCATCTTCCTACATCAACATTTGGGCACAAATTTCAAGTACTTATGTGGCATATAACACTGCTATATCATGTATGGGTGACCAAAAAAACAGGTCAACATCCACTTTATGCATCTATTAAGCCAAAAAATAACTTCAGGGACCTTTTAGTATACTAATTTGAAAAAGTTTGTTTACCCATAAGTGGTTGTAATCAGCCATTCAATCCAATCATCAAAACTTAAAACCCCTAATGTAATGCAATTCGAAATAAAAACATACCATGGATCGAAATAGCCTAAGACTTCAATCATCTTCGTCTGTATTCATAGTTGGACTGGACTTTCATATAATAATCCTTCAAAACCAAAACAATATTATACACACACATTAACCACATGGTTTTACCATGTCTGCACATGGCACAACTTCACCATTAAAGTGGATGAAGAATTTACCTTGAATCTTTGATGCTAAATACTCTTTTGATAACAAGTTAAGTGAGTGAACAAAATAATGCTTCAGCAGCAACTCTAGTTCCAACCTAATTACCACAAAGAAAAAGATATATAAATTTTGAAAGGCTAAGTTTTTTGCAAAGCTATAGAGACAAAGAACATCATCAACCTCCACTCTGGCACTAGTTTTTGCAAATAACATCGATTCAAAATTGCCTCTGTTTTCATCTTATCTAATAACAAACAAACAAACAGTTTTCAAATTAAAAAAAAAGGATACAATGTAAGAGAAAAGGGAAACTATAATGTAGTAATGATCACACCTTAAGGTATCATAGGGAGGGGACATTGTTGTGGAAAATTATATTTCTCTACATGTGATGGAAATACTCCAAGCCACTTAATCTCAGGAAGCCTCGGTATCTTTGCATCATATGTCATTTGCTTCAAGAGAGAAAACTTATAATTATTATTATTATTGACATGTAAATTAAATATGAAAAACGTCCATTTTATTGACAGAAACAATTATTTGATCAACAACAAAACTTCTAATCAGTTGTGCGTGCTCCTGTGTTTAACCTCCTGCACTATTGATACCTGGTTCAAAGGCACCGAGTGATGCATCAATAACAAGAATTGCAACACCTTCTTGTGTTGCCCCTGATATCACGTTTGGGAAAAAAATCTTTATGCCCTGGTGAATCTAGCACCAGAACATGGTAACTTAGCCTCCTGAGAAATTTGTCCCGAAAGGTGTAGTAGCCTTCCTGAAAGTGTTGATTTTCCAGAATCCACATGCCTAACCTGCAAATGTCAAATACAAGTTGTTAGCAACTTACCATCACAATGGAAAAAAATTTATTATTATGTGCACCAACAATAAAAAAGAAGGATTAAAAGAATGGATGGTATTAATGTATTATACCTTTGTTGTTGCTACCAAACGATGAACTGAAGGCAATTTGAGAGATTGGATGGATGTGTGTGTGTGGATTCACCTGAAAGTAACAAATAAGATTTAATACAACCACATAAATATATAATAATAATAATAATAATTAAAAAAAAGTTTTATAATTGAGTGCATAAATGATCAAGACTAATCTTACAAGTAGATTCTTTGGTTTGATGTCATGCTGACATATCCCAATACAATTATGAATATATGCAAGTGCCCTGCATATATGCACCATAAAGTATAAAAAAGATTCAGATTTTTTGAAATTGGAGCCACATTCTCCTATTATGTTTGTATCTTTAATCTGAAAATAATTATGTCCCATATATTACCATAAATGAGATAACACATGCACATGCCTGATAGGTATACAATTTGACATAATAATAATAATAATAATAATAATATTAAAAGTTTTATAATTGAGTGCATAAATGTTTGTATCTCTAACAACATCCACAACCAGCAACCACAACTTCTTCCGGTGAAAGCATTCCCACCTTTGATATTGAAGCACCTCAACAGCTGTATTATTTATTGTCATATCATTTTGAAGATGTTTCTGTCAAGAGTAGAGTTTTGTTGAGATAAAAGTTAGGTAACAAATAATCTCTACACTACAGCGCAAACTAACAATAATATGTGTTCAAGAAATAAATTGTTAAAAATAATCCACTTGAATAAAATTAAACACAATAAGTCTAGAATTTAATATTGCTCACCTAGTCCTCAAATGCCTTCTTGACAAAAGATACAAAAAGCACAAGACTAAGTGGGATAACATTCGTGATTGGACTAACAGGACTGCATATAAACAAAACCATTTGAGTTAGATAATTGGAGGCAAGTCAAAAATTAACATTTATCAAAATGAGAAAGTTAGTCTGTGACGCATAATAAAATGGCTATTAACATGTTTACCTTTATAGTTAATTTTCAGAAGCCATACCTGACAGGTGTAAATGATAAACAAGAGATTGTAAGAAAGTATAGGTTAGCCACCCGCCTAAACTGTCAATTATTAACAAGAAACTATTTCAGTAACTTAAAAAGACGAACAATTAACTTCAAAAAAGTTATCAAAATGGATCACTTTATACATACTAACTTTAGTAATTGTTTGAAATGAGTTACCTGTTCATAGAGCTCCTTTGGTAAAAAGGTGGCAACATTGTACTTTGCTGCTGTTGAAAATGCAGGGGCATTTTCGTACATGTGCACTTACAATATAAAGAATGATAAAACATTAATAACAAGATTAACAAAGTGACAAAAGGAACAGGAAAGATGCGCTTACAATGGGATCAGGGGCATCATCTTGCTTACACATGACCAATGGGACCCAGTGTCAAGACCCACTGCCATTCGGGCTGTCCATTTTGAATAGAATGATAGAAAGACTACCCCCCCCCCCAAATGGATCATTTCATGATGCATGCAAACCAATATAAACAGCTCAATCATGAAATAACATCTTCGGACCCAGAAAACAAATCAGTGTGTAGAGAATGCATTGAGTAGAAGCACTAGACACTTACCTATTACTTCTTCATGTTTGTCCAAAATGATCTTTTCCTGTTGGCATCTATTAAAAGTTACGCAAGAAAAAGGATGCTTTTGGAAAAACAAAAAAAATATTGAAATTGTGAAGTTACCTGAATGCCCCTATGCGAGATTCATTGGCTTCACTGATTTAGATTATTACCATTGGCTTCAGCTCGGTGATTTTCCCTCTTTGTGTTTTCTATAACTTTTCTTGACCATAATCATCAATTTGGTTGAAAGAAAAAAAAATATTGAAGTTGCGCTCCCTGTAATGGTTGTAGCAACGAGTCATTAAGCTTAATGCTTGCTAAGAAACTTACTTCAAACACAGAGCAACGAACAAGGTAAGATTAATCCATTAAAGTCCATTATAAAAGAAATTTACCATTAGTCCAAATGATTGTTCTTTCCTTCCCACTACTAAAGTGATTTGCATTTACAGTATTTACTGATTTGGGAATCGAGCTTCCTAGGATGAGGTTGACTAGGCCAGAATAAAAAATAACTCAAAAACAGATAACAAGATGATGTGATAATTGTATGAAAAAAAATCAAACGATCTGAAGACAAATAATTTAATAAACCTTCGATCATGAAATAGAATCTACAGTGTGAAGCATTATCCGAACTTCAAAAAGGATTAAATGACATCAACACCAAAAGAAGACTCAAAGAAAACCGCGGATAGATCGTACCTCAGGAACTGAAAAATAAAGTAGATCGGGGAGAAATGGTTGATCAATGAAAATATTCGAAAAAAAATACATGATTTAATGAGTCGATTGACTTTCAAATTAACCTACTTAGGGAGAAAAAGAATATACTTGTGTAAGATAAACCCTAAATAGTAATCCTGTAAATCACGAGAGAGTTAACAGTGACGGAAATGGCGAGGGGGCGAGACGTGGCGACAATAGCGAGTCGATTTCTTGACCACAACACCGATCGAGTAATCCTAATCATAGGTCATTTTCGTTTTTGTTTTCGTGAGGGTTAGCAAGTCGGTTTCCTTGAGGATGGGGTGACAGAGCTGCAAATTGTGATGGAGGATGAAGTGTTGGTCGATAAGGCCGGTACATCGTCGTCATGCGAGGCCTGAAGAGTCGGTGTGGGTTGGAGGTAGTTGAGGTGGGTATCAGGCGGGGTTTTAGGGTTTTTTTGATCGATGAAGACTTTAGGAACTTCAAGTATGAAATTATCGATCTTTTACACACAATGATTTTACAACATACTAAGAAGAAGAAGAAGAAGAAGAAGAAGGAGAGTATCAAGATGGGGTTTTTTATTTTTTTTTTTATTTCATTCCCCTTGGCAATTAAAATATTGGAGAACACGCGTTCATAAATAAAAATATAAAGTGACAGTATTAGATGACACACTTTTTTATGATAGGTGCCCTCCGTGTTTTTAATTTTTTTTGTTGCACACTATTTTTAGGGAATGCACAAATACGTGTCCTCTATCCATCAAATTTTGCAAAATTGACATTATTTTTTAGGGCACACACAAAAGTGCGTCCTCTATCAGCGAGTGTCATTGTTTGCACGTCATTAAAGGGTTGTTTTCTAGTAGTGTTGTACCTTTATCGAAGGTATCTCCTTGTTACGTAAAATCTTCAACTTCCTCTCCAGAACAACTAATGGTCTCTCAACGTAATTTAGGGGCTCATGGACCTGGATATCAACCAATGACAAAACCGCCTCCTTATACAATATGCATTTTCACAACTGCGAGACGTGAAAAGTGTTGTGAATCTGATTGAGCTCCTCCAGAATATCCCGTCTGTATACCACTTCGCCAACCTTGGAAGTCGATGGGTTTTTGTATACTACATCTTATGGTGTACATACAACCATAAATGCATTGGATCAATGTTTTCTCTAATTATACATGCAATATTGTTTCCAAAGCATTAAGCCTACAACTAGCATACAAAAGATATAAACAACATGGAATTGAGTTATAGAATCACCACTTGGTTGTAGCGTGTAGAACATTCTTGAGTTTGGCCTTTAAGAACATAGTGCACCAAGTGTTGCACCTCAAATGGAATCATACAACACCACCAACGATGGAGGACTTGAGAGAGAATACTTGCACTCATAAATCGGCTATAGCTCTTCTAAGAACACTAGGGTGCGAATTTTAGGAGCGAATGGGTTTCTTGTATAGTATGGCAAAACTATGGTTACACCATGTAAACCCTAATGTGCATGACCTTCCATTTTACTTAGGCTCCATGGGTTTAAACCTCCATGGATCATCCATGCGTTGTCACATGGTTTTAGCCCAACCTAAGGAATCATGGATCATTAGCCCCCACCATAAAAAAGAATGATTTTACCAAATCAACCCCTTATATTTAATTAGTCTCTTTTGATCACAAAATTAATTCTAAATTAATTCTTGATCAATACTAATTAAATAATATGATTTCAAATTAATATATTAGAAATTATAATATATTAATAAATCATGAATATCCTCTTCTCACAAGTCCATCCTCACAAATTGTTCCGGTGCCATGCAACCCAAATGGACCATGCTACTCTCCGGTCATGTACACACCAATTATAGTTATGGGCTTAGACACCTAATCCAACAGTCTCCCACTTGGATAAGTCTAATAACTATTATTGCAAGTACAACTCCACAACCCGACTAGTAATCGTAGCTCTCAAAAGCCGCTGTCAAACTCTAACCGAGTCAATGAAGCGTCCATTAGATAAGGGATCATATATTCCTCCATTCTAGATATCATACGGACTGAGACATGGATTTTAGTCATTGCCTTTGTCAATCTGTTGTTTCCTGATTTCCGATTTATGACGACCGACAAATTGAATAAATCAAATCAATCCAGGCTTGGCCAAGCACTTTCGATGTCATCACTAAATTATCGAGGGCCCACAGATATCACTTTTATCTACATGGGGTAAAAGGAAGGGATAAACTTCGACTCAAATGCTTGCTTGTACTTATTCATTAAATTACACACAACAATATGTTTTATAACACCAAGTTACTAGTGTGTTTACATACGTCAATGTGCAACCGACTCGCAACTACAACTCACATGTCTCCGTTTCAAGAATATAAGATATTATCGTCTCACAATCACTCGTGATAAAATCCATGAAGCGATTCAAATGAGCATGGGTTCAATCCAATATTCAAATCTTATTCCAGGAGTACTCATGAACAATGCAGTTATGTCTAAAACACCTAGACAAACTACAAACCCATTCATAACAGTCTTGCCTCAATACCTACTTCCAAAGTATGAGTGTCATATTGATTACTCATTATTCATTGTATAATGTTTTGATTTATCAACTTAATACTTGAATTAAAACAATAGTTATGCCATGCTCCAAGCATGCACACTATGTTTGTCTATGGTCCTGACTTTTTGACATAGATCAATTGAAAAACATTTCAATGATGCGCATTTCACAATTCCAAATCATTATTTCAAGTGTAAGAATTTAAAATTCTTGTCACTGCTAGCAAGTGTTAGATTCTAAACCATCATGCAATGATTCTTCTGTAATGTCTAGGTACCAAAAGTCATTGAGACTTGACCAATGATATTACAAAATATTCCTTTGGAGGTTGTTACAAGACAATTCCATGGAAATGAAGTCTCAGATTCAAAGTACATTCCTTTGAACATCCTTCTGCATAAAAGTTTCTAACTTTTTCATCTATTCTTAACATCCTACTCCCAATATGGAAACATTCCATATATGCCACATGACAACTCATTATCAATAAAATCTTGTCTATTCATAATAATGTCAATATGGTCCATCCATTACTATACTTCCAATTGTCCTTAAGCGACCAATCTTTGGCGAACCGTAGATTGTCCTTAATAGTTTTTTAACCACTTTAGTCATATCCGGTTCTATTCCGTTTCCCTTTCAATACCCTAGGCATTTGGAAAATTAAAACATGAGAATATTATAGCATATACAACCGATCTTATACCCGAAGCATATGGTATGCGATTCATAATGCCTAACATAAAGACATGATACTTGATCAGCCTTTTGCTATAATATTTCTATTTGCCATGTTTTCACAATTCGAATTATGAAGAGGGATGTCGTAATCATAATTGAATTTTGAGAACGCAATCAAAATTTCCATATAGAATTTCCTTATATCAAATCTTTCATCATAACATTCATATATGTCCTTGACTAAATTTGATTAAACTTTTCGAATTGAAATGAAGTATAATATCCTCTCCTTTAATTATAGAAAAACAACTTTTCAAACCCTGCAACTTTTCGAATTGAAACCTTTCTTTTCTATAATTAACATTGCTAACTTGCAACACTTACCATAATAATTATACTCCCACTAACATAATAATTATTATCGTACTAGTATAACACTTATGCTCCCACTAACTTTGACATGTATTCAAAAATTAGTTGGACTTCTAGAAATCAATACTTATTGCCTTTCATTACCAAAGTTCAGATTTCTTATACGAGATGCTTCGATAAGACTTTATGTAGGCTTCTTAAATTCATACACCTTTCCTTAAAGAGCTCACATGTGTGCCTAAACAATTTTAGAACTTACAACAATAAGTCTCAAATGTTTAGACCTTTTTCCAATTCTCACAATTCAAACTGTGAAGAGGGATGTCATAATCATAATCGAATTTGAGAATGCAAATATCAGAATTGCGAACTATTAAAATCATCTTAGTGAAATCGTTTCCTCACAATCATTTTCATGAATTGGAGAGAAACCTTATGACAATTAGACTTTATGGTGTATGTGTTCCTATCCATGTGAATTTGTCATAACCATAATTACAAGACAAGGTTAGTGACAAATCCAAATGCATATGGACTGAACTTGTTCAATCTTAATTTCTTGCCACCTAGCAGCACAAGGGCCTACCATGGCTTCCAGGTTGTTATGCAAACAATTGAGAACTCATATAACTCACATGCATAGTCAGCCAACTTGATTGGGCACATAAACAAGAATATGTCAACACGATGGGTTACAAACCTCAAGTCATGTGCTAGTGTTTAACAATATGTTTACTCTTGATTAGTTCTTGAAACTTTCAAGATCTTTAAGACTCCCACTGACCTCTTGACATATAAGATTGACTTTGTCAAGGACCATTACTTGACAAACAAATATTTAAGAGTTAGTGCGGTTTCTTATCAAGAAAGACACTTCACACAATTGGTCTTAGTTGGTCTTTGTCATTACCAAGACATCACAACTTACAAATTTTCAAATGTACAAGATTAGACAACATTTTACTCTACATTTGACAAGTGTTATAAACCTTTTTTAATTTAGTGTCACTCAAGGCACAAGCTTGGAGTATGACTCTAAGACTTGTTTTTGGAACGAAGTATGACTCATCTTCTTGATTTAACCATTTCAACAATTGACGACTCCTCTTCTTAGCCATACGAATGCAATAAGGTATCCTTAAAGGATCAATTGTGACATGGTTTTTCATAATCATTAAGATGATCATAAAACACGATACTCAAGTACTCTCCCATCTATTCAAATCGGAGAAACTTCTATCTTTCTACCTGATTTGATTCTTCTCATTCATTCTTCCATAAATTGAACTTTTCTAATGATTCAGAATTATACTTAAACTTGTAAGCATAACCATATTTACTGAACTTTAGTAAATCATGATGAATAGTCTTATCATTCTTTATGGTGGACCTGACCAGCGCACACCAAGTGTTCCCGATCCTCTAGTCCTTCACTTGACTCACATATTTGATGTGAACAAGGAATATTCTTAATTTCCCAAAGATGAAGGTTCTTATTCATCACACAATACAAGCTGCATGATTCCAAGTTTCTATCCAACTGAAACTTAGGTGATGAGAATCTTTCCTTATTTGACAAATTCTCGACACTACCACAAACAAAGGAATCAAATTCATATTGCTAACATAGAAACATACAAACATCAATTTTCACAAATGCCATTACAAGGAGATATAATAAAATAAAAAACAAAATTTTATTTATTCATAAAATGCATTAAATTTTTTCCTAACAATGCAATTACAAATGAAAACTATGTTTCTAAATATTTCTAAGCAATCAATGATAACTCTTAAGCAACAGCTCAATAATCTGATCAACGAACCAAGTGATCGAAATCCATTTCTTCGTGTACAGACTTAGCCTACTCTTCTTTTAAGCTTTCTTTGATTCTACAAAACATCAAAATGTAATTGCATTACATAATGTATTAAGAATTTATAAATATGAACTTAATAGAGTTAGACAGTGGACTTACCTGAAGTAGAGTCAAATATTTTTACTTTACCATCCTTGGATCTTTCAGGTAAATGTAGCAGTTTCGCAACCAATGCCCTTTTCTTGGCAATAGAAACATATGGAATCTTTGGGAATGGTACACGAGACTATCTTAGACTTAGCATTTCTCTTTACCATTCCATCAAATGACTTGACCATGGCCAATCCCTTTCCATTGGGAAGAGAAAGCTTTTCTGGACTTCTAATGTTACCATTGTCAATGTCCATGGATGTTTGGGGAGTAGATCTTCCAATCAAATTTGCTTTACCAGTGTGCCAAATCATTGCTGATTCAGCAACAACAAGCAAATATGTTACATCAATAAGGGTCATGTCGTGATCTCCCATATAGTAGTCCTTAAAGAACAAGATATATGACTTAGGAAGCAACTGAAGAACCAGTCAACAACCAACTTCCTTGAGACTACGACACCCAACTCTCCCAGCCTGTCAATATGTAACTTCATCTCTAAGACATAAGCATATACAAACTTTCCTTCCTGCCAATAAGGCTTTGAGTGACCTTGAACTTGTGGGTTAGGGATAATTATTAGAGGAGGTGGAGAAAGTGAAGTATGATTTCCAGTCCCATTAATGCATGACAAAGGGATTAATCTTGCACCTCGATCGCCATGTGGGACATCATCTTCATTAGAAAGGCTTTTTCCAAAAGGATTCGGGAAGACCATAGTAGACATCTACAAGGGATAAATTCAAGTTAGTTGATTTAAGTCCTTAATATAACACCCATGTGAAATATTAAGGCTAGGACCAAACACAATATGTTACAATTCGGAAGAGGGATGTCGTAATCCAATTGCAAAATATTTGAAGGTAGGTAAATTACGATTTACCAATTTCCACCATGAAAACGAAATTGATTATTAAGTTTTAAATGGATTGAAATTCCTATATCCTTTGAGATTCATTGAATTTTTCAGTGGCATGTATAAATCTCGATTGTGCCCTTCAAGTTTGTGACTGGGATGCCGAGGATCACAAACATGGTGTTAATAACCATGCAAATTAGCTTGGTAAACTTAATGTTACAACCACCTAATCAATGTGTCGGTTAACCACACATACTCCATTGATCTATGATTAACATCAAGCTACCATTTGCCACGCACTATCAGTCCCATATTATTGTGCCGGTTAACCACACATGTTCCACTAACGACTGAACAAGGTGCAAAGTGCAATTTCATGGGTTAGCACCAAATTCACATTTTCCATTAAGTTACTAAGATTGGGAATTTAATAAAAGTTTACTTACCTTATAGTTATCATTATACTTTTAATGAAAATTAATTTCCTATCCTACCTGTTCGGCTAACGACCCTCCACCAGTCAAGGAAACGGTGGGTGAGAGTGGACACCAATTAAACTGTCATTTTATAGGCAGTAACCTTATACCCCTCTTATAGACCGACTTCGTGAATGAGGCCTACTAACGGTAAGACTGACTTGTCTTATACGTATATCATTATTAAACTTATAATAATATAAAGGATAAGGGTAGAATTTTAACTTTTAAAAATCTAGGGTTTGGAACTAAAGTATTCAAAAGTGAGACTTTAGAAATTCCAAGACTTGAGAGCAAGTTTTGAAACTTGTCAAAACTCTTAGATTTTCATAACTTATGAGTTTAATAAAGTTTTATGAAAAGGAATCTTGAATTCCACAACTTGAGGACAAGTTATGGAGTTCATAAAATACATTTGTGAAAGACTTTTCAAGTTCCATAACTTGAGAACAAGGTATGGAAGATTTAAAACAATTTAAGATGACATTTAAAAAGAGACCTTTCATTTTCCATAACTTGAGGACAAGTTATGGATTTCACCAAAAACAATTAGATCAAAAAATTGCAACTAACAAAAACAAACAATTCGCCTATGGTATAATTAAACTCATAAGTCAAGATAATTACCAAACAAATTTCAAGAAATTTGCCTAATCATATAAACTAATACAAGTCTTGAAACTTTGACAATTATCTATTAATTGGATGAGAATCATCATTACCATAACAACGTAATCAAATTTTATGAACTAAAACATTTTGTGGTAATGATTCTAATCCAAAAAAAGGCCAAAAAACTCGAAAATCTGCACACAGGGGCACCAACTCGTCGAGTACATGACCTGGACTTGCCGAGTTGGGTTGTTTGTGAGTGGACTCGGCCAGTCAGCCAATGGACTCAGAAAGTCCATCAGTCAGATGCAAAAAATTCAACTTTTTCAGCTTTGAAAAAACTAGTAAGCATCAAATATAATAGAAAACAATCCTAGGCTTTGATACCACTAAAGGGTTTTAGTATACTACAACATCATGTGGTGTACATACAACCCTAAATGCTTTGGATCTATGTTTTCTCTAATATACATGCAATGTTGTTTCCGAAGCATTAAGCCTACAACTAGCATACAAAAGATATAAACAACATGGAATTGAGTTATAAAATTACCTCTTGGTTGTAGCTGGTAGAACTTCTTGAGTTTGGCCTTTAAGAACTTAGGGCCCCAAGTGTTGCACCTCAAACGGAATCACACAAACCACCAACAATGGAGGACTTGAGAGAGAATACTTGCACTCATAAATTGGCTATAGCTCTTCCAAGAACACTAGGGTGCCAATTTTAGGAGCTAATGGGTTTCTTATATGGGCAAATGTCATATTTGCCCATCAAACTTTTCGTGTTTGTTTTAAAAGGTCCCTAAATTTTTTTTGCACATTAAAGAAATATACTTTCATTTCTCTGTTTTAAAATACCATTATGTTACCTTCTACCGGGTTGATAGGTAATATACATGCCACGAGGGAAAATGTCGGTGACACGTCATTTAATGAAATGGCCACATGTGTTGTACTTATATTAATTTGTTATAAAGTAAACCGTGTGCATTATACAATCCCCTCCCCTTCATTAAAGAAACCCCTCGTCATTAAAGAAAACCATCGTCGTCCCACCATAGTAACTGAAGATCGATGGCTATATTTGTCACACCCCGAAAACCAAAGGCGGAAACGTTCCCAGGGTTGACTCCATGTTGTGTATCAAATCCAATGTACATAGTAATCACAGTAAACAACCATTACATTACATAAATATGAAGATTTACATTTGGTTCAAAAGTAAATTGTACAAAGTTATACATATATCATATGAACAAAAAGAGACGAGTCTTCGGAGCACTCCATCTTCACCAAAAGATATCGCCGGGTACCTGTCTAACTTGGACCTGAGAATACAAGCAGTTTGAAAATCAGCATAAAGCTGGTGAGTTCATAAGCGGTTTTGTTTTGTGAAGATGTTTCGGTTTCCTTTAGTTTTCTGAAAAGGTTTGATATCCAAGAAAATCCCATATTTTCTTATGTAAAGTAGTTAAGTTATTTTTCATTACAGTTCTGATACAAGTTATAAATTAACCCCAGGAAAATCCCATATTTTCCTAAATGCAAGATTGATTTAATAATACAAAGTATAGTTTAATATACAAAACTATAATTTAGACGAACTGTAAATAGAAAGTATTTAGAAAGCCTTGGGACTAACATCCCGAACCAGTTATAAGATAATTCGATAAAGACCATGGGATCACTATCCCGAAAATAGATATAAGATAGCTTGGTAAACCATGGAATCACTATCCCGAAACTAGATATATGATAAATTGATAAAATCATGGGATTATCATCCCGTATAAGATTTAGTTTCAAAACCATGGGATTATCATCCCGAACGAGATATAGACACAAGATCATGGGATTATCATCCCGAACGAGAGATAGACATAAAACCATGGGATTACCATCCCGAACGAGATATAGATACAAGACCATGGGATTACCATCCCGAACAGATTTAGATTCTAAACAAATCCTAGCTGTGAATAAGTTTATATTAATACGTATTGTGAGTCGGGTAACCATGCTGATATGACAACGAGACCTCCTTGACGTTAGTCAGACGTCGAATGATATACAGAATTTGTCACCCCAGGCGTGCCCGCCTAACTGTAGCTAGCAGTTAAGGTGTGGGATTGTCAGTCCCGAATAGATCTATTCACAAATTCCTCGCTCTCCCTCCAGGAGACTCTGGTTACACATCCGGAGAGGATTTACTTGATCATCCATAAAGGGTAATGACTATCTCACAAGCTAGTATTAACTATTCATAGGGTTCCAATACGATACCAAACATACAAAGATTTCTAGACATGATACAGTGAAAATAGATACATACAATGAAACTATCTGGCAAAACATTCGAATGATACGAAGATAAAGTGAATCAGACATAGTTTATCTAATAACTTAATATAGATATCAGTACATGATATAAAGAGAAACATAGAACCCCAAATTATTCCCATAATAATTTGATTAGTTTGATTATTTTCTTAACTAAAATCCATTTAGTTGTAATCGATAAATCATTCCTTATGCTCAACATAATACATAAGGAGTAAAAGAGTTTATAAGATTGCCAGATATTATTTGAAACACATAAATGTTATGATTTGAAAACAGTTTTGGTTTGCTTGTATTGCCCCCCTGAAAACAGTTAAAAACAGTGAAAAAGGCGTAGGGGTATGAACTCATCGGACGAGAAGTATGACGATTTGGATGCTAAGAGTGGATCCGGGGCTTGTAAATACATGAGGTTCCTAATTATAATGTAAAGATACACATTTGTATCTAATTAGGACTTAGATTGATTGTTGGATAGGTACAATTGCTTTTAGACGCGAAAACACTCCGATACGAGTGTTTGGAGGGACCCGGGTGGCGTTTAAGGATGTGAAATGACACTAGGGACTTGGGACTTGAGTTTACTCCCCATGAATAAACTTATACAAGAGTTTTTGGTCCAAAACACCCATTCCCCATGAGTTTACGGCCGTAAACTCATGGTAGGGTGGTTTATGGTGAAAATTTGGGTTATAAATGGATATGGACACTTGGAAATGCTTGGATTAATTTTTCTTAAGGCTTGGATTGAATTAAAAACATCATTTACACTACATAAGGGAGTTTACGGCCTAGGCAAGGGGTCTTTGGCCGTAAACTCTCAATTCTCCATGATTTAGTGTTTTTAGGGTGTTAAAATCAATCACATGTGATTCTAAAAAATTCCACAAGCCTAGAAATGAGTTTATATGGGACATATGAGGGATTTATGGAGTTTACGGCCCATGAAACCCCCTTCATGGCCGTAAACTCTAATATATGATGCTACAAGGTGTTTCAAGGTCTAAAACTTGCATAGAATGGCTTCTAAAATTCATCTAAGGGCCTTAGGGGTGTTTAGTTTGCATTCTAACACCAAAAATTTTGGAGTTTACGGCCCAAGAACAGGTCTTGGCCGTAAACTTTTATAAATCCCATGAATGATGTGTTTAAGGCCCTTAAAGTATTTTTGGTTGGTCCCTTGATTTATTCCAAGGCTTTGGTGGTGTTGGATGGCTTTCTAACACCTTAGAATTGGATTTATGCCAAGTTTTGGGGAGTTTACGGCCCAAGCACTATCCTTGGCCGTAAAATCATCTAAGTCCCCCAAAAATTATGTTTCAAGTGTCCAAATGCTATTACCAAGGTCCTATAATTCATATCTAAGCCATAGAGGTGATTTGGAAGGGTTTAAAGGCATGAAAAACCCCATTAACATGAGTTTACGGCCCAAGCTTATGCCTTGGCCGTAAACTCCTTCAAAGTCCTCAAAATCAAAGTTTTAAGTGTTCTAAGTCCATATCTTGAAGTCCCTTAGCCATATCTAAAGTCCAATTGAGTCTAGGAAGGAGTTTAAAGGCTAAAAACTCTTCTAAATGGTGTTTACGGCCTAGGCAGCCTCCTGGGCCGTAAACTCACATATATTGTCCAATTTCATGATTAAGTGTCTAATTTGGAAGCTAAACATGCTATAGATTAAGGCTAGGAAGGTACCTTAAGGATTTGAAGCCTTAAATTTGAGTTTTGGACACTTAATCCTTGGATTTAGGAGAGAGGTTAGAGAGAGTAGAGAGAGAAGGAAAAAGCTTCAAATGAATGCTTAAACATGTTTATATAGTTCCTAAAACTTGGACACGGTGGAATTCTACCCGATACCGGCCTTAAACGATGCTTTGGGTCGCACCCGATTGAGTTTCCGTCACCCGACGAGGATATTTCTAAAACTTATGAAATAAATATTTTGGGCTAAATTAATGAGTTCCTAAATGATTTGGACCCTCATTGAATGATAATAAACATATTATTTTAGTTAAATAAACCCAAAAACGATATCGGGACATTTCGATCTCCGACGAGTTATACGGGTAGAATGGGTTTTCGGCGATGAACAACTTCGGGTTGTTACAATATTCCTGTCAATCAAAGTTCATTTCTAAGGTGTGTTCATCAACAAACCTTTTTGCTATTCTGATGGTGTTTATCATGTGTTCGAGAACGTCGATTTTGCTGGTATGCCATTTAATGAGTTTGTGGGTTTTCTTGAACGATTCACACAAGAGAAGTGTGAGAAAGTTTATTATTGTCAACCTGGTTTACAAATCCTAAAAGTTTTAACCTTGATTTTGAATGAACGTCAATATCAAGAATTTATAGACATTGCTTATCAATGTGGAGTACAAGTTTATGTTTACATGGACCATTTTCGTACTACTGTACATGCAATGAAGGAAAATGAAAATGAAAATGAGGATAATTGTTCTGTCAAGTTAAACATGTCAATAGAAGGGGAAGAAGGTATTGACCTAACTGAAATTAAGAGTCCACAAGAAATCAACATGGAAGGAATAACCTATGAAGGAGTAAGTCAGAGTAATGGAAATGAGGACGCCACAGAAGGTGATCCAAAAGATGATGAAGATGATAATGTCCCAGATGTGAAAGGAAAACTGATGTTTAATGAAGACATACCTTGGAAGAAGCAGTTGCCAATTCTAGGTATGAGGTTCACCAATCCTAAACAATTAAAATTTAAGACTTGTAATTATGTTGTAGCAAATGGATATCAATTGTACTTTGAAAAAAACGACAGTAAAAGGTTATTGGTTAAGTGTAGTAATGGTCAATGCACATTTAGGCTATGGACATCATGGATGAGTGAGGAGCACTCTTTCCAAATCAAGTCCCTTATCATTGACCACAATTGTGCAAGAAATTTTAAATTAGGGTCAATTGTTAATTACAGATGGATTGGTAGTCATTTCACCTGGGAAGTGCTTGAGAATCAGAAATTCAATGTTAGGATGTTAAAAGAGGAAGTAAAGACTAAATTTGGCATAGAGTTTAGTATGGGACAATCTAGGAGAGCTAAGCAACATGTAATGTCTCTTCTTGAAGGTACCATAGTGGAAAATTATGCAAAGTTGTGGTCCTATGGTGAAGAGATAAAAAGGTCTAATCCAGGGTCAACAGTCAAGTTGTCTGTGAACTCTATGCCAGATGGGAAAACTTACTTTAGCGGGATATATATATATGTTTTCATGCACTAAAGAAAGGTTGGATAAGTGGCTGTAGAGGGATAATAAACTTAGATAGGTGTTTTCTAAAAGGAATGTGTACTGGTCAGTTATTATGTGTTGTTGGTAGGGATGGTAACAATCATATATACCCAATAGTTTGGGCTGTAGTTTGTGTTGAAAATAAAGACAACTGGAAATGGTTCTTAGAAAACTTGCAAGAAGATCTGCATCTTGAAGGTGGTTTTGGTAGGACAATGATGTCAGATCAACATAAGGTATCTTTCTAATTTATAATGTCATACATAATTTCTTTCAAATGTGATACATTTCTGAATATTATGATGATATAAATGCAGGGGATAATTGAAGTTGTGAAAGATTTATTTCCAGAGATAGAACATAGGTAATGTGTCAGGCATGTTCTTTCCAATTTCAAGAAGAAATTCCCTAGGGCTCAGTAT
Source organism: Lactuca serriola (assembly GCF_051521515.1). Classification (NCBI taxonomy): domain Eukaryota; kingdom Viridiplantae; phylum Streptophyta; class Magnoliopsida; order Asterales; family Asteraceae; genus Lactuca; species Lactuca serriola. The sequence continues at coordinate 113,555,043 of NC_136409.1, read as the reverse complement.
GAGAAACTATTTTGGAAGGCTTGTAAGGCCTCAACTAAACCTCTTTTCAATTCTGAAATGAAAGAGATTCAAATGATTAGCCCTGCTGCTTATGTGCATCTGATTGGAAGGAATCCAAACTCATGTTCAAGAGCATTTTTTCAATTAGGAATGGGGTGTGATGCAGTTGAGAATGGGTTGTCTGAAAGCTTTAACAATGTTATATTTGAGGCTAGGAAGAATCCAATTATTACAATGTTGGAGGATATTAGACTATATATGATGTAGAGGATATGTAGTTTGAGGCAGAAAGGAAGTGGATGGGGACATTTTGATGTATGTCCAAACATAAGGCTTGCCCTAAATGAATTAAAGATCCAACAAAGGTACTATATTATTCACCATAATTGAATTGAACATCCAAGCAAGGTACTTTAATTACCCCTGTTAACTTTGATTATTTGTAGGTACTGGCAAGTGCTTCCTAGTGGCCTGAATACATTTGAAACAAGAAACTTAGGAGAGTCTTATGGAGTTGATCTAGAAAAGAAAACATGTTCTTGTAGGATTTGGCAAATGAATGGGTATGGTTGTGTACACTTAGTGGCAGCCATTAGTTATGTAAATAGAGATGTAAAGGCATTTGTTGATCCTTTATATCGTGCTTGCATATATATGAACACATAAAAGTACACAATTGGAAGCATGAATGGGAGTGCAATGTGGCCCCTAATAGATTACATACCACCTTTGCCACCATTGAAAATGAAGATGTCAGGGAGACCTACTATTAAGAGAAAGAGGGACAGTACTGAGGTTACTGGATCAGACAGAGTATCCAAGGCAGGCAAAAAGATGTTTTTTGGTGTTTGTAAGAAATCAGGCCACAATAAGTCAACTTGTGATGCAGTGTCAAAGCCCCAAAAAAGTCAGGTGAAAAAGAGGAAGGTTGAAGGTGAAGGTGAATCTAGTGCATTAAAGTAAAGGAAGGGTCAAGGGCAAAATGGGAAGGGAAAGGGTGAAGGTGATACTAGAAGTGGAATTGGTTTCAAAATAGGAGAATGTGAATGTGAGTCAACAAGTGGTGTGACTAAGAAGAATGGTAAAAAAGTAGATACACTGAAATTAAGAAAAAAGTCAAAGAGGATACTAAAGAAAAAGTTGGCAAAAAATGTTGCAGGCAAAAACGGTGAAGGTGATACATCAACCAAACCAATGGATTTGGATTAAAGATGTTTTTGGAGTATGTTAGTTATGGATGTATGGATGTTCGTTTTTTGTTTGTAACATGAATATTAACGTGTCTTTAAAACACCAAGTTATGATATTAATGAATGTATGGATGTTTGTTTTATGTTTGTAACATGAATGTTAGTTTCTTTAGTTTAAAACATAACATGAATCTTTTTTTTATAATTGTATTTCCAATGCAATTCTATATAACAATGGACTTGAATTATAACAATGTACTTCCACATAAGGTTATAATAGGAACTTCACATTTGGTACATTTCATTACAAACCATACTTCAAGGGGAAATTGAAGTCCTGCAACATATAACCTTCACATTTGGTACATTTCATTACAAACCATAACATCATATGCAAAGAAAAACAAAGGTTAAAATAGGAACTATGTTTCATTTGATTCATCCATTACAACTGAGGTTACTGTCTTAACAAAAACCCCCCAAAAATTTGGTTTTAAACACCATTACATCCTCAATGGGCACCATTGTTCAAAACAACCAACACCACATAACCTAATACATACATATATACTAGAAGATGACGAAATTAGACAAAAAGACACAACCTTCGACAACCCTGATAACCCTAAAGAGACTAATCGCCATTGTGCTACCTATGAACTAAACTACACCCACCAAAATCCCCATCCACTGCATTCAACGCAAACACAAACCCCAATCAACGACATCATTGCAACTCCAACAACACCCATCATTGTCACTTTCCTTTTCAAGTTGCGTATCCCCTCCCTAAACTCGCCAAGTTGTTGTCGCATCTCATCTCGCATTTCCTCAATCTGCAATTGGGCTTCCCTGGCATGAAGTTCGTAATCAGTTGGTAAGTCTAGTTCCGAAGCTCTGAAACCACCATAAGAGAAGCTTTGTTCTGAGGCCATCCTCTTGATTTATACGTGGGGAAAAAAGCAAAGTCGATGATGTGAATGTTATGGATTAGGGTAACAAAGTGGTGGGGAAGACGGATTTAGGGGAAGACGGTTTATAAGGAGACCATTAGCAATGCTTGGCAATTCTTAGGGACCAATATTTTAACAGTAATATTCCATGGTGGTGTCCATGTCACGAAAAACAGAGGATAAAGCTTTTACAATCGGTAAAAGGATGTAATTAAATGGTAAAATGAAAGTATATTTCTTTAATGTGCAAAAAAAAGTTTGGGGACCTTTTAAAACAAACATGAAAAGTTTGATGGGCTAATATGTCATTTTCCCTTCTTATATAGTGTGGCAAAACTAGGGTTACACCATGTAAACCCTAATGTGCATGACCTTATGTATTCCTTAGGCTCCATAGGTTTAAAGATCCACGAATCATCCATGGGTTTAAACCTCCATGAATCATCCATGGGTTGTCACATGGGTTTAGCCCAACCTAAGAATCATGGATCATTAGCCAACACCATAAGAATGAATGATTTTACCAAATCAACCCCTGATATTCAATTAGTCTCTTTTGATCACAAAATTAATTCCAAATTATTTCTTGATCAATACTAATTAAATAATATGATTTCGTATTAATATATTAGAACTTATAATATATTAATAAATCATGAATATCCTCTTCTCACAAGTCCATCCTCACAAATTATTTCGGTCATGCAACCCAAATGGACCATGCTACTCTCGGGTCAAGTACATACAAATTTTAGTTTTGGGGCTTAGAAACCTAATCCAACAGAAATAACCCTGAACGGTCCAATGTATCGAGGACCCAACTTTCCCCTCTTCCTGAAGTGAATCACACCCTTCCAAGGTGAGACCTTCAGTAGTACCATATCCCCAACCTGAAACTCCAACTCCGATCGGCGCCGGTCGGCGTAACCTTTTTGCCGACTCTGAGAAGTTTGCAACCGCTACCTCTTCTGTTGAATTATCTTGGTGGTCTGCAGGACCACCTCGGTCCGACCCATCACCCTGTGTCCGACCTCACCCCAACAGATTGTGGTACGACATCTTTAGCCATATAACAGCTCAAATGGCGTAGCACCAATGCTGGAATGAAAGTTGTTGTTTTAAGAGAACTCAGCCAGACATAGGTAGGAGTCCCAGCTCCCACCAAAATTAATAACGCAGGCTCGTAACATATCCTCAAGGGTCTGAATGGTCCTTTCGCTTTGCCCGTCTGTCTACGGATGATAAGCTGTGTTGAAATGTAGTTGTGTGCCTAGTTCCTCATGGAACTTCTACCAGAAGCGGTTGGTGAACCGAACATCACGATCTGAACCAATAGAGACTGGAACCCAATGGTGAGCGACGATCTTGCGAATATACACATCGGGCAGATTCTCAGCCGATGAGCTCTCCCGAATGGGCAGAAAATGGACACTCTTGGTCAATCGATCCAAGATGACCCATATAGCATCGAATCCCCTTGACATTCTCGGCAACTTCGTGATGAAGTCCATTGTGATCTGCTCCCATTTCCACATGGGAAAATCCAGGGGCTGCAACTTGCCATGCGGCCTCTGATGCTTGGCCTTGACCATCCTGCGGTTCAAGCACCTCTCAATGTACCAAGCGATCTCCTGGTTCATGCATGGTCACCAGTAGCTCAATCTCATATCCGATACATCTTGGTGACCCCCGAGTGAATAGAGAAGCGAGACTTATGAGCCTCCTCCAATACAATACGTCTAACTCCACCAGACATCGGAACCCAGATCCGACCGCATTGGGTCTATAATCCGCGACTATCCTGCATAAATCGGGTGATCTCGCCCCTGATCCTCTCCAACTTCCAGTTCTCCTATCGCACACCCTCCGTCTGAGCTTCCCTGATGAAGCTCACCAATGAAGAATCCACATATATCCTCATACACTTTGCTGGAACAGAAGATCCAGCGACTTGCGGCTCCGGGCATGCGCCACAACATTCACTTTACCCGGATGGTAAAGGATCTCGCATTCATAATCCTTGACTTCGTCCAACCACCTACGCTGCCTCACATTTAGGTTCTGCTAATCCATGATGTGTCGTAAACTCTTGTGGTCTGTGTATATTGTACAGCGGGCCCCGTAGAGGTAATGTCTCTAAATCTTGAGAGTGAATACCACTACTCCCAACTCCAGATCGTGTGTGGGATATTGCGTCTCATGCGGCTTTAACTGTCGTGAAGCATATGCTATCACCCGCCCTCTCTGCATGAGGACCGCTCCCAGTCCACTGATCGAAGCATCACAGAACACCAAAAAATCCTCAACTCCCTCAGGAAGTGTCAAAACTGGCGCCTCGCAAAGTCTCAATCGCAGAGTCTCGAACACAGTCTGTTGCTCAGGGTCCTACCGGAAATCGACCCCCTTCCTTGTCAGACGATTGAGGGGTACTGCAATCTTGGAGAGATCCTGTATGAATCTACGGTAGTACCCTGCCAATCCCATGAAGCTCCTGATATCTGAGGGAAATTTCGGAACCTCCCACTGCATAACCGTCACGATCTTGGTTGGGTCAACCAAAATCTCCTCTTGGTTAACGAGGTGTCCAAGGAACTGAACCTCTCGCAACCAAAACTCGCATTTTAAGAACATTGCATACAACCGTTCTCGCCTCATAACTCCCAAAAGCTCACAGAGATCCTCTTCGTGCTACTCTCTGGGTCTTGGAATACACCAGGATGTCATCTATAAACACAATGATTGAGTGATCGAGCATCGCTCTGCATACCCAATTCATCGGGTCTATAAACAATGTAGACGCATTGGTGAGCCCAAATGGCATCATCACTAACTCGTAATGTCCATAATGAGTCTGGACGCGGTCTTCTCCACGTCCTCCTCCCTCACCTTGACCTGATGGTACCTGGATCTCAGGTCTATCTTGGAGAACCAAGATGCTCCGTGCAACTGATCGAAAAAATTATGTATCATCGGGAGTGGATAACGGTTCTTCACCATTCACTTGTTCAGTTCCTGGTACTCAATGCACATCCGCTCTAAACCATCCTTCTTCCTGACAAAGAGAATCAACGCTCCCCATGGAGAACAACACAGACGAATGAACGGCTTGCCCAGCAGTGATGGGTTTTGAGCATACTAACACTCCTATGGTGTACATGCAACCCTATAAACCTTGAATCTATGTTTTCTCTAATATACATGCAAATTTGATTTTTCAAGGTTTACCTCCTAACTAGCATGGCATGGGGAATATATAATATAAAAACTAGTAGAAGTACATATTTTTCTTGTTGCTTGGATTCCTTGAAGACTTTGTGAGCCTAGCACCCCAAATGTTGTGCCTCAAATGCTTCATACAACACTACAAGACTTGGAATAATTTGAGAGAATACACTTGCACTCAAAAATCGGTTATGCCCTCTTAGAACTCACTAGTAGTCCGATTTTTCTGGCTATAAGGCTCCTTTTATAGTGTTGTCACAATTAGGGTTTTCACATGAATACCCTTAATTGTCATGACTCTTCATTTCTAATGATCCATGGGTTTGTAACTCCCATGAGCTATCCATGGAGCTCCAAATGGTTATAACCCAACTCCATAAACCATGGATCATAAATCCACCATATAAGATTAGATGATTGTCATAATCAACCCTATATATTTAATTAGTCTCATTTTGATCACCAAATTAATTCTAAATTAATACTTGATCAACACTAATTAAATAATACTATTATTAACATATTATAACTTTATAATATATTAATAATCACAAGTGTCCTTTCTCTCATTTAGTCTATCCATGTATTGCAATGCCATGCAACCCTAATGGACCATGTCGGGTCGGGTCAAGTACATACCAAATAAAGTTATGGACTTAGACACTATATCTAACAGTGTCCCACTTGGATAAGTCTAATAACTATATTTAGATATATGACTTATGGATCCGACTAGCAATCGTATCTCTTTCAAAGTCTCTTGGAACTGAGATAATAATGATTAAGATAAGTGATCATATAATCCTTTGCTCTCAAGATATCAGCCGGACAAACACATGGAACATGGTCTTACTTATTATCCAACATTTGTTTCTCGATCTCTGATTTGTTTTGACATAGAACTAAATTGAACACATCAATTAGGTTCTGATCGGGCACGGTACATAAGTCAAAACCAAATCATCGAGGGGCCCAGATATCTCTTCTATTTCTAGAAGGACCAAATCAACTTCGACTAATATGCTTGTACTGGTTACTTGTTGAATTATGCACAAAAGCACGTTTTATAACATCGAGTTACCAATGCGTTTTCGTAAAATCAATGGATAACCAACTCATAGTCAACAATTCATATCTCTAGGTTTGAAGATTTATATGATATTACCCTCTCACGATCACTCGAGATAAATTCCATGAAGCGAGGCAAGTGAGTGTGGGTTGAATCCAATACTCAGGACTTAGGAGTACTCATGAATGTTGTAGCAACCATTGCTATGTCTAATGCACCTTAGACAAATCTTACAAGCCAAATTCATGATAGTCTTGATTCATATCTACTTCCGACATATGACCGACTGTGGAGAGTTTGAACAAAATAATTATTCTGGAAGTCAAAACATGCAAAATTGAAACCATATGTTGGATATTATTCCTTTTATATCAGCTCAGATACCGATTGTTGGAAATATAAGAATCTGATTACCACAACAAAAGGCTCGGCTACCAGTTACTGTGTGACAGATATATGAGTTAAAGGTATAAGATATATATATATATATATATATATATATATATATATAAAGAATAATAATTGCGGAATAAGTATAAATATGAAAGCTATAAATGACTGAAATCTATAATAATATAAATGACTGTATTTAAATGACGTAAAGCTATAAATAATATAAATGACTGTATTTAAATAACATAAAGCTATAAATAATATAAATGACTATATTTAAATGACATAAAGCTATAATAAAGTATATAAGTATATAAATATATATCAAGTAGGTTTGTCAATAAATTGACTGAACTGGACTCATGGAACGACTGGTCGATATTTGTTCTTTGAATGGACTGGTCGATATTGGGACTCTTGGACCGACTGGTAGATATTTGTTCAATGATCAATCCGGTATTTGATAAGTAGTAAAAAGTTCATTTTCATGTAAATGAGTTGTTTACAAAACAGTGCAAAGTACACGAGTGATGTATTTGTATACGAGTATAGGGTGTTTGAGGAGATTTGATGAGGTTGGAGTGGGTATTTGGAGGGTGTTAGGAGGTGGAATAAGGTTGTAATTTTGGTGGTGTAAGGCAACAAAGATGGTGAAGTTGAAGGAGCTTTGGGTGGTGATGGATGTAGATTTTCGGAGTAAATCTCTCTGGATAGCCAATTCTCTCTCGCGTCTCTTTGGGGTTTCCTGTGGTCAAAATCGTCCACGAAAATTTCTATATGTAGGTAAGGTTCTGAAGAATTGATGGTGAAAATCTCTCTAGTAGTATTTTGGCTGTGTTGTGCTCGGTTTTTTGTTTTCTAACATGAAGATTCTGAACTCGAAAACAGAAATCTCTCTGGATAGCCAATTCTCTCTCGCGTCTCTTTGGGGTTTCCCGTGGTCAAAATCGTCCATGAAAATTTCTAGATGTAGGTAATGTCCTGAAGAATTGATGGTGAAAATCTCCCTAGTCTTTTTGTGCTTGTAACGAGACCAGTGTTCTTCGTTTTTGACTTGAAGATTCTGATGTCGAAAAACAGCAAGGTGGTGATGGTTGTGGTGATTTGAAAGGGTTTTTGGAGGAGGTTTAAGGAGGATATTTGGAGGGTGTTTGGAGATTATTTTGAGGTTGGAAGGAGGTTAATATAAGAAAGGTTTTTGGTGGTAAATGGTGTGATGAACAAAGATAATGAAGATGAAAAACCTTTAGTTTTAATGAAGAAGATGAAGATGATTGATGGTGTTCTTCATTTCATTGTTGATGATCTTGGTGTTCTTCACTTAGCTTCTTGTTTGATCTTGGTGTTCTTCATTTTGCTCCAGGGATTTGTCTTTGTTCTTGAAGAAGATGAAGATTGGTGATGTTCTTGAGAGTGTTTGTAGTTTGTAGGAAGTGTTACAATATTACAAATGAACACACACACTTACATACACAAACTCATGTATACATATATGCATGAAACAAATATCTTCTAGTGCACTTGATTATATGGAGAGTTAGCTGCAAGTTGATGTAGAGTAGGAGGCAAAAACGTGGGGTATTCATTTGCAACTTCATTTCCTTGACTTATTGACACTTCTTTGTTGACTTTTCCAATTGTTTGACTTTTCCATATACAACATATATATACATAATACATATATACATATATAATACATAAATATAAATATAATACATATATATACGTGTATATATATATATATATATATTGTTGAAACTGTTTAGTCACACAGCTAATTTTCTCGTCTATGTGTTTTCGGTCATTCGCGTGTTTTCGTATTTTCCGTTTGATCACGCATTCATGCAACCTGAAATAACTGATAATATTTGTTAGATTGTATAAAAACAGTTCATTTTGTTTCAGTGATGGTCACATATAAAAACGTTTTCAACACCATAGTAAACGATTAACATAAGATAGTAACACTTTACTCATAAATAAATAACAACTTTTATTTAATCATCAAATTGTCAATTACATTTTACAAGATTCAGAGAACTATCTAATTATTAAAACTAATATCATCCTTTAGCCTTATGCGCCTCGTAAGATGTAGATGCTTAACCCTACTCAGTCCGTTCGTGAGGGGATCTACTAGGTTCTCATCCGATGATACCCTCTTTGCCACGAGGAGTCCTTCTTCTATTCAATGTCTGATGAAATGGTATTTTCTGTCAATGTGCCTAGATCTCCCGTGATCTCTTGGTTCCTTAGCTAAAGCAACCGCACTTTCGCTGTCACAAAAAATTTCCATTGGCTCCTTTATAGCTGGTACAACTCCAAGGTCTCCGATGAAGTTCTTTAGCCGTATTGCTTCCTTTGCTGCTTCACTCGCTGCTATGTACTCTAATTCACAAGTAGAATTAGCTACTGTCTCCTGCTTGGAACTTTTCCAAATAATTGCCCCTCCATTTAAGATAAAGACCCAGCCTGACTGAGAGCGGAAATTATCCCTATCAGTCTGAAAGTTATCATCACTATATCCTTCCACTCTCAAGTCATCACTGCCACCGAGGGTAAGGACCCAGTCCTTAGTCCTCCGCAGATACTTGAGAATACTCTTTACCGCAGTCCAGTGAGCCTTGCCAGGGTTCCCTTGATATCTACTGACCATGCTAAAAGCAAAGGCCACATCAGGGTGAATACAAGTCATAGCATACATCATATAGCCCACAACAGAAGCATATGGTATTCGACTCATCTCTGCTATCTCAGCCTCTATACTCGGACTCTGAGTCTTACTCAGCTTGGCATTACTCTGGATAGGTAATTCCCCTTTCTTGGATTCTTGCATGTTGAACCTCTTTAGCACCTTATCCAAGTAGGTACTTTGACTAAGTCCAATTAGTCTCTTAATCTTCTCTCTCATTATCCTTATCCCTAGGATATAGGCAACTTCTCCAAGATCCTTCATAGCGAAACACTTCCCAAGCCAGGACTTAACCTCTTACAAAGTTGGGATTTCATTTCCTATGAGTAGTATGTCATCCACATACAACACCATAAAGCTGACTATACTCCCACTAGCCCTGACATATACACATGACTCATCCTCTCTCCTCGAAAAGCCAAACTCTTTGACTTTCTCATCAAAGCAAAGATTCCATCTACGAGACACTTGCTTTAATCCATAAATGGATTTCTCAAGCTTACATACTCTATTAGGGTATTTTGAATCAACAAAAACCTCTGGCTGAGCCATGTAAACATCCTCAGCCAACTTTCCATTAAGGAAAGCAGTTTTTACATCCATTTGCCATATCTCATAATCATGAAATGTAGCTATGGCCAGTAAAACTATAATAGACTTAATCTTTGCTACTGGTGAAAAGGTCTCATCATAGTCAACTCTCGGAGTTTGAGTAAAGCACTTTGCCACCAGTCTTGCTTTATAGGTGTGTACCTTCCCATCCATGTCGGTCTTCTTTTTGAAGATCCATTTGCACCCAACTGTCTTACGACCTGGTACATTGTCAACCAAGTTCCACACTTGATTGTCATACATGGACTAAATCTCGTTGTCCATAGCCTCCTTCCATTTAGTAGACTCAGGGCCTGCCATGGCTTCCCTGTAATTATTAGGTTCATCCAAATCTATTAGTGTATTATCACTAATAAATGTATCACCTTCAGTGGTGATGTGATAACCATAATAATATTCAGGTGTGTTCCTAACTCTAGTGGAACGCCTCGGAGGTACGGACTCATCTATCGTCTCAACAGGAGTTTCCTCCTCAGGTTGATTGATAGTGTTTGAGGTTCCTTCACCACTTGACTCTTGAAGCTCTTCAAGGTCAATTTACCTCCCACTATTTCCTTGGCTTATGAATTCTCTCTCACAAAAGACTCCTCTTCTTGCTACAAAGACCACATTATCACTGGGTTTGTAGAAGAGGTAACCAAAGGATCTTAGTGGATAGCCGGTGAAAATACACCTCTCACTTCGAGGTTCAAGCTTGTCATGAGACTCGTGCCTCACAAAAGCTTCGCAACCCCAAATCTTGATGTGGTCTAGATTGGGAACTTTCCCAGTCCACATCTCGTGAGGTGTTTTGGCAACCTTTTTAGTATGGACTAGATTAAGGATATGGGCGACAGTCTGTAAGGCATACCCCCAGAATGAGACTGGTAACGAAGCTCGAATCATCATGAAACGAACCATGTCCAATAAGGTCTGATTGCGCCTCTCGGAAACACCATTTTGCTGTGGTGTCCTGGGAGGTGTCAATTGTGAGATGATCCCACATTCCTTGAGATAATCGAGGAACTCTGTACTAAGATACTCTCCTCCCCGATCAGATCAGAGCATCTTAATTTTCTTGCCCAATTGATTCTCAACTTCCAGCTTAAACTCTTTGAACTTTTCAAAGGTTTCTGACTTATGCTTGATTAAGTAGATATATCCATATCTGTTGTAATCATCAGTGAAAGTCACATAGTACCGATTAGCATCCCTTATGGCTGATTTGAAGGGTCCACAAACATCTGTGTGTATGAGGTCCAACAAACCCTCACCCCTCTCACAAGTACCAGCGAAGGGTGACTTTGTTATTTTTTCAAGTAAACAAGACTCGCAACTATCATCCGAATTTAGGTCAAATGATTCCAAAACTCCAGCCTTCTGGAGTTGGCCTGTGCGCTTCTTGTTAACATGTCCAAGACGACAATGCCATAAGGATGCTTTATCTAAGCTCATCGAAGAATCAATATGATATACATTATTTGCTAAGTTGTCTACAATCGACACAGTTTCATATACACAAGGTAATGCTTTAAAATAAAAGACATCATTATAAAAAGCATCAATAACACCAATTTTATTATCAAATGAAAAGGTGAAACCTTGTTTGTACAAACTATGAAGCGAAATAATATTTCTCTCCATTTCAGGCGAGTAACAACATTTATTCAAATCTAACATTAAGCCATTATTAAGCAATAAAGAATAAACTCCTATCTTGGTGACAGGAGATGCTTTCCTGTTGCCCATGACTAAGTTTATCTTCCAGTGCTCCTCTTGCTCACTTCTTCTTAGGCCCTGCAAATTAGTACAAATATGAATACCACAACCTGTATCAAGCAACCAAGAATGAGCATTAGATGAGTTATTGGAAAATATTATATAAATACCTGCATGGGTGGGTTTAACTTTCCCATCCTTTACATCTTGCAGGTACTTTGGGCAGCTTCACTTCTAGTGCCCCTTTTCATGGCAGTAGAAGCATTGTGCTTCCTTTAGGTTTGAAGAAGGGGGAATGAGACCTTTCTTGGTCCCACTTGAAGAGGAGCCATCAAGGGACTTTCCCTTGGTACCCTTCAAAGGGGTCTTCCTCTTCTTCCCCTTTCCCTACCTTTAAGGCCACTTTCAGCGGTCCTTAAAAGTCCTTGAAGTTTGCTAAGTGTGACCTCCTCCTTGTTCATATGATAAGTCATAAGAAACTGATCATAACTTGGAGGTAAGGAATGGAGAATGATATCAATCGCCAAGTCCTCAGGGAAGTCAATGTTGAGCTTCAATAACTAGTCCATGAACCTTTGCATTTTCTGCAAGTGACTGGTGATGGGTTCACCATCCTTTTTCCTGGCCGTTATCATGGAGGAGATGATTTCATACCTCTCTTGACGCACGCTCTGATGGTACCTATCCATCAGATCCAGGTGCATCTCAAAGGGGTAGAAATCTTCATAGGATTTCTGGAGTTCGGGAGTCATGGTAGCCAACATGATGCAGGACACTTTGGTAGCATCCCTCTCATGTGCAGTGTACTCTGCAACCTCCTCAAGTGTAGCAGTGGACTCATTGATAACCTTATGCTCCTTATCAAGGACATATTGCTTGTTCTCATAGCGGGTAATCATCCTGATGTTTCTAATCCATTCATTGAAGTTAGATCCATCAAAAATGAATTTCCCACACAGGTTCACGAGGGAAAAGGAGCCTGTAGGGTTTGAGCCAGTAGTAGTGTTGGAAGACATCTGAAATAAAGAAGGACAAGTATAATTAGATGAACAATCCTTAATAAGTCACCCAAATGAAATATTAAGGCTAGGACCCCACAAACTATTTCATAACTTGGAAAAGGGATGCCGTAATCCAAGCTATGAAATATTTGAAGGTAGGTAAATGACGATTTACCAATTTCCACCATTATAAACGAAATAAATTATTAAGTTTTAATTGGATTTGAAACTCCTAGATCTTTTGAGATACATTGAACTTTTAATGGCATGTTCGAATCTCGAATGTGCCCTCTCATGTTTGTGACTGGGATGCCGAGGATCACAAACAAAGTGTGAATAACCATGCAAATTGACTTGGTACCCTTAATTTTAACACCTAATCGATGTGCCGGTTAACCACACGCACTCCACCGATCTACGATAAAACTTAAGTCACCCTTTTCCACTCTTACTAGTCCTTGTTAGTGTGCCAGTTAACCGCACACGCTCCACTAACAACTTGGCAAGGTACAAAGTGTAATTTCATGGGTTAGCACCTATTTCACATTTTCCTAAAGTAACTAAGATTGGGAATTAATAAGGGTTTAGTTACTTTATAATTTCATTATACTTTTAATGAGGATTAAGGTCTTATCCTACCCGTTCGGCTAACGACCCTCCACCAGTCAAGGAAGCGGTGGGTGAGAGTGGACACCCATTAAGCAGCCATTTTGTAGGAAACAACCTTATACCCCCCTTATAGACCGGCTTCGTGAATGAGGCCTACTTGCGGTAAGACTGACTTATTCTTATACATATATATAATGATTAAACTTTTAATATTATAGAAGTATATGGGTTGAATTTTAAACTTTTAAAATTCCAAGGATCTACTTGGAATTAAAGTATTAATGTGTGAGACTTTACAAATTCCAAAACTTGAGGGCAAGTTTTGAAACTATTTCAAGACTCTTCAATTTGTAACTTATGAGTTTTAATGGTTCATAATGTTGAAGACTCTTCATTTTATGAAACCTCCTATTCTTTAATGACAACTTTTAAAGAAGTGACTTTTGGTTATCCATAACTTGAGGACAAGTTATGGATACCATCATTAGCATTAAGATCATGAATTAAACAAGCATGTAAGTTACACACAATTCCTATGATCTCCTAAAACTCATAAGAACAAATATTCATATCAAACAATTTCAAGAAATCATATTAAGACATATAAGACTTGAAAATTGATAATAGTTAATTGAAATGGGTTAACATAATCATTACCACTTTGAAAAACAGATTTTACAAGTCAAAAACAGTTTAGGATAATGATTCTAGCCCATTTCTAGCAACAAAACTCGGAAAACTGCCCAACACACACCTACTCATCGTGTGCATGATCCTACTCGACGAGTAGGATGAACTTTGCCTTGGACTCGTCGAGTTCTCCCCTTGCACTCGGCGAGTCCAGTCGAACAGTGAGCAGTTTTTCGATTTTTCAAGCAGTTTGCATCAAATATACAGAAAACAATCCTAGGCTCTGATACCACTGATGGGTTTTGATCATACTAACACTCCTATGGTGTACATGCAACCCTATAAAACTTGAATCTATGTTTTCTCTAATATACATGCAAATTTGATTTTTCAAGGTTTACTTCCTAACTAGCATGACATGAGGAATATATAATATAAAAACTAGTAGAAGTACATACCTTTCTTGTTGCTTGGATTCCTTGAAGACTTTGTGAGCCTAGCACCCCAAATGTTGTGCCTCAAATGCTTCACACAACACTACAAGACTTGGAATAACTTGAGAGAATACACTTGCACTCAAAAATTGGTTATGCCCTCTTAGAACTCACTAGTAGTCCGATTTTGCTAGCTATAGGGCTCCTTTTATAGTGTTGTCACAATTAGGGTTTTCACATGAATACCCTTAATTGTCATGACTCTTCATTTCTAATGATCCATGGGTTTGTAACTCCCATGAGCTATCCATGGAGCTCCAAATGGTTATAACTCAACTCCATAAACCATGGATCATAAATCCACCATAAAATATTAGATGATTGTCATAATCAACCCTATATATTTAATTAGTCTCATTTTGATCACCACGTTAATTCTAAATTAATACTTGATCAACACTAATTAAATAATACTATTATTAACATATTATAACTTTATAATATATTAATAATCACAAGTGTCCTTTCTCTCATTTAGTCTATCCAAGTATTGCAATGCCATGCAACCCAAATGGACCATGTCGGGTCGGGTCAAGTACATACCAAATAAAGTTATGGACATAGACACTATATCCAACAAGCAGTTCCTGTAACTGAGATGATAGCTCCTTCATATCAGGCGGTGCCATTCGGTATGGTGCCTTGGCGATAAGAGCCGCACCTGGCACGAGGTTGATCCTAAACTCGACCCGCCTCTCCGGAGTCACTCCAGGAAACTTCTCCGGAATCACATCAGCGGACTCCCTAACGACTGGAACATCTTAAACTGAGACCTGATCCCTAACCCGCGTATCCACCATATAGGCCAGATAACCTGCACCTGGGGTTCGAACTACCACCCATTAACCCTTGCAGTAGATCATGGCACCGAAACAACTCAACTAATCCATACCTATGATCATGCAAACATCCCCTGTAGATATCGGAATCAAGTCAATCGGGAATGAAACCCCAAAGATCTCAAGTACACAACCTTGATAAACAGAAGACGCAAAAATCTCGTGTTCATTTGCGATGGAGAATCGCAACAGACACTCTAGCTCTCCTACAGGAAAACTAAAGTCCCTACTAAACGATCGAGAGACACATCACTGACTCGCCACCGAATCAAGCAATAATAGAGTCGGTATAGAGTTCACTAAGAACGTACCTAACGTGGCTACAACATATAAGCATAAAAAGATTATAATCAATAAGATGTGAGATACAAACATACCAGCCACCACATCAGGTGTTGTCCTGGCCTTCTCGGTTGTGAGCTAAAAGGCGCATCCCTGAGCCCTCAGGGGCTCTACTCTACCCTAGCTCTCATCCGTAATCCTTAGTGTGGCCGGCATGGAGCTTGCGTTGGCCTGGCAGTGAGTGACGGGCAGTTGAACTTCGTATGGCTAACCTGATGACACTGATAATAGATCCTCATATCCAGAGCAGGGGCAGATTGGTGGCAGTCCCTCATATAATGCCTCTCCTTTCCATATTTGTGGCACACACTACCAGATCGACAAGCTCCGGTATGAACCTTCCCGCACTTCCCACAAGTACACCAACGCTGCCCTCCCGACCTAGAATCAGTGGCCTTGAACCACTTAGACGTCGGCTGCGCTTGTTGTCACACCCCCGAACCAGGCGGCGGAAACGTCCGGGAGCTGTCGTGACTTAATTGAATACCATAACGTTGAATATATATGAAACGTAACAACATTCGTCACCATGCATTAATATAGTACAACCAATAAAGTTTACATGAAGTACATTGTTTAAACATAACATTCCCAATAATAAATTGTTCGATTCTTTAATAAGTAAACTGCAAGCCATCACTGAGTACATTTTCCTTTGATTCACTGGTTCCCTGAGAATACAAGTATTTTGAAAAACGTCAACATATGAAATGTTGGTGAGTTCATAAGCGATATTTGAAAAAACATGTTTTGTATCATTCTGAAAACTACCAGAAAATCCGATATTTTCTGAAAAGAAAAGCTTTTGAAAACGTTTGTGAAGATCCATAGGTATGCTTGTTTGTTTCTATACTTGTAAAAAAATTGTTCATTAGACTTGTATACATTTCGAATCCGTATGTGTTGAAAAGCCCTAGGAAAACCCGATGTTTTCCTAATTCTTTGAATTCCATGAAGTTAAAATGAAACCATTGCAACGCATGAAGTTATCAATTCCAAGCGACGTCGGATTATTTTTGAGCATGATTAATTGCTATAAACACGCGTTACACAAACGACCGGTTTATAACTATACTAACGATCCCGAAGGCGTCGTCCGTACTAATCTCGTTATCCAACCACCCAGTCTTCCCAACATCCGAAGAGAAAGAGGACACGAAGACCCCAATGACTCCATTAACCGGTTGGGGATAAAAAAAAAAAGGTACGAGGGGTCCCTGACCCGCCTCGCATGAAATACCGACTTTACTGGCAATACCAAAGGACCCTTGGGGTCCGATAGTATACAAGCCATTGAAAGTCCTTTTACGTTGTGTGAGATCGTGTAAGACCCAACACCTCGTAAGATAGAAGTCTTCGGGCCTTAAGATCAGGTCATTGGGCTAGCTAGGCCCAACGAACAAGATTTTACACTTTTGGGGCCCAAAGATAGTGCGTAGACGTCTGTGCACTCTCACGTGTATATTGAATTACCAAATGTTTTCGTGTATGAATCGAGGTATCGTCGTGTTAGTATTTCCGGATTGTTATTGATTCGAGACCGAATCAACTCGTTTAACAACGATTTTTGGTATTGTTGTGTATTGTATTACGTAGGTAGTCGCGGTGCCAATATTTGATCAAGTTGCGTGTATTGAATTAGCCTTGAAAGTTTTCTGTTTTCAGCCCCTCATTGTTTGTAAAATTTACTTTTTTCAACCCTTTAATTAAATAACTTTCCGGTTTGGTCCTTAAATCATTTTTCTTGACATTTTAACACCAAAAATTATTGAAATTAATATTTTTCAGCATATCTTTCATTGAAAACAGTTTAAGTCCCTGAAAATGCAGTTTTCTCGGTTATAACCCCTCTTTTTTGCAGTTTTGACAATTTTGGCCCAACTTGGAAATTTTTTGCAACTTTGGTCCTTTTTAAATTTAAAAAGCATTTTAAACCTTTGAAAAGTACGTGGAACACTAATAGCCCACTCTTTTACAGGAAAACACAGTTTTGGCCCTCCAAAACAGAAAATTTCGCATAATGGGCCTTATTGGGCCGAAAATGTCATTTTTAGCCCATTAAGCTTGAAATTTATGTTTTTAATCCTCCAACAAGTATATTTTCAGAAAATACATTATGGAAACTGTTTTGACTCATCTCCCCCATCAGATTTCGAAATATTTCTGTCACACCCCAAAACCAAGAACGGCGGAAACGTTTATGGGGCGGAGGACGTCATGTATAGTATCACAACACAGTAAATGTAAATAAGCAAACAACATCATCCATTGCATTAACTATATAATTTTAATACAAATGTGTTCTGTACAGCTATAGACACCAAAAATAATGAAACACAAAATAATATGAGATGAGTCTTGGAAGCACTCCATCTTCTCAAAAGCTGGCCTCGGTACCTGTCTACTGATGACCTGAGAATACAAGTTATTTTGAAAGAGTTTATCAGCATAAAGCTGGTGAGTTCATAAGTATTTTAGTGTCAATGTTTCTTGTAAAAACGTTTGAACCTGTCTCAATGTATAAGTTGTAAAAATGTAAGTAAATGTTTGAAAGTGTTTGTAGAAGTTTGAATCACTCAGAAAATCCTATATTTTCTATAAAAGTAACCTTCTACCAAGGCTAGGCTGTTTTGTAAACTTTTCTGTTGTAACGTGTGTGATTACCCAAATATAACTATCATTTATTAAAATATAGTTTGTACATTAATGCTTAAGTGAGATTATCACTAAAATATGTAATGGGTAAATCATTGTAGTACTGTAGCTTTGTATATTAAGACTACTGCTGTACTAAATACTACTACCTTAAACCGGATTTATATTAAGGAATATTGTGATTAATTGCACCATGCTATCGACTGATAATCAACGACATAATGAACGGTCATAATAAGAAATGACGTTTGGCACCCGCAGACCTGCAGGTCCGGCTGTAGCTAGCAGCAAGGTGTAGGATAGTCAATCCAGTATAGATCTATACGCAAACTCACGCTCTCCCTCCAAGAGAATTCTGGCTACAACTCGGGCCATGACATTTAAGGCATGCCCGATACAGTGCATCACAATTATTACGTATTTATGTATATGTATTGTTTCTCGTATATCTGTATATGAATTGTTTCTCGTATCTCTGTATATGTATTGTTTCTAGTATATCTTTATATGTATTGTTTCTAGTATATCTGTATATGTATTGTTTCTAGTATATCTGTATATGTATTGTTTCTAGTATATCTGTATATGTATTGTTTCTAGTATATCTGTATATGTATTGTTTCTAGTATATTTGTATATGTATTGTTCCTGCGTTACCCCGATGGTAACCAGCTAATGGTGTACTGGAGAGTATGAATATGGAAGTACTTTTATGTCTATATATGTATATATGATATATAAGTAATATTGAAACGACCTTCGGATGGTCACCCGAAATCCCACCAGACCACATCTCAAGGCGCGAAAAGGAAATAGGGCGGATGGCCTTCCTAAGTCCTTTAAACATTATTTATATATCTATACATATATGGGCATGCAATTGTATATATAAAGCATAAATAAGTTTTCATAAAACATTTGAAGCAGTAATATAATTTCAAGAGAAGATCGACTTGATGTCGATCTATAAAACATTTTGAAGGCATAAGTTGATAAAACAGTTTAAGTATACGAAGCATTTGTTGAATCACAGTCTATAAATAAGTTCGGGTAGTAAAACAGTTTGTAAAACATTTCAATAGTAAAGCAGTTTGAAAAGCAGTTTGAACAGTGGTAAAAATCGTTGTTTTCCTAGTTATTAATCACATGTGATTAAATGCAATCACATGTGATTGAAGCAATAACTATAAGTATTTGACTTGTATCCCCCCCCATAAAGTATTTAAAACACTTAAAATCATTTCAAAGGTTGATTCAAGGGGTATGAACTCACTTGTGGTGAGTCGTTTGAATTGCAGTGTCGGCTACCGTGCTAGGTGACAAACGGAGACTGGTTTACACGCACGAGCCTAGTTATCATATAATAAACATAAATATAACTAATTAGACATATAATAACTTAAATAAATAAGTTAAGACACTTAGCAGAGATTTAAACACTTTTATGAGTGTTTAGGGTTCAAATGGTTGCATCTAAGTTGCTACGGGACAAGGCAAAAGGGTTTGAAACATCAAAGGGCCTTGTATAGGAGTTCACCATCCAACAAACCCCACACTTTGGAGTTTATGGCCGTGAACTCATAGGTTTATGGCCGTGAACTCCTCAAATGGTGTTTTTGGGTGTTTTGTGGTGTTATCTTGCATCTAGAACACTCCTATCTTTATTGGAATAATGCATGAAGTAGTTTTAAGGCTTTAGAACACTCCATAAGGGAGTTTACGGCCTAAGGTCCTTCACCTTAGAGTTTACGGCCGTAAACTCTAGGAAATAAATTGATTTGAGGCACTTAAACATCAAGAATGGCACCCATGATTTTATCTAAGGCTAATGGGAACAAGAGGCACACTTTGGTGCCTTCACTTGGAGTTTACGGCCCAAGTCATGTTCCTTGGCCGTAAACTCCTTTCAAGGAGTGATTTCTATGTGTTCTACTCTCCTTTCTAGTCCTAAAGGTGCAAGGTAAATTGTCTAAAGGCTTAAGGGTTGCTTGGAATGATTTTTGTCCCACAAAATGGGGTTTACGGCCCAAGAGAGTTCTTGGCCGTAAACTCCTAAAAACTTATGGCTTTTATGGGCTTTTGGTGTTCTAATCAAGCACATGTACTAGTAGTTAAAGTCCTTAAGCATTTGGGGAAGGTTTTAGGGCATTTAAGCTCTTAAAAAGGGGTTTACGGCCCAAGGGAGTTCCTTGGCCGTAAACTCCTAGCAACTTATGTATTTGATGTCTTTTGATGCCTAAAATAAGCACAAGCAATTTAGGGTAAAGGTCTTTAAGCATAAGGGGGAGTTTAGGGCACTAATTGCCCTTGAAAAGGGGTTTACGGCCCAAGGGAGTTCCTTGGCCGTAAACTCCTAGAACTTGTGTTTCTTGGATGCTTTTTGGCCTATAAAGATCATACTCTAACTCCTAAACAAGTCTTCTAACAAGGTATTGGGACTAGGAAGCCATAATGTTCCATTTTGGAGTTTACTCCCTAAGAACGATCTTGGGCGGTAAACTCCCGGATCTTGACATCTAGACATGTAATTGTTGTTAATAAGCATTAAACTAGTATTGAATCACATATAGAAAAGTAGACTCACAATCTGGGATGAAAACCCGAAGATCTGTCAGAGAGAATATGGCTTTTCTCTATTTGGAATTGTGAATAATGAATTTATTTAATTCAGAAAACTATTTATAGTCCTGGAATATTTTGACAGAAAATGTTATCATTCCTGATGTTGGACTGTAACAGTATGAAACTTGAAATGCCCAAGTTTCACAAAACCAGGAGTATCCACTCTCCTGATATCATCTAAAACATAACCCTAATGTACACAAACTTGTTCGGAAAAGCTTGAAATTCACTGAAACTGAACTAGCTTCTATTGAGTAGATGAGGTTTATACGGTTGGAAATTTCAGGTTGTCACATCATCCCCCTGTTAGAGGGAATTTCGTCCCGAAATTAGAATTTAAGCAAATAAAAGTTACAAACAATTAAGCGATAAGATGAGGGTATTTCAACTTCATCTGATCCTCGCGTTCCCAAGTGAATTCCGGTCCTCGCTTGGTGTTCCAGCGAACCTTCACGATAGGGATACGGATTTGTTTCGTCTGCTTGACCTCACGGTCCATGACCTCTACAGGTTCTTCCACGAAGTTGAGGCTCTCGTTGATCTCGATCTCGTCGAGTGGGATTACGAGAGTCTCGTCGGACAGACACTTTTTCAAGTTAGATACGTGGAATGTAGAATGTACGTTGCGAAGTGTGTCGGGTAGATCAAGTTTGTAAGCTACGGGGCCGACTCTGGCAAGAATCTCGAAAGGCCCTATGTACCTCGGATTAAGCTTCCCACGCTTGCCGAAGCGTATCAAGCCTTTCCAGGGTGAGACTTTGAGAAGGACTCGGTCTCCCACCTGAAATTCTAAAGGTTTTCTTCGTTTATCGGCGTAGCTCTTCTGTCGGTCTCTAGAGGCTTTCAATCGTTCACGGATTTGAATGATTTTCTCTGTCGTTTCCCGAATGATTTCCGGACCAGTGAGAGTACTGTCGGAAGTTTGCCCTCTCGCTAATTGGGTATCACCAACCTCATCCCAGCACAGAGGGGATCTGCACTTGCGGCCGTAGAGAGCTTCGAATGGAGCAGCCTTGATGCTCGTGTGATAACTGTTATTATAGGAAAATTCGACAAGGGGTAAATGGGTATCCCATGCCTTCCCAAAATCAATCACACAGGCTCGCAACATGTCTTCCAATGTTTGAATGGTTCTCTCACTCTGTCCGTCGGTCTGTGGATGGTAGGTTGTGCTCCTGTCCAGCCTTGTTCCTAGGGAATGTTGTAGGGATT
The DNA here is from genome assembly GCF_051521515.1 of Lactuca serriola. Classification (NCBI taxonomy): domain Eukaryota; kingdom Viridiplantae; phylum Streptophyta; class Magnoliopsida; order Asterales; family Asteraceae; genus Lactuca; species Lactuca serriola. Next base: position 113,532,810 of record NC_136409.1, on the reverse strand, counting down.
GCCAAAATCTTGAAGTGAACCTACTATCTCTATCGGAGATAATGGAAATAGGTACACCATGCAGCCGTACAATTTCCCTAATGTATGTTCTCGTAAGTTTCTCCATCTTGTCGGTTTCTTTGATAGGCAGGAGTGTGCAGACTTGGTCAATCTATCAACGATGACCCATATGGTGTCAAGTCCACCCGTTGTCTTGGGTAACTTGGTTATGAAATCCATAGTGATCCGCTCCCACTTCCATTATGGAATCTCTGGTTGTTGCAGTAAACCAGAGGGCTTCTGGTACTCGACCTTAACCTTCGCGCAAGTAAGGCATTTACTCACGAAGGTAGCAATCTCTGCTTTCATATTAGGCCACCAGTATAGCTTTTTCAGATCCAGATACATCTTATCTGAACCTGGGTGGACGGAATACCGAGTGTTGTGCGCCTCGGTCATGACCAAGTCTCGGAAACCACCGTGTTTCGGTGTCCAGATCCGGTTCATGAAATATAAAGCTCCGTCACCCTTGGCTTCGAAGTTCTTGTCCATTCCCCTAAGGGAGTCACTCGACACATTTTCAGGTTTCATGGCCTCAAGTTGAGCCGCCTGAATTTGCTTAGTCAAGTGTGAATGGATTGTTATTGATAAAGACTTGACCTTGCGTCCAGAATATTCTTTCCGACTTAGGGCGTCTGCTACTACGTTGGCTTTACCCGGATGATAACGAATATCGCATTCGTAGTCACTGAGTAGCTCGACCCACCGTCGTTGTCTCATGTTGAGCTCCTTCTGATCGAAAATGTGTTGTAAACTCTTGTGGTCGGTAAAGATAGTGCTCTTCGTTCCATACAAGTAATGTCTCCAGATCTTCAGAGCAAACACCACTGCTCCTAGTTCAAGATCGTGGGTCGTGTAGTTAACCTCATGTGTCTTCAACTGTCTCGAGGCGTAGGCGATGACCTTACCTCGCTGCATCAGAACACATCCGAGTCCTTGATTGGATGCATCGCAATAGACTACAAAGTCTTCTATTCCTTCCGGAAGGGATAGTATTGGTGCGGTGCACAAGGCTCGTTTGAGCGTTTGGAACGCTCTTTCTTGCTTCTCTTCCCAGTCAAAGGCCACGCCTTTCTGGGTCAGGGTCGTAAGAGGCTTCGCTATTCGCGAGAAGTTCTGAATGAACCTGCGATAGTAGCCAGCGAGACCTAGAAATTGACGAATTTCTGTAGGCGTCTTTGGTGCTGACCAGTTCTCAATGGCTTTTATTTTGGATGGGTCCACGTGGATTCCTTCTTCGCTCACCACGTGTCCTAAAAATTCGACTCTGCGGATCCAAAATTCACATTTCGAGAACTTCGCATAAAGTTTCTCTTTTCGTAACGTCTCTAGAACTTGTCGCAGATGATCACTATGCTCCTTCTTACTTCTGGAGTAGATCAGGATGTCGTCAATGAAAACGATGACGAACTGATCTAAGTAAGGTCGGCATACTCTATTCATCAGATCCATGAAGACTGCGGGCGCATTGGTCAATCCGAATGGCATCACCACGAACTCGTAGTGTCCGTAACGAGTTCGGAAGGCTGTCTTCGGCACATCCTCCTCGAGCACTCGTAACTGGTGATATCCGGATCTCAGATCAATCTTGGAAAAATAGTTCGCCCCTTGCAGTTGGTCGAATAGATCATCTATGCGCGGCAGAGGGTAACGATTTTTGATCGTCAATTTGTTGAGTTCTCTGTAGTCAATACACATACGGAATGATCCGTCTTTCTTCTTAACGAACAAGACCGGTGCTCCCCAAGGAGAGAAACTTGGTCTTATAAAGCCCTTGCTGAGCAGTTCGTTAAGTTGACTAGAGAGTTCTTGCATCTCGGCTGGTGCTAGACGGTAGGGCGACTTGGCTACTGGGGTAGCTCCTGGGACTAAGTCTATTCTGAACTCGACTTGTCGTTGCGGAGGTAACCCGGGTAGTTCTTCTGGGAAAATGTCGGGAAAGTCGCTCACTACCGGGAGGTTCTTCAGTTCTTTTGTTTCTAGGTTCGTGTCGACGACGTGAGCAAGAAATGCATGGTATTCTTTGCGCAGATATTTCTGTGCTTGAATACTAGATATTATGCGAAGACTCGCACCAGGTTTGTCGCCGTAGACTATAAGCGTTTCGTTAGACGGGAGGTTTAGTCGGACTGCTTTCTCGTAACACATGATGTCGGCGCGATGAAGACTTAACCAATCCATGCCGATAATAACGTCGAAACTTTTTATCGAGACCGGCATAAGGTCAATTAGGAATGAATGGTTATCTAAGGTTAGAAGACAACCTAAGTATATGCCATTAGTACTTTCAGTTTTCCCATTGGCCATTTCTACTGTGAATTGTTCATTAAGTGCGTGTGGTTGTTGCTTAAGCATGCGAGCAAATTTGTGGTTTACGAAGCTTCGCTCCACTCCACTATCGAACAGAATGCATGCATAGGAGTTATCAAGGAGGAACGTACCAGTCACCACTGTCGGGTCAGCAACTACTTCCCCGTGGCCTATTGCTAGTACCCTCCCTGCTCCTCCAGTATTCCTCGCCTTAGGGCAGTCCCTTTTAAAGTGGCTTGTTTCGCCACATCCATAGCAAGTTGGGCTCACGCCAGAGCCAGGAACTTGGGAGATCGGTTGTGCCGGGAACCTACAGAATCGGATGGTGTGTCCTTTCCTGTGGCAGTTAGTACACTGCATTTCACGGCAGGCGCCGTTGTGGTGGAAGTTGCATTTGTTGCACTTCGGCAAACTTCCAGAATACTGCTTCCCCGGAGCAGTAACAGGAGTAGGGGCTACCGCAGCATGTACTGCTACGATTTGCCGTTTCTTTGAAGCACGCTGCTTCTTCTTCTCATCCCAGGACTTCCGCTTGTTGCCAGCGGGTTTAGAGGGTTCTAGGATGGCTAGAGTGGTTGTAGATGCAGGGGTCTTGACTCCATGGTCAATCAGTCTTTGTGCCAATCGCTTGGAACTGTCAAAAGTAGTAGGGTTGGATGCTAAGACGTTCCCCTGGTACGGAGGCACTAGCCCCCATACATACCGCTCAATCTTTTTCCCCTCAGTGGGAACCATATTGGGGCATAGGGCCACCAGTTCGCTAAAGCGGGCAGTGTAAGCGATCACGTTGGTGCCCTTCATTGTTAGATTCCAGAGTTCATGTTCCAACTTCTGGACTTCGCCCCTAGGGCAGTACTCCTCAGTCATGAGGTCCTTCATTGTTGCCCAGCCCATGTCGTTAGCCACGACGAGAGTTAGGGCTTTGACGTGGCCGTTCCACCACGTTAGGGCTTTATCCTCGAAGGTGCATGCAGCATATTTCACTTTGAATGCTGCAGGGCACGAACAGATTTCGAAGACTGATTCCGTCTTCTCGAACCATTGCGAGAGAGCAATGACTCCGCCGGTGCCATAGAAAGGCTTCGGCTTGCAGTTTGTAAAATCCTTGTAAGAGCACTCCCTCGAGCGCACAGGGATTTCAACTGGGATAGATTCAACAGGGGTTCCACCTCTGCTAGCATCCGATGAGTGATACTGAGCTATGGCAGTAGCCACTGCTGCAGCTACGGCAGCATTCAGGGCTGCAGTATCGATGACTGCAAGTGGTGGGGGCGGTGGAGGTACAGGATTATTCCTATTCCGAGGAGATTTGCGAGGAGGCATCCTTCAGCTATATGTTTATAAAAACAAGAAGGATGATAAGAATCAATTTGTAAGCAAAGTGAGAGTGACCCATGGACTAACTAACCATAGCCCAACAGTTTGAATGAGTGTTTGAAATCACAATAAGAAATATTAGTAGGAATACACAAGTGTACAAATTCTTCCCACAGTTTAGATAGATTTCAATAGTACGGGTATTACTGATGTAATAAGTTCAAGGAAAATCGACCTAACAGTAGGTCTTACATCATACCATAAGGACAATACTGACAGTCCTAGATTCCTAATTAGAGTACCGAAAGTTAGGAATATTTTACAGACAAGTGCTACTTAGAGCACATAAGTTCAAGGCTATCCCTAAATCAAAAGACAGAGATGTACTAGACATCATCTAATGGCGATGGGAATTCCTCGGGCGATCCCTGAGGTCGGACACTTGGCGAAACACCTCTTGAAGGTGTCGGTCCTGAGCTCTTTGACGAGCTCGAAGTTCTAAGACTTCAGCACGGGAGGCAGCCAGCTGCTGCTGCAGAGTTTCGTTGGTTCTCCGGGTCCGTTCCATGTCTTCTTCGAGACGGCGAATGCGGACTGTATTGACACCTGAATTGGCATCAATCTCCATGACTCGGTCGATGGCTGCTCGACCTTGCTCGACATTACGAGCTATTCTGCGGATGATCACCGGCAGAGCTCTGTCAGCAGAGCCACCATCGCTGATGTTGTAGAAGGTTCGGTCCCCAAAGTATGGCAAGGGCTGACCCTGCTCATCACTCCAGCGATTCAGATTGTTTGCCTACATGGGAGTAGGCCCTGGAAATGTTGGTCGAGGGTTGTTGTTCGGGGCTTGACCTACAAGCGGTAGGTTGTTGACTTCAGGCTCGGAGTCGGATCCATCCGAAAAGCCTTCTGCGAGGTGATCATCCAAAGGGATTGGATGGTCATCTTCGGGCTCTTCATCGATCCACCCGGCATTGTCTTCATTGGGAAAGTACGGGTCGCCATGATGGAATCCAGCCATTTAGATCTACGTGAGAAGAGAGGTATAAGAATATAGTATACGTGTAACTAGTAGCACAAAATACTCCTATAGTATTTTAAGGTTAAGTTGTACTGATCTTCTTGTGGTATTGTTGGTAAGTTTTTAGACTTGTTAACATATCACAACCATTCTAGGGCATATGCTAATCACTCCTAGGACCAGCATAGTTGATCAGGCTATGCCATTCCCAGGACTGACCATACATCCCCGAGCTCAATTGTGATATTCAACAATCGTAATACTTTTGTTCTTGTCATTGTGACACTGATTTTAGTATAATGTAGACTAGTATACTTAATTAAATATTTTATTATTTAAAGTATAGACTCTTGGTCAGAGTGTTTTAGTCCCTTTTGGGTTTATAGATTAGTATATCTTTTATGGGTTGATATACTTGATTCACTATAAACAATGCTCTGATACCAATCTGTCACACCCCAAAACCAAGAACGGCGGAAACGTTTATGGGGCGGAGGATGTCATGTATAATATCACAACACAGTAAATGTAAATAAGCAAACAACATCATCCATTGCATTAACTATATAATTTTAATACAAATGTGTTCTGTACAGCTATAGACACCAAAAATAATGAAACACAAAATAATATGAGATGAGTCTTGGAAGCACTCCATCTTCTCAAAAGCTGGCCTCGGTACCTGTCTACTGATGACCTGAGAATACAAGTTATTTTGAAAGAGTTTATCAGCATAAAGCTGGTGAGTTCATAAGTATTTTAGTGTCAATGTTTCTTGTAAAAACGTTTGAACCTGTCTCAATGTATAAGTTGTAAAAATGTAAGTAAATGTTTGAAAGTGTTTGTAGAAGTTTGAATCACTCAGAAAATCCTATATTTTCTATAAAAGTAACCTTCTACCAAGGCTAGGCTGTTTTGTAAACTTTTCTGTTGTAACGTGTGTGATTACCCAAATATAACTATCATTTATTAAAATATAGTTTGTACATTAATGCTTAAGTGAGATTATCACTAAAATATGTAATGGGTAAATCATTGTAGTAATGTAGCTTTGTATATTAAGACTACTGCTGTACTAAATACTACTACCTTAAACCGGATTTATATTAAGGTATATTGTGATTAATTGCACCATGCTATCGACTGATAATCAACGACATAATGAACGGTCATAATAAGAAATGACGTTTGGCACCCGCAGACCTGCAGGTCCGACTGTAGCTAGCAGCAAGGTGTAGGATAGTCAATCCAGTATAGATCTATACGCAAACTCACAATCTCCCTCCAAGAGAATTCTGGCTACAACTCGGGCCATGACATTTAAGGCATGCCCGATACAGTGGATCACAATTATTACGTATTTATGTATATGTATTGTTTCTCGTATATCTGTATATGAATTGTTTCTCGTATCTCTGTATATGTATTGTTTCTAGTATATCTTTATATGTATTGTTTCTAGTATATCTGTATATGTATTGTTTCTAGTATATCTGTATATGTATTGTTCCTGCGTTACCCCGATGGTAACCAGCTAATGATGTACTGAAGAGTATGAATATGGAAGTACTTTTATGTCTATATATGTATATATGATATATAAGTAATATTGAAACGACCTTCGGATGGTCACCCGAAATCCCACCAGACCACATCTCAAGGCGCGAAAAGGAAATAGGGCGGATGGCCTTCCTAAGTCCTTTAAACATTATTTATATATCTATACATATATGGGCATGCAATTGTATATATAAAGCATAAATAAGTTTTCATAAAACATTTGAAGCAGTAATATAATTTCAAGAGAAGATCGACTTGATGTCGATCTATAAAACATTTTGAAGGCATAAGTTGATAAAACAGTTTAAGTATACGAAGCATTTGTTGAATCACAGTCTATAAATAAGTTCGGGTAGTAAAACAGTTTGTAAAACATTTCAATAGTAAAGCAGTTTGAAAAGCAGTTTGAACAGTGGTAAAAATCGTTGTTTTCCTAGTTATTAATCACATGTGATTAAATGCAATCACATGTGATTGAAGCAATAACTATAAGTATTTGACTTGTATCCCCCCCCATAAAGTATTTAAAACACTTAAAATCATTTCAAAGGTTGATTCAAGGGGTATGAACTCACTTGTGGTGAGTCGTTTGAATTGCAGTGTCGGCTACCGTGCTAGGTGACAAACGGAGACTGGTTTACACGCACGAGCCTAGTTATCATATAATAAACATAAATATAACTAATTAGACATATAATAACTTAAATAAATAAGTTAAGACACTTAGCAAAGATTTAAACACTTTTATGAGTGTTTAGGGTTCAAATGGTTGCATCTAAGTTGCTACGGGACAAGGCAAAAGGGTTTGAAACATCAAAGGGCCTTGTATAGGAGTTCACCATCCAACAAACCCCACACTTTGGAGTTTATGGCCGTAAACTCATAGGTTTATGGCCGTGAACTCCTCAAATGGTGTTTTGGGTGTTTTGTGGTGTTATCTTGCATCTAGAACACTCCTATCTTTATTGGAATAATGCATGAAGTAGTTTTAAGGCTTTAGAACACTCCATAAGAGAGTTTACGGCCTAAGGTCCTTCACCTTAGAGTTTACGGCCGTAAACTCTAGGAAATAAATTGATTTGAGGCACTTAAACATCAAGAATGGCACCCATGATTTTATCTAAGGCTAATGGGAACAAGAGGCACACTTTGGTGCCTTCACTTGGAGTTTACGGCCCAAGTCATGTTCCTTGGCCGTAAACTCCTTTCAAGGAGTGATTTCTATGTGTTCTACTCTCCTTTCTAGTCCTAAAGGTGCAAGGTAAATTGTCTAAAGGCTTAAGGGTTGCTTGGAATGATTTTTGTCCCACAAAATGGGGTTTACGGCCCAAGAGAATTCTTGGCCGTAAACTCCTAAAAACTTATGGCTTTTATGGGCTTTTGGTGTTCTAATCAAGCACATGTACTAGTAGTTAAAGTCCTTAAGCATTTGGGGAAGGTTTTAGGGCATTTAAGCTCTTAAAAAGGGGTTTACGGCCCAAGGGAGTTCCTTGGCCGTAAACTCCTAGCAACTTATGTATTTGATGTCTTTTGATGCCTAAAATAAGCACAAGCAATTTAGGGTAAAGGTCTTTAAGCATAAGGGGGAGTTTAGGGCACTAATTGCCCTTGAAAAGGGGTTTACGGCCCAAGGGAGTTCCTTGGCCGTAAACTCCTAGAACTTGTGTTTCTTGGATGCTTTTTGGCCTATAAAGATCATACTCTAACTCCTAAACAAGTCTTCTAACAAGGTATTGGGACTAGGAAGCCATAATGTTCCATTTTGGAGTTTACTCCCCAAGAACGATCTTGGGCGGTAAACTCCCGGATCTTGACATCTAGACATGTAATTGTTGTTAATAAGCATTAAACTAGTATTGAATCACATATAGAAAAGTAGACTCACAATCTGGGATGAAAACCCGAAGATCTGTCAGAGAGAATATGGCTTTTCTCTATTTGGAATTGTGAATAATGAATTTATTTAATTCAGAAAACTATTTATAGTCCTGGAATATTTTGACAGAAAATGTTTTCATTCCTGATGTTGGACTGTAACAGTATGAAACTTGAAATGCCCAAGTTTCACAAAACCAGGAGTATCCACTCTCCTGATATCATCTAAAACATAACCCTAATGTACACAAACTTGTTCGGAAAAGCTTGAAATTCACTGAAACTGAACTAGCTTCTATTGAGTAGATGAGGTTTATACGGTTGGAAATTTCAGGTTGTCACAATTTCAATTTGGGCCCTTTAACTTTATATTTTTAGCATTTTATGTCCAAAAATTGAGTTTTTAGCCCAAAGAAAATGTTACTAAGCCATTTAGCTATTTTTCTTGGAACACTTTGTATGTAGAAATATACTTAATGCTAGTATCATTTAACATAAAGTATATCTCGGTTTTTAGGGGTTTTATGGCTAGATCCAACATTATAACACACAAAACACACATATAAGCATATAAATCATACAAGGCATACAAAACACATATAGATCTACACTTTCACTTGTATTCCCCCCCCCCCACAAAACTCATAAAAACAGAAAATAGGGGGTATGAAGCTCACCTTAGGGTGTGGTTTCGGTTTTTGAAGAAGATATGGAAGAAAGTTTGGTGATTTTTGGCCCTAGCACCCCTTGATGAAGATCTCGAGTTTATGGAGTTTTCTAGGAGTATATTCACCAAAATTGTTTAAAAGAAAGGATCTAATCATGAGAAAAAGAGTTATAAATTCCTTAGATATGTGTAACTTACCAAGATGTGATGATAGTTTCTTAAAATCCTCTTGATTCACAAGCAAAGTTTCGATATTTTTGATGAAGAGGGAGGATGGTTTCTTGAGTAATCTAGAGAGAATTTGTGAGGTGTGTGTGTGTTTGAAATGGGCGAGAGAGAGAGAGAGAGAGAGAGAAAGAAGAAGTGATCTTTGAGGTGATGTATGCATGGGTATATGAGATATATTGCATGGATAACCATGAGGTAATAATGAGGTGTCACTTGAAAGTCAACTCTCTTCATCTCCTCTTGGGTTTGGGCCTTGGGCCGAGAGTTTTGAAGGGAAAAGGAAGAATTTGGGCTTTTTGCCCCTAAGCCCAATATTAGAGTTTGTTTGGGTATGTTTTAAACCTAAAAGAATGTGGTAGGATTCTTACATTTTTATTAGACTAGTTTAGGTTATTCATGTATCAAAGCTTTTAATTCATTTCATCCTAGGCCCAACATGGCCCATAATGTTGAAATAAATTAATGTGGGTCCAATTAGAGCCCATTTAAGGGTTCTAAGCCCATGGTAGTCAAATTGAAAGCTTATTGGTCCATTGAGTCCAATAAGGAAATCCTAGTCCAAAATGGACTTAAACAATGACTTCTAGGGTTTCCAATTGCTTGATGACTATTTGTAATACTTGTATGATGTCTTTGATTGAAGTTTTTGATGTCATACTCATAGGTGTCACACATGTTCTTAAGTTTTGGATTCACATTAACTTGAGTGTATAGATTACATGACGCAAAATTTCCAGTTGTGACATCATCCCCCCGTTAGAAGGAATTTCGTCCCGAAATTCTGTTTGAAAGCTAGATTTGAGAATGCTAGAATAGGTGAGGGTACTTTTGCTTCATTTGGTCTTCGCGTTCCCAAGTGAATTCTGGCCCACGCTTTGCGTTCCACCGTACCTTCAGAATCGGGATGCGACTTTGCTTAGTACGCTTCACCTCCCTGTCCATGATTCCGATTGGTTCTTCGACGAACAGGAGATTCTCATTGATTTTGATTTCTTCAAGAGGAATGACAAGGGTTTCATCTGATAGGCATTTCTTCAGGTTAGAGACATGAAACACGGGGTGTATACCGTTTAGTTCTGCGGGTAGTTGCAGTCTGTAGGCTACCGGACCTATTCGGGCGACGATTTAAGAAGGTCCAATGTATCGCGGGTTCAGCTTTCCCCGTTTTCCGAAATGTATAACCCCTTTCCAGGGTGAGACTTTCAACAGTACTCGATCACCGACCTGGAATTCTAAGGGCTTTTGCCGTTTGTCGGTGTAGCTCTTTTGTCGGTCACGCGATGCTTGTAATCGAGCTCTGATCTGGACGATCTTTTCTGTGGTTTCGCGAATGATCTCCGGTCCCGTTAGTGCCCTGTCCGACGTATGTGTTCTTGCTAGCTGGGTGTCACCTACTTCAACCCAACATAACGGTGATCTACATTTACGCCCGTACAGTGCTTCGAAAGGAGCCACCTTGATGCTCGAATGGTAACTATTTTTATATGAGAACTCGATCAACGGTAGGTGGGTATCCCAAGACTTCCCAAAGTCTATCACACATGCATGAAGCATGTCTTCAAGCGTTTGAATGGTTCGTTCACTTTGACCGTCCGTTTGTGGGTGATACGCGGTGCTCATGTCGAGATGAGTTCCCATTGCCTTGTGGAGTGATTGCCAAAAGCGCGATGTGAACCTACTGTCCCTATCCGAGATAATAGATTTTGGCACTCCATGGAGTCTCATGATTTCTCGTAGGTACAAACGCGTCAATCTCTCCATCTTGTAGGATTCTTTGATTGGTAGGAAATGGGCAGATTTCGTCAGTCGGTCGATTATTACCCATATGGTGTCCAGTCCGTCCGACGTCTTGGGTAGCTTGGTCACAAAATCCATAGAAATCCCCTCCCATTTCCACTCAGGGATTGCCGGTTGCTGTAACAACCCTGAAGGTTTCTGGTATTCCACCTTTACTTTGGCGCACGTAAGGCACTTACTAACATAGGTCGCGATTTCCGCCTTCATGTTAGGCCACCAATAGTGTTGTTTAATGTCCAAATACATCTTGTCCGAACCGGGATGAATGGAGTATCGTGTCTTGTGGGCTTCCTTCATAATGGCCTCCCTAAATCCTCCGATTTTTGGGACCCAAATACGGTTCATGAAGTAGTATACCCCATTCTCCCTTGCTTCTAGGTTCTTCTCCATCCCGCGCAATGTCTCGCTAGCTCTATTTTCCGTTTTCATAGCCTCCGACTGGACTGATGCAATTTGAGTGGCCAGATGAGATTGAATGCTTATCGAGAGAGTTTTCGTACGGCGATTAGAGTACTCCTTCCGACTTAATGCATCAGCTACCACGTTGGCCTTGCCTGGGTGGTACTTGATCTCACATTCATAGTCATTTAGTAATTCCACCCATCTTCGTTGTCTCATGTTCAGCTCCTTCTGATTCAAGATGTGCTGGAGGCTCTTGTGGTCCGTGAAGATGGTGCACTTTGTACCGTACAGGTAGTGCCTCCAAATTTTTAGAGCGAAGACCACGGCTCCCAGTTCTAGGTCATGGGTCGTGTAATTTACTTCGTGCGTCTTTAGTTGGCGGGACGCATATGCTATCACTCTTCCACGTTGCATGAGAACGCAACCTAAGCCTTGATTTGACGCGTCACAGTAGACCACAAAATCTTCTGTTCCTTCAGTTAGAGATAGTACAGGAGCGCTACAGAGAGCTTGCTTCAAGGTTCGAAACGCAATCTCTTGTCGGTCTGTCCATTTGAATGGTACACCCTTTTGCGTAAGCGAGGTAAGCGGCTTAGCGATCTTAGAGAAGTTTTGAATGAATCTCCTGTAGTAGCCTGCTAGGCCTAAAAATTGACGAATTTCTGTGGGTGTGGTCGGAGTTGCCCATCCTTCCACCGCTTTGACCTTAGAGGGATCCACATGAATTCCGTCTTGGCTAACTACGTGGCCTAGGAAATTCACACTCCGGAGCCAGAACTCACACTTGGAGAGTTTGGCATAAAGCTTTTCTGATCGCAGAGTGTCTAGGACTGGTCGGAGATGTTGGCCATGCTCCTTTTTGCTTCGAGAATAGACAAGGATGTCATCGATAAACACTATGACGAAGTTGTCAAGGAATGGTCGACAGATTCGATTCATTAGGTCCATAAATGCGGCAGGTGCATTTGTTAGACCGAAGGGCATTACGACGAATTCATAATGTCCGTAGCGGGTTCGGAAAGCGATTTTAGGAATATCCTCTTTCCGGACTTTGAGTTGGTGGTATCCGGACCGTAGATCTATTTTAGAAAAATAACTAGCTCCTTGGAGCTGGTCGAATAGATCATCGATCCGTGGGAGTGGGTAGCGGTTTTTAACAGTGAGTTTATTTAACTCTCTGTAATCGATGCAGATTCTGAAAGATCCGTCCTTCTTTTTGACAAAGAGCACCGGAGCTCCCCATGGCGAGTAGCTAGGTCGGATAAATCCCTTGTCCAGAAACTCACTAAGTTGGCAGGACAATTCCTGCATCTCAGCAGGAGCCAACCGATATGGTGATTTAGCGAGAGGGGTTGCTCCTGGAACGAGGTCGATTCGGAACTCAACCTGTCTCTCTGGGGGTACTCCTGGAAGATCTTCAGGAAACACGTCTGGAAATTCACACGCTACCGGAATATCTTGGATGTTAGTTTCTTCTTTGGTCTTGTCCACTATGTGAGCCAAGAACGCCAAGTTGTTCTTTCGCAGGTGTTTTTGTGCCTGGATGCACGAGATAAGACGAAGATTCGTGCTAGGTTTGTCCCCGTAAATTACTAGGGTTTCATGATTTGGGAGACGAAGGCGAACGGCCTTCTCGTGGCACATAATCTCAGCATGGTGGGGGCTTAACCAATCCATGCCGATAATCACATCGAAACTCCTAATTGATACTGGCATTAGGTCTATTCGAAAGACGTGTTGGTTAAGGGTTAGGGTACATCCGGTGTAGATCTCCCCAGTGGATTCGGTTTTCCCATTGGCCATTTCCACCGTATAGGTTTCATTTAGCTTCTAGGGTTGTTGTTTTAATAAATGACTAAACTTCTCGCTTACGAAACTTCGCTCCGCTCCGGTGTCAAATAAGATGCATGCATAAGTGTGGTTTAGGAGAAACGTACCGGTCACAACTGCGGGGTCCTGAACTGCCTCACCCTGACCCATAGTCAGCATCCTTACTGCTCCTCTGTCTCCTGAATTGTTGTTGTTAGGGCAATCTCGGCGGAAATGTCCCGTCCTTCCACACCCGAAGCAGGTGTGGCTAGGCCCTGCATTGTTGCCGCCGGCATTGGTGTTATTGTTATTGCGGTGGTTGTTGTTGTTGTGGTTGTTCCCCTGATTTTGATTCTGGGGAGGATAAGTCCTGCAGAACCTTGCAGTGTGTCCCCTTCGGTTGCAACTGGTGCAATGGAGTTCCCTGCATTCACCGTGATGATGGAGACCGCACTTATTGCATTTGGGAAGATTACCAGAATAGGGTCTTGAAGCATTTGAAGCCGCTGAGGCTGGAGCATGTGGTGTGGCTGGAACCGGTACGGTGACAGCGTTAACTGCCACTGTCTGCTGCTTTTTAGAGGTCTCGGGGCCCTGACGCCCCTTTCTCTTGTTGTTCCTCCCTTTCTTGCCATCACCCTCCTTTCTCTTCTCAGCCTCCACTGGCTTCTCGCCCTTCTTGTTGTCATGATCATACAACCTCTTCGCCAATCTCTTCGCACTGTCAAACGTTTCAGGGTTCGCAGCTATCACATTCCCTTGAATGGGGGATGTCAGTCCCCAGATGAATCGCTCAATCTTCTTTCCTTCTGATGTGATCATACCCGGGCACAGCAGAGATAATTCACTAAATCTCGATATGTAGGCATCGATATTCGCATTCTGCACAGTGAGGTTCCATAGCTCTTGCTCCACCTTCTGCATTTCGCCTCGTGGGCAGTGCTCAGCCATCAACATTTCTTTCATTTCTGTCCATGGCATAGAGTTGGCTACAGGGAGCGTCATGGCTTCCACGTGTCCGTTCCACCAAGTGAGTGCTTGGTCCACAAAAGTGCAGGCCGCGAACTTCACCTTCATTTTCTCAGGACAATCGCATATCTCGAATACCGACTCCACCTTCTCGATCCATCGCTTCAGAGTGATCACCCCTCCAGTGTCGTTGAAAGTTCGTGGTTTAGCGTTTGTGAAGTCCTTGTAGGTGCACATTTTAGTGGGTCCTTGATTCGTCCCGTTGTTCGAACTTCCGGACCCTTGCCCGTTGCCTCCTCCATTGTTCCCTCGGTGAAGTTGTGCCATAGCTGTTGTGACCGCAGCAGACACGGCTGCCTGGAAAACAGTGGAGTCAACTTCGGGCGGGGTTGGTTCGGGATTTCTGCGAGTAGCTCGGCGAGGCATCTTTATGTCATGAAACGGAAAGATGTTGAGTGTATGTGGTTTCTATGGGGTTGCGATCCTACTAACTAGGTGCATGGTACGAACTTAGACATTACTACCATCATAACATCTCGACGCATAACAATTTGTAATATCATGGCAAGGCACACAAAAGTTCATTAATATTATCCGCATTTAATACATGAAAATTTTGCTCGTAAGAGCATACATAAGTGACACTAATTCGACAGCATAACGGCTTTATGAGTAGTGTAGTCACTTAAACATAGAGCCGGAGTACATAGCATAGTTCCTAATGACCTACTATGATAAGTCTATCCTTAACCGTGATGAGCTGCGTCAGGAGGTGGTGCCGAGGTCATATGCCGAAATGTTGCGCCAGTAACTGCGCCATCTCTGCCATGTCTCCAATAACCTCATCCCTCTCATGCTCTGCTCGCACTGCCCGAGCTTCCATAGCATACAGCTGTTGTCGCAGTGCGGCGATCTCAGCTTCGAGGGAACGGTTCTCTCTTGGGGGGTTCACTGGTGGAGCGGGGTGATCTGGTTGTGCCTCGTTCTCGCATGGCGGGACGGGGTCCTGGTCCCCGGTCTGACCTTCCTCGTCGTCGTCGTCGATCTCTCCAAATTCGTAGTCAGTGTCTACGTATTTGTCGGGTCCGACGTCGTGTGCTTCCCCTGGATTCTCTCCCGGTTCATCCTCAAGCATCCCGTGAGCTACTAGGACCTGATGGAACTAGATACCCTGCTACTCTTCCTCCTCTAGCCATCCGTTGTTTCCCTGATTAGGGAAATAGGGGTCTCCAGGGTGATGAAAACCAGCCATGCCGTCTGCGCGAGTATGTAAATATGCTAACATTATTCCTAGGATGTTATGACTATTGTACGGACTAAACAAGCGTTCTCTTTTTAGTGATAACGGGTATAGTTTTAGGTTCCCTAGCTATCCCGATCTCATCAAGACGTGTGTTAGTTTTACTTTGGAGAGAATGTAGTTGATCAGGCTACATTCACTCCTTGGTATCACTAAGAACAGTCCCGAATTAACCGGGATACCAGCATTATTGTGTTTGATTCGGCGTTATGTTCTTATTCCTAATGCAAGCAAGCGTGTTTTATTTACTTGTTTTGTTCAGAGTTATGTTAGTCCCTCTTTTTGGTTTATAGTTGCATATCAATGTGTGGCTCGACATGCTAGTTCACTATAAACAAAGCTCTGATACCAACCTGTCACACCCCCGAACCAGGCGGCGGAAACGTCTGGGAGCTGTTGTGACTTAATTGAATATCATAACGTTGAATATATATGAAACGTAACAACATTCGTCACCATGCATTAATATAGTACAACCAATAAAGTTTACATGAAGTACATTGTTTAAACATTACATTCCCAATAATAAATTGTTCGATTCGTTAATAAGTAAACTGCAAGCGATCACTAAGTACATTTTCCTTTGATTCACTGGTTCCCTGAGAATACAAGTATTTTGAAAAATGTCAACATATGAAATGTTGGTGAGTTCATAAGCGGTATTTGAAAAGCCATGTTTTGTATCATTCTGAAAACTACCAGAAAATCCGATATTTTCTGAAAAGAAAAGCTTTTGAAAACGTTTGTGAAGATCCATAGGTATGCTTGTTTGTTTCTATACTTGTAAAAATTTTTTTCATTAAACTTGTATACATTTCGAATCCGTATGTATTGAAAAGCCCTAGGAAAACCCGATGTTTTCCTAATTCTTTGAATTCCATGAAGTTAAAATGAAACCATTGCAACGCATGAAGTTATCAATTCCAGGCGACGTCGGATTATTTTTGAGCATGATTAATTGCTATAAACACGCGTTACACAAACGACCAGTTTATAACTATACTAACGATCCCGTAGGCGTCGTCCGTACTAATCTCGTTATCCAACCGCCCTGTCTTCCCCACATCCGAAGAGAAACAGGACACGAAGACCCCAATGACTCCATTAACCGGTTGGGGATAAAAAAAAGGTACGAGGGGTCCCTGACCCGCCTCGCATGAAATACCGACTTTACTGGCAATACCAAAGGACCCTTGGGGTCCGATAGTATACAAGCCATTGAAAGTCCTTTTACGCTGTGTGAGATCGTGTAAGACCCAACACCTCGTAAGATAGAAGTCTTCGGGCCTTAAGATCAGGTCATTGGGCTAGCTAGGCCCAACGAACAAGATTTTACACTTTTGGGGCCCAAAGATAGTGCGTAGACGTCTGTGCACTCTCACGTGTATATTGAATTACCAAATGTTTTCGTGTATGAATCGAGGTATCGTCGTGTTAGTATTTCCGGATTGTTATTGATTCGAGACCGAATCAACTCGTTTAACAACGATTTTTGGTATTGTTGTGTATTGTATTACGTAGGTAGTCGCGGTGCCAATATTTGATCAAGTTGCGTGTATGGAATTAGCCTTGAAAGTTTTCTATTTTCAGCCCCTCATTGTTTGTAAAATTTACTTTTTTCAACCCTTTAATTAAATAACTTTCCGGTTTGGTCCTTAAATCATTTTTCTTGACATTTTAACACCAAAAATTATTGAAATTAATATTTTTCAGCATATCTTTCATTGAAAACAGTTTAAGTCCCTGAAAATGCAGTTTTCTCGGTTATAACCCCTCTTTTTTGCAGTTTTGACAATTTTGGCCCAACTTGGAAATTTTTTGCAACTTTGGTCCTTTTTAAATTTAAAAAGCATTTTAAACCTTTGAAAAGTACTTGGAACACTAATAGCCCACTGTTTTACAGGAAAACACAGTTTTGGCCCTCCAAAACAGAAAATTTCGCATAATGGGCCTTATTGGGCCGAAAATGTCATTTTTAGCCCATTAAGCTTGAAATTTATGTTTTTAATCCTCCAACAAGTATATTTTCAGAAAATACATTATGGAAACTGTTTTGACTCATCTCCCCCATCAGATTTCGAAATATTTCAATTTGGGCCCTTTAACTTTATATTTTTAGCATTTTATGTCCAAAAATTGAGTTTTTAGCCCAAAGAAAATGTTACTAAGCCATTTAGCTATTTTTCTTGGAACACTTTTTATGTAGAAATATACTTAATGCTAGTATCATTTAACATAAAGTATATCTCGGTTTTTAGGGGTTTTATGGCTAGATCCAACATTATAACACACAAAACACACATATAAGCATAGAAATCATACAAGGCATACAAAACACATATAGATCTACACTTTCACTTGTATTCCCCCCCCCCCCCCCACAAAACTCATAAAAACAGAAAATAGGGGGTATGAAGCTCACCTTAGGGTGTGGTTTCGGTTTTTGAAGAAGATATGGAAGAAAGTTTGGTGATTTTTGGCCCTAGCACCCCTTGATGAAGATCTCGAGTTTATGGAGTTTTCTAGGAGTATATTCACCAAAATTGTTTAAGAGAAAGGATCTAATCATGAGAAAAAGAGTTATAAATTCCTTAGATATGTGTAACTTACCAAGATGTGATGATAGTTTCTTGAAATCCTCTTGATTCACAAGCAAAGTTTCGATATTTTTGATGAAGAGGGAGGATGGTTTCTGGAGTAATCTAGAGAGAATTTGTGAGGTGTGTGTGTGTTTGAAATGGCTGAGAGAGAGAGAGAGAGAAAGAAGAAGTGATCTTTGAGGTGATGTATGCATGGGTATATGAGATATATTGCATGGATAACCATGAGGTAATAATGAGGTGTCACTTGAAAGTCAACTCTCTTCATCTCCTCTTGGGTTTGGGCTTTGGGCCGAGAGTTTTGAAGGGAAAAGGAAGAATTTGGGCTTTTTGCCCTTAAGCCCAATATTAGAGTTTGTTTCGGTATGTTTTAAACCTAAAAGAATGTGGTAGGATTCTTACATTTTTATTAGACTAGTTTAGGTTATTCATGTATCAAAGCTTTTAATTCATTTCATCCTAGGCCCAACATGGCCCATAATGTTGAAATAAATTAATGTGGGTCCAATTAGAGCCCATTTAAGGGTTCTAAGCCCATGGTAGTCAAATTGAAAGCTTATTGGTACATTGAGTCCAATAAGGAAGTCCTAGTCCAAAATGGACTTAAACAAGGACTTCTAGGGTTTCCAATTGCTTGATGACTATTTGTAATACTTGTATGATGTCTTTGATTGAAGTTTTTGATGTCATACTCATAGGTGTCACACATGTTCTTAAGTTTTGGATTCACATTAACTTGAGTGTATAGATTACATGACGTAAAATTTCCAGTTGTGACACTTGTGCTGGGGCCTGTCTCTGCTCCCATAACTTTATCTCGATATCCAGCTCACGCCACCTCGCGGCCTCCTGTAGCTCCAATAGGGTGTTACATCTCTGGGTCGAAACAAACTATCTGATGTCAGTCTTGAGCATGCTCAGATAACGAGTCATCTAAGCCTGCTCAGAAGCAAACTCCGGGCAAAACATCGCCCACTCAGTGAGAACTCCGTCACCGACTATGTATCCTATCGCAGATCCAAGAACTCCAGTGCCAGTCTCTACCCCCTACCCGTGTAACGTAACGATTACGGAACATGTCCCGGAACCGATCCCAAGTAACCATAGCTTGCTGCTCATCAAAATACAACCCAGTAACCAACCTCCACTAATCCTTCACTCCCGACATTAGCAATTTAAGAGCGCACCTGACCTTCTGGTCAGTAGGGTAGGAGCATGTGAAGAAACAACCCTGCATATCAGACAGCCACTACATGGCTACAATCGGATTCCGAGTCTCGTCAAAAGTCGGGGGCTTCATGTTATCGAAGTCCCGGTACTAGAAAGCCCGACCAACCCCACTACTTGTAGCTGCTATGGCTACGGAGGCTACTAATGGGTTATGTGCAAAACATCAATCCTATGGTGTTCATGCAACCCTAAATGCTTTGCTCTACGTTTTTCTAATAAAACATAGAACATTGAATACCAAAGCAATAAACCCTAATTGTCTACCACATAAATCAGAAAAACACATATGATTAGGGTTAGAAAGTTTACCTTGATTGTTATGTAGAAATAACAATCACAATCCTTCTTGATCTTGACTGTTGAAAGCTTATTGCACCAAGTGTTGCACCTTTAATGGAGTCACAAAAACCATAAGCAACAAGATGAATTAGGAAAGGGAGGAGGAGCACCAAAAACGTCTAAGATCTTCTAGAGAATGCTTAGCCACGTTTTTGGAGCCTAAAGGGTTCCTTTTATACTTAGGCGTTTAGGGTTATCAACTAGGAAACCCTAATCCAGTTGCTTAGGCCTTAAGCAGCCCATAGGATCCTTCCAGAAGGCCCTTGGACGATTTCTATATGGACTTTCATATATAATTCGTCCATGCTTCCTTTATGGATCCTAAGCCTAACTTTATAACTATCATATAATTACAATATCAGTCCCCTTTATTTAATTAATCTCTTTTAGCCACACAATTAATTCTTAATTAATTCTTGACTAATATTAATTAAACAATATGATTTATCTTTTAATATATTATTCACATAGTATATTAATAATTTATAACTAATCCTCTTTCTCATTAGTTCATCCTATCAGTTGCTATGGTGAAGGCAACCCAAAAGGACCGTGCTCATAATCGGGTCAAGTACATACCAAAATAGTTATGGGCTTAGACACCTAATCCAACAGTCTCTCACTTGGATAAGTCTAATAACTATTTTGCAAGTATGACTTCAGAACCTAATCAACAATCGTATCTTTCAAAAGCCGCTGTCAACTCTGATCTTATCAGTAACGCATCCTTTAGATAAGGGATCATATATTCCTCCATTCTTGATATCGTATGAACTGATAGATGGATTTAATCATACTCTATGTTCATGTGTTGTTTCCTGATTTCGAATTTATGACGACTGACAACATACTACAATTGAACACATCAACTTAGTCCAGGCTTGGCCAAGCACTTTAGGGTGTCATCACTAAATCATCAAGGGGCCCATATATATCGCTTTTATCCCACATCGGGTAAAAGGAAAGGATAAACTTCGACTCAAATGTTCGCTTGTACCTACTCATCAAATCACACACAACAATATGTTTTCTAACACCAAGTTACTGATGCGTTTACATATTATCAATGTGTAACCAACTTGTAAATTACAAATCACACGCCTCGGTTTCAAGAATATAAGAGATTATCGTCTCACTAATCACCCGTGATAAAATCCATGAAATGATTAAACTGAGCGTGGTTTTAATCAAATACTCAAATCTTATTTCAGGAGTACTCATGAACACCGCAGTAGACTTTTGTTACATCTAGAACGCTTCAAACAATCTACATTCGGATTCATGACAGTCTAGCTTCAATACCTACTTCCAAAGTATTTATCGACTATGGATGGTTTAAATAATCTTATTATTCAGGAAGTCAAAACATGCAAAGTGAAACACAAGAATAATCGAATCCAATATGGCCCTAAACTATTGAGTATAAATAAAACACCTTTATTTAATCACCATATTGATTACTCATTATTCATTGTATAATGTTTCGGATAATCAACTTATTACTTGAATTATAACAATAGTTGTCCTATGCTCCAAGCATGCACACTCTATTTTCCTATGGTCCATACTTTGTGAAATAGATCAATTGATCACATTTCAAATGATACTCATTTCACAACTCCTAATCTTTATCATTAGTGTAAGAACACCAAATTCATGCCACTATTAGAATATGTTACATTATAACATTTTATGCAACGATCCTTTCGTAATGTTACAACACCAAAGCCACCAAGACTTTGCCAATGATATTACAAAGTGCTCTATTGGAGATCGTTACTAGGCAATTCCATAGATATGAAGTCTCACATTCAAAGTACATTCCTTTGAACATCCTTCTTGCATAAAAGTTTCTTATCTACACATAGAATCTTAACGTCCAACTCCCATTATCGAAACATTTCCATATTTTCCATACAACAACTCATTCTTCATATATACCTATCTATTCATAATAATGTCGATACGGCCATCCTTTACTATGCTTTCAACTGCTCACAAGTGATCAATCCTTGGTGAACCTTAGATTGTTCTTGACCGTTGTTTAATTATTTTAGTCACATCCGGTTCTGGTCCTTTTTCCCTCTTAATGCCATAGGCATTTGGAAATATTGAACGGTTGAATATTACAGCATATGCAATCGATCCCATACCTGAAGCGTATTGGATACAATTCGTAACAAAGACATGATACTTTACCAGACTCCTGCTATAACATTTCCATATATAGAATTCCGTTATGTTGAATCTTTTCAACATAAATTTTATATATGTACTTTTGACTAAATTCGATTAAAAATTCTCAATCTAAGATTTTAGATTTGAAATGAAGTATAATATTCTCTCCCTTAATTATAGCAAAACAACTTTTTGCCCTCTGCAACTTTGCAAATTAAAAATTTTGTTTTCTGTAATTAATATTGCTATCGTGCAATAATTAAAATAATAATCATGCTCCCAATAACATAATGATTATATCCTTACCAGCATAACACTTATGCTTCCACTAGCTTTGACATGTATTTAGAAAACAGTTGGACTTCTAGAAATCAATACTTATTGACTTCCAAAGTTCATATTTCTAATACGCTATGCTTCGATAAGACTTTATCTAAGCTTCTCAAACTCATACATCTTTCCTTAGATAGCTCACATGTGTGTCTAAACAATTCTAGAACTTATAGAAATAAGTCTCGAATGTTCAAACTAATTGCCAAATCTCACAATTCGAACTATAAAGAGGGATGTCGTAATCATAATCGAATTTGAGAATGCAATTTACACAATTGCTATCTCCTAAAAATATTCCTAGTCAAAGCGTTTCCTCACAATCATTTTCATGAAGCGAAGAGAAACCTTAAGATACTTAGATTTTATGGTGTATGTGTTCCTATCCATGTGAATTTTTCATAACCATAATCATAAGACAATGTTTATGACAAATCCAACTCATATGGATTGAGCCTTGTTTAATCTTAATTTCTTGCCACATGGCAACATGAGTGCCCACCATTGCTTTCAAGTTGTTTAGCAGCTCACCTATACTAGTCAATGCACTTTCATTGAACAAGGTGCTAGCCTTTATGCAGTCACTTAAGAAGTCGTAGAACTCGTATGCATAAGTAACTTTGCTGGAATGGTATAGAAACAAAATTATGTCAACACGATAGGTTACAAACCTCAAGTTGTGTGCGAGTGTCTAATAGTTTTACTCTTGATTAGTTCTTGAACCTTTTCAAGATCATTTTGACTCCCACTGACCTCTTGACATATAAGATTCTCTTGTCAAGAAACATTTCCTGATAAATAAATATTCAAGAGTTAGTGTGGATTCTTATCAAGACAAACACTACACGCATTGGTCTTAGTTGGTCTTTGTCTTATCTAAAACATCACAACTTACAAATTTCAAACTTGCAAGAGTAAGAAAAAACATTTTTCTACTCCACATCTGATGAGCGTGTTAAATCTTCTTAAGATGTGTCATTCAAGTCACAATCTTGGAGTATGACTCTAAGACTTGATTTTGGAACGAAGTATGATTCACCTTTTGATTTAACCACTTCAACAATTCCTGATTCCTCTTCTCAGCCACACTAGTTCACTAAGATTTACTTAGAGGATCAATTGTGATATGGTTTCATAATCAATGAAACGATCATAAAACATGATACTAAAGTACTCTCCCATCTTTTCATATTGGAGAAACTTTTATCTTTCTGCCTAATTGATTCTTCTTATTCATTCTGCCAAACATTGAAACTTTTCCAATATTTTAGAATTACACTTAATCTTATAAGCATAACCATATTTACTAAGCCTTTAGTAAATCATGACAAATAATCTCATTGTTATTTGTAGTGGACTTGACCAATACACACAATGTGTACCAGATCCTTTTGTCCTTCACTTAACTCACGTACTTGTGTGAACATGGAATTAGTCTTAATTTCCTAAGTACCAAGATTTCCATACATCACACAATACAAGTTGTATGATTCCAAGTTTCTGTCCAATTCAAACTTGGGCGATGGGAATCTTTCATTACTTAGAAAATTATGACACTACCATAAATAACATAACTAAGAATCACATCCACTTAATATTGCTCATAATAGAAATACACAAGCATCAATTTTCACAAAAGACATTGCAAGGATATAAATAAGACAAAACTCAAAATTTATTTTATTTATAAAAAAGGGTGTGGAAAACTTGTCCTTACAACGAAAATTCAAATGAAAATTATGCTATTACATATTCCTAAGCAATCTATCACAACTCTAAGCAGCTAAAACATCCAATCCTCGAACCATGCGATCAAAATCCATTTCTTTGTGATTAGACTCAGCTCACTCTTTCTTTAAGCTTCCTCTCTTTTCTTCGATCCTACAAAACATCAAAATGCAATCTTATCACATCATGTATTAAGAATCTATGAATTGGAACTTAATAGAGTTACATAATGGATTTTACCTGAAGCAGATTCATACAGCTTGACTCTTGCATCTCTTAGATCTCTCAGGTAGTCAGGGCAGCTTCGTAAAAAATGCCCCTTTTTTGGCAGTAGAAACATATGGATTCTTCTGGGATGGTACACAGGACTATCTCAGACTCATCATTTCTCTTGGGTATAGAAAACTTTTCTGGACATCCAATGTTGCCATTTCCCATAGAAGGATAGGAAATTGATTTACTAGACAAATTTGCTTAACTAGTACGCCAAATCATCGTTGATTCAGCAACAATAAGCAAATAAGTCAACTCAATGAGAGTTACGTCGTGATCCATCATATATTACTCTCTAGTGAACTCACTATATGAATCGGGAAGTGATTGAAGAACCCAATAACCAACCAACTTCCATGGATAAACAACACCCATCATTTTCAACTTGTCAATGTGTGACTTCATCTCTAAGACGTTTGCACACATAGACTTCCCATCTTCATGTCTTTTTGCCAATAGGGCTTGAGCGACCTTGAAATTTTCAAGTCTTCGAACACGTGGGTTAGGGAGAATTGTTGGAGGAGGTGGAGGTAGTGAAGCATGATTCTCACTTCCGTGATCCAATCGTGGAAAATCATCTTCAAATGGAAAACTTTTTCCAACGGATTTAGGAAGACCATAGTTCTTAGACTTTGACATCTACAAAACGGGAGAAATTCAAGTTAGTTGATTGAGTCCTTAATAAAACACCCAAATGAGATATTCAGGCTACGACCCAACACAATATTCTACAACTTAGAAGAGGGATGTGGTAATCCAAATTGCAGAACATTTGAAGGTAGGTAAATGATGATTTACCAATTTCCACCATAAAAAATGAAAATTGAAGTTTAAGTTTTAAATGAATTGAAAATCCTAGATCTATTAAGATTCATTGAACTTTTTAATGGCATGTTTAATCTCGATTGTGCCCTTCATGTTTGTGATTGGGATGTCAAGGATCACAAACAAGGTGTAGATAACCATGCAAATATCCTTGGTACCCTTAATGTCACTATCACCTAGTCAATGTCCCAGTTAACCACACACGCTCCATTGATCTATTACAAACATCGAGTCACCCTATGCCAACCTTGCCAATTCCAAATTAGTGTTCCGGTTAACTACACACGCTCTACTAACGTCTCGGCAAGGTGCAAAGTGTAATTTCATGGGTTAGCATCAATTCCACATTTTTTCCTAAAGTAACTAAGATTTGGGAATTTTATACAAGGTTTAGTTACTTGCATTACATTATACTTATAATGGAAGGTTGTGTCCTATCCTACCCATTCGGCTAACGACCATCTACTAGTCAAGAGTGCGGTGGGTAAGAGTGGATACCCATTCAATCACCATTTTATAGGTAATTTCCTTAAACACCCCTTAGAGACCAGTTGCGTGAACGAGGCCTACTAACGGTAAGAGTGACTCTTTACTTATACATATATAATATGTTAAACTTTTAAATGTTATATAGTATAAGGGTGTATTTTACACTTTTAGAATACTACTTGGTTTAAACTATTAATAAATTAGACTTTTAATTTGATTAATCTTAAACCATGTAATTATGATTTATTAATTATCTCTTTTAATTAAATTAATAAACCATAAGGGTGTAAATTGAACTTTTCAAAACTCTATGGTTTTAGAATCTAATGTTTCAAAATTAATATCTTTTAATTAAAATTATATTCCAAAACTTAAGGACAAGTTTTGAAACCTTTCAAAACATTAGGTTTTAACTATTTAAATTTCAAAAAACTAAAACTTTTAAGTTCAAATTTAAACTATAAAACATATAGGGTGCAATTTGAAACTTTTACAAATTACTAGGATAAATATTTGACTAATAATAATCTTATACTATCCATATTTAACCAAATCCATCAATTTTGATGAGGATAACCATTCCAAACATAAAAAATCAAATTTTGACAAGAAAAACAAGTTATGGCAATTATCCTCAACAAAATCTGGCAAGAAAATCGAAAATCCTGACACCATGGCCTTGGACTCGTTGAGTACATAATGGAACTCATCGAGTAGGACCTACTCGTCGAGTCCATTCATGGACTCGGCGAGTCTGCCAATCATAAACCCAAAAAATCGATTTTTAAGAACTTTGGAAGTCCACTTTTGCATCGATTCACTAGAAAAACGGCCTAGGCTCTGATACCGTTGATGGGTTATGCGCAAAACATCAATCCTATGGTGTTCATGCAACTATAATTGCTTGATCTAGGTTTTTCTAATTAAACATACAACATTGAATACCAAAGCAATAAACTCTAATTGTCTACCATACAAATCTGAAAAACACATATGATTAGGGTTGGAAAGTTTACCTTGATTGTTATGTAGCAATAACAATCACAATCCTTCTTGATCTAGACTCTTGAAAGATTAGTGCCCCAAGTGTTGCACCTCTAATGGATTCACAAACACCATAAGCAACAAGATGAATTAGGAGAGGTAGGACGAACACCAAAAACGTCCAAGATCTTCTAGAAAAAGCTTAGCCACGTTTTTGGAGCCTAAAGGGTTCCTTTTAAACTTAGGCTTTTAGGGTTATCAACTTCGAAACCCTAATCTAGTTGCTTAGGCCTTAAGCAGCCCATATGCTCCTTCCAGAAGGCCCTTGGACGATTTCTATATGGACTTTTATATAGAATTCACCCATGCTTCCTTTTTAGATCCTAAGCCCAACTTTGTAACTATCAAAGAATTACAATATTAGTCCCCTTTATTTAATTAATCTCTTTTAGCCACAAAATTAATTTTTGACCAAAATTAATTAAACAATATGATTTCTCTTTTAATATATTATTCACATAACATATTAATAAATCATAATTAATCCTCTTTCTCCTTAATTCATCCTATCAGTTGCTATGGGGAAGGCAACCCAAAAGGACCATGCTCATAATATGGTCAAGTACATACCGAAATAGTTATGGGCTTAGACACCTAATCCAATAGCTACAACGGTAGCCGTCTCAGCAATGGCTGCATAACGCTCATCAAAGTACTCAACCATGGCGGTCTTGATAGACCTGAACATCTCCAGCAATTGTGCCCGAAATAGTGCAACAACCTCCTCGTTTAGGATCTCTCGAATCCTAGCATCCAAATCCTCTGGTCTCATCTGACAAGTAGTCCATGTCGCAGCTACAGGCCCGCATTGGTTGCCAGCTCCTGGTCCAGATCTGTATACAATCTCGAAACGTCTCGTAGTCACCATTATGAAAATACACTAGAAAGATATCAAATACTCCATATAATAATAGGAAACAAACTCCTAACTAAACCCTAGGGATTTGTGACTTTCTTGCTATGTGTATGCGTCCTGTGCTTTTAGTAGTACGGGTCCATACTACCTTTCCACACCTACCCATATTTGTCTCAAGGATCATCATAGTACCCTAACAGTGTACATAAGCATAGGCGAGCGCTTAATCCTCACTCCTGGAGGAAGGCTAAATATCTCATAACTGGCCGACTGACCCCGCATAACTCATCCATGAAACTTGCACCAACTCTGCAGCACTCGTGTATGCTAGCCATACATAACGTTGGACCCTATAGACATTCGAATATCCGATCCTAACCTAAGCCCTTCATCAAACAAGAACAAGAAATAACGCCAAACCAAAAATTCTCAGGCTATAAGATCTTAATTATGTATAACTATGATGCATACACTAAGAAACTACACTAATGATGTCAATTTCATAAAAGTAAAGATCCTAGGGCATCAGCAAGGTTATAGAACTCGCCACTCAGTACCTACTCGGCCAACTGCCGAGTAGAGAGTACTCGAGAGGATTCGGGGAGTACTCGGATTTGGTAATTGATGTAGAAATATATTTAAGAAAATTATATATGTCAAAATTATAAGTTAAAATCATAATTTCATTGAAATATATAACAAAATTAGATACATGTGAATACATAAAAACTGAAATACACACAATTCTCTCATTTCGTGAATAATTACTAAAAATTTAAGATATATATATATATATATATATATATATATATATATATATGTAGTAATATTTATATGTGTGTGTTAAATAATAAATCATTAAGTGTATTATACATATTAATCTTGAAATTCTTGATTTTTTTTTCTCTTTTTATGACAATTTTGACCGAGTTTGACCAAGTTGGCTGAGTTTTACTTTGTTGACCGAGTAAGACCGAGTAATACCGAGTAGGCCCGATTAACCGAGTTTGACCAAGTTGGCTGAGTTTCACTTTATTGACCAAGTTATACCAAGTAGGCCCAAGGTTGACTGATTTTTGACTGAGTTTGACTTAATCCTAGTTTTTTTGCCGAGTTCACATTACTCGCCTCGGTGGAGGGGCGATTCCGAGTAATCGGCCAAGTAGACCAAGTTTTGCAACACTAGCTATCAGGCATCATATAATCAGGCAATTCTATCATGCAATTCCTGAAGATCTATATCCTATCACTAGCATACTGTTCCAACATATCACTATATCAAATAACAACATGGTATTTTGGGGTCTACTTACTGGCTCCAGATGATCGTACACTTCACATTTTCCAATTCACTCAAACCAAGGCTTTGAATCCAAAAAGTAGGAAAACCTGCCTAAACTCGTCCAGTTGGCTATCCAACTTGTTGAGTTCCTTCAGCCATTTCGCATTTTTCTCATTTCAGTCGAGTCCAAAGCTCCAAACTCCAGATCTAGCTTCCCAGGATGAAGTTACCATGTAAAGTTGCCAACTTTACATGCATGCAAGAGCTTATGTAACACCCAGAATCAGAAAGTTCACGAAAGGAAAGGAAAACCCTAAGTCAAAAGGGGGTCAACTCGTCGAGTCCAAGGAATGACTCGACAAGTCGAAGCGGACTCCGTGTCACAGATTAAGTGACCGACTCGGCGAGTCGGCGAGTCTGGTCTGGGATGGGAAAGCCCTAATTCCGGGACTTGGTACCATATTTAAGCATCTTATTCCCTTCCCAAGGGTTCATTACAACATCTCATATCCAGAACCCCAAAACCCTAGCCACCCAACTTCATTTTTGGAGCTTTTGGTGAAGATTAAGGTCCATTGGAGTGGATTTTGAAGGCTAGGAAGAAAGGAGCAAGGAAGGAGGTGTAGATCCGGCCTTCATATCGATTTGGCAACTGTTAGAAGGTAAAAGTCTGGACCTTTAGCTTTCAATTGATAGATTCCCTTTTTAGCTTGCTTTTGGTCACATTTGGATCATTTCCAAGGTTAATCCGAGTATTAAACTCTTGAGGATGGATTTGGACAACAGATCTGGAAACTCTTGAGCTTTAGGAGCTCAGAGTTTCTAGCTTTATCCAGCTAAGATCCCATTTCATGACCTAGGTTTTCTTTGAAGCTTCGATTAAGTGTTTTAGCCCCATAACACCGTGTATGCACATAAAGTTGGCAACTTTGCGTGCAATGCTAGCATAAGGAGTCTAGATCTATGAGTTGGAGATGTTGGGATGGACTATAATCGACAAATTAAAGATGTCACAAGATGGACTCAGCGAGTCAGTTCATGGACTCGACGAGTTGGGCCGTAAACCCAAGCCCTTTTGTTTATGAGTCGGATCAGTGAGTGGGGTAGAGGAGGGCTCACTCAGTCTATGTCCATAATGGGCATGAAGATCATGGTACTCGATGAGTTCAAGGAGGAACTTGGCGAATCCAAGGCAATCTATTTAGCCTATGAAGATGGACTCGACGAGTTGTTCTACAACTCGGCAAGTTGGTTGAAGATGGTCCCGAATGTTTAGTTTAAGGAGAGCCCGTCGATTTGTTGCTAGACTCGACGAGTAGAGTCAAGGTTGTGTTGGGATTTGAGGAGCATAGACTCGATAAGTTGGTAGAACAACTCGGCGAGTCGAGCCAACTGGAAGTTGACTCTGACCTTTGACTTTGACCTTGAGAAGGACCTTGACCAGAGTTGACCTAGTTGACTTCGGGAGGAAGGTTAGGCTAAGTGTTGTTATTGGTATTGTTAGCTCGGGGAGCTAGAGGAGTAGCAGTTCGGAGAGTTATCGGATAGCAGCTAGAGGGTTATCAGCGGAGTTCAGCAGTGCATGTGAGTTTCCCTTTGTGTGAATGGGTCTATGGACACAATACAGGCCCATGTAGTTATGAGTAGGAAGACCTGGGGGTTAGCCCTAGGCACTATTTTCTAGTTTGATATTCAGGACCAAGGTCCAATGTCGGGTGGGTGCCCAAGGAATGGTTTGCATGATAGATTATACATGTTGACTGTGTGATACTTATATGTGGCTGGTAGGGGGTGAGCGTTGGCGAGGTCTCATATCTCACTATTAACAGAGTATGGATGGGGTTCCATATCTCTAAAGTAGTCGAGCAGGGGCGAGGGCCAACTTAGGAAAGGAGTGAGTGAGGGCCGGGCCCGTATCTCACTATCAGCAGGAGTATGGACGGGATTCCATGACTCATCAGTAGCAGGATAGGAGCATGGCCCAATACAGGCGAGGCCTTAGTACAGGAATGCAGTAGAGTAGTTATGGTTTATGTGTTATGCAAAATGTTATATGTGTGTATATGTTTAGCGGGCAGGGCCCAGAGATAGGCGGGGCCTGAGAGAAACGGAATTGTACACCGAGCGGGGCCTAGAGCAAACGAGCCCTATTGTAGCGGGCGAGGCCCGAGGTAGTGGGCAAGGCCCAGTATTGGCAGTATGCAGTTATGTTTATGGTATGTGGTAGGTTGGGGAACTCACTAAGCTTCGTGCTTACAGTCTTCAGTTTTGGTTTCAGGTACTTCCAGTAGCCGAGGGAAGAGCTCGGGATGATCGCATGGCACACACCATAGTTAGTTAGCCTGGGATGTTTTACTCTAATAATGATAACATGTTTTGAATTAACACTTTGATTTTATGTTAATATTTATGTTATGGATTGACAATTGTGGTTTAAGTAACGTTTTAAAAAAGAAATTTTTAGTCGTGATAGCATATCAATAACATAGCAACCATCCTAAACCAGGATGAAATCTAGCATATCAATAAGATAGTAACCATCCTAAACCAGGATGTATCTAGCATATCAATAACATAGCAACCATCCTAAACTAGGATGAAATCTAGCATATCAACAACATCGCAACCATCCTAAACCATGATGAAATCTAGCATATCAATAACATAGCAACCATCCTAAGGCAGGACGAAATCTAGCATATCAGTAACATAGCAACCATCCTAAACCAGGATGCAAACCATAAAGGTCCGGCCTTGGTGCCTTAGTCCCTTTTGATACAGTGAGGATAACTCACCTTGCAGATGTCGACTCGGTAGATAAATCCCAACTCTCGGATCACTAGCCAAAGACTCTCCACCTATTACCATAGTACGAGCATACTCATAAATTCTCAACCTCACAAGTACTTCATAAACCAACCAGTCAACCCTAGGTCAATAGTCAAAGTCAAAGTCCTCAGTCAAGGTCAATAGTCCCTGTTGACCTTAACTCGTCGAGTTCTTTGAAGTTCTTTCCCACTCGCTAATTCATCGGGTGACTCGTCGAGTTCTTACGATTTTCGATCGAAACCCTAAGGCCACCCGTCGAGTTTCCTTCTTGTAACACGTCGACTACACACACATTCATAACTCAGGGAAAACTCATCCAAGTCGCCGAGTTTTTCATACAACTCGTCGAGTCTAAGGCAATCTTCATCGGACTCGCCGAGTTGTTCATCAACTCGTCGAGTTCATCGGCCATCTTCATATGACTCGCCGAGTCAACTTTGCGACTCGCCGAGTTCCTTCAGTCCTTAAGCCATACAGACTTATTAAAGCCATGAAATGGCTCCAAATTACAGATCCAAGCTTCTAGGACATGCATTTCACGTAAAGTTGCAAACTTTACGTGCATGCATGACTAACAAGGCTCTTAATTCCAAATCTAAGCTCTTAATGGGGTTTCATGCACAAGGAGGGCCCCAACCACGACAAAAACAGAAGCTTTATGATTCTAGAACTTGAGAAGGGTCCAGATCTGAAGTTATAACTTCAGATCTAGCTCATAGCTCACCAATGTGACTCCCAAAAACCCATAAAACCATAGAACTCAACCACAAAGAGATCTAGAAGAAAAGGGGAGTAAAGATTGCAACTTGATACCTCCAAAATATGCTAGATGAGGTATGTTCTGTTTCCCACACCTTCCTTGCCTCAACTCCTTTGCTCTTCAAGATCTTCCCTCCAAGCCAATCTTCTTTCCAAGGTCTAACACACACCACAAGGACTACCACACGAATTAGGGTTTTACTGAGCTCTCAAAGACTGTAAGGAGGCAAAAGGAGGCTAAGGATTCCTTAAATAGGGTGCAAAACCCCGAGATTTTGGGTTTCCTCTGCTAGCTCTTACTCGTCGAGTCCCTCCCTAGACTCGGCGAGTAAGTCACTTAACATGCGATCTCACCCCGCTGCTACTCGACGAGTAGGGCAACTAACTCGTCGAGTAGGACTTAAAGCCAAAGAACCTTTTATTTAAATCCATACCTGAGAATCGGGGCATTACAATTCTCCCCCACATAAACTAGACTTCGCCTACGAAGTCCTTTGAAATAAACAATGTCGGGTAATGCTCGCGCATCTCCGCCTCCGGCTCCCATGTCCACTCGGATACCCTCCGGCGTTCCCACTGCACCTTCACCAAAGGTATTTACTTATTCTGAAGGATCTTCTTCTTCCTTTCCAAAATGTCCACCAGCCTCTCCACATAATTCAGGTGCTCATCGACCTGAATGTCGTCCAATGATACTACTGCCTCATGATCCACAATGCACTTTCGCAACTACGAAACATGGAACGTGTTGTGGATCTGGCTAAGCTCCTCTAAGAGATCAAGCCTATAAGCCACCTTTCCAGCCCTTGCAATGATCCTGAATGGCCCAATATAATGGGGACCCAACTTTCCCCTCTTCCTGAAGCGAATCACACCCTTCCAAGGTGAGACCTTCAGAAGTACCATGTCACCCACCTGAAATTCCAACTCAGATCGACGTATGTCGGCATAACTCTTCTGCCGACTCTGAGTGGTCTGCAAACGCTGCCTAATCTGCTGTATCTTTTCGGTAGTTTGCAGAACAACCTCTGTCCGCCCCATCACCCTGTGCTAAATCTCACCCCAGCTGACTGGGGTTCTACACTTCCGCCCATACAACAGCTCGAAAGGCGGGGCGACAATACTGGAATGATAGTTGTTGTTGTAAGGGAACTCTGCAAGTGGTAGGTAGGAATCCCAACTCCCACCAAAGTCAATCACGCACGCCCTCAACATATCCTCGAGGGTCTGGATGGTCCCCTCACTCTGCCTATCGGTATGCGGATGGAATGTTATACTAAAGTGCAGTCGTGTACCCAGTTCCTCATGGAACTTCTGCCAAAAACATGAAGTAAACCTAACATCCCGATCGGAAATGATAGAAACTAGAACCCCATGGCGGGAGACAATCTCGCAGACATACATGTTGGCCAATTTCTCAGCCGACGCACTTTCCCGCATGGCCAAGAAATGGGCACTGTTGGTCAACCGATCCACGATGACCCATATGGCATCAAACCCCTTCGCCGTTCTCGGCAACTTCATAATAAAATCCATCGTGATCTACTCCCATTTCCACATGGGAATTTCCAGAGGCTGCAGCTTACCATGCGGCCTCTCATGCTCGACCTTGACCATTCTACAAGTCAGGCACCTCTCAACATACCCAACGATTTCTCACTTCATTCCAGGCCACCAATAACTCAAACTCAAATCACTATACATCTTGGTGGTCCCCGGATGAATAGAAAAGTGAGACTTATGAGCCTCCTCCATCACTGTCTTCCGAACTCCTCCGGACATCGGAACCCAAACCCGACTGTACCGGGTCAACAACCCGCGGCTATCCTGAACAAACCGGGCGCTCTTGCCCTTAATCCTCTCCAACTTCCAGTTCTCCGGTCTTATACCCTCAACCTGGGCATCCCTAATCAAGCTCACAAGCGGGGAATCCACTGCTATCCTCATACACCTTGCTGGGGTATAAGACTCAGCCAACTTGCGGCTCAAAGCATCCGCAACCACATTCGCTTTACCAGGATGGTAAAGGATCTCACAATCGTAGTACTTGACCACATCCAACCACCTGCGTTGCCTCATGTTCAGATTCGGCTGATCCGTGATGTGTCTCAAACTCTTGTGATCTGTATATATAGTGCAACGGACACCGTACATATAATGCCTCCAAATCTTGAGAGCGAAAACCACCACTCCCAACTCAAGATCGTGCGTAGGGTATCTCATCTCATGCGTCTTCAGCTGCCGCGATGCATAAGCTATCACCCGTCCCCTCTGCATGAGGACTGCCCCCAAACCCAAGATGGATGCATCACAATATACTACAAAATCCTCGACTCCCTCGGGGAGTCTCAACACCGGCGCCTCACATAAACACTGTCGGAGGGTCTCAAACGCCCTCTGCTGCTCAGGGCCCCACCGTAAATCCACCCCCTTCCTCGTAAGACAAGTGAGGGGTACTGCAATCTTGTAGAAATCTCGAATAAATCTCCAGTAGTACCCTACCAAACCCAAGAAAATCCTGATGTCTGAGGGAGATTTCGGAGTCTCCCACTGCATAACCGCCTCCACGTCGGCTGGATCGACTAAAATCCCCTCCTGATTAACGAGATGTCTAAGGAACTGGACCTCTCGTAACCACAACTCACACTTCGAGAATTTGGCATACAGCCGCTCTCGCCACAGAACCTCCAGCAGCTCCCTAAGATGCTCCTCATGCTACTCTTGGGTCTTGGAATATACCAAGATATCGTATATAAACACAATGACCGAGCGATCGAGCATCGGTCTGCAAACTTGATTCATCAAATCCATAAACACTGTCGGAGCCTTGGTGAGCCCAAATCGCATCACCACGAACTCGTAGTGACCATAACGAGTCCGAAACACAGTCTTCTCTACGTCTTCCTCCCTCACCCTGACCTGGTGATATCCGGATCTCAAATCGATCTTGGAAAACCAAGATGCACCCTGCAGCTGATCGAAAAGATCATCTATCCTCGGGAGTGGATAACGTTTCTTCACCGTTAACTGATTTAACTCCCTATATTCAATGCACATCCTGTGCGAACCGTCCTTCTTCCTGACGAAAAGGATCGGTGCTCCCCAGGGCGAACTACTCGGATGAATAAACTGCTTACCCAGCAGCTCCTGCAACTGAGATGATAGTTCCTGTATCTCAGGAGTTGCCAGACGGTATGGTGCCCTAGTGATACAGGCCGCACCCGGCACTAGATCAATCCTGAACTCAACCTCTCTCTCCAGAGGCACTCCAGCTAACTCCTCTGGAAACACGTCAGCAAACTGTATAACTATAGGGACCTCCGAAATTGAGGGCTGATCCCTAACCCGCATATCCACCACGTACGCTAAATAACCTGCACACCCATGTTGTATATACTGTCGAGCCCTAGCCGCCGAATAAAACCCTCTCCCACTCTGGTGCCCTCACCATATACCACCAGTTCTCCCCCACTTGGGGTTCGAACTACTACTTGCTGCCCCTTACAGTCGATTATGGCGCCAAATCGACTGAGCCAATCCATCCCTACGATCATGCACGCTTCCCCCATGGGAAAAGTAATCAAATCTATTAGGAAGGGCACCCCAAAAATCTCCAACTTGCATCCCCGGTAGACCGAAGAAGCAGAAACCCTGTGCTCTTTGGCGATCGAAACTCGCAACGGGCAATCAAGCTCATCTATTGGCACACTAAACCCTCTACTGAAAGTCTGAGATACGAACGACCGTCTCGCCGTCGAGTCAAATAAAACCAAATCAGGCAAAGAGTTTACTAAAAACGTTCCTAAACACAGGTACAACCAATAAGCATACACATATGAAATACTAAAACAGAAAAAAAGAAACATACCAGCAACCACATCTGGTGCTGCCTTGCCCTCCTCGGTCATGAGTTGGAAAGAGCGACCCTGAGCCTTTGGAGTCTCCACCTTGACTAGCCTCCCATCCCCAATCCTCACAGCAGCTGGTGCGGAACCCTGCACCGGCTTGGCGACGAGCTGCGGACAGTTAGTCTTCACACTACCAATCTGATGATAATGATTACAAATCCTCATGTCTGCTGTAGGGGCGGACTAACGACAGTCCCTGGCATAATGCCCCTTCTTGCCACATTTGTGGCACCCACCTCCTGGTCGACAAACCCCAGAATGAACCTTTCCACACTTTCCACACATGCGGCTCTGCTGACTCCCAGCCCGAGTATCAGCGGTCTTAGACCGCTTAGGCGTTGGCTGAGACTGTGTCGGTGCCTGACGCTGCTCCTTCAACTGCAGCTCTATCTCCAACTCACCCTGCCTCGCGTCTTCCTGAAGATCTAGGAGGGTATCACATCGTTGTGTAGACAAAAAATATCGAATATCGGTCTTGAGCATACTTAGATAACGAGTCATCTCAGACTGCTCTAAAGCAAACTCCGGGCAAAACATAGCCCTCTCCGTGAACATACGGGTAATCTCCAGCATAGACTCCCCATCCTGTCTCAATGTCAAAAACTCCTGAGCAAGCCACTCCCGCTCAACGCGTGGAACGTAGCAGGTGCGGAACATATCCCTGAACTGCTCCCATGTAACTGCAGCCTACTGATCATCAGTGTACGACCTAGTCGTTAACCTCCACCAGTCCTTTGCCCCAAGCCACAGCAGGTTCAGGGCACATCTGACCTTCTGGTCAGCAGGACATGAGCACGTGAAGAAATAGCCCTCCATGTCAGATAACCACCTCATAGCCCTAATCGTATCCTATGTACCATCAAACGTTGGGGGTTTCATGTTATCGAAGTCCCGATATTGAAAAGCCCTGTCGGCTCCTCCTCCAACCCTTGCCGCGGTTACAACCGATATGGCTGCAGCGGCCGCTGTCTCTGCCAGAGCTGCATATCGCTCATCAAAGTACTCAACCATCGTGGTCTTAATCGACCCAAACATCTCTGGTAGCTGTGCTCGGAATGCCACAGCAATCTCGTCGTGCAGGATCTCCCGGATCCTGGCATCCAACCCCTCTGTCCCAATCAGAACCACAGGCTCAGGCGCTACCGGCACCTCCGACCCTTCGTCTCCCGACCCCGATCCTGACCCAGATCCTGACCCGGATCCAACAGCAAAACATCTCGTCACCACCATACTGAAAATATTCCCAAGACGTTAGATAAACAATCATAATATCGAGAGACCAATCCCCACAAACCCTAGGGGTTGTGATTTCCTTGCTACGCATATGGTTCCTATGTTTTCAGTAGTACGGGCCCATACTACCTTCCACACCTACCCATATTTATCTCAAGTATCACCACAATGCCCTAACCATATTATCAACATAGAAACACGCTCAACCCTCACTTCTAGAGTAACATCAACTATCTCGCATCTAGTCTCACCACTTCTCATGACCCACACATCCATGAAACTTTCATCATCCCCTGCAGTGCTAGTGCATGCTAGCTACACATAACGATGGACCCAATAGATTTTCGAATATCCAATCCTACCTGGAGGTCGAATCAACATTCTCAGGCTATAAGGTCTTTATTATGCACAGTCGTGATGCATACACTGAACATCTACAATTATGATTTCAATTCCATATACAAAAAACCCTAGGCTAATAGGCATCATATAATCAGGCAAATCTACCATGCGATTCCTGAAGATCCCTAGCCTACCACTAGCATGTTGCTCTAACATATCAAAATATCAAATAACTGTATGGTATTCTGCGGTTCACTTACAGGCTTCGGTTGATCGTACCCTCTGCATCCTCCATCCTTTATTTTGAAATCCATTTTAGAATTTATTTCAAAATTTTCCTTGATTTGAGACTGGGTTCACACGTGTGTTTCCCCTAATTCACTTAAACCAAGGCTCTGATACCAACTTGTAACATCCATAAATTTTACACCAAATTTAAACTTTTCCAATCACAATTTAAACCCAAATAGTGTTTGTTTACAAATTGTTTTCAAATCATTATTCATCAGAGTGTCCCAAAAACAGATCGTAAGGATGAGGAGTGGTACGGTCACGCCTTCACCTTGCCACGATCCCCTGAAGTACCTGAAACAATAACTGAAACTGTAAGCCCACGGAGTTAGTGATCTACCCCCAAAATACCAACACCACACTGATAATATCATATCAGTAATAATCCATCAATCAATATGCATACTGGGCCATCGGCCCGACTGGACCGCCCTACAGGGCCTACAGTCTAACTGAATCTATATCGAGCCTTTAGCATGACTAGACTGCCTCGTGGGACTACAGTCTCCCTGGACCGCTAATAGGGTATGTTGGCCTTCAGCACAAAGCAGGAGCGCCTCAACCGAACCCCCAATCAAACAAACATGTGCACATAAATATCATACACTAGCATTCATATCTAACTGATCTAACCAAAATATCATACACTAGCATTCATAACAACATCCTATAATCAGGATACCGATCTAACCAAAATCTAACATAGCAACCATCCTAAACAAGGATGAAATTTAGCATATCAATAACATAGCAACCGTCCTAAACTAGGATGTATCTAGCATATCAATAACACAGCAACCATCATAAACCAGTATCAAATCTAGCGTATCATCCTAAACCAAGATGAAATCTAGCATATCAATAACATAGCAACCATCCTAAGCCAAGATGAAATCTAGCATATCAGTAACATAGCAACCATCCTAAACCAGGATGTAAACGATAAAGGGTCGGCCTTGGTGCCTTAGACCCTTTTGATATAGTGAGGATAACTCACCTCGCAGATGTCGCCTCGGTAGATAAATCCTAACTCTCGGATCACTCGCCAAAGACTCCTCCACCTATTACCATAGTACGAGCATACTCATAAATTCTCAACCTCACAAGTACTCCATAAACCAACCAGTCAACCCCAGGTCAATAGTCAAAGTCAAAGTCCTCAGTCAAGGTCAACAGTCCATGTTGACCTTAACTCGCCGATTTCTATGAAGTTCTTTCCCACTCGCCGAGTCATCGGGTGACTCGTCGAGTTCTTATGATTTTCGATCAAAACCCTAAGGCCACCTGTCAAGTTTCCTTCTTGTAACACGTTGACTACACACGCATTAATAACTCGGGGAAAACTCATCCGACTCACCGAGTTGTTCATACAACTCGTCAAGTCTAAGGCAATCTTCATTGGACTCGCCGAGTTGTTCACCAACTCATCGAGTTCATCGGCCATCTTTATATGACTCGCCGAGTCAACCTTGCGACTCGCCGAGTTCCTTCAGTCCTTAATCCATATAGACTTATTTAAGCCATGAAATGGCTCCAAATTACAGATCCAAGCTTCTAGGACATGCTTTTCACGTAAAGTTGCAAACTTTACGTGCATGCATGACTAACAAGGTTCTTAATGCCAAATCTAAGATCTCAATGGGGTTTCATGGACAAGGAGGGCCCCAACCATGACCAAAACAAAAGCTTTATGATTCTAGAACTTGAGAAGGGTCCAGGTCTGATTTTATAACTTCAGATCTAGCCCATAGCTCACCAATGTGACTCCCAAAAACCCATAAAACCCTAGAACTCAACCACAAAGAGATCTAGAAGAAAAGGGGAGTAAAGATTGCAACTTGATACCTCCAAAATATGCTAGATGAGGTATGTTCTGTTTCCCACACCTTCCTTGCCTCAACTCCTTTGCTCTTCAAGCTCTTCCCTCCAAGCCAATCTTCTTTCCAAGGTCTAACACACACCACAAGGAGTACCACGCGAATTAGCGTTTTACTAAGCTCTCAAAGAATGTAAGGAGGCCAAAGGAGGCTGAGGCTTCCTTAAATAGGGTGCAAAACCCCAAGATTTAGGGTTTCCTCTGCCAGCTCTTACTCGTCGAGTCCCTCCCTGGACTCGGCGAGTAAGTCACTTAACACGCGATCTCACCCCGCTGCTACTTGACGAGTAGGGCAACCAACTCATCGAGTAGGAGTTAAAGCTAAAGAACCTTTTATTTAAATCCATACCTAAGAATCGGGGTGTCACATGATTGCTCGGGCCAGAGAGAGGGAGATTGATCTAGTGCAGATCAAGAAGAGGAAATCGGATGAGATTCAGGTGGCCACAGGTTCGGGCAAAAGGCCCAGGGGGTCAAATTCGAGATCGAGGGATTTTCAGAGCCACAGCCGATGCAGGAAGTGTGGCAGGACGGACGAGGGTGCGTGTATGATTTGTAGTGGAGGTGATTCTGGCTGCTTCAAGTGCGGCCGGAATGGTCATTTTAGCAGAGATTGTACTGCTACCACTACTCGGGGTCAAACCTAATATGTTTTCATTGCAGTCAGTGGGGCCACAAGAAGGCTCAGTGTGTGAGTTTTTTTTCAGCATGATAGGTGATAGCACCTGCCCTTGCGACGTTGAGGATCACCGACGGCCGTCAGGGTCAAGCAGAGGCGCCTGCGGTAGGAGGCAGGGCTTTTCAGTTGTCTACCGTGCAGACGCGAGCAGCACCGGAGATTGTAGGTGTGTATCTTTTGTTCCCCTGTTAACTTTTACGCATGATTATATTGTTAAGGTTCTGCATCAGTAAGGATAATGACATTTCGGAAATTTGTGGTCTGTTTGTGATTGAGTTATATGTCATTTGCATACCTTGGATTTTAGAATGATAGATAAGGACGTCCC
The DNA here is from genome assembly GCF_051521515.1 of Lactuca serriola. Lineage (NCBI taxonomy): Eukaryota > Viridiplantae > Streptophyta > Magnoliopsida > Asterales > Asteraceae > Lactuca > Lactuca serriola. The sequence continues at coordinate 113,492,094 of NC_136409.1, read as the reverse complement.
CTATAGAGCAGGTTACTTTGGATGCAGTAACTGTAGCATGTAAGTGTGGGGCTCGGTAGTGACTCGCTAGTTTCTGGAAAGTGTCGTCTGGGGATAGATCAGTTAGATTCCTAGCTATAATAACCTTAAGGTGTTCATCAGATCGGTCAGTGGAGGATACAAAGGGTTAGGAATCCTTTTCAAGCACTGAGCCGTAAGGTTTTAGCAGGACCAGAGTGGTGGAGAGCCTTTCAAGTATTCATAGTCGGTAGCATGCTAAACTTAGAAGGATTAGTGACCTCCAAGAAGGAAGCGAAAGCAGTCCAAGGGGGTTGAGTGGGTTCAGGAGTTGGGAATTTGGGAAAACATCCCAATGTCGGGTTCTTGTATTGGCATTAGTAGACAATTGGTTTGAGAAACCAAGCTGAATATTTTCTCTTCAGAGTACGAGTATAGCAAGGATGTAAGACTACAAGGTGGTTGTAGCATGTGATGACTGACGGCTGGTTTTGGAAATCAGGTTGGAGGATCGCTAGCAGGACTCGGGTGAGTCAGGGTGCCCTCGGAATAGTAGTCAGTGATAGAGACAACATGGAGGGTGTAGTGGGACTGCAGGATAGCCGCAACATTCCCCAGCAGCGAGTTAGTGAGGGAAGTGATGTAAGACTGCAGTTAAGTCGAAGCATTCATTAGCAGTTTAGTTAGCGGAGTGTGGGCGGAGGCCCGTATCTCCTCGTTAGTGGAGTGTGGGCGGAGGCTCATATCTCCTAGTTCGCGGAGTGTGGGCGGAGGCCTGTATCTCCTAGATAGCAAGATAGGGATCAGGAAAGGTTAATTCGTTGAGGTTTAGTATGGAGTTGGCCTGTATAACTCTTGATAGGTGAGGCCACTCCAGGATACAGTTGGGTGAGACCCGTGGGCGAGGACCGTGTGTTAGTAGCAGTATAGGTGAGACCTGGGAGATTATAGCAACACAGGTGGGACCTGGTAGGGACCTTAGAGTCAAGATAGGGGATCGAGGATCCCAAGGCTTGTAGCGCCAGAGTGGCAGGATAGATAGAGCAGTTTAGATAGCGAAGTTTCTTCGGAAGTCGCTGGGATCGACTAAGAGATTGTGCTAGTTGTAGTGACTGGTGGGTGTCCGGTAGCCCAGTTATCGGCAGAATCAGTGGGGACCAGGGTGGTCTCGGTTCAATCAGAAGGCGGATGAGAAACAACAGGACTTTATGGCAGGGAAGTGATGATAGTGAAGCATGGTACGAGACGACTAGTTAACCGAGGAGTGCTATGCCTCTCACAGTAGGGTGGGATAATCTCAAATGGAAGGGTTTGACCCTGTTGTGCATCTCTCGTTGGATTCTAACTGTTACAGGGATGAATCTTTTACTCAAAGGATTATCTGATCCATACGCAGGGTTGGGTGCTGAGCACTAAGTTATAGTAGCAAGAAGTATTCGGTGTGTATCGGTAGTAATGACCAACACTGGGAGTGGCTGGAGTAATGGACACCACGAAGGATATGTCCTTCACAGTGATAGAAGAGGTGGTTAGTTGTGTAACGTTGCCTTGGGAAGGCCAGAAAACGCACAAGGAAAAGGGGGAGAACCCCTAGGATGTCCAGCATAAGTACTCGGGGAGTACTGGAAGGATTGTCAGTTGATTAAGTTGCATTCTTAGGATTGGCGGGATTAGAATTCTGAGTGACCGGGAGGAAGGTCAATGGAAGTGGTCGGCCGGAGTTATATTCATCAGGCAAGGGTGATGTGAGCGGATTGCAGGATAGTTGGTCGTAGCGGACTTCAAGGATAAAGTTTAGTTTAAGTGGGGGGGATTTGTAACACCCAAAATCAGAAAGGCCAAGAAAGGAAAGGAAAAACCTAAGTCAAAAGGGGTCAACTCGTCGAGTCCAAGGAATGACTCGGCGAGTTGAAGCGGACTCCGTGTCGCAGATTAAGTGACCGACTCGGCGATTCGGCGAGTGGACTCGACGAGTCTGGTCTGGGATGGGAAATCCCTAACTTCGGGACTTGGTACCGTATTTAAGCATCTTATTCCTTCCCTAGGGTTCATTACAGCATCTATCACCCAGAACCCCAAATCCCTAGCCACCCAACTTCATTTTTGGAGATTTTGGTGAAGATTAAGGTCCATTGGAGTGGATTTTGAAGGCTTGGAAGAAAGGAGCAAGGAAGGAAGTGTAGATCCAGCCTTCATATCGATTTTGCAACTGTTAAAAGGTAAAAGTCTAGACCTTGAGCTTTCAATTGATAGATTCCCTTTCTAGCTTGCTTTTGGTCACATTTGGATCATTTCCAAGGTTAATCCGAGTATTAAACTCTTGAGGATGGATTTGGACAACAGATCTGGACACTCTTGAGCTTTAGAAGCTCATAGTTGCTGGCTTTATCCAGCTAAGATTCCATTTCATGACCTAGGTTTTCTTTGAAGCATGGATTAAGTGTTTTAGCCCCATAACATCGTGTATGCACGTAAAGTTGGCAACTCTACGTGCAATGCTGGCATAAGGAGTCCAGATCTATGATTTCGAGGTGTTGGGATGGACTGTAATTGACAAATTATAGATGTCACAAGATGGACTCAGCGAGTCAGTTCTTGGACTCGACGAGTCGGGCCACAAACCCAAGCCCTTCTGTTTATTAGTCGGCTTAGTGAGTGGGGTTGAGGAGGGCTCAGCCAGTCTGTGTCCATAATGGGCATGAAGATCATGGTACTCGATGAGTTCAAGGAGGAACTCAGCGAGTCCAAGGCAATCTCCTTAGCCTATGAAGATGGACTCGACGAGTTGTTTTACAACTTGGCGAGTCAGTTGAAGATGGTCCCAAATTTTTAGTTGAAGTAGAACCCGTCGAGTTGTTGCAAGACTCGATGAGTAGAGTCAAGGTTGTGTTGGGATTTGAGGAGCATGGACTCGACGAGTTGGTAGAACAACTCGGCGAGTCGAGTCAATTGGAAGTTGACTCTGACCTTTGACTCTGACCTTGAGAAGGACCTTGACCATAGTTGACCTAGTTGACTTCGGGAGGACAGTTAGGCTAAGTGTTGTTATTGGTATTGTTAGCTTGGGGAGCTCGAGTAGCAGCAATTCGGAGAGTTGTCGGATAACAGCCAAAGGGTTATCAGCAGAGTTCAACAGTGCAGGTAAGTTTCCCTTTGTGTGAATGGGTCTACGACCATAATGCCGGCCCATGTAGTTATGAGTAGGAAGACCCGGGGGTTAGCGCTAGGCACTGTTTTCTAGTTTGATATTCAGGACCAAGGTCCAATGTCGGGTTGGTTCCCAAGGAATGGTTTGCATGCTAGAGTATACATGTTGACTATGTGATACTTGTATGTGCCTAGTAGGGGTGAGTGTGGGCGAGGTCCCGTATCTCACTATTAGCAGAGTATGGATGGGGTTCCATATCTCGTCAGTAGTCGAGCAGGGGTGAGGCCCAAGTTAGGAAAGGAGTGAGTGTGGGTTGGGCCCGTATCTCACTATCAGCAGGAGTGTGGACGGGGTTCCATGACTCATCAGTAGCAGGATAGGGGCGGGGCCCAATACAGGCGAGGCCTTAGTACAGGAATGCAGTAGAGTAGTTATGGTTTATGTGTTATGTAAAATGTTATATGTGTGTATATGTTTAGCGGGCAGGGCCCAGAGATAGGCGGGGCTTAAAAGAAATAGATCGGTACACCGAGCGGGGCTCGAAGCCAGGTGGGGCCTGGAGCAGGCGAGGCCCGAGGTAGTGGGCGAGGCCCAATATTGGCAGTATGCAGTTATGTGTATGGTATGTGGTAGGTTGGGGAACTCAGTAAGCTTCGTGCTTATAGTCTTAAGTTTTGGTTTTGGGTACTTCCAGTAGCAGAGGGAAGAGCTCTGGATGATCGCATGGCACACACCATAGTTAGTTAGCCTGGGATGTTTTACTCTGATAATGAGAACACGTTTTGAATTAACACTTTGATTTTATGTTAACATTTATGTTATGGACACCGCGAAGGATATGTCCTTCACAACGGTAGAAGAGGTGGTTAGTTGTGGAACGTTGCCTTAGGAAAGCCAGAAAACGCGCAAGGAAAAGGGGGAGAACCACTAGGATGTCCAGCATAAGTACTCGGTGAGTACCGGAAGGATTGTCAGTTGAGTAAGTTGCATTCTCAGGATTGGCGGGATTAGAATTCTGAGTGACCAGCTGGAAGGTCAATGGAAGTGGTCGGCCGGAATTATATTCATCAGGCAAGGGTGATGCGAGCGGATTGCAGGATAGTTGGTCATAGCGGACTTCGAGGACAAAGTCTAGTTTAAGTGGGGGAGATTTGTGACACCCATAATCAGAAATGCCAAGAAAGGAAAGGAAAACCCTAAGTCAAAAGGGGTTCAACTCGTCGAGTCCAAGGAATGACTCGGTGAGTCAAAGCGGAATCCATGTCGCAGATTAAGTGACCAACTCGGCGAGTCAGCGAGTGGACTCGGCGTGTCTGGTCTGGGATGGGAAATCCCTAATTCCGGGACTTGGTACCCTATTTAAGCATCTTATTCCCTTCCCTAGGGTTTATTACAGCATCTATCATCCAGAACCCCAAAAGCCTAGCCACCCAACTTCATTTTTGGGGCTTTTGGTGAAGATTAAGGTCCATTGGAGTGGATTTTGAAGGCTTGGAAGAAAGGAGCAAGGAAGGAAGTGTAGATCCAGCCTTCATATCGATTTGGCAACTGTTAAAAGGTAAAAGTCTGGACCTTGAGCTTTCAATTGATAGATTCCCTTTCCAGCTTGCTTTTGGTCACATTTGGATCATTCCAAGGTTAATCCGAGTATTAAACTCTTGAGGATGGATTTAGACAACAGATCTGGACACTCTTGAGCTTTAGGAGCTCATAGTTGCTGGCTTTATCCAGCTAAGATCCCATTTCATGACCTAGGTTTTCTTTGAAGCATGGATTAAGTGTTTTAGCCCCATAACATCGTGTATGCACGTAAAGTTGGCAACTTTACGTACAATGCTGGCATAAGGAGTCCAGATCTATGATTTCGAGGTGTTGGGATGGACTGTAATTGATAGATTATAGATGTCACAAGATGGACTCAGCGAGTCAGTTCATGGACTCGACGAGTCGGGCCGCAAACACAAGCCCTTCTGATTATGAGTCGGCTCAGTGAGTGGGGTAGAGGAGGGCTCAGCCAGTCTGTGTCCATAATGGGCATGAAGATCATGGTACTCGATGAGTTCAAGGAGGAACTCAGTGAGTCCAAGGCAATCTCCTTAGCCTATAAAGATCGACTCGACGAGTTGTTTTACAACTCGGCGAGTCGGTTGAAGATGGTCCCAAATTTTTAGTTGAAGGAGAACCCGTCGAGTTGTTTCTAGACTCGACGAGTAGAGTCAAGGTTGTGTTGGGATTTGAGGAGCATGGACTTGACGAGTTGGTAGAACAACTCGGCGAGTCGAGTCAATTGGAAGTTGACTCTGACCTTTGACTTTGACCTTGAGAAGGACCTTGACCATAGTTGACCTAGTTGACTTCGGGAGGACAATTAGGCTAAGTGTTGTTATTGGTATTGTTAGCTCGGGGAGCTAGAGCAGCAGCAGTTCGGAGAGTTGTCGGATAACAGCCAGAGGGTTATCAGCGGAGTTCAACAGTGCAGGTAAGTTTCCCTTTGTGTGAATGGGTCTACGGCCACAATGTCGGCCCATGTAGTTATGAGTAGGAAGACCTGGGGGTTAGCCCTAGGCACTATTTTCTAGTTTGATATTTAGGACCAAGGTCCAATGTCGGGTGGGTGCCCAAGGAATGGTTTGCATGATATAGTATACATGTTGACTGTGTGATACTTGTATGTGCCTGGTAAGGGGTGAGTGTGGGCGAGGTCCCTTATCTCACTATTAGCAGAGTATGTACGGGGTTCCATATCTCGTCAGTAGCCGAGCAGGGGCGAGGCCCAAGTTAGGAAAGGAGTGAGTGTGGGTTGGGCTCGTATCTCACTATCAGCAGGAGTGTGGACGGGGTTCCATGACTCATTAGTAGCAGGATAGGGGCGGGGCCCAATACAGGCGAGGCCTTAGTACAGGAATGCAGTAGTGTAGTTATGGTTTATGTGTTATGCGAAATGTTATATGTGTGTATATGTTTAGCAGGCGGCGCCCAGAGATAGGCGGGGCCTAAGAGAAACAGATTTGTACACCGAGCGGGGCTCGAAGCCAGGCGGGGCCTGTTGTAGCGGGCGATGCCCGAGGTAGTGGGCGAGGCCCAGTATTGGCAGTATACAGTTATGTGTATGGTGTGTGGTAGGTTGGGGAACTCACTAAGCTTCGTGCTTACAGTCTTCAGTTTTGGTTTCAGGTGCTTCCAGTAGCGGAGGGAAGAGCTCGGGATGATCGCATGGCACACACCATAGTTAGTTAGCCTGGGATGTTTTACTCTGATAATGAGAACATGTTTTGAATTAACACTTTGATTTTATGTTAAGATTTATGTTATGGATTGACAATTGTGGTTTAAGTAACATTTTAAAAATGAAATTTTTAGTCATGATTTTTGGGTCATTACAGCATAAGAGGCTTAAAATGCTAAAACCAAGCTTGATAAGAAGTTTTTGGCATGGAGAAGGGCCAAAGCTTGGTAAAGTCGAGAACTTTATCACTAAGTGGGTCTAGAGGAGTCCAGATCTGATCTCCTCACTTCAAAACATGTTCCACACCAAAAAAATCACCCATGGATAAGCTAGAAATGACTCTATACTCTTGGATGGGGAGATCTAACAAGAAAATGGTCGAGGTAGCGGCTTGTTTCCTTCAAAAGGATGCCAAAATGAAGTAGATGCTAGATCTACAAGATCCTTCTTGTTCCAAGCTCCTGAATCATCAAGTTTCTTCAACTAAAGGCACCAAAGAGCACTTTTAAACACACACACACGCACACTCAAAGAGTAGGAATAAGGAGCTATTAGGGTTTTCTTTGGAATATAAGGGTGACGAGGGAGGCTACAAATGACCCATAAGTTCTTTAAATAGGGTGATAAACCCTGAGAATTAGGGTTTCATAATCAGGTGCCAACTCGTCGAGTTTTTCTAAACAACTCTTCGAGTATATAGTTTCCTACTCGTTGAGTATGAGGCCATCAACTTGGCGAGTTTCAAGTTAAATTGTCCTTTTTAGATAAAATTCTTATACCTGGGAGTCGGGATGTTACATCGATCCACGATGACCCAAATAGCGTCAAAACCCTTTGCTGTTCTCGGCAACTTGGTGATGAAATCCATTGTGATATGCTCCCATTTCCAAATGGTAACCTCCAGAGGTTGCAGCTTGCCTTGCGGCCTCTGATGCTCGACCTTGACCATCCTATAGGTCATGCACCTCTCGACGTACCATGCGATCTTTATCTTCATGCATGGCCACCAATAGCTCAATCTTAGATCCCGATACATCTTGGTAGCTCCTGGGTGAATAGAGAAACGAGAGTTTTGAGCCTCCTCTAGTATGATCTGTCTAACACCACCATACATCGAAACCCACACCCAACCGCAACGGGTCAATAATCCACAACTATCCTACACAAACCTGGTGATCTCACCTCTGATCCTCTTAGTCTTCTGATTCTCCTGTCGTACACCTTCAGCCTGAGCTTCCCTAATCAACCTCATAAGTGGAGAATCCACAAATATCCTCATACACGACGCCGGAATAGAAGATCTCGGTGACTTGCGGCTTAGGGCATCAGCCACAACGTTCACTTTACCAGGATGGTAAAGGATCTCGTAGTCATAATTGTTGACCACATCTAGCCACCTGTGCTGCCTCATGTTCAGGTTCGGCTGATCGATAATATGTCTCAAGCTCTTGTGGTCCGTGTATATTGTACATCATACCCCATAGAGATAATGTCTCCAAATATTAAGAGCGAACACCACCGCTCCCAGCTCGAGATCATGAGTGGGATATCTTGTCTCATGTGGATTCAACTGCCGCTGGCATATGCTATCACCCGTCCTCTCTGCATGAGGACCGCTCCCAACCTAGTGATGGACGCATTACAGAATACCACAAAATCCTCAACTCACACAGGGAATGTAAAAAGTGGTGCCTCGTAGAGTCACTGTCGCATAGTCTCGAATGCAGTCTGCTGCTCAGGGCCCCACCGGAAATCCACCCACTTCTTCATCAGACGAGTGAGGGGTACTGCTATCTTGGAGAAATCCTGAATGAATCTCTGGTAGTACCCTACCAATCCCAGAAAAATCCTGATATCCAAGGGAGGTTTCGGAACCTCCCACCGCATCACCACCTCAATCTTGGCCGGATCGACGAAAATTCCCTCTGGGTTAACGAGGTGTCCAAGGAACTGAACCTCTTAAAACCAAAACTCGCATTTCAAGAACTTCGCATAAAGTTTTTCTCGTTTCAAAACTCCAAGTAGCTTACGAAGATGTTCCTCATGCTGCTCTCTGGTTTTGGAGTAAACCAAGATGTCATCGATGAACACGATCACAGATCGATCGAGCATCGGTCTGGATACTCAATTCATCAGGTCCATGAATACTGTCGGCGCGTTAGTGAGCCCAAATGGCATCACCACAAAATCATAATGTCTGTAACAATTCCAGAACACGGTCTTCTCCACATCCTCCTCTCTCACTCTCACCTGATGGTACCCGGAACTTCGATCTATCATGGAGAACCAAGATGCTCCCTGAAACTGATCGAAAATATCATCTATCCGTGGAAGTGGGTAATGGTTCTTCACTGTCAACTTGTTCAGATCTCGATAATCAACGCACATCCGGTGCAAACCATCCTTCTTCTTAACGAAGAGAATCGATGCTCCCCACAGAGAACTACTGGGATAGATGAACTGCTTGCCTAGCAGCTCCTATAGCTGAGATGACAGATCTTGCATCTCAGGCGGTGCTAATTGGTAAGACGCCTTGGCAATAGGAGCCGCACCTGGAACAAGGTCGATCCTGAACTTGACCTGCCTCTTGGGAGGTTCTCCGGGTAACTCCTTCGGAACACATCAACAGAATCTCCAACAACTGGAACATCAAAACCCGAGACCTGGTCCCTAACTCGCGTATCCACCACGTACGCCAAATATCCCGCGCACCCGTGTTGTATATACTGCTGAGCTCTGGCTACTGAGCAAAACCATGAACCCAAACTGGTTCCCTATCCATAAATAGCCAGCCCTCCCCCACTTGGGGTTCGAACTATCACTCATTGACCCTCGTAGTCGATTATGGCACCGAAACGGCTCAGCCAGTCCATACGCACTATCACAAAAACATCGCCCATGGGAAACGGAATCAAGTCAATTCAAAAAGACACTCCAAATATCTATAAAATGCAACCCTACTAAATTGACAAAGCATACATGTTCGTTGGCGTTAGAAAATCGCAACGGACACTCAAGCTCCCCTAAGGGCAAACCGAAATCCCTACTAAATGATCGAGAGACAAATGACCGACTCACTCTCAAGTCAAATAATACTAGAGTAGGCAAGGAGTTCACTAGGAATGTACCTAACACAGGTACAAACAGATGATCATAAATAAACATAATCAATGAGATAAGTGTTGGATTAGTGTCTAAGTCCATAACTATTTTGGTATGTACTTGACCCGATGGTGCATGGTCCTTTTGGGTTGCCTTCACAAAAGCAACTTGAAAGGATGAATTATGGAGAGAAAGGATTAATTATGATTTATTAATATATTATGAGAATAATATATTAAATGAGAAATCATATTATTTAATTAATATTAGTCAATAATTAATTAGGAATTAATTTTGTGGCTAAAAGACATTAATTAAACTTAAGGGACTAGAACTGTCAATTGTATGATAGTTGAATATTGAGCTAATGGAATCCATATTAGAGGGGTCGACGAATTCTATCGGGAAACCCATTAGAAATCGTCCTAGGCCTTTAAGGAAGGAGTCCATGGGTTGCTTAGGGCCTAAGCATCCAAATTAGGGTTTCCTTGTTAGATAACCCTAATAGCCTCACTATTTAAAGATCCCTAGAGCACCAAAAACGTGTGGAAGTAACTCCTTAGGGTTTTGGACGGTTTTGGGCAGCCTTCTCTCTCCTTATTCTTCATCTCTTGCTCTTGGTGTTTGTGAGCCACTAGAGGAGTGACAATTGTGACTTTAAGCTTTCTAAAGTCATTGTAAGGAGGAATTGAGATTGCTATTGCTACATAACAATTAAAGGTAATTCTCTAAACCCTAATTTTAGTTTATAATATGTTAGATCTAAGATTGTAAGTCTTGGATACATTGCATGTACAATAGAGAAACCTATATCCAAGCATTAGGGTTTGTATGAGCACATAGGATGTTCTTATGGTTAAAACCCATCAGTGGTATCAGAGCCTTCATTGGTTTCTGTTGTATGTGATGCTATGTTGAATTATTTACTGAAAATCGAATTCTGGCCTTCTGTTCGAACTGACTCGGCAAGTCACTACATGGACTCGGCGAGTCTGCCCTACTCAGCGAGTTCCAACGTGTGACTCGGCAAGTCGGAGCGTTAGACAGAGGAAATTTTGGATTTATTTGCTGTTTTGCTTAAGGATAATTACCAAATTCATTTTAAACTGATAAAATACGATTTTTAATGTTTCTGAAAGATTATCCTTGCCAAAAACACAAGATAATTACCAATTGATTAGATAATAACTTCCTTATATGATTAAAGATTGATTATTTGTATTAATTGGGTAACTTATCTTGCAAGAAATTGAAATTAGGTCAAATATAGATAATGACAAAATTAATTGTTTAATTTCTATTATTTGTTATTTGATCCTTGTGTTGTGACAAAGTTTCAGTTATGCCCATGTAAGTTTTATAGTTTAAATTAAAACTTAAAAGTTTTGTTTTGAAATTTAAACAGTTAAAACCCTAATGTTTTGAAATGTTTCAAAACTTGCCCTCAAGTTTTGGAATTTAAAAGTTGATTAAAAGTTTAATTTAGAAATGTTAAATTCAAAAACCCTAGTATAGTTTTGAAAACTTCAAATCTCACCCTTATGGTTTTATTAATTAATTAAAGTGTATAATTAAAAGAGATTTAGTAAATCCATAAAGTTTTGGTCTAAAATTTAATTAAATTAAAAGTATAATTATTAAATTAGAACACCTAGTATTTTAAAAGTGTAAAATACACCCTATACTATACATAACATTAAAAGTCTAATATTATATATATATATGTATGAGTAAAAGTCAGTCTTACCGTTAGTAGGCCTCATTCACGAAGCTGGTCTATAAGGGGTGTTTAAGGAAATTGCCTATAAAATGACGATTGAATGGGTATCCACTCTTACCCACCGCACTCTTGACTAGTGGAGGGTCGTTAGCCGAACGGGTAGGATAGGACAGAAACCTTCCATTATAAGTATATTGAAATACAAAAGTAACTAAATGCTTTTATAAAATTCCTAATCTTAGTTACTTTAGGCAAAAGTGAATTGATGCAATCCCATGAAATTACACTTTTTGCCCTTGCGAAGATGTTAGTGGAGCGTGTGTGGTTAACCGGCACACTAAATGGTTCTAAGCAAAGGTAGCAAAGGGTGACTCAATGTTTTTCATAGTTCGGTGGAGCATGTGTGGTTAACCGGCACATCGAATAGGTGACTGTAACATGTGCGGGCACCATGTAGATTTGCATGGTTATTCACACCCGCTTTGTGATCATCGGCATCCCAGTCACAAACTAGAGGGGCATATCGAGATTTAAACATGCCATTGAAAAGTTCAATGAATCTCAAAAGATCTAGGAATTTTCAATAGATTTAAAACTTAAATTTCTTTTTTGTTTTTCATGGTGGAAATTAGTGAATCGTCATTCACTTACCTTCAAATATTCTGCAACTAGATTACGACATCCCTTTTCTAGGTTGTAGTGTATTGTGTTGGATCCTAGCCTCGATGTTTCATTTGGGTGTCACATCAAGGATTCTAATCAACTAACTTGAATTTGTTTTCTCCCGTTTTGTAGATGTCAAAGTATGACAACTATGGTATTCCCAAATCCCGTGGAACAAGCTTTCCACATGAAGATAATATTCCACGATTCTATCGAGGAACAAGAGATCATGCTTCACTTCCTCCACCTCCTCCAATTATTCTCCTTAACCCACAAGTTTGAAGGCTTGAAAAGTTCAAGCTCACTCAAGCCCTTTTGGCAAGTAAACATGAAGAAGGAAAGTCGGCATGTGCACACATCCTAGAGATGAAGTCACACATTGATAGGTTAAGAATGTTGGGATTCATTGTTTGTGAGGAGCTGGCTGTTGACTGGGTTCTTCAGTCACTTCCTAACTCATATAGTGAGTTCGTAAGAGAGTACTATATGATGAACCACGACGTAACCCTCATTGATCTCACCTATATGCTTATTGCTGCTGAATCAGCAATGATTTGGCACACTGGAAAAGCAAAGTTGATTGGTGGATCTGCCTTCCAGACCTCTATGGATATAGGCAATAGCAACGAAAGGCAAAGTCAGAAGTAGTTCCGTGTGCTGTTCCAAAAGAGTCAATTTGCTTCTATTGCCAAGAAAAGGGGCATTGGAGACGAAGCTGCCCTATTTACCTAAGAGATCTAAGAGATGGGAGAGTCAAAACGTATGGCTCTACTTTAGGTAAATTCCATTAACTAACTCTTTTAAGTTCCTATTCTAGATTCTTAATACATGATGTGATAAGATTGCATTTTGATGTTTTGTAGGATCAAAGAAAAGAAAGGAAGCTTAAAGGAAGAAGTGAGCGGAATATAATCGTGAAGAAATGGATTTCGATCGCATTACTTGAAGATTAGAATTTTGAGCTACTACTTGGAGTTAGAAAAATATTGCTAAGAAATATGTATTAACATAGTTTTTCAATTGAATTGCATTGTAAGGACAAATTTTTCCGCAATAAAATAAATTTTGATTTTATATTATTTATTTATCCTTGCAATGGCGTGTATGAAAAAATTGATGTTTGTAAGTTTCTATTATTAGCAATAATGGATTTGATTCTTAATTGTGTTATTTGTGGAAAGGTCAAGAATTTACCAAATAGGGAAAGTTTCTCATCGCCCAAGTTTCAATTGGATAGAGACTTGGAATCATACAACTTGGTTGCATGATGAATGAAAAAATTTCATATTTGGAAATTAGACTATTTCAAGTGAAGGACTAGGAGATCAAGTACACAAGGTTGTGTGTTGATCAAGTCCACCACAAGAGTGACAAAGATATTCGTCATGATTTACTAAAGGTTTAGTGGATATGGTTATGCTTATAAGATTAAGTGTAATTCCGAGTTGATTTGAAAGAGTTTAAATCAATAGCAGAACGAATAAAAAGAATCAAGTAGGCAGAAAGATAAAAGTTTCTCTATTCTAAGAAGAAGGGAGAGTACCTTTTATTATGTTTTATGATAAGGTCTTAATGATTAAGAACCATATCTCAATTGATCCTCTAACTAAGTCTTAGTACAATTATATGTCTGAGAAGAGGAATCAAGAATTGAAGAAATGGTTAAATCAAGAAGTCAATCATACTTCATTCCAAAACAAGTCTTAGAGTTAAGATTGTGACATTGAGTGACAAGTCTTAAGAAGGTTTATAACATTCATCAAATGTGGAAAGTTGTGATGTCTTGGATAAGACAAAGACCAACTAGGACCAATTTTATGAAGTGTTCTGTCTTGATAAAAGCTACACTAACTCTTAAATATTTGTTTGTCAAGAAATGTTTATTGACAAGAGAATCTTATATGTCAAGGAGTCAGTGGGAGTCTTAATGGTCCTGAAAGGGTTCAAGAACAAATCAAACTAAACCTTATCGAACATCACTAGCACACAACTTGAGGTTTACTACCTATCGTGTTGACACTATCTTGTTTCTGTGTCGTTCCAATTGAGTTAATTATGCATGTAAGTTCTATGAGTTCTCATTTGAATGCATAAAAGGCAAGAACCTTGATTAATGAAAGGTACATTGATAAGAAAGGGTGAGCTGCTTAACTACTTGGAAGACATGGTGGGCAGCCGTGTTACCATAAGGCAAGAGATCAAGATTAAGAAAGTTCGGTCCATAAGAGTTTGGATTTGTCGCAAACTTTGGTTTTAACAATTCGCATGGATAGGAACACATACACCATTAAAATCTAAGTGTCATAAGATTTTCTCCTTCATGAAGATGACAGTGAGGAAATGCTTTCACTAAGAAAGATTTTAAGAAGATAGCGATTGTAAAATTGTATTCTCAAATTTGATTATGGTTACGGTATCCCTTTCCATAATTCGAATTGTGAGATTTGGCAATTAGTCTGAATTGTTTAAGACACACATATGAGTTATCTAAGGCAAAGGTATATAAGTTTAAGAAGCTTTGATAAAGGATTATCAAAGCATTAGATATTAGAAATATGAACTTCAGAAATTCAATAAGTATTATTTTCTAGAAGTTCAGTTGTTTTCTAAAACATGTCAAAGATAGTGGGAGCATAAGTGTTATGCTTATATAATAATAATCATCATGATAGTGGGAGCATAAATATTATTCTTGTATGATTATTAAGGCAAGTATTGCAAGTTAGCAATATTAATTATAAAAAACAAGAGTTCTACTTTGCAAAGTCGTAAGGGTTGAATAGTTGTTTTGCTATAATTAAGGGAGAGAATATTGTAGTTCATTTCAAATCTAAAGGCTTAGGTTGTGGAATGTTAATAGATTTAGTCAAGGACACGTAGTGCGTTCTCAAAATTTCGATTATGATTGTGGCATTCCTCTTCATAGTTCGAATTGTGAGAATGTGACACATAAAATATTATGGCAAAAGATTGATAAAGTATCGTATCTTTATGTAAGACATTATGTATCTTATCCCATACGCTTCGGGTAAAGGATCGATTACAGATGCTATAATATTTGACCATTCTAAAATTTTCCAAATGTCTAGTGCATATAGCAGAAAAAAGGACAAGAATCGGTTTTGACTAAGATAATTAAACAACTATCAAAGGACAATCCAAAGCTCGATGAGGATTGGTCGCTTGTGAGTAGTTAGAAGTATGATATTGGATGGACCATATCGACATTATTATGAATAGATAGGATTCTATTAAGAATGAGTTGTCATATGGAAAATATGGAAATGTTTCCATATTGGGAGTTGGATATTGAGAGTCTATGTCTAGATTAGGAAATTTTATGCAAAAAGATGTTCAAAGGAATGTACTTTGAGTGAAAGACATCATGTCTATGCAATTGTATTGTAACAATCTCAAATAGAGAACTTTGTAATTCCATTGGCAATAGTCATTGTGATTTTTGTGCTATGACATTACGAAAGGATCATTGCATAAAATGTTAGAATCTAGCATATTTTATAAGTAGCAAGAATTTGATATTCTTACACTTGTGATAAGGATTGGAAGTTGTGAAATGAGTGTGATTGGAAATGTGTTCATTTGACCTATTTCACAAAGTAAGGACCGTAGGTAAACATTGTGTGCATGCTAAGAGCATGGGACAAGTATAGTTATAATTCAGGTAAGAAGTTGATTACCCGAAACAACAAATAATGAGTAATCAATATGGTGATAAATAAAAGGTGTTTTATTTATACTCAAAGGTTTGAGGCCATATGGGATTAGTATTATTCTTGTGTTTCACTTTGCATGTTTTGACTTCCTGAATAATTTAATTGGTTTAGAACAGTCAAATTATTCGAACGGACCACAGTCGTTCATATGTTGGAAGTAGGTATGAATGAAGACTGTTATGAATTGGTGTGTGGATTGTCTAAAGTGTATTAGACATAAGCAATTGTTTGCTGCAACGTTCATGAGTGCTTATGAATATGATTTGAGCATTGGATTAAACCCACGCTCACTTGGATCACTTCATGAATTGTATCACGAGTGATTGGTGAGACGATAACATCTTATATTCTTGAAACTGAGATGTGTGAGTTGTATCTTGCGAGTCGGTTGCACATTGATAATGTGTAAACGCACCAGTAACTTGGTGTTATAAAACATATTGTTGTGTGTAATTCGGTAAGGGAGTGCAAGCGAGCATTGAGTCAAAGTTTATCCATTCCTTTTATCCAAAGTAGGATAAAAGTGATATCTTTGGGCCCCTCGATGATTTAGTGATGGCACCTAAGCGCTTGGCCAAGTCGGGACTAAATTGATGGATTAATTGTAGTCTGTTGTCAGTCATCATAGATTGGAAGTTGGGAAATAGTATAGAGGGAATGATTAAGTTCATGTCTCATATCTATACGACATCTAGAATGGAGGAATATATGATCCCTTATCTAAAGGACATGCGTATCTGATAAGATCAGAGTTGACAGTGGCTTTGGAAAGCTACGATTGCAGATTAGGATCTGAAGTCATACGTAGAATAGTTATTAGACTTATCCAAGTGGGAGACTGTTGGATTAGTGTCTAAGTCCATAACTATTTTGGTATGTACTTGACTCGATGGTGCATGGTCCTTTTGGGTTGCCTTCACCAAAGCAACTTGATAGGATGAATTATGGAGAGAAAGGATTAATTATGATTTATTAATATATTATGAGAATAATATATTAAAGGAGAAATCATATTGTTTAATTAATATTAGTCAATAATTAATTAGGAATTAATTTTGTGGCTAAAAGACATTAATTAAACTTAAGGGACTAGAACTATCAATTGTATGATAGTTGAATGTTGAGCTAATGGACTCCATCTTAGAGGGGTGGACGAATTCTATGGGGAAACCCATTAGAAATCGTCTTAGGCCTTTAAGGAAAAAGTTCATGGGTTGCTTAGGACCTAAGCATCCAAATTAGGGTTTCCTTGTTAGATAACCCTAATAGCCTCACTATTTAAAGATCCCTAGAGCACCAAAAACGTGTGGGAGTAACTCCTTAGGGTTTTGGACGGTTTTGGGCAGCCTTCTCTCTCCTTATTCTTCATCCTCTTGCTCTTGGTGTTTGTGAGCCATTAGAGGAGTGACAATTGTGACTCTAAGCTTTCTAAAGTCATTGTAAGGAGGAATTGAGATTGTTATTGCTACATAACAATCAAAGGTAATTCTCTAAACCCTAATTTCAGTTTATAATATGTTAGATCTAAGATTGTAAGTCTTGGATACATTGCATGTACAATAGAGAAACCTAGATCCAAGCATTAGGGTTTGTATGAGCACATAGGATGTTCTTATGGCTAAAACCCATCAATAAGGAATAGAAACATACCAACCACCACATTGGATGTTGTCATGGCCTCCTTGGCAATGAGCTGGAAGGTGCGTCCCCGATCCCTCAGGGGCTCTGCTCTACTCTGACTTCCGTTAGTAATCCGTAAGGTAGCCAGCAATGGAGCCTGCGCCGGCCTGGTAGCTAGCAATGGACATTGGGCCTTCATATGGCCTACCGGCTCACAGTGGTAACAAATTCTGACAGCAGAAGCTGGAGTCTGCTGTCTACAATCCTTCACAATATGGCCCTACTTTCAACATTTATGGAAACCCGAAGAAGATTGACAACTCCCATCATGCACCTTGACGCACTTTCCACAAGTGTGACCCCTCTGATTCCCATACCTGGAATCAGCAGTCCTAAACCGCTTCGGAGCAGGCTGTGACTGATTCGGGGCCTGTTTCTGCTCCCTCAACTGGAGCTCAATCTCTAGATCATGCCGCCTCGCGGCCTCCTGCAGCTCCAACAAGGTATCAAACCGCTAGGTTGAGACAAACTGCCTGATGTCCGTCTTGAGCATGCTCAGATAACGAGTCATCTGGGCCTGCTCGGAAGCAAACTCTGGGCAACACATCGCCATCCAATAAACATACAAGTGATCTCTATCACCGACTCGGTACCCTGTCTCAAATCCAAAAATTCTTCTGTCAACCTCTCTCACTCAACATGCGGAATGTAACAAGTATGAAACATCTCCCTGAACTCATCCTATGTGACTGCAGCTCTCTACTCATCATAATACGTCCCAGTAACAAGTCTCCACCAATCCTTTTCCCCGAACCTCATCTGGTTTAGAGCGCACCTGACCCTTTGGTCAGTAGGGAATGACATGTGAAGAGGCATCCCTCTACACCAGATAGCCACCTCATGGCTATGATCGGGTCTTGAACCCCATCAAAGTCGAGGGCTTGGTGTTATCGAAGTCTCAGTAATGAAGCACCCGTCCTGGTCCCACACCCGCAGCTGCCACAGCTGTAGAGGCTGCAGCAGCAACAGTCTCAGCAATGGCTACGTATTTGTCATCAACTCCATCATCACAGTCTTGATAGACCCGAACATATCTGGAATCTTAACCCGGACAATATCAACCACCTCCTCATGGATGATCTCTCTGATACGATCCTCTATCAATGTTGGCCTATCCTGGCTGCCAGCTCCTGATCCTGACCTGGATCTAGTCTCAAATCACCTCGTAGTTACCATACTAAAAATATATCAGGGAGATATTAGATAATCCACATAATAATGGGGAACCAACTCCCAACAAAATCCTAGGGGTTTGTAACTTCCTTGCTACGCATATGGGTCCTATAATTTCAGTAGTACGAGCCCATACTACCTTCCACACCTACCCATATTTTTCTCAAGGATCATCACAACACCCTAACAATATACATAAGCATAGGCACGTACTTAATCCTCACTCCTAGAAGAAGGCTAAACATTTTTCGACTAACCGACTAACCCCGCACAACCCATCGATGAATCTTCCACCAACCCTGCAACACTCGTGTATGTTAGTCATACATAACGTTGGACCCTATATACATTCAAATATATGATCTTACACTAAGCCCTTCATCAGACAAGAACATGAAATAAGGCCAAACGAAACATTCTCAGGTTATAAGAACTTAGTTATATACAATCATGATGCATACACTAAGAAACTATAGTAATGATGTCAATTTCATCAAATAAGAGCCCTAGGCTATCAGACATCATATAATCAAGCAATTCTATCATTAAATTCCTGTGCATATATCATAGATAACCACATAATAGTCTATAGCCAGTTAACAGATCTAATAGATCACTAATTATAGCAACATCCTATCTACCAGGATACAGATCTAACAAATCATAACAGCATAGCAACATCCTATCTACCAAGATACCAATCTAACAGATCATAATAGCATAGCAACATCCTATCTACCAGGATACTGATCTAAGAAATCATAATAGCATAGCAAAATTCTGTCTACCATGTTGACCCAACTCGTCGAGTGCATCTAGCAACTCCTCGAGTTCCTCTGGTGTTCAGAAAACCAGGAAAACCCCTAACCAACTCGTCCAGTTATCTCAGTAACTCGCCGAGTTTACTCAGAATCCAGAAAGCGGGAAAACCCGGATCTACCCGTCGAGTTGGCTAAGAAACTCATCGAGTTCCTTCAGTTCTATGCACACTCAGTCCTTTCTAGTCGAATCCAAAGCTCCAAACTAAAGATCTAGTCCCCTAGGGTTGAGATACCATGTAAAGTTGCTAACTTTACATCCATGCATGGCATCAAAGGGGTTAAAACACTCATATGAAGCTTATTAAGTAGTTTAAAACACTCATATGAAGCTTATACCTCAACTTGGTTGCCAATACATAGTAGTTTCCAGATCTACAACCTCATCCTCACTCTAATCTCTTCAAACTTCAAAATCCTTCCAAAAGAGCACCAAAAGTGACTTTCCAAGCTCACATACACACACAAGAAGGTATAAGGCTCGAACTAGGGTTTCACTGGATAGGGGAGGTGGTAACGGAGGCTACAATGGGTCATAAGGTCCTTTAAATATGGTGCAAACCCTAAAAATTCGGGTTTTTCACAACCATCTTCAACTCGTTGAGTTAGGTCCTCTAACTCGTCGGGTAGGTTCTAAAATTCACGCGGCCATCTTGGTCTCTACACGATGAGTTGGAGCCTTCCATCTCGTGGAGTTGCCCTGAAAATATAAATCTAAAAGCTTTAAATTTATACCTAGGAATCGGGATGTTACACCCTCTCTTTGGCAAAGGTAGCTAGGGGTCGAGATCTTTAGATGTCCATTGGACCTTTGATTCATGTGTCAGATCTTTGGAAACCACAGGTGGCAGGTTTTTCGATTTATGGAAGATATACACGCCCATCGGAAACACCTTCGTGAAGCGTAAGCACCGGGAAATTTCTACAGATGCCTATCAGAGCTTTTGAGCCATGTTTTCTAAATTATGGAAGATAGAACATGATGGATTAAATATGAAAAGTGGGGAAGAATATCTGAGGAGAAAATTCTCATGTATGTATGTATGTGTCTGTGTGAGAGAGAGAGAGAGGGCATTGGTGGGGATGGAGCCATTTTTTTCTTTTTCTCTTTTAAATAATTTTTTATGTACTAAAAGAAATAAATAGATATAAATAGAAATAATAAGGGCAAAATAGTCCTTTTAACTTTTTGATGACCAAAACCACGGAAAATTCTTAATTTTGGACCTTTCATGCAACTTGGAAACTTTTTGGACCTTATCTACATTTTTTCGAAAACCATAGGGACCAATTTTGCAGTTTAGTCTAAGTTAAAAGCATAAGTTTATTGAAATATATAACAAATTTAAATACATGTGAATACACAAAAACTAAAATACACAAAAACTAAAATACACACGATGATCCCACTCCGTAAATAATTACTGAAATTATGTATATATATATATATATATATATATATATAGTAACAGGGTTGGAGACAACCCGATAGTGATTTGTTGTGACTGAGTGATAGTAGTGGTGTTGTCAAAAATATGTTATCTTCCAAATATTTAAAATAAATTAGGAAAGCAGGGGTGGGTGAGATTTTTTTGTATTTTTATTTAAAACAATAAAGAAAGAAATTAAAAGAAATAAAAACAATTAAAAATATCATTTATTATAAATAAAAATAATAAATTTTAATTAAAAATCCAATAAAAATAATTAATGCAACAAAAAAAATAAAAAAATCTAATTAAATGAAATTAATAATCCAATAAAGTAACACTTACTAATGGTAATGCCCGCAGGTTCGGGAAGTGAGTTTAGAGACACTAATCATTAAAAATTTGACTTTTTGATAGAAGTTTATTGAGAATAAATAATCTTAACCAAGTTATAATATATTTCACAATGATTACGTACATATAAAGAACGCTGAAATCTGACAAATAATGAAGAAGTTATAATCCGTCGAAGTTTTACGACTAAACGGATACAACGGCGCGTATCGTAAAAAGTAAATTTTTGATAATCTATATTTTAGTCTTAGTGATCTAAACGAAATTCATAGTAGACGTTAAACCAAGAACATACATAAAAAGAACGTCCAAATATGAATTCGTATGAGAAAGTTATGATTTTTCTAAGATTTAGCATGGTAGTGCACAACTTGGAAATCGGATTTTGGATCGATCGATTTTTAGAGGACACAACCTAAACGAGATTCGAAGATCTCGGTAATAGGAGCTCAACGGTGTGTGTGTGTATATATATATATATATATATATATATATATATATATATATATAAAGACGAAAACGGACGTGGGATGACAGAGTTATGCATTTTTAACGGACTTTATCTGTCTATGCCTGTTAAAATATAACTTTAAAAATAAATTCAAAATTAGCCGAAGGAGTCTAAACGAAATATTATATTATGTCGCTACCTACGCGTGAATATAAAGAACATAAAAAATGGAGCTCATATGCAAAAGTTACGGGATTTGGAAGATAATTCATTTTTGGGTTTAAACTCAAAGTGCCATGTGGCACAATCTCAACACTACGCTTCTCCCCATGGGTTTGCACGAGATTCTGACACTTGGCAGGGTTACGTGTGACAACCGTCAATTTTCAGTCAAGTCAAAGTCAACGAAAGTCAACAAGTCAAACCGGTCCACTCATTTTGCCGTGAGTAACTCCTAAACAACTCTCTATTCTAACGAGAGATCATAAATCAAAAAATGCGTACATCTAGATCTCCTTAACCTAAAACTGTGGTACGTGGCGAGCCAAACCGATAAAACAATGTTGCATACTCATCGGGAGTATGCAAGATCCTTAAACAAGGCGTAACGGGACTTACGGACCCTGCATTGCAAAGCCGAACACTCAAAAAGGTCACCAATGAAACCTCTCTCAATCGTTTTCACTCTATCTCTTCTTATGTCAAATCTCTCCCAAATCTCTCTAAGTATGTGAAATCTCTCCCACATATCTCTCTGTATGTGAAATCTCTCCAAGTATGTCAAATCTCTCCCAAATCTCTCTAAGTATGTGAAATCTCTCCCACATATCTCTCTGTATGTGAAATCTCTCCAAGTATGTCAAATCTCTCCCAAATCTCTCTAAGTATGTGAAATCTCTCCCACATATCTCTTTGTATGAGAAATCTCTCCAAGTATGTCAAATCTCTCCCAAATCTCTCTAAGTATGTGAAATCTCTCCCAAATATCTCTCTGTATGTGAAATCTCTCCAAGTATGTCAGATCTCTCCCAAATCTCTCTAAGTATGTGAAATCTCTCCCACATATCTCTTTGTATGTGAAATCTCTCCAAGTATGTCAAATCTCTCCCAAATCTCTCTAAGTATGTGAAATCTCTCTCAAATCTCTCTCGAAATCTCTCCCAACTTTCTATAATCACTCGGGGCATCCCGACCCTCGAATTTGGCGAAAACAGCCCAAAAACGGAAGTCTACGCGAAAAACGGACCTTAGGAACCGAAACCCCTCTTAGGAACCAAAACCCCTCTTAGGAATCAAACCCTCCTGATGAAGAAGGCTGCTGATCCGAAACGAAGGTACTGTTCACCAACCGAACCGAAGGTACTGTTCACTACAGTTCATTCGGTTCTGACATTCTCGCTTCTTATCTCCAGACCGAGGACCGAAGCTTTCCTGCTGAGCCTTCGAACCGAGCCTTCGGACCGGACCCTCGCCCTTCACTTCTCGCGCCTTTCGCTTCCGACTCCAACCTCAGCGTGGACCGAGCCTCGGCCTAGGGACCGAACCTCGGCCTAGGACCGAGAGGCCTCGCTGGGAAGCATTTTTCTCCCGGTTTTCGCATAGTTTTGCGTTTAAGGCCCGTTTTTAATTATTTTAAGGTGGGGTTTTCACCCAAAATCATATTTTAACATAATAAACCCTAAATATTCACAATTTAATCATATTTTCATAAAAATCTTTAATTAAATAATAAAAGCAAGTGGGTAAAGTACAAAGAGGTGGAGTGTTGACTTTGCTTTACTTTATGACACAAGCAACCACTCCCACACCCACTCTATGAGCAGCCACACCTCCCCACCTTACCTAGGTCACATCAATGTACTTTCCACTCAATCATCACTCCTTCCCACGTTTTTGAGAGTTGTATATTCATCCTCTCTCCTCATTTCTCCTATTTTCTCTCTTTTCACCAAAAAGAGCAAACTCTTTTCTCTCTCATTTTCCCTCTCTAGAACTCGAGATTTGAGGGCTGATTCTTTGGATTTCCTCCACATTTGGTAAGAATAATCCATTCTCCTTATGATTATCTCAATTATTTCCACTCAAATCATTGATATCTTACACAAACTCTCTCATAATTGTGTTAGATCTTCGAATCTTCAAGTGATTCTTCAAGTGTTCTTGGGTTGAACACTTCTCTTCTTCAACACTTACCTACTGAAAACACTTAAGGTGAGTTCATACCCCTATATTTTCATGTTTTCTCAAGTTTTTAGTGGGGGAATACAAGTTAAAACACTAAGAACATAACTACATTTTTCTAACAGCTTTCATCAGAAAAGTTCAACTCCATTCACGGACTGTTTTGGACATCTTAAACATTTTTGTTTTCAAAACTGTTTTAGGTGCATGTAGTTCCACTTCTTAGCTTTAAAATGACTACTTGCACATCTCCATACGATGTTTCTACAATTTATGGTGATTTTTACAAAACTGCCTATCATTTCAAACATCAATCCGGACCAGTCTGTGATTATGGACTCTTTCACATAAGTAAGAAGTCATTAAAAATTATAATAAAAATTATGAACAAACTAGACTCATTTTCCAAACTCTCAGAAGTTACAGAACTTGATTTGGACATTTTATGATTTTTCTACAATTTTTCCAATAACAGTTACAGAAAATGTTATTAACAGAAAAACACTATAAATTTCATTTCACCTTCTAACATGTTGAGCAAGGTATACATCGTTATGTGATTATGTGTAGTTGCAATATATGACAAATTTTGTATTCTTACATAGACATACATCAGAAAACAAATGGATTTACACCTCCACAAGTATGGTAAATATATAAATGATATTACGAGGCTATATCCATTAAAATATAAACATTGGTAAATTATGACAAGTAAGGCCTATGCTCACTACCCACACAACTAATTGATAAACTATAATAGGTATAGTTTAGGGTTATTTATATAACAAACACATTATTAAAGGTTTTACACATACAAAAGAGTTATTGCCACTATGGACAATTATGATAAACTATAATAAGTATAGTTAAGCCATTATACCCCCACAAACGAACGCGCTAGTTATAATCGGTATAGTTATGGTAAATATATATTACAAACAAAGTGATAAACTATAATAGGCATAGTTTATGTTTCATCTACCCTAGGAACTTAATTACAAGAAAGGAATTCACCACCACTTTTGATAAGCTATCATATGCATAGTTCAGGTTCACTAATCCCTATTACTCCCCGGTGAACTATGATATGTATAGGTTATATTCACCATCACCACCACTTTTGATAAGCTATCATATGCATAGTTCAGGTTCACTAATCCCTATTACTCCCCGGTGAACTATGATATGTATAGGTTATATTCACCATCACCACCACTTTTGATAAGCTATCATATGCATAGTTCAGGTTCACTAATCCCTATTACTCCCTGGTGAACTATGATATGTATAGGTTATATTCACCATCACCACCACTTTTGATAAGCTATCATATGCATAGTTTAGGTTCACTAATCCCTATTACTCCCCGGTGAACTATGATATGTATAGGTTATATTCACCATCACCACCACTTTTGATAAGCTATCATATGCATAGTTCAGGTTCACTAATCCCTATTACTCCCCGGTGAACTATGATATGTATAGGTTATATTCACCATCACCATCACTTTTGATAAGCTATCATATGCATAGTTCAGGTTCACTAATCCCTATTACTCCCCGGTGAACTATGATATGTATAGGTTATATTCACATTAAATTTTCGCATTGTTAGACTTCAACTATAATCGTTGAGCGTATATGCTTGAGTCATACAAGAATTTAGTCTGGATTGGCTTAGAATTGGTGGTGCCCGCCTCATCTCCTGTTCCTTGTTTGGTTGTGGACCTAGGGCGGACCCATTATATTCGACGTTTTATCTAACCTAAATCTTATATAACTTATATACACTGGACGATTATAGGGGAAATCTACAGGTCAATCTAGGATACATTAACACATCATATAGGAGTATTCTGTTTACACTTAACTAAGAAAATATTGGATTTTCTGGAGATCAAACTCTATCGATTTTAAAAGGAAAACGGTTTCTACTCCAAACAAAACTCTTATGAACTCACCAACTTAATTGTTGACACTCTTTCAAAACTACTTGTATTCTCAGGAAATCAATGAAACAGGAAAGCTACAGCGCTTTGAGGATGGGACGTTAAACCGTCAACAATTTATTTTTGTCATCATAATGTAATTGATTTTGAAACATGTAAACATATACTTTGGTGTAACTTTTTCAACTATATTTATGATGGTTGTATTTACTTTGAGCACCATTATACACGTTGTTGTGATACTGTACATGAAGTCCTCCACCCCTGAACGTTTCCGCCATCCTTGGTTTGGGGGTGTGACATTACGCCTAGCGTAACAAGCATTACGGCCGAAGTACTGAGTACGACCAGCATACCCTTGTGTACGCACAACGTATGCAAGAGTTGGAAACCTATAAATAGGTGGTGTTTCTCCTCACTTCTCCATGCTAATTCACTCCAACTCTCTCACAAACACACCGAAACCCTTACGGTTTTTCCCTAGCACCTCTTAGGTGTTAGAAGCGAATCCTGGAGCGGTATAAGGCTCTGAGAGGAAGAGCTTTCGGCTCAGAAGTTCTACATGCGCAGAGTCCAATTCTTCATTAAACTCACTAGTAAGTGAGATAGGCTTAACTTACTTTAAGTATAACTTATGTTTAAGTTCATTATCATTATTATGAACCTATAAACTATACATGAGTTTATTACAATACCTTTTAACTGCTCACGGTATGAGGAATCTGGTTTGAAGGGCCGCTTAGGTTGTTGGATTTAAGAACAGCTTAAATGCCAAAATGGTCATGCCCACCGGTGTTTAATGTCTGGCCTCTGTTTGTACATAGTAGTTGAAAATTATTGTTTAACACTTATTTGATACAATAAGTACAATATTGTTCGTAGACCTTGAGTTAATGATAAATCTAGACTAATAACAAGTCGCGATAAATATAGACTAAAATTTAGTGATAATGATACTAGGTTTCGTTGAAGGAAAATAAAATTGTTAGAAGCAAAGCGTTGCCCGAGTTTGGAGTCATCACTTTAACAAGTGAATGCGTAGTTACTTTCATCTTACACATAGATATGAAGTATTTAATATAAACTACATACTATGTGTGCATATTATATGTGTTCTTGATAATTATGCTGGATGAATAATTTATACATGTTTTACGTGATTTAAATTATATATGTATTTTTATACTTATAAATATATTGGGTAAAGATGGGTAGAAGAGTGATGAAAGATAGATGATCATAGAAAGATGATGATAACCAGTTGATGATAGTTAGGTGACAAAAAATAGGTGAAGCGAGATGAGAGATGATTTGGAGATGTCATAACCTTAACCTGCGATGTTGCGTTGCAGTCATCTACCAGAGTATTGATGACGACCATAGACTAAGTCATGTGGGAACACCGACAAGCTCATAACCTGTAGGTGATGAATTACAAGTTCAAACGATATTGTAACTATATGTTCATGCGATGATACTCTAACCCGTACTGGACACGTATTGGGGAAGTAATCCCCAAAACAATACTGTTGTGTGATGAAGGTGACGATCCTTAAGAGAAGTCCTTATAACAAACATGTAAGGAATTACAATGTAAGTGATGAGTGGTAAATACGAAGTAGGAGATAACCCTTTGGGTAAATCCTTTGTGAAGAATAAATAAAGATAATGGGGATGGGTAATCGGGTTAATTGTTTGACATGAAGTATGTGAAGAAACAAATTATTTATATTATTATGAGTTGAAAACTCTATGTACTCACCAACTTTCCGAACCTACACCACTCAGTTTATTTGTATCATAGGTATCGATATGAAGACACATTACACTGGGGGATTAAATGAGATGTAAATCATTAGTGTAAATGGATATACGGTCTGTTTATGACATCCCAAAGTTTTAATATAAATAAAATACATTTTTCGGAAATGATTTGATAATATTATTATCATATTTTTTCTGGGAACAAATTCAAAAATATTATTCTTTAAAATGAATACAATTATTTTAAAATAAGTATAAATAAAATTTTTAAAATGACCGTGAATTTAGGGATGTCATACTAATAGATAAATATTATATGTTAAAAATGATATTTATTAATATATAATAATCCAAAAAAAAAGAACTAATGCAATAACAAAGAATTTCAAAATAATTAATTAAAAAAATTAATAAAAAAGTAAAATTTATTAATATATAAATATAATATATTAAACATAATATTTATTAATATATAATAATAAAATAAAAAATAATACAATAAGAAAAAAAGTTTTAAAAAATGTAATTAATAGGGGTGTGTATGGGGCGGTTTGGTTCGGTTATTGGTTAAAACCGAACCATAACCATTATGATTGGTTAATGCATTTTGGTAGCCATTGAGTATGGTTAATATTGGTTATGGTTAATGGTTTTTATCGGTTAACGATTTTAGTTAATGGTTAATATTAGTTAACCATAATGTTCAAAATAATATAAACGACGAGAGTATATTGGCATAAAAATGAAAATAGAATACCAAAAATTCATCAACGCCGATGTTTGTAACCTAACTTATAGTAATAGAATAAAATATGTATATTTAATACTTAGAGTGAGATAACACATAGTCACATTCAAAATCAAAAACATTCAAAAAAAATATAAAACATTAAAAAAATTGATATTAATATTAAAATAAAGTCAAACATTCATACACGTTCAATACGATTAAATCAAAACTATAAAATAAAAGAGCCGAACATTCATATTATGTGTTATTGGATAAAAAAAAAAGTCAATCACTCATATACATTCAATGTGATTAAGTAAAAAACAGTAAATAAAAAAGTCAAAAAATTCAAAAGAATACATTTTTAATATATCATAGAGTCAAGAAGAACTAAAACTTAACTTACCTAGAAGTCTTGATTATAAAGTCAAAAATTCCTTCAAAGAGGACTATAAAGTCCATACAATCTTTGATTAGGACTAACGGTGTGAGAAGCCTTCGATTAAGATTATGAGTGTGAAGATTAAACTAATTGTGAATAATGTTTAAAAATTGTAGAATTAGCCGATTAGGAATTACACACTCTCGATTTGGTGTGTCTGCGTGATCAGCCTTTGATGGTTGGATTGCTTGTTCGTCTCCTGACAAGTGAGGATTAATGGATTATATTTTCAAAATTTTAATGGATCTTAAATAAGTTTGACTATATTATTTTATATATAATCTATAATTTTTATATATTAAAATATAAAGTTAGCGGTTCGGTTAATAATTGTTCGCTTTAACCTATAAAACCATAACCGAACCGTTAGTTATCGGTTAACAAAAAATAAAAGCCGAACCAACGGTTTTTAGAATGGTTCGGTTATATCGGTTAATTTGGTTTTGGTTCGATTTTTCTGTTATTATGTTCACCCCTACTAATTAAAAGAAGACAAAACTGCACAAATGGTCCATGTGGTTAGCTGAAAATTGTCACTTTGGTCCAAAAAGGTTTGGACTAGCACAAGATGTCAAAACTTTTTATTTTGTTGCGAGTTTGGTCCACTTTTCTATAAAATTTTTCATAATGAGTATTTTACCCTTATTTTTTTTTTCTTTTTCAGTTTTTTGATTATCTAAATACTTTTTTTGATTAAAAAAAAAGAAATTTTTAATTTTCTATTTTATTTTTATAATTTTATAACAAAAAAAATAAAAATAAAATCTCTCTCTCTCTTTCTCTCTCTATTTATCTATCTAGAGAACGTTACCACCCTTACTCCCTCACCTAAGCTTTACTCTCGCCAGAAATCGTGAACACCACCGATAGAAAAGATGAACGCCACCGGATCGAAGCTCTGGTAGCGAAACCCTAATCCTAAAAGTTCCAGGCTGTGACACATAGATCGAAGCTAGGGATTGAAGCGACGACAACCTCTAAAAACCCTAGGGTTTTAGGAAATGAGAATTGTGGCAGCCTCTAAAGCTGAAGCTCGCCTGAGGGTTGTTTGATGAAGCCAGGAGGGTCAAGAGACGGCATCGACGGTGCTAAGGCTTGCGTTCTATTCATCTTGAAATCGTCATCATCTTCTTTCTTCTTCTGATCCAATCGGTCAGCAACACACTAAGGAGGAATAAGGACTTCAGTCCTCTACCTTTGTTTGATCGAGAAGAGGGACCCGATTGGAAGCAGCAACATATTGAGGGGGATGTCTGTAAGTGGTGATCATCCGCTAAAGGGGATGAGGAGGAAGGTTAGGAATGGGTTTCTCCGGTCCTTGTCTGATCGGGGAAGAAAGAACTTGAACGAAAGCAGAAAAGAATCATGAGGGCAACAAAGAAACTTGGTCCTATGGTGGTTCATCTGTGGTTGTTACACAGTCACGAGGAGGGGTGTCGGTAGAAGGCTATCATAAAATGAAGAAGAAAAAGGAAGAAGAAGAAGAAGAAGAAGAAGAAGAGAGAGAGAGAGAGAGAGAGAGAGAGAGAGAGAGAGAGAGAGAGAGAAATTGAATTTTTTTTTAATTTGAAAATCAGGAAAACAATTAACAAAAAGAGAAAATCATACTAACAAGGGCAAATATGTCATTTTGAAAAAAAATCATAATAAATTGGACCAAACAAGCAACAAAATGAAAATGTTGGACCTCTAGTGCTAGTCCAAACTTTTTTGGATAAAAATGACAATTTTGAGCAAACCACAGGGACCATTTGGGCAGTTTAGTCTTAAAAGAATTAATATATATTAATTCAATAAAATGAAAAGGAAAATTGTATAATTGGTCATTGTAGTTTGGTAAAAAGATAAAACTGCATAAATGGTCCCAGGGGCAAATCCCTCATTTGTCCAAAGTTAATAGTCATCCTGTTAAACTTAATGCAGTAGGGACCAAAACAATAACAAAACCACCAAATAGAGACATTTTTTGCTAATAAATATTTTTTGGACCTTACCTAAAGAAATTGACAAACCATGTGGACCATTTTTGCAATTTTGTCTTTTATAAAGAACCAAACCAAATTTGACCAAACTCGCAACAAAATGAAACTTTTGGATCACTCTTGTGAATCCAAACTTGTTTGGACCAAACTTACTAGTTTTGTCATACCATAGGGACCATTCTTGCAATTTTATCTTTTTAATAAAATACACTTAAATTGTTAATTTAAAATGATATCATTTGTCAAAGAAACTAAAAATAAAAATCGTTGAAGAAAACATTATATCAAAATTACATATAACTAAATATTGTAGATTTAAAAATTACATTATCTTCAAAAGAATGGTTTGTATATAAAAAAAGTTCTCATCAGGAAAATCAAAAATGTTTAAAGTAGGAACATTTATATCATTTAATTATAATGAAAATTAGAAATAATATTAAATCGAAAATTATAGATGATGTTATTTACTTGCAACCCATAGATTAAGACTATTAAAATAATGTGTTTGAGATTAATAATTATCTTGAGTAATCTTGATTTGTACTTCATGTTTGCAATGTTTTTAAAATTTCGTTAAAATTTTCAAATATCAACTTTATAACGTGTATTTTTAATAATATATTTGAAGATAATGTCAATAAGTTATAGGAACTTTTTTTTTGCTTTAGTATAAAAATTAATAGTTGACATCATTAATGACAATAAATGGATTAATTTTGACAATAAAGTTTTTTTCTTGTGCATTGCGCGAACATTCGCATAGTCTTCTATAATACTGTTGTTTACAAACAAAAAAGAAATCTCTAGAATACAAATTACCTTTGACTAGTTGTCTCCGACTGAATTTTCTTATTACACAGTACTTTGAGAAAAAAAAATTCATCATAATAGATATTTGGGGTTTCTTTTGTCACTTTAGTGTCTTTTTAGCCAACCCTATTTTTAAAGGTATTGTGTTATGCGAATAGTCTCTTTTTATTTTGTGTAATTTGTTAGTTTGGTGGCTAATTTATTTTTTATATTCTATAGTTTGTTTTTGTTTTTTCCTTCGTTCCAACCTGACATATAATTACTATATTATCATTACCTTTTTATATATTACCATTACCTTTTTATTTGTTTATTTAGTATTTGTTAATTATTATTAATAAATTTTAAAAATTAAGTAGGCCCCACACTCATTAGCTTTGAAACCCCCTCTTTTGCTCTCTCTCTCATATCGCTTTCTCTCTTGTCTCGCGTCACATCACGAAATCTGAATCATCGGGGCACCATGTGAACATACAACATATGAAGAAAAAGCTAAACGGCAAGGCCACTCATCCAACCCCATGCTTGTAAACCTAGAAACAGACTTGAAGATCGGGAAAAATGAGAAGCTTTAAGCGATGGTAAGAAAATCAAATGCGTCGAAGAAATAACTTGGGCTTGGCTCGCCTTCGAGGATGAACGACTTCCTTGTTGAATCTTGTTGGATCGAATATTTACAGTTTAAGCTTGTAAAGAAACTGGACTCCGAGAGTCGAACATTAATCGATTGAATTTTTATATGATCAATGTCGTTCCAAACATATTTTAAGCCCATGACGAGAGATGAAAATGACCCTTAAATTTCATAAATTTCATTACCTTTTTTATAACAACTTAATAACCGAAAGAAAATTATTTATACTAGTTTCTAAATATAACATTTTCGATTACAAAAAATCTATATATTTAAAGAAAAATATTTCTTCTAGCTTTTTGAAATGCAAAATTATTAATTATCTTTTCATGATCGATAATTAATAAAGTTTATAAAAATTTTGGGCGCCTTTAAAAGATGGTCCATGGACAATCGTCACTATCTCCAACCATTTTGGACGGCCTGTATATGATATGTGCAAATGCGTTTGGGGGGAAAGATTCTACGCGGCGCAACTTGTTGCCCGTTTGTCTTCTCATTCGTTGTATGATGATAACTAAAACAATTAACTTCTAAATGGAAATTTTAGTTTCATATTAAAAAAAATGCACATGGGACTGTTTTTGTTAATCGGTTTACATATGAATTTGTATTTGAGATTTTTTTTCATCTATGATTTCGGTTTATGCATAAGAGATTTTAGTTTTGGATTTAAGTTTGACTTGATTATGGGTTTGGTTTTTAAATTTCACGCTTTACTTTGTTTTGGAAATGAGTTATTTGTGTCGATTTTAGATGTACTTTGTGAGGTAGCTTTTTGTTGAGTTTTGGGCGATTTTTATGGGTTGTATATGTGGTGACCAAAATTGGTGTCGGGAATTGAAATGAGATGGTGACCAGAGATGGTTCCGGGAACCGGAAGAGGACAAAGTGGGGTGGATCACTTTTCCAACAATATGTTAGTAATTTATATTATTTAATAATAAGTGAAATAATAAAAAATAATTAATAAAATAAAAAATGTATCATTAATTGTCATTTAATGTGTGCTAGGGAACAAGAATGGAACAAAAAGATACCATAATGACTCTTGAATTAGAAAAAAAAGTTAGAGAACAAACATGCATATTACCTCAAATTACAGTGACCATTTGCATAATTTACTCTGACTAATAGATAATCACAAAAAGTAACAATATAGCAAATTTCGGTTTACAACGCGACTCCAAAGCAAATTCGGTTCTTTATATATTCATAGAAAATCAGCTGCCACCTTAACCATACATAATCACCAATATAAAAAACAATGTCCTCTTCAAGGTTAGAACTAGAAAAACGTCGAATTCCGCTAGCGGAGATCATTCGGGCCACAAAACACTTCAGTTCAGAAAAGCTGATCGGAGATGGTGGATTTGATATGGTCTACAGTGGACAACTCTCTGAACAATGGAAAAACCGCCTAGTAGCCATTAAACGCCTTAATCCTAATGGATGTCAAGGAGACGTCGAGTTCAATAATGAAGTCAAGATGGTTTCAAATTTCAACCATCCGAACATCATCCCATTCGTTGGTTACTATGATGATGCAAATGAGAAAATTGTAGTTTACAAGTATGCTATTAAGGCCATCTCCAATGGGAGTTTAATGAGGGGTTTAATGGGGAGTTTAATTTCATTAAACTCAAAATCTTCGTTGTAGAAAAATGAGTAGGATTCAATGGAATGGGGAGTTCAATCCCCATTGAACTCTATATTCTCTCTCTCCACACACACACACACACACACATATATATATATATATATAATTTTAAAATTTTAATTAATGTTAATTTTAATTGTAGTTTTTAATTTTTAATTTCATGCTAATTAATTTTTTATAAATAATAATAAATAAAAAGAAAATGATAAATGATTTGACAATCCATTAAATTGTATAGAGTTTAATGGAGTGTAGAGTTTAATGAGTAAAGTTATATAATGAGTGGAATGTACATGTGTCAATCCATTGAACTCATATGAGTTCAATGCATTGGAGATGGTTTAACAGAAACCTCGATCATCACCTCCAAGGCAAAAATAAGAGGCTTCACCTAACATGGGAACAACCCCTGAAGATTTGCTTGGGGGCAGCAAGAGGGATAAAGTACCTACACTTTGGTGTTGGGGAGCATAGGAGAGTAATTCATAGAGATGTGAAGAGTGCAAATATTTTGTTAGATGATAATATGGAAGCCAAAATATGTGATTTTGGTTTGTCAAGATTAAGTCCAAGAAATCAGCCAGATACCCATGTCCGTACAAGAGCTGCTGGTACGTGGTTTTACATGGATCCAATATACAACGAACGAGGTATGCTCTCTAAAGAGTCCGACATATACTCATTTGGAGTGGTAATGTTTGAAATGTCAAGTGGAATATTGGCTTATAATACTAGGCACTTTAAAGATACCAAACAGCAATCTTTGATCCACATAGTCCGAAGCTATTATGACGACAATAAATTTGTTGATGGACTTGACAAGTTGATAGATTCTGCTATCAAAGGGCAGATTAAGATGAGTTCTTTTCATAAATTTAATGATATTGCACATGAGTGCATTAACTTTGACATAAAGAAACGCCCTACAAGAGATAGGATTATCGAGGCGATCCAGGAAGCACTTCGTATTCAAGTAGGTATTTTATTCCATATTTTTAAGGAAACATATTTTCACTGCAAGAACGAAAACTATCATGCATGGATTATATAATATGATAAGTTATTGGCTATTTTTTAACTATGCTTCTAATCTTTTCTATAACAATATATTTTCAATAAAAGAATGGCTTTGTTCTAGTTTGACTCTAATACGTCTACATATTATGGGTATATATCATGTTGCTGTTCATATCTAATGATACGTAAGGAAACTATAGTTTTTTTAATATAATTGTTAAACAACTTCTGCTAAATTTTGGCCTCATAATTATTCCATAAACTGTGCTTTCAAATCGACAAACAGGAGAGTGAAAAAATTGTTTATATGTTGGGGGCAAAGGATCTATTAATTACATGGCAAAATGACACTCGATATTGGGATTGGGGACATATAACTCAATCAAGGTCTCTCTTTTTCTCTCTTTATGGTCATTGTATGTTATTATAGGGCATTTGGCTTTCATATACGTTGTCATCTGTGTAGGTTCCCGAAGGTGTGGATACTTAGAGGAGTATGGGGGCTTGAAATCAAAGGCAAAATAGCAGCTGTGAAGCTGTCAGAAAAGAGTATATATATAGCGTATCTTGTCTTCCGAGGATTCCAGAGGACTTGATGTGCATGGGAATTCAAGCATAACTTTTGGTGGGAGAAAAATGGAGACTGAAAATGTTTATCTTCAAAGACCAAAGGCTAGGGAAACATGGGAAGAAAACTATGTGTTTCCTTATAGGAGAATGGATGGGTGGATGGAGATTAAGTTGGGAGAATTCGAGTACAAGCAAGGAGATTATGGGGAAGTTGAGATGGCGTTTAAGGAGGTTAAGTGTTGGAAGACTGGTCTTATCGTGGAGGGTATGGAGATACTGACTAAATAGCTTTGCATTTATATATTTTGTTTCAACTATAATATTTATTCCAATTATAAATTTAAGATACTACTTTATTATTTAATTATTAATTAATAAAATGTATAATGTATTATTATATAAGTTCTAACTTTAGTTAGAGACTGTGGGTTGCACAAGTCAGATTATTATTATTATTATTATTATTATCATTATTATTATTATCGGTGGGTCTGGTACACAAAAACCCAACAACACATTGAAAACAAAAGAAGAAAGAGACTATAGCTTTGTAATGAAGACTTCCCATCTTCATTCGTCGTCACCGACAACGTGCACACTCGACTGTTCTTCCTTTTTCATAATTCTTTCAAAAATAATTCATGTCAAACTCAGAAATTAAGAAACACCAAAAACTTAAAAGAGAAAAGGCATATGATCAAAACTATTTATCCCATAACGTCATAATGTGATTGTAACAATAATTAGGCATATGCATAACTTCTATTCTAAAGAAACAAAATGTGCTATTTGTGTACCTATCGATTAGGTTGCCATGTTCGGTCTTATCAATCCATATTTTTTCGTCGCCAAAGTGCATTTCACAATGACAAATTACCTCCTCCTGTACAGAATCCTAAACCAAAATTCAAATTTCAAGTTGCAGCATCCATATCATGTATAATAGGGTAAAAATTGAGTTAAAAGTCCATGGGTATTTCAGTCATTTTTTAAAACAATAAATAATTAGCTAGGAAATATATGTGAGAAGAAAGTCAAATTTAGGCAGGCAGACAACAGAAGATTACTCTTGATGTTGACTTCGGCCCACCATTCGGCTTCTTTATTTCTTTTTTTTTAATCCATTAATTATCATATCCACATCATGTGTGGTTTGAATTCAAACATGCTTGGTTTACTTTTATTTATATTTATTTTTTACCTCAGTTAGTTTTTTGTTGATATAAGGTTAGAGGGAAGGTGTCACAAAAGTTGCACTCCCTTTATTGCTATCTAGGCGTCGTCTCACACGTTTTACTACAAATTGTGATTTCATATCACACCCAAAGAGTGGTGCCACAGTTGGGTATTTTTTTTTGTATTAATAAATAAAAAGAACCAATTAGAGGGAGTTAATAAAAAGGAACAAATTACATTGTTTGAAAGAGTGCTCCCTTGGAATGCCACACTGCTCCCCCTACCACACCCAGGGGGCGGTGTTCCTGTTGATGTGGTCGCAACCCACTCCCGCTGGTCTAAAGGTTAAATAATTCATTTATTATCTAGAATAAACTCAGATTTGAGTCATACCTCGGAATGACGTGCAAAAGGTGTAATAGTAGTGAAAGTTAATAGACACAAACAAACAAAAGTATATTGCTATTTATTGAATTAATTTTTCTTTTTAATATTTGGAACTTGTTGAGGCTTATACACTCACATCATAGATTCTGGCTTTTGCCAACACTTTTTATCCATATGTTTTTGTTTCTTCTTAATATCTTGTGAATCTTTGTAATTAAGAAAGGTCTGCAATGAAGCATGCTTTAAAATTCTTTGATTAACAATAAAATCGACATTTGATGGCATTATATAAACAATCCACCTTGAAAGTATATTAATTTTACAATAATTAATTCACAGTATCCACAATATCAATCAGTTAGCTTTACAAAATTTTCTTTTCAAAATCCCTCAGTTAATCCGTTAGTTTACACTATGTTCAATTTCACTAATGTCATCTAACAATCCACAGATCAGTGGATAAACTAATTCCAAAACAGCTTAATAGTCAAATCATATGATAGACCTAGAAAAATGATATTGGAGACAAAGAAAAGGAACTTATAAATTTCTCAAATGGTCTATTGTATAACATAATTCGAACCATTATCATCTTAATAAAAAAAAGAAAATTATATTCCTAACAAAAATTACTTTCTATTTCAAAAGTAACAGTTAATATTGCTACCGTTAACTAAACAAAAATTGAAAACCTTATGTTTCTGCATCATAAAGAAAATTAATTTTCTTTTGTCATATTATATTAAATTCCTTAAAAAAATTATCTTATGCAATATAGAAAGACCATATCAGCATACCATAGAACCACCTTGTGAAGTTTCACAGTTGTTTGAAAGAGTGATGTTCAATGGCGGACCTTAGTGGGGCATTTGGGGTCCGGGCCACTACTCAATTTCCGGCACGCAGTGTAAATATTTTTTTTTTGGTTTTTTCATTAGGTGCACCCGCTTGAAGGACGAACACCCCTACTAAAACAGTCTGCGTCCGTCACTGGTGATGTCATTGTCATCATCTAGCTCAACATTGTCTATTCTACGAAAACATTCATTTGATCCCTCAGTTATATTCAATAAAAAGACTTAATAATTTATCAATAAAGTTAAAATATATCTTGGCCACTTTGAAGCCTTCCGATTCCAAGCTCGTTATTTCTGGAGGTGCTAAAGGTGGATTACAACTTCCAACTCCATTGTTAACTAGATGTTGGCTTTTCATAAGTGCCTTAATTTCCATGCAAATCCACGAAAAAAGTTTTAAAAAACATGAATATATATATATATATATATATATATATATATATATATATATGAAAATTAACAAGATCATGAATCTTGATCTTTAGTTAAAGATTAATTACCTGAAGTTCGTGAGAATTGTAATGACATGGGAGGGGGTCTAGACAGAATATGCCACTGTGATAACCTTGGAAATCGAGTTCACGAGCTTGAATGTTGTTTGCCAATGAAAAATTTGTTAGAAATTCGGGTATAGTAAGGCTTGGAATTCTGAGAATTGTGTAAAACACTTTCAGATTAAAGCATTTGGGTGGTACTCTCAATATTCTTTAATCGGATACGACTCAGAGAGACAAGAATTTAGAATGCTTTGATGATAGTTTCGTTTGTACCAGAAAAATGAGACCAAAACCAAATTTATGATCTTTGTCTGAAAACTGTCATATGATAGTTTCTAACTGTCATAAACTATAAAAATTGACATAAAACGGAAGTTTGGATAAGGGTCAAACAATGGTCAATTCTCTGAAAATACGATTTTCTGATGCATTTTTTATATAGCAACATACCCTATATAAAAAACTTACGCGCTGACATGGCAGCTCAACCCCAGCTAGGGGCTGCCGCCCCTTGGACACCGCTCCCAGGGGCGCTGCCCCGGGACCCCCGTTCGTTTAGAGGCTTCGCTCCTAAATGACAGTGTACTTTGAAAACTTGATTAAACTTAAACAAGTGTGTACTCCACACATTCCTTACTTGTTTAATATTTATCAAGATCACCTTTGGTCAACAAAGTAATCATATTACACTTAAATAATATTGATGACAACAAATCACCAACAAAATTCCCTCTGAAAATTTCACATTTGTCAACATGTAAGAGAGGGTTTGAGTTATACCTTCGTTACCTGGTGGTACATCTCCATTAACCTAAACAAACAACACAAAAACATCATCAAATCTAAAACCTAATGTGTTTGCTTTCTATACCTAATCTAACGTTTGTATACAACGACATGATATTATTTTTCCCAAACCAACTTTCTAAAATTTCAATTATTTGGTAAAAGAATGGAATTGAGATACCAAAAGAAAACAAGTATATTATCTGAGTGATAAAGGATCTAATTTTAGAGTGTACACCGATAAATTTCTTTGTGCAATCATATGTTTTATTTTTATCAATTGTTTTTATTTTCCTTGGTATAATTTCCAAAATTGTGTATCACTCTTTATGATATGTATACATATTTTCATCAGTGGAGATGTTATTTGAATCGGGTAGGAAATGAATTATGAATGGGGGCGGCCTGAGAATAAAGGCCTGAGATGGATATAAGATTACTACTGCATGAACAAAAGGCTCGAAGCTGATGATCATGAAGACGAGCTAACATGTCTATGATGGAATCGGTCCCCCAACCATAGAGATTTAATTAAGTGTACTTAGTTATATATTTGTCACTAATCATGACCAAAACAACAATCTACATTTCTCTAATTCGTAGGCGAAAATGGAATCACGATGCTCACCCTGTATACTTATTTACTTACTATTCTAGTCATTATTTGGGCTCTTTTTGTATTAGGCATTATGTTTAGCTCATTAGCTAGGTTAATCCTAAATAGTTTTCCAATTTATATATTTATTTAGTTATCTTTGCATTGAACAATTTTCTATTAACAATGTTAACACTTTTCTCTTTATATTAGATTTTTATTAGTTTACATGTAATTAAAACACTAGATTACGACCACCATCAATAACAATATTTGGGGTTTGTTGGGTGTTTGTAGGGCGATGGTAGGTCAAGGATCGAGGGTTCTCCAGATACGACAGTGGGGATGAGTGGATGAGACATAATCTGTGTGTGTTTTGTCTTCGGACAATAATTTTTAGACAGAGGGAGTAAAACAAATGAATAAAAATTTAAAACATAATAAAATAAAATGATATGGTCCTTTCTAGTTGATCGGGTATATGGAATCCACAACTAAACAAGTCTAAAAAACTAAACCTACAATTTTAAAGTATAAAAAAACTAAACCTACAATTTTAAAAACTAGTTCGAACGTAGGAATCAAAAAGAAAACAACAACACTATGGACTATATATTTTTGCAATTTTCTAGAAAAACAATTATTGAAGACAAAAGAAACGGTAAGATACATACGTACATGCATATATATACACAAGAAAGTAACAAGATGACGAAAATATGGTGACGAGCATGGCGCAAGATAGAAAAAGAAGATTTGTTGGCAAGTTGGAATTAAAAAAACAAAAAGTTTTTTATTAATAAATGTTTGGAAGTAAACAAACAAAAAGCTATTTGAATTAAAAAAAAAAAAAAAAAAAAAAAAAAAAAAAAAAAAAAAAAAACTCAGAAGACTTCCTGATACGGATTAGAGGGCAAGCTGGAAAAAAAAATTTAAATCAACGTGAGTTGTTGAGGCCTTGAGTGGAGGAATTTATCAATTTTAAACATACCATTAAAGAAGTTTATGATTCGCCATTTGTAAACGCACACACACAGACACGGAGATCAGATGAACGAAGCAGCCAGTATCTCGGTGTTGCCGGAAGGCTGCTTATCGCAGATATTATCACTAACTTCACCTAGGGATGTGTGCAGAGCTGCCACCATCTCCAAAGGATTCAACACAGCAGCAGATTCCGACCCTGTTTGGGAGCGGTTTCTGCCACCTGATTACCGTGAAATCATTGGGAGAGCGGTTTCACCGGTGGTCATTTTTGGCTCTAAAAAGCAACTGTACTTCTCCTTATCGGACTCACATATCATCCTCGATCATGCCTATTTGGTAAATCGATCATCTTATTTCCTTTTTCATTTTCAAACTGTTCTATTCAATCTGTCGTGTCCAATTATATGAAAATTTCCCCAGAAGTCAACTCATGAAGTGTGGATTTTTTTTTTCAGAATTAGATATTATTTATACTACGGATATCATTGTTTAAATTTAATGAGAACAGCTACAAAAATTTATACTTTTGAATAAGTTTACGTTCATTTTTTGCAATCTGACTTGAACAACTTCTTCGATATCAATTTTTGATTTGTACAAGTTATATCTTATTTTTCATCATTAAACGACGGATTGTTTTTAACAAATTTCAACTTTTGCAAAAGAAGCATAAAAATAAAACATATGCAATTAGTTATTTTTTTCAATTTAACTTCAAATCTTGAATAACAACTTCAATATCATTTAAGTATATGAATGGTGGGCAATAACCTTATTTTTGCAAAGGAAACCAAAAGTACACTATTTTTGCAAATTATTTCAGAAAAGGCCCAAGTTCTGCAAAATAAATAAATTTAATTCTTAAGATTTGGTTTAATATAATGTCATAAACAGAGCTTCCATCTAGATAAGGAGAGTGGGAAAAAGTGCTATATGTTGGGAGCAAAAGAGTTATCAATTGCATGGCAAGATGAACCTCGATACTGGGAATGGGAACATATAACTGAATCAAGGTCTCTCTCTCTCTCTCTCTCTCTCTCTCTCTCTCTCTCTCTCTCTCATTAGAGTCATGCACGTTGTACGCTACAATTTGATAACCATATACATTGACAATTGTGCAGGTTCCCAGAAGTGTGCATACTTAGAGAAGGATACTCGCTAGGGATCCAAGGAAAAATAGCAGCTGAGATGCTGTCACAAAAGAGTACATATGTCGTGTTTCTTGTCTTTCAAACGACTCAGGATACCAGGGGACTTGCTGTGCCTGCAAGAACAAAGGTAAGTTATGGTGGGACAGAAATGGAGACTGAAAATGTTTATCTTCGAAGACCGCAGTTTCAGCAAGAAAACTACGTGTTTCCTTGCTTAAGAAATGATGGGTGGATGGAGATGAAGTTGGGAGAATTTGAGTGCAATGAAGGAGATGATGGGGAAGTTGAGATGGCGTTTGAGGAGGTTACACAACGAAACTGGAAGAGTGGTCTTATCGTGGAGGGCTTTGAGCTTCGGCCTAAATAATATGCAAATAATTATGTGATCTTCATCAATATTCAATATAAAAACTCTATTTATTTTTGTTTGTGTTAAATTGAGCAATTATCTTCTGACATCAATGTAATATATTCCATTTTACACTTATAATTTATAATACATATCTTAATTATTTTTAATCTGTAACATTTATTATAACACTAGTTGTGTGACTCATCAGTTATATAAGTTAACTAAAAAAAGATTAAATATAAAGCTCTAAATATTTAAAAACTTTAAATTTATAGGAATATAAAAAAATAATGAATTATTATAATGGAAATATTTTTTATCTTTTAAATTAAAAAAACACTAATGAGCTTTAATTTTGAGAATTTTGAAATTAAAAAATAAGTTTATTAATTACATTGATATCCATTTATTATTATATTTATTGCAATTTATATTAAAGTATTATGTGCAATTTAAAAAAACATAGAAAAACTTATAAAATAACATGTGGAAAAAAATAATTCAAAATAATCATAAAATGATATTTGACATATTAAATAAGAGTGTGACAAGTGGCAAAAAAACATTCATATATTAGAATAGATTTTGTTATTTAGTTAGTAAAATGAATAATTTGGAAATAAAATATTTAATTATTTTTTGTACCAGAGAAGATTTTTCATTATTATAAAAAAATGCCTCTGACATATGAACACATAAATCATTTTTATGACAAAAGCCTGTCATAAATATTATGTCATCTTATGTAAAATTTTAGAGATTTATGATAGATATGCTTGTCCGTCATAAATGATGTCATCTTTTAGTAAAATTCACGACACACATAAAATTACATTGTTATTTACGGTTATAAAATAAAATTAGAAAAAAAAAAACTAGATATTTCTTTTCAATTTTGTCTGTCATCAAGAAAAAACTTATCATCTTCTTATTTTCGAGGATATATATAGGTTGTGGTTTTGATTCAGCTTCAAAAATACCCTCATCTCCTGTGTATCGCTCTCTTTTCCTCTCATGATGATTACAAAAAAAAAAAAAAAAGAATTAGCGGAGTATAAGTTTCATAGTGTCTGCTTCTTTATCGGTAATCGTAAACAACTCCAAACAGGAACATCAATTGTGGATACTCTCGCTTCTTTGAGATCCTTAATGGCTTCACATATGCCACGGCTCGATAACCTAGTTGTTGTGTGGCAAGTGAAACGGCCGAGGGAAAAAAATCACGAGGGACATTAAATTAGTCCCAATTTATATAGGTATATGACAATCACAGACTCTTTCTTTGATTTTTAGACAATGTCCTAGGTTTATGTTTGGTAGATCTTGGTCAGGTAATGTTTCGTCATTGGCTATTTCTTCTTGGATCAGACATCAATAGGTCGAGAGGGATTTGTTAATGCTCTAAGTTAATTCGGGTTGCAGTTCAACTATGTCCCTATCCATGAGTAATAAGTTGTTGAATGTTTATTTCTAGTGTTTAGTTATTCAAATTTCTAATCATCAAATATGTATGGTCTTGTTAGTAAAGGTTAACAAATAAAATACTTTTGTACGACCTTAATGTACTTAATGTACTGACAACACTCTATATTATTCATGTGTTTGCTTGTCTTTCTAAAAACGTTTGTTGTTGAGCCGGTCTATGGCTCAAATTTTGAAGAATGCTTATTGTTCTAGGTACATAGCTCATTATATTCATTAAGTTATTCTTTTATCCTATAGTATAGGGTATC
The DNA here is from genome assembly GCF_051521515.1 of Lactuca serriola. Taxonomy (NCBI): domain Eukaryota; kingdom Viridiplantae; phylum Streptophyta; class Magnoliopsida; order Asterales; family Asteraceae; genus Lactuca; species Lactuca serriola. The sequence goes on along the minus strand of NC_136409.1, from coordinate 113,448,330 downwards.
TGTTTGTTATTATTATTATTACTTAGAGTACAAGCACTAATGATTAAGTGTGTAGATATACCCCAAACTTAATAAATGTTGAGCAAAACTTATAAACCCTTAAGTAATTTACTTCGATACAACAACCAAGCCCACATTAGAGCAACTAATAAATTCCATTGAAACATAACTTCTACATCAAAATCACCCTAAAATTTTCAGTTCCATAGCATAAACTGCCTTTAATCACAACAACCACAAAAAATAATTTAGAGTGTTGTCAATACATCAAGGTCTTCCAAAACTATTGTTCAAACATACATCATGTTTATCCGCATAAAAACATATAAACTCCCATCGGATTGACATTTCACTTTTCGTGATATGACAAGTTGATATGTTGTATAGATTGCTATGGACTTCAATTGAGTAAGTAAACTATACATATTTGTTTTTTCCTCCATAATCTGAATGATAAATATTTTATTATCAAAGCTCAAAAACTATAAATTATGCTTATTTCACTTATTTCTTAATGCACTATTGACATCTTCACCTTTATTGGCATGTGACTTTATCTCTCTGATGACTTGATAAATGAATTTGTCTTACAATGCATAATAATTCGATAATGTAATTTTATACATATGAATAATTAGTAGTTGTCAAATGATGCAAGCATATAAATAAGATATATATTGCCATGTTTTGACATAAGGTTTGACTAGCGATTTAAAGAAAGCAATAAAAGATGTAAAACAATTCAATAGTGAGGTAAGAGACATATACTTTCATATTAATGTTGGAAATATGAATAAGGGTCTTGAAAGTATTCCTGAGAATTTAGTTAGTTAGCTGCTTTGACCTCTTGCATTGTTTTTAGATTAAATTACTGAAATCGTCCCTGTGGTTTGGTTAAAATTGCATATTTGGACCCTAACTTTTATTTTGCACTCGGATCGTCCCTGTGGTTTGATTTTGTTGCATTTTTTGTCCCTATGGTTTGGTCAAAATTGCATGTTTGGTCCCTAACTTTATATATGTAAGGGACGAAAAACGCAACAAAATCAAACCACAAAGACGAAAAATGAAACAAAATCAAACCACAGGGACGATCTGAGTGCAAAAGAAAAGTTAGGGACCAAACGTGCAATTTTAACCAAACCATAAGGACGATTTCAGTAATTTACTCTTGTTTTTATTGTTTTTATTCTCTTAATTCTTATAGTTTATTTGGGTATTCGGTTAATAGTATTAAAGATCATGTTGTTGAAAGAAAGGTTATTTATAAGAGAAAAAAATTTGGAGCCTAAAACCAGTTGTAATTCCTATTGTCCTAAAGATAAATGAGTCTAATCATAAGGTTAAAAGATGTTGACTTTTCATCTCATCGGTGAAATGTAAACTTGTTCTATTTTTTGTTGGTGATTTATGTTATTAATGTTATTTAGTGTAATGTATTGTTTATTGACCAATGCAATCTTGATAAACATTGAACAATAAGGGTGGTGTGGAGTGCGCACTTGTTTAGGTTTATTCATGATTCAATGTATAGTGTCATTTAAGGGTGAAGCCTTGAAACCAACGGGGGTCCGGGGGCAGTATCCCTGGTAGTAGGGTCCAAAGGGTGGCAACCCTGAGGAGGTCCAATGGATAGAGCTCCTGGCTGGGTTCAAGACTTATAGAAAACATGTATAAAAAAATTTAAGAGAATTGACTCAGTTTTGACCTTTATATTGACCCATGTCTAGAACCCATTTTTAGCGGCAGTCATGGGACACTTTGGAAATTGCCTTATCACAGCTCTGGCGGTTTGCACATAAAGGAATTATTATTCTGTTTTTTGTCATAATTTTGGTACACACAAGAACATAACATCTTCCATTCTCTCTATTAATGAATCATTGAATTTTATTCAAATTGAGATTTCGATTGTACCATTAAAATAGTACAATTTGAAAGTCTATCACAAATTTTAGTTTGTTCAAAGCAGTCGATTTTACCTAAGATTTCTATCAACAAATAAAGTATTAAGTGAAAATGGCGAATGGAGAATTTGTGATGGACATGACGAACAAGTTTGACAAGTCGGTGAAATTTGAAGGGTAAGATTTTCGTAGATGGAAGAAGAAGATACATTTCCTCCTTACTACTCTGAAAGCGGTGTATGTGTTGAGTAGCCTTATGCCTAAACTCACTGAATATGGAACTTTGGAAGTATCAAAAAGGAGATCAAAGTGGGAGAACGATGACTACATATGTCGTGTGTAACATCTCAACGATGAGGTATCCTTAAATTAAACCCTAGTGTGAGGAAATGTTTCATTTTGACCATTGGAATGAGTTTTGTTTGCAAAATGGACCATATTGGCATTGTTGTAATTTTGGGGAGAAACACGTGTACACGGCGCATACCAGCAAGGTACGTGGGGCATAAGGTCTCTTAATGGAAACGATGTCGTTTTGAGTATGTTGGGTGTACTCCCAGAGTACACTGGGCGTACTCTGTATGGACAAAAACCCTAATCTTGAGGGTTTGGACCCTATTTATTGATCCTTAAGTACCGTTTCTTCACCCCATTCCCAGCCACCATCATTTTATATGTTTCCTAGCAAACCCAAGCCCCTTTTATTGCATTTAATCTTTAAGTGTGTTTTTGTATTTTCAAAGGAGGAAGGAGGTGGTGGTGAACCCTAGAAGCTAGAAGCAAGATTGGATCTGGATGTTTTGCATCATTCTCCACCTCCAAAAGGTAAAAACATCCCACCCTGATGATTAAGTTGCTAAATGTAGTTACATGATGATAATATGAGCTTTTTGTCCCCAAATATGTCCATCTTGTGCATAGCATGTTATAGAACGGTTGGGTTATCCTTTTGGATGTGTTTCTGTGTTTTGAGTCATAAAAATATGATCTTACCCCTGAGATTCCTTCATGCAATCTATTAAGAGCTTTAATGGTTAAATAAGTTAGGTTTTTGTTGTTCGGCTTGATTTAGACATATAGAACAATAAAGTTGGAAACTTTATGGTTTGGGATGCCATTTAGGGCTAAGAACGAAAATTGGACGTAGCGATTTAATGAATTAAGCCCTTAAAATGAAGTTATTATGCCATTGTGTATGTTGGGCATAGCTTTCGTACACCTAAGGGGAGCCTAATCTGAATTGCGAGTAAGCGCGGCGTACGAGCTGAGTACGTGGGGTGTACTCGGTCTGACTTGACTTTTCTTAACATGTTGACTTTGACTTTAACTTTGACCTAGGTTTAACAAGTTTGACTTTAGGGAATTTTGGGTATTATAAGAAATAGTTGAGTCTTGTTCTTTACCTGTTGAATAGGTGACCTGTAGAGTCAATTTTGGAGTAGTTGCTTGTTTAGCCTTTCGTCAAACAGTAAGGTGAGTTTTCGTCACTCTACTTACGCATCGAAGGCACCAAGGCTAGCCCATTGGGTTGATATCCTATTATACACTGATTTATGATATGATGAGTATGGGATAGACCTATATGATTGTATGATAGTTGCTGATATGCATAGACCGGTAGATCTGCAGGACTACCTATGATTTCTGGCTGCATGAGTATCTGTCTATTTATTCAGTTTGTTATTTGTTATATGTCGACAAGTTTTGTTGGGTTGAGACTTTACTGCTTTGCGCGTGAGTCAAAAGATCAGTGGTATTCCAGTCTGATGACTGAGTGGATCTGAGGGTATTCTAATCCAATAAGTGAAAGAGCCTGTTGTGTATAACTGTTTCAGTCTGACGACTGAGTAGACCTGTTGTATATTGGCATTCCAATCCAATGATTGATTGGACCAGGAGGGGGTAATCCAGCTTGAAGGCTGTGGACCTATGGGTATTCTAGTCTAATGACTGATAGGACCCAACATGCTTGTTCGTTTATGATATGTGTTTTTTTGTGGTACTTTGGGGGAAATCACTAAGTGTTGGCTTATAGTTTTTTGGCTATGGTTTGAGGTACTTTTGAGGATCATGGGAAGGCGAAGGTGTGACCGTACACATCCTGATTTTATGTTGTTGATCTTACGAAAAATATTTTTTGAATAATATTTTGAAAACAATGGATTTGTATTCAATTTTATTAGTAAATGGGTTGATTTGAAAAGTTTAAATTGGTTGGGATTTTTGAGATGTTGCAAGTTGGTATCAGAGCCTTGATTTGAGCGAATTATAGGAACACCCGTGTGAATCTAGTGTCAAACTAAGGAACCACAAGGGTTTTAAAATGATTTTCAAAAATAATCAAGAAAGGGTGTGATGTGTACGATCAGCCGGAGCCAGTAAGTAGACCTCAAGTTACCACACTATTATTTGATATTGTGTTATGTTCGAACAACATACTAGTGAGAGGCTTGGAATCTTCAGGAATTGTATGATAGAATTGTCTGATTATATGATGCCTGATAGCCTAGGGTTCTTCCTTATATGGAATTGACATCATTATTGTAGTTCCTTAGTGTATTCGTCAAAATTGTAGATAAGTAAGATTTTGTAGAATGAGAACGTTTGATTTCGCCTTATTTCCTGTTCCTTTTCTAGTTGTGGGCTTAGGGTAGAATCAATTATTCGATTGTCTATAGGATCCTGTGTTATGTATGATTAGAATACGTGAGTGTTGTAGGGTTGGTGGAAGTTTCATGGATGAGTTATGTGGAGTTAGACGACCAGTCGAGGGATGTCTAGCCTTTCTCTAAGAAGTGAGAATAAGGTGTATGTGTGGATTCTAGTGTGTGTTGCTAGGGTTGTTTTGATGATCTCTAAGACAAATACCGATAGGTGTGAAAGGTAGTATAGACCTGTACGCCTACGAAGTCACAAACCCTATGATTTTGTTGGGGAATGATTTCTATGGTATGATATGTGTTTTATCTGATATATCCCTGGTTTATTTTCAGTATGGTGTTTACCAGGAAATTTGAGTCAGTATCTGGGTCAGGAGCCGGAATAGGTGGCCAGGATGGGCCAAGATTGACTGAGGAACGGGTTAGGGAGATCATTCGTGAGGTGATTGTTTCTATTATCTGAGAGCAGATAACAGAGCTATTTGGGTCTATCAAGACCGCTATGATGGAGTTCATCGACGACTGATACATTGTACTTTCTAAGTCTGTCGCTGCTGCAGCTACTGCGGCCGTCGTTATGACAGGGATTGCCGCTGGGAGGGTTTTCCAGTATCGGGACTTCGACAATACGAATCCTCCGGTGTTTGATGGGGTTCAGGAGTCAATATTTACCATGAGGTGGCTGCCAGATGTTGAGGGATGTTTCTTTACTTGCTCTTGCCCAGCTGACCAGAAGGTCAAGTATGCTCTGAACCTTCTTCAGTCTGGAGCGAAGGACTGGTGAAGGTTGGTTACTAGTTTATACACCCTAGACCAGCGAGCTGTAGTATCATGGGAGCAATTCTCTGAGAAGTTCCGCTCGAGATATGTTCCATTAGTAAAGCGGGTGAGGTTGGCACAAGAGTACTTGGATGTGTGGTAGGGGACTGAGTCGGTGATGGAGATCACCAAGATGTTTACAGAGAGTGCCATGTTTTTCCATGAGTTTGCGGCTTCTAAGCTAGGTCATATGACTCGGTGCTTGAGCATGCTCAAGATGGATATCCGATCGTTTGTGTCTATGATATGCTATGGTTCACTAGTGGATTCGCTAAAGGCTGCTAGGAAGCATAAGACTGAGATAGAGCTCCAAAAATGGGAGCAAAGGTAGGCCCTGGTGTAGTCACAGACTATGACGAAGCAGTTTAAGGCCGCTGATGTGAGATCTGGGAGTCAGATAGGCCATAATTTTGGTAAGTGTGCCAAGTTTAATAATGGTGCTAGTCGATCTTCTTCCAGATGCCACAAATGTGGCAAGTAGGACCACATCGTGAGGAACTGCCATTAGCAGGCTCTAGTACCCAACACTAGGATTTTCTATCACTATGATCAGGTGGGCCATGTTGTAACATCCCAATTTTCAAGACCAAAAATTTCATTTCCAATATAGTGATTTAGAAAACATTTATAAGACAACATCATTAAGTCATGTCGTTTCATCAAAACCATATCACATGTCTCAAAACCATATCATGAAAATAGTAATAATATCATAGTACAATCCCAAGAATGTCATAGTGTGGAAATGTTGTGTGTTTGTAATGCATAGCTACCGTGCCAACTCCTTCCCCTTTCACTGAAGAGGTACCTGAAACAAAAATGAAAACTATAAGCACAAAGCTTAGTGAGTACCCCCATCATACCACATACCATACATAACACATACTACTAGGAATATTTGGATGCCCGACCTACCCTACTGAGCATACCGGGGTGCTCAACCTACCCTTGCTAGACATACTAGGGTGCCTAACCTACCCTTGTCAGACATACCAAGGTGTCTGACCTACCCCTCCGGTTTATCTCAACCGGTTACAGGGACTATTTCACCCTCACCACTACCATATAAAAGCATAACGTAATCATATTATCAGGCATACTAGGGTGCCGACCTACCCCTTGGCCCTATCAACCGGATATGGGGACTATTCCCTATACTACCACTATCACATAAAATCATATCATCCTAGCACATAAAACATAACAGATAGTGGCAAACCATACAATTATCACGAAGACAATCATCCACAATCACTCCAAATAGTAAGCAGGCATTGTGGCCTTAGACCCACTTTTACTAGAAGGTAACTCACCTCAATGTTGTGAAGTGACTGAACTCGTCAATTCCCCCAAATTACAACTTTACATGAATGCATGGGTTAACTAGCTCATAAGGACCTAAAATGGTGTCTACATTGTGCATGGGACTCCCATGGCCATAAAGTTGGCAACTTATGCCATGGGAACCCTCAATGGTTCAAGATCTGAAGTTATACCCCCTCTGAACCACAAAATCCCGAAAATAGCTCTACAAAAGCTTGGAAAAGGTAAAAACTAGCCCTAACTAGAGATCTAAGAGATAAATGGTCAAAGTTGAAGCTTTTTACCTTAAACAAACTAAAAATATGCCAAAAACCTCTGGATCTACTTGCTTTCTCTTGATCTCCCAAGCATCCTCTTTCTTCTCAAGCTTCAAACACACACAAAAATGTACAACCAGCTCAAGAACACTCAATAAATGATTAGGCTTTCGTGAAGATGGTCTGAGGGTGATGGAGGTTGTAATGGAGATCCTATAAGTTGTTTAAAAGGGTGTAAACCCTTAAAATTAGGATTTCATCTAGATAGGTCTACTCGTCGAGTTGGGCATCCGACTCGGCGAGTAGGTCCTTCCACCCGCGTCCAAGTTTCGCCTCGACTCGACGAGTTGGGACCTCGAACTCGCCGAGTTACATAGTAAAAGTGAAAAAGTTCATATTTAAAATACGTACCACGAACTGGGTGCTACAAATCTCCCCCACTTATTTTAGACTTCGTCCTCGAAGTCTACTACTACATTTGGAAAAAGCTCGGGGTAGTGCTCCCTTATCTCATCCTCCGGTTCCCAGGTCCATTCTAAGCCCTTGCGGTGCTGCCATTGCAGCTTCACTAGCTCGACCCCCTTGTTTCTCATATCCTTCGATTTCCTGTCGAGGATAGCTACTGGTCGCTCGATATAGTTCAGACTGTCATCCACCTGAATATCCTCTAGAGGTATCACTGCTGAATCGTCTACCAGTCACTTCTGGAACTGGGAGACATGAAAGGTGCTGTGAATCTGGCTATGTTCGGCTGGCAGATCTAGCATATACGCCACCTTGCCCATCTGGGCTGCAAACCTAAAAGGCCCAATGTACCTGGGGCCCAACTTGACCCTCTTCCTGAAATGGATATCACCTTTCCAAGGTGACACCTTCAGGAGGACCATATCCCTGACCTGGAACTCCAGATCCGAACGACACTTGTTGGCATAACTTTTATGCCGACTCTGAGCAGTCTGAAGCCTGCTCCAGACCTGTTGGATCCTCTCTTTCGTATTGAGTACCACTTCGATGCTCCTCATGACCCTTTGCCCAACCTCACCCCAGCATATCGGGGCTCCACACTTCCTCTCGTATAGAATATCGAAGAGAGGACGATCAATACACACGTAGTAGCTATTATTGTAGGAAAACTCTGCCAAGGGAAGGTAGGTATCCCAACTCCCACCAAAATCTAAAATGCATGCCCACAACATATCCTCCAAAGTTTGGATGGTTCACACGTTCTGACCATCCGTCTGTGGGTGAAAAGCGGTGTTGAAGTGCAAACAAGTACCCAACTCGCCGTGAAATTTCTTCCAGAATCTGGAAGTGAACCGTACATCTCTATCAGAAATCACGGAGACTGACACTTCGTGTGGGCTACCTCCCGAATGTAGACGTTGGCTAGCTTCTCGTCCGAGATGATCTCCTAAATTGCTATGAAGTGGGCACTCTTGGTCAACCGATCTACGATGACCCAAATCGAATCCTCTCCCCGTGCGGTCCTGGGAAGCTTCGTGATAAAATCCATAGTAATGTCTTCCCATTTCCACATAGGGATATATAACAGTTGTGTCTTGCTGTGAGGACTCTAGTGCTCGACCTTGACCTTCCTGCAGGTCAGGCACCTCTCGACATACCAGATTACATCCCGCTTCATGCAGGGCCACCAGTAGTCAGGACGAGATCTCTGTATATCTTCATCTCCCCAAGATGGATAGAAAACTTGGATTTGTGTGCCTCATCCATCAAAATATGCCATACTCCTCCCTAGTATGGAACCCAGATCCTCCCATGAAGGGTCAGCAGCCCAAGGCTATCATAGTCGAACGAGGCTACCTGGTCTATGATCCGCTCGCACTTCCGGCGCTTCTCTTTCATACCTTCAACTTGCGCCTCTCGGATCCGCTTTAAAAGTGGAGTTAACAGTGTCATCCTCAAGCAAATATATCTTATCGGGGTTGCCTTTCCAGTAAGCACATCGGACACAACGTTGGCCTTCCCCGGTTGGTAGAGGATCTCACAATCGTAATCCTTCACCAAATCTAGCCACTCACGCTGCCTCATGTTCAGATTCGGCTGATCCATGAGGTACCTCAAACTCTTGTGGTCCATGTAAATGGTACATCGGAACCCATAGAGGCATTGTCACCAAATATTGAGGGCGAAGAAAACCCTCCCAACTCCAAATCGTGTGTCGGGGTAGTTCGCCTCATGAGGATTTAGCTGGCTTGAGGCATAGGGGATAATATTCCCCTTTTGTATCAATATCGTGCCCAAACCCGAAATGGATGCATCACAGTATACTACAAAATCCTCTACGCTCTCTATTAGGGCTAGGATCGGCACCTCGCATAGCCTCTGTGTAAATGTGTCGAACACTGCCTACTGCTCAGGCCCCGAGCAAAAGACCACATCATTCTTCGCCAACCGGGTCAAGGGTACGACTATCTTGGAGAAGTCTTGAATGAATCTCCAATAGTAGCCTGCCACCCCCAGGAAACTCCGAATATCAAATGGAGACTTTGGAACCTCCCATCTCATCATGGCCTCTACTTTGGCCGGGTCGACCAAAATATCGTTCTGGTTGATAAGGTGCCTAAGAAATTGCACCTCGCATAACCAGAACTCGCACTTGGAGAACTTGGCATACAAACTCTCCTTCCTCAAAGTATCTACCATGATCCCTCGGTTCCTTGGTCAAGGAAACCGCAACTTCATTATCACATAAAATCTCAATATACTCCTTTATGCCAGAAACAACTACAAGGTCTCCGATGAAGTTCTTTAGTCATATCTCCTCCTTCGACGCTTTGCTCGCTGCTATGTACTCTAATTCGCACATTGAATCAGCTATAGTCTCCTACTTGGAACTTTTCCAAGTCACTACTCCTTCATTCAGGGTAAAGACCTAGCCCGACTGCAAGCGGAAATTATCTCAGTCGGTCTGAAAACTGGTGTCACTATACCCTCGCACTCTCAATTCATTACTCCCACCGAGGATAAGCAATCATTCATTAGTCCTTCGTAGGCACTTAAGAATGTTCTTTACTACGGTCCATTGTGCTCTACTAGGGTTCCCTTGATATCTGCTGACCATGCTCAAAGCAAAAGCCACATCAGGGCGAGTACACATCATATCATACATGATTGAGCCAACAGCGAAAGCATAACGTACTAGGCTCATCTCTGCTATGTCGGCTTCGGTACTTTGCTTTGAGTCTTACTCAACTTGGTATTGCTTTGGTTTGGTAACTCCCCCTTCTTGGAATTCTCCGTGCTAAAAAGTTTTTACACTTTATCCAAGTAAGTACTTTGACTAAGTCCTATTATTCTTTTACTCCTATTCGTCGATATCCTTATCCCTAGAATATAAGCAGCTTTTCCGAGGTACTTCATAGCGAAGCACTTCCCAAGCCAGGACTTAACCTCCTGCAAGGTTGGGACGTCATTTCCTATGAGCAATATGTCATCCACATACAGAACGATAAAGCTAACTATACTCCCATTGGCCTTGACATATACACATGACTCGTCCTCGCTTCTCGAAAAGCCAAACTCTTTGACTTTCTCATCAAAACAAAGATTCTATCTGCGAGATGCTTGTTAATTTCAATCCATAGATGGATTTCTCAAGGTTACACAATCTGTTAGGGTGCTCTGCATTGACAAAACCCTCATGCTGACTCATGTAAATATCTTCAGCCAACTTTCCATTAAGTAAAGTAGTTTGACATCCATCTGCCATATTTCATAATCATGAAACCCTTATAGATATAATCTTCACTACTGGTGAGAAGGTCTCATTATAGTCAACTCCGAGAGTTTGAGTAAAGCCATTCATAACCAATCGCGCCTTATACGTGTGTACTTTCCCATCCATGTTGGTCTTTTTCTTGAAGATCCACTTACACCCGACCGTCTTACGACCTGGCTCATTGTCAACCATGTTCCAAACTTGATTGTCATACATGGACTGAATCTCACTATCCATAGCCTCTTTCCACTTTGCAGACTCAAGGCCTGCCATGGCTTCCTTCTAGTTGTTAGGTTCACCTAGATTTATTAGTATACTATCACTAATAAACGTATCACCCTCAGCAGTTATATGGAAACCATAAAACTCAGGTGGAACGCTAACTCTATTGGAACGTCTTAGAGGTAAGGACTCTTCAACCGGTTCAACAGGAGTTTCCTCCTCAGGTTGAGCGCCAGTGTTAGAGGTTCCTTTATCGTTTGATTCCTGAAGCTCTTCAAGATCAATTTGTCTCCCACTGTCCTCTTTGCATATGAGTTCTCGCTCTCGGAAAACCCCACTCCTTGCAACGAAGACAACATTGTCACTCGGTCTATATAAGAGATATCCAAAGGACTTCTTTGGATTGCCGATGAAAATACACCACTCACTATGAGGCTCGAGCTTGTCATGAGTCTCTCGTCTTACGAAAGGCTCGCAACCCCAAACCTTAATATGTGCTAACGAAGGAACCTCCATGTCCATATCTCATGAGGTGTCTTGGCAACCTTCTTAGTTGGGACTAAATTAAGGATATAGGAAGCAGACTCTAAGGCATACCCCCAAAATGAGATAGGTAATGAAACTCGACTCATCATGGAACGAACCATGTCCAACAAGGTTCAATTGAGCCTCCCAGCCACACCATTCAACTACGGTGTCCTAGGTGGTGTCAACTGCGAAACATTTACACATTCCTTGTGGTAGTCATGGAATTCAATACTAAGGTACTCAACTCCTCGATCGGATCGGAACATCTTAATTTTCCTGCCTAGCTGATTCTCCACTAGTTTCTTAAACTCTTTGAACTTTTCAAAGGTTTCTGACTTGTTCTTGATTAATTAGATATACCCATATCTGCTATAATCATCGGTAAAAGTCACATAGAAGTGGTTCGCATCCCTTATGGTGGATCTAAAGGGCCAACATACATCTATATCTATGTGAACCAATAAACCCTCAACCCTTTCACAAGTACCAGTGAAGGGTGACTTGGTCATCTTTCCAAGTAAACAAGACTCGCACGTGTCATCGTCCCTGAAGTCGAATGACTCCAACACTCCATACTTTTTGAGTTGGCTATGCGCTTCTTGTTGACATGCCCAAGACAATAATGCCACAACCATGCTTTGTCCAAACCACTGGAAGAATCAATATGCAACACATCATTTCCTAAGTTGTCTACAACCATCAAAATTTCATATATATCATTACAAGTCAATGCTTCAAAATAGAAAGTACCATTAAAGAAAGCATTAATAGAACCATTTTCATTATTAAACTAAATTCTAAAACCTTGTTTATACAAACCATGAAAAGAAATAATGTTACATGTCATTTCTGACAAGTAGCAACAATTATTCAAATCTAAATCTAACCCACTACTAAGCACTAAATAGTAAACTCCAATATTGGTGACAGGAGACGCTTCCCTATTCCCCATGATCAAGTTTACCTTCCCATGGTCCACATCCCTACTTCTTCTTAAACCCTGCAAATTAGAACAAATGTGAAAACCACATCCTGTATCGGGAACCCAAGACATAGATGTGATGAGTTATTAGATCGAATAGTATAAATACCTATGAAGGTGGGCTTTATCTTCTCATCCTTGATATCCTGCAGATACTTCGGGCAGCTTCGTTTCCAATGCCCTTTGTCGTGGCAGTAGAAGCACTATGCATGCTTTGGCTTGGAAGAGGGAACAGCAGGACTAACTTCGGTTCCACTAGAAGAGGTACCATCATGCGAATTTCCCTTGTGGATATTAGAAGGAGCCTTCCTCTTCTTTCCTTTTCCTTGCCCAATAGCCTAGACAAGGGCAGCAGTACTAGGAGTAGATGCAATAGATTTGCCTTTTAGACTACTCTCAGCAGTCCTCGGTAGGCCTTGAAGCTTTCTTAGAGTGACTTCCTCCTTGTTCATATGGTAGGTCATATGAAATTGGTTGTAACAATGTAGGCAACGAGTGTAGAATGATATTTATGGCCAGCTCCTCATCGAAGTTGACATTCAACTTCAGCAAGTGGTCTACATATCTTTTTATTTTCTGCAAGTGGGCCATGATGAACTCTCCATCCTTCATTTTAATAGTGATCATCGTAGTGATGATCTCGTACCTTTCCAACCTGGCACTTTGATGGTACCTTTTCATCAAATCTTGGTGCATCTCAAATAGATAGTAGTCCTTGTAGGACTTTTGGAGTTCAGCAGTCATTGTTGCAAGCATGATGCAATGAACCTTCATAGCATCTCTCTCATGAGTTTTGTACGCATCAATTTCCTCCGGAGTAGTAGTGTTGTGGTCAATATCCTTCAGCTCCTTGTCGAGCACATACTCTTTATCCTAGTAACAGGTGACCATGCGAATGTTGCGGATCCAATCGTTAAAGTCAAACCCATTAAATATCACCCTCCCACACAAGTTCATGAGTATGAATGAGCTAGAAGGGTTTGAGCCAAAAGCATTGTTGTTTGGAGTAGACATCTGAAAAAGAAAAGAGATAAAGTTTTGATTAGATAAGAATCCCTAGTTTAACACCCAAATGAGAAATTAGGGATAGGACCCATCATCATTATTTATAATTCAGTAGAGGGATGTCGTAATCTAATTGCAAATAATTTCAAGGTAGGTAAATGACGATTTACCGATTTCCACCATGAAAAATAAAAAAGACAATTAAGTTCTAAATGAATTGAAATTCCTAGATTCTTTGGAGATTCATTGAACTTTTCAAGGGCATGTTTAAATCTCGATATGACCATCATGTTTGTGAATGGGATATCGAGGATCACAAACAATGTGTGAATAACCATGCAAATGTATTTGGTACTCTCGATGTCATTTACCACCTAACCAACGTGTCAGTTAGCCACACACGCTCCATTGATCTATGATAAACATCAAGCTACCCTTTTCCACCCTTGCCAGTGCCAAATTAGTGTGTTCGTTAACCACACACGCTCCACTAATGATTTGGCAAGGTGCAAAGTGAAATTTCATGGAATAGCATCATTTTCACATTTTTCCTAAAGTAAGTTAGATTGAGAATTTATAAAAACATTTAGTTGATTTATAGATCATTATACTTATTAATGAGGAATTAGTTTCCCTATCCTACCTGTTCGGTTAACTACCCTCCACCAATCAAGGAAGCGGTGGGTGAGAGTGGACACCCATTCAACCACCATTTTATAGGTAGTTTCCTTATACCCCCTTATAGATCAGCTTCGTGAACGAGGCCTACTAACAGTAAGACTAGCCTATCTTATAAATATATACAATTATTAATCTTACAATATTATAACAGTATAAGAGTTGAATTTTAAACTTGTAAAATTCTAGGGTTTAGAATTTAAATATTTCAAAATTAAAACTGTTAATCAAAAATTTAAATCCCAAAACTTGAGGGAAAGTTTTGAATCTTTTCAAAACCTTCTAGATCAAATTTCAAATAATTTAATTAATCAAATAATTTGTGATTATCTAAATTTGGCCTAATTCAATTTATGGCACGATAATTCATATTAAATAATGCAAATAATTTATTTTATCATATAAACAAGTAATTATCTTATTATTTGACAATTATCTTCTAATTGGATGAGGATAATCAATACCATCTTGAAAAAATAGAATTTTATAAGTTAAAAATGTTTATGGTAATTATCTTAACCCAATTCTAGTTAAAATCCCGAAAAATCTGTCAACAGACGAGTTGAGTCGCCGAGTCACAGACTGGACTTGTCGAGTACCCTTGACTCATCGAGTTCATCAGGGGACTCAACGAGTTCATCCAGTAGATGCAGATTTTTTGACTTTTTCAACTTTGAACAATTTAGCTATGCATTAAATACAATAGAAAAATGACCTAGGCTCTGATACCACTGTTGGGTTTTAAGCAAAACAACAATCTTATGATGTACATGCAAACCCTAAAGCTTTGGATCTAGGTTTTTCTAAATTTACAGGAAATAATCATCCAAAGCTCGTAAACCCATAAGTATGCCATATAGAAATCGAAATCAACATAATTAATCAAGTAAGAATGTTACCTTTCAATTTTAACATGAAGATCCTTGACTTTGAGTGCTTAGTATCACAAATGCAATACCTCTAATCGATCACAAACACCAAAAGCAATTGGACAATGTTAGAGAGAGGAGGAGGAGGAAGGATAATTTCAGCTTTAGGGATCCTTAGGGTTCAATGTGGCCGAAAATTAGATGCCAAGGGGGTCTTTATATAGGTGAGGAATTAGGGTTTCAGTCAAATACCTAATCTGGTTGCCGAAGCCCTAGGTAGCCCATAGGAATCTTCCAGAATACCTAGCCTTGGACGAAATCCTTATGGGCTTCCATAAGATTTTGTCCACCTCTTTTCCAAGAGATCCTTAGCCTATTTAGCAATTATCTTATGATTACAATATCAGTCCCCTTAATTCATTTAACCTCTTTTGACCATTAAATTAATTCTAAATTAATTCTTGACCAATATTACTTAAATAATACGATTTCTCTTTTAATATATTATTCTAATAATATATTAATAAGTCACATTTATCCTCTCTCTCCATTATTCATCCAATCAAGTTGCTTTGGTGAAGGCAACCCAAAAGGACCATGCTACTATTGGGTCAAGTACATACCAAATGTAGTTATGGGCTTAGACACCTAATCCAACAGGACTAACATACATCTGAAGATCAATAGACTGACACAACCACTTCTATTGATCTTGTCCCAAGTACTATACTATCAAACAATAGGAATCAAACAAAATTGTACTTGGAACAATAAATGCATATTACATACTTGGAAACACTCTATCACTAAGATGCATCTCAGATTGATTCTCTACTTCAAAATAGTCTGCACTTTGGATTTCATCATCTCAGACATGCTCCACTTTGGATTACTTAAGGATCACTTTTCATGTTCAAACAAACTTTTAAAGTCAAAATATGATCACCCATGATAAGTATGTCATCCATATTAATGACTAGTAAGGTCACTGAGCTCCTACTAGTTTTCTTATAAATCATTCTTTGTCATTTCATTATCGAGGCGATGATCCTAATTTCGAGATGCTTGCTTTAACCCATAAATGAATCTATTGAACTTACACACTTTATTAGGATGCTTTTGATTAACAAAACCTTTGGGTTAAAACATATAGACATCTTCTTCTAATATGACTATGGGAAATAGTATCCTAATAGATTTAATCATAGAAACTAGTGAGAAGGTTTTATGTCATCCACGTTAGTCTTCTTCTTGAAGATCCACTTACTCCCAATAGTCTTATAATGGGGAGGAAACTCACACTAGTACAAAAATGACCTATGGTCACACTTTCTGAAAAACGGCTTGTGACACTTTTTATTAAAAGTGTGGCCAAAGGTCACTAAAAAATTTAGAGACTGTCATAAGTCACAATTAGCCACAAGCATCGATTAAGATTGTCATACTTTTTTTATGAGAGACAATAGATTAACGTATCGTGACATGAGTTAGTTCTATGTGTGTTTGTAACCTGGTGCCTATTTAGCCACATACCAGACAAAGTACCTAAAAGGTGATACATATGGTCACACTAAATATTTGTGTGTCCATAGGGCGGTTCTGTACTAGTTGTAATTAGTTAACGCAAGAAATTAAAACAAGATAGTGTTGGTTACTTATGGTCATGTATCATTTATTATGTGTGTCAAAATATTATGAATTGGCTTTAAGAAGAAACAAATATTGTCTGTGTAGGTACCATTTAGTTATGATTATAGCTATTATATGTGTCTATATGTAAATATAGACACATATGTAATGTTTATTCTGGTTGTATTATTGTATTTGTAGGACTCTTAAATTTGACCATAATTATCTTTGATATCATTTGGAAGAATTAAAAATGAACAAAAAGTTCAATCATGGCATTTTACAAAAGTACATTGCTTATTTTGCAATTAAAGGGTTGTATAAAATAATGAAAAAAATGAATTGCAGTTTTGTAAAGTTAGAAATAATTTGTGAAGAAAACAAAAAAAAACTAAAAACAAAAAAACAAATAACAATATAGTTGTGTTGAATAAGAGCTATAAGAAAGGACGAAATTGCCCTTTTTTTCATCTATTCTTTTAATTGCACCAGATCATACACCATTAAAAATGAAAAAAAATACAACTTATTTTAACAAAATAGTATGATAAATAAATGAAAAGAATACAACTTTCTCTAACATTGCATAACGAAAGTACATTACTATAACATGCAAATTATGTTATAACATGTCATCCATCATTACAGTAAAAAACTGAAAAAAAAAAATAACTTTGAGTTATAACAATATTACACCAGAATAGTTTGATGGTATAATATGGTAAAAAAAATATTAAGGAAAGTACATCGCCATTTTTTGTCATTTTCTTTTTTCCACGTAACGCTAGGATGAAGGTTTGGCCTTTCCCTTTCTACAAACAAAAACAAAGATCATTAAATTTTAAAAGAAGGAAAAATATTATCGCTAAAAATGTAATTCATGACATTAAGAAACACATATTGTACGTATAACAATACCATGACAATCAGTACGAAAATAATCATTTTCCTTCTGCAACTCAAGTGTGTCTACACGTGGCAATATATTATCATTCTGAGGAACTATAGTACTAAATTCTTCATCTACATCTTCATATGTATCTCTGTAATTTTTGGGAGGCGTATTAAACACAATAGACATTTTTTGATCAAGTGGGTTTGTGACATAAAATACTTGTTGTGCTTGTGAGGCCAATATGAAGGGATCACCTTTATGGCCTAATCTTTTTAGTTCAACTAGTGTGTACCCCAATTTGTTTAAAATGATAATCTAGTACCCATATCTCTTGTAAAACACCATAATAAGTGTTTTTGGCATATGTTACAACTTCTTTACTGATGTGTGTGTCAGTTGCAATGGGAACTAACCCCACTGTTTTGGTAAACTTTACCTTCACGAGATTTTATACGAAACATATATCCATTGATAGCATATACATCGTATTTAATAATGTTCTTATTGGGTCCATGTGAAATCCACCTCATTGTCTCTGTTATACTTTCTCTACAACCCCCTAACTCTCTCTCTCTCTCTCTCTCTCTCTCTCTACCTGATTTGTAATTACATAATGAATTTATGATATAAAGAAATACATAACAAAAAACACAACATATATCAAATGAATATACCTCCTTTCGTAACCAATGACCAAATATATTAATGTGCTCTTGTTCTAGCTGTGCCTTTCGTTTAGTAGGGTGTTGATGTTGCAAAAAAAATCCATGTGTCATCAGTCAATACGTTAATGTTAATATTATAACAAAAAAACATATATGTAAAAAAACTTACTTGATATACATGAGTAGTTCAGATGTATTTTGCAATACAAAGAAATGTGCTTTTCTGAATAGTTCTGCGGAAACTTCTACCGATTTAGCAGCTGATAGAGGTGTACCATCCGTAATAGAACTACTATCTTCACCTATGTGAATTCCACATGTGTTATGATTGTCAGGGGGAATACCAACAATATCCATCTTTTTGAGGAATTCACTAAAAAACTCAATCGTCTCTTCTGCAACATTTTCTTCTGCAATGCATCCTTCTGGTCTACTTTTGTTTCGCACGTGCCCCTTAACAACCTTTATAAACCTTTCGAACGGGTACATCCATCTAAAGAATATTGAACAGCATAATTTTACTTCCCTAGTTAGATGAACGGTTAAATGAATCATCACATCAAAAAATGATGGTGGAAAGTGTTTCTCAAGAAGGCATAAGGTTAAACATAATTAATCTTGCAACTTATCGAGCTCATCCAGTATGATTTCTTTGCTACATATTTATTTGAAAAAGAAACAAAACCTTGTAATAGCAACTCTGGTGGGTGGATGCATAATAGATCGAATTGCTATGGGAAAAAATTGTTGCATGAGCATGTGATAGTCATGTGATTTTAGTCTGATCAAGTTCCTATCCTTCAGACTCACCAAACTAGAAAAATTAGAACAATGCCCTTGAGGAACCCTTAAGTTGTATAAAGTCTCACATAATTTTTCTTTTTCCTCTTTTGTCAATGTGCACCTGCTACGGGAAGTGTTGTGTTGTTCCCTTCTATCTTAGGATACAGCTCTGGTTTTAAACCATAATGAACCAAATCCAATTGAGCTTTATAACCATCTTTCGTCTTCCCGGGAACGTTCAACACAGTTCCGGTTAAACTCTCGCCCACGTTCTTTTCGACATGCATAAAATCTATACAATGTGGAATCAAATTGTTGCGCCAATACCTTAGCTGTCTATACCATATATTGAATTTCTTCCAGTATGTATTATTTTGCTGGTCCACATCTGAAGTACCCACTTGGCGTGATTTTCTGTTTTTTTATTTATCTTCCCACCTCTTCCAGTTGTAGATTGTTGGATTTCTACCTCCTTGCCCTTAGACACATTTCCCCATTTATTAATTATAAATTTGACCCTATTACATACTTCCTCTCCATTCATAGGTTTTGGAGAGGTTGAGAACTCTTGTTGTCCATTGAATGCCTTTTTTTGTCTTCTGAACGGGTGATCATATGGTAGAAATCGTCTATGACCAGCATAACTCTACTTTTTCGATTCAGGGAGTCTAATGCAGTGTGTTTCTTCGCCACACAAAACACAACCTTGAAATCCGCTGTATGGACAACCACTTAATGTACCTAGAGCATGATAATCATTAATAATCCATAACACTACTTCACGTAGTTTAAACTGCTCTTGTGTATATGCATCGTATGTTTCAACTCCAATATCAAATAATAATTGCATATCATCAATAAAAGGTGCTAGGAACACATCAATATCATTTCCTGGTGTTCCCGAAATCAATAACGAAAGCATGATGAACTTTCTCTTCATACACAACCATGGTGGAAGGTTGTAAATGATAGTTAAAATAGGCCACACACTATGACTCCTATTTCCTCTATTCACATCGACCCCGTCAGCCGAAATGCCTAGCCCCAAATTTCTTGGCTCGCTAGCAAAGTCAGGATATTTATCATCAATGGCAACCCATGTTGGTGAATCAGTTGGGTGGCTTAAAACACCAATATCTACCTTTATGTCGGTTGCATGCCATGTTAAATCTTTTGCAGTAGTCTTAGACTGAAAAAGTCGTTTCAAGCGTGGAATAATTGGAAAGTACCACAAAACATTTGCAGGAATATTTTTGTAAATTTTATTTTTTTGTTCATCGACCTTCCATCTTGATTTACCACAAGTAGGACATGCATCCATGTCTGTGTATTCGTTTCTATAAAGTATACAGTTGTTGACACATGCATGTATCTTAGTATACCCTGAACCCATTGCCTTGAATGCTTTTTTGGCCTCGTATGTACTACTGTACATTTCGTTATCTTCTGGTAACATATTTTTGATCAAAATGAATAGTTATGTAAAGCACTTATCTGATACTCCATACTTACTCTTTAAGTTGAGTAGCTATATGACTGCAGGTAACTTTGTGAAATTAGGACACCCTTTATATAGGGGCTTCTCGGCATCTTCAATCAGTTCTCTAAACTTCTCAGGGTTCCCGATAAAATTATCTTCTACAACTTCCACCATCTCTACTGTTTCTGCAGCATCTGTTGGCATTTCTGTGTTCATGCTCGTTGAATCAACAACGTATGACGTGTCCATGTTAAAATTATGTTCATATATAATTTCTGGGTGGTTCCTCTGCGGTTTACACATTTGACACATGGATATGGAATTCTTATCTTTTTTTGGTATCAACAGTGTCCATATTTTTAGAAATCTTGTAATTATGTATTGTATATTTCAAAAATTCTGCAACACCCTTTACATATGTTTCTGATGTTTTGTAGGCTCCCATCCAAGACTTATCCATATTCAGTTTATAATAGCATCAACAATCAATATATGTTTCCTGTTCATTGAAGCATTTTAACAAACATTTGGTGTGCATAAACGAAAAAGATCACATTACAATTAAATCTAATAACTGGAAACCAAATACTTGTTAATTGAATAATATATATAATGAAACAAGACCAAACGAAATAGCAGAGATTAATATTCTTAATGTAATTGTTTTTTATGTCCGTGTATAAATTAAGGTAGTATGTGTACCTATATGAATTTCATGTTGAAGTATCAATTCGTGGTTGAAGTATAAACATAGTTGGAATGCGTTTGTAGTAAGCAGAGAATGATTCGATGGGAATGCATATAGTCTAAAAAATCATATCTACGCAATAGGTGTGGATGATCAAGGATATATCGAGAAAAAAAAAAAGCGAAATTTTTTTTCCTAATGGGGTTCGAACCCATGACATTCCAAAATATACCTTTAAATACATTAACACTTACCAACTGGGGTGTCTGGCTGTTTGTAAGTGATTAGTTTACGAAAAAATCATAACAATAAATTTGTGACAACCCAAACTTATTGCCGTTACATAATCCCGTCTTCACTAACGGAATTCGTCGTTATATATTGTTTTCCGTAATATTTGGAGTCGTCAATAAATAAATGTCTATTCATTTATATTTCTTGATATTATCATAAGTAATTATAACTTGTAAGTGTTAACCCCGTTTAACTAAATAGAGTTATATTACTTTTCAACCACTTCACCCGGGTAAAAAGTTTTAACCTCGTTAAACTTTAGCATCGGGTAGCCGTGTACCGGGTGCAATACCCGAGACATATATGAAGCAAATGAACACCACTTTAAACCCTTTTACCACTCATTCACACTCTCTCACTACTTTCTCTCTCTAGACCCGAACTCGACTCAAAAACCGCGAATTCCGACTTCCAAACGTAAGGGTTTCTTCCCTATCTTATTCTAAACATATTCCATTGCATTTAAAGGGCAAAAACCATAAGATTTAGTGGATTAAAGGGACTTTACGGCCTAGGAAGCCCCTTAGGCCGTAAACACTCAAAACTTGGCCAAATGTCTCATTTCCCCTTCCTTTAAGCTTGGATATTAATTAAGGAAATAGCCTAGATGAGTTTGGACATGAAAACAAAAGTTTTTAGGACCTAAAAGGGAGTTTACGGCCCAAGCACATGCTTAGGCCGTAAACACCAAATTTCTATGCTAAATAGCCCCAAAAACTCATCTAAGGCATGTTGGAATTAAGATATGACCTTAGGAAATGCTTAAGGCCATTAAGCAACACATTTTATAGCCAAAAAGGGGAGTTTACGGCCAAGACTATGCTTGGGCCGTAAACACCCAATTTCCATGCCAAAATGTCCCAAAAACCCACCTAAGGCCTTCTAGAATTTAGCTAAGATTTAAGGAAGTGCTTAGGACCAATTAACAATCCATTTTGAAGGACAAAATGGAGTTTACGGCCCAAGCACAAGCTAGGACCGTAAACTCCTTCTAACACCACCAAATGAAGGTTTTAAACCCCCCAAATTGGTCCTAAACACTCACTAATAAATTAGGGGATGAATTAAAGGCCTTATCTTGCAATTTGGGTGAAGGGAAAGAGTTTACGGCCAAGCCTAGGGGCTTACGGCCATAAAATCCCAAGGAGTGGCCTTTGGTCCATAAACTCCAAGGGAGTGAACTCTTGGACTCCCCCGTAAACCCCTCTTGGCCTTGTACCACTCCCGGGAACCCCTTCTAAGCCCTAAAACCCCGAATCGATGCTAGAATGCCTAAATACTTTAATGAAAAGCATAAAATGATTAATTTCTTGTAAAATACATATTTCATATGACATTAGGGTCCTAAAAGGTGCACAAGTCGTTATTTGGAACAAAACGCTCAACCGACACTTTCACCCGATTTACCCGATTCACCCGATTTACGCGATTTCAGGTGAGTTCATACCCCTTTAATGAACCTTTCAATCGTTTTTACATGTTTTAGGGGGGGGGATACAAGTCAATTATACATGTTTATGGAAATTAATCACATGTGATTCACTATCCGTAGTTCAAATCACATGTGATTTACCACTACGTTTTTAAAAGGATTTTCGTTTTCAAAACTGTTTTGGATAAATAAACTATTTTCTAAATGTTCCTTTTTGACAAGATTTTTATTAAGTAAATTCCTTATAAAATGTACCCACACTAATATATTTCTATAAGTAAGACTTGAAAGACTTAGGACTGATAGCTCACCTTATTTCCTGTTCTTGTTTGATTGTGGGCTTAGGGTAGTTGTTATCCGTCCGACTGTCGTTGATTTCTTAGTTATATATCATATATATTATTGTTGGATACGAGTATTTTCAAGCCATTCAATGTTTAAACCACTAAATTGACAAGAACCATACACACTAAGTTAACTATAATGGGTATAGTTAAGGCCACTATTGCTTACTATAGCTACTACTCTACACTCTATAATACACCCTAAAACGATGCTATACACTATTAAGAGAACACACTACGAGTTATACAAAAGTCTACTACACTATAATACAAGAGAAAGCACTGATCAGGAGATAACACACTAACTCACTACGAGATACACTATTCGCTACGCACTACGCCCAGAGTTTTCCGACAGGAAGGCGACGCTATATGTATAGATCTATACGGGGCAGACGCTGTTACATCCCGACTGTTAACTTCAGTCCGAGCCGTACAGGTCCAGGGATGTCACTACTTCACTACACTGTGCATGATTGGGAAGGTCATGGGGTCCTCTATTACTCTCACTATTGGTAACATACAAGAAATACACTATAGCCGCACTAAAATACTAAACTAAAGGTTAAGTTAATATCCCGAAGTAATCAAGTATCTAACACTAAAGGAAGTTTGTACCACTATTATGGACTTCAGGCATAACCTACCATATTGCATTACTATTTGGAGATTCACTATTATACTTTTACAATAAATGGTTTTCAAAGATGAAAATTACATGTTCTTAAAGGTTTTCACTTACAATGTATTTCTGGAAAATATAGGATTTTCTAGGTTTTTCTACTACTTATAACTGTAAATTGCAGCTTTTCATACTATCGGTTCTAACGCTTTTTATACAAAACTCACACTAAAATCTTATGAACTCACCAGCTTTATGCTGATATTCGTTTTCAAAATAACTTGTATCCTCAGGTCAAAGATAGACAGGTACAGGTGCATCATTTTTGGAGAAGGTGGAGCATACAAGATCCATCTCTTATTTTTGTATTACTTTTGGTGTTTGTTAAACATTACAAAACACACTTGTACTTAAACTCACTATGTAATGCAATGGTTGTATGTTTCTTGTTTTTACTATTATGCAATTGTGATGATATTGTACATGACATCCTCCACCCCGAAACGTATTCCGCCGTTATCGGTTTTGGGGTGTGACAGATTGGTATCAGAGCATTGTTTATAGTGAATCAAGTATATCAACCTATAAAAGATATACGAACTATAAACACTTCGGGACTAAAACACTTTGACCAAATATATATATTGTTAAGTATCTAAAAGATTTAACTAAGTATATATATACACGCATCACTATAAAACACAGAAGTCAGTATCACACTAGAACAAAACACAAGTATTAAGATTGTTGGATAGCACAATTGGGCTTAGAGACATATAGTCACATTTGGGGGGATGTAGCCTGATCAACTACGTTTACCTGGGAGTGACTAGCATGTGCCTAAGTTTGGTTGTGGTGTCGCAACAAGTCTAAAAACTTACCAACACTACCATAATAACGTTACCATAAGAATACTATAGGAGTATTCTGTATCTCTAAAAACATACGTATGTGATAACTAAAGGGGTCGTTACTAGTAGGACAATAGTTTCTAAGTGGATACACCACGATTACATCTAACTGGGGCACTATAGACTCAGAATCTGTAGCCTTTGCTTCATTCCCTGTTCTTGTTTGATTGGGGGTCTGAAGTTAGGGTTGCTTATTCGAAGGACTATCTTGCTTCGGTTACATGTAATCGGTATGCACTACTCAAGTATTGGGTCGACTAATAACGATTCATCCTATAAGTATCTTAGAATAGTACGTCTATTAACCTTTCCTCTCCCCTTTCTCGCGTAGATAGCATGGCTGGCTTCCACCATCCCGGTGATCCGTACTATCCAAACCAGGGCAATGGAGGATGGCTCGATGGGGAGTCAGACGATGATCACCCGATCCCTTTGGATGATCATGAAGCCGAAGGCTTCTCGGATAGCCCGAGCTACGAACCAGAAGTTAACAACCAACCTCCTGAAGCTCCAAACCCTAACCCCCGTCCGACATTTCAGGGTCCCACTCCTATGTGGGCCATATCCTTGCACCGATGGAGCGAGGAGCAGGGTCATCCATTACCTTACAATGGAGACCGAAGCTTCTACAACATAAGCGAAGGGGGATCAGCGGATCGGGTTCTGCCCATCATGATCCGAAGGATTGCCAGTTATGTCGAGCAGGGTCAAGCTGCTATTGGTCGAGTTGTAGAAGTGGATGCCAACTCGAATCTCAACACGGTTCGCATCCGCCAACTCGAAGAAGCCATGGGCAGGACAAGGAGGACCAACGAGGCTCTGCAGCATCAGCTGGCTGCATCCCGAGCCGAAGTTAGGGAACTCCGAGCATGCTAAAGGACTCATGATCGACACCTTCAAGAAGTTATGCGTCAGCTAGCGGATCTGAGGATTCGCCCAACAAGTAACCGTCGCCAGTAGAAGACGTCTAGTTACCCCACTCTTTTGTTTAAAGGACTAGCCTTTTCTCTCTATGTTCCGTAGATCTCTTGTATGTAAACATTCCTAGCTTAAAAGTACTCTAGTTAAACCCCTAAACTGCCAACATTTCCTCTATGGTTTGATGTAAGATCTACTGTTAGGTCAATTTTCATGAACTTGTGTTACATCATTAATACCAGGATATTGGCAGCTAACTACTCTATTGCTATGACTCTCATTCTGATCTTGGATTAGGTTGATTTATTCCATGAAACACTCTATTCATATTCGCAATAGGCTCTTACTATTGCTATCATTTCTATGATCTTCCAGTGAAGGATGCCTCCACGAAAGCGTCCAAGCAGAGGAAGACCAGCAACTCAAACCCCTCCTCCTCCGCAGTTCGATCCAGTGCTGTTCCAACCGGTTGTGACTGCGGCTGTGACAGCAGCCATGGCCCAAATGAACTCCGGACACGCAAGCGGTGGTAATTCTAGATTTGGTGAAGCCCATCCAAGAGTGCAAGGATGCACTTATAAGGACTTCATGAACTGTAAACCTACCTTCTTCGATGTACCGGAGGAATTGTAGCGTTATCCCAATGGTTCGAAAGAACCGAGGCTGTGTTTGAAATGTGCTCTTGCCCCGAAGAGAGCAAAATCAAGTTTGCTACTGCCACCCTCACCAACAGGGCCCTGACATGGTGGAACAGCCATGTCAGTGCACTCTCCTTGGTTTCAGCCAATGCCATGGGCTAGGACACTTTAAAGGATCTTATGAGAAATGAATACTGCCCTAGGGGCGAAATCCAAAAACTTGAGGAGGAACTTTGGAACCTCAAGATGGCGGGGATCGACATATTAGCGTACACGGCCAGGTTCTGCGACTTGGCAGCTATGTGTCCCAATATGATCCCATCAGAGAGCAAGAAGATTGAACGGTACATCTGGGGTTTAGTGCCCCCGTATCAAGGAAATGTTCTAGCCTCACGCCCTACCACCTTTGACAGCGCCAAGGAATTGGCCCAGAGTCTGATCAACCATGAAGTCTCTACCACTCCAGCAACAACAACCACAACTACCACTGCACCACCCAATTCATCTGACAGAAAAAGGAAGCGATGGGATAAGAAGAAAGGAAAGAAAACTCAAACCGCCTCCAAGGAACAACAGATCGTGGCGTTCCATGCTGCCACTACTCCAGCCACTCCTGCACCACCAAAAGCTTACAGTGGGAATCTGTCCAAGTGTCCCAAATGTCCTTTCCACCACCACGGCCCCTGCCGTGAATTGCAGTGCTCCAACTGCGGCCGGAAAGGCCATACTGTCCGATTTTGCAAGGCCCCTCCCA
This sequence comes from Lactuca serriola, assembly GCF_051521515.1. Classification (NCBI taxonomy): domain Eukaryota; kingdom Viridiplantae; phylum Streptophyta; class Magnoliopsida; order Asterales; family Asteraceae; genus Lactuca; species Lactuca serriola. Next base: position 113,421,288 of record NC_136409.1, on the reverse strand, counting down.
AACCTATCTCACAAGTTCCCGGTTCGGGAGTGACCCTGATGTGTTATGGCTGTGGTGAAGCTGGTCATTTCAAGAAGAACTGTCCAAAGGCTGCGAATGCTGGGGGAACTAGAAGGCTACTCGCTATTGGTCACAATGAGGCAGTAGTGGATCCCACAGTAGTCACGGGTACGTTTCTTCTCAACAACTCTTATGCCTGTGTCTTATTCGATAGTGGTGCAGAAAGAAGCTTCATAAATCAAAACTTTAAACACTTACTCAAACAATCCCCTCAACCACTAAAAGAAACATTCGTCGTAGAAATGGCTAACAGGAAGACAGAAAGCTCTAACGAAATCTACATAGGTTGTACTCTCACGTTAGACGATCACTCATTTCCAATCAATCTTATACCAGTCTCAATCAAGAGTTTCGATGTTATTATTGGTATGGACTGGTTGAGTCTTTATCGTGCCGATATCTTATGCTTTGACAAAGCCATTCGCCTAAATCTTCCGAATTGTGAAACCCTATTGATCTATGGAGATAAACCCGGTACGAGTCTTTGTATCATCTCCAGTATTCAGGCTCAGAAATACTTACGTAAGGAATACCGCGCCTTCCTTGCTCACGTCGTCGACACAAGTCAGAAATCAAAGAACCCAAAGGACATCCCCGTTGTATGTGATTTCCCTGATGTTTTCCCAAAGGACCTTCCAGGTTTACCTCCCAAACGTCAGGTCGAGTTTAGAATCGACCTAGTTCCAAGAGCTACTCCCGTAGCAAAGTCTCCCTATCGTCTAGCGCCCGCCGAAATGCAAGAACTATCCGGTCAACTCAACGAACTGCTCAGCAAGGGTTTTATAAGACCGAGCTTCTCACCTTGGGGAGCTCCGGTCTTATTCGTGAAAAAGAAGGATGGATCATTTCGGATGTGCATCGATTATAGGGAACTCAATAAACTCACGGTCAAAAATCGCTACCCTCTCCCTCGTATCGACGATCTATTCGACCAACTACAAGGAGCAAGTTACTTCTCCAAGATTGATCATAGATCCGGGTATCATCAGTTACGAGTACTTGAGGAAGATGTTCCGAAGACAACCTTCCGAACCCGCTACGGGCATTTTGAGTTCGTAGTAATGCCCTTTGGACTGACTAATGTCCCCGCAGTACTCATGGACTTGATGAATAGGGTGTGTCTCCCATATCTGGATCAGTTCGTCATCGTCTTCATTGACGATATACTCGTCTACTCTCGGAGCAAGGAAGAACACATGGATCATTTACGACGAGTCCTAGAAACGCTACGATCCGAAAAGTTATATGCGAAGTTCTCTAAGTGCGAGTTCTGGATCCGAAGAGTTGAATTCTTAGGACACGTGGTTAGTGAAGACGGAATCCACGTGGATCCCTCCAAAATTAAAGCTATTGAGAACTGGTCAGCACCGAAGACGCCTACAGAAATTCGTCAATTTCTAGGCCTCGCTGGCTACTACCGCAGATTCATCCAAAACTTCTCTCGGATTGCGAAGCCTCTCACTATGCTGACACAGAAGGGTGTATCATTCGAATGGGAAGAGAAATAGGAGAAGGCATTCCAGACCCTGAAGCGAGCCCTATGCACCGCACCAGTATTATCCCTTCCCGAAGGGACAGAAGATTTTGTTGTATACTGCGATGCATCAAATCAGGGGCTCGGTTGTGTCTTGATGCAACGAGGTAAGGTCATCGCCTATGCCTCAAGACAGCTAAAGACACATGAAGTGAACTACACTACTCACGACCTCGAGTTAGGAGCGGTCGTCTTCGCCCTAAAAATCTGGAGACACTACTTGTATGGGACGAAGAGCATGGTGTACACTGATCACAAAAGCCTCCAACACATACTGAACCAGAAAGAACTCAACATGAGGCAGCGTCGATGGGTCGTACTACTCAGTGATTACGATTGCGAAATCCGATATCACCCGGGGAAAGCCAACGTAGTAGCAGACGCCCTGAGTAGGAAAGAGTATTCTGGACGAAGAACCAAGTCATTGACAATGACCATCCATTCGCATCTATCTGCGCAGATCAGGGAGGCTCAGCTGGAAGCCTTAAAGCAGGAAAATCTGACGGGAGAATCCCTGCACGGAATGGATAAAAGTTTGGAGGTCAAGAGTGACGGAGCCTACTACTTCATGGATTGAATCTGGACTCCGCGCCATGGAGGTTTCAGAGACTTGGTCATGAGGGAAGCACACAACACTCGCTACTTCGTCCACCCAGGTTCAGATAAGATGTATCTGGATCTCAAAAAGCTATACTGGTGGCCTAACATGAAAGTGGAGATCACTACCTTTGTGAGCAAGTGCCTTACTTGCGCGAAGGTCAAGGTCGAATATCAAAAGCCATCAGGACTCCTCCAACAACCAGAGATACCGAAATGGAAGTGGGAGCGGATCACAATGGATTTCATAACCAAGCTACCCAAGACAGCGGGTGGGTTGGATACCATTTGGGTCATCGTCGACAGATTGACCAAGTCTGCACACTTCCTACCCATCAAGGAAACTGACAGGATGGAGAAACTCACAAGAACATACATAAAGGAGATAGTACGATGGCATGGCATCCCTATATCTATTATCTCGGATAGGGATAGTAGATTTACCTCTAGATTTTGGCATTCACTACAAAAGGCGCTAGGGACGAGGCTGGACATGAGTACAGCCTACCATCCGCAGACCGACGGACAAAGTGAGAGGACGATCCAAACTCTAGAAGATATGTTGCGAGCTTGTGTGATCGACTTCGGTAAATCGTGGGATACACACTTACCTCTTGAGGAGTTTTCCTACAATAATAGTTATCATACGAGCATCAATGCAGCTCCCTTCGAAGCCCTCTACGGCCGAAAGTGCAGATCCCCTCTGTGCTGGGCAGAGGTGGGTGACACTCAGTTGGCTAAAGGACGAGTTCCTGACAGCGCTCTCACTGGTCCGGAGATCATTCGAGAAATGACCGAGAAGATCGTACAGATTCGTGAACGATTAAAAGCAACTAGGGATCGATAGAAAAGCTACGCCGACAAACGAAGGAAACCCTTGGAATTCCAGGTGGGAGACCGAGTCCTTTTGAAGGTCTCGCCCTGGAAGGGCACGATACGCTTCGGAATGCGTGGAAAGCTGAACCCAAGGTACATAGGGCCTTTCGAGATTCTCGCCAGAATCGGCCCCGTAGCTTACAAACTCAACTTACCCCACGAGCTAAGTAACATACATCCTACCTTCCACGTCTCAAACTTGAAGAAATGCCTGTCCAATGAGACTCTCGTGATTCCACTCGACGAGATTGAGTTCAATGAGAGCCTCAACTTCGTGGAGGAGCCTGCGGAGATTATGGATCGGGAAGTAAAACAAACGAAACAAAGCCGCATCCCAATTGTGAAAGTTCGGTGGAACGCCAAGCGGGGACCGGAATTTACTTGGGAGCGCGAAGATCAAATGAAACTCAAATATCCCCATCTCTTCGCTTAGTAGTATTGTAATTCTTATCTGTATGAATTCTAAATTTCGAGACGAAATTCCCCTAACGGGGGGATGATGTGACAACCCAAACTTATTGCCGTTACATACTCCCGTCTTCACTAACGGAATTCGTCGTTATATATTATTTTCCGTAATATTTGGAGTCGTCAATAAATAAATGTCTATTCATTTATATTTCTTGATATTATCATAAGTAATTATAACTTGTAAGTGTTAACCTCGTTTAACTAAATAGAGTTATATTACTTTTCAACCACTTCACCCGGGTAAAAAGTTTTAACCCCGTTAAACTTTAGCATCGGGTAGTCGTGTACCGGGTGCAATACCCGAGACATATATGAAGCAAATGAACACCACTTTAAACCCTTTTACCACTCATTCACACTCTCTCACTACTTTCTCTCTCTAGACCCGAACTCGACTCCAAAACCGCGAATTCCGACTTCCAAATGTAAGGGTTTCTTCCCTATCTTATTCTAAACATATTCCATTGCATTTAAAGGACAAAAACCATAAGATTTAGTGGATTAAAGGGAGTTTACGGCCTAGGAAGCCCCTTAGGCCGTAAACACTCAAAACTTGGCCAAATGTCTCATTTTCGCTTCCTTTAAGCTTGGATATTAATTAAGGAAATAGCCTAGATGCGTTTGGACATGAAAACACAAGTTTTTAGGACCTAAAAGGGAGTTTACGGCCCAAGCACATGCTTAGGCCGTAAACACCAAATTTCTATGCTAAATAGCCCCAAAAACTCATCTAAGGCATGTTGGAATTAAGATAAGACCTTAGGAAATGCTTAAGGCCATTAAGCAACACATTTTAGAGCCAAAAAGGGGAGTTTACGGCCAAGACTATGCTTGGGCCGTAAACACCCAATTTCCATGCCAAAATGTCCCAAAAACCCACCTAAGGCCTTCTAGAATTTAGCTAAGATTTAAGGAAGTGCTTAGGACCAATTAACAATCCATTTTGAAGGACAAAATGGAGTTTACGGCCCAAGCACAAGCTAGGACCGTAAACTCCTTCTAACACCACCAAATGAAGGTTTTAAACCCCCCAAATTGGTCCTAAACACTCACTAATAAATTAGGGGATGAATTAAAGGCCTTATCTTGCAATTTGGGTGAAGGACAAGAGTTTACGGCCAAGCCTAGGGGCTTACGGCCATAAAATCCCAATGAGTGGCCTTTGGTCCATAAACTCCAAGGGAGTGAACTCTTGGACTCCCCCGTAAACCCCTCTTGGCCTTGTACCACTCCCGGGAACCCCTTCTAAGCCCTAAAACCCCGAATCGATGCTAGAATGCCTAAATACTTTAATGAAAAGCATAAAATGATTAATTTCTTGTAAAATACATATTTCATATGACATTAGGGTCCTAAAAGGTGCACAAGTCGTTATTTGGAACAAAACGCTCAACCGACACTTTCACCTGATTTACCCGATTCACCCGATTTACGCGATTTCAGGTGAGTTCATACCCCTTTAATGAATCTTTCAATCGTTTTTACATGTTTTAGGGGGGGGGGGAATACAAGTCAATTATACATGTTTATGGAAATTAATCACATGTGATTCACTATCCGTAGTTCAAATCACATGTGATTTACCACTACGTTTTATAAAAGGATTTTCGTTTTCAAAATTGTTTTGGATAAATAAACTATTTTCTAAATGTTCCTTTTTGACAAGATTTTTATTAAGTAAATTCCTTATAAAATGTAACCACACTAATATATTTATATAAGTAAGACTTGAAAGACTTAGGACCGATAGCTCGCCTTATTTCCTGTTCTTGTTTGATTGTGGGCTTAGGGTAGTTGTTATCCATCCGACTGTCGTTGATTTCTTAGTTATATATCATATATATTAGTGTTGGATACGAGTATTTTCAATCCATTCAATGTTTAAACCACTAAATTGACAAGAACCATAAACACTAAGTTAACTATAATGGGTATAGTTAAGGCCACTATTGCTTACTATAGCTACTACTCTACACTCTATAATACACCCTAAAACGATGCTATACACTATTAAGAGAACACACTACGAGTTATACAAAATACTACTACACTATAATACAAGAGAAAGCACTGATCAGGAGATAACACACTAACTCACTACGAGATACACTATTCGCTACGCACTACGCCCAGAGTTTTCCGACAGGAAGGCGACGCTATATGTATAGATCTATACGGGGCAGACGCTATTACATCCCGACTGTTAACTTCAGTCCGAGCCGTACAGGTCCAGGGATGCCACTACTTCACTACACTGTGCATGACTGGGAAGGTCATGGGGTCCTCTATTACTCTCACTATTGGTAACATACAAGAAATACACTATAGCCGCACTAAAATACTAAACTAAAGGTTAAGTTAATATCCCGAAGTAATCAAGTATCTAACACTAAAGGAAGTTTGTACCACTATTATGGACTTCAGGCATAACCTACCATATTGCATTACTATTTGGAGATTCACTATTATACTTTTACAATAAATGGTTTTCAAAGATGAAAATTACATGTTCTTAAAGGTTTTCACTTACAATGTATTTCTGGAAAATATAGGATTTTCTAGGTTTTTCTACTACTTATAACTGTAAATTGCAGCTTTTCATACTATCGGTTCTAACGCTTTTTATACAAAACTCACACTAAACTCTTATGAACTCACCAGCTTTATGCTGATATTCATTTTCAAAATAACTTGTATCCTCAGGTCAAAGATAGACAGGTACAGGTGCAGCATTTTTGGAGAAGGTGGAGCATACAAGATCCATCTCTTATTTTTGTATTACTTTTGGTGTTTGTTAAACATTACAAAACACACTTGTACTTAAACTCACTATGTAATGCAGTGGTTGTATGTTTCTTGTTTTTACTATTATGCAATTGTGATGATATTGTACATGACGTCCTCCACCCCGAAACGTATTCCGCCGTTATCGGTTTTGGGGTGTGACAAAATTAAAAGAGAAACATTTGCCAAAAATACCCCTGTTTCCTCTAGAACTGATCTAAAATAACCACATTTACCATCAATCATACTTTCCTCATTTGAGATAATATACTTAATTGTGGTTGCACATTGTTTTTAATTACCCTTCACAATTGGAAATAAAAACAAATGATAAAAATACCCCTGATTCTTCTCACACTCTTATTATTTAATTGTAGTTATGCACATCATATATGTATCCAAGATAAAATTATTTTTTTTTCTATCAATACTATGATTATGCATACCCGAAGATGATGTTTCCTTTTTCTTTTCATTATATGTACTGAATGACCATTATACCCTTATATCTCAAACACAGTTTCAATGGGAAATTATAACATTTTCTTTGCTTTATGATAAAAATAATTAATTGACGGATATACCCCTGCTTTAGCATAATCTCCATATGTTGATAACAAACATGGGACAAACTAAATAATCTAACCAATAACTTACATGTAAAGTGGAAATAAGTTGAAAAGTACATTGCTTTTTTTACAAAACAATGCAGCAAAACAGGGACAATATTGACTCAGTTATAAGTATGAAACACAATATAAATAACAACATAAAATTATAATTATAATTAATTCCCATTTTGCCCCTAAGACAGTTATAATCAAAACAACATCATATTGCTTACAAAAAAAGTATCATATGTACTATGTATTAAACACAAAATGGAGTACAACATAGGTCCCCTACATTATGTTTTTCCATGCTATCACATTCTCCTTCTCCATGTCCATTGCATCTTCCATTTTTTCTCTTGGAATGGTCATGTTTAATATATGCTTGATGTATGCTATTCCATCATCAATTATTGCCATTAGGTGTTCTATTACAAACACATGAATAAGCTTCTCAACTCTTTTGGATGGTGAGTTCATCAAAAAGTAAGGGAAATTGGTTGGAACAAATACAGGCCTATGTTCAACATATAGATGTTCAATCTGTCGAAATTGGTGTGCCCTAACGATCATCTTGAAAGTTCCCAAACAATCATCATTGAGAATTGGAATCATTGACAACCCACAGTTTTCTTCGGTTGGCATATGATACCAGTTACCCATAGTTGTATACCCCAAGCTTTTCGAAAAACGACCAAGCATCTCCATGTTCAGCAAATCGATGTTGACACATGAAATAAAGTTAACTTTTGTCGTTTGATATGACTTACCTGGATAGTCTGTAAAAAACCCGTCATGTAAAACTCTAATGGTGAATCTCTTATCGTTTGCTTTCCCGTACACTACTAATGACTAATGGTGTGGTTTTCGGTGGTTCACTGCTTAGACTCCAGAGTTGGAACCTCGGATTCGCCCATGGATCAGCATTCATCTTTGTTTCCATTGATCGTCGGATTCGTTTTCACAGAGGAAGAGAAAATAATAGAAGCTATTGTATGTTGGTAATGAAGATGTAAGAATGACGATTTTGATATAAGGGGAGGCTTTAAATGGATCGTTATTTGGAGCTGAAGGGACATCGACGCAGGCCATCACTTCTGATTAATAGCATACTACAGGGGAGGTGCAATTTGAACGACGACTGTGATAATGATTATCAATATTGTGTTATACATTAATATATTATTTACATTAATATATATAATATTAAATAATTGTAACATCCATACTTGCTTTGTTTTTATTATTACCATACAAAATATAAATTTATATATAAATTAATTATAAATATATAAAATCATTTTTTAAATTAATATAGGTATGGGTTGCAGGTGGTCAGGTGTTGGTACGGGTTGACCAACATTAGGTCGTGTAGGGTTGTTGGTAATGGTTTGGGACCGAATTGGGTTTCTAATATGGGTATGGTTTGCAGGTGGTCGGTTGGTACGGGTTGACCAACATTAGGTCGTGTAGGGGTGTTGGTAATGGTTTGGGACCAAATTGGGTTTCTAATACGGGTATGGGTTGCAGGTGGTTGGGTGTTGGTACGGGTTGAACAAAATTAGGTCGTGTAGGGGTGTTGGTAATGGTTTGGGACCAAATTGGGCTTCTAATACGGGTATGGGTTGCACGTGGTCGGGTGTTGGTACGGGTTGACCAACATTAGGTCGTGTAGGGTTGTTGGTAATGGTTTGGGACCAAATTAGGCTTCTAATACGGGTATGGGTTGCAGGTGGTCGGGTGTTGGTACGGGTTGACTAACATTAGGTCGTGTAGTGGTGTTGGTAATGGTTTGGGACAAAATTGTGTTTCTAATACGGGTATGGGTTGCAGGTGGTCGGGTGTTGGTACGGATTGACCAACATTAGGTCGTGTAGGGGTGTTGGTAATGGTTTGGGACCAAATTGGGTTTCTAATACGGGTATGGGTTGCAGGTGGTCAAGTGTTGGTACGAGTTGACCAACATTAGGTCATGTAGGGGTGTTGGTAATTGTTTAGGACCAAATTGGGTTTCTAATACGGGTATGGGTTACAGGTGGTCGGGTGTTGGTACGGGTTGACCAACATTAGGTCGTGTAGGGGTATTGGTAATGGTTTGGGAACAAATTGGTTTTCTAATACGGGTATGGTTTGCAGGTGGTCGGTTGGTACGGGTTGACCAACATTAGGTCGTGTAGGGGTGTTGGTAATGGTTTGGGACCAAATTGGGTTTCTAATACGGGTATGGGTTGCACGTGGTCGGGTGTTGGTACGGGTTGACCAACATTAGGTCGTGTAGGGGTGTTGGTAATGGTTTGGGACCAAATTGGGTTTCTAATATGGGTATAAGTTGCAGACTGAAATGGGTTTATAGTAGGTGTACGGATTTTTTTCTAACTTAATATAAAATAAAATAAAAAATCTTAACAAAGTGTTCACACGGAAAAATAAGTATGCTAAGTAGACCTTATTCTTATTTTTGTTTTATTATACTATTATCCCATTGTATATACATAATTAAATGTTAAATATTTTTTATTTCCAATAGTGACATAGTTGTATCCTAATGTAAAATTGTTAATTTACAAGGACCAAAGTTGTAACATTTCTATTTATATCTAATAACTCGTAATAATGTTTCAAAAGCCAGAACATGTTTCCAAACCACGATTTATGCTTCCCATCGTGTGAGTTCACTATAAGATCAAAATTTGGAAAAAATTTGAATTCGTCAATCAAAATTAAGCAAATATAATGGGAGGCAAACATTTTTTCCATTTTGTTTTGGGCTCCAAATCGACGCGGGAAGTATTCATCTATCTCACCGCCAAAACTATGAACATCAATCCATTAGACGAAGGAAAATCCGGTAAATTTGGTAACCACCCTCAAATTAGGACATAGTAACAATGTATTATTTAAAAGACTTTGATTTTTTCAACCACTGTGTGGTTTTTCTCTAGGTTATATCGATCCCAGTTGGATTATATTTCAGGTCATCATTCGACAACATTCATCACACATTTCTATTGTAAGTATATTCTTTGTATATGGTGTCAATGTTATTGGTTGTATTGATTAAGGGATTATACATAAAACAAATTTTTTTTGATTCTTCATATTAATGTGTTTGTTGCACACCAACTGTTCGATGAAATGTGTATGTGAAATTTTGTATGTAATATAAGTTAGTCATACTTTTTATTAAACATACAAATAATCAAACTAAATTCATATGTTTCATGTCAGCAGAAGATTCATGGAGGTGAACAAAGAACAACATGAGGATATGCCTGACTATGATATGGAATATGAGCAAGATGATGGAACACAATTTTATGAATCGGACACCGAGGATGGTGAAAATAATGACATTGACTACAATAGCCATTCAGATTCGGAAGAAGAAATGCAAAGCAAAGTTCCTACAAGTTCACCTAGGAAGAGGGGACTGACTCAATTGCCAAAGCTGAAGACCTAGTATGTCAATTCTGGTGGTAGAAAAAAACGTGTGAAGTTTGATGAATTCGATAAGTTTACAGGGAAGAATAACGCAGTGTTTGTTAGTTATTTGGGAGATCTTGTCTGCGAGAAGGTGGGATTAAGTGCTCTTTGCTGGAAGAAAGTAAAACCGAAAGTGAAGGACAAACTTTGGGAAGAGATTACAGTAAATATTTTTTTCACTTTTTTTTAATTGCATCTCATATTTTATTTACCAATCATGTATTAAATACTAACAAATTCATTGTTGTTTCATTTTAGCGCTATTTTGAAGTTGATGAAACTGGAAAAAGATTTGTGATGAATAGGCTTGGTATCCTTCTACGAAAATTCAGAAGGAAATTGTATGCAGCTTACATCAAGCCACATCTAGGGAATTCAAAAAAGCTTGGAGAAATTCTTGTTCGATATCGGGCAATAATTACTGAAAAAGATGATTGGAACAAATTTGTGACATATACGCAATCTGAAGAGTTTAATGTTACAACTTTTTACCAAAACTTCTTCGTTTATTTATCATAAAATTACCAAAAAGTGCTTGACAAATCTTTTTTTTTAGACAGGTTGTGTCACAAAAGACAGTCAAAGCGTGCAAGATGTCAAAGTACGCTCATCGGATAGGACGAGGGGGTATACTACTCTTAGCCAGAAGTTGGTAAGCTTTGTTTTTAGCTATATGATCCATTATATTACCTTCATAGTATGCTACATAACAGATTTTATTTTATATTGTTTACAATTTAATTTTTTTTTTATCAAGATTGAAGAGAAAGTGAAGGTCAATTATGTGGTGTAAAGGACGTGAAAGTAAAGGAGTATTTAAGGATGAAGATGTTAAACTCATGGTGGATAAACTAGTAAATTCAATAAACTTTTTTATTACTATTACTATAATGATTTTAACCAATTTTATTAGGACAATAATTATTAATATTTTGTGTGCTAGATGGAACAAGAAAAGAAGATAAAAGAAGGACAAGTTAATGTTGAACCAGGCACGGATGCCATGACCTTAGTTTTTGGCAAGGAAAAGGGAGGATTTTTAAAGGGTGTCGGCACAGGAGTCACTTACAACAGATATTTCAATGTTCCTCGCAACAAAGGATCATCTAAGGAAGAAATTAAAGATCTTAAAGTTGCACTGCATAATGGAAAACTTGAGCTTGAGAAAAAAGATGCTGAACTCAAGGCTTTGTCTACAAAGGTTAATGAACAAGATCAAACACTAAAGCTAGTTTTGGCTCATCTTAATGCAAAAGGAGCTGACTTTCAAAATTTGTCTCATACTATTGTAAGTAATCTTATTAACATGTATTCTCAATGTTACTTGTAAATTGCATTTTTTTAGACATTTTCCATGTTTCTTTATATTTGCTAGGGTATTTCAAGTGACAAGATTGTTGAAAGTAGTGAAACAACTCCCGTTAGTCTCAAAACCAAGCAACCATCAGAACCTGTAACACCAGTATGTTATCATTTTATAAGATAATCATTGATATCCTGTTTCTGATACTAATTTATGTTTTTTCACTTGGGACTTTAATTCATTTAGGTTGTTGCAAAACCCACCAATAAACAAGTTCAAACCAACTCTACTACTGCAACTCCCGATACACAATTGATTTCCATGAAATCTGCAACAATAGTTTATACTTACTTTACAGTTTTCAACACTTTTAATTTATCTTTTATATTAAAATATAATTTTACATATATGTCTTAAACCTTTATATTAGGCAAATACAAAATCCACTAGAAAAGCTGTTGACTCTAAGACTGCCACTATCAATCCTGACATACCAACAGTTTCACCAAATAAACCCCTTTACCAGGTAAGTGTTTTTTACATGTTGAATATACATTTCTGTCTTTTTTTTCTGATTCTAATATTACTTATCATTGTATCCAATCAAGTGTACTCTATCACATCTGTATAAAAGGAACATCGTTGCTCGTGGTACAATTCACTTATCATCATAAAGACAATTCATTCATGGAGTTCCTCTATAAGATGATTACTATAAAGTTTTCATTGATGAAATGGTAATAAAACAAGCATTTCTACCCCATAAAACTGGAGAATTCACATTGGTTGAGGATGCATATAAAAGTTTTGTTCCATGGCCAAAATACCTTGTGCAACCCGAGTCAAAGGTTTGTTTAATTATGTTCACTACTTTCTGCATTACACTTTATTTTCTTCATTAAGTAGTATACTAATGTTTTGATGTACTCAATTTTTTTTTGTTTAAATGTTGTTGTTATAATGTACCAGAAATTATATCACATCAAGAACATCAACATCAAAACTCAAAGAAAAGGAAACCAACTTACATCTCATCGGATGCCCTTCTCAAGAAGACAATGAGCAATACAAATAAGAAGAATGCCTAGTTATGTTTAGGTTTTAGTTTATGATGTGTATGATTTTTTTACCATTATTTAAATTCTTGAAATTAGAACAATCTTTTTTTGGTATTATAATTAGGAATTTAATGTATGGATTTGGATTTCAATTATTACTAATATCAAATTATGAATTTTGCTTTTGTTTCATATTGTTGGGTTTGGTTACTTTAATTTAAATTATTTTGATGTGTCTAAAATTGTAGAAAAAGTAACAATAAATATTAATTTAAAGTGGCTTTAATATAAATTTGGTCATGTATTATTGGTTTTCAATGTCTCTAAAATTATACAATGGTTACTTTACATCATTTTTTAACGTGTGGCTAAATGGTTAACAATAGATACCATAATTGATTGTTGTTGTGACTAAATACTAGCAAATTGTCACTTATAAAATTAATTATATGTGTCCATTTACCTAACATGGTCATGTTCATCGTAATTGTATGTATCTAAAATATACCCAATAGTCTTATTACGATACCGAATAATCCTTAATTTTGACAAAATGTGTCTTTATAATACTTATGATTGTATTTCACTTAATTGTGTCTCTTTACGATAGGTTATAGTCACAAAAATTGATTGTTTTTTATGACTAATTATTAGCAATTTGCCACTTATGGAATTAATTATATGTGGCCATTTAGCAATCATGGTCATGCTCACCGTAATTACATGTTTACAAAAGATACACAATAGTCTTAACAAAATTTAAACCGTGTGACAATATAAAAGAAAACAACTATACTAAAACATCATGAATGTCGCAAGTGGGTGATATACAGTCACCACATTTACTCAATAAATGTGTCTATCGACAGTTTAACGCTATAATATTGGATATTTAAGGAAAAAATTTATGTACACATTTGCCACACTTTTATAATACGACCATATGTTTTCATCTCATACAGACACTACATTTTAAAGTGACCATAAGACACATACGATGGCGTCACCTTCCGTCACATTTTCAGTGAAAAAATAAATGTCACTATATGCATATGGTCACACTTTTTTGGTGTCACTGTAAGTCATTTTTCTTGTAGTGTCAACCAAATCTCATACTTTGTTTTCTCTCATGGATTACATCTTTGCGTTCATGGCTTCAACCCATTAGTCAAATACAAGATTTGCCATTGCATATCGATAACTGATTGTACCATCGAAATAGTTCAACTTGAAAGTATATCACAATGCTCTAATCAGGGCGTATGTAGTCTTCGCCTTGTCAATATTGTAAGCCATATTCTTTGACCTTGAGATTTTTTATCTTAACATTCTCGCCTTCCGCCATAACTCTAATACCAGTTGTTTAAGAACTTAATCAATCTTGATAAACACCTTCATAAACAAATCAATAATGTCGAATGAAAATAGGAACACAATATTTAATATCATTCACATGATCAAGATGATTGATTATGTCCACAAAATAACACGAGAATGAGGAAGAGAAAGTGGAAGAGAGAATTCATTGCTTACTTTTGAATGAATGTCTGATACGTTAGGTTACACGAAGTCAAAGAATATAAATACTAATGAATAATTGCACACACAACTTAACACAAAAACCCAAATTGTACTTGACACACATATCATTGGCTAAACAGTACAATGAGTTCAAAATTGCAAGTTTGGTCCTTTTGGGCTATAACTTTTATTGTGGACTTGGTCCCGTTAAAATTGAACCGACCATATTCCCCATTAAGTTTTTCTAGGTATTTTTATTTATATGTTTTATTTAATATGATTTGGCCCTATACAAACCCCATCCCCATCGTGCGATTCCAATGTCCCCGCCTTTGCATCACTCTTGCCGCCAACCCCCTCCTTTCTCTCACTAACCCGTCAACAACTCCCTCCTCGATTTCCATATACTCGTACACTTCGTGATACATTTACTTTAACCTAAACAAACAACACAAAAACATCATCGGAGCAATGGTCGGAATTGGGGTTTATCAAAGGCCGGCCCCAAAGATTAATGCTAAATTGGAGACAGAGAGAAAGTTATGAGTTTGATTTCGGTACCTGAATCCAACACTTTATCCAACAACCCACAATGTTTTCCCAAAATATCCTTGAAACCTGCTATTGTTTTCCGCAAAACAATGATCAAAGTTTTAAGAAACTCATGTTTTCATGATTTACGAGAAACACGAAACAACCACTTAATTTTTAATGAAGTTGATTTGAAATTTTAAAAAATGGTCAAAAGAGTCGTTAAGGGCATAAACAAACATGTGATGGTGGTCATAAGGCCTTCAACAATACCAAATTTGTCATGAATGCATATAAAAAGAAAAAAGTTCGAACTAGATATTAAAGTAATCCTTGGATCAAATGGAAAATTAACGATCGTAACCTACAAAATTCAGGTTTATTTATTTATGTATTTATTTTGTTCGTTAAAGACATAGAAATGCACCATGTAGTAAAAATCTCATATGAAAGGGAAAAATTAACTCTCTTCATTTCGTTCACACAACACACAAGAGTGAAGAAATATATCGATGTTATATAAAGTGCTTATTTGTCCAGGATATATTAATGACCAACTTTCTACGATTTAATTAAAAAAAAGTCAAAGTATTTGAAACAAATTTAATAACAAACATTATTTATAATAATATAACTATAATCAATAACGAGACTTCAGACGAGATTACCTTTTTCTACAACCACGCCCTTATCGTTAAAGAAGATGGTTTGGAAGTTGTGTCATGTACACCTCTAAGCTTCGGGCATTCCCAAATATCAAGACGTTTAAGGCACGTGAGGTGTTGCAAGACCTCTGAAAGTGATTTCACTTCCATAAAACCAATGAGCGCTAGAGAAACTAGAGATCGTGGAAGAAGAAAAGATGCTGAAGTGGTATTCTTCATATCTTCTGCTTCTGCCACTTGAAACGAAACCACCCCTGAATTTTTGCCATATAAGTGGAGCGTAACAAGTGATGGTGGAAAATTCTGTGGGCCCCACTCTGACATGGGCTTCTTTAAACATCCGATATGTAGTGTACGTAAATTAGGAGGCCACAACCCAGAAGGAAAGGAGTAGTCCATACTTGGACAATCATGTATCAACAGTTGTTCCAATGACGTGAGACTTTGAAAATGTTCGTGAGGAAAGGACTTGAGCTTCTTGCAATTAACAATGTGAAGAGATGTTAGGAAAAAGTTGGGAAGGAAATCAAAATCTTTCTCTGGAATTGGTTCTATATTATCACAATCACTGATTACTGATTCGGTGAGAGAGGATGAGAGTTTGTGTGCTGTTGAGAAGGTGAAGGAAGTCATTGAACGACAACTATCAATCACTAATCTCTCCACACTATTTGGACAACGGTAACTCTCCATTGTGTCACAACTACGAAGTATCACTTCTTTAACAGATTGCATGTTAATCCCCAAGTTAACTTCTTTCTCTCCTAATGATACCAGTTTTTCACAATAACTTACCTCCAACTTTTGTAAACTCCCAAGAATCTTGGATACCTCCAATGTTGGTTCCCACAAGTGTTTTAGTTCATCACAATTATCAATATATAAATCTTTAACAGCCCCAAGATGTATTAAATCTTCTCCATGTAATTGAGTAAATCCTTTAATACACAACATTTTCAATGCAACGAGTGATGAAGATACACTAACCATGCTTTTCAACACCACTTCGGAACATTCTTCAATATGTAAAACCGAAAGCGATGGTATCAATCCAACCGAAACTTGAGCAAGTTTTGGACAACGTTTAATAGAAATCTCATGAAGACAAGGAAACGATGTAGTAGTTATAGTATTGTTGCCACCACTAGTTGACCATCTCTCCCAACCTTGCATATTATCAAATTTCAAAACTTCAAGTGAAGGAAATGCAATGCCAATGAAAGAATTACTAGGTGCAAGTAACTCAAGACCAAGTGTCTTCACCTCATTCATCCTTTCAACAAACAATTTCCTAAGTGAGCGTAGATGTCCAAGTGTTGGTAAATGTCTACTTCTACAACCACGTAATGTAAGCTCCGTTAACTGATCGAATGAGGGATCGCCTACCCAATTTGGAAATCTTGTTCCCATGTAGAACCAAATATTCAAGTTTCTCAACTTATGATGAGGCCTTAACCCTTCAAGTACCTTATATTCAATCTTTTCATTTCGAGAATCATCAAACACATCACTCCATTTCATTTCCAAAACATCAAGACCCTTCTTTTGATGTAAGTTGGCATCCTTGGCTTCCATTGGATTTATCACTTTTTCCAGCCCCATGATGGACAATCGACCTTCAAGATCCGAAAGGCCCTTAAGATCGGATATTTCAAACCCATTAGGCCCTTCAATAATCACCTTGATTAGAGTACGTAGACTTGTCAACCCACCAATCCCTAATGGCATCTTATTCAACTTTGGAGTTCCAGTTATGTCAAGATGTTGAAGGTTTATTAACTTTACAAAACTTTTTGGCAAGCTACGTAACTCATAACAACTACGAAGCAACAAGCTTTGTAGATTATAAAGGTCACCTACTTGATCGGGTAAACTTGTGATTCCAGTGTTGGAAAAATTTAGATACCGTAGATGCTTGAGACTACCAATAGATTGTGGTACCCCTGTGATTATCCGGTTTGTTAGGCTTAGCACCCTTAGGAACTTTAGAAGAGGAAGTAAATCAGCAAGATCCTTATCCAATAATCCATGACTACCCCAACCAACCTGTATATGTAAGAAAGTTCGCAAACGTCTAGCTCTTTGTAATTTGTTTAACTTTTTATACGCTGCCCATCGTGGACCTATAAATGAAAAGTGACGAAATTTCTCAAAAGTTTGGTTCCTTTCGGATGCATCCATCTCTTCATCCAGTCTAAAGAAAAACTCTCCCGCAACACTTGTGGCTAAGTCATTTATCAGGTCATGCATCATATATCCTAATTCGCCATTCGTTGAATGTTGAAAAAATGACCTCGACTTTAGCTCTTCAAAATATCGATATCCGGAACTCTCCATTGACTTGTTACCATTTTCTTGTGACAAAAATCCTTCTGCCATCCACAATAGGACAAGTTCTTTCTTGTCGAATACGATGTCTTTGGGAAACAAAGAGCAGTATGCAAACAACAACTTCAAATGTGGAGGGAGATGATAGTAGCTTAGTCTTAGAGCCGGAAGAATCTCACTTCCATCATGTATGTCCCATATCTCACTATTCAACAACCTCTCCCATTCATCATCATTTCTATTCGACTTCAACACCTTTCCAAGCGTTTTCAAAGCCAAAGGCAATCTACCACATTTCTTCACGATACCTTCTCCATGCGATTTGAGCGTTGGATGTTTCTCAAAGCTTTTTTCACCAAGTGCATGTTGAGAAAATAAAGACAAAGCATCTTTATCTGACAAAACCTCAAGATGGTAAGCTTCATCAGAGTCCATCACTGATGCAACCCTCGTATTCCTTGTTGTCACCAATATTTTACTTCCAGTTGCCCCTACAAGAGGACTCTGGAGGAGTTCCCACTTACTTTGATCTTCATTCCACACATCATCTAGAACAAGTAAGAACCTTTTATTTACAAGTTTTTCTTTCAGGGCCACATGAAGCAGATCAAGATTAGAAAATCGTCTCTCCTCCCCACAAACAGCTTGAAAAATAGCATAACTAATATTAAAGACATCCAACTCTTCTGAAACACAAACCCATGCCCTGAGTTCAAAGTGATCCTTCACCTTCTCCTCATTGTACAAAACTTTGGCAAGAGTAGTTTTGCCTATCCCACCCATACCAACAATGGAAACCACGCACACATTTTGATCGGATGATTCGTTCCACAACAACTTCTCGAGCAATGCGACTTTATCATCTTCCCTACCCATGATCTTGGACTCGTCAACCAGTGAAGTTTGCTCTAATCGTCTCTCTGTTTTATTTGACCTTTCAACATTCACATTCAGACCCAGATCATTTTTCTGGTCAACAAGATCATGCAATTTCGTGGTAATCTCATCTAGCTTATTACTCATCTGACGACCATACATAATGTTACGCGGAGTGAGATTAGTACAACAACTTGGGATGAACTTCGATACCTTACTTATGCTAGTGCTGGCATGTGATTCTTGATTCAACATCCGGCGGATAACTTCGGTGGCCATGTCATCGAGTACATCGTCTATGTCGTATGCCAAATCTTGGAGATCGTTTAGCCATAATTGAACAGACCTCTCTGTTATCTGCTTCCGGCCTGCATCAGCGAGCACGGCTTGGATCAGCTGCAAGGTTTTCTTCCATTTATTCAGCTGAGAATCGATTCCTTCGGATCGAGCCAGCTTCATCAAGTCACCAGAGATTAGCTTTTCACATAAAACAGTAATTACGGCGCTAACAACGATTTCAGCCATTGGAAATTGGGGAAGGAAAGATTGTTTCTTCGCTGATGACTTTAATTCCCAAATACGAACATTAGCGGATAAAGAAACAAAAAGGTGGACTGGGTTTTGTGCGAATTTCAACTTTGCTGTTCTTCGGTGGTCTAGCTTTACTTTAGGATTATTCTATTAGCATCCACCATATCTTGTTTTCTAATTATTATTATTATTATTATTATTATTATTATTATTATTATTAGAACAAATTACACGAATGGTCCTTAATGTTTTGTTTTTTTCCCTAAAGTAGTCCCTACAAAACTTTTTCCCTCATATGATACCTACGGAGCAAATCTTGCACACAAAAGGCCCCTGTAACTAACGTTGCTAACAGATTCTGTTAAATTTTATTAAATGACAAAAATACCCTTTGTTTTATGCACACAAATGGTCTCTCTCTCTCTCTCTCTCTCTCTCTCTCTCTCTCTCTCTCTCTCTCTCTCTCTCTCTCTCTCTCTCTCTCTCTCTCTCATAACACATATACATACAGTAAAAACAATACTCCCTACAACCAAAATCATTGTTTGTGATCCAACCCACCCTACCGGTTCCCTTTCTCTTCTTCTTTTCTGAATCTACGAAATCAAGATGCTCTAAGCATACCTGCAATTGAGAAAAGGAAATCAAATTGAGCAGATGAAATGAGAAACCCTCACCCCCACTCTCTTCCATTTACAGAAACAAAATCAAGATCAAGCAATCAGAATATCTAGTCTTGAGCAACAAGTAACAAGTAAAAATAGAGAATTTTTCTCTAATCTAATATGATCACGACTAGAAAAAGTTCCAATTAATAAAAATAAAATCATGAGATTCTGATCTTTAACCGGTAGAAACCTAACAAAAACAAGAGTTCAAGTACAGAAATGGAGTTTGAGAAATTATTAAAATGAAAAGAAGATCGGAGAGAAGATGATGGAGATCGAAAGAAGCAGAAGCTGATATGGGAAAATGACGTCAGGGAAGTTGAACCCTAGCCCTCAATTCACTTTTGCTCTAAGGGATACGCCACCACGATTGATCTTATTTGTTCTCTTCAAGCCACCGTCTGCAGCATTGACCATTCAACAACAAAATCGAATCAAGCCGCATTCAGCAGAGACAACGATTTTGTGGTTCAGGACCGCCGCCGGAGAAGATGGATCTATGGTTCAACATTCAGCGCCACTATCTTCACCCACCACTTCAATGATCGCTGGTGGAGCAAGTTCTGAAGTCTAGGTTTCGATTTCCACAAAGAAATCAAGAAAGAACAAACACAAATCGATTGCTTTTCAATTTTGATTTTCAGGTTTAGATTTTAACAATCAAGCAAGAACAAACCTCAATATGAGATGGGATAAAAGGGGTAAATGGATGAGAGAGAGAGAGAGAGAGAGATATTTTTAATTTCTAATTAACAAAATATTAAAAATAAATAAATAAATAAAAACAAAGGGCATTTTCGTCTTTTGACACACTCTTAACAGAATTCGTTAAGAAAGTTAGTCATAGGGATCATTTGTGTGTAATGTTTGCTCTATAGGTATCATCTGAGGGAAAAAAAGTTTCGTAAGGACTACTTTAGGGAAAAAAACAAAACATTAAGGACCATTCGTGTAATTTGTTCTTATTATTATACAAAATTATGTGGTTTGTATTGGGTTTTTAACAGTTTTTTTTAATGCATGAGTAGATAGTCTAAATTAATTTTAATATATATATATATATATATATATATATATATATATATATATATATATATAGAGAGAGAGAGAGAGAGAAAGAGAGTGTGTGTGTGTGTGTGTGTTAAGATCATATATAACCTATAAGTATTGTGTCAACGTATACCAAATGTGGTCCACTCATTTGATAAATGTATTATAATAAATTGGTTAATTAAATTAATTATTATAAAAATTAAATACTTTTAAATTTGGAAACTAAATTAATAGATTTGATTTAAATACCATACTTTTAGGTAGTAATCCTTATTAATCTACATACCATCACGAATCATCGTCCATGTCTCTCTTTTTCATCATCGTAAATACAAAATCATAAAGGAATATGAAGAGTTGTTCTCATTTCTTCTTAATGGTTATTCTTCTGAATATCCATTATATGGCATCTAAACTATACTGGAAAACCTAGACATCAACTGGATCATGCATAGCCAGCACCAGGTGTTTGTTTCCTACGCTCAAAATATCACCTTCTTAGT
This sequence comes from Lactuca serriola, assembly GCF_051521515.1. Classification (NCBI taxonomy): domain Eukaryota; kingdom Viridiplantae; phylum Streptophyta; class Magnoliopsida; order Asterales; family Asteraceae; genus Lactuca; species Lactuca serriola. The sequence continues at coordinate 113,399,835 of NC_136409.1, read as the reverse complement.
TCTCTTTCTTTCCCCATTTTTGAATCGATCCAGAAAAACTTCAAAAAATCGAGATACAACCTTAATAATGAAATCACAGCAACTTTTTTTTTCATTCTTAAATCAATGACTAGCGATTTCTCCTCCCACCCCTTCATGAATCGGCACTAGATAATCCTAGCCAGGAAAACCTTTTCATCCTTCACGATGGTTGGTAAAAAATATGAGCATAGGTTCAACTCCCTCCCATTCTTTTTTTCAATGCAAGTCCGAGATTGTGAAAAAATAGTGATATTTTCTGCTCCTTTTATGCATCGGTCACGAATCGTCTTCTTTTAAAATTGAGCATAAGTCATTTTGGTGTTGATTCATCTTCTCAAAGTCAAGCATAAATCGAGCATAATTCATCTTCATTAAAACGATGATGATATTTAGTTGTTTCAAATCAGGATGAAGGTGGGGTATTAGCGTGAGGTTATTGTTATCATAAAGGTTAGTCATTGTGTAGGTTATTTTTTGGGTGTATTCCTTCGCGGGTGGGCTTAACAGGTGCAATTTCTTTTGGTTATTGTATTTGTTGTAGCGTTACTAACCAGATTTAGGTGTGTTTGCTTTCAATTCATCAATAAGTGGTTAATCTTAGTAATACATATGTGTGTTCAGACTAAATAAGAATGGGGATCGTTCTTCTGTGGATTCAATTTAGAATAATTTGTTGTGCTTTGGTGTATATTAGTTTATAGTCAGAGGTGGTTTCCCTGACACCACATTCTTGTTATCATGGTTCAGCTATAGAGATAATTCATATGTGAGATAATTATTAGCAATAATCTAAAATTCTAGTTTTTATTAATTTTATGTCATGAAATTAAATTTTCAAATTTGTTTTTGTAGATGTTTGAATTTGAACCGGAAGAAGACGTGCAATTCATTAATTGAAAGAAAGTATTATCGATATTCTTTCAGAATGCATGTGATATTCTTTTAGAAGGCACAATGCAATATTCTTTATGAATTTGTATTCTTTTATCATGTTTCTTTCTTCTTGTTTATGCAATATTCTTTTAGATTGCACGTTACAAATAATGTAGTATATATTTCAAACAAATTCTTAAAGAATGTAGTATATAAGGTTATGTAGTTACCTCAAAATATTTTATATGTTCTTGTTTTATGTTACAAAATGGTTGTTTTATGTTATAAAAATGTTCATTGTTTAGTTTTATTCTTTAAGAATGCATGTGATTTGTGAAATTATATATCATTCTTAATATTTTTCATCTATTCTCATTCATTCTTAACACATTCTTATTATATTTTTTTAAAAATGGTTGGAATTTAGGAGAAAATGAATGCAATTTCGATTTATTCTATAAGAATGTCTATTCTTTCATTTGTAATTTGTTATAATCACTACAAAAAGAATGTCATTTAGTGGCATACAAAAAGTGCCACTAAATACCTAAAAAAGTGCCACTAAATGTTTCAAAGAGAATCAGCGGCACAAATAAAGTGTCACTAGAAACGCTCCCACTAAAACCCTTTGGTGACACTTTTCAGTTTTGACGCTGCAGTTTTTAGAGTTTTAGTGCCACTTTTTAATTTGCCACAGTAGACAAAAACTATTTTGTGACACATAATTTGTGCCACTAAAAACTAATTCAATTCTAAAATTGATCACACTTTTAGTGGCACTTTTTTGTTTGCCACAATACAATAAAATGTTTTTTGGCATATATTTTCTACCGCTAATTAATAAAACGTTTTTTGGCATATATTTTTGACCGCTAATTACATGTGATTCTAGAACTCATGCTACTTATAGCAACACATTTTTTTGCTATAATAATAAATAAATAACTAATTTAACTGTACTCCGTAGAAAATAATAATAATTTCTTTGTTGTTCATCAATATTTTGAATTCTTTTAAACAAACATCTAAGTAAAGTTAAATAAGTCTAAAGCTGCACATGAAGTATCATCACTTACTCATTAAACCCAAAACTATAAGGCAAAAACAATCAACTATAAGGGAAATCCATATGCAGTTGAATCATTATCAAGACTTCTTATACCCTGTACACAACTGTAATGATCAATGAATATAGTTATATTCAAATAAAGTATTTAAATAATAGTAATATATTTGAAATAACAACAAAGCTATATAACTAAAAAGAATATACCTCCTTTATAACAAGAAGATCAACAGCTCGAGGCCCAATGTTTCAATAGTTTATCAATTCATTTTCTATCCAATCAAGAAGTTGATTGTTGCACACTGAGATGATGAATACTGTCAGCAATTCAAAATTCAAAATTCAAAATCAATCATTATTATTATTATTTTCTTTTCATTCTGTGATTCCATCATACAAATTACCAAATAAGGAGTTAGTAAGTGATTAGTCCATCACATGTTATATGTGATAAGAAATAATCTCAAAGGTTACTTTGAAGAAAAAAGAGAAGATGACATGTATGTGAGTTTTAAAAATTGCCTTTCCGAATAGGGTTGCAAGAAAAAACTTCCAAAATGGAATCCCAAATTGGCCGGACATAATTCCAGCAAGGTCAAACAGAGGATTTGGCACCTAAAAGTTGTCTCAGCTAATTAATTCAACCAATGTAATGAATATTAAAAAGGATAAAAGCATGAAAACTAACCGAAGCAATATATGGAACATCAGCAGAGGTTGCTATTTTACCTATCTCAGATGAGCACCTACAAATGAATAAAAAATTTAAAAAGTTTATATATTTAAAAAATTGTTATTTTTTTTGGTAATTGTAACTTAAATATTTACATACCAATCTACTGCAGTAACTTTTCCATTATGGCCTTGAAGCATAACAGGATCTGTTGTATGATTATTGACTTACCATACATATGCATTTCCATGACTAGATCCACTAAGGATATGCCCTGCATCTGGACTCAATTTTGACTGCATATTTCACTTTTAAAAACCATTAATTATTCCATTATTTAAATAAAAAAAATTAATAATATGGGAAATAGAACTTTACCTTAACAAAAAATATACTAATATCACACCCTTTGAAGGTTTTAATAGGCCCCTTCTCTAGTCAAAGTACATTCAAGAGATATATCCTGTTGAAACCCATGAAAAATCTTTAGGGTTAATTTCATAAAAAGACCTTAGATTTTGTGTTTTTCCTATTAAAAAAAAAAAAAAAAAAAAAAAAACGCAACTTTGTTTTTTCCTGAAAATAACCTTCTACCTGTTTACAAATAAATCCTTGATTTTTTTAGTTTTTATAGAAAGAAACCTCACATTTTTTTTCGGAAAAATGACTAGAAGGGTAAGATTGGAAAAAATGAAAAAAAAATGCATGGTCTTTTTCAAGAATAAAATAAAGATGAGGTTTAATCCAGAAATAACACAAAAGATTAACCCAAATATTTATACTGAAACTAAAAAAAGGAATGAAATTTTTTTAAAGGGTAAAGGGTAAAATGGTCAAAAGATTTTAAAAGTGTACATGTTGTACATGCATGAAGCTGAAATATGCACTCCATTTAAATCTTGGGAGAGACTAGATATGCCATGTGATCTTACCTAAAAGAAAATTAAATATATCATGTAATTGTAATTATTTAAATAATCGCCCTTTTATTTGTTGTAACAATTAAATAATATACTTCAATTAACTAATTTTTATAGCATCCTATTTTTAGTTTTTTCCTATAAGGAAATGAAAACTCCCCGTATATTGTTATTATCCAGATATAGAAAAACAAAAGTATTCATCAATATATATTAATATGTAATAACATATAATCATCAAAACCAAGGAACTTACAAGCTCATCCTCATTTTCGATAATTTGAAAGAACTATGAGTTTGATGAATAATGAAGATCAATGTACAATTGATTTTGGGTTTTGGTTTGATAAGTATGTGAAATCTTCAAATATAATGAAAATTAAACTAGAATAAGGCATTGACATCATATTCCAACAAAAAAATCCTATGATAAGGCAAGAATGCTCATAATTCATGAGATCCCCAATACAAAGAACAAATCTAACCTAAAATGAAGTTTTGCATGAGTAAGATAGAATCATTAAGTACTAATGTGACATAACACCCACCAACAAATACAACATACAAAGTTAAATTACAATATACAAACACTTCTGATAGAAATTAAGAATGTTTCAAGAAATAAAGATTTCAAACCATTTAGAAAATAAAAACTCAAGCTTACTTTACTATGAGATAATTGTAATTAGAAATAAGTAGATATTTATGTACATTATACTAATTGATTATCATTAAGAGTGGATTGATTCCAATTCTTCATGAACTTTTCAAGAAATAAAGATTTCAAACCAATTTTTAGAATATCTTAGAACCATTCTTAAGACCACACATTAGCTACAACTCAAATACCTAAACAGTTAAATCTTATTTTCTCCATCATCATCAACACCTGGCCAATCCTCAAACAAGTACCCCTATAGATGACCTATCTCCAATGGCAGCGAGATCAACCTGTTAATACAACAACAAATACTAATCTTATATAATGTTTGCATAAAAACCATCACCAAACAGAATTGTACACACACCTTTTCCAGACAGAAAACTAAAAAGGTTTTCTTGAGATTTAGAGCTGAATATGTGGACATGGGGGCAATCTCAAAATTAGCCATCAAAGTTCAAAATTAAGCTAAATTCATCAGCCAATTAAAGTCAAAAGCATATCAATTTCATAGCAAAAAAAGTTGACATGGTGGCTCAATCACGAAATCAGGGGAGAAATAACTAACTACAACTTTGATTATTTCCAGGAATTTTTAGATAGGGTGGCGTATCTTTAACAAAGCTATGGGGGAAGGTTCATCCAAGCCCTAGAATGATGAAAAATTGCGTGAAGCATCGAGTACGACACAGTAACATGAAGAAGGTTTATTCAATCCCTAGAAATCAAAAGAAAACGAAAACCCTAATTGTCTATGTGTTTTGAACCCTTATCATCTATGTATTTTGAACTTTGGCTAGGAGGTGGAAACATGAAATATAAAACGACACTCTCAGGACTCACGAGACGATGGAGACAAATAAGAAGCGTGGAGGATTTTTACGACATAATACGTCTTTTCTAGTGGTCTACTTACGATTCCAGCATTTGATGAATTGAATTGAAGATCGGAGATGCGACAGAGCTCAACGGATTTATGGACGACTTGCTTCGCTTCCTTAAGCCTCAACATGATTGAAATCTCCGAAAAATCCATTCAAGAGAGAGTGATGGAGAAGGAGAAACAATCGATATTTGACATCTGTGATTGTAATTGTGAATGGCGGAAGATGATATCAACGAGCAACCACAATGGATATATTGAATCCGGTGTGTTTCTAGTTTCCGTTCGGCGTCACTTCAGAAAACCGGTGCACGCCATTTGTCTTTCCTTGCTTTTATTCACGTTTATATTTTTCAGAGAAAAGGAAATGAGGTTTTTCCCCTTTTTGAAAGACGAAAAAAAGGAAACAAAACTTATATAGTGGCATAAAAAGGACCGTATAAAATCTTAATAAAACTTTAGTGGCATATAATGACTTGTATGACATATAATCTATAAGCTTTAATGGCATATTAAATTAATCTGCCACTATTAAATATAAATATTAGTGGTATAAAATGGTAAGTGCCATTAAATCTATCAATTTTTATAGTGGCATATAAAATATACCACTAAAAACATAATATAGCGGCACAAAAAATTTATGCCACTGAAAATGTATGCCAGTAAATGTCAATTTGTTTGTAGTGAATATTTATTATTATTTTCATGCAAACTGTTATTCTTAAAAATATGCATTCGTATTCTTTAAGAATGTTGATTTAAAAAAATCTACTTAACGAAAAAAATTGCATGAAATGAATTAGAAAACAAATTTTAATGTGTTGAATGAAATTGTATTCTAAAAAATCTGATGCAATTTTAATATGTTGAATAAAATCAAAGATTTCATTTATTTTTTTTAATTAATATGAATTAGTTTCCTAATATATATAGTTAGTATTAAATTTTTCTCTCTTAATAAAATGTCAAGTTTGCTATTATAATTAATTAAGTCAAATTTTATAGTAAATGCTATTCCATAATAACATATACCTTCATATCACAACCATTCATTCTTCTAATCTAATGGCCTCAATTTGGTCACACGTTTACACAATACTTGTCATTCACATTTGATATATATATATATATATATATATATATATATATATTATATATATATATATATATATATATATATAGGTTCAAGTGTTTAAAATAAGTATTGTGTTATTGTATACATAAATGTGGACCAATCAAAATTTAAAATAAAAATAAATAAATAAGGGTAAATAGGTAATTTGATAATTAGGTTCCACAAATAATAGCCTATAATTATGGTAACCATTGACTTAGCTACCTAGGTTTTTTCCATCCTTTTTTTAAACCAATATGACGATTTAAAGGGGTGTTTTGGCCCTTGTCCCTCCAGCCGCCATTACCCATTTATTCCTCCGATCACGACGCCGCTACCCCCTTCTGTTAACTCGCAACCGCCTTGTGTCCATACTGACGCCGGATAGATGAACTCACGGGTGCTTTAAGACAAAGCCCTTTTTCCATTGGTGGACATGAGAATTTCGGGACCCAGACCGGTGAACATCAACAGTCATCACATAACAAGCAACGGTGTCCACGGTTGGATTATTCATCCCAACCTCCGAGCAAACCCATTTCTTAATCAAACAAGCCGCGCCATAATTTCTCAAATAGATTCGCAATTGCTTCTTCTAATTTGATCACAATCATCGATTTCCCCTAAATCGTTCATGGCTCACGACGTAGAAAAATCAACCTCCTTCCCACCAATAGAACCGCCACTCGGCTCCACCGTGATCCCAGTAGTGAACAAGCTTTGTGAAGTACTGGCAAAGGTCGATGGGGGATGTCGAGTGTTTTAGAAGCCCTTGTCGGCTGTGATTTCTTACCCAGGGGTTCCGATATTTGCACTCGTCGTCCCCTGCTTTTGCAGTTAGTACGGAGTAATGAAGAAGCCGGTGAATTTGGCAAGTTTTGCCACTTGCCAGGGAGGAAGTTCTTTGATTTCTCCCAGATTCGTGCAGAAATTCAGGTATTTGGGTTTAGATGATGGCGTTTTAATTAGAACCAACCTTTGAGATTTTGCTACCATTACATAATATTTTTTAGGTTATTTATGAAAAGAAGAGATCATCTCCAAGCTCTTACTTGAACATCCATATCCATGGGATTCTCTTCGCTATTCAACTGGTGGCTCTTTTTTGTATGAAAGACCAGTTGTTTCCAATCCAAGGGTAATGGGAGCCCATGCTCCTAACAAGACTAGATGGCCGGAAGTGCTGGTCGTATAAGCTAGAAGAGCGGTTCCAAACATATGTTTTTTTACATGCCTCTGATCGGTTACTTGATTTCTATCAGGTAACTTAATTTTGAATTTATATTTTGCTCAAACCAGATCCTGGAAATAATGAAATCATGTGATTGTGTTACATGAACTTGATTTATGTTGTTGTTGAGCAACAATTGGTGCGTTTTCTATTTCTTATTCTGTTGGCATTTGTTCACGAATTGTATGAAATCACGAATCCAATTCTGTTGGAATGAAATAATGAATTCTAATTCTATTGGAATGGAATCACGAGTCCATTTCTCTTTAATGGGTTTTGCGTGACTTTATTTTGGTTTGCTTCTTTATGTTGAATTTTATCGGTTTATAATGATCAAGTGTTGAATACCATTATTTTTGTAGGTACGAAATGAGAGATATCAAAGCAAAACATGGTATACATGAAACTTACAACATTCTACTGGAATAGAATATTGAATTTTGATTCTGTGAGAAAAGAATCTTGAAGATGAACATTGTATAGGATGAAGATGAACAATGACCATCAATCTTCCAAAAAGAAAGGATTATTCTACCAGAATAATATACAATATAATGAAATATATATATATATATATATATATATATATATATATATATATATATAATAGTATATTCTGGTAGAATTATTCATATATTGTGTTTTTTGTGTTATTAATAAGTGTAACATTCACATAGAATAGTATATATATATATATATATATATATATATATATATATATATATATATATATATATATATTTTTTCTTTTCTAAGAATGTAATGAAATTTTTTTTAGCTTGTATCCAAAATTTTGTTATTCTTTAAGAAGTTCATTAAATCAGAATATATATTATGTCAGAATGTGTAATTCTTGTATGGTTCAATCATATTTGTTATTTTTTAATATATTGATAAACATATTCCGTCAGAATTTTCGAATTAGGAGAATTATAATCCATACAATCAGATTTTTAAAATTAATAGAATCTATTTTCCTTAAAATATGTAATTTTCCTGTTTTAAATTTATGTTAATTGACTAAAATACCCTTAGAATGAAATTAGTTGGTATTTTTTAATTATATTTAATTTAATAATATGTATTATTCACTTTCCAAAAGTAAGTAAAATGATCGGCCTACAATTATACATAAAAATAAAATAATACAATACTTAGTTTGAATAGAATAACCTAAGCCTATATATATATATATATATATATATATATATATATATATATATATATATATATATATATATATATATATATATATATATGGAAATGTTATATGAAAAATGAATGATTAGGATAACACATATTTAAACCAATGAAAACATAATAACACATCACTTTAGGATAACTATATAAATAACTTTCATAATACATGACTTTTGAATAAAGAAATGGACAAATATCATTTGATTATTAACATATGTTGTCCTAATTATTGGTTTTCCATAAAACTCATTTCTCTCTCTCTCTCTCTCTCTCTCTCTCTATATATATATATATATATATATATATATATATATTTGAGAACAAATGAAAACAATTTTCAACCATATAATTCAAATGTTGAAAATTGAAAGACTTTATTAAAAAAATATTATTTATTTTTTTGTTAATTTAATAAATAAACACATAAAAAATATTATATCCTACCTACCCTAAACCCCACCCCAAGTATGCCACTTTATTCATCTCTAGACCACGAGACAACCGTCAGAACCACCGGACCGCCGCCCTCCATCAGCTCGCCGCCACTTTGCTGCTAGAAACATCAGAAACCAAGACGCTTTTTACTCTCCAGATCTACTACATCCTCCTCTACAGTCCTCCCACTGTCAGAAAAAAAAACCTCTATCTAACTCGTCTCTCCTAGATCCAAGTTCCCCTAGCTCTCTTTCCAACAAAAAAGCATTCTCAATACCATTACATCACAAAGCTGCTCCACCAAAAGACTACCGAACCACCACCGACCACCAGACCATCGGATCGACCGAACTACCCTCGAAACGAAACTTACCACTTTATGCATCCTTTATGTTGAGTTTCACCATTTGAAATAGCAACTTCACTCTTAATAGCCGAACTACTACATATCATCATTTAATCCAAACCCAAGTTGCTTATCTCCAAGTAACATACTAAGTTTTATAAAATTCAATTCAGTCTCCAACTAATTCCAATTTGATAAACACAAAATTAGGCACATCCAAATACGTTTATCTAAAAAAACATGACCCTTGGGTTTCGCGTAAGTACCTCATTTTACTAGAAGAAAATTAAGGCATTATCTCAAGTATTTGGACTTTTAAACACACCACAAAAACAAGTTATGTACTTAACTGTTACAGTCTTTTTTTTATCATCAATAATTGTGTTTATCAGAACATTATTTCCAAAATTAAACAAACACCCATTTACCAAATGTATAACCGGGGTTTTACCCAAAATCATATACCAAATCCCTTAAATACAAATAGAAGCCTCTTATTTTCCAAACTAATCACAATTTCCTAATTATAACTTAATTGATGTGAACTGATTTCTATCCTATACTAAAAAAATCTGGTAATTTCACCAAAAAATGAAATACAGGAACAAGGAAATTGATTTTTTTTAGAGATACAATAGATAATTCAGGATTCAATTTCGCCGAAAATTCAAGGAATAAATACTTACATTCTACATGTCGAAACTTTTGTACTCCATAAGCTGTTCATCTTCTCCAGAAAAAAAACCCTAATTCTTTACGGGTTCTTAATCGTCGTCGCCACTGCATCGTTTCAATATTTGATAGGAACGCCAATTAATATAGCAAAATCAGATTACAAACGACACCGGCGCGCGGGCCATTTTTATTCGTAACCCTTTGAAAGGAGTTCGATCTTCTTGTCGGTATGATTCTTCCCTATAAAAATGAAACCCGAATGCTTACGATTTTGAATAACACGCTTTCAATCACTCCTACATCTAACATACATTTTACTCCCTGTAATTTTAGTATTATTTTTATCTTAGTCCCTCTGTTTTATTGAATATTTAAGTTATGCCAATGTAGTTGCTTTTTAAACAAAGTCACCTTCACAATTCTTTTTTCTGCACCCTAATTTAGACTAAATTATTCAAATTTCAACCATAACTATGTTTTTAATTTTTATTTAACAACTTTAATTGGGTTGATTTTATAAATATATTATTATAATTACTTTACGTGATTATGCAAGATGATAATTCATTTAGTTTGAACCACAAATAAGCTTTTAATATTTATTTAACAAAAAACCATTCTAAATATTTATTTAAAAAATTAGTATGATTTATCACTAATATGTTATATAGACAAACACAAAGAAAAATTTAAATAGATAACTACTTATAATTAATAATAACTTAATTGATAGTTATCGGTGCATTGGTGGTGTAACTTATATAGACTGTTTATATTTAATTTTTAAATGTCATATATAGGGATACTATAACCAGAATAAAATTATATAATTAATTTTTTAAACAATTAAATATAAGAATTTACGCGATTTGTAAAATCGATCATACATGTATCTTTTAGTGGCAGAGCTTAAAGAAATTAAGATGCGAACCAATTACAAAAACATTACGCATAACTTCTACAGATGATATATAAATGTTTTCTTTTGGAAAGGAAACTTCCCTAACAAGGGTTTCTGGGCCAGCTTTTCGCTCGACGACTAATCTCACGCTGCAAATATGAGGCTTTGTCTCATGCCCTGGAGTCACTGTAGGCGAACTTCCATGGCCACAAGGGTTGAGTGGTGTCAGGATTTGAACATGAATCAATAGGTTATCCATTATACTTTTAAACATGATTATGCAAACAATGACCTAATTTATATAAATTAACAAATTTTAATTACAATGATATCATATTTATAGTACATATACTTAATTATACTTACATATATATCATAATAAAAATGATTCATTATGATATAAATCTTCATAACACAAACATATTCATTTTTTAATCTTTTTAGTTAAATACTATTGTTTTGCAAATTTATAAAATGTCATGGACACTAAAAAGATGGTAAATATTAGAAAATTATATCTCAATAAAAAAAAATCAAAAAAAATTCTACATCGGTATCTCTAAATTGACATACTACACATGTTTCATATATGAATGTTAACGGTGATACTTTTAATTTTTTTTATACTTAAATAAATTAAAAAAATTATATTGGTTATTGTAATTTATAATTGCGGTTACTTATAACATTTAACTCTCTACAACTCTATATTATTATTGTTTTATAGAACCAAATGAGGACATGTACTATACTAACATAGACATAGAAGAAATATTAGAAAAATATATTTGGGTAATAAAAAAATCAAAAAAATAAAATGTCTATAAAATCTATTGTTTAAAGGTTGGTTTGTTTTCGCAAGAACAAGTATTCACATTAGACCAATTTTATGTTAATTTATCCAGAATAAAAAGCAAAGAATAATTCAAGTTGTTGATTTATAAAACTTCCATATAGTTTACAAAGAAGTATTTCATAATTTATGTTAAACTATTATGTATATTTGATTTTCATATAATTTCATGTTTTCTTAAAATCAAAGTTATGTTAGTTTGTTTTTTTTTTTTTTTGATAATTTATTTTATTTTTTGTCTACATAATATTTATAAAAATAACAACCGTGGTTTCCACGGGCTATAACCTAGTATTCAATAAAATATATTAAAATCAAGTAAATTGAATGGTGAAAATATATACACGTAGACAATACATTCTATTCTTTTATCTTTTATAATAATAAAAAGGTATCAGCAAAAGTTTGATGTCGTACAATATACAAATGTTTAGTTTTTTCTATGTATGATTTATTTTGGAATTACCTACCTATTACTTATTATTTATTTATTATTTATTTAAAGGTAGTATCATGAATTTTTACGAACGTTTTTTTTGGGTGTATATTTTATAACTTTTTTATTTTTTTTAATATTTAAAATGTTTTAATAATTATTATTTTTTAACAATTATTCTAATATTAAATACATAAAAATAATTATTGAATCGAAAACATGAAAACGAATATTTATGATATAAATCATATGTGATTAAACATATATAATCAAATGTGATAAAATACACGAAAAAACTCTTGAATCGATAACACGAAACAAATATTGTCCGTATAAATCTTATATGATAAAATACATAAAATTTTATGCGATTAAATACATGAGAAAAGTTATTGAATCGAGTAAGAGAAAACGAATATTATCTATATAAATCATATATGATTAAATATATATAATGACATGTGATTAAATATACGATAAAAATTATTGAATCGATTAAGCGAAAACAAATATTGTCCACATAAATCATATGAGATTAAATACATATAATCATATGTGATTATTTACACAGGAAAAAAATTATAAATCATTTGTGATTAAATATGTATAATCACATGTGTTTAAATACACAAGAAATAATCATTGAATCGAGAACACAAAAATTAATATGGTATACATAAATCATATGAGATTAAATGCATATAATCACATGTGATTATAGGTATCTAATCCCATACAATTTATGTGGACAATGTTCATTTTCACATTCTCGATTTAATAGTTGTTCTTGTCTATTCAATCACATGTGACTATATATATATATATATATATATATATATATATATATATATATATATATATATATATAACCATATGTGATTCATATGGACAATATTTGTTTTCGCATTCTCAACTTAATACTTGTTCTCATATATTTAATCAAATATGATTATATATATTTAATCACATTTTATTATATATATTTAATCATATATGATTTATGTGCACAAGAGTTGATATTGTTGGATTAGGTGTCTAAGCCCATAATTATTTTGGTATATACTTTACCCGATTATGATTTATTAATATATTATGTGAATAATATATTAAAGGATAAATCATATTGTTTAATTAATATTAGTCAAGAATTAATTTTGTGGCTAAAAGAGATTAATTAAACTTGGGGGACTAATATTGTAATTATAAGATAATTACATTGTGGGTTATGGATTCCTAATAGAAAGGGGATTAGAAGAAATCTATGGGAAGCCCATATGGATTACGTCCAAGGGCTTTCTAAAGGGACTCCATGGGTTGCTTAAGGCCTAAGCAAAGAATTAGGGTTTCACCTAAAACCCTAGCAGTCCACACAAGTATAAAAGGAAACCTAGGGCTCCCAAAAACGTGGCTAAGCATTCCATGGAGTATCTTGGACGTTTTTGGTGCCTCATCCCTCTCTATTTGTTCATCTTGTTGCTCATGGTGTTTGTGACTCCATTAGAGGTGCAACATTTGAGGCACTAAGCTTTCAGGAGTCAAGATCAAGAGGAATTGAGATTGTTATTGCTACATAACAATCAAGGTAATATCTAAACCATATTCTTATGTTAATATCGATTATCACATGCTAGATCGAGGATTTATGAGCTTTGGATGATTATTGCATGTTCATTAGACAAACTGGATCCAAAGCTTTAGGGTTTGCATGTACACCATAGGATTGATGTAGTGCCCAAAACCCATCAGTGGTATCAGAGCCTAGGCTGTTTGTTTAATGTATTTGATGCTTTACATAATTGTTCATAGGTGAACTCGTCGAGTTCACTGGGAACTCGACGAGTCCATCCCTAACTCGACGAGTTTGTAGGTCTGATTGTTGATTTTGCGGGATTTTGACCTGTTTTGGCTGTGGACAATTACCAAAAACGTTTTTAATTAATAAAATTTGATTTTTTGTGATTATCCTTACCAAAATAGAATGTAATTGTCAAATTTACCAAATAATCATTGCCTTATATGATAAACTTGATTATTTGAATTATTTGATTGGATTATCTTGCAAGAAATTAAATTAGGTCATATTTAGATAATCACCAATTATTTGATTAATTTTATTATTTGTAATTTTATCTAGATAGTTTTGAAAAGTTTCAAAAACTTTCCCTCAAGTTTTGGAATTAAATTTTTTTTTTGGTTAAAAGTTTAATTTTGAATATTTTAAATTCTAAAACCCTAGTTGTTTGAAAAGTTCAAATTACACCCTTATGGTTTTATTAAGTTAATTAAATGTATAATTAAAGGAGAGTTAATAAATCCATAATGAAATGGTTTATATTTAATTAAACTAAAATTATAATTTTATTAAATTAGACCACCTGGTATTTTGAAAAGTGTAAAATACACCTTTATACTATATATAAAATTAAAAGTCTAATATTATATATGTATGAGTAAAAAGTCAGTTTTACCGTTAGTAGGCCTCATTCACGAAGCTGGTCTCTAAGGGGTGTTTAAGGAAATTGCCTATAACATGGCGATTGAATTGGTATTCACTCTTACCCACCGCACTCTTGACTAGTGGAGGGTCGTTAGCCGAACGAGTAGGATACGACACAACCTTCCATTATAAGTATAATGAATACGAAGTAACTAAACACTTTTATAAATTCCCAAATCTTAGTTTCTTTAGGAAAAATGTGGAATTGGTGCTAATCCATGAAATTCCACATTGCACCTTGTTGGTCGTTAGTGGAGCATGTCTGGTTAACTGGCACACTAATATGGAACCAATGAAGGATGGAAATGGGTAGTTTGATGTTTATCATAGATTAATGGAGCGTGTGTGGTTAACCAGCACATTGATTAGGTGATTTGTAACATCGAGAGTACCAAGCTAATTTGCATGGTTATCCATAACTTGTTTGTGATCATCAGCATCCCAGTCACAAATGAAGGGCACAATCGAGATTTAAACATGAAATTGAAAAGTTCAATGAATCTCAAAAGATCTATGAGTTTCAATTCGTTTAAAACTTAAATTTCTTTTCGTTTTTCATGGTGGAAATTGGTAAATCATCATTTACCTACCTTCAAATGTTCTGCAATTTAGATTACGACATCCCTCTTCCAAATTGTAGAATATTGTGTTGGGTCCTAGCCTTAATATCTCATTTGGGTGTTTTATTAAGGACTCAATCAACTAACTTGAATTTTCTCCGGTTTTGTAGATGTCAAAGTATGACAACTATGGTCTTCCTGAATTCATTGGAAAAAGTTTTCCGCTAGAAGATGATGTTCCACGATTGGATTATGGAAATGGAAATCATTATTCAGTTCCTCCACCTCCTCTAATAATTCTCCCTGACCCACGTGATCAAAGACTTGAAAAGTTCAAGGTCACTCAAACCCTATTGGCTAAGAGACACGAAGATGGAATGCCTGTATGTGCTCATGTCTTGGATATGAAGTTGCATATTGATAGATTGGGAATGTTGGGTTTCGATGTCTCGAAAAAGTTGGCTGTTGACTTGGTTCTTCACTCACTTTCTGAATCATATGGTAAGTTCGTTAGAGAGTACTATATGATGGAACACGACGTAACCCTCACTGATTTGACTTATTTGCTTAATGTTGCTGAATTAGAAATGATTTGGCAAACTGATCGAGCAAATTTGTCTGGTAAATCAATATCCCAACCTTCTATGGGCAATGGCAACATTGGAAGTCGAGAAATGTTTTCTCTACGCAAGAGAAAGGTTGAGTCTGAGATAGTCTCGTGTATCATTCTAGAAGAATCCATATGTTTCTATTGCAAAAAGAGGGGCATTGGTTACGAAGCTTCCCTGACTGCCTGAGAGATCTAAGAGATGGGAGAGTCAAGATGAATGACTCTGCTTCAGGTAAAATCCACTATCTAACTCTATTAAGTTCCTATTTGGAGATTCTTAATACGTGATGTGATAAGATTGCATTTTAATGTGTTGTAGGATGGAAGAAAAGAAAGGAAGCTTAAAGGAAGATGCGTGTTGAGTCTCATCGCGAAGAAATGGATTTTGATCGCATAGTTCGATGATCGGATTTTTGAGCTACTACTTTTAGAGTTATGATAGATTGCTTAGGAATATGTAATAGCATGGTTTCATTTGAATTGCATTGTAAGGACAAGGTTTTCCGCACCTTTTATAAATAAAATAAATTTTGGTTTTATCTTATTTATATATTTCCTTGCAATGGCATGAATGAAAATTGATGTTTGGTGTATTTCTAATTTTACCAATGTTGAAATGGATGTGATTCTTAGTTATGTTATTTGTGGCAATGTCGAGAATTTACCAAATAAGGAAAGATTCTTGTCGCCCGAGTTTCAATTGGACAAAAACTTGGAATCATACAACTTGTATTGTATGATGAATGAGAACCTTCATATTTGGAAAATTAAGACTATTTCCTTGACAAAGAGTCAAGTGAAGGACTAGGAGAACTGGTACACAATGTTGTGCACTAGTCAAGTCCACCACAAAGATCGATAAGATTATTCATCATGATTTACTAAAAGTATAGTAAATGAGGTTATGCTTACAAGATTAAGTATAATTCTAAATCATTGAAAAGTTTCAATGAATGGCAGAACGAATAAGAATAATCAAATAGGCAAAAAAAACTAAAATTTTCTCCAATATGAAAAGATAGGAGAGTACTTTAGTATCATTTTTTATGATCATCTTTTTGATTATGAAACCATATCATAATTGATCCTCTAAGGATACCTTAGTGCACTAGTATGGCTAAGAAGAGGAATCGGAAATTGTTGAAATGGTTAAATCAAAAGGATGAGTCATATTTCATTATAAAATCAAGTCTTAGAGTCATACTTCAAGATTGTGACTTGAGTGACACATATTAAGAATTTTTAACACACTCATCAAATATGAAGTAGAAAAATGTTTTTCTTAATCTTACACGTTTGAAATTGGTAAATCATGACGTCTTGGATAAGAAAAAGACCAACTAAGACCAATTATGTGCAGTGCTTGTCCTGATAAGAATCCACACTGAATCTTGAATATTTGTTTGTCAATGTGACAACCGTCAAATTATGGTCAAGTAAAAGTCAATAAAGTTAACAAGTCAAACCGGTCAACTCAATTAACCCTTGTATACTAGGGTTTTACACTATGTTTCCTATTGTACAACACACTATCTTAATGCAAAGTATCACTTTGAATTTTCGCGTGTTTGGAAAAAAAATCTAAACCCTAATCAGGATAAGTGATGGAACTACTCGATAAAACATTAGTACATACCCTTCGGGGGCATTTAACACTCATATCAAGGCTTAATGGGTTTACAAAACTTGCATTGCGGAGCTAAACACTCGCAAGGGTCTCAAACAAGGTCTCTCTCAATCTTTCCCAAATCTCTCTTAGATCTCTCTCAACTTTTTGGTCAAACATCCGTACTATCCCAACCCCCCCCCCCTTGGTTGAAAATAACTCAAACTTAAAATAACCTTCCTGGTTTGGATCTCCTTTTAGAGAAATCCGAACAGGCTCGCTCCAGATACACTTGCATTTCGGAAATTTTTCCTCTCTGACTCGGAATTCCTGACTCCGGACCCTGGCTCGACTCCGGACTATCTAAGAAGAGTTGAGAAATCTCGCTTACTCCGGAATCCCTCCTAGCTCCAGAAAGTCTAGCAACTCCGGAAGGATTCGCACCAGCCGAGCTTCGTAGCCTCAGAAGACCAAGGCCAATCCAGAAGCTATTGACGCCGCACCTTCACTCCAGAATCGAGGATGGGCTTCGGAATTTTTATTTTGACTCTGGAAGTTGTAGTCTGACTTCGGAACTCCTCCGTTTTGCTCCGGAAATGACTTCTTGACTCCGGAAGTTGTAGTCTGACTTCGGAACTCCTCCATTTTGCTCCGGAAATGCCTGGAAATGCCTTATTGACTCTGGAAGTTGTAGTCTGACTTCGGAACTCCTCCATTTTGCTCCAGAAATGCCTTCTTGACTCCGAAACCCTCGCAAATCTGAACCCCATTTCGGATTTTTGACCATTTCGGACCTCTTAGTAATTTTAGGAGTATTGACGTCAGGAACACCCTCCAACTCGTAATTCTCATGGCTAAAACCCTCCAAACTCCTATTTTATGCCAACCTTGAAGAGTTAGAAACACCTTTTATGGCAGAAGGTCTAAGACTCATTATTTTATTCAAAAGGTAGTCATCCACTTTATGCCCCTATTCACACCTTACCATATCAAATCACTGTCCTTTTTATGCATATAACAACACTCTATCAGATTAACTTCCACAATATCCATTGAGACTCTATGTCCTTCACCTTCTCCCAAAAAGTCTCATTTTCTTTACCATAAACCCAAACACTCAAACACTCTTTCTCTATTCCCTTTTCTTCTCTCTGTAACTTAAACATTCCACTAGGCACGAATTCTTCCCTCACTCTTGGTAAGTTCTTCATTATTACTCTTAAAATATTCTACATCCTTTCACTCAAATCATTGGTTTCTTATAAAAATATCGTTTTATTTGTTCTTAGGACCTTCAATTCAATAAACATTCTCCAAGTGTTCTTGACTTAGAAACCCTCTCTCATCAGCATTCATCTAAGGAAATCACTCAAGGTGAATTCATACCCCCACATTTTCATGTTTTCTTTAGGTTTTAGAGGGGGAGAATACAAAACACCAAAAACCTAACTAAACTCAAACATTAGCTTTCAACAGGAAAGTTTAGTTCCACGGACTGTTTTGACCAACTTAAACTTAAAATATTTCAAAACTGTTTAGTATGAAAATAGTTCAAGTTTATACCTTTAAAATGACTACTTGCATATGTTCATACGATTTTCTACAATTTATGGTGATTTTTACAAAATTTTCTATCACTGTAGCTACGAATTTGGACCAGTCTGTGAATATGAACATTTTCACACAAGTTAGAGATTTCTAAAAATCATAATAAAAATTATGAACAAACTAGAAACATTTTCCAAACTCCTAGAGTTTACGGATTCAGTTTTTGACTTCTTATGATTTTTCTGTTATTTTTCTAAAACAGTGTAGAAAAGTTAAAAACTAGTTAACAGCTTACAACTTTCATAACACTTTGTAACAAATTGAGCAAAGTGTTTATCTTTGATGACTTCATATTTTACTTGTGTTTTTTGTGGAATCACATTCATATAACAGAAATTACTCACTGAAATGTAATAGTCCTTTGTCATTACAAACAATACAAGATGAAACATAATAAGTATAGTTATGTTTTGCTAAACTACGACTTACACTTGAAAAGGTTTTACACTCAATACAAACAAGTTTCATTTACCACACGATAAACTATAATAGGTATAGTTTATGGATTTAACATTACAAGTATACTATATGAAATGGGGGTTCAATCCCACCACAGAAAAGGTTTTAGACTCACACTACACGTAAACTCATTATCGTAATCTGTGAGACTAGTCTTCATTGGACTCTTAGAGTACGGGTTAAAATGTCTATTAGTTATAACCAAAGTCTCTTGTAGGGGGAGCGTGATAATTATGTATAGATCTATATTGGGATTGACAACCCACCCCCATTGCTAATTGCAACAGCCCAACCGGCCAGTCGGGGGTGACAAATGTCATAACAGTTCCGACGCCTGAAGAACGTCGCAGCAGGTCTACTCTGTCATACTATGGTTATAGCGACTCACATAGGGAGATAACGACACATATAGTTTACGGGAACTTCTACTTTAAAAAGGGTTTTATCTATTTAAAACTACACACATCATTACAAGCACAAATCATATACGTATTCTCGGTCTTGGGATTTAAGACTACATAACATTTTATAAGGAAATCAATAAAACAGGTAACTACCAGCTTTTGAGGATGGGACGCTACGGCGTTAGGGATAACATTTTTCCATTATATTTTAATCGATTTTGAAACATGTAAATTTGTGTAATCATGTAACTTTCTCGATTAATATTTATAATGGTTGTATTTACTTTGAGCACTATTATACTCGTTGTTGTGATACTATACATGAATTCCTCCACCCCTAGACGTTTCCGCCATCATTGGTTCGGGGGTGTTACAGATTGGTATCAGAGTATTGTTTATAGTAAACTTAGTATATCAAACCATAAAAGATATACAAAGTATAAACACAATTGGACTAAGATTCTCTGATTAAACCATTTTCATACAATTATACTTTTAAAAATAAAATATTATTTTTATAAAAAGTATAAGTTCATACATGCATGCCGGTATAGTGGCACATCTAGGAAAAATCACGAAAAATAAAAATGGATGAGCTGTACACTAACATTATGTCTTGGGATATGTAATCAAGTCTAGGAGGAATATAGCCTGATCAACTATATTCGTCTGAGAAGTGACTAGCATATGTCGGGGGATAGTAGTAGTGGGCAACAAGTCTATTAACCTACCAACACTTATATAGGAACTACAATTAGAATCAAACAAAATGTTTAAAATATTATAGGAGTATTTTATGTTACTAAAGTACAATATATCTAGATTCATTATGTGCCTCTTACACCCTATTCTCGTACATACGTCATGGTAGGATTTCATCTACTCGGAGACCCTTACTTTCCAAATCAAGGAAACAGTGGTTGGATAGAAGAAGACCTAAAGAATTACTCGAGGAGGAACCCGAGGAAGACCCCGAAGAAGAAGGAGAAGTTGACGAGGAAGAAATCGAAGAAGAAATGGAGGAAAAAGAAGATGAGGAGGAACCGGAGGAGGAACCGAAGGTCATCAACCCTCCTTACATATCCAGGGTTCCCGCGAACATATTTGGTTACAACAGACTTAAGCCCCGTAGGGCAACCAAAATCGAAAGGTGGAGTCGCCAACAGCGATAACGATCACTGTTTGGCGATTAGCGAGGTTACTACGACCTCAACCACGAAGGACCAGCTAACAAGGCCCTCCCAGTCATGATCGAACACATCACGAACTTGGGAAATCAGAACAGGGAAACTGCCAACCGTGTTCAGGAACTGAGTGTCGCTGCAGAAATTGCCAACGTGCACACTCGCAACTTGGAAAGAGACCACTATCCCAGGGACCAACTCATGGAGGACGTTGCCACCGCATGGGTAGAGGCAAGGGAATATCGGGAAAGGCACCTAGCTCTCGAGACCACTATCCTATTAAGCCTCGTTATGAGTGTTATACGTCCCGGGAGGGTATGTAACAGTGTTTTTATCGAGTAGTTCCATCACTTACCCTAATTAGGGTTTATAGTTTCTGAACACATGAAACTTCCAAGCGATACTTTGTATTAACATAGCGAGTTGTACAACATTAAACATAATGTAAAACCTAATATACTAGGGTTAGCAGTTGACCGGTTTGACTTATTGACTTCTATTTGACTTTGACTTGAGTAGAAATTGACGGTTGTCACAAAAACCCTCCAAACTCCTATTTTGTGCCAACCTTGAAGAGTTAGAAACACCTTTTATGGCAGAAGGTCTAAGACTCATTATTTTATTCAAAAGGTAGTCATCCACTTTATGGCCCTATTCACACCTTACCATATCAAATCACTATCCTTTTTATGCATATACCAACACTCTATCAGATTGACTTCCACAATATCCATTTGAGACTCTATGTCCTTCACCTTCTCCCAAAAAGTCACATTTTCTTTACCATAAACCCAAACACTCTTTCTCTCTTCCCTTTTCTTCTCTCTGTAACTTAAACTTTCCACATGTCACAAATTCTTCCCCACTCTTGGTAAGATCTTCATTATTACTCTTAAAATATTCTACATCCTTTCACTCAAATCATGGGGTTCTTATACAAATATCGTTATCTTTGTTCTTAGGACCTTCAAGTCCATAAACATTCTCCAAGTCTTCTTGACTTAGAAACCCTCTCTCATCAGCATTCATCTAAGGAAATCACTCAAGGTGAGTTCATACCCCCATATTTTCATGTTTTCATCAGGTTTTAAGGGGGGGGGGGGAGGAAATACAAGTTAAAACACCAAAAACCTAACTAAACTCAAACATTAATTTTCAACAGGAAAGTTTAGTTCCATTCACAGACTATTTTAACCAACTTACACTTGAAATATTTCAAAACTGTTTTGTATGCAATTAGTTCTAGTTTATACCTTTAAAATGACTACTTGCACAAGTTCATACGATTTTTATACAATTTATGGTGATTTTTACAAAACTGTCTATCACTGTAGCTACGAATTCGGACCAGTCTGTGACTATAAACGTTTTCACACAAGTTAGAGACTTCTAAAAATCATAATAAAAATTATGAACAAACTAGAAAGATTTTCCAAACTCTCAGAGTTTACTAATTTAGTTTTTGACTTCTTCTGTGATTTTTCTAAAACAGTGCAGAAAAGTTAAAAACTAGTTAACAGCTTACAACTTTCATAACTACTTGTGTTTTCTGTGGAATCAAATTTATATAACAGAAATTACTCACTGAAATGTAAGAGTCCTTTGTCATTACAAAAAATACAAGATGAAACATAATAAGTATAATTATGTTTTGCTAAACTACGACTTACACAGAAAAGGTTTTACACTCAATACAAACAGGTTTCATTTACTACACGATAAACTATAATAGTTATAGTTTATGGATTTCACATTACAAGTATACTACACGAAATGGGGGGTTCAATCCCACCACAAAAAAGGTTGTACACTCACACTACACGTAAACTCGTTATCATAATTTGTGAGACTAGTCTTCATTGTACTCTTAGAATACGGGTTAAAATGCATGTTAGTTATAACCAAAGTCTCCTTTAGGGAGAGCGTGATAATTGTGTATAGATCTATATTGGGATTGACAATGCACACCCATTGCTGATTGCAACAGCCCGACTGGCCAGTCGGGGGTGACAAATGTCATAACAGTTCCGACGCCTGAAGAACGTCGCAGCAGGTCTACTCTGTCATACTATGGTTATAGCGACTCACATAGGGAGATAACGACACATATAGTTTACGGGAACTTCTACTTTAAAAAGGGTTTTATCTATTTAAAACTACACACATCATTACAAGTATGAATCATATACGTACTCTCGGTCTTGGGATTTAAAACTACATAACATTTTATAAGGAAATCAACAAAACAGGTAACTACCAGCTTTTGAGGATGGGACGCTACAACGTTAGGGAAAACATTTTGCCATTGTATTGTAATCGATTTTGAAACATGTAAACTTGTGTAATCATGTAACTTTCTCGATTAATATTTATAATGGTTGTATTTAATTTGATCACTACTATACTCGTTGTTGTGATACTATACGTAAAGTCCTCCACCCCCGGACGTTTCTGCCATCCTTGGTTCGGGGGTGGAAATGGTTCTTGACAAAGGAATCTTATATGTCAAGAGGTCAGTGGGAGTCTAAATGATCTTGAAATGTTTCAAGAACTAATCAAGAGTAAACCTATCATTAAACACTAGCACACGACTTGGGGTTTGTAACCTATCGTGTTGACATATTCTTGGTTTCTATGCCATTGCAGTAGAGTTAATTATGCATATGTGTTCTGTGGGTTCTCAATACAATACATGAAGGAAAGCACCTTGTTCAATGAATGTACATTGACTAGAATAGGTGAGCTGCTAAATAACTTGGAAGCAATGGTGGGAGCCCTTGATGGCAAGAAATTAAGAATGAACAAGTTCTGTCCATATGAGTTTGGATTTGTCACAAACATTGTCTTATGATGATGGTTATGAAAAATTCACATGGATAGGAACACATACACCGTAAAATCTAAGTGTCATAAGGTTTCTCTCCGTTTCATGAAAATGATTGTGAGGAAACGCTTTCACTAAGAGAGATTTTAAGAAGATAGCGATTGTGTAAATTGTATTCTCAAATTCGATTATGATTACCACATCCATCTTCATAGTTCGAATTGTGAGATTTGGCGATTAGTCTAAACATTTGAGACTTAGTAATATAAGTTCTGAATTAGTTTAGACACACATATGAGCTATCTAAGGAAAGGTGTATCAGGTTGAGAATCTTACATAAAGGCTTATCGAAGCATATCATATTAGAAATATGAACTTTAGAAGTAAATAAGTATTACTTTCTAGAAGTCCAACTGTTTTCTGAATACATGTCAAAGCTAGCGGGAGCATAATTGTTATGCTAGTATGGATATAATCATCATGTTAGTGGGAGCATGATTATTATTTTAAAGTATTGCAAGTTAGCAATATTAATTATAGAAAACAAAATTTTCACCTTGCAAAGTTGCAAGGGTTGAAAAGTTGTTTTGCGATAATTGAGGGAGAGAATATTGTACTTCGTTTCAAAATTTAAAAACATAGATCGAGAAATTTTAATCAAATTTAGTGGAGGATATATATATATATATATATATATTATTTACGTTCTCAAAATTCAATTATGATTACAACATCTGTCTTCATAGTTCGAATTGTGAGAACATGTCAAATAGAAATATTATAGCAAGAAACTGGTAAAGTATCATGTTTTTCCGTTATGAATCGTGTCCTATACACTTCGGGTATAGGATCGATTGCATTGTCTGTAATATTTGACAGTTCTAAAGTTTTCCAAATGCCTAGGGCATTAAGATGGAAAAAAGGACTAGAATCGGATTTGACTAAAATAATTAAACAACTGTCAAGGACAATCTAAGGTTCACCAATGATTGGTCACTTGTGAGCAGTTGGAACTATAGTAATGAACGGACCATATTGACATTATTATGAATAAATAAGACTGTATTTAGAATGAGCTGTCATATTGGAAATATGGAAATGTTTCCATTCCGGGAGTTAGATATTGAGAATCAATGTCTAGATTAGAAACTTTTATGCAAAAAGGATGTTCAAAGGAATGTACTTTGAATGTTCTATGGAATTGTCTTGCAACAATATCTAATCGATCACTTTGTAATTTCATTCGCAAAGTCTTGGTGACGTTGGCGCTATGACACTACGAAAGGATCGGTGCATAAAATATTAGAATCTAACATATTCTAGTAGTGATGAGAATTTTGTATTCTTACGCTACTGATAAGGATTAGGAATTATGAAATGAGCATCATTGGAAATGTTTCAATTGATCTATTTCACAAAGTAAGGACCATAGGTAAACATAGTGTGCATGCTTGGTGCATGGGACAATTGTTTTTTATAATTCAAGTAATAAGTTGATTACCCGTAACAGCAAATAATGAGTAATCAATATTGTGATTAAATAAAGGAGTCTTATTTATACTCAAAAGTTTGGGACCATATAGGATTAGTATTATTCTTGTGATTCACTTTGCATGTTTTGACTTCCCGAATAATAAGATTATTCAAACCCTCCATAGTCGCTCATGCTTTGGAAGTAGGTATGAAATAATACTATCATGAATCTGACTGTAGTATGTCTAAAGCATTTTAGACATAGCAAAAGTTTGTTGCAGGGTTCATGATTGCTCCTATAAGATTAGAGTATTGGATTAAACATACGCTCACTTGAATTACTTCATGGATTTTATCATGAGTGATTGGTGAGATGATAATATCTTATATTCTTGAAACCAAGATGTATGAGTTGTATTCTGCAAGTCGGCTACACATTGATAATATGTAAACACTCCAGTAACTTGATGTTATAAAACATATTGTTGTGTGTGATTTGATGAGTAGGTATAAGCGAACATTCGAGTCGAATTTTATCTATTCCTTTTACCTAAAGTGGGATAAAAGCGATATCTGTGGGCCCCTCGATGATTTAGTGATGACACCCTAAGCACTTGGCGAAGCCAGGACTAAGTTGATGTGTTCAACTGTAGTATGTTGTCAGTCGTCATAAATCGGAGGTCGGGAAACAAAATATAGACAGAGAGAATGATTAAAATCCATGTCTCAGTCTATTCGATATCTAGAATTGAGGAATATATGATTCCTTATCTAAATGACGCGTTACTCATTAGATCAGAGTTGACAGCAACTTTTGAAAGCTACGATTTCTGATCAGGTTCTGTAGTCATATGCAAAATAGTTATTAGACTTATCCAAGTGGGAGACTGTTGGATTAGGTGTCTAAGCCCATAACTATTTTGGTATGTACTTGACCTGATTATGAGCATGTTCCTTTTGGGTTGCCTTCACCATAGCAACTGATAGGATAAATTAAGGAGAAAGAGGATTAATTATGATTTATTAATATATTATGTGAATAATATATTAAAGGAGAAATCATATTGTTTAATTAATATTAGTCAAGAATTAATTAAGAATTAATTTTGTGGCTAAAAGAGATTAATTAAACTTGGGGGACTAATATTGTAATTATAAGATAATTACATTGTGGGCTATGGATTCCCAATAGAAAGGGGATTGGACGAAATCTATGGGAAGCCCATAAGGATTACGTTCAAGGGATTTCTAAAGGGACTCCATGGGTTGTTTAAGGCCTAAGTAGAGAATTAGGGTTTCACCCAAAACCCTAGCAACCCACACAAGTATAAAAGGAACCCTAGGGCTCCCAAAAACATGGCTATGCATTCCTTGGAGTATCTTGGATGTTTTGGTGCCTCCTTCCTCACTCCTTGTTCATATTGTTGCTCATGGTGTTTGTAAATCCATTAGAGGTGCAACATTTGAGGCACTAAGCTTTCAAGAGTCTAGATCAAGAGGAATTGAGATTGTTATCGCTACATAACAATGAAGGTAGTATCTAAACCATGTTCTTATGTTAATATCGACTATCACATGCTAAATCTAGGGTTTATGAGCTTTGGATGACTATTGCATGTTCATTAGACAAACTAGATCCAAATCTTTAGGGTTTGCATGTACACCATAGGATTGATGTAGTGCCCAAAATCTATCAGATATTGCGTTCACAAATCAATAGTTGTTCATTGTTCACATTTAAAAACAAATTTCGTCTAAATAGAATCATATATGATTTATATGTATATATTCATTTTGCATTTTGGATTCAATATTTATTATCGTGTATTTAATCACACGTGATTATATGTGATTAGATACATAAGAAAATTATTGAATCGAAAATTTGAAAACGAATCTTGTCTATTTAAATAATATGTGATTAGATACATATAATCACATATGATTATAAGTATTTAATCACATATGATTTATATGATTAAATACGTATAATCACATATATTTTATGTGATTAAGTACATATAATCACAGATAATTTATGTAATTATATTTATTTAAACATGTGAGAACAACAAATGAATCACAAATGATTTATGTGGACTCGTTTCGTTCCATAATGTTTGCGGTCGTAAACTCACAACCGCAAACTTATGACCGCAAACTAATCCATTCAAAACCCATTGGCTGTAAACTCCTTGGCTGACTCGTCGAGTTGATTAAAGAACTTGGTGAGTTCCTTTAGTCCTTCTTGTTCACGACCTTTTCCTGTGGGATCTAGAGTCCCAAACTTCAGATCTAGCCTTCCTTAGTGTAGATGTCATGTAAAGTTGCAAACTTTACGTGGATACAAGGCTTCACATGGCCATAACACCAAAACTAGCCCTCACACAAGATTTTACTGCATGGGAAAGGATTAAACTGCCTAAAGGAGACAACTTTAATCCATTAGGGACCTAAAGAGGTCTAGATCTAGAACCATATACTTGTGATAAGTCCAGATCGACTATGACTCTATTTTGCACCAAAAATGGCCATCTACTTCCAAGAAGAAGGATCTAAGTAACTAAAGCTCAAGGTAATGACTTTATACCTCAAGATGGTGGCCAAAATAGTGTAGATGCCGGATCTACTTCTCCTCTCCTTGCTCCTTCTTCGTCAAGCTCTAAAATCCTTCACAAACCACCCAAAATCACACACAACTCTCGTTACTCTTACTCAAGAGTGTTCACGGCCACAGACTGCTTTTTGAAGGGAGATAGGGTGCTAGGGGAGGTTACAAGGGCATCTAATGACCTTTATGTAGGGGGAAGATCCCAAAATTAGGGTTCCTTCTCTACAGCTCCAACTCGTCGATTCGGACCTTCCGACTCGTCGAGTTGGTCCCGATCCGCATCCAAGAATAAATTCCCTTACTCGACGATTTGTACTCTCAACTCGTCGAGTTCATGCACCAAAAACCCTAAAAATAACAAAATCAACTAATACCTGGAACAGGTGTTACAAGTTGGTTTGTGGTGGTTGTAGGTAGCGGTGGTGATGGTTATGGGTTGGTATACGTGGTGGATAGTGGTGGTGAAGGGTGGTGAGGGTGACAGGTGGGGTGGTGGATGGTAGTGGTGTTGATGCATGGGTAATGGCATATAGCGGTGGTGAGTGGTGATTTTTGGCAGAGGTGGTGATTTTTGGCAGAGGTGGTGATGGATGGTGGTGGTAAGTGGCGAGTAGTGATGGTGGTGGTGGTAAGTGGCGAGTAGTGATGGTGGTGGTGGTGGTGTTAGGTATGGATGGTAGTAATAATAATGGGTGGTGGAGGCGGGTGGTGATGGTAGGTTGTGGTGACGGGTGGTAGTGATTGGGGGATAATGGTGGTTGGTGGTGACGGGTGGTGGTTTTTGTAGGTGGGGGTAGGCCTTGTAGCGGCGGGTAGTGATGATGGGTGGTCGAGGTGGGGTGGTGGTGATGGATGGTAGTGATGGGTGGGTGGTTGTGGATGGTATTGATAGTGATGGGTGGTGGTTTTGGTGGGTGGTGGGTGCATTTGGGTGGTAGTGGTGATGGGTGGTGGAGGTGGGTGGTGATGACGGGTGGTGGTGGTTGGGTGGTGATGATGGTGGGTGGTTGTGGTGGTGGTGGGTGATGGGTGGTGGTTGTAGTGGGTGGGTGGTGGCGGCGGGTGGTGGGTAGTGATGGGTGGTTGGTGGTGGTGGGTAGTGATGGGTGGTGATGGTGGGTGGTGGTGGAGGATGGTTGTGATGGGTGGTAAGTAGTGGTGGTAGGTGGTGTTGGTTGGGTGATGATGATGGGTGATGGAGGTGGACGGTAGTGGCGGGTGGTGGTGCTTGGGTGGTGATGGTAGTGACAGGTGATGGTTGGTAGTGATGGTGATGGTGGGTGTTGGGTGGTGGTTGTGGTGAGTAGGTGGGTGGTGGCAAGTGGTGGTGGGTGGTGGGCAGTGATGGGTGTTAGGTGGTGGTGAGTAGTGATAGGTGGTGGTGGTAGGTGGTGGTGGGGGTGGTGGTGATGGGTGGTGTAGGTGGGTGGTGGTGGTTGGGTGGTGATATTGGGTGGTGATGGTGGTGGCAGGTGGTGGTTGGTGGTGGTGGTGGCAAGTGGTGGGGTGGTGGCGGCGGCGGGTGGTGGTGGTTGGTGGTGGTTGGTAGTGAGGGGTGGTGGGTGGTGGCTAGTGGTGGTGATGGGTGGTAGGTAGTGGTGGTGGGTGGTGTTGGTTGGGTGGTGAGTGGTGTTAGTTAGTGGGATTTTTAATTGTTTATAACTATTTTTTGATTTATATGAATATTATTTTATAATTTTAATTAAAAAAAAATTGTGATCAAAATCTATTCTCAAATGTTTTCACGATAAAAAATATTCTTGATTGAACGCTCTCATATATATATATATATATATATATATATATATATATATATATATATATATATATATATATATATATATATAGGTAGAGCTTCATTTGAGACCACCTATATTTTGTGAGACATGTAGACCAAATCTTAGCCTTTGATCAAAACTAATCTTGTAGCTCATAAGAAAAACGAATTAACACTAGTTAATCTAACTGATTCGTTAATTAGGGGTAGATTAGTCAGTAGGTTAAATTCAGATCTTATATAATGTTAGTATCATCGTCACATCATTATGAAATTATCTCATCTGCTTCGATTCTTCTACCAAGACACTCGTTGGATCAACATTCCTTGTTCTTGAATTCAATCATATCGATCTTCTATCTCCAGTTTTATCTTCTTTTAACCGATAATCAATTAAACGTGAGTTGTAATCTTAAAACCGAAAGACCAAAATGTACAAGTATTTTCCATACTTAAAGTAATTCATACAAGTTTAACTTGACATCAACTCGTTTAATTGAAAGAAAAATACGTAAATCTTATGTTTTCTTAGTACCCCATGTGAGTTATTATAATCATGCTATGGCCCAGTCGGCCTTGTACGCGACGTTCTTCAGGCGTCGGAATGTTAATGACACTTGTCACCCCTAGCCTGCCGGCCGAGCTGTTGCAAGAAGCTTGGGTGTGGGTTTGTCAGACCCAATATAGATCTATACACAACTATCACGCTCTCCCTACAAGAGACTCTGGTTACAATTACAGGACTTTTAATGCGCTACTTTAAAAGTAACGTGAAGCAAATGTCTCACAAATTTATTCATTAACATATTTACGTAAAGTGAACTGAAAACCCTTTTTTATAGAAATGAACCCTCCTATGGTGTGATGTAAATGAAACATAAACTATACCTATTATAGTTGATCATAATTGTTTGTAATGTATATGAAACATAAACTATACCTATTATAGTTTATCAAAATGTTTGTAACGTATAGTAAATCTTTTATGTGTAAGTAGAATGTATCGCAAAACATAACTATATTTATTATGTTTCATCATGTACTGTTTGTAATGATAAAGGACTCTTACAATTCAGTGAATATTTTCTGTTATATAATTATATCACAACAGAAAACACATAAAAAATAAGAAGTTGTCAAAGATTGACACTTTGCTCAACATGTTATAAAGTGTTATGAAAGTTGTAAGCTGTTAACTCGTTTTTAATATTTCTACATTGTTTTAGAAAAATCACAGAAAAATCATACGAAGTCAAAAACTGAATCCGTAAACTCCAAGAGTTTAGAAAATGTCTCTAGTTTTTTCATAAATTTTATTATGATTTTTAGATGTTTCTAACTCGTGTGAACACGTTCATATTCACAGACTGGTCCGAATTCGTAGTTACAGTGATAGGCAGTTTTGTAAAAATCACCATAAATTGTAGAAACATCGTGTGAATATGTGTAAGTAGTCATTTTAAAGGTATAAACCTGAGCTATTTGCACTTAGTACAGTTTTAAAAAAAAATGTTTAAGGTGTCCAAAACAGTCCGTGAATGGAACTAAACTTTACTGTGGAAAGCTGATGTTTGAATTTAGTTAAGTTTTTGGTAATTTAGCTTGTATTATCCCCCTAAAACTTGAAGAAAACATGAAAATGTGGGGTATGAACTCACCTTGAGTGAGTCCCTGAGATGAATGTGGAAGAAGAGAGGTTTCCAAGTCAAGAACACTTGGGAAGTGCTTGAAGATTTAAAGATCCTAGGCACAAATATGACGATATATTGTGTAAGAGATTCATGATTTGAGTGGAGAAGTATTGAGTATTCAAGTGTAGGATGAAGTTACTTACCAAGTTTAGAGGAGAATGCTCAAGAACAACCTTGAATTTTGAGTTTAGAGAGAGAAAGTAAGAGAGAGAAATGGGTTTGCCTTTTGGTGAAAGAGTGAGAAATGTGGGAGGAGAGATAAGGATTTTCCCAGATCTTTTATCAAGATAACTTGCTGGAAAAGAGTGTGAGAGGATAATTAGTGGACTAGATAGGGATGAATAGTGACTGAGGGTGGTCATAGAGTGGGTGTGGAGGATAGCTTGTGTCATAGCTTTATGGCAAAGTCAACACTCCACCTCAATATCTTACCCAAAAGATATTATTCTTGGACAATGATTTCCCTCAAAATGTGATTAAATTATGAACATTTGGGGTCTCATAAGCCAAAATATGAGTGTGGGTGAAAATCCCACGTTAAAATCATGAAACACGAGCTTAAAACACGAAAAGGATCGACAACCGGGAAAAGAAGGCGAATTCTGAAGTCTGAGGCGAGGGTTCGATCCTCGGGTGCTTAGAACCGAATGCATGTTCAGTTTATGGGTTAGGAACCAAAAGCTGGCTGATCCGAGAAATTTTGCAGGCGAGAGTGCTGGGTGGGAAGCGAAGGCGAAGTCAGGCGAGAAGCGAAGGCGATGTGGGTTTCGGACCGAAGGGAAGGTTCGGTTCCCTGGGGCTCGTTTCGGTCTTCTGGAGTTTCGGTCCTAGTGGTTCAGTTATTATTGTTGGCTTCGGCTCTTAGGGTTTCGCCTCTTATGGTTTCGCTTCTTAGGGCTTCGCTTCTAAGAGGTTTGGTTCCATTAGGGTTTCAGTCCTATAGGGTTGATTTACCAATAAACTTCCCGTTTTGCGCGTTTTTTTTACTAAGTTAAGGGTCGGGATGCCCCGAATGATTATAAAAAGTTGAGGGAGGTTATGAGAGAGATTTGGGAGAGATTTGAGATAAAGAGAGATAGAGCGAGAGAGATTGAGAGAGACTTTGTTTGTGACCTTTGCGAGTGTTTAGCTTCGAAATGCAAGGTTTGTAAACCTCATTAAGCCTCGTTATGAGTGTTATACGTCCCTGTAGGGTATAAATAACGTTTTATCGAGTAGTTCCATCACTTACCCTGATTAGGGTTTAGATCTTCTGACACGTGAAGACTTAAAGTGATACTTTGCATAAAGATAGTGTGTTGTACAATAGTAAACACGATGTAAACCCTAATATACAAGGGTTAATTGAGTTGACCGTTTGACTTGTTGACTTTATTTGACTTTGACTTGACCAGAAATTGACAGTTGTCACATCATCCCCCCGTTAGAAGGACTTTCGTCCCGAAATTAGCACTTTGACCGGGACTTCGAGGGTTGGGGAAAGAAGTGGGTATTTTTTTTTCATCTAGTCTTCACGTTCCCAGGTGAACTCGGGTCCTCGTTTTTCGTTCCAACAGACCTTCACAATAGGGATGCGACTTTGATTTCGTTCTTTTGATCTTTCGATCCGTGATTTCTATTGGTTTTTCCACGAAGTGGAGACTTTCGTCGAACAATTACTTCTTTAGTTTGACACATGGAATGTAGGGTGTACATTTTTGAGTTCTTGCGATATTCGAAGTTTGTATGCTATCGGGCCCACCCTATCGAGGATCCCGAACAGCCCGATATACCTTAGATTCAATTTCCTACGTTTACTGAAACGTATCAAGCCTTCCCAGGCCGAGACTTCTAATAGTACTCGATCTCCGACCTGGGATTTCAAAGGCTTTTGCCGGTTGTCCGCATAGCTCATTGTCTGTCTCTGGGAGCCTTTAGTTACCCTCGGATGTGGTCAATCTTCTATGTAGCTTCTCTTATGGTTTTTGGGCCAGTGGGGGTGCTATTAATGACTTGTCCCTAAACTCACAATGTGACACCTACTTCGTCCCAGCACAGAGGGGATCTGTACTTGCGGCCATAGGGAGCTTCAAATGGAGCGACCTCGATGTTAGGGTGATAGCTGTCGTTGTATAAAATTTAATGAACGGTAAGTGGGTATCCCACTCTTTTACCGAAGTCAATCACAGAAGCTCTTGGCATATCTCAAATGTTTGAATAGCTCTTTCCCTCCGTCCGTCGGTTTGTAGGTGGTAGGCCGCACTCTTGTCTAGCCTAGTCCCCATAAGGACTACAAGACTAGCGAAATGAATCTAATATCTCTGTCAGAGATATTGGATATTGACACACCATGCAGTCGTACAATCTCTTTGATGTACGTTCTATTCAATTTCTTTATCTTGTCGGTTTCTTTGTTTGGTAGGAAATGCGCGGTAACTTAGGTATGAAGTCCATGGTTAACCGCTCACACTTCCTTTCGGGTATCCCAGATTGTTGTAGGAAACTCAAAGGCTTCTATCATTCTATCTTAATCTTGGCATAAGTCGGGTGCTTGCCCACATATGTAGCGACACCAGCTTTTCCATTCGGCCACCGATATCATCCTTTGAGGTCCAGATTCCTCTTGTCTGAGCCCGGATGAACGGAGTAGCGAGTTCCTGTGTGCTTCGTTTATGATGACGTCTCCGAATCTACCAACTTCGGCGTCCAGATCTGGTTCATGGAATAACGTGCCCTGTTGCTCTTGCCTTCTATGTCCTTATGATCGGTGAAGATTGTACATTTCGTGTCGTAGAGATAGTGCCTCCAGGTCTCTAGGGTGACTACCACTGCTCCTAATCCAAGGTCATGAGTGATCTAGTCGACCCCGTACGTCCTTAGCTGTCCCAAGGCGTAGGCGATGACCTTTTCTTGTTGCATTAATACGTATCATATGCCCTGTTTTGATGCGTCGCTTTAGGCTACAACGTCTTTAGTTCTTTTTGGTAGAGATAAAATCGGGGCTTCATACAGGGCCTGTGTTAGTTTTCGGAACGTGGTTCCTTACTTCTCCCTCTAAGTGAATGTTGGTCCTTGATTGTAGCTCCAGCGGGTCCTCACCATTGCGTTTGCTGCTTAGATGGGTAGGGAGTGAATAGGTTCGGTTTATATGACTAGGTTCTTTCGAATGGTAAAATGTTCATGTGCAGTCCCGGGAAGCTTTGTCTCATAGTTCGGGTAGGATTCATATCGGGTCCATCTGTCATTACCTCGTGCATACCGGTCGTATGTAATTAAGATTGGTAAAACAGTTGGATGGGTGACCCTACCCCGAGTCCACAACCAGAAAAGGAACCAAACCTCTTAGAAGCGAAACCGTAAGAGGCGAAACCCTAAGAGCCGAAGCCAACAATAATAACAGAACCACTAGGACCGAAACTCTAGAAGACCGAAACAAGCCCCAGCGAACCGAACCTTCCCTTTGGTCCGAAACCCACATCGCCTTCGCTTCTAGCCTGACTTCGACTTCGCTTCCCACCCAGCACTCTCGCCTGCGAAATTTCTCGGATTAGCCAGCTATCAGTTCCCAACCCATAGACCGAACATACCTTCGGTTCTAAGCACCCGAGGACCGAACCCTCGCCTCAGACTTCGAAATTGCCTTCTTTTCCCAGTTTTCGATCCTTTTCATGTTTTAAGCTCGTTTTTCATGATTTTGACATGGGATTTTCACCCAAACTCATATTTCGATCCCGCCCAGCACGTAACAATAAATATGGAAGAGCTGCTATTGACCGAGTCATGCAGGTTGATGCTGCTACTGGAATCAACAACGTTCACATCCGCAACCTAGAAGACAGTCATTATGTGACAAGGGATCGTACTAATTTTTTGCTGAGAGAATTAGCGGCATCCCAAGCTGAAGTTACAGAACTGCGAGAACAACAAATAACACAAGAAAGGCGTATATACGAAATAGAACGTCGGTTAACCAAATCCAGGGCTGGATCTAGTAGGAAGTAGATCATACTCTACTCATTCACTACTTACTCTTTTGGTTATAATCTAAGTCTTTAGATATGTTCTAGGGTTATTTTTCATGTTTTAAAGTACGACCGCGAAAATTTCATTTTCGATAGGTCAGTTTGATGTCGATTTTTCCCAGTATTGTGGTATATTGTAGACCTGCTTTAAGGTCAAAATTCCCAAACTCTATATACTTAATATGCCAATATAATCGTCAAGCATTTTCATACTCTTTGAAAAATAACCACTCAAATTCATAATATCATATTGGAAGTTGTACTTGGAGTAGAATTCTATTGTCGATTCTTTACAAAATTCATATTGAACAAAGTGTTTTGGTTCAGAGATATCAAATTCATGTTCATTTTT
Organism: Lactuca serriola; assembly: GCF_051521515.1. Classification (NCBI taxonomy): domain Eukaryota; kingdom Viridiplantae; phylum Streptophyta; class Magnoliopsida; order Asterales; family Asteraceae; genus Lactuca; species Lactuca serriola. The sequence goes on along the minus strand of NC_136409.1, from coordinate 113,363,887 downwards.
GATATCTGACTGTCACTTCATCTGTTAATTATTATAGTGAAAGATGCCTCCACGGAGAAACCCAAGGCGTGTCAATGTTAATGAAGCGCCAACACCACCACTGCCACCACCTCCTCAATTTGACGCTGTCATGTTTCAGGCGGTGGTCACTGCAACTGTTGCAGTTGCTATGTCACATATAAACACCACTGTTGCAAGTGGATCAGGGAGTGGCGCACACCCCTCCAATCAATGTGAAAGTCCCAGGCACCATCGGGAGTGTACCTACAAGTACTTTACAAAATGCCAAACTTAGGACCTTTAACGGGACTAAGGGGTTATGGCTTTAAGATAATGGATTGAGAAAATAGAGGCAGTCTTTGAAATATGCTCCTTCCTTGAAGGTAGCAAGGTTAAATTCGTTGCCTGTACCTTTTCTGATAGATCCCTAACATGGTGGAATGACCATTTTAAGTCACTGAATCTAGTAGTGGCTAACTCGATAAGTTGGGAGAAGCTGAAGTCAATGCTGATGTGGGAGTACTGCCCGCGGGGTGAAATACAAAAGCTCGACCACGAGATTTTGGGGTCTTACTATGGTTGGTTCAGACATAGCAACCTACACTAATAGGTTCAGCGACTTAGCGATCCTATGTCCGGATATCGTTGCTCTGGGGAGCAAAAAGATTGAAATATACATTTGGGGGCTGTCACCTCAGATTCAGGGAAGTATTATTACTTCTAGGCCTGTTACCTTTGACAATGCCAAAGAGCTGGCACAGTCACTTATTGACCATGGAGCCTGTCAAAACTTATTGGTTCTTGCTCCAGAAAAACCCAAAGGAAACAACAGTAACAATAATAACAACAACAACAACAAGAAAACCTGGAATAAAAGGAAGGGCCAATTTTCTTAAGAACCCTCGAAAAAGCAACAGTTAGTGGCATTCCATGCTGCTAATGTACCTGCTGCTGTTCCTGCTAACCCCACACCAGCTAAGCATTATGCTGGTAATCTCCATAATGCAACAAGTGTAATTTCCACCACAACGAAAATTGTCGAGAAATACACTGTTGGAACTGCAACAGAAAAGGGCATACTACCTGATTTTGTAAATCACCACCCCAAACATTTAACCAAGTACCTGCTACTGGAGTAGGTCAAGCGTGTTATGAATGCGGCGAAGTTGTAAATTTCAAAAGAGATTGTCCGAAAGCTAGAAATGCCAATGGATTTGGAAGGATACTGGCAATTGGTCAAGAAGAAGCCGTGGCAGACCCTACGGTGGTCACGGGTACATTTCTTCTCAACAGTACTTATGCATGCATTCTATTTGATTATGGTGCTGAGAAGAGCTTCGTGAGCCATAAATTAGAGCACCTACTAAAACAAAACTCCTAACCATTAAAGGAAACCTTCACAGTAGAAATGGCCAATAGGAAATCCGAATACACTAATGATATATACATGGGATGTACCCTTTGTTGGGTTTTGAGCATTCTAACACTCCTATGGTGTACATGCAACCCTATAAACCTTGGATCTATGTTTTCTATATTATACATGCAAATAAGAACTTTCCAAGGCTTAAATCCTAACTAGCATATTATGAAGCAACTATACTACAAAGACTAGTTAGATGACATACCTTTTGGTGTAGCTTGATGTCTTCAAGATTTAAGAGCTTACCCTAATAGTGCGGAAGCCTCAAGTGGAATCACAAATCACAAAAACACCTTGGAAGACTTTGAGAATAAGAATACTTTGGTTCTCTCTAGTGAAATCGGCTAGCCCTTTTTTGTATACCCACACTAGTGCCAATTTCACCAACCAATGACATATTTATATAGTATGGAGACTAGGGTTCAACCCATGACCTTTCATTTCATATGATCCATGGGTTAAACACTCCATGGACTATCCATTAAAGCTTAGCCCAACCTAAATGAACGTGGCCCATTCCATATATATAAGAGTCCATATTTAATTAGTTCATTTTGATCACTTAATTAACTATAAATTAATTCTTGATCAATACTAATTAAATAATATGATTATATATTAATACATTAGAACTTATAATATATTAATATAAATCATAAATATATTATTCTCGAAAGACTATCCATATAAATTGCGCCGGTGAAGTTGCAACCCAAATGGACCATACCGGGTCGGGTCAAGTACATACCAAATATAGTTATGGACTTAGACATTAATCCAATAGTCTCCCACTTGGATAAGTTTAAAACTATTATTGAGTATGTCTTCCAAACCTAACTGGCAATCGTAGCTCTTAAAGCCGCTGTCGAACTCTGATCTAGTCAACGAACTCTAACATTTGTCAACGACTTGTCCATTAGATAAGGGATCATATATTCCTCCATTCTAGATATCATATGGATTGAGACATGGATTATAATCATTCTTTCTGTCCATTTTTTGTTTCCCGATTTCCGATTCATGACGACTGACTGATTGAACAAATCAAATCAGTCCTGGCTTGGCGAAGCACTCACATGTGTCATCATTAAATCATCGAGGGGCCCACAGATATCACTTTTATCCTGAAGGTAAAAGGAATGGATAAACTTCGAGTCATATGGCTTGTTCTGCTACTTGTTGAATCATACACAAAGGCACGTTTTATAACATCGAGTTACCAATGCGTTTTCGTGCAATCAATGTACTATCAACTCATAGTAACAACTCCCATCTCTAGGTTTGAAGAATATAAGATATTATCGTCTCATGATCACTCGTGATAAAATCCATGAAGTGATTCAAATGAGCGCGGGTTGAATCCAATACTCAGAACTGATGAGCACTCATGAGTGTTGTAGCACAACTTTGTCCACCAACTTGGACCTCTACAAGCTAACCCATGACAGTCTTGATTCATATCTACTTCCAATATATGACCGACTGTGGATGGTTTGAATAACTTAGTCATTCCGGAAGAATAACCTAGTTATTATGGAAGTCAAAACATGCAAAGTGAAACACAAGAATAAATGAATCTAATATGGTATCAAAACCTATGAATATAAATAAAACACTTTCTATTTATCACCATACTGATTACTCATTATTCATTGTTTCGGTTTTATCAACTTTATACTTGAATTAAAACACTACTTATCCCATGCTCCATGCATGTACACTATGTTTTTCTAAACAATAGTTTTGCCATACACCAAGTATGCACTCTATGTTTTTCTATGATCCTTACTTTTGTGAAATAAACCAATTGACCAAACTTTCAATGATTCTAATTTCACACTCCCAAATCGAAATCTGTTAGATTTTAAACTTAAATGCACTATCTTCTTGAAATGAATGTGTACAAAGTCACAAAGACTTGTCAACAACCATTACAGGGTATTCCAATGAAGACCTACTCCATGGACACAAAGCCTTATGTTCAAAGTATGCATTGCTTTGAACATGCTTCTTGCTCTAAGTTTTTTCTAATCTTACACAGATTGCTTCTATCTATGGAGACAACTCTATATTCCCATTTTGACTACCACTTCTGAACAAGAGTTGCCTCTTTTCAGACTATGTCAATATGGTCCTTCCAATATTAACAGTATACTTCCAACTGTCCTTGAGCAACCAATCTTTGGTAATACTTAGATTGTCCTCAACAATTGCTTAATCACTTTAGTCATATCCAATTCTCGACATTTTCCTCCTTAATGCCCCAAGGTATTTGGAAAATTTAGAAAAGGTAAATATTATAGCACATGTAATTGATCTTGTACCCAAAGTAAATGGGATACGATTCATGATGTTTCACATAAAGACATGGTTCTAGACCAATCTTTTGCCATAATAATTTTTTGTTTGCCATATTCTCAAAATTTGACTATAAAAAGGGATGTCGTAATCAAAATCGAATTTTGAGAACGCAATATATAGAATTTTCTTAAATTGAACCAATCCAACATGAAATTCATATATATATATATATATATATATATATATATATATATATATATATATATATATATATTCTTGACTAAAGGTGATTAAAATCTCAATATAAGCTCTTTAGAATGATTATAAACTCAATCTAAGCTTCTCATAATTGAAATGAAGTATAATTTTCTCTCCCTTAATGATAGCAAAACAACTTTTTCAACCCCTGCAACCTCACGAATTGAAACTTTTGTTTTCTATAATTAACGTTGCTAACTTGCAATACTTACCATAATTATCATGCTCCCGCTAACCTGATGATTATTAGCATAACACTTATGCTCCCACTAGCTTTGACATGTACCCAGAAATCAACTGGACTTCTAGAAATCAATACTTTACTGACTTTCTTACCAAAGTTCAGATTTCTGATACTAGATTGCCTTGATAAGACTTTATCAAAATCATACACCTCTCTTAGATAGCTCACAGGTGTGTCTAAACAATTATGAAGAGGGATGCCGTAATCATAATGTTTAGACCTTTTGTCATTCCCACAATTGCTATCTACTCAAAATCTACTTAGTGAAAGAGTTTCCTTACCATCATTTTCATGAATCGAAGAGAAACCTTATGACACTGAGATTATATGGTGTAAGTGTTCCTATCCATGTGAATTTGTCAAAACCATAATCACAAGACTAGCTTAGTGACAGATCCTAACTCATATGGATTGAACTTGTGCAATCTTAACTTCTTGCCACCTGGCAGCTCAAGGACCTACCGTTGCTTCCAAGTAGCTATGAAAACAATTGAGAACATGTAGAACTCAAATGTATAGCCAACTTAACTGGAATGGGCATAGAAATGTCAACACAATACGTTATAAACCTCTAGTTGTGTGCTAGTGATGAAATACAAGTTTTTATTCTTGATTACTTCTTGAAACCCTTTCAGGATCTTTTAGACTCCCACTGTCTCCTTGACCTATAAGACTTTCTTGCCAAATATTCAAGAGATAGTGTGGATTCTAATCAAGACAGACACTTGACACAATTAGCCTTAGTTGGTCTTTGTTTTATCCAAAACATCACAATTTACCAATTTCAAATGTACAAGAGTAGAAAACTTTTACTCTTACATTTGACAAATGTTTTAAACCTTCTTTAAGACATGTCACTCAAGTTACAATCTTAGAGTATAACTCTATGAATTGTTTTTGGAACGAAGTACAAATCATCTTCTTGATTTAACCACTTCAACAATTCATAACTCCTCTTATTAACTATCATAATTCACTTAGAGGATGAATTGTGATAAGGTCTCAAAATCATTAAGATAATTTTAAAACATGATACTAAAGTACTCTCCCATCTTTTCAGATTTGAGAAACTTTTATCTTTCTGCCTAATTTGATTCTTCTTATTTGTTCTGACATACATTGAAAGATTTTCAATGTCTCAGAATTATACTTAAGCTTGTAAGTATAATCATATTTACTAAACCTTAGTAAATCATGACGAATAGTCTTATCCATATTTTGTGGTGGACTTTGACAAGTGCACAAGAAAGTGTTCTTGATCCCTTAGTCATTCTCTTGACTCACATATACATGTGAACAAGGAACTAGTCTTAATTTCCAAAGTTGAAAGTACTCATACATCACACTAAACACCTTGTATGATTCCAAGTTTCGGTCCAATTAAAACTTGGGTGATGAGAATCTTTCCTTACTTTGTAAATTTAGACACTACCACACATGAAAGAATCAAATTCATATTTCCAATATTGCTATAAACATACAAACATCAAGTTTTCATAAATGCCATTGTAAGGAGATAAAAATAAAGTAACACAAACTTTTATTTATTTTAAAGTGCAGAAAAACTTTTTCCTTACAATGTAACTTGAAATGAAAACTATGTTATTACATGTTTCCTAGCAATCTATCATAACTCCTAAGAAGTAGCTCAAGAATCCGATCTTCAATCAAGCGATAGAAATCCATCTTCGCAGTCAGATTCAGCATACTCTTTCTTTAAGTTTCCTTCACTTTTCCTTTGATTCTTAAAACATCAACATGTGACCCAGTCACATCATGTAATAAGAAACTCAGAATAGAAACTTAACCGAGTTAGATAGTGGACTTTACCTGAAGTAGAGTCAAACTTATTGACTGTAACACCGAAAAATTTTAAATTTATTTTATTCATTTTTATTTCATTAAAATGCACGTTATTCCATATAAACATTTTATTGTTTATTCAAAAATCATCAACAAGGTTTTCAGAACATTATGGAATTCCAGGATCTGAATTCATCACTCTTTTCTCTTGTGTGTGTACAATCGAGCCGTCGCCTTCCCGTGATTCTGAAGAACCTAAAACACATAACACATAACACGGTAAGCACGAAGCTTAGTGAGTTCCCCAAAATACCACATTCAACACATACGCCACTCAAGGCTACAATATGACCCTCCGGTCGGTGTCTCTCAGTGGAACCCTCCAGTTCCATATCGTTGGACCCTCCGGTCCGGTCTATATCGTTAGACCCTCCGGTCCGGTCTATAAACTCCGCATAGCATAAATCACAAAGAAATGATACATAGCATATCACATATAACATAATACTCAATGTAAGTACATAAGACCCTCCGGTCACACATAACTACCACTCAAGGTAACATATAGTGAGGAGACTCACCTGCAACTGCCAACTGAAGATCAAGATCACGCTGCTCCAACCACCGCCACGAACTCCACCACTAAATCACCGAAACCAATAAATACCAGTAATTACCAAATTACCCCTGGAAGTCAACTGGTCAACTCTTGTTCAAAGTCAAAGTCCTCAGTCAAAGTCAAACTTCCTGACTGACCCTACTCGCCGAGTCAGCCTGTTGACTCGTCGAGTCCCTCAACTCTGAAAACTCCCATATCGCGACCCAACTCGTTGAGTCTCCCCAAGACTCGCTGAGTCCCTCGAACTCTGAGTCACTTCCTGCTCAACTCACCAAGTCGTCCCTTGACTCACCGATTCACAGCTCAACCAGGAAAGGTTAGGTCCTCACGACCAGACTCGCCGAGTCCAAGAACAGACATGCCGAGTCCAAGGCTATCTTCAACCAACTCGCCGAGTTGTTCTTCCAACTCGTCGAGTTTCTGCCTATCTTCATACAACTCGCCGAGTACACCCATGTGACTCGCCGAGTACCACTAGCTCTTAACCCATACAGAGGCTTTCCAAGCCATGCGGGGTCTCAAATCCATAGATCTACTCTTTTACAAGCCATCCATCACGTAAAGTGGTAAAATTTACGTGAATCCAAAGATATCTAAGCATAATATACTCTAGGGCTAGGGTTTGGGACAAAAGAACTTCACCAACAACTCTTGAGCATAGACTTTATGGCTTTCTGGATTATTAACAACCTAGATCTGAGGTAGCAACCTCAGATCTTACACCAAACTTGAGATGGACCTCATTTTTGCCACAAAACCCCCACAAATGATAGATCTAGTTGCACAAAAGCTCAAACAGCAGATTGTTACCTCAAATGAAAGCTCCAACTGATGAAAAAGCTAAATCCCTGCAAAGCCCCTTGCTCCAACCTTCTTGTTCTTCGATTTCTCCCCAAGATTCCCTCCACAAAGGCTCCAAATGCTCTCCAACTCTCTCACAACCGAAAGTTAGGGTTTCTGGACTTCAAAGGAGAGTAAAGAGGCTGGGGTGAGGGTATTATGTTCTTTATATAGGGCTCAATCCCCGGAATTAGGGTTTTCTCCACACAGCACCAACTCGCCGAGTCCACCCATGCGACTCGCCGAGTCTAACCATAGACTCACCGAGTCGACCTTCTTATTTACACTTTTATCCCTTCAACTCTACTTCTGAATTTCCAGGATGTTACATTGACTTTACTAGCCTTATGATCTTTCAGGTAAAATTGACAGCTTTACAACCAATGCCCTTTTCTTTTGGCAATAGAACCATATGGGCCCTTTGGGAATGGTACATGAGACAATCTCAAACTTAGCCTTTCTCTTTACCTTTTGGTCAACAGAGTTGACTATGGCCGATCCCTTTCCATTGGGAAGAGAATGCTTTTTTTGGATTTCCAGTGTCACCATTGTCAATGTCCACAAAGTTTGGGAAGTCGATCTTCTAATCAAATTTGCTTCACTAGCCTTCCAAATCATTGCTGATTCAGCAGCACCAAGCAAATAGATAACATCATTAAGGGTCTTGTCATAGTCTGTTTCATAGGAGTCCCAAAGGAACTCACTATGTGACTTAGAAAGTGATTGAACCACCAACTTTCTCAAGACTTTGACACCCAACTCTCCCGACTTGTCAATATGTGACATCATCTCCAAGATGTGATCACACCTAGACCTTGCCTTACCAATAGGGCTTGAGTGACCTTGAACTTGTGGGTTAGGGAGAATAATTGGAGGAGGGGTGGAGGAAGAGAAGTTCCAAGAGATTTGGGAAGATCATAGATGTCTGAACCAGACATCTTTTGGGAGATATTCAAGATAGTTGATCTAAGGTCCTTAATATAACACCCAATATGAAATATTAAGGCTAGGACTCAACAAACTATTTTATAACTTGGAAGAGGGATGCCATAATCCAAGCTATAGAATATTTGATGGTAGGTGAATGACGATTCACCAATTTCCACCATGAAAAATGAAATAAATTATTAGGTTTTAATTGGTTTTGAAACTCCTAGTTCTTTTGAGATTCATTGAAATTTTTAATGGCATGTTTCAATCTCGAGTGTGCCCTTCAGGTTTTGTGACTGGGATGCCGAGGATCACAAAACAAGGTGTGAAGTAACCATGCAAATTACTTGGTACCCTTAAGTGTTTACCCCTCAATCGATGTGACGGTTAACCACACACGCTTCATCGATACTATGATAAACATTAAGTTACCCTTTGCCTACCTTGTTAAACACGAGTTAGTGTGCTGGTTAACCACACACGCTCCACTAACCGACTTAAACAAAGTGCAAAGTGTAATTTCATGGATTAGCACCTTATTCACATTTTCCTAAGTAACTAAGATTGGGTATTTATAAAAGGTTTATTTACTTAGTGTTTATCATTAATACTTTTAATGAAGGGAGAATTTATAGTCTTTGTCCTACCCGTTCGGCTAACGACCCTCTACCAGTCAAGGAAGCGGTTGGTGAGAGTGGACACCCATTAAACTGTCATTTTATAGGCAGTAACCTTATACCCCCCTTATAGACCGGCTTCTTGAATAAGGCCTACTAATGGTAAGACTGACTTTCTCTTATACATATATATATATATATATATATATATATATATTATTAACTTATAATATTATAAAGTATAAGGGTTGAATTTTAACTTTTAAAATTCTAAGGGCTAAACTTGGAATTAAAGTATTCATAAGAGAAAACTTTTCAAATTCCAAAACTTGAGGGCAAGTTTTGAAAATATTCAAAACTAATTAATTTCATAACTTATGTTTTTAAAGTAGTTTTAATTAAAAAAACTCTTCAAGTTCCATAACTTGAGAACACGTTATGGTAGACTTTAAACTAATAAAAGAATGTAACTTTTCTTTATTATGTAACTTATGGATTTAATTAAGGTTATACATTTTATTACTTAATGAAGTGACTCTTGAACCTCCATAACTTGAGGACATGTTATGGAGTCATAAAACCATTTAATGAGAACAAGACTCTTCATTTTGTAACCTTTGCCAACTTTTATGAGTTTTAAGAAAATTTAATGTGTCTTTTCATATAACTTGAGGACAAGTTACACAAGCACATTTATGAATCAATTCTTAGATTAAAATGGATCAAAGACACATAATCAATCAACCTTTTCTATTAATCTAAGAAACTCATATGAACAAGATAATTGGAATCAAACTTTTTCATGTAATTAGCATAACACTTAAACTAATAAAAAACATGAATCTATTGACAATTATCTTTGAAATTGGATTAGTATGAACATTAACACATCAAAAATAAGTTTATAAGTCCAAAAACGTCTTAGGGTAATGTTCCTAGTCCAATTCCAGCCAAAACAATCGAATATATGTTGTCTGGGGGTCCAACTTGTCGAGTGCATGAACCCACTCGGCGAGTTGGATCGTTTTGAACATTTTTGAGGCATGGACTCGTCGAGTCCCCTGATGGACTCACCGAGTCCGTTGTCCAGACAGCAAAAAACTTCGATTTTTAAGCTGTTTTTGCAAGTGTAACAAGAAAACAAGCCTAGGCTCTGATACCACCGTTGGGTTTTGAGCATTCTAATACTCCTATGGTGTACATGCAACCCTATAAACCTTGGATCTATGTTTTCTCTATTATACATGCAAATAAGAACTTTCCAAGGCTTAAATCCTAACTAGCATATTATGAAGAAACTATACTACAAAAACTAGTTAGATGACAAACCTTTTGGTGTAGCTTGATGTCTTCAAGCTTTAAGAGCTTAGCCCTAATAGTGTGGAAGCCTCAAGTGGAATCACAAATCACCAAAACACCTTGGAAGACTTTGAGAATAAGAATACTTTGGTTCTCTCTAGTGAAATCGGCTAGCCCTTTTTTGTGTACCCACACTAGTGCCAATTTCACCAACCAATGACATCTTTATATAGTATGGAGACTAGGGTTAAACCCATGACCTTTCATTTCATATGATCCATGGGTTAAACACTCCATGGACTATCCATTAAATCTTAGCCCAACCTAAATGAACTTGGCCTATTCCATATATATAAGAGTCCATATTTAATTAATTCATTTTGATCACTTAATTAATTATAAATTAATTCTTGATCAATACTAATTAAATAATATGATTATATATTAATATATTAGAAATTATAATATATTAATATAAATCATAAATATACTATTCTCAAAAGACTATCCATATAAATTGTGCCGGTGAAGTGTAACCTAAATGGACCATGTCGGGTCGGGTCAAGTACATACCAAATATAGTTATGGACTTAGACATTAATCCAACACCCTTACCTTGAATAACTTTTCAATAGACCTTATGTCGGTCTCTATCAAAACGTTCGACGTCATTATTGGTATGGATTGGTTATGTTCTAACCATGCCGACATCCTATGGTACGAAAGAGCCATTCGCCTGAACTTACCGAATAACAAAACTCTTATCATCTATGGTGACAAACCCAGAACGAACCTTCAGATCATTTCTTGTATCAAGGCACAAAAGTATCTTCGCAAGGAGTATTGTGATTTCTTAGCTCATGTGGCAGACAAAAAGCAAGAAGTGAATGACATCGCGAGCATTCCTAAGGTTTGCAACTTTCCTGACATATTTCCCGACGATCTCCCAGGAGTGCCACCTGAACGACAAGTCGAATTCAGAATCGACTTAATCCCTGGGGCTACCCCTGTAGCCAAATCCCTATATCTTCTTGCACCATCAGAAATGCAGGAAATGTCCAGCCAGCTGAACGAACTCCTTAACAAAGGCTTCATAAGGCCAAGCTTCTCACCATAGGGAGCACCGGTCTTATTCGTGAAGAAAAAGGATGGATCATTCCATATGTGCATAGACTATTGCGAGCTGAATAAACTTACCGTTAAGAACATATATCCTCTACCTCGCGCTGACGATATGTTCGACGAACTTCAAGGTGCGAGCTACTTCTCGAAAATAGACTTAAGATACGGGTATCACCAGTTACGAATTTTGGAGGAGGATGTTCCCAAAACAACATTCAGAACTTGTTATGGTCATTACAAGCTTTTAGTGATGCCTTTCGGATTAACAAATGCACCTGCTCTGTTCATCAACTTAATGAACAGAGTGTGTCGTCCGTACCTGGAAAAATTCATCATAGTCTTCATTAATGACATCCTTTTCTACTCAAGATGCGAAGAGGAGCATGGCCAACATCTTCGTCAAGTATTATAAACTCTGAGAATAGAGAAACTTTATGCGAAGTTCTCAAAATGTGAACTTTGGATCAGGAAGGTAGATTTCCTGGGCCACATGGTCAGTCAAGAGGGAATACACCTGGACCCTTTCAAAATAAAGGCAATTGAGAACTGCTCAACACCCAAAACACCTACAGAAATCCGACAATTCTTAGGTCTTGCTGGATACTATCGCAGATTCATCTAGAATTTCTCCTGAATTGCTAAACCACTTACCAACCTGACACAAAAGGGTGTAACTTTTAGCTGGGGAGAGAAACAACCAACAGTGTTCCAAACACTGAAACGAACCATGTGTAGTGCACTGATCTTGTCTTTCCTTAAAGGAACAGAAGAATTTGTAGTGTACTGTGATGCATCTAACCAACGTCTTCGATGTGCTCTTATGCAATGAGGAAAGGTTATATCCTATGCCTCGAGATAGCTCAAGACACATGAGGTTAACTATACAACACATGACCTTGAACTAGGAGCAGTGGTATTTGCTCTAAAGATATGGAGACATTACTTATATGGCACAAAATGCACGATATTCACGGACCATAAAAGTCTTCAGCATATCTTTGACCAGAAGGAGTTGAACATGAGACAACGACGGTGGGTGGAGTTGCTGAACGATTACAAATGCGAGATTCGTTATCACCCTGGTAAAGCCAATATAGTAGCTAACGCCCTTAGTAGAAAAGAATACTCGGGACGCCGAGTAAATTTGTTGACCATGACGATCCATTCACATCTATCCACACCGATCAAAGAGGCTCAACTCGAGGTCTTAAAACCCGAAAATGTGGTAGGAGAAACCCTGAGAGGAATGGATAAGAACTTTGAAGTCATAGGTGATGGAGTCTATTGTTTCATGAGCCAAATCTGGACACCAAAGTTCGGTGGTTATAGAGATGTGGTTATGAATGAAGCACGCAAAACCCGATACTCTATTCATCCAGGTTCATACAAGATGTATCTGGACCTTAAGAAACTTTACCATTGGCCTAACATGAAGGTGAAGATTGCTACCTTTGTGGGAAAGTGCATTACTTGTGCCAAAGTCAAGGTAGAGTACCAGAAGCCTTCAGGTCTATTGCAAATACCTAAAATCCCTAAATGGAAGTGGGAGCGGATTACAATGGATTTCATAACTAAGTTACCCAAGATAACGGGTGGTTATGATACTATTTGGGTAATTGTCGACAGATTGACCAAATCCGCACACTTCTTGCCAATAAAGGAAATCGACAAGATGGAGAAGCTAACATGAACTTACATCAGAGATATAGTTAGACTGCATGGTGTTCCAGTATCTATTATTTCTGACCGAGATAGTAGATTCACCTCACGTTTCTGGCAGTCTTTACAAAAGTCTCTGGGAATTAGGTTGGACATCAGTATAGCCTACCATCCACAAACAGATGGAAAAAGTGAGAGGACGATTCAAACTCTAGTAGATATGTTGTGAGCCTGCGTGATAGAATTTGGAAAGCAATGGGATACTCATTTACCCCTTGTCGAGTTCTCTTACAACCACATTTATCACATTAGCATAAAGGATGCTCCATTCGAAGCCCTCTATGGTCGTAAGTGCAGATCACCTCGGTGTTGGGCTAAAGTGGGTGATACGCAACTAGCTAGAGGTCAAGTTCGAAACAGTACTCTCACTGGTCCGGAAATCATTCATGAAACCACAGAGAAAATCGTACAAATTCGGGAATGACTCAAAGCTTCCAGAGATAGACAGAAAAGCTACACTTACAAAAGGAGAAAACCCTTAGAATTCCAGGTTGGTGACCGCGTCTTGTTGAAGGTTTCACCCTGGAAGGGCATGATACACTTTGGAAAGCATGGAAAACTGAACCCAAGGTACATAGGACCATTCGATAGTCTTGCTAGAATCGATCTAGTAGCTTACAAACTCCGACTACCTCAAGAACTGAGTAACATACACCCTACCTTCTACGTCTCTAACTTGAAAAGGTGCTTATCCGATGAGACCCATGTTATCCCACTTGACGAGATCGAGATAAATGAGAGCCTCAACTTTGTGGAAGAACCCATAGAGGTCCTAGACAGGGAAGTCAAGAGAACCAAACAAAGCCGTATCCCGATAGTGAAGGTTCGCTGGAATGCAAACCGAGGACCTAAATTCACTTGGGAGCGGGAGGATCAAATGCAACAGAAGTATCCACATATTTTTCCCTAGTCTTTCTGTAATGCTTTAGTCCTAATTTCGGGACGAAATTCTCTTTAACGGGGGGATAATGTAAGATCCCATTATTTTCTATTTGTAAAGTCAATCCAAGTCAACCAAAGTCAAACTTGGGTCAACTGAAGTCCTTTTTATTTTTTGAATTTTTATGAAGGTTAGAATAATAACATTTGCATGTTAAAACCCTTAGAATATTTGTGGTAGAAATTAAAAGGAAAATACTTGAAAATCGAGAAACTTCGCATCCCTTCTTCTTTCTTTTTCTTCGGATCGCAAACAAGGCTCGCATAACCACAAACCTCGCATGGATGTGAACTGTTTGCTGCCTTTGGGCCATGAACAGTGAACCGCCTTTCAGACCGTGAACCGCTTCAGACCATAAACCCTTTCCATATATATATATATATATATATATATATATATATATATATATATATATATATATATATATATATATATATTCGGCTGATTTTAATTCATTTCTACACTTTCAAACGAAAATTCAACCTTTTTCTCTCAAGTATCATCATCCAAGAACAACCTCTCACCTCAAAAACATGCTAAACTCATCCTTTCTCATCCTTGTTTGGATGTGGACTTAGGTTATTGGTTATTTGTCCGAATGTCGTTTAAATTTTAGTTATATATATTTGTATATGTATATAAATAAAAAGGTTATTTCATTCGGGTTCAATACCCTTTGTAACATGTCGAGCAAGGGGTTGCATTCGTGAACAGTTAGTATCAATACAGAAAGAACATATAAATTATAATAGGTATAATTTATGATTGAAGAACACTAAATCACGAGTCAAGTATACTAGAGTACACTATTTTACAAGAACAAGGGTTTGATTCAAAACTAAACAAGGGTATACAACTTACAAATACATTTCAAGCATACTAAACAAGGAGTATACTATAATCGTTTATTTCAGAATGATTGAGTTTTCATTACTATTATACACGTAAAGTCTATATGCATTATATGAGACAATAGGTGTAGGTTGTTTATTCATTTAAACAACATAGTCAAAGTCCTAATATTATAACCATAATCTCCAGTCGGAGATCAAAACAAGTATGTATAGATCTATATTGGGATTGACAACCCCGCACTCAGACTGCTAGCTATAGTCGGGCATACACGCATATGAGTGACAACTGTTATCAACAATTTTGACATCTTCAAAGCGTTGTTTTAGGCCAGCTAGTCATAGTATGGTTATAATAACTCATTAAAAAGATATTAACAATATGGATAATGTATAATTAACTAATATGAGTACATTTTCAAAGTACTAGTTTACAAAGATGCAATTTACATTATTACATTACAGTTTACAATAACAGCTGGTGGAGCCAGACACACTCACTTTTACAGGTTTTACTTAGGAATCAAATACAGAACACTGGTTTAGAAACATAATGCTTTTATGAGATTAAAGTTACTTTTCATGTACAACAGAAAATATAGGATTTTCCAGAACAATTTACATATCCAAAGAACAGAAAACATACTTTCAAACATAAATGCTTATGCACTCACTCAACTTTATGTTGATACTCTCTTTTCAAATTACTTGTATTCTTAGGGAATCAGTAGATAGGTACTCCTCGAGCTTTTGAGAAGACGGAGCCGTTTTGATTCATGTCTTCTGTCTTTTGCTATAACTATTTTGGTGTCAATATACACTGATTAAACACATGTAAAAACTTATACTTATTAGTGCAATGGTTGTTTGTACTTTGATTACTATGTTGTGATACTACAAATGCAGTAATCCACCCCCAGACATTTCCACCGTCTGGTTTGGGGGTGTGACAATTACCAATTTCAACCTTTTGGTTTTTTTCTATGCATTCAGGCACATATTAAATGAAGATAAGCAAGCAAAAACAACATATCTTCGTGTTATTTTGTGCTCTTTCTATAAAATCAATGAGGTATGTACATAACTATTATTATTCTTGAGCCAATTTCTCTTACATTATACATGCAATCTACCTGTTTGTTGAAAGTCGTGAATGAATAAAGAGTCTAATGTAGAGTCTGATATGTCACTCCTTCCTTCCCACCCTTAAACTTTGTTACTATTTAATGATATTGACCCCAAATTCCAAGAAGATTTTTCTTAACTTAGTGATGACTAGTGTACTTCTTCTTTTTTGTCAGTGACTGAAGGACATACAACTGTCATCGATGTAAATGCTCAATGTATATGTTGGAAGAAGCATATCATACATATCTTGCCACCATGAATTAATGATGAGAACTTCAAGAAGCATATTGACATGTTGGTTTCAATGGTGCTTGGTCTATAAAGAGTTAAAGTGAGGACTTGGTTCATCTTTAGAATGGAAATTTGTAATGAGGATGTTGGTTTAATTTACTCCCTGCACTCTCTTTGTTTCTTTCTTGATGATATTGTTATCTACATTTGTGCAAATTTAAACATTGTTATTGTCGCATATATATATATATATATATATATATATATATATATATATATATATATCCTAATACCCATCAAACCCCTTTCACGGTGTAAAGTGGTACATACAGTTATGAAATTAGCTAAAACTTTCATGTTTTCTATCGTTACAACTTTTTAGGTAAGTCTTGAATGGAATTGTAAAGAATGTGGCTCGATAATAATTTCTTGGAAAGTTTCATTCTATGTAGTGGGGTGTTGTAAATTTGCTTGTATTTTTTTTTCTTGTTTGGTTTCAAGTGATGTATTTGAGGTAATTGAAAAAAATGAGAACACTATATTCTAAGTTTTTACTTTTACATTGGTATTTAAAAATAAATTGTGCATTATTTTAATTTTCTTACATATATATATTGTTATATTCTAGTTCGACATATGATGTTCATATTATCATTTAGTGTTACATTCTATTTAGAATGTTCTACATATACAAACAACCTATAGCATTATTCTATAAGAATACTAAGTTGTAACTTGAATATAGACAACCTAATTAAATTATTCTGTTAGAATGTTATGTATATTCATAATATTAAATATAACATTAAAATCTTATGTAATATAAGTTCATTTTATATGTTATAACATAATTAGAATATTACACTTTAATATAAGAATACCCCATACAATTTCATAATATTACATATCAATTAACAACATATTATTAAATACTATAACCTTGTGATATATTTTTTATAATACAAACTTGAAATTTGGTTTTTAATCTATGAGGTTTTTAAAATATGTTTCAACTTCTAGAGAAAAGTTTGATATTTATACTAAAAGTATTCATTTAATTTTATAAACTTATATGTTTCTTGCTTGTTTAAAAAGTTTATTAGTCTAGGTTCCTAGGTATTATTTGGTTACGTACACACTTGAAGGGAATGGTTGTCTGAGTTAGAATATCTCATCTTATAATATAATATTAAATCATATTACAGTCTTTCAGATTATTACACATTAACATTATAAATTTTTATTTTTTATAAATCAAAATTTTTCTATAGACTATTCTATATATTCCTATAACACTATAAATTGTAAATTCAGAATATTACATAATATTAATATAATATTAGAATCTTACATAATGTAAGTTAATTGTACACATTACAACATAATTTTAGAATACTACACTTAAATTACATAATATTACAAATAACTTCATAATATTATATATTAACTACACATTATAAAAATATTGAATATTTTGAAT
This sequence comes from Lactuca serriola, assembly GCF_051521515.1. Taxonomy (NCBI): domain Eukaryota; kingdom Viridiplantae; phylum Streptophyta; class Magnoliopsida; order Asterales; family Asteraceae; genus Lactuca; species Lactuca serriola. The sequence continues at coordinate 113,346,082 of NC_136409.1, read as the reverse complement.
AACTAGATTAATATCATATCACTGAGTATTAAAAAAGCCAAAATTTAATTAGATATTGATGTATTTGAATATCTTACATTGAGACATTAATTTTAAACTCGTCTAATCTGTGAAAGATATTACTACCATTACACAACATAAACTACAAAAGTACATGTATTATCATTTAAAACATAATTATAGTTCAACCACAATATTGTTTTATGAAATAGTCACCAATCTTCAAACATTCAAACCATAACTATTATTTACCAAACATTACATGTTAATCAAAATATAGAAAATATAGCCAATATTCAAAGAGAAAAAGAATATGAATTCATTAACTATATTGCAACTATTTTATCAGATCGATCAACAATCTTCATTTCACTGTCATCGCTTCTTACACCAGGTTAAGATGCTTTAGTCCGTCAGATTCTGCAAACTCCATAGCTTCTTCAATTAGTTTCTATGTAGGTTACCATCTAATTTGGTTGCATCATGAAAAGTAAAATCAATGTAAACAAATATCTATCAGAACAAAAATACCCAGAATATACAAACTACAATCAAATAATAACAAAAATCAAACGTTTTGTAACATTCTAAGAATTTCATTCACCGCCACACATTTCCAAACTTTCATCAAATCTACAACATAAACAAATAAACATTCCTCGGGCCCCGCCCGACATCGTACCGAAATCCGGAAGCATACAAGCATTCTTCAGGTATTGTCCGACATTGGACCGTAATCCGGAAACATATAATACAGACACATGCAAGAATCACGAAGACATCAAACATACAAACATTCCTCGGGCACCGCCCAACATCGGATCGAAATCCGGAAAACATATAAACCTACATCTGGAACGGCTCGACATCAAATCAAAATCCGAATACATATAAACCTACATCGGGCACGGCCCGACATCCGATCAAAATCCGGAAACATATAAACCTACATCAGGCACTGCCCGACATCTGATCGAAATCCGGAAACATATAAACTCACATTGGGCACTGCCCGGCTGTCACAACTGGCATTTTGCTAGGAAATTCTATTTCCATGTAAACATCATCCATTGTAAAAGCCTATACTCTAAGTAAATACTAAACTCTCTTCTAGTTCAAATTCATCTCATATGTTCAAGTAAGGGTTGGAAACCCTAGAAATCTCGGCTCAAGTTCATTGTGGACTAGGATTCTCTTATTAGGGCCTAAGGGACCAATAAATCATCAATTCATCAATCTATAACATTTTGGGCCATTTGGGCCTAGAATGATTCATTCTAACCCTAATGGGCCTTATTGGGCCATAAATAAATTACTTAGCCCTAATGGACCATAAAACCATTCTTTATACCATAATGGGCCGAAAAACATTATTGGACCTAGGAAATTCGAATAAAGCCAAGAGAGTGAGCCCAACATCATTTTCCTTCACTCCATTAGGCCCATTCTCGGCCCAAGAAAAAAATATATGGAAAATGAGGATTTGCCTAACACATGACACCTAATCTTTATTTATTGGATATTCATGCAAGAGTGCATGTATCCATGCACCTCTCCCACCACCATTAATCAAACTCTATATATATCTCTCCCCTCTTATTCTCTCGGCCAAAGGAACACACACACACATACCACTTTCAAACCCTCTCAAAAACTCATCTTTCACCCATCAAAATTTCGAGATTTTGGGTGCTCTCAAGAGGATCTTCATCTAAATCATCATCTTTGGTAAGTACTTACTTGGATCTATGTTTTAACTTCAAGATTCCATCAAAATCTCTTCTTAACCTACATCATTTCATGATCCATACCCTAGAACTCCATAGAGTCAAGATCTACTCAAGGGAAGCTTGCAAGAGCTGAAAGCTTATTCTTTTCTTCACTAAAACCGAAATCAACAAGCAAGGTGAGTTCATACCCCTTCTTTTCAGTTTTCACATGATTTTGGGGGAGAATACAAGTTGCTTTGTGTAGATCTATGTGTATATGCATGATTATGTGTGTTTTCTTGAATCATTTGGTGATTATATGTTGCTTACTTCATTAATATAAAAATATGTCAAGAACTTGAAGTTTATCACTTGGATCTTTATATGAATCTTGAGAGAAGTATGTTTTATCAAACATAATACATGTAAACTAGTATATCTGGGATTTATACACTTGATATAGCAAAAATGAGTGTTATGTTCAAAGATCTATAAACTAAACTCATAAAACAGCTTTTAACAGGAAAGTTTTAGTCCAATCTCGGACTGTTTTGACCCTCTTAATGGAAATATTTTTCAAAACTGTTTTACATGGATAAACTTCAGATTTATACCTTTAAAATGACTACTCTCACGTTTTCATACGATTTTTCTACAATTTTTGGCGAATTCTACAAAACTGCCTATCATATTTGAAATAATTTCGGACCAACCTGTGAAGATGAGTAATTTCACACTAGTTTGAGGCCATCACAAATTATGAGAAAAATTGTGAACAAAGTAGACAAAATTTCCAAACTTCCAGAATTTACGGATCCAAATTCGACTTACGATGAATTTTCTACAAATTTTCTAAAAACTATGTCGGAAAAGCCAAAAACCAGAAAAATGTGTATTTTCACAAAAACCAAGCCAAAAATGATATTTTTGACAAAAATGGGTTTAAAATGTTATTTTTACCACAAAGTAGTTATCAACACTAGTTTTTAACAAAATTGTAGATTAAAGTGTTATTCTTACAAAAATTGGGCCTTAATTGTAAATTTTTGGCTTATTGGGCCAAGAACGTCATTTTTACAAAAAGTGGGCTTTAGATATCAGTTATGTAAATAATCAAGCTAAAATAAACAAAACAATAACAAACGAGTTAAAAACGACATTCATATCCTTATTGGGCCTGAAAATAATATACATGTTTAGTGGGCCTTAGTGTCCTTTTACATGTATATTGGGCTCGAGATAGGTATTCATATCCTTATTGGGCCTGGAAATAATATACATGTTTAGTGGGCCTTAGTGTCATTTTACATGTATATTGGACTTAGGATAGACATTCACATTCCTTTTGAGTCTGGAAATAATAGACACGTATAGTGGGCCTTAGTGGTTCACTTACATGTTTATTAGGCCCGGGAATGGGTTTTATATGCATTCTTCTTTTTATGATATTTTAGTAAATACTTGAGCCAAAACCAATGATAAACCAACAAATGGATTTAATTTGATCATTTTCTAGGTTATTAGGCCTTAGTGGCCCATTTTTATGTGTGAGAGGTCCTGTATATGTTTATTGGGCCTCATTGACCCATTAACATGTGCGACGGACCTTGGATACTATTTGTGTGTTATTTGGGCCTGTAAATACTTTACATGTGAAATGGGCCTTAGTTTTCCTTTCATATATATTTTGGGCCCATGATATATAATCTCATTCCAATTGGGTCTTGAAATGATTTACATGTTTAGTGTGACAACCCGAATTTATTCCGTCATTTTAACCCCTCCTTCCGTTAATAAGCCTAGTTTTATTAAACTGTCTGTTAACCTTTTGGACTGGTTAATTAATGTGGGATCTTTATGATGACTTGATAAGGGTAGAAATAAATTAGAAACACCACAATATTCCCTTGAAAATTTTTAGTTTCAACCAAGTCAAAATACGACCGTTTAATCGGGTGCGACCAAAAAGCCCCGTTTAACGGCAGTATCGGGTAGATTTCCATTGAGCCCCAACTCAAACCCCTATATAAGGGGGATTGGACTCCATTCACACTCTTTCCACTCTCTCTCTACCCTCTCTCTCTCTACAACTTGTTTTCGAGCCAAAAACACCCGTTTCGAGCCCCAAACTAGTAAGTAATCTATCCTAACTTGTTGTATAGCTTAGTCAACATGCAAATTCGTGACATCAAATAGGGGCAAGATTATGTGTTTACATCCCAAGAACACTCTTGGACCGTGAACACCCTTAAGTGGGGGTTTTAAGCCCCAAAACCCCTCAAAACTACCCCTAAGGCTTAGATATGGCTAAATGACTTATGGGAACGGACTTAGAACACCTTGAACTTAACTTTTGGGGAGTAAACTTGAGTTTACTGCCCAAGAACATGCTTGGGCCGTAAACTCCTCTTCATGGGAGTAAACTCAAATTCAAGTGTTAGAAATGCCCTCAAACACCTCCTATGGCCTTGGAAAATGTCTAGAAGCAACCTCCATTGTAGTAAGGACATTAAACATCAATTAAACCAAGGAAATAGGAGTTTACGGCCGTAAACCCCCATAGAATTGGTCCATGGGCCGTAAACTCCCATTAAGTGCCCAAATGATGCCCTAACTCCTTCATTTGACTTGGAAAAATGCATAGAACTTTATTTCCTACCATTTAAGTCCTTAAAACACCAAAAGAACATGCATATAGGAGCTTACGGCCATAAACTCCTTGTTTAGGGCCGTAAACTCCTCAAATGGACAATTTAAAGCTATAAACCCCTTCATATGCCTTATATTTGGACCTAGCCTAATTCTATGAATGATATAAGACCATTTAGCATCCTATAACACCCTTACCATGAGTTTACGGCCGTAAACTCATGGGGGTATGGTCTTAGGGCCGTGAATTCTATAAAGAGTTTACTCTTGAAGAATAAACTCCCTACCCAAGCCATACACACCCTTAGATGTTACCCGGGGCACTCCTAGCCCTTAACCAAAGTGTTTTCCGCACTTTAGGATGCGTATACATGTTTAATTAGTATTATATTTACTAATTGTATGTAAACATATGTCATCATATGTTAATAGGTCACTAAGTGTGCTCAAGTCTTTATTTGACACCGAGCACCCAACCGGCACCTTCACCCGATCCACTTACAACAGGTGAGTTCATACCCCTGAATTAACCTTTTAAATGTTTTTACATGCTTTTATGGGGGGGGGGAATACAAGTTAAACATGCCAATTATCACATCAATCACATGTGATTGATAACCCGCATGCATAAGGATTTATTACACTGCCAACTGTTTTACCAAGTATGATACTGTAAATTAATGGTTTTCCAAAATGTTTTCACTTGTTCAAAGCTCTTCTCAAATTGTCTCTCATGCGGTATGTTTTAAATTCAAACTCAGTTACAACAGCATTTTAAACAAAGGTTTTCTGTATTTATATTGTTTTTATCAAAGTTATAATCTAAACTTGTTTATGAATGATTTTCGAGGGTTTCTAAAGGTTTTCAAACTTATTTTACAAAAGAATACCAAGTCATGATTTTCTTAAGTATAAAGGTTTTCCAAAGTTTTTCATCAAAGTTTTTCTTCTATGTTTTTATACTCCTACTTTGTTAGATACTACTGCTTTGTTATACTTCCACTTAGTTAATGCTAATACTTCGTAACGCTTTTACTTCGTGATACGCTTTTACTTCGTAATATGCTCCTACTTATTAACACTTCTACTTCACGATACGCTCCTACTTCACGATACGCTCCTACTTCACAATACGCTCCTACTTGTTAAACACTTCAACTTCGTTAAATGTTCCTATTGGTTAAATGTATGCCTGTTCTTGTATAGATATATATAAATAATGTTTAAAGGACTTAGGAAGGCTAGTTCGCCCTATTTCCTTTTCTTCGTTGAGATGTGGTCTGGTGGGATCGGATATCCGTCCGAAGGTCGTTTGATCATTAGTTATATATTATGTATACAAGCATAGACATATAGGTTTACATCAGTCATTTCAGTTATGAGTCTCTGTCACTAGTCCAGTATTTTACATCAGATCTCACTATACGAGATGCATCTTCAGGACACGGCCTTCGTCGTTGTCTAGTTGGTAACCAGAGTCTCCTGTAGGGAGAGCGGGCATTGTGTGTATAGATCTATACAGGATTGACACCCCCACACCCTGACTGCTAGCTACAGTCCACGGCCTACCAAGACAAGGGGTGACAAATGTCACATTCTTTCCGACGCTTACAGGGCGTCAAGTTCTCTAGTGTCTATCAGTATGGTTATGAGTATCTCGGGGTTACCTTATAATTCATGGCCTTAAGGTAACGGGTATTAACACTGTACTCACTGTTTTTAGACCTTGCTAGACGTATCATTCATTTGATACTGTCTGGGGTCTGTATTCACTGTTTTTAGACCTTGCTAGATGTATCATTCATTTGATACTGTCTGGGGTCTGTGTCTCCTTTCGTTAGACTGAGCCAGGCGTGTTGTTGATTCGATACTCTCCTGGAGTCTATGATTTCTTTTGCCTTAGTCAGTAGTATTTCCTGTTGAGGCCTATGTTATTTTCCCTAATACTTTTACTTGTAATATCCTTCTATTTTCTTTAAAGTCAAATACCGTATTTTGATAAGGATAACATTTTAGGGAAATCTTCTTTAAAACATAATACTGTCGGGTCTTGGTAGATGACTACTTTTATTTAGAAAATATAGGATTTTCTGGAAAGGAACTCTAATACACCGTTGATTCTAAACTATTACTTTTATAAAGTTATTTGAATAAAATGACACTAAATACTTATGAACTCACCAGCATTTATAAAAATGTTGATACTCGCTTTCAAAATAACTTGTATTCTCAGGTCAGCAATAGACAGGTACATTCCAGGAGCTTTTGGATGAAGTCAGTTTAGTACCAAGCTGCACCTATATTATTACTTGTATTACTTTAATGTCTCGGAATAAATGTAAACTATGTAAAACTATTACTATTAATGCAATGGTTGTTGTACTTTGATTACTATACTGCATATGTTGTGATACTTGACATGACGTCATCCACCCCAGAACGTTTCCGCCGTTCCGGTTTTGGGGTGTGACATTTAGCGATGCCTTAGTGGTTCACTTACATGGATCATTGGTCCTGGAAGGAGTTTATACCTTTTTCTTCGTGTAAATTCGATTAAGGATCTAGCGAGTTTTTGTCAGTTGGCACCTATTAAGTGTACGATCGTAGCCTGTAGTTATAACCAGAGTCTCTTGGAGGGAGAACGGGGATTTGTGTATAGATCTATACGGGGATGACACCCCACACCTCAGATGTTCGCTACAGTTAGACTAACTCAGTCTAGGGTGACGAAAACCTTATAAGAAAAGTCAAAACCGGCATCCAACGACGCCAAGATAGGTGAAATTGTCATTATTTAGTATGGTTATGACGGCTCGCATAGAGGAATTAACGTTATGAAGTTTACGGAAGACCTTTTTTTTACAGGCAACATCGGGTTGTCTGGGAACATTCTCTTTACATGCTCTTACATTCTCTCTACATTTCCTTTACCTTTTTAGTGAAATAATCAATAACATACATGCATTAATACAAGATCTAACACGAACACACTAAACAGTTTTTCAGAAAATATCGGATTTTTTGGTGGTTTTCAAAGTTATACAAATCATTTTCACAAACATGTTTATGAACTCACCAACATTTTTATGTTGACCGTTTTCAAAATAACTTGTATTCTCAGGAAATCGTTGAAGCGGGATGAACAAAACAAACTAATGGATATTGTGATATATTTTGTTTCATCATACTCTTACTATTTTGGCATGTAATATTCAAATACAATACTCGATGTAAACAATGAATGTTGTAATATTACATGTGTGATGATGATGATATTATGTTTCAATTATATTCACTGTAATGATATTTCAAGATGAAGTCATGCACAAGCCCCCAGACGTTTCCACCGTCTGGTTTGGGGGTGTGACACCGGCATCGGACCTTAGTCCAAAACATACTAGCATACAGATACGGGCCGACATTGGTGCCTTCGACCCATTCATACAGGAGGAAAACTCACCTCGCAAAGCTGAATATAGAATCTCAAGGTAAGAAAATCTCGAACGGTTGCTCTGATGACTCCCCGAGCTATCAGTACAAAATAACCCTTAGTTAAAACCCAATAATCCTTCTTAGGGTAAAATGACCATTTTACCCCTGATCTAATCCAGTCTATGACTTAGGCCCAAATTCATAACATGAAAGGCCCAATTCTAGATAGGCTTTCCAAGCCTACTAGTGGCCCACCAATGGCCCAGTTTTCTAAATTGGGCCCAACTCCTCAAAATGGGCCTTCCCTTAAACCTAAACATAACTTTGGCCGAAAATCTGATTTCTAAAGGCCTACTATGTCCCAAAATAGCAAAACCCATGCAATGGCCCAAACCGAGGCCAAAATGACGAAAAACCTATATCCAGTGAGTACGTGGGGCGTACTCCTCTGTACGCTAAGCGTATAGGTTGCATGGCCTATACGCTAAGCATACGGGATGCCCAACGTACTACCCTGTTAAGCCATAATCTCCAAAAGGACTCAACCCCTTAAGACGTTAAGCTCCAAACTCAGATCTGAGTCCAATAAAGGGTCTTAACCCATAAAGTCGATTACTTGGTGGCTTGTAAACCCCCAAATGGACCCAAACATGAAATATAGCAATCTACTTCCATAGAAATGACTAATACTCATGCATGGCCACATTAAGACCTTCAATATGGTAATTTTTTGTCTTTTGGACTCAAATAGCACTAAGTGTGGCAACCTTAAGGCTAGAAACGGATTTGGAACCATAAAAATCCATTCTTGGGACTAAAAAGGTCCAAAACCCCATTACAAGAGATCAAAGCATACATGAGTCAAGTTTTGAGCTTTTTACCTCAAATGAGTGCTAAATGATGATGATGTCTCAGATCCTTAAGCTCAAGCTACACAAGTTCTTCTTAACCAACTTCCACTTTCTCCTTCCAAGCTCCAAACCACTAAAATAGACTTCACAAGATCAAGATCACACAAAGATGAGGAAGGTTAGGTTTCTAGGGTTTCTGAGTCAAGGAAGCTGGTAAGGAGGATAGGGTTTGGGACATCATGATGTATATATATGGCCTAAACCCTAAAAATTAGGGTTTTGATTCAGCTCGCATACGCTGCGATTACCCCTTGGTACGCTGCACATACACGCATACCCCCCCCCCCCCCCGGTATCTAATGCCCACACTACACCCCACGTACGCTAAGCTTACGCCCAACGTACGTCATCAGTTAACCCACTCAATAACACCCCAAATCAATAAAGGCCAAACTCAATAATCCAACATTAATAGCATAGTCTAACACTTAATTACAAAATTAAATAATTAGCATTACCTCAAGTCACAGATGTTACATATGAGGTGGTTATCCGATGTAGAGGGTTGTTTTCTTCACTTGCTAATGTACAGAGGACTAAAAGGTTAGGTGCATCCTGAATCTTCTTTGTTTGAGGGAGAAAGACTGGTGGAAGCTGATGACCAGTAATTATTCTCCTGTGGAGAAAGTCATAGTGACATGAGAGCATTTTATCGAGATGTTCTATACTGAGTATGTACCACTTATGGAGAGGGACATGTTAGCCCATGAGTATCTGTCATTGCGGAAGACGACAGAGTCAGTGACGAAGATCACCCAGATGTTCACAAATAAAGCCTTTTTCTGCCCCGAGTATGTTGCTTCGAAGTAGGTTCAGATGTCTCGTTACTTGAGCTAGGAATTTTGTGATGAGTTAGGGTTTTGGATTTGGACACTTTCTAGCCATGCAAGTACATAAAGTTAGAAACTTTATGATTTAGAATGCTATTTAGGGTTAGATCTGAGTATTGGGTGAGGTATTAAGGAAATAAGTGCTTAATCGATAGTTTGGATAGTTTGGATTTAGCATGAGTATGCAGGGAATACTTATGGGTACGTAACGTGTAGCCTTAAAATTTCCCCATAAGAGCCAAGTAACATTCTACGTAGGGCGTAGAGTTGGAGTACGCAGGGCGTACTCAGTTTGATGTAGACCTTTGACTTTTGACCGTTGACTTTGACATAATTTGACTTTAGGTCATTTGGGGTAATTTGAATGGTAGATTGAGACTGTATCCCTGTTTATTGTATAGGTAATCCGTAGAGGCAGTGATTAGAGCCGTGATTGGTTTATTTATCATCTAGTTTGTGAGGTGAGTTTTCCATACTGTACCTATGGACCGAAGCAACTAATGTCGGCCCACTAGGTTGTGTTATGTATCCTGGTATATAGGATGTTTCTATGCTATAGTATCCTGTTAGATTGGTAGAACTATATGATTACCTGTACTTGCTGATTATTGTTTATCTATTGTATATGTCAACATATTGGTGGTTGGGTTGAGGTGGGAGGCTAAAAAACCCTGGATGGTTGGGTTGAGGTGACATTGCTTCATGCGGTAGACCAACAAACTCAGGATGGTTGACTTAAGGATGTAAGGCAACAAACTCTGCATGGATGGGTTGAGGCAACATGCCACCAAACCTTGGACCGTCGTGTTGAGGCCATGGGCCAACAAACCCTATTGCATGTATTGTACTTTTTATTACCATACGAAGTATGTTGGGGGAATGCACTAAGCTTTGGCTTACAGTTTGATTTTACGGTTTCAGGTATATCAGAGGATAAGGGTAAGGCGAATGTATGATTGTACACATCATCCTGGATTTTTATATAACTTATGATTTTCGGATACTCTGATTTATGTTCATGGTTTTGAGAAACTATGTTTTGATGTAACTTATGGATTTTGGATTGGTTTTAAAAATGAAAATTTTTGTCATGATTTTCGGATGCTAAAACGGTGAGACGCATTCCTAGCCAATTATTTATGTTCTTAGTGAAAAATATTCTAAAATACAAAACAATTTGAAAATTTTGAATTTTTTTAATATTGATTTTGTCATTTTATTTAATGAAATAAAATAAAATGAATTTTTTTAAAATTACTGTTTTTTACATTATATGATTATTTTTTAGAATTGTTAGAATATCCTAATATTCTACTAAGTACTACATAATAAATATTCAAATAGAATTGTTAGAATACTCTAATATTCTATTAGAATTGTAAAAATTGTTAAAACATTCTAATATTCTACTAGAATTATTAGAAAATATGAATATTCTACTAGAATATTATACGTAAAATTTTGTTAGAATATATATATATATATATATATATATATATATATATATATATATATATACACACACACAAACAAAGCTCATTTTTTATTAATTGGATAAAAATAAATGACAAAAATAATATTAAAAAAAGATTTTCGGAATTCTCATATTATTTTTAAATTTTAAGTTATTTTATTATTTTTTAAGCTGTAAAATAAATGACTAGGATTGAGTCTCTATGTTTCACAAAAAACTCATGGTCTCAAATATATATATATATATATATATATATATATATATATATATATATATATATATATATATATATATATATATATATATATATATATATATATATATATATATATATCAAAAAACAATGGTCATAAATGGTTTTATAGCATGTACTTATTTTTAGTAGGAAGGACCTAAGACGTTTCAAAAAAAGGAAGGACTAAAGTTCGAATCTCCACCCCCTTCAAATCCATTTTATTTTTCACAGTTATAAAGATGTGTAATTTTTTTTCCCTTTCAAACTTTGGTTTTCTATAACTAGTTCTCTCAAACTTTGGTTTTTTGTAACGGGAAATTGTTAGAAAAATATTAATATTTTCGAAAATATTATATTTTAGTCATAATTTTTTTTTTACTGTAGTCATAATTTTTTTTTGACTTTTATATTAAATTTTTTTTAAGTGTAAAATGAAACTTCTCCAAAAATATTTGGACTTTTTCTGATAATTTCCGTATCTTTTACAAATTTCATATAAACCCTTTCTATAAGTTTTTCTTAAATTTTTTATAAACTTTTTTTAAAGTAATCTTTTAGTTCTTTTCCAAATTTTTCTAAAAAATTTATTTTTACAACTTTTGTTAAAAATCTTTTTACAACTTAGGTTACATCTTTTTTAACAAGTAATAGTGTACATTTTTCCTAGCTTCTTTTATTTATTATATATTATTTTTATTTTTAATATGTTTGATTTTATGTTCTTTAAACTTATTCTTTTAATTAGACAACTTATTTTAGATCTTTTTATTATTATTATTTTGTTTCTTATCAATTTTACGTTTTTCTATTTTGCATGGTTTTTAAACATTTATTTTGTTTTTACAAACTAAAAAGCCATTTTCCCAATGAATTTATTTCAAATTTATATCCGTAGCAAAACGCGGCAAACTAACCCTCAATATAAATATAATACATTAAAAACCGACACTCTACGCTATACCTAATGCTCGTGCTGGTAGATAGCATCATACATTAAAAATACAACACAAATAGATAAATAATAGAAATAAAACTATATTATTATTCGTTAACAATGATGGGCTTAATTTACAATAACTAAAATTAGAAATTATATACTAAATACTTTTATTACTAAAATATATATTTTATTAATCAAATAACGAAGTAGTTTATTAATTTTATAATTTGAATAAATATTATAAGATAATGGTTAAAAGAAGGTAATTGCAAAGTTATTTAAGCCGAATCTCGATGCCCTCCACGACAAGACCACTCTTTCAATTTCCATTGGTAACCTCCACAAACGCCATGTCAATTTCCCCGTCATCTCCTTCCTTGTACTCGAATTCTCCCAACTTAATCTCCATCCACTTATCCTTTCTCCTATGAGGAACCACATAGTTTTCTTGCCATGTTTTACTAGCCTTTGGTCTTTGAAGATAAACATTTCAGTCTCCATTTTTTCCCACCAAAAGTTATGCTTGAATTTGCTGGCACATCAAGTCCGCTGCAATTCTCGGTAGTTTGAAAGATAAGATATGCGACATATGTACTCTTTTCTGACAACTTCACAACTGCTATTTTGCCATGGATCTCAAGCCAACATGCTTCTCTAAGTATCCACACCTCAGGAAACCTACGCAAGCGACATAAAAACATACAATGTGACCATAAAGAGAGAAAAGAGTAACCTTGATTGCGGTATATGTCCCATTTGCCAGTATCGAGCACATTCTTGCCATGTAATGGATAGATCCTGTGGCCCTAACATATAAAATTTATTCCCACTCTCCAGCTTGTCGATTTGAATGTTCCGTTTATCCAACATATAATAGTTTTTCCAGCTCTTCTGCTTGTTGATTTGAAAGCTCAGTTTATGGAATATTAATGAGGCCAAATTTTAGTAGAAGTTGTTAAAAAATTCTTTACATCGAATAGTTTATCATATATTCATATTATATATTCCATGCATGATAGTTTTCATTCTTGCTATGAAAATATATTTCCTTAAAAATATCGAATAAAAGACTTACTTGAATACTCTTTGCTTCCTCGATCGCCTCGATGATCCTATCCATCGTTCGGGCCTTTCTTTATGTTAAAGTTAATGCACATATGTGCAATTTCATTAAATTAATGAAAAGAACTCATACAAGCATTCCATTTGATATCAATATCTATTAACTTATCAAGTTCACAAACATGTTTTAGTTCGTCGTCGTCATAATAGCTTCGGACTATGTCGATCATATACTTTTTATCCTTTGTTTCTTCAAATGGCCTTGCATGATAAGCCATCATCCCACTTGACATTTCAAACATTACCACTCCAAATGAATATATGTCGGACTCTTTAGAGAGCATATATATACCTCTTTCGTTATAAATTGGATCAATGTAAAACCTTGTACCATAAGCCCTTGTAAGAACATGTGTATTGGGCTGATTTCTAGGACAAAATCTTGACAAACCAAAATCACATATTTTGGCTTCCATATTATCATCTAGAAAAATATTTTGCACTCTTCACATCTCTATGAATTACTCTCTTGTGCTCCCCAACACCAAAACTGCAGGTACTCTATTCCTCTTGATGCCCGCATGAAAATCTTTATGCATTGTGACCATGTTACGCAACACCTCTTATTTGGGTCTTGGAGGTGATGACCAAGTCTTCCGTTAGTAGCATACTCATAAACTACAATTTTCTCCTTTGCATCATTATAGTAACCGATGAATAGGATGATGTTTGGATGGTTGAAATGTAAAACCATCTCGACTTCATTTTTGAACTCGGTGTCTCCTTGGCAACTATTAGGATGAAGGAGCTTGATGGCTACTAAACGGTGTTTCCACTATTCAGAGAGTTATCATCTAGAGACCATACCAAATTCATCGTCTCCCACATGAGTTTCTGAACTAAAGTATTTTGTGGCCCGGATGATCTCCTCTAGTGGAATTCGACATTCTTCTAAGTTTACCTTGGAAGAAGACATCGTCTTCTATTAGATTGAGGAGGAATTAAGGTTTATGTTGGAGATCTGGATACCCCTTGGATCGTGTGAACACTTTCTGAACTGATATTTCTACCTTATGCATGGGTTTCAAGAAATTCAGCCTAGGATAATCTAAGATGACGCTTAGGAATCTAGACATAGAAATCGTAAGCCAAATTGCTAGAAGGATTCTATGTTCGTCTGAAAAAATAGAGCTAATGGTTGTATGTCTTTTCTCAAAGAGAATAGTCATTTATATAATAAACGAGATTTAGGGTTTGCCTTTTAGGATTGGCCGTCATGGGTTGCTTTGGAAGCAAGTCAGGGAAATCCATAATATAACGAGGAAATCAACGGTTTCCAAAACTGACGGATTTCGTCTGTTTTACCTAATCACCCTCAAGAATTTGACTTTTCCATTATGTGTCTCTTCTCAGAGGGACCTCAGCCAAGGGCTTTGTCCCTTGGAACCCGCTAGGGCCGCTGCCCCTAGACCCCGTCAAAGGGGCGGTGCCCCTTTGGAAACCCCGGACCCCCGACTTATTGTTGAACCGGTTTTTAACTCGATCTTGTACATTTGTGCACTCCGCACATATTTATACATGTATTAGAGTATAAATTATGAATCCCCTTAGCTCACATGTTAGTTTCAATTACACAAAATGACATAGTGACATTAAAATCACTAACATTTTCTGTAATGGTGATAAGCGTGTTCGTATATTTTCGTTGTGGCTTAGAGAATCCTATAACGAACTTGTATCATTTATATTTTATCTTATCAATATATATGTGGAAATATGCCTTTAAATTTGCAAGTTCTTCATACCTTAAGGACTAAAAATTTAAAAAGGCAATATTGAGAATTATTGAAAGTTTGGAGATGGTGGTAGACGCGTGTTCGTATATTTTCGTTGTGGCTTAGAGAATCCTATAACGAAGTTGTATCATTTATATTTTATCTTATCAATATATATATGTGGAAATACGCCTTTAAATTTGCAAGTTCTTCATACCTTAAGGACTAAAAATTTAAAAAGGCAATATTGAGAATTATTGAAAGTTTGGAGATGGTAGTATACATGGGAAGTGAGGTGACAGTGGTGTTGTTTTTTCACTTTCGGAATATATATATATATATATATATATATATATATATATATATATATATATATATATATATATATATAAATAAGGGTTCAATTGAGAAAAAAAAGATTAAAAATGGGGGAATCATTCTCAGCCACTTATTTATTTTTGTCGTAAAAGCCTCCGTCGTACCAGCAGAAATAGGAAAGGAATAGACATGTGTTTTGGAACAAAACATGTTTCCTTAAACTATGCTAATCATTACCTTAATCTATACAAAAACATAGTTTTTTCGATTTTTTTAATTTTTAAGAAGCTATTTTTATCGAAAAATGATTTTAAATATACCAAAATTCATGATTTTTTATTCTCTATAAATAGACATCCATATTGATATAGTTTTAAGATAAAATAATTTTTTTTTTATATTTTCAGCTATCGTTATTTAGTTATGAATAAAAACTATGATTATTATTATTATTATTTTTTTACAATTTAAGTATCATTCATATATGAATATAGCATATAATAAACATAGTACATTCATATTTAAATATTAGACGATGCATTCACTTATGAATATTACATAGTATATTCACTTGTGAATATTAGATGGTATATTCACTAATGAATATTAGATAATATTTTCATATATGAATATTAAATAGTATTACATGGTATATCAGATATGAATATTACATAGTATATTCATTTGTGAATATTAGATGATATATTCACTTATGAATATTACACAGTATATTCACATATGAATATTACACAGTATATTCACATATGAATATTACAATGTATTTTCACAAATATATATAATTTTTATATGTTATTCATATATGAATAACATACAGACTTGCATATTTGGTTTTTTGTTTTAATAATTATATACTGAGAAAACATATTCATATATGAATATAACGTGCTAATTTAGTTCATGCATTTCATCAAACAGTTGGAGTGCATACAATTTAACTTTTTTTAAAAATATTAGAAACATGATATTTTGACTATTTAAATCTACAAAAGAGTAGATTGATAGAGAATTATATGAAATTTTTCAAAAAAAAAAAAAAAAACGATTTGATATTTTTCTAACCTCAATTTTCAAGTTTTATTTGATAATCGATGTTGAATGAATGATATGAAGTGGATTTTTGTTGATTATCGATGATGTTGATCTAATAACGCTGGAAGTATAATTAATCATAGATGTTGAAGATCTGATCGTATTCAAGTACAATTGAAGGTTGAATTAAAAGAACCAAAAACGAATTTTTGTTGTTAACTGTTGAATCGTGTTGATTATTGACGAAGATCGATGATTGATTAGCACTGGATGATGTTGATGATGGTTTAATTGAAGAAATCTGGATGATTGTTGAAAGTTGGAGAAGAAATTTGGATGATGAACGATGAATGGGTTTGAACTACAGATACGTATTTGAGATTGAAGGTTGTTCTCATATTTACAAGTTTGCCACCGTGTCTTTTTATGCTTGAATAAAATGAGTGGCTGAGAATGATTCCCCCATTCTCAACCTTTTTTATTTTCTCAATTGAACCCACCTATATATATATACATATATATATATATATATATATATATATATATATATATATATATTTATGACGGTTCACTTGAGATTAAAAAAAATAGAGATCTCGATATTCAACCTAAGCCACATATTTCTCATTTGCCACTGTAACGCTCCAGCGTACCGGCAGAAAGGTATATTGTATATGATTATGCATGTTTATACATATATGCCTAATCATAAATTATTATACATATATGTCTGTTCACAGACTGAGTAATCATAAATGATTATGACAGTTGGTGGCAGAAGAGGTGTTGGTGAAAGAGTTGGCCGCAGTATATGTGATGGAGTTGACAGTGGTGGGGTCAACTGATTCCAGAGGTGGTGGTAGTAGTAGTGGTGGCGGCGGTGGCGATTATGGTGGTGTAGGAGAAAGGAACAGGTGGCGCTATATAATCTTTTATGTTTATAACAGGCCTGTCACGTCGGTACGCCAGAGGGTTAGAGCGGAACCTCTCTCTTTCTCTCTCTCTCTCTCTCTCACTCTCTCCTCTTTCTGTAGTAGTGGTGCTATATAATCATTTATGTATATGTAACGGAGTTGACAGTGGTGGGGTCAACGGAACCTCTCTCTCTCTCTCTCTTTCTCTCTCTCTCTCTCTCTATTTGTGTGTGTGTGTATATATATATATATATATATATATATATATATATATTTGAATTCCTCCGAAAGGAAGGGTGGTAAGTTGATCATTTACTGGTCGGGGTCTGATCGATCCTATTTTTTCTTTATTTGATGTAAGGTAAGGGTCAATTTTATTGTAGAGTCGTATGCAATGCATAATGCCCATACGGTTGTTCAATTCTATCTTTTTTCTTGTTATTATTTTATCTTTGTTTTATCTTCCTTTTATCATGCGAAATATAGAAACCTTTTATTTTCTTATATCATCAGGGTAATGATCCATCAACTTGCTGGTTCTTTTTCTGAAGTAGAAATGGGAGAATTCATCCTGGAAGTGGGAGAACTTTTGAAACTACGTGAAACCCTGACAAGGGTTTATGTACAAAGAACGGGCAAACCCCTATGGGTTGTCTCCGAAGACATGGAAATAGATGTTTTAATGTCAGCACCACAGGCCCAAGCTTATGGAATTGTTGATCTTGTAGCGGTTGAATGACAATAGCATAGCCTGGATTTCGCATCAATTCGTGATTTGAAATTACCCCTGCCGAGTTTCATATTAATATATTACGACTTTTATTTACTATCCTATTCAATAAAAGGAATTCATAATCATGCGGTTAGGATCGATCTAAACTAGTCCATTATGTATATTATTCAACATGCCAATGATTAAACAACTTATTAGAAATACATGACATCCAATTAGAAATGTCACAAAATCCCCCGCGCTTCAGGGATGCCCTCAGCGTCGAGGAACATGTACTAGGGTGTATGTGCGAATCTTTCAGATAATGAACTAGAACAAAGTAAAGAGAGCCATGTTTGAATATCAATGATCAAATAGGATAGAACGGAAAACGAACTACATTTCCTATCTAAAAATAAGAAAATTGTGCATATCCCTTTTATTGTGTATGAAATTTATGGTTTGTATTGGTGTAAATCCACTCACCTCAATTCAAGATGAGAAGCAATTCTCTATTGGTAGCAAATGGTTATCCATTAAGCGGAGGAAATGTTAGTTAATATGAACCCCTCTTGCAAGAACGGACTAACAGGGTCAGCTACCCAGCCAACCTTCATAACTAAATATCGTTACTGTATAGGTAAAGCTCGTTGTGAAAGACCTATTACTGGATAATTCATGGGTAGAGCCAAAGAATGTGAAGTATACTAGTTAGCAATAACATTCATTAAATGAAGTAAAGGCTCTGGTGTATAGAGAAGACCTCACCGTTTAAGAAGTAACCGTAGAAACGATGGAATCCACTATTTATTTATCATTGCTATTTTATTTATTTATTTTTAATACCTAGTCTAGTACAATTTCGTATTTCGAGGCGAAACGCCTATAAAAAAAGAAAAAAATCGTGGTTGGGAAGGTTATAGTAGCCAAAGCCGTTGGAATTTTTAGTTTATACATTGGAAAAATCCGTTTTGTTATTAATATACTAGGAAAGGGGCAAAAGAATAACTGAAAGAAAGGAAATCTATTAGTTATTTGTGAAAGTTTCATTTATTCAATGACCAGAATTAGTCGGGGATATATCGCTCGGAGACGTAGAACAAAAATTCGTTCATTTGCATCAAGCTTTTGGGGGGCTCATTCAAGACTTACTCAAACTATTACTCAACAAAAAATAAGAGCTTTGGTTTCGGCTCATCGGGATAGGGATAAGCAACAAATCAATTTTCGTCGTTTGTGGATCACTCGAATAAATGCAACAATTCGTGAAAGGGGGTATGCTATAGTTATAGTAGATTAATAAACGGCCTGTACAAGAGACAGTTGCTTGTTAATCGTAAAATACTTGCACAAATAGCTATATCAAATAGAAATTGTCTTTATATGATTTCCAATGAGATCATAAAAGAAGTAGATTGGAAGGAATCCATCGGTTAAACGGAGTTGCCCGGAGAATGAACTCCGGGAAGGTCGAATAAAAATGAATAGAATAGGATAAAGTATGAGAAAGTAGTCAAAATAAATATGAATCAACAAGTTAAATAAAAGAATTTATTCTTCGCAGATTATTATTTGTTTTCTTATGACACGAAAATTCAATCTGGATTCTTGGATTTTTCCAACAAAATATCAATCCCCATTTGAGTTCGGATGGGAATTCGAATTCAAGTGAATAAAGAGTAAACTTATCTTTTTCTGGCTCTAAGACTAGGAGTTCTAGTGGTCGACTCGGTTCTTTCAAATTGTTTCTCATTATTAAGAAAAGGTAACAAAGATAAAAACAAAGATAAAATACGAGCTTGTTTTATAGCAATAGTAATTAATCGTTGGTGTTTCAAGGTCAATCTATTCACTCGTCTAGATAATATTTTTCCCTGTTCACTAATAAATCGACTAATTAAACTCATGTTTTTATAATCAATTCGATCCCCTGATTGGATCGGGGGCAAACGCCTACGAAAAAATCGCTTGGATTGATCCATGGTTTGGTTAGTTTATTTCTTATCCCTAAAATCCTATTTCAGCCGTATCTCTAATTAGAATAAAAAAATAGGATTTGGTTTGTTTATAATTATCTTTAACTATGTTAAATATGTTATATATATAATGTCATTTTTCCCTTTTCCTTGTAAGATAGATAAGGGCGCAGGTGCTCGGTTCGATCTATTTCTTTACCTTCCCGTGAATCATATGTTTGTAACAATATGGACATAATTTTTGCAACTCCAATCGATTAGGCGTATTGTGCCAATTCTTTTGAGTAATATATCTGGAAATGCCCGTTGATGCCTTATTAACATTAACACCGTTTCGAACACAAGCGGTACATTCCAAAAGAACCGGTATTTGCACATCTTTACCCTTGACCATGAACCTCCTTTGGATTTTTCATTTACTCAACTCTTCCTCTTTCAATCCGAAACGAAAAAGAAGAAAGGAAGGAAAAAACAAAATAGAATTTGTAACTTGTTATACTCTTATGCAAGATTTCACAACAATCAATATAGCAAATAAGACAGAAAGATTTCTAAACTAGATTTCAAATCACAGTACAGTATTTCATATAAGTATCTTATATAATACTCTTTCCCTAGAACCAAAGTTTGTATTCTACCTCCATAGAAATTGAATACATAGAAATTTCATATTAATTTAATTCAAACCTGAACCCGAGTCTCATAGCTGTTGAATGCACTTTTATTCTTTCTCTTTCCTCCCTTATTCTAAAATTTTTAAAGGGAAAAAAGAGAAAAGTGAAGGGCTCAATTAATGGTTTGGTCTAGGCTTTCAATTGTAATAGTTCTTTTGAGCATTTTTGGTGTAATAGAGGTCAAAGTTAGGTTCACGGTTAATGGAGA
Organism: Lactuca serriola; assembly: GCF_051521515.1. NCBI lineage: Eukaryota > Viridiplantae > Streptophyta > Magnoliopsida > Asterales > Asteraceae > Lactuca > Lactuca serriola. The sequence continues at coordinate 113,325,213 of NC_136409.1, read as the reverse complement.
GTTTACGGTTGTAAACTAGTTTATGGCCGTAAACCCAGTTTCCGGTCCATGTTCAGTTTGCGATCATTGTCTATTATAAATAGGGGTTGTGTAGGTCATTATTGATTGTTGATGCTAGACAGTTCACGGCCAAGTGTAAACAAGTTGTACCCGACATTTTCAAGTAATAAACATGTGTAAGCTTGTTCCAATTCTTATTCTACTCATATTCTTGTTTTTGTGATTGTGTGATTGCTTGATCATTGGTAAAGATCCATTTAAGGACCTTACAATTGGTATCAGAGCAAAGCCAATGTCAAAGCATCTTGCAATCGAGTTTTCGGTTGTATTCCTTTCTGTTCGAGATTGGAATTGGTGTTTTTACTGCTAAAGGGGATCGAATCTACTCCAAAATCGTGTTTTCGTGAACTGCTAGGTGTTTACTGCCAGGAGATTACGACCATAAACCCTGTTTACGGCCGTAAATTCAAGATCATTCTTGGACCGTAAACATTGTTCTTGGACCGTAAACAAAGCATCTTCAATAACCGTAAACTAAGTTGCTGCAAAGACCGTACACTAAGTTTACGGCTGTAAACTCATTGACTGGAAACTCAAGTCTAAATTTTTTTTAATCTTTGATTTAAAATAATAAAGAAAATGGATTCTCAAAGTCAAACACACCATCATGAGCTGGATTCTGTCATGGGCACTACTACACGCATTCCGAGACTGATGTCTGCAGATGGTTTTCCTTAATGGAAATACCGTATTAACAAGTATATCAAAATGAAAGACTTCAAAGTCTGGCGAAGCATAGTCAAGGATCCTGTCAGAATTACCACCACCGTTGTTGGACAAGTGGTTGTCAAAACAGTTGAAAATTATACAGATGAAGATTTTGAAAAGGTTGAAGAGCAGGAAAGAGCTTTGCCCACTCTAACAATGGTGTTATCTCCTGATATTACTTAAGGTTTCAGAGAGTATAAATCAGCTAAAGCTTTGTGGGAAGCCCTGATCGAGGTGTATGAAGGAAAGCCGCTAGGATATGTTGCTTAAAAGATTTAATATGTTTAACTATATTCTTGGAGAAACCCTGGAGGCACAGCTGCAACGATTCACCACTCTCACTACTAAGATGAACATTTTTGGAATCTTCTTGACAAAGTCAGAAATAAACAAAAAGCTACTGAATGCTCTTCCTAAGTCATGGGACATAAATGTAGCAATTATTAAGAAGACCAAAGATTTGAATCGTCTCACTCTTGCTTAAACAATGGCGATTATCAAAGCGTGTGATATTGATGATAAACAACGAGAGATTAACCATGTGAGTTCGTACTCGACTGCAAATCTCGAAATCTCCTCCAATAACGCTTTTTCATCAACCATTCCTTCCTCAGGTCAAGCATTTGCTGTGCAACAACCCCAGCTTCAAACCATTATTTTTGCGTCATCCACGCCTTACTTGCAAAGCCAGTTGCATGTCAATCCTCAAGCTGTTTTTTCCTCCAATGTACCAGCTGTGGCCTCTTCCTTAAACACAAAGGATTGTGATGACAATCTTGCCTTTGCTGTAGGACTAGTGAACTGCTATAATGCTCTTCTTGCTGGAGATCTTCCACCTTAGTTGTCATTCACTGATTTGGATCAGATTCATCCAGAAGATGTGGAAGAAATGGACAGCACATGGCAGATAGCCATGCCTGTGAAGTTTGCCAAGACTGGGGAGAATAAATGGGCTATGAATGTTGATAAAAAGGTTGGGTTCAACAAAGGAAAGCTGCGTTGTTTCAACTGTCATGAGCCAGGACATTTTGCTCGTGAGTGCTTGAAACGGGATAGAAGATTGAACAATGACAGGACAATGGTTGCGGTGGGAAAAAACCTGGGAGGTGCTCAAGTCAATAGTGAGAAGGCTATGGTTGCTCAGTCATTTGACTGGGAGGACCAGATTCAGGCCTTGAACATTTCAGAACCTGAAAATGCTCACTTGGCCCAAGTTAAGGATGAAGCTTCCGTGGAGAGTGGTGCAACTAAAAAAAGATGATGGAGCTGCAGTTTGCGCTGATGGTATCTTCTACTTCTGAACCAAAGAAAAATGAGGTAAGTTTGCCTTCTTTTTCTCAAGCTTGTATTGATTACGTTAAAATTCTTCGTGACGAAATATAATCTTTACGTAGAGAAGTAGAGGACCTTAGATATGAGGGTTACCAACTTAGAAAAGGACAAAAACCTCTAAAGGCCCAATTAGAGACAAAAATAAAGGACTTTAGGAAACTTTAGGAAGACTACAGTAATAAATGTGAAAACTATGACTATATCAAGAGACAGAATGTTGAGTTAATTACTGAGCTTCATACATTAAAAGGCAAATTTGAAACTGCAAATTTTGATTTTAAAAAATATGATGTTCAAGCGAGGTAGTTGCCAACATGATTGACCATTGCCTGCAATTCAAACAAAACCAGAAAAAGGGTTTGGGATACAATAAAGTGCCTCCTCCTTTCAATCACAATTATCAGTATCACCCAGTCTCTGATGAGGAGATTGTCAATGAATCTTTCATTGTTTATGGCAAGCCAACGGGTTTTGTTTCAGGAAGAGTTATTAATGTTGAAAGTACTAACGTTTCTATTTCCCTTGCAAATCAATCCTTAAATCAGTCAAAGCATGAAGTTGAAGGATCTGTTTCTAATAATAAAACTGAGTCTTAACCTGAAGTTTTAGTTTCAAATAACGATTTTACTGTTTCTGATGTTAAAGAAGACAATGTTTTTCATGATACTTTTGCATCTGCTGATACTGAATTAAATTTTTTGAAGTTTTGATGAATTGTTTGATAATTCTGATGTTTGTGATGCTTTTAATGATAACACACCAATTCCACAAGTTACACCAACTGATACACCCTCACTTATCTCACAACTTGCTTCTTATACATGTTCTTGTGGGAAATGTAAGGATGTAAGGAAAGAAAACAAATCTGAGAAAAGCAATACCAGTTTTAATAATAAACAGATTTGTTTTAATTGTGTTATTGGTGGACATATAGCTAGGAATTGTCCCAATAGGATTTTTGTACAATATATGTCTCCAAGAGGAAAGAATGAATCTAGAGGAAGGTCTTTAACTAGAAAGTCCTCTAGAGCTTGTTCCTGGAATGATGATTGGAAGGATGATCGTTGTAGAAAACAAGAAGTTTTTCAAAATACAAAAAGGGTTTTTCATAACAAAGTCACCAACTGTTGGCTAAAACCGAACAAGGCTCCGCCATGATTGGTTTCGTCAAGGAGCAGCTCTAGGTCTTCAACCATTTCTGGTAGAAAACCCAAGTGCTCAATGCAAACTGATAAGAAACCTATTTCAAAATCACCAGTGACTATTAAGAAACCCAACTACCAATGGATACCTAAAATAAATTCCAATCCATTATCAGCATCCTCTAAAAAGGTTGCAAATAATGATAAATCTGAGAAAGTGAAGGGTCAACCCGGGAAAGTGATGACCTGGGTTCCCAAATCTAATTGATCCTGCTCATTTTGCAGGGACAGTTGCGGAGGAATGTCGTCAAACCTTGGTTCGTCGACAGCGGCTGCTCCCGACATATGACAGAAGACATCTCCCAACTGAACAACATTCAATCTTTTAATGGTGGATATGTTTCCTTTGAGGGTGGAGAAGGTGGCAAGATCACTCAGAGGGGAACCGTTACAAATGGGGTGCTAAGTTTCTAGAATGTCAAATTTGCTCCCGAGTTAAAACATAGTTTGTTGAGTGTGTCTCAGATATGCGACAAAGGTTATTCTACACATTTCACCGACAAGGAGTGTATGATTCTCAAGCCAGGCATTGTCATCCCGGAAGAGTGGATTCTAGTCAAATCTAATCGGGATGGAAATTCTTACATTATTGATATGAATAGCAACATTCCGGAACAAATCACTTGCCTCTTTTCAAAAGTCTCTGAACAAAATGCAATGTTGTGGCACCGGAGACTCGGTCATGCAAATGCTAAAAACCTAAATCAACTTGCAAAGAGTGAAATGGTTCGAGGCTTACCCGTCAGAGACTTCATAACTTTTGAGAAGTGTGTGCCATGTGCCCAAGGCAAGCACCATAGAAAACTACACCTTCCAAAACAGGTTAACTCAATCAGTCAGGTGCTCCAGTTATTACATATGGATTTATTTTGGTCCACTCAACGTCCTCAGCATCAACAGAAATTCATATTGTCTGGTTGTGATTGATGACTTCTCTCGTTTTACGTGGGTTTTCTTCTTATCCAACAACGCTGGGGTTGCAGATCTGATAAAGAAGTTCATAGTGTTGATTGAGAACCAAACCAACAACCGAGTGAAGGCGCTTCGTACCGACAACGGAACAGAGTTCAAGAATTCTATTCTAGATTATTTTTGCGTAGAAAAAGGGATTATGTGTCAATACAGCTCCGCTCACACACCTCAACAAAATGGTGTTGCTGAAAGGAGAAACAAAACTTTAACAGACGCTTCAAGAACGATGCTGTGTGACTCCAAGTTACCCGTTTTCTTTTGGGCCGAGGCGATTAACACTACTTGCTACATTTAGAATCGTGTGTTGATCAACAAAGCTTAGATGAAGAGACCGTATGAGATTCTATATGGTCATAAGCCATCAGTCAGTCATTTCCGTGTATCTGGCTGCCCTTGCACCCTTCTTCACCTAGAGTCCAACCCAAATTTTAATGTCAAAGCCGATGATTGTTACTTCGTAGGGTATGCTGCACGTACCGCATATAGGGTCTACAATAAGAAGACGAAGAAGATTGTGGAATCCTATGATGTGCGCTAGTTGGAAGAGAATGAAACGGATGCTCGAGTGGTTCCGAATTGGTTATTTGATTACACATCGCTCTTCAAGTCTATAAATGTGTCTTCGGATAGTTCATCTGGGTCTTTCTCTGGTTTGAAAAATGTTTCTAAAGAAGAAGATGAAGAAGTTGTCTACAGACCTCCAACGGTAACCTCTTCACTATCTGAGGGGGAGTCATCTGCAACACCGTAGGGGGAGTCATTTGTTCAACTTGATAGTCCAAAGTCTCTAGTTCAGGACGTTACTCCTGATGCTGATGCTACACCTCTTACTGTTGGATTAGTGTCTAAGTCCATAACTATTTTGGTATGTACTTGACCCGATGGTGCATAGTCCATTTGGGTTGCCTTCACCAAAGCAACTTGATAGGATGAATTATGGAGAGAAAGGATTAAATATGATTTATTAATATATATTATCAGAATAATATATTAAAGGAGAAATCATATTGTTTAATTAATATTAGTCACGAATTAAGTTTGTGGCTAAAAGAGATTAATTAAACTTAAGGGACTAGAATTGTAATTATAAGATAATTGCAATTGGGCTATGAATTACCTTATGATATAAGGTTGGACGAATTCTATGGGGAAATCCATTAGAAATCGTCCAAGGCTTATTAAAAAGGGTTCATGGGTTGCTTAGGGCCTAAGCATCCAAATTAGGGTTTCCTAGTTTAAAACCCTAATAGCCTACATGTATAAATAGTACCCTTAAGCCTAAAAAACGTAGGGAACTAATTGGTTAGGGTTTTCACATGTTTTTGGGCAGATCCTTCTCTTATCTTCTTCATCCTTTTGCTCTTGGTGTTTGTGAGCCATTAGAGGAGTGACATTTGTGACTCTAAGCTTTCTAAAGTCATTACAAGGAGGAATTGTGATTGTTATTGCTACATAACAATCAAGGTAACATCTAAACCTATTTCTTATGCTAATATGATTACTTGTATGCTAGAATTAGGGTTTATAGTCTTGGATGAATAGCATGTACAATAGAGAAACCTAGATCCAAGCATTAGGGTTGCATGAGCACATAGGATGTTCTTATAGTTAAAACCCATCAGTGGTATCAGAGCCTTGATTGGTTTCTATTGTATTGATGCCTTGTATGTATGTTCAAGTTGCAAAATTGAGTTTTGAGCTCCCTGCCTGATGAACTCAACGAGTACCACAGTGTACTCGGCGAGTAGGCCTCAACTCGGCGAGTACAGTGTGGTACTCGGCGAGTTCGAGCGTCAGAATGAGACATGTTCGGGATTTCTTGCTGTTTTGGGTATGGATAATTACCATAAACATGTTTTTGTTATAAAAACCGATTTTATACATATTTATGAGTATATCCTTGATTAAACAATAAATAATTACCAATTAATTAGATAATAACTTCCTTATATGATAAAGTTTGATTATTTGTATTAATTGGGTAACTTGCTTTGCAAGAAATTGAAATTAGGTCAAATATAGATAATGATAAAATAAATTATTTAATTTATATTATTTGTTATTTGATCCTTGTGTTATGAAAAGTTTCAATTTTTCCCTTTTAGGTTTTATAGTTTAAATTTGAACTCAAAAGTTTTGTTTTGAAATTTAAATAGTTGAAACCCTAATGTTTTGAAATGTTTCAAAACTTGCCCTCAAGTTTTGGAATTTAAAATTTGATTAAAAGTTTAATTTAGGAATGTTAAATTCTATAAACCTAGTATAGGTTTTGAAAAGTTCAAATCACACCCTTATGGTTTTATTAATTAATTAAAGTGTATAATTAAAAGAAATTTAGTAAATCCATAAAGTTTTGGTGTAAAATTTAATTAAAAAGTATAAATTAGAACACCTAGTATTTTAAAAGTGTAAATTACACCCTATACTGTATATAACATTAAAAGTCTAACATTATATATATGTATGAGTAAAAGTCAGTCTTACCGTTAGTAGGCCTCATTCACGAAGCTGATCTATAAGGGGTGTTTAAGGAAATTGCCTTTAAAATGGCGATTGAATGGGTATCCACTCTTACCCACCGCACGCTTGACTAGTGGAGGGTCGTTAGCCGAACGGGTAGGATAGGATAGAAACCTTCCATTATAAGTATAATGAAGTACAAAAGTAACTACATGCTTTTTCAAAATTCCCAATCTTAGTTACTTTAGGCAAAAGTGAATTGATGCAATTCCATGAAATTACACTTTGTGCCCTTGCGAAGACGTTAGTGGAGCGTGTGTGGTTAACCGGCACACTAAATGGTTCTAAGCAAAGGTTGCAAAGGGTGACTCAATGTTTTTCATAGTTCGGTGGAGCGTGTGTGGTTTACCGGCACATTGAATAGGTGACTGTAACATGTGAGGGCACCATGTAGATTTGCATGGTTATTCACACCCTGTTTTGTGATCCTCGGCATCCCAGTCACAAACTAGAGGGGCATATTGAGATTTACACATGCCATTGAAAAGTTCAATGAATCTCATAGGATCTAGGAGTTTTCAATACATTTAAAACTTAATCTATTTTTTTTGTTTTTCATGGTGGAAAATTAGTGAATTGTCATTCACTTACCTTCAAATGTTCTGCAACTAGGGTTACGGCATCCCTCTCCTGAGTTGTGGAACATTGTGTTGGGTCCTAGCCTTAATATCTCATTTGGGTGATTTATTAAGGACTCAATCTATCAACTAACTTGAATTTGTTTTCTCCCGTTTTGTAGATGTCAAAGTACGACAACTATGGTCTTCCCAAATCCCGTGGAACAAGCATTCCACGTGAAGATGATATTCCACGATTCAATCGAGGAACAAGAAATCATGCTTCACTTCCTCCTCCTCCTCCCGTTGTTCTCCCTAACCCACAAGATCGAAGAATTGAAAGGTTCAATGTCACTATAGCCCTATTGGCAATGAAACATGAAGATGGTAAACCCGTGTGTGCCCATGTTCTAGGAATGAAATCACACATCGATAGGTTGATAATGTTGGGTGTGTCATTCCCTGATGAGTTGGCTATAGGCTGGGTTCTACAGTCACTCCCTGAATAATATAATGAGTTCAAAAGAAAGTATTATATGATGGATAATGACGCAAACCTCATTGACCTAACTTACATGCTCATTGCTGCTGAATCAAAAATGATTTGGCAAAGCAATGGAGCATATTTGTTGGGAAAGTCAACCAACCATGCTTCCGAGGACGTTCTAGGAGAACCAACCTGCGTTTGTTGCCAAGAGAAAGGGCGTTGGATACAAGTCTGCCCTAAGAGCCTGAAGAGTCCAGAAGATGGGAGAGTCAAAGAGTATGGTTGTGCTTTAGGTAAAATCCACTATCTAACTCCATTAAGTTCCTATTCATTGATTCTTAATACATGATGTGATAAGATTGCATTTGAATGTTTTGCAGGATCAGTGAAAAAGAGAGGAAGCTTGATGAAAAAGCAAGATGAGTCTAATCACAAAGAAATGGATCTCGATCGCATGGGTTTGAAGATTAGATTTTGAGCTTAGAAAGTTATGATAGAGTTGTTAGGAACATTCAATTACATAGTTTTTCAATTGATTTTGCATTGTAAGGACAAATGTTTTCCACTGCTTTTATGAATAAAATAAATTTTGGTTTGACTCATTTATTTATTTATGTATTTCCTTGCAATGAAATCGTTATGAAAAATTGATGTTTGCATATTTCTGCAACGAATGGATCTGATTCTTAATCGTGTTATTTGTGGAAAGGTCAAGAATTTACCAAATAGGGAAAGTTTCTCATCGCCCAAGTTTCATTTGGATAGAGACTTGGAATCATGCAACAAGTATTGTATGATGAATGAAAAAACTTTCACATTTGGGAAAATTAGACTAATTCGTTGACAAAGTGTTAAGTGAAGGACTAGGAGATCAAGTACACAAGGTTGTTTATTGATCAAGTCCACCACAAGAGTAACAAAGATATTCGTCATGATTTACTAAGGTTGAGTAAATACGATTACACTTATGAGATTAAGTGTAATTCTTAGTTGATTGAAAAATGTTTAAATCAATAGCAGAACGAATAAAAGGAATCAAGTAGGCAAAAAGATAAAAATTTCTCTATTCTAAGAAGAAGGGAGAGTACCTTTTATTATGTTATATGATAGGTCTTATGATTAAGAACCATATCACAACTGATCCTTTAAGTGAGTCTTAGTGCAATTGTATGTCTAAGAAGAGGAATCAAGAATTGAAGAAATGGTTAAATCAAGAAGTCAATCATACTTCGTTCCAAAACAAGTCTTAAAGTTAAGATTGTGACATTGAGTGACAAGTCTTAAGAAGGTTTATAACACTTATCAAATGTAGAATATGGAAAAAAGTCTTCTTATTCTTGCACATTTGAAATTGGAAAGTTGTGATGTCTTGGATAAGACAAAGATCAACTAGGACCAATTTTATGAAGTGTTTTGTCTTGATAAAAGCTACACTATTTCTTGAATATTTGTTTGTCAAGAAATGTTTTATTGACAAGAGAATCTTATATGTCAAGGAGTCATTGGGAGTCTTAATGGTCTTGAAAGGTTTCAAGAACAAATCAAGAATAAACCTTATCGATCATCACTAGCACACGACTTGAGGTTTACAACCTATCGTGTTGACATTATCTTGTTTCTATGCCATTCCAATTGAGTTAATTATGCATGTGAGCCCTATGAGTTCTCATTTGAATGCATAAAAGGCAAGGACCTTAATCAATGAAAAGTACATTGATGGGAAAGGGTGAGCTGCTTAACTACTTGGAAGACATGGTGGGCAGCCATGTTACTATAAGGTAAGAAATCAAGATTGAGAAAGGTCGGTCCATATGAGTTTGAATTTGTAGTAAACTTTCTTTTTGACAAATTCACATGGATAGGAACACATACACCATTAAAATCTAAGTGTCATAAGATTCTCTCCTTCATGAAAATGACTGTGAGGAAATGCTTTCACTAAGAAAGATTTTAAGAAGATAGTGATTGAAAAATTGTATTCTCAAATTTGATTATGGTTACGGTATCCCTTTCCATGATCCGAATTGTGAGATTTGACAATTAGTATGAATTGTTTAAGACACACATATGAGCTATCTTGGATAAAGGTGTGTGAGATCAAGAAGCCTTGATAAAAGATTATCAAAGCATTAAGTATTAGAAATATGAACTTAAGAAATTCAATAGGTATTGTTTTCCTGTAAGTTAAGTTGTTTTCTAAATACATGTTAAAGCTAGTGGGAGCATAAGTGTTATGTTTATAATAATCATCATGATAGTGGGAGCATAAATGTTATGATTGTATGATTATTAAGGCAAGTATTGCAAGTTAGCAATATTAATTATAGAAAACAAGAGTTATACTTTGCAAAGTAGTAAGGATGTAAAATTCTTTTTCTATAATTAAGGGAGAGAATATTGTACTTCGTTTCAAAATCTAAAGCTTAGATTAAGAAATTTTAATAAATTTAGTCAAAAGATACATAGTGTGTTCTTAAATTTCGATTATGATTACGGCATCCCTCTTCATAATTCGAATTATAAGAACGTAGCACATAAAATATTATGGCAGAAGATTGATAAAGTATTAAATCTTCATGTAAGACATTATGCATCGTGTCCAATACGCTTCGGGTATAGGATCGATTGCGAATGCTGTAATATTTGACCATTCTAAAATTTTCCAAATTTCTAGCGTATTTAGAGGGAAAAGGGACTAGAATTGGTTTTGACTAAGATAATTAAACAACTATCAAAGGACGATCCAAAGCTCGCTGAGGATTGGTCGCTTGTGAGTAGTTGGAAGTATGATATTGGATGGAGCATATCGACATTATTATGAATAGTTAAGATTCTCTTAAGAATGAGTTGTGATATGGTAAGTATGGAAAGGTTTTCATATTGGGAGTTAGATATTGAGAATTTATGTCTAAGATTAGAAACTTTTATGCAAAAGGATGTTCAAAGGAATGTACTTTGAGTGAGAGACATCACATCTATGGAATTGTCTTGTGACAATCTCCGATAGATGACTTTGTAATTTCATTGGCAATAGTCCTTGTGACTTCAGTGCAGTGATATTACAAAAGGATTATTGCATAAAATGTTAGAATCTAGCATATTCTATAAGTGGCAAGAATTTGATATTCTCTCACTTGTAGAAAGGACTGGGAGTTGTGAAATGAGTATGATTGGTAATGTGTTTATTTGATCTATTTCACAAAGTAAGAACCATAGGAAAACATTGTGTGCATGCTAAGAGCATGGGAAAAGTGTGGTAATAATTCAAGTAAGAAGTTGATTACCCGAAACGACAAATAATGAGTAATCGATATGGTGATAAATAAAAGGTGTTTTATTTATACTCAAAGGTTTGAGACCATATGGGATTAGTATTATTCTTGTGTTTCACTTTGCATGTTTTCACTTCCCGAATAATTAAGTTGGTTCAGAACAATCAAATTATTCGAATGGACCACAGTCGTTCATATGTTGGAAGTAGGTATGAATGAATACTGTCGTGAATTGGTGTGTGGATTGTCTAAAGTGTGTTAGACATAAGCAATTGTTTGCTGCAACGTTCATGAGTGCTTATGAATATGATTTGAGCATTGGATTAAACCCATGCTCACTTGGATCACTTCATGGATTTTATCACGAGTGATTGGTGAGACGATAACATCTTATATTCTTGAAACCGAGATGTGTGAGTTGTATCTTGCGAGTTGGTTGCACATTGATAATATGTGAACGCACCGGTAACTTGGTGTTATAAAACGTATTGTTGTGTGTGATTTGGTGAGTAAGTGCAAGCGAGCATTGAGTCAAAGTTTATCCGTTCCTTTTATCCAAAGTAGGATAAAAATGATATTTGTGGGCCCCTCGATGATTTTGTGATGGCACCTAAGCGCTTGGCCAAGCCGAGACTAAATTGATGTGTTCAATTGTAGTCTGTTGTCAGTCGTCATAAATCTGAATTCGGGAAACAACACATAGACAAAGAGAATGATTTAGATCCATGTCTCAGTTTATAAGATAATATCTAGAATGGAGGAATATATGATCCCTTATCTAAAGGACACGCGTATCTGATAAGATCAGAGTTGACAGCAGCTTTAGAAAGCTACGATTGCAGATCAGGATCTGAAGTCATATGTAGAATAGTTATTAGACTTATCCAAGTGGGAGACTGTTGGATTAGTGTCTAAGTCCATAACTATTTTGGTATGTACTTGACCCGATGGTGCATGGTCCTTTTGGGTTGCCTTCACCAAAGCAACTTGATAGGATGAATTATGGAGAGAAAGGATTAAATATGATTTACTAATATCTATTATGAGAATAATATATTAAAGGAGAAATCATATTGTTTAATTAATATTAGTCAAGAATTAATAAGAATTAAGTTTGTGGCTAAAAGAGATTAATTAAACTTAAGGGACTAGAATTGTAATTATAAGATAATTGCAATTGGGCTATGAATTACCTTATGATATAAGGTTGGACGAATTCTATGGGGAAACCCATTAGAAATCGTCCAAGGCTTATTAAAAAGGGTTCATGGGTTGCTTAGGGCCTAAGCATCCAAATTAGGGTTTCCTAGTTTAAAACCCTAATAGCCTACATGTATAAATAGTACCCTTAAGCCTCAAAAACGTGGGGAACTAATTGGTTAGGCTTTTCACACGTTTTTGGGCAGCTCCTTCTCTTATATTCTTCATCCTTTTGCTCTTGGTGTTTGTGAGCCATTAGAGGAGTGACATTTGTGACTCTAAGCTTTCTAAAGTCATTACAAGGAGGAATTGTGATTGTTATTGCTACATAACAATCAAGGTAACATCTAAACCTATTTCTTATGCTAATATGATTACTTGTATGCTAGAATTAGGGTTTATAGTCTTGGATGAATAGCATGTACAATAGAGAAACCTAGATCCAAGCATTAGGGTTGCATGAGCACATAGGATATTCTTATAGTTAAAACCCATCACTTACTCCTATTAAAAGAGAGTTCATGTCTAGAGATGCTTCCGCTGTCACTTAAACGTTTATGGAACTACTCTTTCCTGAAGAAATCCTTAATGAGTTTGTAGCTAAATCATCTAATGTGGAACAATCAGCAAATGACGGAGGTGTCAACATTCACAATCTTCCTGTCTCACTTAATGATATCAGCCAGGAGATACCCTCAAGAATTCAGCACGATCATCCGATCGAAAACATCATTGGTCAGCTGGGCGATGGAGTTAGAACCAGAAGTCGGAATGGAGATGTCAACACATGTATCTATTCTTGCTTTATCTCTCAAATAGAGCCCAAGAATGTTGAAATGGCTTTGAATGAGCCCAGCTGGGTAGATGCCATGCATGAAGAGCTAAATCAATTCGAAAAGCTCGGGGTTTGGAAATTGGTTGAGTTACCAAAGGGAAAAAAGTCTCTTGACACACGCTGGGTCTATCGAAACAAGTAGAACGATTCGGGTGTTATAGTACGCAATAAAGCAAGATTGGTGGTTCGTGGGTTTCGACAAGTCGAGGGTCTTGATTATACTGAAGTTTATGCTCTAGTGGCTCGCTTGGAAGCTATTCGTATCTTCCTTGCATATGCTTCTTACATGAACTTCACTGTTTATCAGATGGATTCAAGACAACTTCTTGTATGGAAAAGTGAAGGAAGAGATCTATGTTAATCAACCCCCTGGGTTCATTAACTCAAAGTTCCCTAACCATGTCTACAAGTTAGACAAGGCGTTGTATGGGTTACATCAAGCTCTTCGAGTGTGGTATGCGACTCTCACAAAGCACTTGCTCGAGCATGGTTACTCTCGTGGTACTATCGATCAAACTTTATTCATCAAGCACGTGGATAATGATCAGATTCTAGTCCAAATCTATGTTGATGACATTATCTTCGGGTCAACCAGTCCGCAACTTTGCAAGGAGTTTGAAGGAGTAATGAAGAAGAGGTTTGAGATGAGTTCGTTGGGAGAAATGACCATGTTTTTGGGGCTTCAGGTCAAACAAAGTTCAACCAGAATTCTACTACATCAAGCTAAAGATGTGGAGGATATTCTTGAGAAGTTCGGGTTTCAAGACGCTAAACCTGCATCGACATCGATGGCCGAAAGACCCCTGCTAAATCCAGATACTGATGGCAAATCCGTAGATCAGACTCTCTATAGATCGATGATTGGATCGTTGATGTATCTCACTGCAATTCGTCCAGACATCATGTTTGTAGTGTATCAATGCGAACGTTATAAGGATAATCCTAAATTTTCACATCTTATTGCTGTCAAAAGAATTTTTCGGTATATCAAATGCAGTCCGAAATTGGGTCCGTGGTATCCGAAAAATTCTGAATTTGATTTATATGCTTTTACTGATAGTAATTATGGAGCCTGTGAGCTTGAAAGGAAATCTACATCAGGAAGGTGTCAATTTCTTGGAGATTGGTTGGTGTCACGGCAGTGCAAGAAATAACATTCCATCTCAACCTCAATAGTAGAAGCGGAATATGTTGTTGCATCTGCTTGTAGCTCTCAAGTTATCTGGATCCAACATCAGCTGTTGGATTACGGTTTGAATTATCTAGAAACCCCCATTTACTGTGATAGTGAGGTTGCGATTCAAATTGCTAAAAATCTTGTCCAACATTCCAAAACCAAGCATATTGACATCAAGATTCATTTTATCAGAGATTGTTATGAGCGTTCGCTCATCCGGCTGGAACAAATTCCCACTGCTAGAAATGTGGCAGATCTGTTCACCAAGCCTTTTTACAAAGATCGATTCGATGTGCTTGTGGGATTTTTGAAAATGATTCGTTTTGAGGATTAATTTTTATTTTTTTATTTTTATCTTATTTTATTTTAGGATAAATTAGTTAAATTTGTGCATTGTTTTATTTCATTCTCATTCATGCATAAATTTAGGGGGAGAAATAAACAAAAACCAAACAAAAAATGAAAATTCAAAAATCCAAAAACATTAAAAATCATAAAATCAAAAATATGTTGCTAATTCTTTTGGTTGTAGGTGATGTGATGGGAAGTGATATTATCAAGTGACAACAGGCAATCTGAATCCGCGTATGTACCAAAATTAAATTGTCTACGCTCTGTGTTCGATGCGTTGGTAGGCACGAAAGATTCTAAATGGACTTGACTAGGAAGAGTTGAATTTAAGGAAGTCAAGGACTTGACAAATCTTGAACTAGTTAGATCCATTTAGACTCACAATATGACTCTAGGATAGGTTGAGCAGGGAGATATATATGGGAATCTACTGGTCACATTAAAAGAACTCGTATCTAGAATTGTGGATTAACTCTTCCTCGATGTGAGGATTCTATCCTTAATTCCGGTTTTGATGGGGTGACTGGGGAATTCCGATAAATTAGGTCTGTAGAAGATTATTTTCTTTCTTTTTGTCTGTTAGTCATATGTTGCCTCCTTTGCGCGACCGAGAGATCCGACCTGGACTGTGACATATGCAACTCTGTCTCTCTGCATCTTCTATCTATGCAATTCTTTCTATTTGTTAGCCACATACTGTCTCCTTTGCGTGACTTACAATTCGACTTGGTACACAGTATATGCATCATTCTTTTTCTTAATCCCTCTAAAACTTCAGTTACTCATATGCTTCACCCTCTGCATGATTAGAAGAGATCCGACCTGGGTGTATAGCATATGCATTCTAATTCTATCTTCTCCCTTAATAATTTTCTGCTCACCCGGTGTAAGGAGTATTCTAGAAGTCCTTGATTATTGGAGCATATCAGGAAGCGGGAAACATGTTCTAGTATAATTAAGAATTGAACTCTTACAGATTGTCTGTAGATCTCGCTGCTCAATTTAGGTGGACAACAATATCCCTGGTCGTCGTTAGATAAATGGTCCCTAAGAAATTTATTTAAGAATCTAGGATCAAAATGTCTTGTCATTATTAGTTTGTCCTGATTCATCACAAATTCTTCGTGTTTAAGTGGACCACAATACCGGCAATCGATCAGACATAGACATGAAGGTAGAGGTACTGACAAGTGGACTAAGGCTGTCTAATAACTTTGATCCCAGTGTCACAAAATTACTTTAAGCATTTGTTAAAATAAATTCTGTCTTATTTTAATTTTAATTTTATTTATTTTAATTTATTTTTAAAATTGTCGAATTTTTAAAATTTTTAATTTTTCGAAATTATTTTATTTTATTTTTAGTTTATCTTTAATTTTAATTTTAATTTTTAAATCCTCAAAAGTTTTATCTTTGAAAAATATTTGGGATTTGGATTGTGCCTTATACTGTGTGGACAGCAGGTAAAATTCGAACAGGGTATAAAAGGTGGGTTTACAGTCGGAAACCCTTTTCACTCTTCACTTCTCTATTTCCGGCCGCAAACCCTCTCTCCTCTCTCTCATCTTCGAATTTTTTTTTTTTTTTTTTTTGTGAAATTGCTCGGTTAATCTCAAAGGTATGGCAAAATCGACCGTGGGAATGTGTTTTGTTCATCAAATCGACGGATTTTGGAGCTTTAATCAAAGGAAAAAGGTTTTTCGGAGTTTACGGTCGAAGCTTACGGCCAAGGAGTTTACGGTCGTAAACTCCGTTTGCGGCCATAAGCTTACTGCCATGGGTTTATGGTCGTAAACCCATAATTGACCATAAACTCCAATTTGACCAAAAAAAAATTTGGGGCCAAAATTAAATTGATTAAATAAGAAAACTTAAACATTAATTGCTCAAATATCCTTGTTTTCTTACTTGGCTTGTTTTAGTGCAGATAAAATGGCAAATTTGAAGTTCGCTGACATGCACAACTTGGCAATCGTACTGGTTGATCCTCCTCCTGTTCATGGAGAATTCAGGTCGATGATCCACAGGCTGAGGGAATGCTGCTTGGCGTCTGCTATTACTGTGAACCCCGTGGTTTATCAGAATATAATCAAGGAGTTCTGGCAGACCGCTAAAATGAAAAGAGATGATAATGGAGCAGTCACTGTTGATGCAGTTGTGAAAGGATGCAAGATCGTGATTAATGAACAATTTATCAGACAAGCGTTGCTGATTGATGACCAACCAAATTTTCCGAATGAAATTGGGATTGAGGATGCTCAGAAGGTACTTAAGAAGATGGGCTATGAAGGCACTTTTCCTCCCACTGTGAAGAAACTCCTGCCTCTATATTGGAGATTCCTGGCTCATGTTTTTGTGAGCTGCATTTCTGGGAGGAGGTCTGGCACTGATGAGATCTCTCTAAGGAACACTGGAGCTATTGCGTCTCTAGCTGCGGGGATACACTTCAACTTTTCGAGGTTTATCCTGGACGAGTTCGTAGTGAACATCAACACAACAACCCATGATACTTTCTTGATGTATCCAAGGTTCATCCAAATATTTATCAACACTCAATTCCCTGAGATGGTCAATGAGGGTGAAACCCTAGATATGAAGTCACTAGGCCCTCATACTGTTGGACTCATAAAGCAAAATCGCAAGAGTAAAGTCATCTTTCAAGGATTGCATCCGCTTGTCAAGTTTGGAAATTTGCTGAATTAAACGAGAGCTTTGAGTCTCATGGATCGTCTGATAAAATATCCTCTGAGCCTGCTTCTTCAGAAAGGATGATTTCAAAAGATGAATTGATCATGGTGTTAGAACATGACGAAGAAGAAGATATAACAGTTCCCATTGCAGCTGTGGCTAAGGAACATGATCTGACATTAGCTCCTGTGCAAAGTGATTATAATGAAGGATCTTCAAAGAGTGCAACTGAAACTGACTTATATGAAGATCTTGATCTCACTGGCTTCGATAGAGTTGAAATTCCGGTGAATTTTGAAGCAATGAAGATTACTTGTCAGCTAAAAATCTCAACTCGTTGCTTGACAATATCGATGATGTTGCTCACCCAGCAACGGAGATACATGATTCCGATGATGTTATCGAATCAACGCCTCATACTACCAAACAAGTGGTTGAAACAGCAACTCCTATAGTGACAGTGTCATGGAATCCTCCCCTTGACATTGTCTCTCCTACTATAGAACCACTTCAGAGTGATCATACAACAACTCCAACCTCTTAACCTCCTCTGAAAAGAAGAAGACGTGATCCCAGGCAGGGAATTCTTGATTCTGGTATACTTCAAGACCTCTAAATTCCTCCAACCACAACTCCTGCTATTGTCTTAACAGAACCTTTCAATGAAGGCCCTAGCACCTTGCATGAAGCTGGCGGACCTTCTGCTCCAACAGGATTCTCTCCTTCACTGCCAGATCTTGATGCTACCTCCGTAAGGCTGGCCCTGCATTTGGCCCAGGAACAAGATAAAGTGCCTTCCCCTAGAGCCAAAGGAATTTCTTTTAGGGAAGGTATCACCAGAGAAGACAACCCTTCTATCGTTGAGCTTCGAAAGGAAATAAGTGTGCTAAATCAAAAGAACATTGAGCTTGACATCAAGGTGGCTGATCTTATGAGTGAAAATATCATGCTCAAGACTCAAGTGTTTGATCTTGAAGAAGATAAGACGTTAAAGACCAAGCAGATCTCCAGTCTTCAGTCTCACTTTGGTCTCCTCACAGCTTGTTATTTCGATCTGAAGAAGAAACTGACAGAAGAACTTGGTGACAAGTTTAAGCCCTCTATTGATGAATCGAATATGTTTCTGCCATCTAAAGATCCTCCAGTCGTACGACCATCTGCTCAATCATCCCGCATTTTAGATCATTTTGAGGTAGAGCCTATTTAAGCTCCTAACGGCGTCACTCTTAAACGTGCTAGACTTGCTAAATCTGCCGAGAAGGGACAACTTTTGTTTAAGAAGAGCTCGGATCAAAATGCACCTGGAGATTAACCAAAAATCATTGTTACATATCTCAAAGAAAGACGTTTTAGAGATACATACGGTGATAGGTCCGGAATTATTTCTTGGGGATTTCAACACACGTTGAATATGTGGATTGTGAGAAGAAAGAGTGGCAACACTGAATTGTACAAAGACTATCATGACTTTCATTCATGGACTAGGTTGGATCTTTCATAGTTATCTCAAGCTCCTTTTGCAAATCCCTCATAAGATCCAAAGGTAATTCACTTCAAGCTCTTCTTGGAAGACCAAGTGAAGAAAGGCTTTCCGGCAATGAAGACTGCAGAGTCTATTATCAAGCATTATCCTGATGTGAATGATCCCAAGACTGGTCATCCACTTCAAGTTGTGATGTGGCCTGCTACCAGTCAAGTTAAGCAAATCCCAATACTTCAAAACTATCCAGATGGATCTTTAAGCTCCATCCTTTATTGGGTATTTGACCAGACAACAACCTCCGCGGTCATCAAGCTCAAAGATGGATGCATTCGTCTATATGACCGGAGAGATATGTTCTAGTTCGGGAAATGGGATATCCATCAACCGAGTCTTCATCAAATTAAAGTTGCCGATGAAATTTTTGAGCAAGCTGCAAAAGAGTATACGTTGATGGTTGCAGATATTATAAACAAGCGAATGTGGAATGGAGCAATGGGGAAGTCAGATGTGCTGGTGGTCGACAAAGATTGAATACAAGCTAGCCCCAAACCAAGGGGGAGACTGAAGGGCTTAATTAATGGTTTGGTCTAGGCTTTCAATTTTAATAGTTCTTTTGAGCATTTTTGGTATAATAGTAGGTCAGAGTTGGGTTCATGGTCAATGGAGAGTTTATGGCCGTAAACTAGTTTACGATCGTAAACCTAGTTTCCGGCCCATGTTCAGTTTGCGGTCATTGTCTATTATAAATAGGGGTTGTGTAGGTCATTATTGGTTATTGATGCTAGACAGTTCATGGCCAAGTGTAAACAAGTTGTACCCGACGTTTTCAAGTAATAAAGGTGTGCAAGCTTGTTCCAATTCTTATTATACTCATATTCTTGTTTCTGTGATTGTGTGATTGCTTGATCATTGGTAAATATCCGTTTTAGAACCTTACAAAAAGAAGGGGGGGGGGTGGTATTTAATTGTATCTCTAATCTTCTTAATTCCTTCCCACTTCAATAACTAGAATGAAAAAAGGGGAACGTCAAGGCATCCGGGAAAAAACAATTAATCTCTATCAATAAACCTGCCAAAGAACCGAACCATAGAGTACTTAATACTGATGCTACGGAAAGATATGTTTTTAGATCTTGCATTGAAAAACCTCCTTCATTTTATTGTAATACATTAATATATTGAAATGTACAATCATCCAGTAAATAAGATTGATTTTTTGTTAAATACAGAACAAAACGTCCTTTCTTCCCAAATATTCCCCCAACTCATTTATTTTTCCTAGGGTTTCCATTCCATTTTTCAAATAGATAGAAGTATTTTAATATTATTATATGTTAAATGAGAACAAAAAGATGAAATGGACATAAAAATTCTAGATTTTAATAGAGGAGATAACGATGTGGAAAACAAGACAAGAATTCTCTACAATGACACTGTAGACCAATGGAAGGGATGTAGCGCAGCTTGGTAGCGTGTTTGTTTTGGGTACAAAATGTCACGGGTTCAAATCCTATCATTCCTACCTCTTACTGCTCCTTTGAGCAGTAACGAGGGATTTTTTGAGATCAACTCACATTGGACATATCATATAGAATCTTTCATTGTTATGATACTATTATAATGTATGCATACAAGATGTACTGGGGCCAATCCTTTTATTTACAATCTTATCTTTTATGATAAGAAAGCGCCTTAGTTCAGTTCGGTAGAACGTGGGTCTCTAAAACCCGATGTCGTAGGTTCAAATCCTACAGAGCGTGATTCGGATGTTTTTCGATCGAATTCGGTTGAAGCACTAACTGGAACGACAATCTGAATTTGACCTTCTAGATATTAAAGAAATGAGGAGGCCAGTCTAAAAAAGAGATGTTAATTAATCTAATAAAAGTTCCAACTGATCGCCACGCCTGTATTGTAAATATGCAGTTACAAATAATCCAACCAAAGTAATAGGAATTAGACCTAACATGATTCCAAATAGGAAAACTTCAATCATTTCAATTTGTTTGAAAGGAGAAAAAAGAGGCAATATCTATGCCTAAATATTAATCTGAATTACCATGAATCTCAATGACCAAGAATTGGCAATGGACATGGTAAGTAACTATAAATACACAGAAGTTTGCGGAAAGATTTCCTTTTATGAATTGTGCAATGAATTTCAAATCAGTCGTATCTTGCTCAGACCAATAAATAGAGCTGAGGTTATAGTTTAATCCGCCAGTAGAAAACCGAAATAACTAGTTATGGTAAGCATGAAGGAGCTAAATGAAATATGTTTTTTTATACATATGTTTATAAAAAAAGCACTTACTTGAGTTTCCTTTTATGCAAAATAGGAGATAAAAAAGTACCGATTGAAAGAATAAGTCCAATTGAAAGGTTTTGATTGATCTATCATTATAGAGAGCACTAACAAGGAGAAAGTAACAACTATATAAAAAAATGGATTAATCATCTGTAACATCTACCTATACCGCCAATCAGCGAATTCATTATTGGATAATTTTTAAACTCAACTTAGAAACGAATAATAAGAACTGGGTCATTTAATTTCGTTTTAAAATGAAAGTCTTTTCGAATCATTATGGAATGGAATTATTAAATTATTCCCTTTTTATCATTTCTTTTTTTTATTGTATCGAATAAATTTTATATTTTAGAGCGAACAATAATCTTATAAAACTTTTACTTTGATTTTAACTAATTAGATTCCGTAATAGGTTCACTTATATAATATCTTGAATGAATGAGAACGAAAGGTTATCACATGATCACTCGAAAAAAAATAGGTGTTTTGGTTCAACTATATTCTAAGACTAGTCATTTCTATTCTATTTTGCTTTAGAAGTTCTATTTTGTATCTTTCCAAAAATCTGCATTTTTGTAGTTAGGTCAAGAAAGAACCTTCCAATTTTGATCTAATACAACAATGCATGCACTATTAGTGATTCCAATTATTTCATTCTTTCCAACAAAAACCGCTTCTACAATTGTGAATAACAAAGATTTATAGATCTCACATTTCTAGCCCTAAATTCATAATGGTGAGAAATAGATTATTTTCAATTCAATAATTTTCTATTGAATGAGACATTATTTTACATCGATAAACAACAAGTAACGGAAGAAAGAAATTATTTAGCACCTCCTTCTAATACTCATTGAAAGTTCGTCGCTGTGTCAAAAGAAGGATAGCTATACTGGTTCGGTATACTCTAAAGACGCCCTCGGTACAATATTGATGATCTCACAAATATTTTTTAGTGAATTTTCATTTACTGGTCCAATCTTTTACGAAATCGATCCCCTTTTGACGATACAAGAATATGTGGTGCTCAACATGTCTGGAAGCACAGGAGAACGTTCTTTTGCTGATATTATTACCAGTATTCGCTACTAGGTCATTCATAGCATTACTATACCTTCCCTATTCATTGCGGGTTGGTTATTCGTTAGCACTGGTTTAGCTTACGATGTGTTTGGAAGCCCTCGGCCAAACGAGTATTTCATAGAAAACCGACAAGGAATTCCATTAACCAGCGGCCATTTTAATTCTTTGGAACAACTCGATGAATTTAGTAGATCTTTTTTGGAGGCTTCAATGACCATAAATCGAACCTATCCAATTTTTACAGTGCGATGGTTGACTGTTAGCTATACCTACCGTTTCTTTTTTGGGGTCAATATCAGCAATGCAGTTCATACAACGATAAACCTAATCCGAATTATAGAACTACAACACAATCAAACCCAAACGAACAAAATGTTGAATTGAATCGTACTAGCCTCTACTGGGGGTTATTACTCATTTTTGTACTTGCTGTTTTATTTTCCAATTATTTCTTTAATTAAGAAAAGGAGAGAAAACTAAAATAATAGACTAATCGTTCTAGGTATTCTTTCTCTTACCCCATTCGGAAGGATCTCATCTCATAATTATCCATGATTGTTTATGTCTCTAGCATGACCACTTGATGAAATGTGGAGGGAAGTGGGGTAAATGGCTGATACTATTGGAAGAATTCCTCTTTTGATAATAGGTACTGTAGCTGGTATTCTTGTGATCGGTTTAGTAGGTGTTTTCCTTTATGGTTCGTATTCTGGATTGGGTTCACCCCTGTAGTAATCGGATGAATTGAGTTGTAGACATGAAAGCTGTCACACCCCCGAACCAGACGACGGAAACGTCCAAGGGCTCGCGTGACTTTAATTGAATATCATCACAATAAATATACATGAATCATAACATAAACGTCACCATGCATCAATATATTACAACTGGAATTGTTCACATCAAGTACATTGTTTTAACATTACACATTCATAACATAAATAGTTTGAGTGCTTTTAACACATAACATCTAACATTACTTCATATTACTCCTCCGCTTACCTGTTACCCGAGAATACAAGTTATTTTGGAAAAACGTCAACATATGAAATATTGGTGAGTTCATAAGCAATGTTGTGATAAAATGATTTGTATAGTTTGTAAAAACCAGAAAATCCAATATTTTCTGAAAAGACTTTTGTTTATCAAAGTGAATGATTTCAAAGGGGTATTAAATCGAGATGCGCACATGAATGGTTTCAAAAACATATATATATATATATATATATATATATATATATATATGAAGGGTATTTTGTATTATAGTTATAAAATTTCGAATGAGTAGTATTGAATTCCCCGAAAAACCCGATGTTTTCCGATGTTGAAATGTATTCGTGACTACTGATTTTTGTATTGTCTTAACGAATGAATATTGATTAATCCACATTGTATATCGTCCTAATTTTGTCTACTTTGATTTCTCGTAAGCCTTAGCGAACGTAGAGAAGGGGAGCATTATGTCCCACTACTATCGTAAGTACCTTAGGTTGTCGTGGATGCGAAAGACATGATGGTCTAACTCGCACTTGATTACTGTGACCTTACTAGCTTTTCTAACGGGACACTTTGGCCCACTAGCACATAAAAGCTATTAAAAGTCCTTTTATAAAATATTGGGTTATTGAAGGCCCAATAACATATAAGCGTTATCCCTTTGGGCCCAAAGATCATGTTGGTGGGCTTGCAAGGCCCAACAAGCATGATTTGAAACTCATAAGCCCAAAGTTTGTAGATTTACTCATTGTAGTCATCACGTGTCTATTGAAGTGTTTTGATTTAACGATTGTTGTTTTGTATTGATTCGAGACCGAATCAATTCGTTTATAACGATATTTGGTGTTGAATGTGTATTTGTTTTTCGTTTTGTCGGTAGTCGTGGATCTTGTATTTTGTCTTAATAAATTAATTTGTTTAAAAAGTAGAATTTGACCTTTTCACTACCTTTCTTTTATAAAAATAACACTTTTAGTCCTTTATATAAAAGAATTTCATTTTTAGTCCTCAAAACATTTTCTTGACACTTTTGTATCATAAACTTGTTGAAAAGACAGTTTTAACCAAAAATTTATTTTGTAAACAGCTTTATCCCTTCTAGAATGGAGTTTCTCGGTTAGAACCCCATATTTCGCAACTTTTACAGTTTTGACCCAAAATATAAAAAAGTTTAGATTTTTTTTTATCTTTTTTGGAATTAAAAAGCATTTTTGACCTTTGAAATAGTTTTATTACACTTCTTATCCCCTGTTTTGTAGAAAGTTTCTTTTCAGCCCCTTTGAACTTCATTTTTTCACAATTATGGGATTATTGGGCTAAAAAGCCAAAATTAGCCCATTAAGCTAAAAATTTCCATTTCAAGTCCTTTCAAAATTCTAATATTCATAAAAATGATTATGGAAGATGTTTTGACCCTTTTGATCCTCAAGAAACCGTGAATTGATAGTTTTTAACCCAAGTTTTGTATTTTTAACAATTTAAGCCCTAAAATGGGTTTTAGGTTAGAATATGTTCCTCATAATCTTATAAGCTATTTTTCTTTATTTTATTAGTGTAAAATAACTTAGATTATGTTTTTTTCCTTTCTCATGTCATAGATCTCGAGTTAATACCCCTTTTGGTTACATTTTTATCACAAAAACACATAAAATCACACACATACATGCATAAAATCACGCATAGCATACACATACACACAGATCTACACATTTTCTTTTATTCTCCCCCATAAAACATATGAAAACCGAAAAGAGAGGGGTATGAAGCTCACCTTGAGTTGTAGTTTCAGTTTTGAAGAGAGAAAAGAAGAAAATTTCGATCCTAGCAAGTCTTCTTGGTAGATCTCGAGTTTAGTGATTTCTAAGGTGCAAGATCACAAGTTGGAATAGATTTAGAAGAGATTTTTGATGAAATGAAGTAGCTAGATCATGGATTTAAAATCAACTTACCTTAGATGATGTGTTTGTGGGAAAAATCTCCTTGAAACCTCCCTTAATCTCGAAAATTTGATGAGTGAGTGTAAGGATGTTCTAGTGAGAGTTTGAGAGAATGGAATGAATTTTTGTGAGTATGTGTGTGTTGTGTTTGGCGAGGGAAAAAGAGAGGAGAGAAGAGGGAAGGTTGATGAGATGGTTTCATGGAAATATGGGAGTCGCATGGAGAACCATTAAGTAAAAATAAGTTGGACACACAAAGTCAACTCCTCCTTCTTTGTGGGCTTGGGCCGAGAATGGGGAGGGAAAAGAGAAAGAATTGGGTCTTGAGTGCTTAGCCCATATTATGACTCACTTTAGATGATGTTTGGGCCCAAATAAATCAAAGTGTAATTTTTATGACCTAATAGGGCTAAATTAGTTGGTTGTGACCCACTGAGGCCCAAAATATTATGTTTCATGTATATGGGTCCATTTAGGGCCCATTAGAGAGTTGTAGATTCAAGATGGATAAATTGGAAGTTTATTAGTCCATTAGGCCCAATAAGGAAATCCTAGTCCAAAATGGACTTAAATTATGATTTCAACGGTTTCCAATTCTTTGCTGACCATTTGTAGTGCTAGAATGAAGTATTTGATGAAGTTTTGTTGTTATAGAATAAGCATCATGCATGCTTTCATGTTATTGATTCATGGTTGTTATAAGTGTTGTAGTTACAAGGCCTCAAAATTCCTAGTTGTGACATCATCCCCCTGTTAGAGGGAATTTCGTCCCGAAATTCTTTTGAAAGCTAGATTTGAGAATGCGAGAATAGATGAGGGTACTTCTGCTTTATTTGATCTTCACGTTCCCATGTGAATTATGGTCCGCGTCTCGCGTTCCATCGAACTTTCACAATTGGAATGCAGCTCTGCTTGGTACGCTTTACCTCTCAGTCCATGATTTCAACCGGCTCCTCGATGAACAAAAGGTTCTCATTGATTTCGATTTCCTCTAATGGGATGAAGAGAGTCTCGTCGGATAAGAACTTCTTTAAGTTGGAGACGTGGAACACAGGGTGTACATTACTGAGTTCAGTGGGTAGTTGTAGTCTATAAGCCACTGGACCGATTCGGGCAAGAATCTCAAAGTGTCCAATGTATCGAGGGTTCAGTTTGCCCTGCTTCCCAAAATGAATCACTCCTTTCCAAGGAGAGACTTTTAGTAATACCCTATCTCCAACTTTGAATTCCAAGGGCTTTCGTCGTTTATCGGCGTAGCTCTTTTATCTGTCTCGTGATGATTGCAGTCGTGCTCTGATCTGAATTATCTTCTCGGTCGTCTCGCGTATGATTTCCGGTCCTGTTAAGGCGTTGTTTGGAGTCTGTCCTACCGCTAGTTGGGTGTCCCCTACCTCATCCTAGCACAACGGTGATCTACATTTATGTCCGTATAATGCTTCGAAAGGAGCAACTTTGATACTCGAGTGATAACTGTTGTTGTATGATAACTCGATCAAAGGCAAGTGGGTATCCCATGATTTTCCAAAGTCTATTATGCACGCGCGAAGCATATCTTCTAGCGTTTGAATGGTTCGCTCACTTTGACCATCCGTTTGTGGGTGGTAGGCAGTGCTCATATCGAGTTGTGTTCTCATAGCTTTCTAAAGCGATTGCCAAAAGCGTGAAGTAAATCTAATATCTCTACCTTAGATGATAGATACCAGTACTCCGTGGAGTCTCACGATTTCCTTGACGTAGATTCTTGTCAGGCGCTCCATCTTATAGGATTCTTTTATTGGCAGGAAATGGGCGGATTTCGTTAGTCTATCAACTATTACACAGATTATGTCCAAACCGTCCGTCGACTTGGGTAGTTTGGTCACAAAATCCATGGTAATCCTTTCCCATTTCCACTCTGGAATTACTGGTTGCTGTAGTAATCCGGAGGGCTTCTGATATTCCACCTTTACTTTAGCACAAGTAAGGCATTTGCTAACGTAAGTGACAATCTTTGCCTTCATATTAGGCCACCAATGATGTTGCTTAACATCCAAGTACATTTTGTCTGAACCCGGATGGATGGAGTATTGCGTCTTGTGGGCTTCGTTCATGAATACCTCTCTGAATCCCCCAAGTTTAGGGACCCATATGCGGTTCATGAAGTAGTATGTTCCATCTTCCTTCACTTCCAAGTTGTTCTCCATTCCACGCAACGCTTCACTTGTTTTGTTTTCCGCCTTCATGGCATCTGACTGGGCTATTCTGATTTGTGAGGTCAGGTGGGATTGGATGGTTATCGAGAGAGTTTTCACACGACGATTTGAGTATTCTTTTCGACTCAAGGCATCGGCTAACACGTTAGCCTTGCCTGGGTGGTACTTGATTTCGCACTCGTAGTCGTTTAGCAGTTCGACCTATCTCCGTTGCCTCATATTTAGCTCTTTTTGATTCAAGATGTGCTGGAGACTTTTGTGGTCGGTGAAGATAGTGCACTTGGTACCGTAAAGGTAGTGTCTCCAAATCTTCAGGGAGAAGACCACTGCTCCCAACTCCAGATCGTGGGTCGTGTAATTCACTTCGTGCGTCTTTAGTTGTCGGGACGCGTAAGTTATCACCTTTCCACGTTGCATGAGTACACAGCCTAAACCCTGATTTGACGCATCGCAGTAGACTATAAAGTCATCTGTTCCTTCGAGTAGCGATAGCACCGGTGCACTGCAGAGTGCTTGCTTCAGAGATTGAAACGCGGCTTCCTGCTTGTCTGTCCATACGGAGGGTACTCCCTTTTGTGTGAGCAAGGTAAGCGGTTTGGCCGTCTTAGAGAAGTTTTGGATGAATCTCCTGTAATAGCCTGCGAGACCCAGAAATTGGCGAATTTCTGTGGGTGTTGTTGGGATTGCCCATCCTTTGATAGCTTCGATTTTAGAAGGATCCACATGAATTCCTTCCTGACTAACAACATGTCCTAAAAAGTTCACGCTTCGGAGCCAAAACTCGCACTTGGAGAGTTTTGCGTACAACTTTTCGGTTCGCAGGGTTTCCAGGATTTGTCGAAGATGTTGGCCGTGTTCTTCTTCGCTTCGGGAATATACTAGGATATCATCGATGAAAACGATTACGAAATTATCAAGAAAAGGTCGGTGGATTCGATTCTTTAGGTCCATGAATGCGGTAGGAGCATTCATTAGACCGAAGGGAATTACGACAAATTCATAATGTCTGTAACGAGTTCGGAAGGCGGTTTTTGGAATATCCTCCTCCCGGACCTTGAGTTGGTGGTATCCAGATCGCAGATCTATCTTTGAGAAGTTACTAGCTCCTTGGAGCTGGTCAAATAGGTCGTCGATTCGTGGAAGTGGATATCGGTTTTTGACAGTGAGCTTGTTAAGTTCCTTGTAGTCGATACACATCCTGAATGTACCGTCTTTCTTCTTGACAAAAAGAACCGGAGCTCCCCAAGGTGAGAAACTGGGTCGGATGAATCCTTTATCCAAAAGCTCACTGAGTTGACTAGACAACTCTTGCATCTCCGCAGGAGCCAATCTGTAGGGCGCTTTGGCGATGGGGGTAGCTCCTGGTACAAGGTCAATTCAAAACTCGACTTGTCTTTCTGGGGGTATCCCCGGAAGATCATCAGGAAAGACATCTGGGAATTCACAAGCTACTAGAATGTCTTGAATGTTGACCTCTTTCTGGGATTTGTCTACTATGTGAGCTAGGAACGTCAACTCCTTCTTCCGTAGGTACTTCTGCGCTTTAATGCACGAGATAAGACGAAGGTTCGTGTTGGGTTTGTCCCCATAAAAAACTAGGGTTTCGTGGTTGGGAGATGAAGGCGAACGGCCTTCTTGTGACACATAATTTCAGCATGATGGGGGCTTAACCAATCCATGCCGATAATCACATCAAAACTCCTAATGGAAACAGGCATTAAGTTGATTTGAAATACGTGATGATTTAAGGCTAGGGTACATCCGATATAGATTTCCCCAGTGGATTCTGTCTTCCCATTAGCCTTTTCCACCGTGAAGGTTTCATTAAGCTTCTTGGGTTGTTAATTTAACAAGTGTTTGAATTTATTGCTCGCAAAACTTCGTTCTGCTCCGGTATCAAATAGGATGCATGCATAAGTGTGGTTTAGGAGAAACGTACCAGTAACAATAGTGGGATCCTGAACCGCTTCTCCCTGACCCATAGCTAGCACCTTTCCTGTTCCTGCGTTCCCAGGGTTGTTGGTGTTATGGCAGTTCCGCCGGATATGCCCTGTCCTTCCACATCTGTAGCAAGTGGGGCTTGATCCCATGTTATTCTGCTGTTGTTGGTGTTGTTGTTGTTGTTGTTGTGGTTGTTGTTGTTGTTGTTGTTGTTGTTTCCTTATGGTTGACTTTGGGGAGGATAGGTCCTGCAATACTTTGTCGCGTGACCCTTCCGATTGCAACTTGTGCAATGCATTTCTCTGCATTCTCCATTATAGTGGAGACTGCATTTGTTGCACTTTGGAAGAGTTCCCGAATACGGCCTAGGAGCACTTGAATTAGCTGAGGCTGGAGCATGTGGAGTGAAGGGTACTTGAGTGGTTGCAGCATTGACCGTCACTGTTTGTTGCTTCTTCGTTGATTCCGAGCCTTGTCGCCCTTTTCTCTTGTTGTTCTTTCCTTTCTTGTTGTCATTCTCTTTCTTGCCCTCGATTTTCGTTGGCTTCTCGCCCTTTTTGTTGTTGTGGTCGTACAGCTTCTTGGCACTGTCGAACGTTTTAGGTTTTGCAGCGATCACATTCCCTTGAATTGGGGAGGTCAATCCCCAGATGAATCGTTCGATTTTCTTTCCTTTAGACGTAATCATGCCAGGGCACAATAATGACAGCTCGCTAAACTTTGATATGTATGCATCTATATTAGAGTTTCGGACGGTGAGATCCCACAGCTCTTGCTCCATCTTCTGGATTTCGCCACGCGGGCAATACTCAGCCATCAACATTTCTTTCAGCTCCGTCCATGGCATAGAGTTGGCTACAGGGAGAGTCATGGCCTCTATATGTCCATTCCATCAAGTTAGAGCCTGGTCGACAAAGGTGCATGCGGTAAACTTCACTTTCACTTCCTTGGGGCATTCACGTATTTCGAACACTGATTCCACCTTCTCAATCCACCTTTTCAGGGCTATCACACCACCCGTGCCATTAAAGGTTCGCGGCTTGGCATTGGTGAAATCCTTGTAGGAGCATGTTTTGGTTGGTCCTTGATTGATCCCGTTGTTCGAACTTCCCACCCCTTGTCCGTTGACTCCTCCATTGTTCCCTTGGTGAATCTGTGCCATTGCTGCGGTGACTGTAGCAGACATAGCTGCTTGGAATGCAGCTGGGTCAACTTCTGGAGGGGTTGGTCCAGGGTTACCGCGAGTTGGTCGTCGAGGCATCTTTCTGTCATGGAACGGAAAGATGTTGAGTGCCTATGGTTTTGTGAGATTGTGATCCTATAAACTAGGTGTGTGGCCCGGACTTAAGAAATTGCACATTTTAGCATACAATCATGGATATATAACACATAGTAGATTACAACATCACAGTAGAACACATAAAACTTTTCATTAATATTATCCGCATTTTTGATACATGAAAATTTTGCTCAAAAGAGCATACATAAGTGGTACAATTTCGGCAGCATAACGGCTCTATGAGTAGTGTAATCACTTAAACATAGAGTCGGGGTACATAGCATAGATCCTAATAACATAATATTAAAGACGGGTACGACTAGTCCTAGTCATGGTGGGATGCGCCAGGGAGTGGTACTAAGGAAGTGGACGTTCCCTGAAGACGAGCCACCTGTCGCTCCGTATCACGGAGTCGAGCCTCCCACCTCACCTGTCTCATGTGGAACTCTCAGATAACCTCTCGCGTTTCTTGCTCTGCACGCTCGACCCTAGTCTGCATCTGGTGCATCTGATCGGCAGTGCTCTGAGCTAGGTCGTTAGTGTTCCGCAATCGTTTCACCACGACCGGAAGAGCACGATCGGCCGGTCCTCCATCCCTCAGGTCATAGAACTCGCGTGACCTGCCGAACGGGGGTCGCTGTCCCTGCTGCCTGCTCCACCTCCAAAGGTCGATACCCCAGGGGGTGTAGGACCAGTGGGGCCTACCCGATAAGCGGACAGCCTAACCGGATAAGGGGGGGGGGGGTGATGACTTCGGACTCTGCGTCCGAATCACCATCTTCGTCTTCGTT
Source organism: Lactuca serriola (assembly GCF_051521515.1). Classification (NCBI taxonomy): domain Eukaryota; kingdom Viridiplantae; phylum Streptophyta; class Magnoliopsida; order Asterales; family Asteraceae; genus Lactuca; species Lactuca serriola. Next base: position 113,293,839 of record NC_136409.1, on the reverse strand, counting down.
GGTTTCCTCCTCGAGACCTCCTTCGGCTTCCTCCTCCTCCTCCTCCTGGTCCACCACTGGCTCGGCAGGTCCGCCTTCGGCTTCCACCTCTGGTTCCCCTTTGGATTCCTCCTTGGGGTCTTCCTCGGGTTCCTCTTCAGACTCCTCCTCGGGGTCCTCTTCAGGTTCCTCCTTGGATTCTTCCAACCATTCGTTATTCCCCTGATTAGGGAAATAAAGATCACTGGGGTGATGGAAACCAGCCATGCTATCTGTGAGGGTGTATAAACATGCTAATATCATTCCTAAGACATATAGATTGAGTTGCTGTTCTCTTTTTGGTGATAAAAGGGTATGCTTTTAGGTTTTCCTACCATCGTGATTTCCTCGGGACACGTGATAGTTGCACCTTGGAGGAAATGTAGTTGATCAGGCTACATCCTCTCCTTGATACAACCATGTACAGTCCCGGCTTACCCGAGATGATAGCATTACCTTGTTTGGTTTGGCATTATATTATGTTTCCTAATTCACACAGGCAAAGATGTTTTATAGTTGTGTTTTTATTTGTTTTGTTTTGTTCAGAGTTGGGTTAGTCCCTTTTTGGTTTATAGTTGCATATCAATGTGTGGTTAGATATGCTAGTTCACTATAAACAATGCTTTGATACCAACCTGTCACACCCCCGAACCAGACGGCGGAAACATCCGAGGGCTCGCGTGACTTTAATTGAATATCATCACAATAAATATACATGAATCATAACATAAACGTCACCATGCATCAATATATTACAACTGGAATTGTTCACATCAAGTACATTGTTTTAACATTACACATTCATAACATAAATAGTTTGAGTGCTTTTAACACATAACATCTAACATTACTTCATATTACTCCTCCGCTTACCTGTTACCCGAGAATACAAGTTATTTTGGAAAAACGTCAACATATGAAATATTGGTGAGTTCATAAGCAATGTTGTGATAAAATGATTTGTATAGTTTGTAAAAACCAGAAAATCCAATATTTTCTGAAAAGACTTTTGTTTATCAAAGTGAATGATTTCAAAGGGGTATTAAATCGAGATGCGCACATGAATGGTTTCAAAAACATATATATATATATATATATATATATATATATATATATATATGAAGGGTATTTTGTATTATAGTTATAAAATTTCGAATGAGTAGTATTGAATTCCCCGAAAAACCCGATGTTTTCCGATGTTGAAATGTATTCGTGACTACTGATTTTTGTATTGTCTTAACGAATGAATATTGATTAATCCACATTGTATATCGTCCTAATTTTGTCTACTTTGATTTCTCGTAAGCCTTAGCGAACGTAGAGAAGGGGAGCATTATGTCCCACTACTATCGTAAGTACCTTAGGTTGTCGTGGATGCGAAAGACATGATGGTCTAACTCGCACTTGATTACTGTGACCTTACTAGCTTTTCTAACGGGACACTTTGGCCCACTAGCACATAAAAGCTATTAAAAGTCCTTTTATAAAATATTGGGTTATTGAAGGCCCAATAACATATAAGCGTTATCCCTTTGGGCCCAAAGATCATGTTGGTGGGCTTGCAAGGCCCAACAAGCATGATTTGAAACTCATAAGCCCAAAGTTTGTAGATTTACTCATTGTAGTCATCACGTGTCTATTGAAGTGTTTTGATTTAACGATTGTTGTTTTGTATTGATTCGAGACCGAATCAATTCGTTTATAACGATATTTGGTGTTGAATGTGTATTTGTTTTTCGTTTTGTCGGTAGTCGTGGATCTTGTATTTTGTCTTAATAAATTAATTTGTTTAAAAAGTAGAATTTGACCTTTTCACTACCTTTCTTTTATAAAAATAACACTTTTAGTCCTTTATATAAAAGAATTTCATTTTTAGTCCTCAAAACATTTTCTTGACACTTTTGTATCATAAACTTGTTGAAAAGACAGTTTTAACCAAAAATTTATTTTGTAAACAGCTTTATCCCTTCTAGAATGGAGTTTCTAGGTTAGAACCCCATATTTCGCAACTTTTACAGTTTTGACCCAAAATATAAAAAAAGTTTAGATTTTTTTTATCTTTTTTGGAATTGAAAAGCATTTTTGACCTTTGAAATAGTTTTATTACACTTCTTATCCCCTGTTTTGTAGAAAGTTTCATTTCAGCCCCTTTGAACTTCATTTTTTCGCAATTATGGGCTTATTGGGCCAAAAAGCCCAAATTTAGCCCATTAAGCTAAAAATTTGCATTTCAAGTCCTTTCAAAATTCTAATATTCAGAAAAATGATTATGGAAGCTATTTTGACCCTTTTGATCCTCAAGAAACCGTGACTTGACAGTTTTTAACCCAAGTTTTGTATTTTTGACAATTTAAGCCCTAAAATGGGTTTTAGGTTAGAATATGTTCCTCATAACCTTATAAGCTATTTTTCTTGACTTGATTAGTGTAAAATAACTTAGATTATGTTTTTTTTTCCTTTCTCATGTTATAGATCTCGAGTTAATACCCCTTTTGCTTACATTTTTATCACAAAAACACATAAAATCACACACATACATGCATAAAATCACACATAGCATACACATACACACCGATCTACACATTTTCTTTTATTCTCCCCCATAAAACATATGAAAACCGAAAAGAGATGGATATGAAGCTCACCTTGAGTTGTAGTTTTAGTTTTGAAGAGAGAAAAGAAGAAAATTTCGATCCTAGCAAGTCTTCTTGGTAGGTCTCGAGTTTAGTGACTTCTAAGGTGCAAGATCACAAGTTGGAATAGATTTAAAAGAGATTTTTGATGAAATGAAGTAGCTAGATCATGGATTTAACATCAACTTACCTTAGATGATGTGTTTGTGGGAAAAATCTCCTTGAAAGCTCCCTTAATCTCAAAAATTTGATGAGTGAGTGTAAGGATGTTCTAGTAAGAGTTTGAGAGAATGGAATGAATTTTTGTGAGTATGTGTGTGTTGTGTTTGGCCGAGAGAAGAAGAGAGGAGAAAAGAGAGAAGGTTGATGAGATGGTTGCATGGAAATATGGGAGTCGCATGGAGAACCACTAAGTAAAAATGAGTTGGCACGCACAAAGTCAACTCCTCCTTCTTTGTGAGCTTGGGCCGAGAATAGGGAGGGAAAAGAGAAAGAATTGGGTCTTGAGTGCTTAGCCCATATTATGACTCACTTTAGATGATGTTTGGGCCCAAATAAATCAAAGTGTAATTTTTATGACCTAATAGGGCTAAATTAGTTGGTTGTGACCCATTAAGACCCAAAATATTATGTTTCATGTATATGGGTCCATTTAGGGCCCATTAGAGAGTTGTAGATTCAAGATGGATAAATTGGAAGTTTATTAGTCCATTAGGCCCAATAAGGAAATCCTAGTCCAAAATGGACTTAAATCGTGATTTCAAAGGTTTCCAATTCTTTGTTGACCATTTGTAGTGCTAGAATGAAGTATTTGATGAAGTTTTGTTGTTATAGAATAAGCATCATGCATGCTTTCATGTTATTGATTCATAGTTGTTATAAGTGTTGTAGTTACAAGGCCTCAAAATTCCTAGTTGTGACAAAAGCGTAAGAACTCAACGGATTCCCTTCTTTGTTTGTCTGATTTGAGGGAGAAGGTCTCGTTGAGTTCTTAATAACTAGAATATTTTTTATAAGTTCGTTGAAGAAGTTCTATATACTAACCAGGTCTTCCCTTCCTCTTTTGTTTGTCCACCACTTTTTATTTATAGTATACGTAATTATTATAAGATAAGAATAAATAAAATACGTAATAACTATAAAAAAACGTTCTGATACGTCTGTAAAAAATAGAAACTAACACTAGGAATGTTTGACGCATAGTATCAAGAATCATTATTATTTCGACACAAGAAAAGAATATTTCACACCCCTTTCTTGTGTCCTAGACTAGGAAAACGAATAACCCCTCCCAGAAATATTTGTTCCCTTCAATTATCTGTTCTATTTTGCGTTTACTTTTGTATAGGATCTAGCCGAAGTCCATTGTATTAGACTCAAATGCATTTTATGACATTTTAATATGCCAATAGCAACATAATAACATCACCCCAAATTTTTATAAAAAAAAACAAAAACAAAGAAAGAAGGGGTCAAGTCAAATAGTCTTCTTCACAATCTACATACTGTGGCTAGGAATGTGGTATAAGGAATTCTTGGCATCTTGTAGAAAAAGAGTATAAACAAACAAAAGGCTTTTTAGAATTTTATTTTTTATCATAGATAATCATAATTACTAAAAAAAATTGGTTCTTTTTACAAACTTGAGGTCGATAAATCCGCGATTCTAGAAATTCATTTCGAATAATTGAACCTTCTCGAACTGTTTCTCTTTATGAACCAAAAATATTTGTGCCAAAATAACAGATGCTAAGAAGAGCAAAAGGCCTTGTACATGTAATGGATCTTGAAGTACTATATTTGCATCTCCCTGACCAAATCCGCCCACATTAGGATTACTTGTCAACGGTTGCTCAAATTTGATAGATTCGCCTTCTGAAACAAGAAGTTCTGGCCCCGGAGGGACAATATCAACCACTTGACGTCCATACGATGCATCCGCTATGGTTAGTTCGTATCCCCCTTTTTCTTTTCGTAGGATTTTGCTTACTATACCGGATGCTGTAGCATTATAAACTGCATTGTTACTCTTGCTCCCGTCAGGATAAATCTGGTCCCTTCCCCTGTTTGCACCTACATATATGGGATATTTTAAGAAGAGAATGTCTTTCTTAGTAGCGGGGTCCGAGGAAAGAATAGGAAACGTGATTTCACTATATTTCTGACCAAGAACAGGGCCTATGACAAGAATATTTTTTTAATTTGGGCGATAGCTCCGAAAGATAGATTGCCAATCTTTTCTTTTATCTCGGGGGAAATACAATCGAGAGGGGCTAATTCAAAACCCTCAGGTAAAATAAGAACAACCCCCACATTTAAAGCCCCCTTTATTTTTTACCATTAGCAAGAACTTGTTTTAGTTGCATATCATAAGGAATTCGAACAATTGCTTCAAATACAGTATCGGGAAGTACCATTTGCGGAACCTCAATATCCACTGGTTTATTAGCTAAATGGCAATTGGCGCATACAATACGTCCAGTCGCTTCTTGTGGATTTTCATAGCCCTTCTGTGTAAAAATGGGATATTCATTTGAAATGGATGCACGAGTTATGATATATATCATGAGCGATACGGAAATTGATCGAGTAATCTATTCCTTTATCCAAGAAAAAATATTTCTAGTTTGCATGGTTCAACCATTGATCCCGAAAATTTATATAATAAATTAGGGTAGGTCACTAATGGAGTTTCCTATCCACGATTCTGTTATTTACTGGAATAACTTGATTGGATTAATATATAGGATGAATCTCCAGGATGGTTAGAAAGATAAAGAGTGAGTACGATTTTCAATGCTTTGCTTATATACAACTGCAAAGTAAGAAACATTCTAATTGGATTAGGTAGATAATTTTTCAGTCATTCATTGAATGATAAATCACTACAAGTGACGGAGATACGCGATTTAAATAACGGAAAATCCAATATTTGAAAATTGTATCTAGAATGACTGGAAAAGTGGAAACAAGCCCAGATATAATTTGCTCATTATGAACAAATCCAAAATCCTTGTAGATAAAGCCAATCATCAGTTTCCAACCATGGGGCGAATGAAATCTAATACATAAATCAGTTAATAAAAGAAGATAAAAAGATTTTATTGTGTCACTTAAGTTATATAGGAATTCCTGAACTCAAGAGTTAAGAATAACAAGTTCTTTATTACCCAAAAGAGAATAACCACTTAGAATAATGAAACATATTATATTTGTCGAGAAGTGTAGAATCGTATGAATACGACCCTCGTTGTGTATCTTGATTAATTGGATTGTTTCTTTGTGAATTCCTATAAGAAGGTTTTGTAGATGTGTCTCTGAGTATTCTTTAATCATTTCCTCTAAGAAGAGGAGTTCCTCTAATTCTATGAATTTTTCTAGAATACTATTTTCTTCAATATCATTCAAAAAAGGTTCAATTGCCTAGTATTCCACCAATTAGTAAACCATGATTCCATACTTTTTTAAAATGAGAGAGAAATCCACCAGGGCAAAAATACTATGGATGCAAGATATAAAAGAGGAGTGAATGCTTTCTTTTTTCCATTTTTTCATCTCTGAATTGTTAATGAACCTATCTCATTCGTCGACTATATATATATATATATATATATATATATATATATATATATATATATATATATAGGGAGATGTTATATTGAGAATGCAAAAAGGTTGAGAACGCGAGAATAATTGTGGACTAATCATTTTCTAAGTGTAATATTAGAATTTTAAAATTGCATTAATGAAATATTAAACTTAATTAAATGATTGTTTCCTATAATGTTGCAATCATTTATTTTAATTTTTTTACAAAAAGAATTATTTTTTTATTAATATAAAAAAAAATCAAATTGAATGAATTCTTTTCTAAAATTTAAGAATCCAAATTCTCTTTTTTTTTCCTACCAATTGAAATTCTAAATCACTTGATTTTTTTTCATATTTTCAAAAAAACTATTTTTATTCTATAATTTTATTGTATTTATTGATGTATGCATAATGTATGCATAATTTAAGTTTTTATAAAAATATGTTAATGGATATTTATTCTTTAACAAGTTAATGGTCTCATTCATGCGATTTTCATTCATAAATGAATTCTTTTGAGAATTTTATTTGAATTTGACCTTATTATGTTAATTATGAATGTATATAAACAAAAATAAACATTATAATGAATAAAGTACAGTAGTTATATTTATAAACGAATAAAACACTTTATACATAATTATACAATCCATACATAATAGTAATATTAATAAATGAATAAAACACTGAAAAAGGGAAAAGTTTCTCAAAATAAATATGATTAATATTTAAAGAATAAAATATAATTAGTAAAACAAAACAATTATATTCATAGATGATTCATGCATGATTACATATTATATATCCAACCTATATATATTCATAAATATTCATAAATGATGTATGCATAATTTGAGTTTTTAATACAAATTAATGGTTTGTATAATAAAAATATGTTAATGGATATTTATTCGTTAACAAGTTAATGGTCTGATTCATGTGATTTTCATTCATAAATGAATACTTTTGAAAACTTCATTTGACCTTATTATGTTAATTATGAATGTATATAAACAAAAATAAACATTATAATGAATAAAGTACAATAGTTAGATTTATAAATGAATAAAAGACTTTATACATAATTATACAATCCATATACAATAGTAATATTAATAACCGAATAAAACACCATAAAAAGGAAAAGTTTCTCAAAATAAATAAAAAATTAGAATAAACTATTCATACATGATTAATATGTAAAGAATTAAGTATAATTAATATAACAAAACAATTATATTTATAAATGTTTCATACATTATTACATATTGTACATGCAACCTACAATCATAAATGATTACAAAATTACAAATGAAAAAAATAACAACCAAAAATTATGAAAATATGGATCTTGATGCATGTCCAACCTATAAAGATTCATCTCGGTCACTGTTCTTTTTTTTTTTCTTAGATAAAGTGAATAAACCTACAAAAACAACAAATTAGTACCCAAACGAAAATAATTTGATTCATTTAACTATATAGAAACCACAAACACAATTTGTTATTTAATGTCATTTTAATAATATATTCTAAATTGCAATTCATGATGTAGTTACTTATAATTATAACAATATTCATAAAATGTTTTTTTGAAAACAATACCGACATTATTCACATATTACATTCCTACTCTAATAATGGATAAATAAAACAATCATTTTTGAAAAATAAATAAACCAAATAAAAAAAACTTGCATGAATTTTTATCATTGATCACAATCAAAGCCAAAGAATGTTTCCAAAAGGCCCGAGAACTAATGCAATTCGTTTTTTTCTTCTATTTTGTGTGTTACTGTTAGACGAGTAATTGCCTGACAAAAAAATAAACCAAAAAGAGGGAGAGAAACATGAAGAAAATATGAAGCACATATATCGCTCGTTTACCACATACGTATGTCATCAAATATATGGTTGTTTATATTACTAATTTCTACTATCGTCCATCAGTCGTCGAAAGCCCTTTTTCCGTCGTACTTTGCCACAAACAACCCCGATCGACACCTTCGTTGGTATGACCACTAGCTTGGCTGTTTTAGATGATTTGATTTTTACATGTTACCACGATGACTTATGGATTGATTTGAACCCTAATTGGATAGAAAGGAAAAAACGGCACTTGTGGAGAACCGGTTGAATTGTTTGGGCCAATATAAAATGATTAATGATCGTATAAATTAATGAATACGTTAGCTATTTTCAAGGAATGAAATAAAGAGACAATCAGTTTAATACCCTTATAATAAATTTAAATGTTACAAATTAATTCCCTTAGTTTCAAAGTTTACATAAATGGCACGTTCTCGCGTTCTCAATCTTTTGAGCGTTCTCGATTTAACTTACCTCTCTCTCTCTCTCTCTCTCTCTATATATATATATATATATATATATATATATATATATATATATATATATATATAGAGAGAGAGAGAGAGAGAGAGAGAGATGTTCAAGTTTTTAAACTAAGTATTGTGTTATTATATGCATTAATGTGGGCCAATCAAAATTAAATAAATAAATAGATAATTAAATAAATAAATAAGGGTAATGTATTAATTTGTTCAGCAACTTCTAAAAATAATCCCTTAAATCATGGGATTGACTTTTTTACCTAAATAATCCCACCCATAAAGCCCTAAGCGACCCTTTCTCACTCGTAAAGCTCGATCCATAGGCTATGGATGTTCTTGGTGTCGGGTCTCGTGCCCCAAGTGGTGAATGAATCGGAGGGGAGACAGGGGCAGAGCCAATCGGAGAGGGGCTGCAGCGTGGGAAAATGATGCAGGTTGGTCATCAATCATAGACTAGCAGTATAGCACCACCGTTTGCCATCAATCAACACTGTTCAGGCGCCGCCACACTCCGCCTCTCCCATCCATCGCAAAGCAGCTTCTCCTTTGTGGGTGCAGCTTCAACAGAGAACAATGAGGGGGAATCTAGAGGTGTTTGGCTTGTAGTTGCGGTTCCAAAGTAATCCGTCTCCTCATTCATTCTCCTCTTTTTTTGGTTATCGTCTTCAAATCACCATCACCGCCGGTTGTCATGGCCGCCGACCATTGCTGCAGATGGATTGGTTTGGTTGTATTTGTATATGGCTTGGCTTAGCTGCTTCTAATCTAATTGCTGAAATATCCATCATGCAAGTTTCACTTTCAGTCTTTTTTTTAATTCTTTCTAGAAGCCTCAAAGTGCTTCACATTCATTTATTTCAAAATTTTGTTGATTTTCGGCTGTTTTTTTATTTGTCTGATTAAAAAGTCTGAATACATTGCTCAAGAGTGTTGTGTTTTTTTTTTTTTTTTTTTTTTTTTTTTTTTTTTTTGTAAAGGTTTGTGTTCTTAAGACATTGCTTTACAAACACGGTTTTCACTAAAATTTTGTGGGATTTGGAGAGTAATGTTTGCACTTCAGTTTTGTTATAATTGGATTTAGATTTTTCAAAGTTTAGTATTTTGATAGAAAGAAAATGAAAATGGATGCAATAATGTGGTAGATTTTAAGCACTACTGCAAAATCATAGTGTTCACTTTTTTTTGTTGTTTCACTTTGGCATTAGATAAAATGGTAGCTGTTGCATTCATTATATATGGCAGGCTCGGATGGGATTTAATCTTAATCATCACGAGTTGTAGTAGTAGGTATCAGGATTAAGAGTTTCAATCAACTGATGACTTTGTTTAAACAATAAATTAACAAATACTTAGCATGATATTGACTTTGTTTAAACAATAAATATAACAGTTAAACAAAATTAAAAAATACGTGATCAATGAGATTCTAAATGCTGACAGGGTTAAGAAAATGAAGTAGAACAAAGATTGGTAAATATTTTTCTTGTTATTTCAGATCCTGTTTGGCTTTCTGTACAACGAGATTCAATGAGTGATTTTTTACTTGCATTTGGTATTTGACAATTACAAAAATTTGTTGCTGGCTTAATATCTTTCTTGTTATTTCAGATCCTGTTTGGCTTTCTGCACATTGTGAATCTTGGAATAATCTTATTCATTTATGTAGATGATTCAATGGATGATATTGGTGAGATTCCAATTCTATTGGAACGCAATGACGAATTCCAATTCTGTTGGAATGGCATGACGAATTCTAATTCTGTTGGAATCACATAAGTTGATGCTTGAAGAACAGTCCACATTATTCTTTTAGAATGTATTAGTCGTTGTTAGATTTTGATGTTTTCTTCCCCATTTTGATTTTTTTTAGTTTTATTCTTTAAAAATAAATGTATTTCTTAACAATTGTTACCCGTATTCTATAAGAAATAATGTATTTTTTGTTTTTACTCTTCAATTGATTGTTCAAGATTTTGTTATTCTACAACAAGTTGTTATTCTTCAAGAAGTTTTTCAAGTCATCATCAAGAAATAGGTTCGAGAATATTTTTATTATTTATGTTTCAAGAATATTTTTATTTTTGAATATAGTCATAAACACATTCTGTCAAAATGTCCGAATTAAAAGAATTATAATTCGTAAAATCGGATATTTAAAAATTAATAGAATCTATGATCCTTTAAAAAAAGCAATTTTCCTTTATTAAATCTATATTAATTGACTAAATTACCCTTGTAATTAATTAAGATGGTTTTTTCAATTATATTTAATTCAATAATATATATTAATCACTTTCTTAAAATAAGTAGATTTGATTGGCCCACATTTATGCATACAATAACACAATAATTACTTTTAACAAAAGAACATAAACATATATATATATATATATATATATATATATATATATATATATATATATATATATATATATATATATATACAAGTCCAAATAAAAATAAGGATTATTACGAATTTTTAGGGTCTTTGCTTCAACAATTAATAACTACCTAAATTAAATTCCCGAATTTTTAAGAAAATCCTGTATATTATTTTGTTACTTGCTTTCCCTGTTTCTTAATTTCCATCGGTACTAATTGAAAAATCGACAACGATAGGTGTCAGCTAGGGTTCTAGGAGGAGCAAGAAAGATTGTCGCCTGATTCTTCTTCCTAAAAAAATGACGATGTCTTGATTCTTCTTCCTCGATTTTGTGCTCTCATCTTTGACGAACTGTCTACTCGATGCCTATCACAAAAAAATTCCCTGTTTAAATATACAACTTGATTCTTTAGGTTTGTTTTTCAATCCTTATTTTTGCATTTCTACTGCCCTTTACTTTATTATTTTATTTGTATGATCCTATTTTTGGTTTTTGTTCATATCATCATCATCATTATATATTAAGCCATTTGAATTTTATGTAATGATGTTCATTAGTACTATACAAATTTATTGGTAATTAAGTTGTTGAATACAATGTATCTATTCCAGATTTGTATATAGGATCATTAGTTCAATATGCATTTCGTTAATTTGATTTGATTCATTACACAAGTTTCTGGAATTAATTTTATCTCTTATATCATATTAATTATATGGTCGAACAATTTAAAATTACTAATTGTTCGCTTATAAGTTCATATGGATTTATGGATTTTAAATTAAAAGTACCAATTGTTCTATTATAAGTTCATGATATTTGTTTCCATTATGTTCGATTCCAAAACGTTGACCTATGATCATGGTTTTTTTAACCATTATTATTATTATTATTATTATTATTATTATTATTATTTAAGCTTGATTTGTATTTGATTTCTATAAACCATCATGAAGTAATTGCTTGAACTTTTGTATATTTATGTATAGTCTTTCTATATTAGCATCTTTAATTTAAAGTTTCTTGACTTATCAACTTATGAAATTTATGCGGTAATGAATTTGTAATATTTTATGGAGAATCCTTGAATGAAACCTTTTATTTACTTTATTGCTTTTGTTGATATTCTAACATGAATATCAATTTATTGTATTACGAATCTGTAAGATCCGGATTACTAGGTATCTTATTTTAATTATTTATTTTGAGTTTTATGGAGGGACTCAGCGAGTTGACGCTCAGACTCGCCGAGTAGGATCGCGAATTCTGGTTTGGATTAATGATCAAACTCGACGAGTCGATGCGTGGACTCGGCGAGTCCGCGCTGTAAAATGAAACCCTAAATCTCAGGCCCTGAGCCCTATTCAAAGGCCCTTATGGCCGTCATTTGCAGCCACTACTCCCTTGAGAAAACCCTAGAGAGAGCAAGAGAGCTTAGAGTGCATTTTGGAGGCTAATTATTCATCCTTTGGTGTAACCTTGCAAGAAGGAGTGAGAAAATCCAAGCTAGATCGATTGTGGAGCTTGGATCTATGTTGTTCACACTGAGATTCACGTTTTGAGGTACAAGTTCCTTCCCATTTCGTGTATTTGAAAGATTCCTTGAATCTAGGGTTTCCTTTGCACCATTTTGAGTTAGATTGTGAACCATATGATGTCCCTTTGGGTGTAGATGATAGATCTGGACCTTGAGAGGTCCAAAAGGTCCCAAGCTTCCAGCTTTATGAGGTTTCATGTGAGCCTTGAGAGTAGAACCCCATTTTAAAGGTTATTTCTCCATTTTTTGGTCTTATAAGCATTGCATGAACGTAACGTTTGAACCTTTACGTGACTTTCGAGTGTTAGAAGGTTAGATCTACTAGTTGGAGAAGCAGATCTGACCTTAGAAGATCGTTTGAGTGTTTTCATGGGAGGAACTCGCCAAGCCCATAAGGGGACTCGATGAGTTGAGTCGGGTTGCCCCGCGATTTGCAACCTGTGATAACCCGTTGAGTGTAGGGTTGACTCAGCGAGTCGAGTGAGGACCAAGGGCGAAGAGGACATGCATGGACTCGCCGAGTCACACGAGTGTACTCGACGAGTCTGGTCAAAGTTTGACCATTGACTTTTGTTGACTTTTAGGGTTTGGTCAACAATTGGACTTGTGGATCATTTGAAGGGTAAAATGGTCTTTTAGCCTTCTTAGAGGACATGGAAGAGACTAGTCTAGCCTGGAGAGTTGTTATGGATTTGAGATAATTGTTTATGTGTTTAGGCGGAGGCTAGATCAGTGGATACGTGTGCGAGATTATCCGAGATATCCGAGGTGAGTCTTCTCACTAATACATTACCTAGAGTGGTATCTAAGTGTATACCGAAGGGTCTTGTGTGCTATGTGTATGTTTGAGATTATGTGCTTTGATATATGTGTGCTATGAATTGTGTAGACCGGACCGGAGGGTCTAACGATATAGACCGGACCGAAGGGTCCAACAAGCTATGACCGGACCGGAGGGTCCAACGAGCTACGAGACTGGAGGGTCCCGCTGAGACACATTAACTGAATGGTCGTACTGTGGCCTTAAGTGGCGTATGTGTTGTATGTGGTATTTTGGGGAACTCACTAAGCTTTTATGCTTACAATTGTTGTGTTATGTGTTTCAGGTCCTAGTGATGATTGCGAGAAGGCGCCGACATGATCCGTAGACACTTGTGGAGTTTATGTTTTGAGATTCTAGGATATGTTTTGTGATGATAACATTTGATACATTATGTTTTGACATTATTTTATGAGTAAATGTATGTTTTAAAAATGAAAATTTGTTTTGAAAATTTACATTGTTACATAATCTTATATACATCATATTGTTTATGTTGTTATTCTATTATGAATTTTTGCTTACATGTTTATGTATATATATATTCTGTTATGAATTTGTACATACAACTTATTCTTTATTTATTTATTTATTTATTTTTTATACTTTCAACTTAAGAACTCTAAAAACAAAGGTAGTGAAGACCAAAAAGTGAAGAATAAAAGAAATTTAGTTGAATAGATAGAACTTGTGTAATTTTTTTGTCTTTAAGTTATATGTATAATTATTTATACATTAATCATTCTATGTGATTATTTTATTATCATCTTTGTATATATAAATTTCTTTTTAGATCATTATTCATTGAAGAATCTTTTATGTTATTAATTCGTATCAATTTTTTTATAATAGTATATATATATATATATATATATATATATATATATATATATATATATATATATATATATATATATAGGGGAGGGTTAATGCAAAAATGCAAATAATTTGTGAAAATGCGAAAACAAAAAAAACCTATGATATTGTGTTACCTCAACATTATATTTTGGAAAATAATTCATCCAAACATTGAAATACATGATGAAAATCAATGATAGATGAGAAATTGTTAAATATTAGCAAAGTATGATTTTTAATATTTTTATTATGAAAACATGAATTTAAAAATGATTAAGGACTTGAAAAAAAAATATAATTATCAAAACTGTCTTTAAAACATGTGTTTGATTTTCATAAGATAAAATATGTTTTCGCGTTTTCGCAAGATATTGATATTTTTGCATGAACCTACTTATATATATATATATATATATATATATATATATATATATATATATATATATATATATATATATATATACACACACACACGGTTAAAACTCGTGGAACCCACGGGTGTTGATTTTTAATTGAATTTAAAAATAAATTATTTAATAAAATAATATTTCTTTAATTTAGAAAACTTATGAATTTTAATATTGTATTTTTAAATAACATTTTGATTCATAAATATTTAATTACAAAGTAAATGATAAGTATTTAATTAGAAATGTAGATTTTTGAAAGCCCTTAGGTTACAGACGATTGTTATGTGATTCGAATAAATATCAATTCACAAATTAAATAATAATAAATTAGTAAATAAATGGTAATTTTAAATTATGCCAATTAATAATTTACATATTTATGTTATTTGTCTTTAAGTTTATAACTTAATTCTATAATGTAATCAATATTTAATATGTTTCGATGATATTTATGACGAGTTGTTTAGAAAAAAAAGAGTGATTAAAAATGTTGATAATGTGTAATGATATATAAATTATATTTACTTATAATTGTGGACAATAATATATAAAATGATATTAGTAAATTTAAATGGCATTTTAAATTGTAGTGAAATACATAAAACATTATCACTAACAATATAGTAACAACTTTAAAACACGTAAGTTAGCATAAAAAGTACCTAATTTATTGTACTAAGAAGATACCTTCAAATCATTATATCATACATACTTATAAAGCTAACATTTTTTTTTGAATCTCATGCATTTGAAACCCTCTTTTTTAACTTTCTCAAACCACATTCATTTGAAACCCTCTTTTTTAACTAATGCAACTCAAAAGTTTTCTTAATTATGATTTAACACTCAAAAGTTTTATAACTTATATTATGTTTAATTAGCATTTAGTGAAAAGTTTACTATAAAAAGGTCAATCTTTTGTGTCTTTTGTGTTATATAAAATCTTACATGTAAGAAGGATTTGAAGATATTGTGATTCAAAAGTTTTCATATAGTTGAAGCATTCACGATCCAAATATAATGATTTGAAGGTAATTGTAATATGATTTTTTCTTTCAACCAAAACAAATGAAGCTTTTCTATTCTTTCTTTATATTTAGTTTCTCATTTAATCTTTATATGTGATTTGTGTGTATTACTCAATCTTGAATGTGACTCTCCAAACATCAATGTTTTGCTTGGAATATCTTTCGGATTTTTCTTTTTCAAGAAAAATATTTTGATTGCAGGTTAGTGAAGAATTGTCATCAAGTTTCTATGGTTGAATAATGTTAAATGAAGAAAGAAGACTCATAAAATGGATATAGGTTTCTTTGTTTGAGCAAAGTTGACGAATGTTAGTTTTTTCTTTTTATTTAAATGTATGTTTATGTAACATCTTTATTTATATATTCAACCACCCAATGCTCTTATTTATTTGGTTGTAGTTTTTTTATTTTGATTATGTTTATTTTCTATTATTTTTTTGTTGGGTTATCCTACACAACATATTTAAAAGACAATATTTAAAAAATAATATAATTTTGAACATTTGATATGTAGTTATCATAGACTTATCATGATATGTTCTTCATATGAAAGTAATTTATCCATATTATTACGAAAATAATTACATATGACATTTACGAATATATATATATATATATATATATATATATATATATATATATATATATATATTATATGTGATTTGTTTAACATGTATATGCACCTATGTATGTTATAAATTTATAATTAAATATCTTTACGTTTAATAATTGAAGAGATTAAAATGATGCATCAAAACCAATTATTTAGACGACTATAATAATAATAATAATAATAATAATAATAATAATAATAATAATAATAATAATAATAATAATATATAATAATACATTTCCAAGTACGGTATTTATTTGAAACTCACACTACAACTCAAGAGTACTCTAATTTATGTATATTTATTAGTTACAACTCAAGAGTTTTTAACTTATGATTATTAATTAGTAATCAATAATAACTTTTTATTTTCCTTTCTTTTATAAGGTTGTAAAGTTTTGCTCATTAAAAACATTAATGTATTTGAAGAGATTTGTGATTTAAATATGAAGAGTTAATATAAATGTTATAATAGTTGTTTCAGTGTTTTATGTTATTAAAAGTTATACTGTTTATTTTTCATATTTTTTATTATTCGTTATATATATATATATATATATATATATATATATATATATATATATATATATATATATAATACAAATGTTATAATAGATGTTTTTTATTTTATGTTACTAAAAATTGTAGTTCATATTTTTGTTCATACGTTTTGTTATCCGTTATATTATCATTCATTTGATATATAATGTACACAATTTTAAACTATTTATAAAATTATCAAATAATTGTATATATCACAATAACTTAAAAATTAAACTATAATGTTTAATAAAACTAATATGTTAACTATATATTTGCTTTACTACTAACATTTTGTTTCAAAGTAAAAATATTAAATAATAATTTGCTAAAAGCTATTATTTTTACTATATAATTCTATTTTCGCACGACGCGTGGTGATTCGACTAGTATACTTATAAAGCTTGCATTTTTTCTTGAACCACATTCATTTGAAACTCCCATGCATTTTTTCCTTTCACCACATTCATTTGAAACTCCCATGACTTTTCAATTTCTTTCTAATAATTATTATAAGTTGGTTAATAAGGTTAAATAAATATCAAACCTAAAGTGTAATCATATATAAACTAAATTTCAATATTAAAAAAATATATTTTCTTCTACTTATAAAGTTTGTTTTTAACTTTTAACATATTATACTTAATTTATTAGGTATAATATGTTGTATGTAAACCATTATCATTTTAAAACTACAACTTTTGATCAATTTGTATAAAATACTTAAATTGTTAATTTAAATATAACCTTACATGATCAACTTAAATATAAATTTTAGTTCAACTTAAACAACCTAAAGTATATTTTGTAAATAGTAAAAAGTGATAAATTGTAGTGTCTTTCTAATAATGATTATAAATTGGTTAATAAGGATAAATAAGTATTAAACCTAAAGTGTAATAAAAAATAAACTAAATTTCAATGCATTTTTTCTTGAACCACATTTATTTGAAACTTCGATGCATTTTTTCCTTTTACCACATTCATTTGAAACTCTCATGACTTTTCAATTTCTTTCTAATAATTATTATAAGTTGGTTAATAAGGTTAAAAAAATATCAAACCTAAAGTGTAATCATATATAAACTAAATTTCAGTATTAAAAAAAGTATATTTTCTTCTACTTATAAAGTTTGTTTTTAACTTTTATCATATTATACTTAATTTATTAGGTCTAATATGTTGTATGTAAACCATTATCATTTTAAAGCTACAACTTTTGATCAATTTATATAAAATACTTAAATTGTTAATTTAAATATAACTTTACAGGATCAACTTAAATATAAAATTTAGTCAAAGAATATTTTGTAAATAGTTAAAAGTGATAAATTGTAGTGTCTTTCTAATAATGATTATAAATTGGTTAACAAGGATAAATAAGTATCAAACCTAAAGTGTAATAAAAAATAAACTAAATTTCAATATTAAAATAATATTTTTAGTTCTACGTATAAAGTTATGTCTTTAACTTTTAACATATTATACTTAATTTATTAGATTTAATATGTTGTTGTATGTAAACCATTATCAGTTTAAAGATACAATTTTTAAACTGTATGGACAAAATACTTAAATTGTTAATTTAAATATAACATTATAGTGTCAACTTCAATATAAATTTCAGTTCCACTTAAAAAAAAAACCGAAAGAATATTTTATGAATAGTGAAAACTGATAAATTGTAGTGTTAAATGCAAAAACTAAATTGTAATATAAATTCATTAAAATATTTCCTAAAGATATTTTTATAATCGTTAAAAATTTTGAAATAAGTAGCTTAAAATAACTTACAATAACAATAGTTAAAAATAACTCTATATAAATGATTTTATTGTTACCTTTAAAATAAAAAAAAATTGTTTGATGTTTTAAATAATTACACTGATAGAAATTAAAACGTTAAACAAATAAATTTTAAAAATGAATTAAAAATAACAACAACTATAAATAATATTAAACTATATATTATATTTAATTTTATTCATAAGTAACCTCTAGGTAGAGGTCATTCAAAAGATTGAGATTATACAGTATTAATAGATGTATATATTATCATATAATTCAAAATAATCAATATACTATATCAACTTAGTATACGCATTATTATATCAAATTTAACATTATTATTGTTATATTTAGAAAAACATATATTTATAAAGATTTCAGCTATATAGATGTTTCTACGCAACGTGCAGGTATTCGCCTAGTGTCTATGGAGAGTTTGCATACCAATAAGCCTAATGCAAAATCATTTATAAGAATCAGATAAATCATGAGATTCTGGTTCAAACAAATTAGGTTAAAAACCGTTTGCTAGCGTCGATTGCAAATCGAGACAAAGGTTGTGAAATTGGAAGTGTTAATAAAATTAAACACATCCTTCCATCTATTGTTCATATTTCTTGATTACAAAACCAGGTAATGGAAATAAATTAGGATTTATAAACGTAAATATTTTAAAATTGAAGGTGTTACCTATGTAATTGTGGAGTAGTTCTTATTGGGATCGATACCTTCAAATTTGGGGGTAATGTGTTAGTCATTTCCATCTCCTCGAAATCCCATTGATCTCTGAGCAAGACAAACAACACAAATGAAAGATTAATAAAACCAAGATCTAATTGAGATGAGTATTTAGAAGATGACGATGGTTTACAAAAAACTATGACCTATTCAGAGGCGACTTGTTCAACAAGATAACACAATACAGATAACATAGAGAAGAAGAGGAATTCAACATTAAGTTGGTACATATATATATATATATATATATATATATATATATATATATATATATATACATATATATATATATATATATATATATATATATATATATATATATATATTAAATATTAACGTATTTTAATCAAGTCTTATACTCTGATTTTTTTAGGATTCCGTTTTAAATCTTGCGAGATTTTTCGTAAATTTGGTTGATTTGCTGTTTGAGTTTCCTAAATAATAATCATTTCAGTGAAAGACATTAATTTGGATACATTATATTTTAATATTTTAATTTTGAAGTCTCTTAATGAATAGTTTTTATTTTATTTATTTTATTTTTTTATTGGACCACTTTTTTTATTTTTTAATAATTTGGCTCTATTTATATTTCTAATTAGTTTTTTAATAATCTGTTTGTTTTGTGTCATTGATTTGTGAGTCTTTCTGTATACGTGTACATCCACCGCTCCAAAAAGCTATACGTGTCACACCACATGCTCTTCCAAACTATCCATCATTACTTTCTATGCTGTCTCCCACTTTTCCTCTTTTCTTCGTCCTTCGTCCCGACAGTGGAACCACCGACTTCAGTTCTTGCCACAAGATTTCTCCATGGGTTCTCTCAATTCCTTTGGTTGTTGGAGCTGATATTGGCTGTTCGGTTTTAGGAATTCCTAATCTGTTGTATGACAATTATGAAGTCTAAGCACGTACAGTTATACAACATACATATATAACATTGAAAGTACAATACTATAATGAGAAAAAAATTAA
Source organism: Lactuca serriola (assembly GCF_051521515.1). NCBI lineage: Eukaryota > Viridiplantae > Streptophyta > Magnoliopsida > Asterales > Asteraceae > Lactuca > Lactuca serriola. Next base: position 113,273,552 of record NC_136409.1, on the reverse strand, counting down.
AAATCCGAACTTTGATTTCTTCATGAAAGTATAATGCTAGGTTCTCTTTGGTAGAAAAAAATATCATAACTGGTCCATGTGGCATAAAAAACACATAACAGTAAAATACAATGCTATAAAGCATACTTTCATGCTAGCATAAAAAACAAATGTGAATTGCCTTGCATCTTTACATTTATATTCGCTTTTGCCTATTCAAACAAATGTCAATTCATTTATGTTAACTGTTTTTTCAAATGATGCAAATTTACGGTTGATATAGCAATGAGATGGAAGAATAGTAATAAACATAAGTTAAAGAAGAACAATGAAATAACACAGCTGATGTGCTTAGCAGATGTGTGAACCAAAAGCATATTCCCAGAAGAATTGATCAAAAGGGTGCAGAAAGATAAGTCAAATGACAATAAAGTATGATTGATTATGATTGATATATATGTAATCTCATCTTTTCTAACCATAATTGCTGGGATTTATTTAAATAGTCAAAAGTTAAAAAAAGTATTATAATTTTTTATGGAATATATGGAAATTTTTATTGAATACATGGAATATATATTTTGATTTCGAATTGCAGGGAGTATTTATTCTTTAAAATATGCAATCTTATCTTTGTGTTTTAAATATGAAATCCCTGATTTTTTATGTTTTTAAATGCATATAAAATGAGTGAAGGTGTTTTCGGAAATTGAGTTTAAAATGGAAAGCAAATCACGTTCCTGATTTGCTGAGTTGGGAGTTTAATGGAGTAAATGGACATTTTTGGAAATTCACATAGACATTTAAGCGGGAAAATTCGATTTGGGGAGGCTGAATGATTGCCACGTGGCGTTTTGATACTGTTTTATTAGAATAGGATATATATATATATATATATATATATATATATATATATATATATATATATATATATATATGTCATAAACCTTACAATCAATCCCCATGGCATGTACCAAATAATTAAAAAAAAAAATCATATAGTTTTTCTGGGAAAAGACGAAGGGTAAAAATCACATCTTGGTTTCCATCTTCAATGATCTGGATTTTCATCATCACTAATTGTTTGTTTTCTTACACAATCAAACCCTTTAGACTCGAACCCTAAATTCCAAAAACCTAACATAATTAACCGTTAGAAGTTATATGGATAATTGCTTGTGTGCCTGCCTTCTATTGTGCTTTATTCACATCTGTCTATACACAAAACCACATACATATACAATCATTGTATATCCCAAAATGATAAATATTAATCTCTAAATCAAAATTTGAAAAAAATTCAAATTGAAATGATAAGGATGTAGATAAGCACTTTCTTACTTTTATAAAATCACGTGGTATTTATAAACTTTTGTGTGTACGCATATATGATATTATAATAGGTATGTAATTTTGTTTTGTTTGCATATTCTTTCTTACATTTACTAAAACCACGTAGCATTTAGCAAATCTTGGTGTATGATATAGGTGTTTGCATATCCTGCACACGTATGTTTGACAAAATGCCACGATGAAGTGTGTCTAGGTGAAGTGTGTCTAGGTGTTTAAAGTTTTTTTATAGACGGATGTGTATACAGATATTTCAGAATGTTTTGCATACACATTTGAGATAATAAGGATTTTTTATTTTTTTTATTTTTTTATTTTTATTTTTTAAATTTTTATTGATGTACACATATACGATAGTTAACAAAAGGATATAATAGTCATTTGACAAAAAATATTTAAAAAATACTAAAAATAAAAATTTGAATAAATATGTCATTTTGAAAGTTACAAAGGATATATATGATATTAAGTTTGGCAACTATTGATATATGACTTTTTTATTTTATTTTTTTACAATAAAATATGACAATATTTTTGTATGTCATAAAATTTATAATGGATTGTATACTTTTTGACAGAAAATCGTGGTTGTCGGAAGTCATTATAGTATTTCACAAAGGACGACATGTACATTTTATGACAATCTTGTTTGTCCGTAATAAAATCATTGTGTTGTAATTCATATGTAGTTGAAGATCTTTTTCCAAATAGTGAATAATGATTAGGATATTACTAAATACTATAATGATTTTATTAACGCATAATAATAATAACAATAATAATAATAATAAATTTCTCAAAAAATGATCAAAAGTACTAAAAGAAAAATATTATTATTAATAATAATTGATATAATAATATACTTAATAATAGTTTTAATAATAAGGTAAGAATATTTTAATAATATGGATGATAATAATAAAAATTTGAATAATAATAATAATAATAATAATAATAATAATAATAATAATAATAATAATAATGTGGGACTATAACCCATTTGGTAGAAGTTTGTCTCTTAAATTAGAGGTCTCGACCTGTAATCTAGGTGTTGATAGTTTTATTATGCTATTTTCTAACCTTCAAAAATAATAATAATAATAATAATAATAATAATAATAACAATAATAATAATAAAAGTTCACAAAAATAAGATATATAAAATGATTAGATTAATTGTAAAGTTAGTAATACTAAGAACAATAAATAATTAAAATATTAATATTAGATCATTTTTATTTGAATTATTTTGGTCGGAAGAAGTTGGGAAAATTCAGTTGGAGGAAAATGATATTTCTTATTTTAGTGTTCTGTATTAGAAATTTATGACAAATTTCTCAGGAAATATCCAATTAATGTTGATTATTTTGGTCGTAAAATGGTCCGAAAGTTCAATCACATTTCCAACCGTTTCAAACTTTATCAATATTTTATCTTGGGTTTCATCTGTGTTGGGATTTTTTAGCAATCTCCCATGCTTTTTTTTTCTTTAAACTTTTTGTAGGATTTAAAATGTGATTCAAGCAGTATTATTTATAGGTTCCCAACAAAAGAGTTTTTATGCAAGCCTAGGAGAGATAAAAAGTAGGATCTGTAGTCCTAGTAAAGGGGTTTCTCTTCCATGTCAGTTTGTCAAGTCCTTATCTCGAATACGAATTCCCTTAAACTCCGTTTGAACCAGCTAACTAAACACGCCACGAGAAAAAGTCAGCCATATATAATAAATGTTCCTAGTGTTATTTGACTCTTTCATGGTTGATCCACAGGCTTTGTTGTTCTGTTTAAAAATTACAACCGAGAGTATGAGATATGCATCACATCGTTGTAAAGGCAAATAAACAAGGTTTATAACTAATAAATAATCACAAAAAAGGACAGTATTACCAAGTCCAGATTAATGTTCGGTTTGTGAAACTCCAAATACGTATTTTATTGTGGTAGCTTCAACATTTCATTACTAGTTTTATCCCACTCTTCCACCTATTATATGTCTTGCAAAGAAAAATTATACAAGATACAACACTTGACTTTAAAGAACTTCTTCCTAGTGGTCCTTGCACCTATTACATGTCTTGCTAAGTTGCTATATATGATAAAATATACATAATACAACATTTGACTTTTAAACGACTTGATGCTAGTCAACCTTTATAAGATTCTCTAAGCCACAACCACTATAGGTACGCGCTTCTAAGCAAACTGGGTTCTATATATAATATATATTCACAGGAAAGATGATACTACCATTAACCATACATAATCTTCAATATAAAAAAGAATGTCTTCGGTGATAAACCTAGAAAAATGTCGAATTCCACTGAATGAGATCATTTGTGCCACAAAAAACTTCAGTTTAGAAGCTGTAGTCGGAGACGGTGGATTTGGTATGGTCTACAGAGGACGGCTCTCTAACCACTGGGAAAACCAGCTAGTAGCCATCAAACGCCTTGATGGTAATCTTTATCAAGGAAACAAAGAGTTTCATAATGAACTCAAGTTGGTTTCAAGTTTCAACCATACAAACATCATCCCATTCGTTGGCTACTGTGATGATGGAAAAGAGAAAATTATAGTTTACAAGTATGCTACAAACAGAAGCCTTGATTATCACCTCCAAGACCCAAATATGAGGCGTTGCCTAACATGGGCACAACGCCTGAAGATATGCTTGGGGGCAGCAAGAGGTTTAAAGTACCTTCACTCAGGTGTTGGGGAACACAGGAGAGTAATTCATAGAGATATGAAGAGTGCAAATATTTTGTTAGATGAAAGTATGGAAGCCAAAATATGTGATTTTGGTTTGTCAAGATTAGGTCCAAGAAATCAGCCACAGACCTATATCCGTACAAAGCCTTCTGGTACAAGGTATTACATTGATCCAATTTACAACGAAAGAGGTAGGCTCTCTAAAGAGTCTGACATTTACTCATTTGGAGTCGTAATGTTTGAAATGTCGAGTGGGACGATGGCTTATGAAAAGCGGTTTGGAGATGCTAAGGAAAGATATCTAATCGACATAGTTAGAAGCCACTATGACGACCATAAACTTGTTGGCGGACTTGAAAAGTTAATGGATCCCTTTATCCGAGGTCATATTAATATGAGTTCCTTTGAAAAATTTAATGAAGTTGCACATGAGTGCATTAACTTGGACTTAAGGAAACGCCCTACGTTGGATAGGATCATCAAGACGATTGGGGAAGCAATGAATATTCAAGTAAGTCTTTTACTCAATATTATCAAGGAAATATATTTTCATAGCAAGATTGAAAACTATCATGCCTGGATCATATATATATATATATATATATATATATATATATATATATATATATATATATATATATATATATATATATATATATATATATATATATATGGTTAGTTTCATGTAATACAGCCTAATTTTGTGAGACCGTGAGACGTATTTTTTTATTTTATTTATTTATTTTTTATTTTTTTTAGTTAATTCAAGTTCCGAAAATAATATTTAAAAAAAGAATTTTTGGATTTTTCCATTTATTTTGCATTTAAATTTTTTTTAGAATATGTACAGCGTAATATTTTATTAGAATATTTCACGTATTTTTCAAAAAAATAGAATTTTTTTTAGTTAATTCAAGTTCCGAAAATAATATTTAAAACAAGAATTTTTAGATTTTTCCATTTATTTTGCATTTTAAAATTATTTTTAGAATAGTCTCAAATGAATCTGAACACACACACATATATATATATATATATATATATATATATATATATATATATATATATATATATATATATATATATATATATATAATAGTGTATCACTAAAAATATATATAGATTTGTTCTTGTATTGTACATGTCTCCAAACCAAAACATCTTATTTAATTCCTCCATAAACTCATTCTAGCCACAGATTTTCAGGTAACTTCAACTGCTTCATAGTTCTAAATGAGTCCATTTATTCTTTTTACTAATCACTTAATCCATAAACTGATACGATTTCCAGTAATATAGTGGGTACTTGCCATTGTCCAATTTGTTTATGAACAAGTATACATCCTGGAATGACAAACCAATGAATTAACCCAAAAAGCTGGTCATGAATTAGGAAATGGAATGATATTAGAAAGTGAATGTCAGTCATTTTTTAATGTTGCTATTTGCAATCATTACTTGTTATGCGGGCACTACAAGAAATTGTAACACATGAATAGGAATAGTGTTTTAAACCAATTATTTCCAATGAACAATAATAACTTCTTACTTAAAAAATAAATAAAAAATTCAAAAAAAAAAAAAGATAAACACCAAATCGAATCTACTCCTGAATTATTCATTCTTTAAGGAGAGAGAACAACACATGATACCGTTGGACTAGAAGCTATTTGATAACAAAAAACTCAAATGATTATGTATAAACTCAAGATTCAATTCAAACTCTTACAAGAACATAAAATAACACTACAAGAAACCAAGGCAATACAAAATTAAATATATTCACAAGTGAATATTAAATGGTATACTTATATATGATTATTAATATATGATGTATTCATATATTACTTTTAATATATGTCTACTCACAAGTAATTATTCATATATGACTTATGCCAAAGATTGTGGCAATGACGGTGATGTGGGCGGGTGGTTGTAGTGGTACCAATGGTTATAGTAGCATAGGTAACGTTGGTGTTTAGTGGCACTTGTAATGGTGGTCACACTTATTGGAGACGGTAGCGTTAATGGTGGTAATGGTAGCAGAGGTGGCGAAAGAGGGAAGTTGTAGCGATGCTGGCAGTAGAGGTGGTGATGATTGCGATAGTGGTAGTAACATGGGTGGTAGTAGTAAGAATAGATATTGTAGAGGTGGTGGGGGAGGTCCCAATGATATACCCTTCCGGTCACTAAAACGTCAACTCGCCGGTGGCTTTGGAGCTTTGCAACAATAATGAAGGAATGTGTGATCCAACTTCATTTCGCGGTCTCAAATATTTTTCATTCTATGATGAAGTTCTCTCTCTCTCTCTCTCTCTCTCATCTTATATATATATATATATATATATATATATATATATATATATATATATATATATATATAGGGGATAGGGAATATACATTACAGCCCCACCTAAGCTTAGGTACTAAACCTCTAAAATATGTCGTTTTAACATGCTAAATATAACCGGTTTGGTTTCACTTGGTAAATATATCATTCTTCATAACATTTCTTTCTTTCATTATCGTTTTATCATCTCCGTTTTCATTCCTCAATTATCGTTTATTTCTTCATCCAAGTGAACATTACTAAACCCTAAACCTAAACCTAAACCCTAAATTTTAAACCCTAAACACTAAAGCTAAACCCTAAACCCTAAATCTAAACACTAAACCCTAAACCCTAACCCTAAACCCTAAACCCTAAACCCTAAACCTTAACCCTAAACATAAACCTAAACCCTACACCCTAAACTCGAAACCCAAAACCCTTTTGTATCGATCTTGAATTTACATCTTGAAGTATTAATCGTGAATCCATTAAACGTAATCTTTATATAGTAAAACAATTTATTTTCAAGAGGTTTAGTACCTAAGCGGTGGGGCTGTAATGTATATTCCTTTTTCCCATATATATATATATATATATATATATATATATATATATATATATATATATATATATATATAGACACACAAACACACACGACGTTTCTACTGAGTATCTGAAAAAAATAGAGTTTTTTAGATTCAACCTCAACTAGTATACTAGCATGGCGAGATATGACTAATCGTAAATCATTATATTATTGCAGAGATGTATAATCATATATGATTATACGTGTTTATACATATATGCCTAATATAATGATTATACATATATGTTTGTTCACAAAATAATTAATCTTATATGGTTGTTGGTGGAGGAGGAGGTGGTGGTGATAGAGGTGACAAAGGTGAAAATGGTTGTGTCGGTTGGTGGCGGAGGTGGTGGTAGTGATGATGGCGGTGACGGTTGCGATGGTGGGGAAGTGGCAGGGGAAAAAAAAGAAAAAAGCTATTTGGAATATTAAACTTTAAATTAAAATAATGTACAACCTAGAAATAACTAAAAGAAAGATGGATAGATTAATTTATCGAAAATACATGGGATGTTGAATTGGATGCATGATTTTATCAATTGCAAAACATTCATCATAATCAATACGTTTTTTGTTATCCTTTTTTCCACTATAGTTTTTTAGAGCTAACTTTACTCATGTTATTATGACTATTTACCCTAAAAACGCAACACCACTGCAACTTTGTGTTATTAGATGTTGTGTTATTAGGATGTGGTAACGGGAACGAGAGGTAACACCCAATCAAATCACCGTTTTCCTCTTATTCTCTCTATCTCTCTAATTTTAACACCATGCTATAACATTTAATAACATAGGGAACACCACCCCAACTTTATGTTATAACATGTAATAACATAGGAAATCGTTGCCCACACCTAATAGCCTTATAACCTTAATTAATTCATGCAAGCAACATAACCAAAATATCATTGATAGAGGTTATTCCACGCCATTTGTAATAAGTATTTCGGTGTTTTCGGAAGGCCAACTACCCGAGATACTATCCCTAAAGTCCATGGATATGTGTTGAGTTGACCAATGTAGATAGTATTCAACTCGGTGGCAGATTCCAATTCCATTTGGAAGTTTTTTATGCCTTCGGATTACCGTGAAGTCTTCATTGGGAAGCAATTTCTTCGCTGGTTTTTGGTTCCAAAAGTAGCTTTAATGCTGTTTAGGCTATCTATATCAGTACAATGCCAACTAATTTTGCATATATGTGACATCAGTTTTGCAATAAACGTCTACATCAATACAATATTCATAATTCTAAGAAAATTGTTCAAATATATTTGTAATTACTATAAATCTCTTAAGATTTAAGATTTAAATATTAATGTAACGTCGAGTGAATAAATTGTTATCACTTCTTGATTTTCAGGTAGTTGATTCGAGTGAATAAATTGTTTTGTAACGTCGAAATTTCATACAAATTTTTGGAAAATGAATTTGTTTATTTAACGAATATGGACCATTTATGAAACTTATTAAAATAAATACTACTTAGGGAGCTTAAATGTAAAATTAAAAAATAACAGGGATAAGTAAATGATAATGAGTAGTAAAGTTCCTTATTTTTACCCGAATTATGACTTCCTTATTTTAAGGGATTATCAGTTCCTTATTTTAAAGGATTTTGACGGATTTGATTGTTATACGGGGACTTTATTAGAGTGAATATGTTAAGTTTTGAAAATCACATAAAATAAGATATTAGTTACAATGTCACATGAGCAGTATATGTAATGTAATCGACATAATATATGAAGGAATGGCAAATTAGGAATTTAACATTGAAGGATGATTGTTGTTGAAATCTATATGTCGCAGTTAGGAGTGTTTTATTAGAATGGTAGATTAAATATATAGTTTAAAATATATAGTATAAATATAACATTAAATATAGGAAGATAAGACTTGCAAGGTTTTCAACTTTAGAAAGAACTGGCTTGGAAATAGTGGAAACATGGCATTGCAAAAGTTTTGAAAGCCAGATGGTCTTATCGGACTCACATTTTCCATTATCAGACTCATATATCATCCTTTTGATATGTTATTTCCCTTTTCCTTGTAAAATACGTCTACATATCCTCTTCGATCTGTGTGCCCGTTAAATTGCATGAAACTATAAAGACTTTCCAAAATACAACTCATGAAACATTTAAAAAAAATTAATACCTTGCTTGATAAGGAAAATGTTTTCTTTCTATTTAATTGTTGAACATGGCTTCTCTAAGATTTGGTCTCTCATTATTCCATAACAGTGCTTCCAGCTAGATAGGGAGAGTGGGAAAAGGTGTTATATGCTGGGGGCAAAAGAGCTATCAATTGCATGGAAAGATGAACCTCGCTATTGGGATTGGCAACATATACCTGAATCAAGGTCTCCCTCACCCTTTTATACAAAAATAAATATATAACAAGTTATAGTATATTTCACATGCATTTCACCAAGACTTGAAACAAATATTACAATTTGTTTCCCACCTAAGAAGAGATTCGATCTCTATCTTTGATCTATGCAAAAGACAATGAATGTCCTCTTAATTTTCAATATATATCCAAATTGAACAGCTCTAGCAAAGCAAAGTATGGTCCTAATGGGAGTATGATCTAACTGATGATTGTATACACAACCATCCACATATGTTTCCTATTGTGTAGGTTTGCGGAGGTGTGCATACTTAAACACGTATGTTGGCTTGCAATCCATGGCAAAATTTCATCTGCAATGCTGTCACCAAACAATCCATATGTTGCATATCTCATTTTTCGAACTACTAGCGATTGCAGGGGACTTTCTGTGCCAGCAAAAACAAGGGTGAGCTTTGGTGGGATAAGAATGGAGACCGAAGGTGTGTATCTTCTAAGACCAAGGGTTAGTAGTAGAATATTGAATCTGGAAGAAACATGTATGTATCCTTATAAACGCAAGGATGGGTGGATGGAATTGAAGTTGGGAGAATTCGCATGCAATGAAGGAGATGATGGGGAGGTTGAGATGGTGTTTGAGGAGGTTAAGCATTTAAACTGGAAAAATGGTCTTATCGTGGAAGGCATCGAGATTCGAACTAACAGAATCCACAATGAAAGTTATTTTTTACGAGACTTTTTACTAGTAAGTTTATTTATGTGTTGTTTGTATATGTTGCCTATTTACAATTTGTTTTAAACTTTTGATATAGTGCCACCATTGTAAAAACTTATGGCAAGAGGCTCTACATTAATAGTTTTTTTTTTTTTTTCAAAATTTTAAAACTCATTTATTTGAAAATTTTGGGTGATAGCAAAACAAGTTAAGCACTTCAAACAAATATTAAAAACAAACATCGGTGAGCTTGCAGAAATAACAAATTTGAACAACGTAAATCAAAAGAACACAATATTTAATGTGGTTCGGTCAAGGTGACCTACGTCCACAAAAAAACAAAAGATATAGGATTTTATTAACTCCAAGAACAATTACAATCACATATAAATGTTACACCTCACTTCAGTTCTCAAAACAAAAGAATCTCTCTTGCTTACTAACTAATGCAAAGTAGTTATCTCAACCTCACAATATTTACTCCCTTGAAATTTTTTACATATATTATAATGGAGATATGAGTGTATTTATATTTAAAGGGTCGAACCCAAAACCTTAACGGGCCAAGCCCATTGGCCCATAGGGCCATGAATGGTGATAATCAATCATATTCCACCATGCAACATCTTCTAGAAGATTCAACCATGTCATACAACCCGTAAACATCAACAACACACATGATGGACCATCTTAACCATAGTGCAGCATCATGATGCACAGGTGGCACCTCGTGAACGTTAATGGTCCAACATCCGTCATGGTGGCACAACATGGTGTATTTCCTGAGCATGATCATCTTCCAACATCCATAATAGTCCAACAACCGTCATGCGCCTCACATGCTGTAAATGCTTAACCATACACAGTCTCTTTGTAAGGGGGTCTGCTGGGTTCTCATCCGATGATACCCTCTATGCCACGAGGAGTCCTTCTTCTTATTTGATGTCTAATGAAGTGGCATTGTCTGTCGATCTACCTGGATCTGCCGTGATCCCTTGGTTCCTTGGCTAAGGAAACTGCACTCGCGTTATCACAGAAAATCTCCATATGCTCCTTTATAGCTGGTATAACTCCAAGGTCTCCAATGAAGTTCTTTAGCCTTATTGCCTCCTTCGCCGCCTCACTTGCTGCTACGTACTCTGATTCGCACCTTGAATCAGCTACTTTCTCCTGCTTGGAACTTTTCCAAGTAATTGCTCCTTAATTTAGGGTAAAGACCCAGCCTGACTGAGAGCGGAAATTATCCCTGTCAGTCTGAAAACTGGCATCACTATACCCCACTACTCTTAAGTTATCACACCCACCAAGGGTAAGGACCCAGTCTTTAGTCCTCTATAGGTACTTGAGAATGTTCTTCACCGTAGTCCAGTGAGCCTTTCCTGGATTCCCTTAATATCTGCTGAGCATGCTCAAAGCGAAAGCCACATCGGGGCGAGTACAAGTCATAATATACATGATTGAGCCTACAACGGAAGCATATGGTACTCGACTCATCTCAGTTATCTCAGCCTCTGTACTCGGGCTCTGAGTCTTACTCAGTTTGGCGTTACACTGGATTGGTAAGTCACCTTTCTTGGATTCTTACATGCTGAATATTTTCAACACCTTATCCAAGTAGGTACTTTGACTAAGACCAATTAGTCTCTTACTCCTATCTCTCAATATCCTTATCCCTAGGATATAGACAGCTTCTCCAAGGTACTTCATAGCGAAACACTTCCCAAGCCAGGACTTAACCTCCTGCAAGGTTTGGATGTCATTTCCTATGAGTAGTATGTCATCCATATACAATACCGAAAAACTAACTATACTCCCTCTAGCCTTAACATATACACAGGACTCATCCTCGCTCCTTGAAAAGCCAAACTCTTTGACTTTCTCATCGAAACAAAGATTCCATCTACGAGATGCTTGTTCTAATCCATAGATGGATTTCTCAAGCTTACACACTCTATTATGGTACTTTTCACCAACAAAACCCTCTGGCTGACTCATGTAAACATCCTCAGCCAACTTTCCATTAAGGAAAGCGGTTTTGACATCTATTTGCCATATTTCATAATCATGAAATGCAGCTATGGCTAGCATAACTCTAGTAGACTTAATCTTCGTTACTGGTGAGAAGGTCTCATCATAGTCAACTCCCGGAATATGAGTAAAGCCCTTCGCAACTAGTCGCACCTTATAATTATGTACCTTCCCCTCCATGTTAGTCTTCTTCTTAAAGATCCATTTTCACCCGACTGTCTTACGACCCAGTACATTGTCAACCAAGTTCCAAACTTTATTGTCATACATGCCAGACTCAGGCCCTGCCATAGCTTCCTTGAAGTTGTTAGGCTCATCTGAATTTACCAGTGTACTATCACTGATAAATGCACCACCTTCTATAGTTATATGGAAACCATAATAAAAATCAGGTGTGCTCCTAACTCTTGTGGAATGTATCAGAGGTACACACTCATCTATTGGCTCAACATAAATTTCCTCCTTAGGTTGATTGCTAGTGTCTGAGGTTCCTTCACCGCTTGACTCTTGAATTTCTTCAAGGTCAATTTGCCTCCCACTGTTTCCTTGTCTTATGAATTCTCTCTCACGAAAGACTCCTCTCCTTGCAACGAAGACGACATTGTCGCTCGGTCTGTAGAAGAGATAACCAAAAGATTTTTGTGGGTAGCCGATTAAAATACATCGCTCACTTCGAGGTTCGAGCTTGTCGTAAGTCCCACGCCTCACAAAAGCTTGCCAACCCCAAACCTTGATGTGGTCTAAAGTGGGAACTTTCAAAGTCCACATCTCGTGAGGTGTTTTGACAACCTTTTTGGTAGGGACTAGATTAAGGATATGGGCACTTCATATACACCATCACAAGGTAATGCTTTAAAATAAAAAAAACACCATTATAAAAAGCATTAATACCACCACATTTATTATCAAATGGAAAAGTAAATCTTTGTTTGTAAAAACAATGAAAGAAAATAATATGTTTCGCCATTTTAGACAAGTAATAACATTTATTCAAATCTAATATTAACCCACTACTAAGCAATAAAGAATAAACTCCAATCATGGAGACAACTTTCCTACTCCCCATGATCAAGTTTATCTTCTCGTGCTCCACATCCTCACTTCCTTTTAGGCCCTACAAATCAGAACAAATGTGAATTCCACACCCTGTATCAAGGACCCAATAATTAGTATGTGATGAGTTATTAGAAAATATAGTGTAAATACCTACATGGGTGGGTTTCACTTTGCCATCCTTAACATCCTGCAAGCACTTGGGACAGCTTCGCTTAAAGTGCCCATTTTCCTTACAGTAGAAGCATTGAGCATCCTTTGGGTTGGAAGAGGGAGTGGTAGAACCACCTTTGGTTCCACTCGAAGAGGAGCCATCAAGAGACTTTCCCTTGGTACCCTTCAAAGGGGTCTTCCTCTTTTCCCCTTTTCCTTGCCCGATTGCCAGAACAGGGGCGGTAGTACGAGTGGTAACAACATTCTTACCTTTGAGACTACTTTCAGCAGTCCTTCAAGTTTGCTAAGTGTGACCTCCTCCTTTTTCATATGATAGGTCATGTGGAACTGATCATAATAGGAGGGTAAGGAGTGTAGAACGATATCTATTGCTAACTCCTCATCAAAGTTCACATTTAACTTTAGCAAACGGTCCATGAATCTTTGCATTTTCTGCAGGTGGCCCATGATGGACTCTCCATCCTTCATTTTTATTGTTATCATGGAGGTGATGATTTCATACCTTTCCTGACGAGCACTCTGATGGTATCTTTCTATCAGGTCTAGGTGCCTCTCATAAGGGTAGAAATCTTCTTAGGATTTCTAGATTTCTGCTATCAAGGTAATCAACATGATACAAGATACCTTAGTAGCATCCTTCTCATGGGTAGTGTACTTAGCAATCTCCTCGGGAGTAGCAGATGACTCATCGATGACCTTAAGCTCCATGTTAGGGACATATTCCTTGTCCTCATAAGGAGTGACCATCCTTATGTTCCTAATCCAATCATTGAAATTAGTTCAATCAAAGATGACTCTCACACAAAGGTTCATGAGAAAGAAGGAGCCGGTAGGGTTTGAGCCAGAAGCATTGTTGGAAGACATCTGAAAAAGGAAGAAAGACAAGTTTAGATTAGATAAAGAGTCCTTAATAAGACACCCAAATGAAATATTAAGGTTATGACCCAACACAATATTTTATAACTTGGAAGAGGGATGCCGTAATACAAGCTACAACATAATTGAAGGTAGGTAAATGACGATTTACCAATTTTCACCATGAAAAACAAAATAGGTATCAGGTTTTAATTGGATTAAAATTCATAGATCTTTTGAGATTCATTGAACAATTCAATGGCATGTTTAAATGTCGATTATGCCCTTCAAGTTTGTGCTTGGGATACTGAGGATCACAAACAAGGTGTGAATAACCATGAAAATTAACTTGGTACTCTTAATTTTATCACTTAATCGATTTGTCGGTTAACCACACACGCTCCACCGATCTATGATAAACCTTAAGCCACCCTTTGTGACCCTTGTTAGTCCAAGTTAGTGTGTCGATTAACCACACACGCTCCACTAACGACTTAGCAAGGTGCAAAGCGTAATTTCATGGGTTAGCACCAATTTCACATTTTCCTAAAGTAACTAAGATTTGGAATTTATAAAAGATTTAGTTACTTTATAATTATCATTATACTTAATGAGAATTAGTGTCCTATCCTACCCGTTTAGCTAACGACCCTCCACCAGTCAAGGAAGCGGTGGGTGAGAGTGGACACCCAATAAGCTACATTTTATAGGCAACATCCTTATACCACCTTATAGACCGACTTCGTGAATGAGGCCTACTACCGGTAAGACTGACTTGATCTTATACACACACACACAGACACACATATATATATATATATATATATATATATATATATATATATATATATATATATATATATATATTAACTTATAATATTATAAAGTATAATGGCTGAATTTTAAACTTTTAAAATTCTAGGGTTTAGAATTAAAGTTTTCTAAAGTGACTTTAAAAATTCCAAAACTTGAGGGCATGTTTTGAACTATTCAAAACCTTTCATTTCTATAACTTATGAGTTTTAATGAATTTAATGAATTTAATGGAAAAGACTCTTTGAATTCCATAACTTGAGGACAAGTTATGGAGTTCACTAAAAAGCATTTAGATCAACAATTAAACTAACAGACATGTCAAATAATTTCTATGATCTAACAAAACTCATAACCATGCATAATTCATATATATCAACAATTTTTCAAGAATCATTCGAGCTTAATATAAAACTTGAAACTTTGACAATTATCTTTGAAATTGGATAAGCACCATCATTACCACATCAAAAACAGGTTTAAGAGTCTAAAAAAATTTAGGATAATGATTCTAGTCCAATTCCAACATTGAAACTCGAAATTCCGCACTCTGGGCCTCCGACTCGTCGAGTGCAAGAACCAACTCGATGATTTGGATGAATTTCAACATGGACTCATCGAGTCGCCCAGTGGACTCAACGAGTTCACTGAACAGTAACCAGAAAAGCGATTTTTTTAGCAAGTAGCATCAAGTATAATTGAAAACAAGCCTATGATCTAATACCACTGATGAGTTTTGAGCATTCTAACACTCCTATGGTGTGCATGCCACCCTAGAAACCTTGGATCTATGTTCTCTCTATTATATATGCAAACATTCATTTTACGAAGGTTTCATCCTAACTAGCATATCATAGGGTATATGTAATACAAAGTTCTAGTAGAATGACATAACTTTCTTGTAGCTTTGATTGCTTAAGACTTTGTGAGCCTAGCACCCCAAATGTGATGCCTCAAATGCTTCACACAACACCACCAACAATTAGAATAACTTGAGAGAAGATTATATTGCACCAATATCGGCTAGCCCTCACTTGTGTATCTTAATGTGTCGATTTTGCTAGTATGAGGCTTCTTTATATAGTGTGTATATTAGGGTTACACCATGTAACTCATGACTTTCAACATTCCTCATGATCTGTGGGTTTTAACCTCCATTGAGTATCCATGGGTCACCACATGGGTTAGCCCAACATGATGAACTATGGATCATAACCCCACTTTATAAGATTGAATGATTTAGCAAATCCATCCCCATTTATTTAATTAGTCTCTTTTGATCACAAAATTAATTCCAAACTAATTCTTGATCAATACTAATTAAATAACATACTTTCATATTAATGTATTAGAACTTATAATATATTAAGAAAACATAAATATCCTCTTCTCATAGAATGTCTATCCAAATTGTTCTGATGCCATGCAACCCAAATTGACCAT
Organism: Lactuca serriola; assembly: GCF_051521515.1. NCBI lineage: Eukaryota > Viridiplantae > Streptophyta > Magnoliopsida > Asterales > Asteraceae > Lactuca > Lactuca serriola. The sequence goes on along the minus strand of NC_136409.1, from coordinate 113,257,160 downwards.
GCTAAATCGGGTCAAGTACATACCAAATATAGTTATGGACTTAGACACATTACCCAACAGGGCATATGTGGGATTACGCACGGAATATGTAATGCAGGGCAAATCCTAATTTTTAGGGTTTGTTCCCTAATTAAACAACTTAAAGACACCCTTGGACCTTCTATTGAGCAACCTCCATCTCTTTATACCCTAAAATTAAAACCCTAATTGTTATTTGTGAGATTTGAGCTTCAAAGTGAGTTTTGGTGGTGTTTTTGGTGAAGTAGAATAAGAAGAACACTTGGAGGTTGCTTGGGATTGACTTGAGCTTGTAGATCCAGAGTTATCTCCATCTTAACAAATCATTTAAGGAAAAAAGCTCTCATCTTGATGGTTCTTTATGCTAGATCAAACTTAGGGTGTCATTTGTGCATTTATGGGTATTTTAGCCATATTTGAGATTATGGTCTACTCCAGAAGCCATGGATGTTATATCTTAGCACATTTAAGGTCTCTTGTCTATATAAATGCAACCTTTATGACTTATTTTGGTCCATGCGCCTGTTAGGTTCCTTGTTATGGTTTTTTTTAGTTTTGGGTCTTATAATGACATGAATGAGAGTAAAGTTGCCAACTTTACATGTTAGGTCACCATTTACGATCAAATTAGAGAGTTTGGCATGATTGCTTAACTGATTAAGTGCTTAATAGGTTGGTTTGGTTGTCTGTGAAGTACCCGGGGCATAGTCTGCTCGTACGCTGTGTGTACTAGCTCCAGAAGGAGTACACCAAACTTAAGCCTGAGCACGCCCATCATACTCAACTATTTGACTTTTGGGTTGACTTTTATAGGGTTTGGCCCTTGTTGGTCCATTGGACTTCTGACTTTGGCCCATGGATAGACTGTGGGCTTTCTTGGGATTAGGTCCATGATGATTTTGGGCCCAATTAGGAAGTTAGGCCATATTGGGCCTTGGGATGCCATTTAGTAATTTGGGCCCTTTTGAGGAAATGGGTTAGGCCTTGGTTTAAGGCCAAGTAGGTAAAGGGTAAAATGGCCTTTTACCATCGATGTTGGACAAGTAATTTAGATTCCTGATTATGAACCGAGATCCAATTAATAATTGGATATTATTTGTTGATGTTAGCACGAGGATTTTCCGAATTAGCATACCGAGATTTTATCAGAGAGATTCAGCAGCTTGAGGTGAGTTTCCTCATTATGTTTAGCAGGTCGAAGGTACTAAATCCGGCCCATGATTTGGTATGATTAGGATGCTAGTTTTCCGTGTGACTTTTGCATGCGTTATGTGTTTATATGTATACTGGGCGGGGTTGATGATTATATTGTATGTTATTTATCTTTCTTATTATTGCATGTGTTTATGTGTTTGTATGTATACTGGGCGCAGCCTGATGACTGGCAGATCTGTTACGAGTGGGATTCGAAGCCGGGAGAGGCCCGATGCCGAGCAGGGTCCGATGATAGGTAGGGCCCATTATATTGTTGATATCTATGGTATGTGTTATTTTGGGAAACTCACTAAGCTTTGTGCTTAGGGTTTTCAGTTTATGTTTCAGGTATTTCTAGTTTGAAGGAGAAGATCCCGGGATGATTGTAATGCACACATAACATTGTTCTACATTTTATATGTCTCTGATTGTACTTAGATGTTATTGGATATACATTGATTTCACTATGGTTTTGTGATATTGTTCTGGATATTTGTTTTATTAATATAAAAATCAAAATTTTTGTTCTTAATTTCATTATCATTACAAGTTGGTATCAGAGCCTTGGTTTAAGGGTTTCGGGCATACTCTCGATTGTGTTTGAACTCAAAATATGGCTGAACTCAAACTGAGGATTTGGTAAATTTTTGACAAAAAGGAAACATTTTACAAAAAGAGTTTACTAATAAAAGAAAGATGCGTGGCGCATGCAATTGACTGAGCTCAAGTGAGTTTTCCCAAAATACCCAAACATGTCTTATGATATTCTTTGATTTTTGAATTTATGAATCGCATACTAGTTAGGGCTAAGGATCTGCTCAGGATTTGCATGATAGAATGCTAGGAGAGATGACTTTATATGCCTCCTGTATGATCTTGTTGATTTCTATGCCAATACTTATCAATTAGTGATAGGATTTCCTATTTAGGTTATGCTTGTTCCGATTACTCGATGCTCAAATGCAACTTGCTTTGTGCTTCTAGGAGTTTCCATTAACCTCAAATTGCTATTAAGCGAGTATACTAAGTTACATATAGTCGAGAGTAAATAATTTTAGAAGGTTAGGTTTAACTCTATTATGCAACTCTTATTTGTGTCCAACTGTTGTAGTGTTAGACCTTTCATTCGAAGAATTATCTAGTGTCGGTGATATGTAATTGTATTTGTGAGCTAGATAGAGGATGTTAAGGTGAGTTTCTTATGCAACTGATGGTAGGGAGTAGTATGGTGGTTGCCCTAGCAAAACCTAGGAAGAGATTTAGTGTTGGGAGCCTTATCTTATTGAGGATTGCATCTATAGATAAGGAGTGACTTGGAGGATTCAGAGCGATCCTTCAGGAAAGTATAGATAGATATGGAAGGTAGTATGGGCCCATACTACTGGAAGCAGAGGATCTGTACTTGAGTCATGGAGAGTTACGATGATACCAGGACGCTTGTAGAGTATGATACTCCTCGATATATATTTATACGTGTTCTGATGGTTTGAATGGTCTATTTTCAGTGTGATGGTCACTCGAGGAAGACCGGGCACTGGTTTTGGTGTTGGTGAGTGTTAAGGATCTAGTTCTGGATCTGGGCAGTTGGATGATCAGATGTAGGAGTTCATTTCGTCTGAGGTTACCCGCAACATACTCGATCAGACTCCTTTGATCTTTAGTACGATCAAGGAGGGTATCATGGAGGTTTTAGAGGAGCATTTGGTCTCGTTCCGTTCTTATATGGTAGCGATGATAGGAGCTCACACTTTGACTTTATGTCAGTTACGAGCATGTGGAGCACTAGAGTTCTTCGGGAAGAAGGACTCGATCAAGAGATGACCTTGGTTAGCGGATGTCACTAATGCCTTCTGCACTAGCAGTGGTCTCAATGGCGAAAAGGTTAGACTTTCTTCCTTTCTTCTGAAAGACAGAGCCTGAAATTTGTGGGAGGAGGTAGGACTTGCCTTGGGAGCCAAGGCGATTGAATCCATGACTTGGGAGGATTTTGTGACGAGATTTCGGGCTGATTTTGCACCTGTGATTGAGGTCCAACAGTTGGTGCGAGAGTTTCAGGATCTCCGCCAGACTACTAAGAGAGTGGCTAAGATCACCGCTATGTTTCATGAGAGGGCGTTGTTGGTTCCATAGTATGTGGTGGATGAGGAAATGAAGAATTCAAGATACAATGAGATGTTGAGGAGTGATATCCAACAATTAGTTATCCGATCCAGTTGCAATACACTGGATTATATGATAGCGAGGACTAGGGAGTGAGAGATTGATTTAGAGATGTAGAGGAGGAGGAAGTTGGATTAGGTTCAGGGTTCAAAGAATATGGGAAAGAGGTCCAAGGTTTTTTCTTCGAAATCGAGAGGTCAGCAGGGCTGGAGCCGATGTGGCAAGTGCGGCAAGACGCACGATGGGGCATGCAGGGTGGGTGATTCTAGTTGCTGCAAGCGCGTTTGGACGGGTCATATTAGCAGGGATTGTACTGCTACTACCACCGCTACTCTGGTATCTGATCTGATTTGCTTCCTTTGCAATCAGAGGGGCCATAAGAAGTCCAGTTATCCATGTTTGGCAGCAGCAGGACTAGTGGTAGCACCCGTTCCAACGACTTTACGGATTAATGATGGCAACCAAGCCAAGGCGGATGCGCTTGTTGCGAGGAGCAGGGATTTTCAGCTGATAGCCGACGAGACTGGAGCAACACCTGATGTCGTGACATGTATGTATCTTCTCTTTATCTCTTTGTTTATATTGATCGTTTTCTTATATTTGTGTGTTTTATTTTAGGATATTTCCTCGTTAACGGTATCTCTACATTGACATTGTTTGATTCGGGGGTTAACCGATCTTTTTTATCGCTTCCACTTAGCAAAAGGTTTGTTGGAGCTCCGGGGGAGCTGTATTGCCCCTTAGAGGTTGAGATTACATATGATCGATCTGTCCAGTGTAGTTGGACTGTCCATCGGGGTTGTATTCTTGAGATGATCAACGAGTAGTATCCGATCGATTTGGTTCCCATTCCTTTAGGTGGGAACAAGGTTATTATAGGGATGGAATTTTTGAGGCCCAATGGAGAAGTGATTGATTTTGAGTGTCATTTGGTATGTCTTCGGACCCCAAGTGGATAAGAATTAGTGGTTCAGGGGGAGAGTGCACAATGTGGTCCGATTCGATGTTCAGTAGCTAGGGCCAGATGCTATCTTCAGCACGGTTGTTCTGGATATGTTGCATATATTATGGATACACCAGATAAGAGTATGGCGACTATGGATGATGTGTCGATTGTACGAGATTACCAGGATGTGTTTCCAAAGGACATGTCTGGGGTACCTCCGGACAGACAGATGGAGTTTAGGATTGACTTGGTTCCAGGTGCAGCTCCGGTGGCCACAACACCATATCAGTTAGATCCTCTGTAGATGTAGGGTTTGTATACATAGCTGTAGGATTTGTTAGGAAAGGGTTTCATGCAACCGAGCAGTTCGCCATGGGGAGCACCAATTCTATTTGTGAAGAAGAATGATGGGTTGCATCAGATCTGTATTGACTACTGGAAGCTGAATAAGCTAACAGTGAAGAATTGTTATCAACTCCTGAGGATTGATGATTTGTGTGACCAAATTGAAGGTGTATCTTTGTTTTCCAAGATTGATCTACATTTTGGGATATCATCAGATGAGGTTCAGAGAGGAGGATGTGCAGAACAAGGCCTTCTAGAATCATTATGGTCATTACGAGTTCGTGGTGATGCCTTTTGGGCTCACTAATGGTCCAGCCGCATTCATGGACCTCAAGAACCACGTATACAGGCCGATGTTGGATCAGTATATGATTGTATTCATTGATGACATCCTAGTCTATTCCAATACATAGGAGCTGCATGAGGAGAACTTGAGGGAGGTATTGAAATCTCTAAGGTTGGAGAGACTCTATGTGAAGTTCTCTATGTGTGAGTTCTGCTTGCACGAGGTGCAGTTTCTAGGGCACCTTGTCAACCATAATGGTATTTTGGTCAATCCGGCCAAGGTCGAGGCCGTGATGAGGTGGAAGGTTCTGAGGTATCCATCTGACATTTGGAGACTCCTTGGGTTGGCAGGTTACTATCGGAGGTTTATTTAGGATTTATTCAAGATATCGGTTCCTCTGACTCGGTCTACAAAGAAGAATATCACTTTTTGCTGGGGGCCCGAGCAACATGCAACTTTTGAGAACCTGAGACTGAGATTGTGTGAGGCGCTGATTTTGACCCTGTCGGAGGATGTTGAGGATTTCGTTTTTTATTGTGATGAGTCGGTCATAGTTTGGGGTGCAATTTTGATGCAGAGGGTTCGTGTGATTGTGTATGATTTGTGGCAGCTGATGCCTCATGAGGCGAACTATCCTACACATGATTTAGAGCTACGAGATGTGATTTCTAACTCAAGATTTGGCAACATTACCTCTATGGGATATGCTATACTATTTACATGGATCACAAGAGCCTAAGGTATTTGATGGATGAGCAGAATCTGAACATGAGGCAGCGCCAGTGGTTGGATGTGGTGAAGGATTATGATTGTGATATCCTTTACCATTCAGGGAAGGCCAATGTGTTGGCCGATGCCCTCAGCCGAAAGGCAGTAGCGACTCTGATTAGGGATATCTATATGAGGATGACAGTGATTACTCCACTCGTGGAGCATATTCGAGAGGCTTAGGTTGAGGCTAGAAAGAAGGGTACGAGAAGAGTGAGTGGATAGTGGGTCAGGTGGCTTCCTTTAATTATGATGGCCGAGGGTTATTGACTCTTTATCAAAGGGTGTGGGATCCTTAATTGGGTGGTATGTGTCAGGTTCTGATGGAGGAGGCGCATAAATCGAGATTCTCCATTCATCCCGGAGCGGCGAAGATGTATAAAGATCTTCGTCCTGATTATTGGTGACTCTGTATGAAGCAGGATGTAGCTTGGTATGTGGAGAGGTGCTTGACTTGCAAGAAAGTCAAGACCGATCATCAGCGGCATCATGACAAGATGCAGTCGTTCCCATTTCAAAATGGGAGGAGATCACCATGCATTTCATTACGAATTTGCCTCAGAGAGTGCGCGAAGTGGATTCAATTTGGGTCATCATGGATCAATTGACCAAGAGCGCGTAGATATATACATCACGGAGGTCGTGGCATGGAATGGGGTGCCGGTTTCTATGGTTTCAAACAGGGACGTCCGGTTTACTTCCATTTTTTAGAAGAGGTTCCATGATGAGTTAGGTACTTGTCTGCATTTCAGCACGACATTCCACACGTAGACTTATAGAGAGAGCGAGCAGACTATCCAGACCTTGTAGGATATGCTTTGGGTGTGTGTATTGGATTTTGGTGGGAGTTGGGATACATATGTCCCTTTGGAAGAGTTTTAGTGTAACAACAGTTATCATGCTAGCGTTGATCGACCCCCTTTTGAGATGCTCTACGTGATGAACTGTAGGACCCCAATATCTTAGGGGTTAGGTCAGTCAGCGATTTACGGGGAGTACCGAAGAGGTACCAAAGACTACTGAGTTGATTTAACAGGTTTGGGGTAGACTCCAGACAGCTCAGATTTGGCAGAAGAGCTATGCCGACAATCGCCGATCAGATCTAGAGTTCTGGGTTGGGGATATTGTTCTCCTAAAGGTGTCACCTTCGAAAGATGTCATACGATTCAGGAAGATGGGAAAGTTTGGCCCCAGGTAAATCAGTCCTTTTCGGGTTTTGGCCCTGGTAGGCTGGGTTGCTTATCGCTTGGATCTTCCCAAGGATCTTAGTCAGATCCATAGCATGTTTCATGTCTCTCTGTTGCGGAAATATTTAGTGGATGATTCAGTGGTGGTTCCTTGGAAGATATTCAGGTGGATGATCGCCTGAATTATATCAAGAGACCGATGGCAATTCTTGACAGAAGGATGAAAACCATGAGAACCAAGGTTGTTGAGTTGGTCAAAGTTCAGTGAAAGCACCAAAAGGGGCCAGAATGGATTTGGGAGCTGGACGACGAGATGAGGGAGCACTACCCAGAGTTATTTGGGGCAGCGGACTTCCAGGACGAAGTGTAATTCAAGAGGGGGAGATTTGTAACTTTCGAGATTATTGGTATGTTTATTTTAACCCTTATTGTAAAAATTTCTATCATTTTTAGTCCCCTAGCTAGTACGCAGGGCATACTCTATTAGTATGCTTAGTGTAATAACTCGTCGTAGGATCGCGGAGTCACCTACGTATGCGAGGCGTACGTGGGAGTACGTATGGCATACGTTATGTAGGTAAAATCCTAATTTTTAAGGTTTATGCCTTATTTAAACAACTTAAGACACCCTTGGAACTTCTATTGAGCAGCCTCTATCTCTCTATACCCTAAAATCAAAACCCAATTGTCATTTGTGATATTTGAGCTTGCAAGTGAGTTTTGGTGTAGTAGCAGAAGAAGAACACATGGAGGTTTCTTGGGTGTGACTTGAGATTATAGATCCAGAGTCATCATCATTTTAGCAAGCCATTTGAGGTAAAAAGCTCTCATTTTGATGGTTCTTTATGCTAGATCCAACCTGGGTGTTATTTGTGCAATTTTGGGTCCTTTAAGCCATATTTGAGATTATGTTCTACTCCAGAAGCCATGGATGTTAGATCGTAGCACAATTGAGGTCCTTTGTCCATAAATATGTAACCTTTATGAGTTATTTTGGTCCAATCATGTGTTCGATTCCTTGTTATGGCTTTCTTCGAGTTTTTGTTCTTATTAAGACACGCATGGGAGTAAAGTTGCCAACTATACATGTTAAGTCACCATTTAGGATCACATCTAAGAGTTTGGCATGATGGCTTAAACGATTAAGTGATTAATGGGTTGGATTGGTTATCTGCAAAGTATGTGGGGCGTACTCAGCTCGTACAATGCTCGTATGAGCTTTGGAGGGAGTATGTTAAGCGTAAGCTTGACTACGCCCAATGTACTCAGTTGTTTAACTTTTGCGTTGACTTTCATGGGGTTTGAACATGTTTTGAGCTTTTAGTGTTTGGGCCTTGTTAGGCCATTAGACTTCTAGCTTTTGGCCCTGGATAGACTATGGGCTTTCCTGGGATTAGGTCCATGATGATTTTGGGCCTAATTAGGAAGTTGGGCCATATTGGGCCTTACGATGCCATTTAGGAATTTGGGCCCATTTGAGGGTTGGGTCTTGGTTTTGGGCTTTGTATGAAAAGGGCAAAATAGTCTTTTGCCTTGAAAGTTGGACAAGTAATTTAGGTTCATGATGATGGGTCAAGATCAAATTATTAATCGGATATTATTTGATGATGTTAGTGCGGGGATTTTCTGGATTAGCACACTGGGATTTTATCTGAGAGATTTAGCAACTTGAGGTGAGTTTCCTCACTGTTTTTAGCAGGTCGAAGGCACCAATTCCGACCCATGATTTATTATGATTAGGATACTAGTTATCTGCATGACTCTTGCATGTGTTTCTTGTTTATATGTATACCGGGCAGGGCTTGATGATTATATTGTATGTTATTTATCTTTGTGATTCTTGCATGTGTTTATGTGTTTGTATGTATACCGGGCGGAGCCGAACGCCAAGAGGGGCCTGATGACTGATAGATTTGTTACTGAGCAGGGCTCGATGTCGGGCAGGGCCTAATGCCGAGTGCGGCCCGATGATAGGTGAGGCACATTATATGTTTGATATGTATCGTTTGTGGTATTTTGGGGAAATCACTAAGTTTTATGCTTATAGTTTTCAGTTTATGTTTCTAGTACTTATGGTTCAAAGGGGAAGAGCTCAGGATGATTGAAATGTACACAGCATATTGTTCCACATTTTATATGACTCTGATTGTACTTGGATGTTATTTGATATACTCTGATTTCAGTATGGTTTTATAACATTTTATATGACTCTGATTTTTGGGTCGTTAAAGCATCCCTGGGTTCAAAGTTTAGTGGTAAACACCTTAGTATATTCATCTGTTAAATTCTCTACTAAGTACTTTCGTCAGCTTAGTAGCCCCTTAGTTTCATGTCTTGAACTCTCTGGTTAGCCACATCTTAAGCTCATTGATCTTTGCGTGTTGGAACCAAAAATCAACATGACATCAACATTCAATACGAGGATGATGTATGGGGAGCTTAACTTCTTTAAGTAAGAACCGTGATCAACCTCATGTCTTTTAAACCCACTCCTCTTAATGAAGTTATCAAACATTAAGTACCATTGCTTAGAAGTTTGCTTCATGCCATACATGTTTTCTTTCTTCTTGAGCACCAGCTTTTTCTTACAAGCTTTAAGAACACTTTCTAGCTAGGCCTTCAAGATGTCTCTTTCTATGTTATTATTTCTGAGATCCCCAATTTCACGGCCAGAAAAGACCGATTTGTTTATGCTTTATTTTAAAATCAGAGTAATCGTTTAAAGAAAACCATTGCGGAATTTGTTCCCAAAAATAGATATGATAAAAACTTATCAAAACATTTCTCAAAGAGAATGTATTTTCATTAAATAATAAAACCTTGGGATGTCATGTTCCGATACAGACACATAATCATAAACAGAACATACATTCATTTACTCTAATGATTTACATCTCCTTTAATCTCTCAGTGCAAAGCAGCTTCGTATCGATACCTGTGATACAATTAAACTGAGTGGGTCAGGCTTGGGAGCCTGGTGAGCATATAGGGTTTTCAACCCACAATAATATAATTATTATATTTAATCATCAAACAATCAACCCAATTACCCATCCCCATTATCTTCTTTATTTCTTAAGGTTTTACCCTAAGAATCACCTATCCTTTATTCATTCATTCCTAAAATTTGACTTTAAGGAATAGACTCAAATTCTACTGTTATTTAAGGCGCATCTACCAACTTTATCATTTAAGCGCCTCTGCAAGGATTACGGCATTCACTATTAGGCGCATCTGCCGACCTTATCCTATAAGCGCATCTGCCAGGATTATCGTATAAGCGCATCTGCTAGTATTATGACATCTCTATTTGGTGCATCTACCAATATTATTCTTAAGCGCATCTGCTAGTATTATGACATCTCTATTTGGCGCATCTGCCGACATTATCCTATAAGCGCATCTCCTAAGATTACGACATTCACTACTTGGTGCATCTACTGATATTATTCTTGAGCGCATCTTCTAGTATTATGACATTCTCTATTTGGTGCATCTACTAATATTATTCTTATGCATCTTTCATACCTCCTCATTTTATCACATACCAACTATCTCATCTACCCATGTTCTACCCAAAATATTCGCAGATATAAAATACATATACAGTTTAACTCATTTAAAAACTATATAAAACGTCCATTCCACACTCTTCTCAAATAATTAAACAATGTATAAACACATAACACGTATTTCTTAGCAAATACTTCATATCTACGCGTTAGAAGAAAGTAACCACACACTCACACATATAAAAAACTTTATATTACACACATAGCACATATTTCATAGCAAATACTTAATACTTATGTGTTAGAAGAAAGTGACCACATACTCACTCATATAAACAACAATATTTATATATACACATAGCACGTATTTTATAAAATACTAATATCTATGTGTAAGACGAAAATGACTATACACTCACACCAAACATATACTTAATACATTCAAACAATACTTGTATTACAATCGTGTTTATGAAAGGGACTAGACAATCACTTGATCAGAAGATGATCGGACAGCACTACGGCTCTTTAAGTAGATATTCTTCGGTGAAACCGGGATCACTTCACACACCGGGTTTCTCGCGGGCAGAGCTTCGGCTCGGAAACTCTATTATTCTCGGGATCTTCGGTGCTTCGGGACTTGCTTCGGGTCTCGGGGTTGATACCGGGGCTTAGGGGGGTTAAAATAGGACTTAGAAGGTGTATCGGGAGTGGGAGAGAAGGGATGAAGCAACCATAGTCGGGTGGCCCTTCAAATCTATTTATAGGGCAAATTTGGCCCTTGCCACGTCGTGGGATCCTTTTTCCACATCGTGGGCTTGGTCATCATTGCATACGTCTTTGCAAGTTGCATCTGGGGGACTCCCGGAGGTGTCATGAGACTTGCCATGTCGTGGCACTGCTTTCCACGTCGTGGTCTCTGACAGTTTTGGGGTTTCGCGCCCCAAACTTCAGAAATTCATAACTTTCGCATACGAACTCCCTTTTCGACGTTCTTTATATCGACGCGAAGGTGAGATTATGCTCTACAACTCTTGTTTAGAATCATTGGCTAATTTTGAATTTATTTATAATATATTATAGTTATATTACTTATATATTATTTTTAGTAGGCCGGGACAGGAAAACTCCGTTCGAAATTCATAACTCCTTCATCTGAACTCCGTTTTCGTCCGCCTTTCCGTCGTTGCACTAATATCGATGAGATCTTCAATTCTCATTTAGATCACTAAGGATATATATATCTATCTACCTTAAATTCACTATTTACGTCGCGCTGGGTCGTGCCGGTTCTGTCGCGAAACTTCGACAGGTCATAACTTCTTGGTTATAACTCGGATTTTGGCGTTCTTTATATGAACGGAAACCTTGTGACATATACTACAACTTGGTTAAGATTAATCCTTCTAAATAATCTTCCATCAAAAGGTCATTTTTGATCCTTATCGTCTCTAAATTGACTAGCCCGGATCTACGGGCGTTACAATTATCTCCCCCTTAGGATGATTACGTCACGGAATCATCATCGAAACAGGATTCGTATACTAAATCCATACGTTATCTCTCCATCCTAAGTAATAACTGTAAGTTATATATTTCCTCGAAAGAGTATCTAACTCTTGGACTTCTCGATAGTAGGTAGTGCTCAATCCTGTATCTGCTCTTCGTACAATGTTGTACTTTCAATTGTAACCTTCGAGTTACAAATTAAATCCTTATTGTAACTCCTCCTTCTTCTTAGGATAAATACTTTCCTTTATCTATTGTAACAGACCGATGGGTCATGTTCTAATGACCTCTCATCGTATGATGCAACGCTTAGACTCAAGTCTCTTAGAGTCAAATTACAGAATGGAATATACCTTCCTTCATATTCTAATGTGATATAATCACATTTTTATATGTAGAATTTCTAGCTACAATCTTCCTTACCAACGAGCGTGATGCTATCGATCACATTGATTTCAATCTTCTGACTTGAGTCAGATGCTACCTCGAACTTGGTTCTATGAACCACGTAACAAACTCATCGTAGTCGGACTCAATTTGATATGACCACTAGGGTCGGAATAACAACCATCTTACTAGTAATTACTGAAACAAGGGTAATGACACACTTGAACAAAACGGAATCAATTACTAGCTTCTTGGTATCCTTGGGAATTTCCATGATCCATGTGCGAGTCCTGTGCTTCCGGTAGTATATGCATCTACTACCTTTCACACCTACTCATACTCGTCCCAAGTATTGTGCCGCAGTCGACCAAGTCACCATACAAGAAAATCACAAAACAATTTAACACATACGAATGTGTCCAAATAATCATAAACAATTTCTATAAACTCTACTAGGACTTCTTCATTGCTCAATCTTCAATCATCAACTCTACTTCAACTTGATTGGTGATGGAAATACCAAACGATGAGACAACTTCGAGAATTTCACCAATCATTCCATCATCCTGCCAATCGAAGGTGTACTTCAGACGTACCGTACTCCTATAAACATACTGTTATTTCATAAGACGTACTCTAAAGGCAAGATACCACTCTTACGATATCTTCTGATAGGTGTCATGCACTATCATAAGCCTTCTTCATTTCCTCCATTTACTCAATTTATATACGAGTCTTCACCATGACCTCTTGTACATCCAAGCAGACATTTCGTGTACCAAGCGAAATTTTTTTTTAAGATAAGAAAGTTTTTTAATTACGATAAACGTATAAATCTCCTTATCTCCCTGAAACGTTTACATGTTAGTTCTAATTTCGTAGTCGTACGCTTAGAATCCTAAACACATAAGGTTTCCAGATCCGGTCGGCAACAGACCATAGATCCGAACAAATAATAGCATCAATCTAACTATCACACAAAACAATTAGCACATAAAAGCATTTTAGGCATCATTCCTAAAATAAACTAGTGTTTGTGTCAATTTAGGTGTACTACCAAAAATATTTTAGACACACTCCTCAGAATCATTACTTAGCATTCTATGTTTATGTCTAGAAATTTCCTACAAATTCCTAATTCGCTTAAACTAATGCTCTGATACCAACTATGACATCCCCAATTTCACGGCCACAAAAGACCGATTTGTTTATGCTTTATTTTAAAATCAGAGTAATCGTTTAAAGAAAACCATTGCGGAATTTGTTCCCAAAAATAGATATGATAAAAACTTATCAAAACATTTCTCAAAGAGAATGTATTTTCATTAAATAATAAAACCTTGGGATGTCATGTTCCGATACAGACACATAAGCATAAACAGAACATATATTCATTTACTCTAATGATTTACATCTCCTTTAATCTCTCAGTGCAAAGCAGCTTCGTATCGATACCTGTGATACAATTAAACTGAGTGGGTCAAACTTGGAAGCCTGGTGAGCATATAGGGTTTTCAACCCACAATAATATAATTATTATATTTAATCATCAAACAATCAACCCAATTACCCATCCCTATTATCTTCTTTGTTTCTTAAGGTTTTACCCTAAGAATCACCTATCCTTTATTCATTCATTCCTAAAATTTGACTTTAAGGAATAGACTCAAATTCTACTGTTATTTAAGGCGCATCTACCAACTTTATCATTTAAGCGCCTCTGCAAGGATTACGACATTCACTATTAGGCGCATCTGCCGACCTTATCCTATAAGCGCATCTGCCAGGATTATCCTATAAGCGCATCTGCTAGTATTATGACATTTCTATTTGGTGCATCTACCAATAATATTCTTAAGCGCATCTGCTAGTATTATTACATCTCTATTTGGCGCATCTGCCGACATTATCCTATAAGCGCATCTGCTAAGATTACGACATTCACTACTTGGTGCATCTACTGGTATTATTCTTGAGCGCATCTTCTAGTATTATGACATTCTCTATTTGGTGCATCTACCAATATTATTCTTATGCATCTTTCATACCTCCTCATTTTATCACATACCAACTATCTCATCTACCCATGTTCTACCCAAAATATTTGCAGATATAAAATACATATACAGTTTAACTCATTTAAAAACTATATAAAACGTCCATTCCACACTCTTCTCAAATAATTAAACAATGTATAAACACATAACACGTATTTCTTAGCAAATACTTCATATCTACGCGTTAGAAGAAAGTAACCACACACTCACACATATAAAAAACTTTATATTACACACATAGCACATATTTCATAGCAAATACTTAATACTTATGTGTTAGAAGAAAGTGACCACATACTCACTCATATAAACAACAATATTTATATATACACATAGCACGTATTTTATAAAATACTAATATCTATGTGTAAGACGAAAATGACTATACACTCACACCAAACATATACTTAATACATTCAAACAATACTTGTATTACAATCGTGTTTATGAAAGGGACTAGACAATCACTTGATCAGAAGATGATCGGACAGCACTACGGCTCTTTAAGTAGATATTCTTCGGTGAAACCGGGATCACTTCACACACCGGGTTTCTCGCGGGTAGAGCTTCGGCTCGGAAACTCTTTTATTCTCGGGATCTTCGGTGCTTCGGGATTTGCTTTGGGTCTCGGGGTTGATACCGGGGCTTCAGGGGGTTAAAATAGGGCTTAGAGGGTGTATCGGGAGTGGGAGAGAAGGGATGGAGCAACCATAGTCGGCTGGCCCTTCAAATCTATTTATAGGGCAAATTTGGCCCTTGCCACGTCGTGGGCTTGGTCGTCATTGCATACGTCATTGCAAGTTGCATCTGGGGGACTCCCGGAGGTGTCAGGAGACTTGCCACGTCGTGGTCTCTGACAGTTTTGGGGTTTCGCGCCCTGAACTTCAGAAATTCGTAACTTTCGCATACGAACTCCGTTTTCAACGTTCTTTATATCGACGCGAAGGTGAGATTATGCTCTACAACTCTCATTTAGACTCCATTGGCTAATTTTGACTTTATTTTTAATATATTATAATTATATTACTTATATATTATTTTTAGTAGGCCGGGACAGGAAAACTCCGTTCGAAATTCATAACTGCTTCATCTGAACTCCGTTTTCGTCTGTCTTTCCGTCGTTGCACTACTATCGATGAGATATTCAATTCTCATTTAGATCACTAAGGATATATATCTATCTACCTTAAATTCACTATTTACGTCGCGCTGGGTCGTGTCGGTTCTGTCGCAAAACTTCGACAGGTCATAACTTCTTCGTTATAACTCGGATTTTGGCGTTCTTTATGTGCACAGAAACCTTGTGACATATACTAAAACTTGGTTAAGATTAATCCTTCTAAATAATCTTCCATCAAAAAGTCATTTTTGATGCTTATCGTCTCTAAATTGACTAGCCCGGATCTACGGGCGTTACATTATCTAGGAGATCAGTTATACTCACATCTAGGTGCTCTAGATGGAAATTTTTAGAGGCCACTGCATTCAACATAGAAGTAATTGTAGTCATCTTTGCAACTAGAGAATCATCCTCTACATTCTATTGTATTGTTTTGACCACCAATATTCCCTTGTAAGTTTTTCTGTCATCTATCTCATCCTTTACCTAAAATATCAGACTATTCTGCAGGCTTCTCAACTTGTTATACATAGCCTTCTCCTATTATTCGGAGTTCATCCTCAAGGACTTTTGTTTTCTCCAATTCTTATACATAAACAAGTCATTAGTTGATGGAGAATGTCGCACTGGAGTAATTTTCTTAGTGATCCTCTGGATAATATGTTTTTTGATCTTTAAAATACCTACAACTTCAACCTTATAACCATTATTACTAGAGCTCCCACTCTTTCTAGGTTTATCAGAGCTCCCATTAATTCCTGAACATCTACCTATCCCATGACCAACAATAGGTCTTGTATGATTTTGGGATTCTCCTAATAAAGCATATGAAGCGCGACTATAAACACCAGAATGAACTGGACCCAACTTCCCAAACTTAGGAAAATTGCCTATCTTTGTAAATTGACTTCCTTCTGTCTGCCAATAGAATGTGGCTTAGAAGCATCTGTCACAATCTTCAGATTTGGCATCCTACCACTGAATATAGGCTTCCTAGTTCTCTCCTCACTCATATAGACTAATCTTTTTATGGCATAGAATGGATGCCCCAACATCTTCAATAACATGTTCCTTAACATCAGAAACTTCCACAATTTATAATGTACCATGTTTTTTAACATTAGCAAAGATCAAGTTTGCATTATTCACTCTCCACCTATGATCACCAAATGCAACATGATGACCTTCATTATCAAGTTGCCCAACTGATATTAACATCCTCTTTAGATCAGGAATGAGCTTGAAATTCTAAAAAATCTAATTTGTACCCAGAGTCGTCTTGAGAACCATATCCCCAACATCCATGATATCCAGACACTTGCTATCGCCATCCTGCCGTTCCCTAGGTAATGCCTGAAGGCATGCATCACATCTTTGGAATGACCAGTGTGAAATGACGCACCAGAATCCAAAACCCAAGATTCTAATGAATTTTCAATTGAACAAATAAGCATGCCACCTTCAAAATCTTTTACCATATTCATCTCCTTTTGGCCTTTTATCTACCATGAGCATTGGGCAATAAATTTTGACATGACCACTCTCTTTGCAGTTCCAACAGGTCATGTTCCCCAGGTTGTCTTATCTACCTCTCCTTCTCAACATCGATTTTTCACTATCCCCACATCCTCTATTGGACCCTCTTCCTCTGTATACAATACTCATAAGACTATTGGAAGCTTCTCCAGTACTTTGTCTTCAGTACTCATAAGAATAATGTTAGCCTAGTGCCCCTAGCTGAGCTGCTAACTGATGTCAATGTACCGAACCACCTATAAGGTAAAGGTGATAATAGTAGAAATGTCTTGACTTCATCTTCAAATTTAATATCACACGTCATTAACCTTGATAGGATTTAATTAAATTTATTAATATGATCAGTCCTTGAGCCACCCTCCTTCATCTTCATATTTACCAATTTTTGAATCAAGTAAACCTAGTTCTCTACTGAAGATTTTTCATACAAGTTAGATAGTGCCTTGATCAACTCATAAGCAGTCTTCACGTTGACAATGTTTTAAGCTACATTCTTTGACAAGGATAATCTTACCACAACATATGCCTTCCGATCTAACAATTCCCAATTGTCCTGCTTTATTTCTTCAAGTTTAATTTTAGACAATAGTTCATGTAAATTCTTCTGTCAGAGGTAATCTACGATTTGCATTCTCTAGAAACAGAAATCGTGCCTATTGAACTTGTTGATCTTACCTATCCCTTCGTTAGCCATAACTCTGATACCAGTTTGTTAGGTGCCAGCAAAACAAGTTAAGAACTTTAGAAAAATATAAAAAACAAACAAACTTCAATGAACTTTAGGAAACAAAACTTATGAAAAATGTAAATCAAAAGAACAAAATATTTAACTTGGTTTGGTCATGGTGACCTATATGTACAGGAGAACGAGAGAGAGGGAGAGAGAGAGAGAGAGAGGGGAATTTATTAACTTCCAAGAACTATTACAATCATACACAAAGGTTACACCTCACTTGAGCTTTCAAAAAAAAAAGAATCATTATTGCGTACTAGCTGCTCCAAAGGAGTGCTCTCAACTTCACAATGATTACTCTCTTGAAATTTCTACACACATATAATGATGGACATATGAGTGTATTTATACTTAAGACATCAAACCTAAAACCCTAATGGGCAAAGCCCACTGAACCATAGGCCCATTAATGGTGACAACCAATCATATCTCGTCATGCAAAATCTTCTGGAATATTCATACATATCATACAATGCATGGGCATCAGCAACACACATTATGGACAATCTTGACCATAGTGGAGCATCATGATGCACATGTGGTACATCATGAACACTAATGGTCCAACATCCATATTGGCAACACAACATGGTGTATTTCTTGAGCAAGATCATCTTCTAAGCATACGTGGATCAACATGGAACATTAAAGGAATCAAGATGGTACATCATGTACCAAGATGGTCCATGATGGCACAACATATCCTCCATGGCATAATTTCCCTTCTTGATGGAGCAACATGTAACACCTGTGAGTTAGAGCTACACGTTTAAGGGGTAATAATAATATTAAATATTCGTTTTATCGAACAATTAGAATCCTCGAATAAGTTAACTCTTCTTCGTACACATTACGAACTATATAAATATGTATTTATAGTTTACACATATGTGGAAAAATATTATGAGTATATAATATTTGTAGAAAATCTTATTATTAATTTATCATTGCGCAATAAGGTAAAAGATTATTTAGGATAAATAATCTTAACAAAAGTTGTAATGAACGTAAAATCTCCCTTTATACGTTATAATATGTATTTGCTGTGATACATTTAAGGGTGAATCCAGAAACAATATTTTTTTGCTACACCTGTTTTTCAATGATAATTATCATGCATATTTTACGATGTTGGTTATCGATTAATAAATTTTGAATGTTCCTAAAGTAACACACACACACACACACACACACATATATATATATATATATATGTTATAAGTTATAGAGTTATGATATTAAAAAACATATGTACATATATAAATATGGCATTGTACAGTGAATATGTAGTCTCTTTTAAATTAAAGTGGTCAACTCCAATATATATAGAGAAATTCATACAACTATACTATAATATAAATTCAGAGAAACGTCTTCACTCTAATAATATAATAAAAGTCTTGAAATATTGACATTTTTATTAGGGATAATGACTTGAAAGGGTAACGGAGTTTCGACTTTGTACACATTTAGTCACTAAACTTTTTTTTTTCTTTATGTATTTGCTACTGAAGTACTGAAATTGTTCACATTTTACCCTTATGACCGGTTGTTACCGTTCATAAGAGTAAAATATGAACAGTTTCAATAGTTCAGTGGAAAATAAACAACAAAAAAACGTTTAGTGACTAAATATGAACAAGATCGAAAGTTTGTTTCACTCTAGAAAAGTTTAATTACTAAATGTGAGCAAACTGTAACGACCCAATTTTTCAAAAGAAAACTTTCATTTTTGATTAACCAACACATGTGCATAAATCACAATAACCAAATATAGTTGTTTTCAAAATTCATATCAATTACAACTTTTATTCCAAAACATTAGGGTTTTCCATAAAACGACTGAGAGAGTGCACGCCGTGCTATCAAGCCTTGTTTTTGACCTTATATTGTACCTGAAACAAATCCGCAAACCGTAAGCTAACGGTTAGTGAGTTCCCCAGAGCGTACCCCACACACAATCCACATAATACATATCATGTTAGCTATAAAAGCTATCTCTACCACATATATTAGCTACAGAAGCTATCTCTACCACATAACCCAACATAAGGATGTCATGGGCGCCCCCATGGTCTTACAACCATGTGCTATGGGCGTACCCCATTGTCTTTTCCCTGCCGGAAGGCCATGGGCACCCCTATAGTCTTCCATCCATGTGCCATAGGCCCACCCCATGGTCTTTTCCCTACGCATAACAATTATAGCTAGAAATAATGTATTTCTAACTATCGTACCATGGATCTCTACTCATATCTCTACCACATAGCTCTACTAAAACATATACGACAATCACATAATGGGCCGACCTTGGGGCCTTAGACCAATTGGTATGGTGAGAAGACTCACCTCTCGAATGCTGAGCTGATAAGCTAAAGTCAGATATATCCCACACGTTGCTCCTTCTCAACTGCCTATAATCACCAAGTGATTAAATTAGCACAATCCCATAAATACCCTCAAAATCAACCCTGGTCAGAGTCAAGGTAGACAGTCAAGGACAACAAAGCATGTTGACCTTAACTCGTCGAGTATAACCAGCCACTCATCGAGTTCCTTGCATAACTCGTCAAGTTGCCGAGTCACTTGAGTGACTCGTCGAGTTCCCTAATGTTCGAGGACTCAAACTCTCAACTGCAAACTCCTGATCGAAAACTTCTGGAACGAAAATGCCTTGACCGAATACCCTTGACCAAAATCACTCAGGATCCCATAAACAGGAAAAACCCTTCCTGATTCGTCGAGTTGACTAAGGGACTCGACGAGTTCCTTTTGTCCTTCTCGTTTCCAGTCTTTTCTATTGGGATTTAGGGACCGAAACTTCAAATCGAACCTTCCCTAGTGTAGATATCACGTAAAGTTGCAAACTTTACGTGCATGCAAAGCCTCTCAATGCTAGAAAGTCGAAATTATGCCCTCTACAAGGTTTGTTTGCATGGAAAGGGTTAAGCTACTTAAAAGAAGCAACTTTATAACTTTAGGGACCTAAAGAGGTCCAGATATGGAACTATGTGTTGGAATAGTGTCTAAGGCTGTAACTATATTAGGCAAGTATTTGATCCGGTTGTGCATGGTCCTTTTGGGTTGCCTTCACCATAGCAACTTGATAGGATGATTTAATAAGAGAGAGTAAATATTATTAATATATTATAGGAATAATATAATGAATAATATATTGTTATTTGATTAATATAAGTCATAGAATTAATTAGAATTAATTTGGTGACTTAAAGAAGTTAATTAAATAAAGGGGTATAAACTGTCAATTGTTTGATAGTTAAGCTTTAGACTATAAATCCTTATAGATATATAGTGGACGGATTCTAAGAGCTTAGGGATAGCTAAAATCGTCCATATGAGTTATCTAAGAAGGATTTGGATAGCCTTAAGAGAAGATTATCCAATTAGGGTTTAGGTTGTAACCCTTAAGGAGTCTACAAGTATAAATAGACCCTATGGCATGGGGAATTCGACATCTTGACCTAAAGTAAGGAACCTCTGGTCGAAATTCCTCCCCTCTCCTCTCTCCTAAATCATCTTTCTTGCTATTGGTGTTTGTAAGCCATTAGAGGAGTGACATTTGTGACTCTCGAAGCTCCAAGACAACAAGGTCAACAAGGAATTCAAAGGTATGATTCTAGATCTGTTTCAATGTTGTTATTTAGCCTAAATAGTTATTAGAAGTCTTGGATTCAAAGCATGTTTAATTAGAAAGCCTAGATTCGAGCATTAGGGTTTTGCATGCGCACATAGGAAAGTTCTTATGGCTAAAACCCATCACTATGTCCCTGTGATAATTCCAAATCTAAGTTTGGACTCCATTTGCCCCAAAATGGTATCGGAGCCTAGCTTGGTTTTCTTTAAATTGTTGCTTGATTAACTGAAACAAACCTGCAAAATTCGATTTTTGGTTTCTGAGGCATGGACTCGGCGACTCTCTAAGTGGACTCGGCAAGTAGGCCTGACTCGGCGAGTCCCTTTGTGCACTCGGCGAGTCCAGGCGTCAGGAATGACCATATTCGGGATTTCTTTGTAATTATCTTATGGAAACTTACCTTAATCATAATAGATCAACATAAATCCGATTTTTTGATAAATATCACAATTATCTTGATCTAGTTAAAGGCAATTATCAACTAATTAAATATTTAATTTCCTTATATGATAATTAATTAATTATTTTGATTATTTTGGTAATTATCTTAAAAGAAATCTTGAATAAATCAAATATAGATAATTAGGATATTAATTGTTAATTGGAATTATTTGTTATTTGATCCTCCATGTTTTAAATGTTTAAAACTTGCCCTCAAGTTTTGAAATTTATATTTATGATTAAAAGTTTTTAATTTAGACAACTTAAATTTCAAAACCCTAGATTTTAAAAGGTTTAAAATACAACCCTATACTAATATGATATTACTAGTATAATATATATATGTATAACTAAATGCTAGTCTTACCGTTAGTAGGCCTCATTCACGAAGCCGATCTATAAGGTGGGTATAAGGTTGCGGCCTATAAAATGGCGCTTAATGGGTGTACACTCACACCCATCGCTTGCTTGATTGGTGGAGGGTCGTTAGCCGAACGGGTAGGATAGGGCAACCTCATCCTCTCATTAAAAGTATAATAAGAAATATAAAGTAACTTCACATATTTTAAAATTCCCAATCTTAGTTACTTTAGGAAAAGTGAATTGATGCAATCCCATGAAATTACACTTTGCACCTTGCTAAGAAGTTAGTGGAGCATGTGTGGTTTACCGGCACACTAATTGGTTCTAAGCGAAGGTGGCAAAGGGTGATTCATTGTTTATCATAGTTCGATGGAGCGTGTGTGGTTTACCGGCACATCGAATAGGTGATCGTTACAATGAAGGCACCATGTGAATTTGCATGGTAATTCACACCCGCTTTGTGATCCTCGGTATCCCAGTCACAAACAAGAGGGGCATATCGAGATTTAAACATGCCATTGAATAGTTTCAATGAATCTCATCCGAACCTAGGAATTATCAAAAACACTTAGGACTAATAGTTTAGGTTTTTGTGATGGAGAATTAGTGAATCGTCATTCACTTACCGTCAATTTATTTGCATGTTAGATTACAACATCCCTTTTCTAATATGTAAATGTCATTGTTGGATCCTAGCCCTAATTTTTCTTATTGGGTGATAATTAGGGATTCATATTCTAATCTATCTTTGTCCTTTTCTAATTATAGATGTCGAACGCAAACAACGCTGCTGCTAGTTCTTTCACGTTGATGAGCCTTTGCCAAAAGGTCACTTTCGATGGAACGAACTTTAGCGAATGGATAAGATACATTCGCACCATTGCTCGCTATGAGGACAAGGAGTATGTCCTTGATGAGAAGCTCGAGAAAATCAACACCGAAATCGCTACTCCAGCCGAAATCACCGCCTTTGAAACTCATGAGCGAGATGCAACGAAGGTACATTGCATCATGATTGCTACCATGAACTCCGAATTCCAAAAGTCCTACGAGGACATGTACGCGTACGAGATGCACCAAGACTTATTGGAGAGGTACCACCAAAACGCGAGACAAGAGCGGTATGAGATTTTCACTAACATGATTTCCGCGAAGATGGGTCATGGAGAATCTCTTACCGTGCACTTGCAAAAGATGCAAAGGTATGTCGACCGCCTTCGCAAGTTAAATGTTGACTTCGGGGAAGACTTGGCGATCGACATGGTGCTTCACTCTTTGCCTCCGATGTACAACCAGTTCAGGATGACCTACCACATGAACAAAGAGGAGGTCACCCTAAGCAAGCTCCAAGGTCTCTTGAGGGTTGCTGAGAGCAACTTCAAAGACAAGTCTGCTGCACCGACTCCCAATCCACCTGCTGCTCCTGTCTTGGCTATTGGTCAAGGAAAGGGAAAGTAGAGGAAGGCTTCATCAAAGAACTATCGCAAGGTCAAAGCCCGAGATGGTGCCTCTTTTAGTGGGACCAAAGTTGATCCCGCTAAGCCCTGTCCTAACCCGAAGGAGGCAGAGTGCCACCACTGCCACAAGATAGGACATTGGAAGAGAAGCTGCCCAGAGTACCTGCAAGCAATCAAAGAAGGAAAGATCAAGCCATCTTTCGCAGGTATATACGCAATTAAATCTAACGATTCTAATCATGCTATTTCTTGGGTCCTTGATACCGGTTGTGGTTATCACATTTGTTCTAATGTGCAGGGACTAAGAAGAAGTAGGGATGTGGAGCAAGGAAGGATCAATCTAATCATGGGGAACAGAAGATCGTCGCCTGTAACCAAGATTGGAGTGTATTCTTTAGTGCTTAGGAATAGTTTGGTTTTAGATTTGAACAATTGTTGCTATTCGCCAGAAATGGCAAGAAACATCATTTCATTTCATGGTTTATATAGACAAGGATTTAGATTTTCTTTTAATAATGAGAATGGTTCTATTTTGGCTTATCTAAATGGTGACTTTTACTTTGAAGCTATACCATGTAATGGAATATATGAAACTGTTATGATTGTTGATAACTTAGGAAATGATGTTTTGAATATTGATTCTTCCACTAGTATGGATAAAGCATCCTTATGGCATTGTCGTCTTGGACATGTCAACAAGAAACGCATAGCCCAACTGCAAAAGGATGGAGTGTTGGAGTCATTCGACCTTAGGGAAGATGACACATGCGAATCTTGTTTACTTGGAAAGATGACTAAATCACCCTTCACAAGTACATGTGAAAGAGGTGAAGGTCTATTGGACCTAATACATACCGATGTATGTGGACCATTTAGATCAACCACGAAGGATGGGAACCGCTTCTATGTGACTTTTACAGATGACTATAGTAGATATGGGTATATCTACTTAATCAAGCAAAAGTCAGAAACCTTTGAAAAGTTCAAAGAATTCAAGAATGAAGAGGAGAATCAATTGGGCAGGAAAATCAAGATGATTCGATCTGATCGAGGAGGAGAGTACCTAAGTCTTGAATTCCACGATTATCTCAAGGAGTGTGGAATAGTTTCGCAATTGACGCCTCCTAGGACACCGCAGTTGAATGGTGTGGCAGAAAGGCGTAATCGAACCTTATTGGATATGGTTTGCTCTATGATGAGTCGTGCTTCACTACCTATCTCTTTTTGGGGGTATGTCTTAGAGATTGCCGCCCATATCCTTAACCGAGTCCCTACCAAGAAGGTTGCCAAAACACCTCACGAGATGTGGACAGGGAAAGCTCCCTCGTTGGCACATATCAAGGTTTGGGGTTGCGAGGCTTTCGTAAGACGAGATACTCACGACAAGCTTGAACCTTGAAGTGAGCGATGTATTTTCATCGGCTACCCGCAGACATCCTTTGGATATCTCTTCTATAGACCGAAGGACAATGTAGTCTTCGTTGCGAGGAGAGGAGTTTTTCGAGAGCGAGAACTCATAAGCCAAGGAGACAGTGGGAGGCAAATCGAGCTTGAAGAGATTCAAGAGTCGATAGATGAAGGAACCTCTACCGCTGACATTCAACCCGAGGAGGAAGCTCCGGTTGAACCGATTGACGAGTCCTTACCTCTTAGACGTTTCGATAGAGTTAGAGTTCTACCCCAGTTTTATGGTTTTCATATTACTACCGAAGGGGACACATATACTAGTGATGGTACACTAATAAATCTTGATGAACCTAATAGCTATAAGGAAGCCATGGCAGGCCCGGAGTCTGCGAAATGGAAAGAGGCAATGGATAGCAAGATCCAATCCATGTATGATAACCAAGTTTGGAATTTGGTTGACTATGTGCCCGGACGTAAGACCGTTGGGTGCAAATGGATCTTCAAGAAGAAGACCGACGTGGATGGAAACGTACACACATATAAAGCGCGATTGGTTGCGAAGGGCTTTACTCAAACTCCTGGAGTTGACTATGATGAGACCTTCTCACCAGTTGCGAAGATTAAATCTATTAGAGTGATGCTAGCTATTGCCGCATTTCATAATTATGAGATTTGGCAAATGGATGTCAAGACCGCTTTCCTTAACGGGAAGTTGGCTGAGGATGTTTACATGGCTCAGCCCGAGGGGTTTGTGGATCCAAGGCATCCGAATAGAGTGTGTAAGCTTGAGAAGTCCATTTATGGACTTAAGCAAGCATCTCGAAGATGGAATCTTTGCTTCGATGAGAAAGTCAAAGAGTTTGGATTTGTACGAAGCAAAGACGAGTCTTGTGTATATGTCAAAGCCAGTGGGAGTATAGTAAGCTTCCTCGTTCTATATGTCGATGACATATTACTCATAGGAAACGACATCCCGACTCTGCAGGAAGTTAAGTCCTGGCTTGGGAAGTGCTTCGCTATGAAGGACCTCGGAGAGGCTTCTTACATTTTGGGAATAAGGATAGTGAGAGAAAGAAGTAAGAGACTAATTGGACTTAGTCAGAACACTTACTTGGAGAAGGTACTGAAACATTTTATTATGGAAAACTCAAAGAAGGGAGAATTACCAATACAAAGTAATGCCAAGTTGAGTAAGACTCAAAGTCCGAGTACCGAAGCTGAGATAGCAGAAATGAGCCGAGTACCATATGCTTCCGCAGTTGGCTCAATCATGTACGCTATGACTTGTACTCGCCCTGATGTAGCTTTCGCTTTGAGCATGGTTAGCAGATATCAAGGGAATCCTGGCAAAGCACATTGGATTGCGGTGAAGAATATCCTTAAGTACCTTCGGAGGACGAAGGAATGGTTCTTAGTCCTCGGAGGGAATGATGACTTGAAGGTGCGAGGGTATAGTGACGCCAGTTTTCAGACCGACAGGGACAATTACCGTTCGCAGTCGGGCTGGGTCTTTACCCTAAATGGAGGAGCAGTGACATGGAAGAGTTCCAAGCAGGAAACCGTAGCTGATTCAACGTGCGAATCAGAGTACATTGCAGCGAGCGAAGCGTCGAAGGAGGCAATATGGCTAAAGAACTTCATCGGTGATCTTGGAGTTGTACCTGCCATAAAAGAGCCAATGAAGATTTTCTGTGATAACGAAGGCGCGGTTGCCTTAACCAAGGAACCGAGGGATCATGGTAGATCAAGACATATCGACAGAAAATATCACTTCATCAGACATCGTGTAGAAGAAGGACAACTCGTAGTGAAGAGGATATCATCAGAAGATAACCCAGCAGATCCGCTTACGAAGGGACTGAGTAGGGTTAAGCACTTACAGCATGCTAGGAGTATTGGGCTGAAGGATGATATTAGCATAGATTAGATAGTATTAGAAACGTGTAATAGATAAATGTAATTAACATTTGATGATTAAATAAAGGAGTTTTATTTATGAGTAATGTTACTGTCTTATGTTAATTGTTTAACTATTGTTTCACTTTGCATGTTTTGACTTCTAGAATAATTGAAATTATTAGGAATAATAGAATTGTTCAAATTGTCCACAATCGTTCATATGTTGGAAGTAGATATGAATGAAGATTGTCATGAATTGGTATGTAGATTGTCTAAATGGTGTTAGACATAGCAAAGGGTTGCTGCAACGTTCATGAGTGCTTATGAACTAGTTTTAAGCATTGGAACAAACCTGCGCTTGCTGGAATCACCTGATGGAATAAGATATAAAAGGGTGATCACAAGACGATAATATCATATAGTCTTAAAACCTAGATATATGGTTTGTTATTTGTTAATTGGTTGTACATTGATAATGCGAAAACGCATCAGTAACTCGGTGTTATAAAACGCATTGTTGTGTATAGTTGATTAATGAATAAGTAAATGCATATAAGTCGAAGTTTATCTGTAACTTTTATCTAAGAAGGTAAAAGCAATATCTCGGCCACTCGATGATTTGATTTGACTTATGTGCCGGGCCCGGTCAGAACTGAATTGATGTGTTCGATTAAGTTCTATGTCAAATAAATCAGAGATCGAGAAACCTAAATGCTTGACTAACCATTCCATAGGATTGTCAGCTTGATATCTAACAGAGGACTGTACGATCCCTTATCTAAAGGACAAGATTGATTAGATCAGAGTTTGACAGCGTCTTTGAGAGCTACGATTGCAAATCGAATTGTACTTGTATAGTTACTAGACTTATCCAAGTGGGAGACTGTTGGAATAGTGTCTAAGGCTGTAACTATATTAGGCAAGTATTTGATCCGGTTGTGCATGGTCCTTTTGGGTTGCCTTCACCATAGCAACTTGATAGGATGATTTAATAAGAGAGA
Source organism: Lactuca serriola (assembly GCF_051521515.1). NCBI lineage: Eukaryota > Viridiplantae > Streptophyta > Magnoliopsida > Asterales > Asteraceae > Lactuca > Lactuca serriola. The sequence goes on along the minus strand of NC_136409.1, from coordinate 113,229,179 downwards.
GTAAATATTATTAATATATTATGGGAATAATATAATGAATAATATATTGTTATTTGATTAATATAAGTCATAGAATTAATTAGAATTAATTTGGTGACTTAAAGAAGTTAATTAAATAAAGGGGTATAAACTGTCAATTGTTTGATAGTTAAGCTTTAGACTATAAATCCTTATAGATATATAGTGGACGGATTCTAAGAACTTAGGGATAGCTAAAATCGTCCATATGAGTTATCTAAGAAGGATTTGGATAGCCTTAAGAGAAGATTATCCAATTAGGGTTTAGGTTGTAACCCTTAAGGAGTCTACAAGTATAAATAGACCCTATGGCATGGGGAATTCGACATCTTGACCTAAAGTAAGGAACCTTTGGTCGAAATTCCTCCCCTCTCCTCTCTCCTAAATCATCTTTCTTGCTATTGGTGTTTGTAAGCCATTAGAGGAGTGACATTTGTGACTCTCGAAGCTCCAAGACAACAAGGTCAACAAGGAATTCATAGGTATGATTCTAGATCTGTTTCAATGTTGTTATTTAGCCTAAATAGTTATTAGAAGTCTTGGATTCAAAGCATGTTTAATTAGAAAGCCTAGATCCAAGCATTAGGGTTTTGCATGCGCACATAGGAAAGTTCTTATGGCTAAAACCCATCACTATGTCCCTGTGATAATTCCAAATCTAAGTTTGGACTCCATTTGCCCCAAAATGGTCATATACTTGAAAGAGAAGAGATCTAAGGATCTACAGTTCAAGGTAACGGCTTTTACCTTAAAATGATGACCAATGTATTGTAGATGCCAGATCTACTGCTTCACTTCTTGTTCCTTCTTCGAAATTCCTTCTTCGACACACCAAAGTTTGCTAAACAAAGCTCTTACTCTCACTCAAAGAGGTTTATGGCCGAAAACAGTTTTATCAGGGTAGTAAGGTGCTAAGGGAGGCCACAAATGAGCCATACGTCCTTTAAGTAGGGTGCAAACCCTTGAAAGTTAGGGTTTCTCCTTACATCTCCTACTCGCTAAGCCAGCCTCCCACCTCATTGAGTAGGTCCCGATTCTGTGTCCAAAATTTAATGCCACTACTCGATGAGTTGGACTCCCAACACGCCGAGTCCACTCACCAAAAACCCTAAAACTAAATAACTCAAATAATACTTGAAACAGGTATTACAAGTCTCCCCCACTTGAACTAGACTTTGTCCTCAAAGCCTGCTGACCCAAACAAATCTAGGTAGTGCTCTCGCATCTCCTCTTCCAGCTCCCAAGTCTATTCGGATCCCCTTCGATGCTGCCATTGCACCTTTACCAGCCTTAATTCCTTTTTACGAAGAACCTCGGTCTTCTAATAAAGAATCACAACGGGCTTCTCGATATAGTTCAGGCTCTCATCCACCTGAATGTTGTCCAGCGAGATGACTGCAACCTCGTCAGTCACAAACTTCAGAAGTTACGACACATGGAAGGTGTTGTGAATCTAGCTAAGCTCATCCAGAAAATCCAAGCGGTAGGCTACTTTACCCACCCGGGCCGAAATCCTGAACGATCCAATATATCGGGGCCCTAGGTTGCCCCTTGTCTGAAACCTGATAATCCCTTTCCATGGATATACCTTTAGCAAAAGGAAATCCCCTACTTGGAAATCAAGATCTGATCTTCGCCGATCAACATAGCTCTTTTGACGGCTCTGCGCGACCTACAATCAGTCGCGTACCTGTTGAATAAGTCTGATAGTCTTGAGAACTACTTCAGTGCTACCCATGACACGATGCCCAACCTCGTCCCAACAAACCGGAGTCCTGCACCTCCGACCATATAACATCTTGAATGGAGCTTGGTCGATACTGGGATGATAACTGTTATTGTACGAAAACTTTGCCAATGGGAGTTACGTGTCTCGAATCCCTCCAAAATCTAACACGCATACTCAAAGCATGTCCTCTCGCTCTGGTTATCGATCTGGGGGGTGATACGCCGTGCTAAAATTTAGTTTAGTGGCGAGTTCCTCGTGGAACTTCTTCCAAAACCTAGATGTAAACTGAACATCCCTGTCAGAGACTACCGAAACTGGTACCCCATGTCTAGCCACCACCTATCACACATAAATATCCGCCAACTTCTTAGTGGATATACTGTCAGAAATCAAAATGTAGTGGGCACTCTTCGTTAGTCTGTCCACGATCACCCATATGGCGTCCATGCCCCTCGCTGTCCTCGGTAACTTCGTGATGAAGTCCATAGTGCTCTCTTCTCATTTCCACATGGGAATGGGTAGCTATTGTGCCTTGTCGTGAGGCCGCTGATGCTCGACCTTGAACTTCCTGCAGGTCAAGCACCGCTTCACAAACCAGGCGAACTCCCGCTTTATGCAGGGCCACCAATAACTCAGTCTCAAGTCTCTATACATTTTCATAGCCCCTGGATGTATAGAGAACTTGAACATGTGTGCCTCCAATAATATCCTTAGCATCACTCCCATAGTCACCGGTACCCACACCCAGCCACACTGTGTCAAAAGGCCACGACTATCCATAGCAAAAAAGGATACTATCCCCGAATCCGCTATGTCAATTCTCTTTCTTCACTCTCTCGACCTGGGCTTCCTTGATCATGTCCAACAATGGAGAGATCATCGTCATCCTTATACAAATGTTCCCAATCGAGGACCCCGCTGTCTTGCAGCTAAAGGCATTTGACACCATGTTGGCCTTCTGTGGATGGTATAGGATCTTACAATCATAATCCTTTTGCACACCCAACCACCTCCTCTGTCACATGCTGAGGTTCTACTGATCCATCATATACATCAAACTCCTGTGATTAGTATAGATGGTGCACCGCACTCCATATAAATAGTGCCTCCAAATCTTGATGGCAAACACCACTGCCCCCAGTTCTAGGTCGTCAGTGGGGTAATTCGCCTCATGAGACTTCAACTGCCTCGAGGAGTAAGCTATCGCGTGCCCCCTCTGCATTAGTACCATGCCTAACCCTGAAATCGATGCATCACAGTACACCACCAAATCGTCTAACCCCTCGAGTAGTACTAGCTTCGGAGCCTCACATAACCTCTGTCTCAAGGTCTCAAAAGCCAACTATTGATCCGTGCCCCACCGAAACGTCACATTTTGAAAAGCAGCCATGTGGCAACATACTGTTTCAGGTATATCAGTGCTTCAGACAGTTTCAGGTCTCAAGCAGTAATGGTATTTTAGGATTTCATGTATGGTTAGAGTAACAAATTGCTGAGTAATGGTATGTCACCCACAGAGGGATTCAGCTGTAATGATTTTATAAGGGCGGTCTGTCAGGGAGTCGGACCATATCGAAACATTGAATTTCAGATTGAGTAGTGTGATCCTATTGCAGGGAATTCTTTCATTTCCGGGTCTTAGAACCCTACGAGGGATGATTTAGACTCCCTTGGGAAGGCTGGGATTATGCTCCTGCTTGTGGCCAAGTCGATCAAGTTGTAGGGCATGTAAGGAACGGTACAGAAGGATCTCGAGGACGAAATCTAATTCAAGTGGGGGAGAGTTGTAACACCCCGTTTATTAACTAAATAAAGAAATAAATGAAGGAATAGTAGCCCGAAAATTAATAATTTCATAGCAATGTGTTGGTCCCAAGGAGCTAACTGTCACAATTTTAGAAGTCAGGGGTTAAAAGTGTAAGTTTCTGAGTGATTTCGTAAATAATTGTAAAGGCAGAGACTACTTGGTAAGTTATTGGGACTTAATTTGAAAAGATTTTGGGAGGCTAGGGGCTGAATGGTAACTTATGAACTCCATTTGAGAATAATTTGTAGAGGAGGGGTTGTTTGGTAACTTTTGAACTTGAAATGAAAAGAATTATGGGAATAGGGGTATGAAAAGTAAATTATGGGTCTTTGTTTGCAAAGATGTTTATGGGGAGGGGTCATTTCTGCCGTTATGGCAAAGATGTGAGATGGGACGAGTATTTAACTGCTACCCTCTTACTCCAAACCCTAACCCTAATAACATGTTAAGCCGCCACCTCCACCTTATGCCTCTCTCACCGACACCGTAACCACCCCATCTTCTGATTAGTGAAAGGCCACCAAGCAACCACCTAACTCCCTTCAGTTCTGACCGGTCGAAACTCTAGCCGATCATAGTTAGTAGTCGAGGCCATGCCACTGTTGTGAGTTGTGCTTCAACCCTCTCATGGCCGGCGATGATGAGGACCAAGATTGAAGGCCTTCTTCTTCTTATTATTCTTATTCTTCTTCCGTTTTATGTCACCATTGCTAGTGACCTCCGCCACCTTCATTTCAACGATCTCCGGCCAATAGTGCCACTCCTACTGCTTTTGTTGAATACATGTGTCACTGATTCATGGGTTTTCTGCTTGCTGGCGTGTGTTGCTTCATGATTGGGAGCTAAAAGGAACCACTGCCACCACCGTGAGGTGGTGGATGCCATCGTGAAACCATGGCTACCACCTCCGTGCACCACTAGGTGGGTGGTTGGGTTCGTTTTGCATCAGAAAACGTATATGTGTGTCTATTGGAGTTAAGTGGTGTTTAAGTGTTGTTTAGCCGGAATTCTCGAAGAACAGCCACCACCACCACCTACCACCACCGGCCACCAGAAGGGTGGTTGTGTATGTGTGATTATTTTGAATGTGTGTTTATTTTACGTTATTTCATTGTAAAATTATAATAGTGGCTAAAATAATGAAATGAAAACTCAAAACCACCACCGTGAGGTGGTGGCTGCCGCCTCCTACCGCCACTAGTTGCCATGTTGGGGGCGGTGTGCTTGTTGTGTTTCGATTCGTTATTGATGTTTGGACAAATGGACTAAAACCCTAATGGGCCTAATAAAAACCTAATGGGCCTAATAAAACCCAAATAGGCATAAAAAACCTTAATTGATCTAAGGACTTGGTATTGGGCCTATTGGGTTGGGATTGGGTTGGAAACCATAATTAAGGTTTAGAAAACCCAAATTTTGGATATATGGTCCTTGGACTTATTGGGACCCGCTTTTGGGCCATTAGTATGGAATTATGAATTACACCTAATCACACCATATGACTTATCTAGTAGAGTGATGTACTTGATGGATTAAGTCCTTAATAGGTTAAGTGAGAAACACTTAACCCTAATTGTCATTTTATGTGAAACCCTAATTACACTTGGGCTTTGTGTTGGGCATTTCCATTGGGCTTTGGTGATCGGGCCCATAATGGGCCATTCAGGAACAATCATATGGACTAGAATAATTGGATGGGTTTAAGCTAAGGCCCATATGAGCGTTTGGGCCTAATTTGGTAAGTTGGGCCATAAATGGGCCATAGTTTGGGCCTTTATGATTATGAGATATTGGGCCATTAGAAATGAGAAATATTTGGTCTAGAATAAATGGTTGGGCCTTTAAATAAGACCATGTAATGGTTTGGGCCAAATTTGGAAAATTGGGCAATATGTTGGGCTTTGATTCCTAGTTTGACTTTTAGGCCTTTGGATTGGGCCTTGGGCTTGAATCTAGCCAAGTTGGGGTAATGTAGCCTGTTACTCCAAGAACTTATCGTTATGTGTTGGGACCCAATTATTAATTGGGTGATGTTTTGATATTGACAGTTCGGGAATCTGTCATCCAGCAGCTAGGGTTGTGTCTGCGGGACTTCAGTAGTATGAGATGAGTTACCTTTCAGTAGAAGTGGGTCTAAGGTCACAATGTCGGCCCACTAGTAGGAATTGTTTGTTAGATGATTGTCTTTGTGATAATTATCTGGTATGCCCTTATTTGTTATTTTTGTGTGCTAGGATGCTCTGTGATACATGTCAGCATTGTGAGGAGAGTTACCGAAGGGGTCGTCAAAACCCATGCATGTCTAGCTGTATGTTTATGTTATGTTATTATGTGGTAGTGGTAAGGGTGAAATAGTCCTCGGTTACCGGTTGAAAGATACCGAAGGGGAGGTTATCTCCCGGTTACCGGTTGAAAGATACCAAAAGGGAGGTTAGCTCCTAGTTACTGGTTGAAAGATATCGAAGGGGATGTTAGCTCTTGGTTACTGGTTGAAAGATACCGAAGGGGAGGTTAGCTCCCGGTTACCGGTTGAAAGATACCGAAGGGGAGGTTAGCTCCCTGTTACCGGTTGAAAGATACCGAAGGGGAGGTTAGCTCCCGGTTACCTGTTGAAAGATAATGAAGGGGAGGTTAGCTCCCGACTACCGATTAAAGATACCGAAGGGGAGGCTAGTACCCAGATATGCTACGCAGTATGTATATTGTATGGTATGTTGTATGATGGGGGAACTCACTAAGCTTTGTGCTTACGGTTTTCAGTTTTGATTTCAGGTATTTCGTTTTCAAAGGAAAGGAGCCGGCTTAATCGATACGTATCACACTATATTTCCGCACATGAGATTTTAGGGGTTACACTCTGATATTGTTTTATGATAACCTGTTTTGATTATTTGAAATTTGGTTTTGACATGTTGTGTTATTATGGATGTTTCTATCCTAATTGGTATTATAATATCTTAATTAAAAATGAAATTTTTGGTCTTGAATTTTGGGATGTCACAAGTTGGTATCAGAGCCTTGCTTTGAGGGATTCAGCCATGCTCTCGGGCGTTTCTTGACTCAAACTGAGGACTTGGTATGAGAATTTTCAAAAGTAAAATCATTGTATATAAAGAAGTTTGAAAAGAATTTGTAAAGAGAAAAGGACTTTGAAAAGAACGAGGTGTGTGATGCGTGCAACCAGCCGAGCTCAAGTAAGTTTTCCCCAAGATGTCCATACATGTTATGATATGTTATGTTATGATATGATTATGAGATCTGCATGCTAGATTAGGGCTGAGGATCTAGGAGGATGCCTTATATACCTATTGTATGTGCTTGTAGACTTGCATTGTAGTACTTATCAGTTAGTGATAGGATAGCCTGTTTAGCTTATGCCTGATTATATGAGCCAATGAAATGCATGTACAAATTCCTGATTAGAGGATAAAATGATTTGATTGGAATATGTTGGTTAGATTTTCCATTCTCTGAATGCTTCTTTCTTTGTGCTTTGTGGGAATCTTAGTAATGTGATATAGCTATTAAGTGAATATGCTAAGTCACATGTGGCACGTGCTGGATAATCTCAGAGTGATAGATTCGAATCTATTGTGTAGCTCTTGTCTGAGTCAAACCGTTCTAGGGATAGGTCTTTTACTCGAAGGATTATCTGATCTCTATTGCATGTGGCTATATTCATGAGTTAGCTAGTTGACATTACTGGGAATCTTTCAGCAGTTGAGGAATGGGTGGGTTCGGGAACCTAGGAAAGCCTAAGATATGTTTCAGCGGGTTAGTAGTGAGGTTTAGTGAGACTTGGGTTCACCATTTTGAGGAAGTGACGTGGAGGATTCGGGAGCATCGCTGTGGAAAGTATAGATAGGTGTGGAAGGTAGTATTGGGCCCGTACTACTAAAAGCACATGATCCATACTCGAATCAGTGATAGTCTTGGAGAATCTGAGAAGATTTGTGGAGGAGTTTGTGACCCGACTTGGGGTGAGAGGATGTTCCAGTTGTTGCAGCTTAGCCATTGGGAAGTGACCTATAGAGCGTGACAGGGTGTCAGACCCAGGAGGATATGACGTTTAAGTCCGAGGATGCGAGATCGATTTGGGAGCACTTTGAGGGTCATGCTAGGTGGGTATAGTAGAGGGTCCCGGGAAGAGACCCATGACTTCTGATCATCAGGTGAAAGGTCATCCAGGCTTGAGTCAGTGCAGCATGTACGGGAAAGTGCATAAGGGAGTTTGTCGCTGCAAAGGTTTACGCTGCTATAGTTGTGGCAGGGTTGATCATGTCAGCTGAAGGTGATCAGTATTTCTCTAGATGTCGCGAATATAACATCTTCTATTGCTACTAGATGGATGTTAGGAATATGTATCGGTTTGGAATATTGAGTGAGTTTAGCTAAGTTAGATCTCGGGCCGGTTTTCTACAAGTGTTTGGGTTATCAATGATCATATATGCCATCCTGCATGACGAAAAGTCCTTAATGAACCTACAGAGGAACGCATCTTGCGGAGTGGCTTCCGCGTGTACCGTTATCATTCTGGATCTTTGTCGGGATCTGTGTAGGAGTATTATTTAGAGGATAGTGGATTAGGGTTAGCGTTCAGTGGTTCTATCATGGTTCAGGTATGGTTGACAATTGTCAATGCACGAACTCTGGAGTTCAAGGCACTACCATTGCTAGGGAAGGACTGGTAGCATGAAGATAGTGGAGTCAGTTGCGAGTGTTAAACACATGTGTGTTATGTCATTAGATGTTCAAGAGAATTGCGCTTCTGGCATGGGTTGTGTTAGGTCAGAGTTCAGTAGTGCTGCGAGATTAGGAGTGAGCACGAGGATTTGTCAGCAAGAGTGAAGATTAAGGCCTCCAGTTGTCAACATGGGAGGTGGATTGAGGTGTCAGACTAGACCAGATTTCAAGAGTACTCATCAAGATTTCCGAGGACGGGCGATCTTAAGGTTTAACCGATGATTGACCGTTAGTATTGGTAGGCTTAGATTGTCGACATTGGACTATTAGGAAGTAAGAAGGATTGGGAATCCTTCAATTCTCACGTACCGTGAAGACATAGTCAAATTTAAGTGGGGGAGAGACTTTTTGTAAAGTTCTCCAAATGTGAGTTCTGGTTGCGCAAGGTGCAATCTCTTGGGCACCTTGTCAACTAGAAGGGTATTCTGGTTGATCCGACCAAGATAGAGGTCGTGATGCACTGGAAGATTCCGAGGTCTCCAACTGAGATTCCGAGTTTCCTGGGTCTAGCGGGTTATTACGTACCAAAGATTTATACGTGACTTCTCTGAGATTGTGGTTCCTTTGACCCGACTAACCAAGATGTCGGCGACCTTTTGCTGGGGGCCTGAGCAGCAGGCAACCTTCAAGACTCTCAGAAAACAGGTTTCGGGAACCAGGTTACAGCTCTAGTTATGACTCAAGTTCAATTGTGTGTTAGGTCGTCTGCGTGTTCGACCAGTATGGAAAGTGTTGTAAGATTGTGGGGGTAGCCGTACCATTCACTAGTGATCAGGTAGTATGGAATATGTTGTAAGACTGCGGGGGTAGCCGTAGCATTCGCTAGCGATCAGGTAGTATGGAAAGTGTTGTAAAACTACGGGGGTAGCTTTAGCATTCACTAACAGTTAGATAGTTTGGAAAGTGTTGTAAGTCTGTGGATGTAGCCGTAGCATTCATAAGGTTGGCATATAGTGATAGAGTGTCGTGAGTTTGTGGGTGCAGTCGTAGCATTCACTAGGTTGGTAGATGGAATGAGCATGTTGCTAGAATTCGGAAGCGATAGTCATACCCATCACTTTGGGTGTAGTAGTGAGGATAGGGAAGTCCACGAATTGGATTTTGGAATTACCCAGATGGATTAGATCTATTTGAGCCAGTGATAAGACTGTAGGAGCGCCAATATGGTTATAGGAACAGGGAAGCAATGCACCGTACGAGGTCGTTTTTGGTATAAGGCTACCATTGGTCTTGTAGCAATCACTTTTAGCCTTGGATTTGGATGATGTCAGGATCCGATGCATGGACCTGATCGGTTGGATTCAGAGGTCATTATAGTCATAGTGGCAAGATAATTAATAGCAGCTATTAATAGACAAGTCCTTAGGTTCCGCAGCAGAGCCAGAACCCGGTATCTCAAGTGACTGTCAAACGAATTGAGACCAGAGAGGTCTTGTTAGATTTTGGAAAGCAGCCATGAGGCAACATACTGTTTCAGGTAGTTAAGTGTTTCAGGTAGACCAGTGCTTCAGACAGTTTTAGGTCTCAAGCAGTAATGGTATTTTAGGATTTCATGTATGGTTAGAGTAACAGATTGTTGAGTAATGATAAATCACCCATAGAGGGATCCAACTATAATGATTTTATAGGGCCGGTCTGTCAGGGAGTCAGACCATATCGAAACTTTGAATTTTAAATTGAGTAGTATGATCCTGTTGCAAGGAATTCGTTCATTTTCGGGTTTTAGAACCCCACGAGGGATGATTTAGACTACCTTGGGAAGGTTGGGATTATGCTTGGGCTTGTGGCCATGTTGATCAAGTTGTAGGGTGTGTAAGGAACGGTAAGGAAGGATTTCGAGGACGAAATATAATTTAAGTGGGGGAGAGTTGTAACACCCCATTTATTAAATAAATAAATAAATGAAGGAATAGTAGCCTTATAATCAATAATTTCATAGCTAGGTGTTGGTCTCGATGAGCTAACTGTCACAATATTAGAAGTCAGGGGTTAAAAGTGTAAGTTTCAGATTGATTTTGTAAATAATTATAAAGGCAGAGACTACTTGGTAAGTTATTAGGACTTAATTTGAAAAGATTTTGGGAGGCTAGGGGCTGAATGGTAACTTATGAACTCCATTTGAGAATAATTTGTAGAGGAGGGGTTTTTTGGTAACTTTTGAACTTGAAATGAAAAGAATTGTGGGAACAGGGGTATGAAAAGTAAATTATGGGTCTTGGTTTGCAAAGATGTTTATCGGGAGGGGTCATTTCTGCCGTTATGGAAAAGATGTGAGATGGGACGAGTATTTAACTGCTACCCTCTTAATCCAAACCCTAACCCTAATAACATGTTGAGCCGCCACCTCCACCTTATGCCTCCCTCACCGGTGCCGCAACCACCCCATTTTCCGATCAGTGAAAGGCCACCAAGCGAACACCCAACTCCGTTTAGTTCCGACCGGTCGAAACTCCAGCTGACCCCCCTTAGCAGCTGACGCTGTGCCACTGTTGTGATTCGTGCTTTGTCCCTCTCGTGGCCGCCGACGACGAGGACAAAGATCGAAGACCTTCCTCCTCCTCCTCTTCTTCTTCTATTTTATGCCGCCGTCGCTAGTGACCTCCGCCACCTTCGTTTCAACAATATCTGCCGCCATCTCTAGCCAATAGCGCCGCTGCAGCTGCTTACGTTGAAGACGCGTGTTTCTAATTCATGGATTTTTTACTTGCTAGCGTGTGTTGCTACTTGATTGGGAGCCAAAAGGAACCACCGTCACCACTGTGAAGTGGTGGTTGCCATCGTGAAACCGCTGCTACTACCGCCGTGCACCACCAGGTGGGTGGTTGGGTTCGTTTTGCATCAGAAAACGCATGTGTGTGTATGTCTATTGCAGTTAAGTGGTGTTTGGGTGTTGTTTAGCTGCAATTGTCGAAGAACAGCCACCACCACCACCTGCCACCACCGGCCACCACAAGGGTGGTTGTGTATGTGTGATTATTTTGAGTGTGTGTGTTTATTTTGGGTTATTTCATTGTAAAATCGTAATAGTGGCTAGATTAATGAAAAAAACTCAAAACCACCACCGTGAGGTGGTAGCCGCTGCCTCCTGCCACCACCAGCCGCTGTGTTGGGTGGCGGTGTGCTTGTTGTTTTTTGATTCGTTGGAACGTTTGGACAAATAGACTAAGACCCTAATGGGCCTAATAAAACCCTAATGGGCCTACTAAACCCTAATTGATCTAAGGACTTGGTATTGGGCCTATTGAGTTGGGATTGGGTTGGAAACCCTAATTAGGGTTTTAAAAACCTTAATTTTGGATATATGGGCCTTAGACTTATCGGGACCCACTTTTGGGCCATTGGAATGGAATTGTGAATTACACGCAATAACACCATATGACTTATCTAGTAGAGTGATGGACTTAATGGATTAAGTCTTTAGTGGGGTAAGTGAGAAACACTTAACCCTAATTGTTCGGTCTAGACTAAATGGTTATGAGATATTGCGCCATTAGAAATGCCAAATTTTCGGTCTGGACTAAATGGTTGAGCCTTTGAATAAAACCATGTAAAGGTTTGGGACCAATTTGGAAAATTGGGCAATATGTTGGGCTTTGATTGCTAGTTTGACTTTTGGGACTTTAGATTGGGCCTTGGTTTAACACCCAAAGTTTTGAAGGCCAAGAAAGGGAAAGAAAACCCTAAGTTTAGGGGTCGACTCGGCGAGTCCAAGGAGGGACTCGGCGAGTCCGAGCGGGATCCGAGTCAAGGATTAAGTGACCGACTCGGCGAGTCGGCCAAGTGGACTTGGCGAGTCTGGTCTGTGCGTGGAAAACCCTAAATTCGGGACTTGGAGCCTATATAAACGTCCTAATCTTCTTCCTAGGGCTCCTTACTACCTCTTAAGCCCTGGATATCAAACCCTAGCCGCCAAATCCTCTATTTGAACCATTTATTGCCTTCAAGAGTGCATTTAGGTTGGAGGAAGAAGAAGAATCTTGAGAGTGCAAGAAGGGGGCTGTAGATCCGGGATTGGGAAGACATTTCTGAGCTTTTGGAGGTATAAACTAGTTCCTGGACCCTTTTTGCATCTAGATTTATGTGTGGTTGTTGGGGCTCTTTAGCCATAATGATATTATGTTGAGTTAGGAGCCGGATCTGGAGTTGCTACTTCAGATCCAAGTGTGTAACAAGCTGGGGAAGCATAAAGTATCAGCCCTTGAGTCGATTTTGAAGCCCCGTGGCCTTAAACCCTAGTTTATGGTGCTTTTTGCCTAGATCTCCCTCTCTACACGTAAAGTTTGCAACTTTACGTGGGGGATAGGCTTGGGAAGGGTAGATCTACAGTTTGGAGTCCATGCATGACTCGAAAGTCCTCTGCATGTATGTAGATCTGAATGGACTCGGCGAGTCCTTCGAGTGGACTCGGCGAGTAGCTTGAAGATGAAGAGGAACTCGACGAGTGGGATGAACAGCTCGTCGAGTCGGATGAAGATAGGCATGAACTCGGCGAGTTGGATGAACAACTCGGCGAGTTGGATGAAGATTGCCGTGTGCTCGGTGAGTCTGTTCTTAGACTCGGCGAGTCAGGTCGCATAGTCCCAAACCCTTCGAGTTAAGACTCGAGTCAGCGAGTCGAGCAAGGACTCAGTGAGTTGGAGAATACAGGATTCGGGAATCAGTAGACTCGGCGAGTCTGGGGCTGACTCGGCGAGTCAAGTCGTGATTGGAAGGACTTTGAGCATAAGAACTCGGCGAGTCAGTAAGTGGACTCGGCGAGTAGGGTTGACCTAGAAGGTTGAATTTGACCAGGACTTTGACTTTGGCAAGAGTTGACTTGGTTGACCTTTGAAGGTCAGTTAGACTAAGTGTTATGTTGATATTGGTAGCTCGGGGAGCTAGTGGAGCAGCAGTTCGGAGTCAGTGGTCAGGTAGCGGTCAAAGGGATTAGCAGCAGCATTTCAGCAGTATCAGGTGAGTTTCCCTTTGTATGAATGGGTCTACGGCCACAATGCCGGCCTATGTAGTTATGAGTAAAAGACCCAGGGGTTAGCCCTAGGCCCAGTATGCTAGTATGATATTCGGGACGAGGTCCAATGATAGAGGGCGGGTGCCCAAGGAATGGTTTATGTGATAGTTTATACTTATTGTCTGTGTGATACTTGTATGTGCCTGGTAGGGAGATGAGTGTGGGCGAGGTCCCGTATCTCACCAATAGCAGAGTGTGGATGGTGTTCCACATCTCAGTAGCAGCAGAGCAGGGGGGAGGCCCAAGTCAAGAAAGGAGTGAGTGTGGGCTGGGCCTGTATCTCACTACCAGTAGGAGCATGGACGGGGTTCCGTGACTCATCAGTAGCAGGTCAGGGGCGGGGCCCAGAGATAGGCGAGGCCTTAGGACAAGATCCGTTAGTATGTGTTTAGCTTATGTGAGATGTTTATGTGCTATTATATGTTAGTGGGCGAGGCCCTATGATAGGCGAGGCCTACGTGAAACAGATCTGTATCCGAGCGGGGCTCGAAGCCAGGCGGGGCCTGGAGCGGCGGGGCCGTTGTAGCGGGCGAGGCCTGAGGTTGGGGGCGAGGCCCAGGATAGCGGGCGCGGCCCAGTATGTGCAGTATGTGGTTATGCATGGTATGTGGTAAGGTGGGGAACTCACTAAGCTTCGTGCTTACGGTTTTCAGTTTTGGTTTCGGGAGCTTCCGGTATCGGATGATGGAGCTCGGGATGATCGCATGGCACACACCATAGATTAGTCAGCCTGGGAATGTTTTACTCTGATAATGAACATGTGTTTTGTAAACTAATACTCTGTTTATGTTTTGAAATTATGATTTTACTTTAAGTAATATTTTATTAAAAGAAATTTTTAGTCTTGAATTTTGGGAGGTTACAAGTTGGTATCAGAGCCTTGGTTTGAGGGATTCGGACATGCTCTCGAGCGTGTCTGAACTCAAACTGAGGGATTGGTATAGAAGTTTTCAAAATGAAAAGACAGTTTTGTAAAAACAGAGTTTTGGGAAAGAAAACAGTTTTAGAAAGGCAAAAATAATTCAGAAAGAAAAGAACTTTGAAAAGAGAAAAAGGGTGTGGTGCATGCAATCAACCGAGGTCAAGTAAGTACCCCAAAATACCCATACAAGTTTATGTTATGATTATCATTTGATAGAACAACATGCTAGATTAGGACTAAGGATCTAGGAATGATGCCTTATGTGCCTATTATATGTGTTTGAGTTGCATGATAGTGTTGATTTGACAGTAGTAGGATAGCCTGTTTAGGTTATGCCTGAGTTTATGAGTTTGTGTTGCATGCTAGTTCAGATTCTTGCTATGTGGATATGATTGCTTGAGTATGTTATGGTTAGATTTTCCCTTGTCCGAATGCTACTTGCTTTGTGCATTGTGGGATTTTGAGTGATGGGAGTTAGCCATTAAGTGGATACGCCACGTCACATGTGATCAGGGTTGAATAATCTCAGAGTGCTGGATTTGGCCCTATTGCGCAGCTCTCGTTTGAGTCCAACCGTTGTAGGGACGAGTCCTTTACTTGAAGGATTATCTGAGCCTCGTCACATGTGATGATATCCAGGTGATGGCTAATTGGCATCACAAGGAGACCTTCAGCAGCTGAGGACTGGTTGAGTTGAGTCAGAGGTTTCCCTAGGGTAAGCCTAGGATGAGATAGTGCTGGGAGCAGTAGTAGTGGATAAGGGACCTGGTGGAGTCAAAGCAATTCCTAAGGGAAGTACGGATAGATGTGGAAGGTAGTATGGGCCCGTACTACTGAAAGCAGAGGATCCATACTCGATTCGGGAAAGGCCAAGACAAGACCGGGAACCTAGTAGGGAGTGTGTTTAGTCTCGCAGCAGTGATGAGTTTTCTGATAGTGGATGTATTATATTTTCAGTATGGTGACATTGCGAGAGAGACCGGCGGGCGGATCAGGCGCCGGAGAGGGATCAGGCTCGGGTTCAAGGGCCGAGCAGCTCGAGGAGCGGATGAGAGTTGATATCAGCTGAGGTTACGCACAGTATTCTAGCTCAGACTCCTGTGATCTTTGGCAATGTCAAGGAGGGTATACTGGAGATCTTGGATGAGAGGCTGGGAGCCTTCTGTACCGAGATGATGGCGTTGTTGGGAGCGCGTACCTTGACATTTCGAGAGTTCAGGGCTTGCGGGGCACCAAATTATCATGGGGCTAGGGACCCCATTGCTAGCAGCAGATGGTTGGCTGATGTTGCCAACGCTTTTTGTACGAGCAAGTGTCCCGAGGGGGACAAGGTTAGGCTCGCCTCCTTTCTTCTGAAGGAAAGAGCGAGGGATTGGTGGGAGGAGATTGGTCATGCTTTGGGGGATGATGCCGCGTTGGACGCGATGACTTAGAGCGATTTCTCGGCCAGGTTCAGGGTGGAGTTTTCGCCGATTATTGAGGTGCAGCAGCTGGGACGAGAGTTTTAGGATTTGACGCAGACTACTGAGACTGTGGCGGAGATCACTGCCAAGTTCAGGGAGAGGGCTCTTCTTGTACCGCAGTATGTCGCAGATGAAGAGATGAAGAAGGCTCGGTACCATGAGATGTTGAGGGATGACATCAGGGAGTTCGTGAGCAGATCCAGCTGTAAGACGCTGGAAGATATGATTTCTCGGGCTAGAGAAAGGGAAATTTATTTGGAGCAAATTCGGAAGAGGAAGCCGGATGAGGTTCAGGTTGCTGCGGGTTCGGGCAAAACGTCCAAGGGATCGGATTTGAGATCGAGGGATCATCAGGACCGCAGTCGGTGCGGAAAGTGTGGCAGGGCGCACGGGGGCGCCTGCAGGAGTGGTAGCGGTGGTGAGTCTGGTTGTTTCAAGTGCAGTCGGACTAGTCATTTCAGCAGGGATTGTACTGTTATCGCCGCGCAGGGATCAGACTTGATATGTTTTCACTGCAACCAGCGGGGCCACAAGAAGGCCCAGTGTCCCAGTTTGTTTTCAGCAGGACGGGTGGTGGCACCTGCCCCTGCAACTTTGAGAATCACAGATGGCCGTCAGGGCCAGGTAGAGGCACCTGCGGCAGGGAGCAGGGCTTTTTAGATGACGACCTTGGAGACGCGAGCAACGTCGGACGTTGCAGGTATGCAATTTCCCATTTTCAGTTCTTTTATTTGTGCATGATTTTATTGTTATGGTTCTGCATCATTATCGGTAAAAGTATTTTATTTTGAGTGGTTGATTGTGATCGAGTTATATGCCATCTGCATACCTTGGATATTTGTATGGTAGTTAAGGGATGTGCTCTAATGAAGAAGGTTTCGAAGGATGCAGTAACTGTAGCATGCTTGGGAGAGATTTGGTACGTCTCGCTAGTTCGGAGTGGTTAAGTGATTGAGATGGATTGGTTAAATCCCTATCTATGGCGGGCTTGGGTTCCTTAGTAGATGGGTTATGGAATGGTAGCAAAGGTCGGGATCTCTTTTGAGTATTGAGCAGCAAGGGGTAAGCAGGATCGAAGTGAGGGAGAATCCTCCGGGTGTGCCCAGAGAGGAGCACGCAGACCCAGAATGAGTACGTGACCTCCGAGAAGGAAGAAAAGTAGTTCAGCGTTTCATGAATTGAGGATTTCAGGGTTGGGAGTTTGAGAAACTCCCCATCAGTTAGTGCGTGTGTTGGTAATGGTTAGTTATGGTTGAGAATTCAGGTTGTGGATCGCCCGTAGGACTCGAGGGAGTCGGAATGAGGATCTTGAGAGCTAATGGCACATGGGTGCCTTCGTTCTAGCAATCAGCAATGGATGGTGATGTAAGACTACGGGTAAGCCGTAGCATTCCTTAGTAGTTTTGTTGGCGGAGTTGGGGCGAGGCCCTTATCTCCTAGTGATCAGATAGGGGTCAGGAATGGGTAGTGGACGAGAATGATATGGAGTTTTCCTGTATAGCCCTAGAGAGGTGAGACCTTGGGAGGGGCCGCTCCAGGATATAATTGGGTGAGACCCGTGGGCGAGACCCGTATGAGATTAGCAGTGTAGATGAGACCTGGGAGCAGGGTTGCTCAGTAGTATGGTTGGGTGAGACCCGTAGGCGAGGCCCGAGCGAGAGTGATTAGACTAGTGGGAACAGAAGGATAGATGCGGGTGGGACCCGTGGGCGAGGCCCGTGAGTTTTAGTAGCACAGGTGGGACCTGGTAGGGACCTTAGTGTCAAGTTGGGGGATCAAGAATCCCAGGTTTGTAGTGCCTGTATGGCAGAGTAGATTGAGCAGTTATAGGTGATCGAAGTTCTTTGGAAGTCGCTGGGAGCGACTAGTGGTGGTGTTGGGACTAGCTACCGGTGGGAGCCGGTAATCCAGTCATTGATAGGTTGGTAGGGACCAGGGTGGTCTCAGTTCATCAGGAAGTCAGATGAGGAATAGCAGAATTGCCAATCAGTGGCAGTGCGAGTATGCAGCGTATGGAGGAATTCAGTTAGCTGATCGTGTGGTGCTCGACACCAGATTGTAGTAGAAAGAAATGCCCAGTGGATATTGGCGATAATGACCCGTACTGGAAGTAGCGGGAGTAATAGAATCGGTGAAGACAGGGTCTTCACAGTGGCAGAGGAAATAGTTGGTTATGGAGCATTGCCTTGGGGAGGCAAGGAAATCGCACAAGGAAGGAAGTGGAGAACCCCTATGGGTTCAGTGCAGTACTCGGTGAGTACCAAAAGGATTGTCGGTTGAGTAAGTTCTGTTTCTAAGTTGTTCAGGGTCAGGTTTGACCCGAGGGTTAACCGCAAGGTTTATGTTAGTCATAATGACCAGGTGGAAGACGAGCGTAGCTAGGCGGCTGGTGTTGGGATAAATGGTGGGTATTGGAGGCGGATCGCAGGCGGTGGGCCATGGCAAACTTCGAGGACGAAGTTTAATTTAAGTGGGGGAGAGTTGTAACACCCAAAGTTTTGAAGGCCAAGAAAGGGAAAGAAAACCCTAAGTTTAGGGGTCGACTCGGCGAGTCCGAGCGGGATCCGAGTCGAGGAGTAAGTGACCGACTCGGCGAGTCGGCCAAGTGGACTCGGCGAGTCTGGTCTGTGCGTGGAAAACCCTAAATTCGGGACTTGGAGCCTATATAAACGTCTTAATCTTCTTCCTAGCGCTCCTTACTGCCTCTTAAGCCCTGGATATCAAAACCTAGCCGCCAAATCCTCTATTTGAACCATTTATTGCCTTCAAGACTGCATTTAGCTTGGAGGAAGAAGAAGAATCTTGAGAGTGCAAGAAGGGGGCTGTAGATCCGGGATTGGGAAGACATTTCTGAGCTTTTGGAGGTATAAACTAGTTCTTGGACCCTTTTTGCATCTAGATTTATGTGTGGTTGTTGGGGCTCTTTAGCCATAATGATATTATGTTGAGTTAGGAGCCAGATCTGGAGTTGCTACTTCAGATCTAAGTGTGTTATGAGCTGGGGAAGCATAAAGTATCAGCCCTTGAGTCGATTTTGAAGCCCCTTGGCCTTAAACCCTACTTTATGGTGCTTTTTGCCTAGATCTCCCTCTCTACACGTAAAGTTTGCAACTTTACGTGGGGGATAGGATTGGGAAGGGTAGATCTACAGTTTGGAGTCCATGCATGACTCGAAAGTCCTCTGCATGTATGTAGATCTGAATGGACTCGGCGAGTCCTTCGAGTGGACTCGGCGAGTAGCTTGAAGATGAGGAGGAACTCGACGAGTGGGATGAACAGCTCGTCGAGTCGGATGAAGATAGGCATGAACTCGGCGAGTTGGATGAAGATTGTCGTGTGCTCGGCGAGTCTGTTCTTAGACTCGGCGAGTCAGGTCGCTTAGTCCCAAACCCTTCAAGTTAAGACTCGAGTCAGCGAGTCGAGCAAGGACTCAGTGAGTTGGATAGGACAGGATTCGGGAATCAGTAGACTCGGCGGGTCAGGGGCTGACTCGGCGAGTCAAGTCGTTATTGGAAGGACTTTGAGCATAAGAACTCGGCGAGTCAGTAAATGGACTCGGCGAGTAGGGTTGACCTGGAAGGTTGACTTTGACCAGGACTTTGACTTTGGCAAGAGTTGACTTGGTTGACCTTTGAAGGTCAGTTAGACTAAGTGTTATGTTGATATTGGTAGCTCGGGGAGCTAGTGGAGCAGCAGTTCGGAGTCAGTGGTCAGGTAGCGGTCAAAGGGATTAGCAGCAGCAGTTCAGCAGTATCAGGTGAGTTTCCTTTGTATGAATTGGTCTACGGCCACAATGCCAGCCCATGTAGTTATGAGTAAAAGACCCAGGGGTTAGCCCTAGGCCCAGTATGCTAGTATGATATTGGGGACGAGGTCCAATGATAGAGGGCGGGTGCCCAAGGAATGGTCTATGTGATAGTTTATACTTATTGTCTGTGTGATACTTGTATGTGCCTGGTAGGGAGATGAGTGTGGGCGAGGTCCCGTATCTCACCAATAGCAGAGTGTGGATGGTGTTCCACATCTCAGTAGCAGCAGAGCAGGGGCGAGGCCCAAGTCAGGAAAGGAGTGAGTGTGGGCTGGGCCCGTATCTCACTACCAGTAGGAGCATGGACGGGGTTCCGTGACTCATCAGTAGCAGGTCAGGGGCGGGGCCCAGAGATAGGCGAGGCCTTAGGACTAGATCCGTTAGTATGTGTTTAGCTTATGTGAGATTTTTATGTGCTATTATATGTTAGTGGGCGAGGCCCTATGATAGGCGAGGCCTACGTGAAACAGATCTGTATCCGAGCGGGGCTCAAAGCCAGGCGGGGCCGTTGTAGCGGGCGAGGCCCGAGGTAGGGGGCGAGGCTCAGGATAGCGGGCGCGGCCCAGTATGTGCAGTATGTGGTTATGCATGGTATGTGGTAGGGTGGGGAACTCACTAAGCTTCGTGCTTACGGTTTTCAGTTTTGGTTTCAGGTGCTTCCGGTAGCGGATGATGGAGCTCGGGATGATCGAATGGCACACACCATAGATTAGTCAGCCTGGGAATGTTTTACTCTGATAATGAACATGTGTTTTGAAAACTAATACTCTGTTTATGTTTTGAAATGAAGATTTTACTTTAAGTAATATTTTATTAAAAGAAATTTTTAGTCTTGAATTTTGGGACGTTACACTTGGGCTTGAATCAGCCCAAGATGGGGTAATGTAGCCTGTTATTCCAAGAATTTATGATTATTTGTTGGGACCCAATTATTAATTGGGTGATGCTTTGATATTGACAATTTAGGAATCTGTCATCCAGCAGATGGGGTTGTGTGTGTAGGACTTTAGCTGTATGAGGTGAGTTACCTTTCAGTAGAAGTGGGTCTAAGGCCACAATGTCAGCCCACTAGTAGGAGTTGTTTGTTAGATGGTTGTGAAAGACCCTTGCATTCATATTTGAAATATTATTACTCCAAAACATGCTACATGCATATTCATAAATAATATCTTACATTGATAGTGTGATTACAAAAGACTCGATACAAACCGACTATAAGACTGTTACAAAGTATTATATTTATTACATAACTACCCAGGATATTATAGTTTTATACATGCATGAACACTAATTACAAAAGTAATATTTTTAAACTATTTAAAATCTTCTAACAGTATATGTCTATATTGGATCCTTATTAACTGCAATAGTTAAACACTGAGAGGGATAAGCGGTGACGCTTAGTGAGTTCAATAATAGATAGAATATAACATTATGCCATATATATACTTCAATATGGAAGAAGCAAAGAGGAACAAGGAACAACAAAGGCGTATGTGAATCATGTGACAAGATTTCCGTATCAATCAATGATTTGATTCAAAGATATACAATCAATGAGACATAATAATTTCGATATTTGATATACATCAATAAAGCTTCAGCCCAAATGACACAAAAGACATATAGTTTCTGATTAAACATTTTTTTTGTAGATATCAGGCTTTTAGCCAATGCAATAGGGTATAAGTCATTCTCTTACGAGGCATGCTCTACTCGGCCAACGGCTACCTACCAATACCATCGTGAATCTAAGTCTTTTCACTGATCACATCTTCAAAGGTACAACTTTGGCTACCATAATAGCATGAAAAAATAACACGAGATAATAACACGGAAAAGCACATAGCACATATAACACATAACATACAATTGTTCCTATATATTGAGCTCATCGTGAATTCAATGGAGGTTAAAACTGTAATTTGGGCAGCACTTCGTTACTTTAATCAGCTTTCTTCGATGAAAACTGGGAGCTTTCTTGAAAACGGGCCTTGTGAGGGTTGAGCTTCAAACCGAAAAGATAAATTTCTCGGGCTCTTCGGGCACTTCGAAACGTGTTTTGGGTGTTGGGTATGATCTCGGGGCTTCAGGGGAAGTTGGAATGGTAAAAATATGAATTTAGGGGTGAAAGATGATAATTTTCCAAAATTACCCGGGAGGTCTCGCACCCTTCTATTTATAGGGGCGAAGCTCGGATCTTCGGCCGAAGGGAGGAGAAGCATGTGGCAGCGAGTGCGAGAGCAGGTGGCACGCATGCGAGAGGGGCAGGTGGCTGGTGCGAGGCGAGGACACACAACTGACTTGCGAGGCACGTGCCATCAGCGAAGGCCTCCGAACGCGCCATGACTCGGACACGTGGCAGGCATACGAAGCTTGTACGTGGCCGAGTCCGAGCCATGCATGCGAAATTCCTCAGTTTTGGGATTTTACTCGAATTTTGTGCCCCGGACTTCAAAAATCCACAACTTTTGCATATGAGTTCCGTTTGTGACGTTCATTATATGCACGCGTGGTTGAAATTATGCTTTACAATTTTCGTTTAGACTTCGTCGGCCAATTTTGACTTTATTTTTAATATTATATTTTTAACAGGCCGGGACAAGAAAAGTCCGTTATAAATTCAAAACTTCTTCATCCGATGTCTGTTTTCGTCTTTCTTTTTACCGTTGTACTACTATTGACGAGACCTTCGATTCTCATTTAGGTTGCGTCGGCTAAAAAATCACTTAATCTTTATTTCGAGTTCTAGCTGTCTACAGCTATTCTGAAACCTAGAAAAACCATAACTCATCATACGAAGTCAGATTTGGACGTTCTTTTATAAAAATTCTCGGTTTAACGAGTACTATGACTTTCATCTAGACCACTAAGGCTAAAAAGTAGTTTATCAAAAATTCACTTTTTATGCAATTCGGCGTCGTGCCGATTTTGTTGTGGATCTTTGATTGGTCATAACTTCTTTGTTATAACATGGATTTCGATGAGGTTTTCGCCTAAATGTTTCTAATGAAATTATCTACAACTTTCAGTAATAAAATTCTACTTATTTCAAATTTTATATTTTCGTTAAATTTCAATATTTGCCTTTTGATTGGAATCTCATAAGACTACTATTATTTTCCGAGTGATTCTAAACATAGTTTTACTTCATTTCTAGTAAAACCTATCCCTTAGAACTCAATTAATCAAATTAATATAATATTTCATAATATTATTCATTACAAAACATGATAACTGAACGTGTATGTTACAAATACCTCCTCCTTTTGAGGATTTCATCCCCGAAATTGCAGCGATTAAAAACAAATGGGGATATTTTTCTCTTATCTCATTCTTATTTTCCCAAGTATAATTTGGGCCTCTATGGTGTTTCCACTTGACAAGCGTCAACTCTACTTCTTTATTATGTAGCTCAGTTGTTCCTTCGTTTACAATCTCTTCAGGCTCTTCTTCATAAGTTAACTTATTATCCAGTTTCACATCGGATAATGGAACTGCTTCATCATATATGCTTAAACATTTACACAGATAGCTCACATGAAACATATCATGAGTACCTGCCAAATCTTCTGGCAATTCCAAGCGGTATGCTTGCTTACCAATTCTCTGGATGATTTTGAAGGGACCAACAAATCTAGGGCTTAGTTTTCCTTTCTGCCTAAATCACATAATGCCTTTCCACAGGGATACCTTCGGCATTACGAAATCACCCAGTTGGAATTTTATGCGTCGTCTTCTCTTTTCTGCTTAGGACTTCTGTCGATCCTGGGCCGCTTTCATTCTTTCTCGTACAATTTGAATATTATCGGCGGTGTCTTGAATCATTTAGGGCCTCCAAGGATTTTTTGTCATATATCACGCCAACGTAATGGATTACGGCATCTATGACCATATTGTGCTTCATATGGTGGCATTTTGATTGAAGTGTGGTAACTGCTATTATATGAAAATTCGACAAGAGGTAAGTAGTTATCCCAGTTACCACCGAATTCCAAGACACATGCACAAAGCATATCTTCCACTGTTGGATTGTTCTCTTCATTTGACCGTCCTTCTGGGGATGATAAGTTGTGCTGAGGGAAACTCGAGCTGCCAATTCACATTGCATACTCACCCAAAAGTGAGAAGTGAAGTGAGTATCACGATCGAAAATGATCTTTAGTGGCACACCATGTCTCGCAACAATTTCATCCAAGTATACTTGTGCATATTTCTCCATTGGAGCCATTTCACGCATGGCGAGAAAATGTGCACTCTTAGTCAGGCGGTCGACGATTACCCAAATGCTATCATATTGTTTAGCAGTCTTTGGCAATTTGGTAATAAAATCCGTGGACTGCTCTTCCCATTTCCACACATAAACACTAAGACTTTCTTGAGTTCCGTAAGGCGTTTGGTGCTCACTTTGACTTGTAAGCATACTAAGCATTCCTGCACATATCTTCTAATGCCTCTCTTTAATCCAGGCCACCAATAATCAGCCCATATATCATAGTACATTTTACTTGTACTAGGATGTATTGACAGTTTAGACTTATGAGCTTCATCTAAAATCTTTTGTCTTAATCCGTTAATCTTTGGAATCCATAGTCGACTCTTAAATACCTTTAATCCTCATGGATTAACAAGTAAATCATGAGCATAATGTACCATTCTTTCCTTCTTCACAATTTCTAAATTTAGGGCCTCTACTTCCCATTCCTCTAATTCATCCAAGAATAGTGAACTTTACTATAGTGTGAGTAATAGTATAACACATACTATTACGATAAACTTTTTTGCTAAGTGCATCGGCAACTACATTGGCCTTTCCAGGATGGTACAGGGTTTCACAGTCATAATCTTTGATCAGCTCCATGGCTCGTTCTTGTCCCATATTCATAGTTTGTTGATTGAATATATACTTGAGACTTTTACGATCGGTAAACAATTGGCATTTTGCATCAAAAAGATAATGTCTCCAAAGTTTTAGGGCAAATACCACTGCAGCGAGATCGAGATCATGAGTGGGATAATTCTTTTCATAATCTTTCAGTTGTCTTGAGGCATAGGCTATCACTTTACCACGTTGCATCAACACATAACCGAGTCGCAATCTTGAAGCGTCATTATAACCAAAAAAATCATTATCACCTTCTGGGAGTGATAAGATTGGAGCATGAGTCAAAAGATTTTTTAAAGTTGAGAAAGCTTTTTCTTAGGCTTCACTCCATTCGAAATTCACTTCCTTCCGTGTAAGACTCGTGAGAGGTACAGCTATACGAGAAAAGTATTTAATGAATCTCCGGTAATATCCCGTGACAACCAAGAAACTGCGAATTTTGGAAGCATTACGGGGCACTTCCCAATTCTGAATGGCTTCGATTTTGTTATGATCTATGGATACACCGTCACCAGAAATCACATGGCCGAGAAACTGAACTTGGCGAAGCCAAAATTCACACTTCAAGAATTTAGCATATAATTTCTCCTTTCAAAGAAGTTCTAATACTTCGCGAATATGAATGGCATGATCAGCTTCAGACTTGGAATAGATTAGAATATCATCAATGAATGTGATGACAGATTTATCGAGCATTGGATGACATACCCGATTCATCATATCCATGAATATAGCAGGATCATTTGTCAAATAATTCCTACAGTTGGATCCTCATTTTGTTTCATCTCAACTGGCACAAGACGATAATGATTCTTTGCAATCAGAGCAACACCAGGCACAAGGTCAATTCAGAATTCTACTTTCCTTTCCGGAGGAAGTCCAGGAAAATCATCGGGAAAATCATCAGGATATTCATTAAAAATGGAACATCATTTACCGTTTTCTTCTCCTCTTTTGAGACATCAACTGTGTAGGCAAGATAGATAGAACACCCCTTCGATATGAATTTATGAGCTTTTAGATATGAGATTATTTTTATGATTTAAAGTCTTTGTTCACCGTAGACATAAATAGGATTCTCCCCTTCAATGGGAATACATACTATATTTTCATAGCACAAGAGTTCTGCGTGGTTCTTAGACAACCAATCCATGCCGAGAATAGTATCAAAGTTGGGCAAGGAGATAGGAATCAAATTAGCAATGAAATTATACATTTCAATTTCTATGACACAATCCTTATAGACTTTATCAGCAAGTAATGATATACTTCCCGCAGTATCTACATGAAATGGTTGTGCGAGTGCATAGCAAACAATTTGAACGGAATGCGCAAATTCATGAGACACAAAATAATCTGAGGCACCAGAATCAAATAAGATGTGCGCAGGTGTAGAGTTGACAAGAAATGTACCAGTCACAAGATTCGGGTCTTCACGTGCCTCCTCCGTGGTAATCTGAAATGCACGACCCTTAGCTTTTGGCACCTCCTCCTTTGTAGTTGGAGTGCCCTTTGATTGTTGAAGAGGAGCTTGACTTCTTACCGGTTGTTGAACAGAAGCTTGAGTTCCCGTCATCTGACTAATAAGAGTAGGGCAAAAACGCTTCATGTGGCCAACAACACTACAAGCAAAGCATGTAACATTCTTCATCGGACTAACAGACTTCATGTGGCCTACTTCTCCACATCCATAACAGACCACTGATCCTTTTTCTAATCTGCATTCACCCGGATGATTCTTTCCACAATTTCGAGACCATGGTGATTGAAGAGAAAAAGATTGTGACCTACCACGGCCATGAGGGGTATTATGAGTTTGAACTTGTTTACCAGGTTCAGTTCAAACAGATTGAGGTCATGGAATAGAGGAAACATGAGTAGTTCGATCAATACGTGGATGCTTCAGAATAGATAGAGTGGCACCACGTATTTCTAAGTCATGCTTTCGCTTTCGAGCATACTCAACAACTTTTTCAAATGACAGACCATCCTGATTAGCCACGAAATCACGGTTTTCATAACACAGTCCATCCAAAAATAACTGAATTTTATTGTCTTCATTTGGAATATACTTTGTAGCAACCCGTGCTTTTTGATTGAATTGATTTTCATAATCAATCACAGTCATTCCTCCTTGTTTAAGCTCGAGGAATTCTTTCTATAATCTTCTCCTCGTGTATAGAGGAAAATACTTCCCTAGAAAACGAGTTTTGAACATTTCCCAAGATAAAATTCTCCTGGTCAAACCTGTTGAGAGCTTCATATGTTGCTTCCCACCAGACCAAGGCTTTTCCTACGAGCATAGCAGAAGCATAATTAGCCTTGTCTTCATTATCCACATGAGAGATACAAAATACTTTTTCTGTGTTCTGAATCCAAGTTAGAAAACCTATGGGATTAAGGAGACTAAATAACTCTGTAGCACCACTACTCTTGAATGTTTTGAATGAAGGATGTCTCGTCTCTCCTTTTGAAGATTCTCCGGTGACTTTCTCTTTTCCTTTATCACCATTCTTTTTGTGTTCTTCGAGAGTTTTTCGAATAACACTGGTAGGTTTACCCAATAGTCGCTCCTCATGAGGAGATACTAGAGTATTTACTTCATCAGGTTGAGGATCTCCACCCACGTCTGGGGTGTGGCTACTCACCTGTTCAGCCATTGCTCTGTAATATGGAGTAGCATTGTATTTTAGAATATTAGGGTTTATCCTTTCCTAATACTCTACTTAAGTCGTTCCTAAAGTTTGTATTCATATAATCACAATGAATCCGTTAAAATATTAAACTTCTGGCGTTTTAAGTCTAAATACCAATCCGTGGAATTTAGTTCACTTAAGCTACTGCTCTGATACCATGATTGAAAGACCCTTGCTTTCATATTTTAAACATTATTACTCCAAAACATGCTACATGCATACTCATAAATAATATATTACATTGATAATGTGATTACAAAAGACTGGATACAAACCGACTATAAGACTGTTACAAAGTATTATATTCATTACATAACTACCCAGGATATTATAGTTTTATACATACATGGACACTTATTACAAAAGTAATAGTTTTAAACTATTCAAAATCTTCTAATAGTATATTTATATACTGGATCTTTATTACCTGCAATAGTTAATCATTAAGAGGGTAAGCGGTGACACATAGTGACTTCAGTAATGGATACAAGATAATGTTATGCCATATATATACTTGAATATGGCAGAAGCAAAGAGGAACAATGAACAATAAAGGCATATGTGAATCATGTGACAAGCTTTCCATAAGAATCAATGATTTGATTGAAAGATATACAATCAATGAGACATATCAATTTTGATATTTGATATACATCAATTAAGCTTCAGCCCAAATAGCACATAAGACATTTAGTTTCTGATTAAACATTTATGGTAGATATCAGGCTTTTAGCCCTATCTAGCCTTCTGCTAATGCCATAGAGGTAGAAGTCATTCTCTTGCGAGGCATGATCTATACGGCCAGAGGCTACATACCAATACCATCCTGAATCTATATTGCTAAGGAATCCCCAATGCAACAATGTCTATCGTTTCTCATAGGTGGTCTAGTGACATCATCATTATAGAATTGGAGAGTAAGAGTAATGGGAATGGCTAACTGGGTTATTTGTTTATGGTGAAACATATAATTAAAACAAAATAAATATATTATTGAGGGTTGAAATCCCTATGTGCTCACCAGGATCTCAAGCCTTGCCCACTCAGTTTCTTTGTATCACAGGTAGCGACGTAAGAACACATGTGTGATGAGTTTAAATCTGGAATGAGATTTAAAGGAGAATAGGCCATTAGAATAATAAACTACTGTAAATCCTATAATATTATGTTTATGCTTTTGTTGTTGTATTGACCATAAAACCACAAGGCTTTTAAATATAAATGAAACACATTTCCTTGTAAATGCTTTGATAATGATATTTTCATGTTTTTGGCAACAAATTATGCACTATTACTCTTTTGAAAAGATTACTCTGATTTAAATAAACATAAACAAATTGGTCTTTTCTGGTTGTGAAATTGGGGGTTTCATAGTTGGTATCAGAGCATTAGTTTAAGCGAACTACGATTTATGAGAATTCTAGACTTAAACTTAGAGATTAAGTGAAGTTGATGAGATGTGTGTCTAGTATGTTTTAGTTTGAATACTTAAATAGACACAAGCAGTAGAATACTTTAACGTATAGGCTTTAATAACTACTATATGCTAATTAGATTTATTTTATAGCATGCCTTAGGTTGAATATCTTACTTGCTATGCACTAGAGGAGAGATGCCTTTTATGCTAATATGTGCTAAATGATAATAAGTACGCCATAGGTGGCTTACCTATATTACTAATACGAGGAAATTTAAGCTCTGATGCCAACCTTGGTTTTGAAGAGGAAATTTTATTAGTTTACGATTCTAAACATTTAATTACGGTATTAGAACTGGCATGCAACTTTTTGAGGTGATAAGGAGACTTATGATAGCTGACATCAATAACTTCGATCGAGGGATATCATAAAATGATACCTATCATGTGGTATCATAAATAATGCTTATAGAGAAGTATCATATCTTCAGAGTACGTTTGATGAAATAATAGTATCTTTTGGGAGAGACGTTGTACATTTAAAGTACATTTTGCAGGATGAATGAATTTTGGCGTGATCTATGGAGTTTTCCGACCGCTTGGCGTTTCCACCGCCGACCAACTCGAAGCTGTGACTGATTAAGGATTTAGAGAAACTAAAGATGGTGATAAATACTTCAACGATATCCTTGTTAACGTTATACACGACATAGAATAGTTCAAGAAAGATAAAAGGGAAGGCTAACATAGTTTTCAAACTAAGTAGGCCGAGACGTTGTGTACTGCTCCGATGTAGTATGCAGTTTGAGTAGTGTGTTAAGATCTGATATGTACCCTATACATGATGCTTAAACTTAGTATTTAATAATACTTAGTGATAATTGACTTCTATCACATCCTTATGAAATTTCTATAGTGTGTTAAGCTAACTTTAACATACAAGATAATGGTGGTGAAATGAGTCATTCGATTGTGAAAGGCTGAGTTATTTACTTGTCTAAGTAAGGTAGAATACTTAGCTAAAGAAGAAATACACCCATAGTATTGCACGAAAAATGATGTTGGTGTTAGGAACGAAAGAGAACCAATTTGAAGCTAGTAGAACATGCTGAGATGAAGCTAAAATGAAGAATTGTTAGGATTGATTCCAATAAAGTAAACCTATAAGATACACCAATGAGAAGCAAACTTTCTAAAATTAACTCATATAAAGGAATGATGATGTCATGGGAGGATGATGAAATGTTGAAATGGAATGATATGTATGGTGACTTGAATGAGTTAGAAAATGATACAAATAGTTGGAGAGAATTTGTCTCCATAGTCGTAAAATAAATTTTGGTTTAGTGTTCCTTGTAGACTTGACACTACCTAAGAAATTTTTTTTGTGAAAAGTTTGGAAGTGAAATTAATAGTCTCCTAGGAAATGTATGAGAATATGCTAGATCAAGCATTTGTGTGAGAAGGGTCCTAAAAGGCAAGTCTAGGAAAGCGAAGATGTTCTTGATAAAGACACGAAATTTGAAGTTGAGTCTAGGAGAAATTGTTGTATGTGCTTGTTTTTACAAACTCATGTGTGATAAGTTGCTTCATGATTTTTTTTTGTATGGTGACTTAGGGACTGCGAGGCAGTTCTTGGGACTAGTATGAGTAAGTGTGATATGTAGTATAGGCCTATACAACCCGAAGCACGAGACTCGTACTTGGACTAGGAGGAGTTGCAAGGTTACTAAGGCATTAGTAGTTGATTTTGTTTTGTCTGTTTATGTTGTTATCTGTGTTATTGTGATGACTAGGAAAAATATTTTTTTTAGACCCTAATGGTCATGAAGGATCAAGTCTGATTAATATAAATCATTGAAAGGAGTTAGTTGGTTCAGAGAACTATGCCTACTGTAGCGACCGACTTTAGTCAAAAGATTCGAGAATGAGATGATTTAGGTGATTGACAGAAGATTGCAACTTTCATTAAGGCTGGGTAGCCGGTAGCTAGAAACGTTACCTGCTATGATGCGATTGTAACATATTAGAACGTGAAAGAAGGTTTCTCCCGTGTTAGTGTTTGAATCATAGAAACAAGTGTCTAGTTCGTTGGACTATGCAATGGAAGCTCATTAAACTGTAACCATTCAGTCTGTTGTTATCGCCAAAGTAACGACTTAATCTTTGGTTAAGTTTACGACCCACATAGAGGAGGAGCAGGAGTATTAAATAATGAGTTGATTTTTTAACTCGAAGGTTAGGACTGAAGGTCCAACAGAGGATGAAGGGTGGGTGCAAGTTCAAGCACCACCACCGGCTAAGAAGTCCAAAAGGTTAATAATCATTTAACAAGTCATGGAAATTACAGTCGTTGAAGAGAAAATGAGAAGACACATAAAGATTTTTTTTTTGGTGTCTGTGTCTAAATATTTAGATATGTTCAAGATAATCAAATGGAACGCGACAAGGTTGATCGACTAGAAAAGAGGGAGAGAAAATGTTAAGTTCAGTTATCGTCGTTGTTGCTAGTAGTACATTACTAAAACCCTCCTGTACTATTTAGTATAAAAATGCATCGATAGACGATTTTGTTCCTTTTGTAATGTTGATCGATATGAGATTATGAAATACGAGAAGATTGCTCGTTGCAGGAACATGAAGTGATACTATGGTAGGAATGTTAAATTCATTGATATGACAATTATGAGTTTCTTCCAAGAAGAAAGGGAGCTACAAATCACATATGCAGAGTAATCTTAGGCATTGATCAAATGTATGTAGCAGTAGAGAGAGGTTGAACCCAAGTAGGGGAGAACCAATCATTAAGTCAAAGGTGCAAAAGGCAACTCCACTTCGGTTGTGATGTCAAGGACATACGAAAACTGAAAGCAAGCGGCAAGGATTGCCTGTATTCGCCAAGTTTAAGATTTCAGGGGTGAAATCATTCTAAGTGAGGAAGAATTGTAATGCATGTTATTTAGGGCTACATGTTTAAGTAATAATAATAATAATAATAATAATAATAATAATAATAATAATAATAATAATAATAATAAATATCCGTTTTATCGAACAATTAAAATCGTCGAATATGCTAATTGTTCTTTGTGCGCATTACAAACTATATAAATGTGTATTTATACTATACACGTATATGGAAAAACATTAGGATTACATAATATTTGTAGAAATCTTATTATTAATTTATCATGGAGTGATAAGATAATGTTTATAAATAAATAATTTTTCAAATAACTAATCCTAATGAAAATTGTAACGACCCAAAAATCTCACTCAATATGTTATAAGATGTATCTTGTCCGAATACATTTCAAGGTGAACCGTTAAACGATATTTTTGTGATATAACTCTTTTTAGGATAACTATCATGTATATTTTACGATGTTGGTTATAGAACGTTAAATTTTGAAAGTACGTAAAATAATAAACACACACACATACACACACACACACACACACACACACATATATATATATATATATATATATATATATATATATATATATATATATATATATAGATGTTGGTTCCCTTGAGAATAAAAAAAATAGAGATTGTGAGATATGTGTATAACCGTTTGATTTTCTTATGTTTGTTTCTGAAGCTATGTGGTGGCATATTTGTAATTATGTTGGTAACTTATTAAACTAATGCCGTTAATTTACGATTGTGGGGTTGTTGTTGTAATTTTACAAAGATTGATATGAATTTTGCAGGCTACGATACTGTAACCGCCTATTGTTTTGTTTTCTTTCTCGATCGAAGTCTCAATTTGAACTCTCAGGAAACCCTCTTTTTCTTTCTTTATCTCATTTTGCCCTAGTTTTCGTTTCTTACCTGTTATTGAGAAATCAGTAAATGTCTTCAGGAGAAAATATAAAAGAAGTTTCATCTTCCTTAATCAAAATGAAAGGTTAGAATGCGAGTTATTTTTCATTTTATTGATAATGTATATTTTTATTAATTAGTTAACTGTCGTTTTATGTTGATAATGATGTTTTTTGTTTTGATTCAGTAGGTTTTTCGTCATTTTAACTTGATTTTGATGATTGTCTCGTTTAGAGTTGATATGTTTTTTATTATGTTAGTTTGCGGTGGTTTTTGTTGTAAGTTTTTGTTTATATTTTCACAGATAAGGATTTCAAAAGAAACTATGTTTGAAAAAAAAATCAAAAATCAAAAAAATATCGAATGCGGTAGAAGTCTTGTTATTTCCAAAAGTATAGTTCAACTAAAAAAAACCATCTATGATTAGAAGTAAAAATAAACATATAACTTAATGTTTGAAGTTATTTGTTGTAATCATAACTGATTTTTTTATTTTTTCAGTGTACTGAACATAACATTTAGTTATATGTTTATTTTTACTTCTAATCATAGATGATTTTATACGTTTATTTATAGTCATTGGTAACTAGAAATGATAAATGTATTTTAATGTATCAAACATGAATATAAAGTTATTTTTGTAATGATAACTGATTTTCTGGTTCTTTTAAGTGGATTGTATATAACATTTAGTTTGTATTTTTATTTGTTGTTCTGTTTATAATCATTAGTGAATAGTAATGATAAATGTATGTTTTATTTTTTACTAACACTATTTTTGTAATAAAAATTGCATTTAAAAAAGGAATGTAGATAGCTCAAGGAAGACACGGTCATCTTCCAAAAGAGAGAAGGCGAATGAGGTGTCGCAAACGCGTTCAAAGACATCCAAAAAAACAGTTATTGCACAACCAAAAGTGAAGCTGAGGGTTAAGGTCAAAACTGTAAGTAAGAAACGTGAACTATCTGATGAAGATGATTCATATTTTCAGAGTCGTCCTGGATCTTCAAAGAAACCAAAGAGACAAACTAAAGTTTTGAAGAAAGATAAAAAAGCTGTTGTTATAAAAGAATTTCCTTCATTGAAGAATAGATGTTCACCCGGGTCATTGTTGAGTGTTATTCAAGGTTTAAGTAGAGAACATAAGGATTGTGTTAGGGCTATGGGATTTGAGAGTTTGTTAGGGATGAAGATGATTGATGTACCGTTGAAGATTGTTTATTATGTTCTTGATCATTTTAATATTGAATCTTTGAAGGTGGAGTTTGATGATTGTGAAGTTAGTGTTGATAGTAAGTCTGTTCAAGAGATGTTAGGATTACCATCTAATGGCTCATTACTTTCAAACATGGATTACATTTCAGAGAATAATGAAGAGAGTTGTATGTTTGAGTGGAAGAAATAGTTTTTGAAAATATTGATAAATTGAGATTGAAACATCTAAAGAATGAACTTGCTCAAACTAGTGCTGCTGATGACAACTTCAGAATCAATTTTTTGGTTCTTTTTATTAATACTTTCTATGAGTCTACAAGCATGGGTAAATGTAATCTGAATCCATTGTATTTAATCAGAAGAGATACTGATTTAAGTAGCATTGACTGGTGGGATTACATTGTGGATTGTTTGGTAAGGACGAAGAAGGTTTACAATCCAGAGAAAGAATCTTCTTTCTTTTATGGACCAACAGTATACCTTATGGTACGTGAGTTATTTTTTGATATTTATTATTCTTCTTAGTTGTAAAAATATGTTTGTTTTTATAATAAATTATAGATGATTTTATTACATATAATCATATATAATTATGTAGTATAATTTTTGTTTAATTATATATTACACATCAAAATCATATATGATGTTATATATGTTATGATTTTATATATGTTTTCTGTAGTTGTTGTATGTGGATACTTTCAAGTTTGATCATTTGCGTGTCACACGTAAACGTCAAACTATTTTTTATTGGACGTCAGAGAAGATAAGGTTTCTTGAGGATATTTTACAAGAGAATGGAGGATTTGGATGTGGACATGTTAATGAAGCATATGTTGAATAAGAATTTCAAGAATCTGAGTATAATGAGGAGGAATCTGGTGGTGATGAGGTTGAATCTGATGGTGAAGAGGATTTATGTGATGAGGATGAAGAAGATTTTGATGTTATAAAAGTTAGTGATGTGGAGGTAATTCTATAATTTTATTCATTTATGATTTAATTAGTTTATTCATTTATGACTTTTTATGTTTAAGTATTTTAGTTGTAAGTATCTTTTTCCTTATGTAGGTGTATGAAAGTAAAATTTCATGTATGTATCAAAATATGTAGGATTTGAAAAAGGATCTTGTTGTAAAGATAGATGAGGGAGTGTTGAAGTTTCCTCAAAGTCAAAATTTGAAAAATTGAAAATTGTTATTTCCTGTTGAAGATTTAAGCACTGAAAGTTTTGATTTCCGTTATGTTTTACAAAAATATAAAGAACCGATATTAACACCTGGTTTTGTTCAAGTTAATGATGAAGATTATGGGAATGATTTTCTTAATGATGATGAAAATGTTGAATATTATGATCAAGGGAAATGTTCTGGTGGTCAGGGGGATGGAAGTGGTCCACATGAGGGCAATATTGGTAAAAATCACTTTGAAGGTCATTATGATGAAGATGATGAACAAGGAAGTGGAAGTGGATGTAATAAAGAAGAGGACATGAATTTAAATTTTGTTGTCGAAAATGTTACTAAGAGTGTGGGTCTAATTGATAGCCAGGAAGGTGTATCTTTTAGTCAATTTATTTGCGATCCAGTTGTTGAAAGCTTTTTTAAAACTTTGGATCAAGATATGCATATTTTATTATTATATATAGTTTAATCATATATGATTTTAATTTTTTATATTTGAATTTTATAGCAACTGATGTTTGTTTAAATCAGAAACTAGTTGAAGATGATGTGAATTTGAATTTGACTGGTATTGATGATGGTAAGTATTTATTTATGTATTTTTAATACATAATATATATATATATATATATATATATATATATATATATATATATATGTTATATAGATGATTCATTTATGATTTTAATAATTTAGGGACTGTAAATTTGGGTGAGGATGATCATAAGAATAAAGTAATTTCAGATCGTACTGTTGACAAAATTATTGTAGCAAAGAAGGACGGAGAAGGTGAAGATGTTGAAGATTGTTCAAATAAAAATAAAGATGGAGGTAAATTGTTTATAATTATTGTTTATTCATATATAATTGTGTTTATAATTATGGTTTATTCATATATGATTTTTATAATTTTATTGGGTAGAAAATGTTGAAGATTATGCAAATAAAAACAATGATTCAAATGAGACTCGATCATTGAAAAATGATATTGTTCCAAGTTTTAGTCTTGGATTTAGTCAAGATTCTGAAGGTTCCAAGAAGTCATCTCAAAGTCAAATTTCTTCTGAATGGATGGCAAAGAAAAAGATTAAGGGTAGAGTTATTTTGGGAAACCCAAGTGCTGGTCCAGAGTGTGTTATTCCAAATGTTGATGTTATTGATGCTAGTCTAGTTTCTTTTGCACCACCGTTGGGTACATTAGAAGGACCATTAAAACCTGTTTCTGGCAAGCATAAAGATATAAATGAAGAAGCAACCTTAGTAGTGGATGTCAAAGGAAAGAGACAAATGAATTTTTCTTATGTTTATAAGTCACCATTTAAGGAAAGGTTGATTGATTTTAAACCTAGTTTGACACAAGTAGAAAATGTTGTTTGTGAATGGCTTTCCAGTCTTCAAGGAAATCCAAGGTAATTTTTTTAATATAATTTTTTATTTTTCTAATTATAATTTTTTCTTTTAAATAACATTTAAATAAATATATACAGGGATATTGTATTGCTTACGGAAACAGATGTTATTGGGTTTAGAGCTAATTATGAAAGTCTTTATAAAAAAAACCCATTTGCATTTTAGTGTTCTTGACTCAGGGTCTCGTATGCTAAATCATGAAGAGAAATTCAGAGATGTTGTTAATTCTCCACTCAGATTGTTCATGAATTCTGACACTGTAAGTTTTTATTTTATTATTAATAATTTTTTTATTAAATATTTACATGTTATTATAAAATTATTTATGATTTTCTTATATTACAGACTTTCTTATTTGAATATTGTGACAACCCGAAATTTATTCCGTCATTTTTAACCACTCGTTCCGTTAATAAGCCTCGCTTTATTAACTGTCTGTTAACCTTATTGACCAGTTAATTTATTTGGGACTTATATAATGACTTTGTAAGGATTGAAATAAATTAGAAACACCACAATTATTCCCTTGAAAATTTTTAGTTTCAACCAAGTCAAATGCGACCCCTTAATCGGGTGCGACCAAAAGCCCCGTTTAGCGGCAGTATCGGGTAGATTTCCACTGAGCCCCAACTCAAACCCCTATATAAGGGTGAGTAGAGTCCATTAGAGACTTTTTCACTCTCTCTCTCTACTTTCTCTCTCTACAACTTATTTTCGATCCAAAACCGTCCGATTCGATCCCCAAAGGAGTAAGTAATCTATCCTAACTTGTTATATAGCTTAGTTAATATGCAAATTCATGTTTATGACATCAAATAAGGGCAAATTCATGTGTTTAAGACCCAAGAACACTCTTGGACCGTGAACACCCCTAAGTGGGGTTTTTAAGCCCCAAAACCCCTCTAAATTACCCTTAAGGCTTAGATATGACTTGTGGACTTACACATTCGAGCTTAGAACACCTTGAACTTAAATTTTGGGGAGTAAACTTGAGTTTACTGCCCAAGAACATGCTTGGGCCGTAAACTCCTCTTCATGGGGAGTAAACTCAAGTTCAACTGTTAGAAATGT
Source organism: Lactuca serriola (assembly GCF_051521515.1). Classification (NCBI taxonomy): domain Eukaryota; kingdom Viridiplantae; phylum Streptophyta; class Magnoliopsida; order Asterales; family Asteraceae; genus Lactuca; species Lactuca serriola. The sequence goes on along the minus strand of NC_136409.1, from coordinate 113,191,970 downwards.
CCTCAAATACCTCGTATGGCCTTGGAAAATATCTAGAAGCAACCCCCATTGAAGTAAATGCTTTAAACATTAAAGAAACCAAGGAAATAGGAGTTTACGGCCGTAAACCCCCATAGAATTGGTCCATGGGCCGCAAACTCCCATTAAGTGCCCAAATCATGCCCTAACTTCTTCATTTGACTTGGAAAATACATAGGACTTTATTCTCTACCACTTAAGACCTTAAAACACCAAAAGAACATGCATATAGGAGCTTATGGCTGTAAAATCCTTGTTTAGGGTCGTAAACTCCTCAAATGGTCCAATTGATGCCTTAAATCCATTCATACACTTTGTATTTGGACCTAGCCTAATTCTACAAGTGATATAAGACCTTTTAGCATCCTAGAACACCCTCACAATGAGTTTACAGCCGTAAACTCATGGGGGTATGGTCTTAGGGCCGTGAACTCTATAAAGAGTTTACTCTAAACTCCCTATCTAAGCCATTCACACCCATAAATGTTACCCGGGACACCCCTAGCACTTAATCAAAGTGTTTTCCGCACTTTAGGATATGTATACGTGAGTAATTAGTATTATATTTACTAATTGTTTGTAAACATATGTCATCATATGTTAATACTTCACTAAGTGTGTTCAAGTCTTTACTTGACACCGAGCACCCAACCGGTACCTTCCTTCGATCCACTTACAGCAGGTGAGTTCATACCCCTGAATTAACCTTTTTAATGTTTTTACATGCTTTTATGGGGGGGAATACAAGTTAAACATGCCAGTTATCATATCAATCACATGTGATTGATAACCCACATGCACAAGGATTTATTACATTGTTAACTGTTTTACCAAGAATGATATTGTAAATGGTTTTCTAAAACGTCGTTACTTGTTCAAAGCCTTCCTCAAATTGTTTCTCGCGCTGAATGTTTTATCAAAGTTTCATTTAAAACTTGTTTATGAAATGTTTCCAAAGGATTTCTAAAGGTTTTCAAACTTATTTTACAAAAGAATACCAAGTCGTGATTTTCTTAAGTATAAAGGTTTTCCAAAGTTTTCATCAAGGTTTTCTTCCATGTTTTATACTCCTAATTTGTTAGATACTACTGCTTCATTATACTTCTACTTAGTTAATGCTCCTACTTAGTTAAATGCTACTACTTTGTTAATGCTTTTACTTCGTGATACGCTCCTACTTCGTGATACGCTTATATTTGTTAAACGCTTCTACTTCGAGAAATACTTCTACTTCACGAACTGCTCCTACTTTATTAATGCTACTACTTCATAAACACTTATACTTTATTAACACTTTTACTTAGAGAAACAATTCTACTTCGTGAAACACTTCTAGTTTATTAACGCTTCTACTTAGTTAAATGCTTCCACATCGTTAAAAGCATGCCTATACTTGTATAGTTATATAAATAATGTTTAAAGGACTTAGGAAGGCTAGTCGCCCTATTTCCTTTTCCTCGTTTGGATGTGGTCTGGTGGGATCAGATGTTCGTTCGAAGGTCGTTTAATCATTTATTATATATCATATATACATATATAGATATGAAGGTTTACATCGGTCAGTTCAGTTATGAGTCTCTACTTCTAGTCCAGCACTTACATCAAAAATTCACTGTTTGGGATACATCCTCAGGACACGGCCTTCCCCGTTGTCTAGTTGGTAACCAGAGTCTCATGTAGGGAGAGCGGACATTGTGTGTATAGATCTATACGGGATTGACACCCCCGCACCTTGATTGCTAGCTACAGTCCTAGGCATACCAAGCCAAGGGGTGACAAATGTCATACTTACACCGACGCTTGCAGGGCGTCAAGTACTCTAGTGTCGATTAGTATGGTTACGAGTATCTCCATGTTACCTTATAATTCATGGTCTTAAGGTAATGATGTTTAACACTGTACGCTGGAAACACACTCTTAGAATCACACTGTTTTAGACCCTGCTAGCTGTATCTTTCATTTGATACTGTCTAGGATCTATATTCAGTGTTTTAGACCTTGCTAGCTGTATCTTTCATTTGATACTGTCTAGGGTCTATATCCACTGTTTTAGGCCTTGCTAGCTGTGTCTTTCATTTGATACTGTCTGGGGTTTGTATCTCCTTTTGTTAGACTGAGTCAGGCATGTCGTTCAATCGATACTCTCCTGGAGTCTATGATTTCTTTTACCTTAGTCAGCAGTCTTCACTGCTAGGGCATATGTTATTTTTCCCTAATGTTTTTACTTGTGATATCCTCCTACTTTCTTTAAAGTCATTTAAAACTTGTTTATGAAAGGTTTCCAAAGGATTTGTAAAGGTTTTCAAACTTATTTTACAAAAGAATACCAAGTCGTGATTTTCTTAAGTATAAAGGTTTTCCAAAGTTTTCATCAAGGTTTTCTTCCATGTTTTATACTCCTACTTTGTTAGATACTACTGCTTCGTTATCCTTCTACTTAGTTAATGCTCCTACTTAGTTAAATGCTACTACTTTGTTAACGCTTTTACTTTGTGATACGCTCCTACTTCATGATACGCTTATACTTGTTAAACGCTTCTACTTCGAGAAATACTTCTACTTCACGAACCACTCCTACTTTATTAATGCTACTACTTCGTAAACACTTATACTTTATTAACACTTTTACTTAGAGAAACGCCTCTACTTCGTGAAATACTTCTACTTTATTAACGCTTCTACTTAGTTAAATGCTTCCACATCGTTAAAAGCATGCCTATACTTGTATAGTTATATAAATAATGTTTAAAGGACTTAGGAAGGCTAGTCGCCCTATTTCCTTTTCCTCGTTTGGATGTGGTCTGGTGGGATCAGATGTTCGTTCGAAGGTCGTTTAATCATTTATTATATATCATATATACATATATAGATATGAAGGTTTACATCGGTCAGTTCAGTTATGAGTCTCTACTTCTAGTCCAGCACTTACATCAAAAATTCACTGTTTGGGATACATCCTCAGGACACGGCCTTCCCCGTTGTCTAGTTGGTAACCAGAGTCTCATGTAGGGAGAGCGGACATTGTGTGTATAGATCTATACGGGATTGACACCCCCGCACCTTGATTGCTAGCTACAGTCCTAGGCATACCAAGCCAAGGGGTGACAAATGTCATACTTACACCGACGCTTGCAGGGCGTCAAGTACTCTAGTGTCGATTAATATGGTTATGAGTATCTCCATGTTACCTTATAATTCATGGTCTTAAGGTAACGATGTTTAACACTGTACACTGGAAACACACTCTTAGAATCACACTGTTTTAGACCCTGCTAGTTGTATCTTTCATTTGATACTGTCTAGGGTCTGTATTCACTGTTTTAGACCTTGCTAGTTGTATCTTTCATTTGATACTGTCTAGGGTCTGTATCCACTGTTTTAGACCTTGCTAGCTGTATCTTTCATTTGGTACTGTCTAGGGTCTGTATCCACTCTTTTAGGCCTTGCTAGCTGTATCTTTCATTTGATACTGTCTGGGGTCTGTATCTCCTTTTGTTAGACTGAGTCAGGCATGTCGTTCAATCGATACTCTCCTGGAATCTATGATTTCTTTTGCCTTAGTCTGTGACAACCCGATATTTCAACTCTATGTAATGACCTGAAAAGTCAATTATTGTAACCACTTTTGTGATAATGAAATTAACTTCAAAAATAAAATGTCCAAAAAGTTTCTACTTAATTACCTACTGTGATAGATGTCTTTAAACCGTGATCGTACGTAAAAAGAACGCCCAAATCCGACTTCGTATATTGAAGTTATGATTTTTCCAAGTTCGGCTTAGCAGCAGACAGCAAAAAAAAAAAAAAAAAAAAAAACCCGAATCGTAGATCGAGCGACTTTTGGCTGGAATGACCTAAACGAGAATCGAAGGTCTCGACAATGGTAATTCAGCGGTAAAAAGTCTGGCAAAAACCGACGTCAGAGAAAGAAGTTATGAATTTCTAAAGAAATTCCTTAAACACGACCCTTTCAAAAAATAAATAATAAAAATAATTTCAAAATTTGCCAACAGAGTCTAAACGAAAGTTGTAGATCTTAGTCTCACGTACACGTGAATATAAAGAACGTTGAAAACGGAGTTCGTATGAAGGAGATATGAGTTTTAGAAGTTTATTAATTAAAATAAATATAAATTTAATTATAAACTCTTGGAAATATCCGAAGAGGAGTCAGCAGATAGGACCGAGGTATGCCCTGCGTACCCTCGTACGCCCCGTGTACTCAAATCAAGGGCCCGGGTTCGTCCACGTCGCCCCCTATGCGAGCTACGCCTCGTCCCATCCGAACTCCGGGGCGTAGCTCGCATTAAAACTATTCTTCATCTAGCAAACTGAAATCTTCTAATAGGTTTTATTATATAAATCTATGCTTCAACCTTCTAAAGCATGTCATTTGCTTTTGGTTTTTAGTCTGGGACATTAGGCTAACTATTACTTTAGGAAAATATGGGATTTTCCTGTATACAAAACAAACAACTAATAGGAAAATAAGGGATTTTCTTGATTCAACTATCTACATTATTCAATACAAATATTCTCATGCATTTCACACTTTTATAAGAAAATAAGAGATTTTCTTGGAAAACATACTCTCAATTTGGAATGGCATACAAATTTTCTAAATCACTTATGAACTCACCAACTTAATTGTTGACACTTTCTCTTTGAAATAACTTGTATTCTCAGGGAACCGCTAAGCAGGTTTGGAAATCAACTTTTGGGGATTAACGCGCTGGCGTTAATTACTTCTTTTGAAAGATGTTTATGTATTTATCTTTTGAACATGTAATGAATACAATTATGTAAACATTTTTAAAACCTTTTTATATGTATGGTGGTGTGTACTTTCCTTTCTATGAACTGTTATGATACTGAATATGACGTCCTCCGCCCCCGAACGTTTCCGCCGTTCTGGTTTGGGGGTGTGACAGATTGGTATCAGAGCATTGTTTATAGTGAATTGAGTATATCAAAACCATTTTTGGTATACAACTATAAACTCAACTGGGCAAAAACACTCTGAGAAGAGTCATACTTTTGAAATTAAATTTATTTAGTTTTTGTAAAGTAAGCATGCAGTCATTTCATACTAATAACAGTTTCACATCGGACCATTTTAGAAGTATTACAAATAAGTTGTGCAGTGTGGGTACGCCTTGGGACATGTAATTGGAACTGGGAAGAATATCGCCTGATCAACTATATTTGTCTGAGAGCCGACTAACATGTGCCACGGAGTGTCTGCAGTGGACAACAAATTTAAAACTTATCAAAATGCATATCATTAAATAATACTAAGGGAGTATTTGAGTATCAACAACCATTAAACTTAAGGGTAAATTTCATGTACTCTAGCTTATAGTAAATTCTTCACCCTATTCTCGTACAGACTCAATGGCTAGATTCCACCACCCTAATGACCCCTACTACCCCAACCAAGGTAATGGAGGATGGATCGAAGAAGATCCCGAAGAAGACGAAGAACTTATAGAGTTGGATGAAGGAGATGACTCTGGTACAGATTCAGAGCCAGAGGTTATCAATCCACCGGCCCCACAACCTCCCGTCCATGTGAGGAACTTCCAAGGACCCACTCCTATATGGAGGAGTCACCTCCACCATTGGAGCCAACAACAAAACCTACGCCCTCCCTACAGCATGTGCCGTGACTTCTACGATGTCCGCGGCGGAGGTTCAGCTGATCGGGCACTACCAGTAATGGTGGGCAAGATAGCCAATCAGTCCTACCAATCCGGAGTTCAAGCTAGCCGGATTCGGTATGTCAACGTAGAAGTACAGGTTCACACTTCTGACATCCGTGGGCTAGATAGAATTCAGGACAATGCCCAACTCCAAACCGAGGCATTCCAAGCACAAATGATTGCAGCCCTAGCCGAATTAAGGGAACAACAAGCCGCTTTTGATAGGCGTCTAATGGAATCGAAGCAATCGGATGCGGAGTCAAGCTCCAAGCGCAACCTACGTCGCAAGTAGTGCTTGCCAAAATTCCGAATTTTGTTATAAATTAGGACTTCGGATAAGAGTATTATTTTCTTTAAAGTTTCTGTAATCGGAGACCTTTAGAAAGGTCAAAAATTGTTTGTCTAAACTCGGATGTAACACAACTATATGTTTAATATATATAGGACATATGTCTTTCGTGTGATAAGTATGTGTAGTTCATTCAATTCATAAATATATCTATTCAAACTCCATTTGTAAATCAAGCTCAAGACCCTGTGTTGGTCAAACCAAGTTTTGAACTATTAAAGAAAGTTCACTCAATATCATTCAACTCTCAACCACCAAAACTTATAATCTCTCATTTTCTTTTGGCAGCGCGATGCCCCCTCGTCCAAACCTAAGGCCCAGGCTAGGCACGGCGCCACCACCACCTCCACCACCAACGTATGATCCGACCATGGTCCAGGCTGCTATCACAGCAGCAGTAACAGCAGCTCTCTCGCAAATAAACTCCAATGGGAATGGAGGTACAGGAAGCAGCACGAATCATTCCAATCATGGCACTAGTCATGGTCAAGTAAGAGAATATACTTACAAGGAATTCTCCAACTCAAAGCCAAAAACTTTTAATGGCATTGGGGGAGTCATTACACTAATTCAATGGTTTGAAAGGACCGAAACAGTCTTCGAGATCTGCTCATGCCAAAAAACAAGCAAGGTTAAGTTCACTGCTTGCACCTTCATACATCGAGCCCTCACTTGGTGGAAAAGCCATGTGAATTCTGTGACTCTCACTGTCGCCAACGCCATGAGTTGGGAGGATCTAAAGGTTCTACTACTGGAAGAATACTACCCAAGGAGCGAAGTGCAAAAGCTTGAGCAAGAGCTCTGGAATCTGAAGATGACTGGGTCTAATCTAGTCGCCTACACAACTAGTTTCAACGACCTCGTTGCATTGTGCCCTACCATGGTCAACCCAGAATCAATGAAAGTTGAAAGGTACATTTGGGGGTTGTCACCCCTGATTCCAGGGCATGTCCTAGCTTCCAACCCTATTACCTACAACAACGCTAAACGCCTGGCTCAGCGACTCATCGACCACGGGGTAAAACAGGGTACCATTGCAGCTACCGCCAATCCATCTAAAGAGGCACAGGGCCAGAGTAGGCCTTGGAACAAGAGAAGGGGACAAACCCTATAGTAGAACCCCAAGAAACAACAAGTAGTAGCAACCCACGCTATTACTGTACCTACCAAGACTGCCCCCACAAGCTCATACAATGGGAAACTTCCGAAATGCAACCAATGCAACTTCCACCACCACGGTCTCTGCCGTGACCTCCAATGCACTAGGTGCAATAAGAAGGGGCATACAGCACGCTACTGCAAGGAACCGACACAACAATCCGCCCCTGCTGCTAATACCGGAGTAAGTCGCGCCTGCTTTGAGTGCGGAGATACGGGGCACTACCACAGGGACTGCCCAAAGGCAAACAACAGGAAGATCGGCGGAAGGGGCCGAGTATTCGCAATGGGACGAGACGAAGCCGTTGCGGACCCCACTGTTGATACGGGTACGTTTCTTCTCGATAACTCGTATGCATCCATTTTGTTTGATAGTGGAGCGGAGAGAAGTTTTGTGAGTCACGATTTTAAAGGCCTGCTAAAGCCATTACCACAATCATTAAGTGAACTGTTTATAGTAGAAATGGCCAACGGTAAAACCGAAGGCACTAAGGAGATATACTTAAACTGTACCCTAACTCTGAACGATAATCCCTTTCAAATCAACCTCATGCCAGTCTCGATTAAGAGTTTCGATGTCATCATTGGCATGGATTGGTTGAGTTCTCATCATGCTGACATTTTATGTTACGATAAGGTCGTTCGCCTTAATCTGCCAACCAGCGAAACTTTCCTTGTCTTGGGCGACAAACCTAGTACCACTCTTCGTATCATCTCAAACATCCAAGCTCAGAAGTGCCTACGCAAGGAGTATCACACGTTTCTGGCACATGTCGTGGATATGAAACGCGAAGTCCTGGACGTCAAGAATGTGCCTGACGTATGCGATTTTCCCGACGTTTTTCCCGAGGACCTTCCAGGAATACCACCCGCGAGACAAGTCGAGTTCAGAATCGACTTGGTTCCCGGAGCTACCCCAGTAGCCAAAGCGCCCTATCGGTTAGCCTCGGCGGAGATGCAAGAGCTATCCAGCCAACTGAATGAGCTACTCAGAAAAGGATTCATCAGGCCGAGCTTCTCACCTTAGGGAGCACCCGTATTATTCGTGAAAAAGAAGGATGGATCATTCCGGATGTGCATCGACTATCGAGGACTCAACAAACTTACCATCAAGAACCGTTATCCCTTACCCCGAATCGAAGACTTATTCGACCAACTCCAAGGAGCCAACTACTTCTCCAAGATCGATCTGAGGTCAGGATATCACCAGCTGCGAGTCCTAGAGAGTGATGTTCCCAAGACGGCCTTCCGAACGAGATACGGACATTACGAGTTCGTAGTGATGCCGTTCGGACTAACCAATGCCCTGGCCGTATTCATGGACCTAATGAATAGGGTATGTCGTCCATTCTTGGATAAATTTGTGATAGTATTCATAGACGACATACTCATTTATTCAAAGAATAAAGAAGAGCATAGTCAACATCTGAGACAAGTCTTAGAGACGTTACGAACTGAGAGACTCTATGCAAAGTTCTCGAAATGCGAGTTTTGGATTAGAAGGGTGGACTTCCTCGGTCACGTGGTCAGCAAGGAAGGAATCCACGTGGACCCATCAAAAATCAAGGCTATCAAAACTTGGTCTGCACCAACTACACCAACAGAGATTCGCCAATTTCTAGGTCTTTCTGGTTATTATCGAAGGTTCATTCAGAACTTCTCCAGCATCGCAAAGCCTCTTACCGCGTTAACTCAGAAAGGGGTGACCTACAACTGGGGAGAAAAACAAGATGTTGCATTTAAAACCCTGAAACAGGCCCTTTGCAGTGCGCCCATTCTTTCTCTTCCAGAGGGGACCGAAGATTTTGTGGTGTATTGCGATGCTTCGAAGCAAGGGCTGGGCTGTGTACTAATGCAGAGAGGAAAGGTTATTGCATATGCCTTGCGACAACTGAAAACGCATGAAGTCAATTACACCACTCACGACCTAGAACTTGGAGCAGTGGTCTTCGCTCTGAAAATCTGGAGGCACTACCTATACGGGACCAAGTGCACCATCTTTTCAGACCACAAGAGCCTTCAACACATCTTTGACTAGAAGGATTTAAACATGAGACAGCGACGTTGGGTTCAATTGCTCAACGACTACGAATGTGAGATTGGCTATCATCCCGGAAAGGCAAACGGCGTGGCCGATGCCCTTAGTCGTAAGGAGTACTCTAGTCGGAGAGTGAAGTCATTAACCATGTCGATCCATTCGCACCTGTCAGCACAAGTCAAGGAGGCTCAAATAGAGGCCTTGAAACCCGAAAACGTGACACGTGAGACCCTTAGGGGTTGGACAAGAACCTAGAAATCAAGAGTGACAGAGTACGCTACCTCATGAACCGAATCTGGACACCCAAGTTTGGTGGGTTCAGAGAGGTAGTTATGAGCGAAGCACACAAGACTCCATACTCCGTGCACCCAGGGTCAGATAAGATGTATCTAGATCTCAAGCAACTCTATTGGTGGCCAAACATGAAAGCAGATATTGCTACCTATGTGAGCAAGTGTTTGACTTGCGCCAAGATAAAAATAGAACACCAAAAACCCTCAGGTCTACTCCATCAACCTGAAATACCTGAGTGGAAATGGGAACAGATTTCCATGGACTTCATAACGAAACTGCCCAAAACTCAGGGTGGCCAAGATACTATTTGGGTGATCGTCGACAGACTAACCAAGTCCGCTCATTTCTTACCGATAAAGGAAACTGATAAGATGGAAAAACTATCGAGAACCTACATCGGGGAGATTGTACGACTTCATGGAGTGCCGATGTTTATCATCTCAGATAGAGACAGCAGATTCACTTCCAGGTTCTAGCAATCATTGCAAAAATCCATGGGAACGAGGTTGGATATGAGTACCGCATACCACCCACAAACTGATGGACAGAGTGAGAGAACGATCCAAACCTTGGAAGACATGTTGCGAGCATGTGTAATCGACTTTGGTAAAGCGTGGGATGTTCACTTACCCTTAGTCGAGTTCTCTTATAACAACACTTATCATACTAGTATCAAGACTGCTCCATTTGAAGCCCTTTACGGCTGTAAGTGCAGGTCACCTCTGTGCTGGACGGAAGTAGGCGACACGCAGTTGGCAAAAGGTCTAGTCCCTGATAGCACCCTCACTGGTCCGGAGATCATCAGAGAAACGACTGAATAGATCGTTCAAATACGAGAACGACTGAAATCCTCAAGGGATAGGCAAAAGAGTTATGCCGACAAAAGATGAAAACCCTTGGAATTTCAGATTGGAGATCGTGTACTGCTAAAGGCCTCACCCTGGAAGGGCATGATACGCTTTGGAAAGCGTGGGAAACTAAATCCTTGGTACATTGGACCCTTCGAAATCATTTCAAGAATTGGTCCAGTGGGTTACAAACTCCAACTTCCAATCGAGCTTAACAAAGTACATCCAGTATTCCACGTATCGAACCTGAAAAAGTGTTTTTCCGACGAAACACTAGTAATTCCACTCGAAGAAATCAAACTTAACGAAAACCTTAACTTTGTGGAAGAACCCGTCGATATCATGGATAGAGAAATTAAACGAACTAAGAAGAGTCGAATACCAATAGTAAAGGTTCGCTGGAACGCTAAGCGAGGACCTGAATTCACATGGGAACGAGAAGATCAGATGCAACAGAAGTATCCGCATCTTTTCCTCAGGCCCTAAAACTTTTCTTTTGTATTTAATTTCGAGACGAAATTCCCTCTAACGGGGGGATGATGTGACAACCCGATATTTCAACTCTATGTAATGACCTGAAAAGTCAATTATTGTAACCACTTTTGTGATAATGAAATTAACTTCGAAAATAAAATGTCCAAAAAGTTTCTACTTAATTACCTACTGTGATAGATGTCTTTAAACTGTGATCGTACGTAAAAAGAACGCCCAAATCCGACTTCGTATATTGAAGTTACGATTTTTCCAAGTTCGGCTTAGCAGCAGACAGCTAAAAAAAAAAACTCGAATCGGAGATCGAGCGACTTTTGGCCGGAATGACCTAAACGAGAATCGAAGGTCTCGACAATGGTAATTCAGTGGTAAAAAGTCGGGCAAAAACCGACGTCAGAGAAAGAAGTTATGAATTTCTAAAGAAATTCCTTAAACACAACCCTTTCAAAAAATAAATAATAAAAATAATTTCAAAATTTGTCGACGGAGTCTAAACGAAAGTTGTAGATCTTAGTCTCACCTACGCGTGGATATAAAGAACGTCGAAAACGGAGTTCGTATGAAGGAGATATGAGTTTTAGAAGTTTATTAATTAAAATAAATATAAATTTAATTATAAACTCTTGGAAATATCCGAAGAGGAGTCAGCAGATAGGACCGAGGTACGCCCTGCGTACCCTCGTACGCCCCGCGTACTCAAATCAAGGGCCCCGGTTCGTCCACGTCGCCCCTATGCGACCTACGCCCCGTCCCATCCGAACTCCGGGGTAGTCGAGGACTCAGTCATGCATGACGCACGGGTACGCCCCGCGTACGCCCGTACGCCCCGCGTACCGAGGCCTCTCAGCCCCTATAAAAGGGATGCGAGGGTTCCGGGAAAACTTGCTCATTTCCTCTCGTTTCGCTTGCGTTTTGCCTCGTTTTCCGTGCCCGTGCTAACCCAAAGCCATGGTCTTTTTACCTAAGTCCCGAAGATCGTTTTTACTACCGAGATTCCCGAGAATCCCAAGAAAAATCCGTTTCCCGAGACGAAATTCTGCCCCGTTTCCATCTCGCATTCTTCAAACCTTCAGGTGAGTTCATACCCCTACAAACACACTTTAAATACGTTTTAAATGCTTTTTATACTCTTTTAAAGGGGGGGATACAAGTAAACATACGTTTATTATCGTGTGAAACATCGATCTTTTGCTATACTTTTCATACTGTTGTTTTAACTATCTTATGAAGTCATCATCATGCAAAACACCTCACAACACAACTTTACCCTCTTGGGATACAATATGTTTTATAAATAGAAATAATGTTTTATTTATACATTTACTTACAAATACATCATATCAAGGGTAACATTCTTTAATAAATCATTTTATGCATTCAAAGAACTTATGATTTATGCTTTGTCAAACATTGTGAAAAGGGATAAACTTTGCATACAAAACTACTACTTTAATACAGACTTAGTTGAGAATCCGTGAGACGTGTATATCTTCAAATAATACCTTTTTGCTAAAAGGTACCGCTACAAGTCCTGTCTATAACCAGAGTCTCCCGTTCGGAGAACGTGTCAAATGTGTATAGATCTATACGGGAAGCCATGATCCCGCGCCCTGACTGTTAGTTACAGTCCGTCCTTTGGGGTGACAGTTTGTCATAACGCTACGACGCCTGAAGAACGTCGCTACAGGCATATTATGTTTAGTATGGTTATAAAACTCAACGGATATATAATTATTATAGTACTTCTGATTGATGAATGAGTAGCTATTAAAACTATTCTTCATCTAGCAAACTGAAATCTTCTAATAGGTTTTATTATATAAATCTATGCTTCAACCTTCTAAAGCATGTCATTTGCTTTCGGTTTTTAGTCTGGGACATTAGGCTAACTATTAGTTTAGGAAAATATGGGATTTTCATGTATACAAAACAAACAACTAATAGGAAAATAAGGGATTTTCTTGATTCAACTATCTACATTATTCAATACAAATATTCTCATGCATTTCACACTTTTATAAGAAGATAAGGGATTTTCTTGGAAAGCATACTCTCAATTTGGAATGGCATACAAATTTTCTAAACCACTTATGAACTCACCAACTTAATTGTTGACACTTTCTCTTTGAAATAACTTGTATTCTCAGGGAACCGCTAAGCAGGTTTGGAAATCAACTTTTGGGGATTAACGCGCTAGCGTTAATTACTTCTTTTGAAAGATGTTTATGTATTTATCTTTTGAACATGTAATGAATACAATTATGTAAACATTTTTAAAACTTTTTTATATGTATGGTGGTGTGTACTTTCCTTTCTATGAACTGTTATGATACTGAATATGATGTCCTCCGCCCCCGAACGTTTCCGCCGTTCTGGTTTGGGGGTGTGACATAGTCAGCAGTCTTCACTGTTGGGGCATATGTTACTTTTCCCTAATGTTTTTACTTGTGACATCCTCCTACTTTCTTTAAAGTAAAATACCGTAATTTTCTAATGATAATATTTTAGGGAAATTCTCTTTAAAACATAACTCTGTCCAGTCTTGGTAGAAGACTGCTTTTAAAGAAGAAAATATAGGATTTTCTGGAAAGGACTCTAATACACCGTTGATTCTATACTACTACTTTTTATAAAGTTATTTGAATAAAATGACACTAAATACTTATGAACTCACCAGCATTTGTAAATATGCTGATACTCGTTTTCAAAATAACTTGTATTCTCTGGTCAGCAATAGATAGGTACATCTCAGGCGCTTTTGGTGAAGACCGTTTAGTATCGAGCTGCATCTACATTATTACTTGTATTACTTTGATGATTCTATACACTGTAAACCGATGTAAAACTATTACTATTAATGCAGTGCTTGTTGTACTTTGATTACTATATTGCATATGTTGTGATACTTGACATGACGTCATCCACCCCAGAACGTTTCCGCCGTTCCGGTTTTGGGGTGTGACAAATATACTCATTTGAATGAAACTGGAAAATATAAAGTTTTCAAGGAGAGCTTTTCTCGCAGTGTTTGTGGTGATAGAGACTTGAAGGTTTTGAAGGATGTTGATATGGTATATTTATTTTTTTTATACATTTATATATATATATATATATATATATATATATATATATATATATATATATATATATATATTAATATTTTATTTCTAATATTATACATGTTGATGTTAGGTATTTTTCCAGGTTTTGAGGCATGAGCACATATATCTTATTGTTATGAATCTGAAGAAACGTGCTTTTGAAGTTATTGATAATAGTGCAGATGATGCTGATTTCGATGATAAGTATGGTGCAGTTTTTAAACCTCTTGTAAGGTTCAAATGATATTTATTCTTTAAATTTGAAATCATATATGATATATTTGATAATTATTATACTTATATTTTTCTGACTTGAAATCATATATGATTTTCAGAAAAAGTCTTTTTTGAAGTATCTAAAAGAGATCGGTCATGTTAAAGCAAATGAAATGGCTGATAAAAGTATTACTCCAGTAAGATTGACAATGCCATGGAGGACAGTTTTTAACAAAGTGAATTGTGGAGTTTTTGCTATGATATATATATGGAGAGTTATTTTGGAGAAAAAGGTTGTAAATGGAAATGTGGTCTTCCAAAAGAAGGTGGTTCTCAAGAAAAAATTCTGGAAAAGTTGAGAATGAAATATGCAGCAGCAATCTTAACTTCTGAGATTAACACAAAGCGTGATGATGTGTTGAAATTTGCATATGAGTATCAAAAAGTTGATCAAAAGATTCGTGTTAAGCATGCATATGATGCTCAATAGAATATAGAAAGAAGGTTGTCAAATTTTTTTTTTTGATTGAATATTTTCTTATCGATGATGTTATAAGAACAAGGTTGTTTATGTTGTGTATGTTATGGATATTGTGAATAATGTTTGTTTTTATGATGATGGAAAACATGGTGATGGAAAACAAGTTAATATGTATTTTGGTAGATTTTGTTATCTAAGTTTGTTTGTGTGAATTTTGTTATTGAATGTTAATCATAAGTGATTATGTTATATTTTTATATGTAATTTATGTTTTTACTATTGATTATATGTTGCTTATATGTAATCATTAGTGAT
The DNA here is from genome assembly GCF_051521515.1 of Lactuca serriola. Taxonomy (NCBI): domain Eukaryota; kingdom Viridiplantae; phylum Streptophyta; class Magnoliopsida; order Asterales; family Asteraceae; genus Lactuca; species Lactuca serriola. The sequence continues at coordinate 113,176,958 of NC_136409.1, read as the reverse complement.
TGTATCGATAATTTTTTTTTTATTTTTTTTGTAATCCTAAATGATTTTATTTGTTGTACAACACATTATAATTTATTATATCTTTTTCTTGATAAGTGAGCTTATCTTTACTGCATGGAATACATCACCATGCAGAATCTTATCTTTGTAAGATTTTATTTTTGTTTTTTAGTGTTTGTATTGAAGAATCATTTCTTTATAAATGAAAAATAAAGGTGGTAGCCTCATGCTATGCCTTATATTTCTTCAAAGATGAGTCCTTATATTTCAAAATGGTTAGTTTTGTTTATCAATTTCTTCAATTTTTATATATCACCATTATTTATTTATGATCTAAACAACTGCCATTTTGTTTCAGGTAAAATATGGAGTCTATAAGTCTAAAAGAACTAATTTTGCTGTATCTAATAACATGTTCCCTATTTTTTCAAGATTCTTGTTCTTTTATTTGTAGCTAGATTTTCATAGAGATTGTAGCTAACTCCACGAACGCCTCTTCCACCATTACTAAAAAAGTTTATCTTCATTGAACATATCAGATCTTTACTAGATGTCTTTGATGTAGAGGAATGTTGTTCATTTAAAGAGTATTTCTTTTTAATGAACAACATTTCTCTACATCAGATATGTAGTAAAGATTTGTTAGGTTCAATGGAGATAATCTTTCTAAGTAATGGTGGAAGACTTCTTGGAGTCAGCTACAATCTGTATGAAAATTTAGCTAGGAATACAAAGAACAAGAATCATGGAAAATGGGGAACTTGATATTTGAGACTTGTGAAATTGTTTGTTATTGAAGATTTTATCATGTTTGATGTTATTCTATGATGGTGAATATTGTTATCTTTAGATTTTTTATTAGCAGTGTTGTATATTTGTTAGGAACAACGTTGTTGTATATGGTTAGATGTTTTTTATGTTTAATCATATTTTTAATCACTTATGACTAAACAAAACATATGAAGTAGTATTACATAATATTTTATGATTTTATAGATGAATATTGTATATGGTTATGTGTAATGATTACATGTATTGAATAATATGTAATCTTAAATGCTTATAGTAACATTTAATAAAAGTTTAATCATGAATGAATATATTATCAAATCAAAGAAAGAATTATCAAAGTAGATTAAATCCAGAAGACAAAATCATAGTAAATTCTGTTTTATAAAAAGAGTAAAGTGTACTAAACAAAAAGTATAATATTTTGAAAAAAAAATTATGACTTATTCATTACTGATTAAAGCAGTAAATATCTATGTAGCTTATGATGATTTTATGCTGCAAGTTTGATTAGGCATGTCCGCAAGTTATGAGGAGCCCTTTCTCCACATCCTGAGCAACTTCTTGTTTGCTTGTTTGAATTTTTATACGCTATTTCTGTTGCACTTTGAATTCTACTTTTCTTTCTGCATCCTTTATTGCTTTGAACATTTGGAACATTGATGTCAATGTCTTTTGGAATAGTTATGCCCATAAGCTATCCTACCTCTTCAACATCTGTCCTATTTGTCTGCAATTCATTTGTAGGATCATTTTCATATTCCTTCAACATGCTTTCTGTTTTCTTAACAAACAAATCCATATTTTTTTTTCTTACGTATTCCAAACATGCTTCAAAGTTGTAGTATGCTTGATTGACAGATCTGTTAATTTCACTGTCTCCTGTATCATATACATGTCTACGAAAATTATAATGCCTCGATATCACATCCTTTCTCCAACGATTCTCAATGTACTGTTCAGGTATCTCCTTAATTCCATGTTTCATGAGTATGTTGAATGCATGTCTGCACAAAGCCCCAAAGCAGTTGAAGTGTTCACATGTACATTTTACATCATTTGTTGGAAGTTTTATTTCTACCTGTTCAAAATAAAATTCAAGCATTAAGTGTTTTATAATCATAAATGAATATTTTTTTTATATTAGTGTTGATTCAACAAAAATTAAAATAATAATATATTATCTCAAATTCTGTTTTTAGATCACTGTTTTTGTTCAGTTGTTCCACTTTGTATAACTCCCATTCGTTTTTTGTTGCAAGATGTTCATATTGGCAGTTCCAGGAACCTTTATAGATTTCTTTCTATACTTCATAAAACAATGTACTTTTATAAACTTTTGCAGCATGTTTTTCTATTGGTCGTGGTGAAATAAATTTATATTCCACCTTCTTTGTTTGATGATTAAGCTCTTGTTGTGTATTTCTTTGTTTTTGAATTGTTGTGTCATAGTTCATCATGAAATGTAAAAGTAAATTTCCAGATTGAGAGTAAGTGTTGAAGAAGGAATTCATGCTTTCTGATCTTGAAGTGGTTTTCATCAATCCTGACATTCTTGTGTCACTAAAGTATGCAGGTATCCATTTGTCACGTAATTCAAATATATCATTGAACCATCTTTTATCTTCCAGATTGAATTCATTAATAATCAAATCCCACTTCTTTTCAAATTCATCATGTTTGATATGCATGTTCCAAACAAGCTTGTTAAATCTTTTCTTGAAGTCTTTGTTTTTAAATAAATTCGCCAGTAATCTATGAATGAACACTACTAGAAAAATAGCCTTTTACAACGCTCATTACGCGTCGTAAAAGGCTCAGACGACGCGCAAATGTGCGTCAAGAAAGGCCCTGTTATAAAGAGAGACGACGCGCTTTTGCGCATCGTATATAGACGACGCGCATTTACAACACTCATTTACGACAAGCAATTACGACACGCGTTTACGACACACAATGCATATCAAGGAAGGCCCTGTCATAAAGGAAGACGACACACATTCACGTGTTGTAACCTTACGACGCGCGTGTTAATGACACGCAATGCGTATCAAGAAAGCCCCAGTCAAGAAAGGCCATGTCATAAATGAAGATGACACACATTTTTACGTATCATAATTTTTAATGTTTAAAAAAAATATTATTTATAGATTTACTAATTTTCAAATTAAATTTGTATTTAATGTCTCATAATAGAAAATAAAATATCATATACAAAAAATACAATCCATTGCATAAAATTTAATGTCATACAAATAATCGTTCCATATATAGAAAAATAAAACAAATCAATAGAAGTTGTAACAGAAATTTACAAGCTAATAGTTCTAATAACCTAATGTGTGCCTCACTATAAACAAGATTTGTGCTAATTTTTTTAAATGTGTGCCTCACCTGTCTCCACTATTCCTTAATAACACCACTTAAGGACTCTAAACCTATGAACTTGCTCACAATATCTATATTGCTTGCAAAAAAAAACATAACTACAAAATAAGTGTGAAGTTGGATTATTATAGTGTAAGAGAAGTAAAGAACCTTGAGCTTCCTCCAATGGGACACATGGGTAGTCAGACAAAAGAACACAACATTCTTGGCGACACAGCAGATCTGAGTCTTTGGAGTAACTGATCTTTGTTCTTTGGCTTGCTGAAGGAATTGGTTACTATATCAAGCAACACACACTGTCAAATTTATATACTTTTTTATTTTTTTAAAAAGTGTTTGGATGTTGGAATTTTCTCTGAACTTGTGGTAGTGTTTGTTGGTTTTCATGTGACCAAACTGATGAATCAAACCATAAAATCATCACATCATAACATATGTAGACCATACTTGACCTTTGTATTTTATGTTAAAAACGAAAAAGGCATAACATTTGTAGAGCATACCTGACCACAAGCTCCATATGCAAAACTCTCTCTTGCATTTTTCTTTGTATTTCCAACCTACATTAGGATAGATCAAGCAACAACTTATTGAACAAAATTATGTTAAAACTTCATCTTCTTTTTTGTGTCAATAAAGAGAAAAATGAAACTAACTTACTAACCTTCAAAATATTCATTCCACCATTCAAAATTCTAAGCTTCTTATTTAGCAAACCACCAACTTGTTCAAGATCTTTTGGGCTTCATCTTTCCAGAAAAGTTTTTCCTGTAACAAAACATTTCATCCTGCCACCCCACCACATGAACATCAGTCACTAAAAATATATAATATAAATATAAATATTACATAACACGGGTCCCACATGATGAATACAGAGTTACAGGTTAACAACAGATAGCAAAGCATAATTGTTTTTTAGGTACAAATGATTTCTTCAATTTTTTGGATATAATGAAATGAATAACTTTTGGAATAGAAAACCATTGTTCCCTCTTTACAGCTTTCTTTAAAGGCTCATGAATAGCAAATATTTCTGAAAATCGTAAGATTACATTTCCATCTTCTACATAGAGAACAGGAAGTGGTGTTGAACTTTTAGCTTCAAGTGGCTCTTCTAACATATCTGTGTCCTCCTGAAAATAGAAGTTATATGTGTATCAAAATGTATCTTTAATTCTTTATATAAAGCAAGCTTAAATGATGTCTTTAAATAATGAACACAATAAATGTTATAAACCTTTTGAGGCCCCATAACATCAGGATCTGAGTTTTCTATTTCAACTACAGGACTACCATTAGTTTCAGGATCACCTTTTAGACGCTTTTTCTTCTGCATACATTAACAAACAAGTTAACTTTCAAGAAAAATATTTAGTTTTTAGGCTCATAGTGGTATGCATACAGCTGAGGTGAGAGAAAGGTATACATACAACTAGTAAGACATCCAGACTATCCATAATAGGTTGTTCAAATTTTCATAATCAACTGCATTGTAAGATAACATGAACACAAGAAAGGTAATCAAAGATTAAAATATTACATATTTACATGTTAAAAGTGCAAAGAAAAGAAGATGTGGTTACACAGCTTACCATCAGAATTTAAGAGGTTGCTACTTAATGTGTGTCCTACTTGTGCCATAGAAATCAACTACAATCACCACACACACCGAAAAGGGTCATGTATACAGAAATGGTGGATATAAGAGAAAGAAGATAAAGCTAAAAAAAACTACCTGTATTGCAGTAATAAACTCTTTGAAGCCAAGAAAGCCTTTTCGTCTAGAATCTGCAATTGCCTATACCTTAAGAAGTAGTATGAACAGGCGTAGAGAAATAGTTAGGACAAATTGGGATTAAAAGAGTAGAAAAGCAGAAAGAGAATTATAAGCTAACTTATGTGCCCTTATGAGAACACCTAGAAATCAAATTAATGATCAAAACTTGAGGACGTAAAATCCTATCTAAAAAATAAATAATCATTTATTTAGAGAGTTGAATGCAAAAAATAGTAACATACTCTTATTGATTTGTTCTAAAGTCAAGAAATTCCAGTGGTTTTGGTCCTAAGAAAGTTGAAATGACTATTTTTCCCTTTTACTTTTAATTAATAAAATATTAAAACAAATATGAAAAACTATAAAAAAAAAAAGAAATTAAAAGAGCAAAACAGTTATTTCAAATCTTTCAGGGACCAAAACCAATTTTGTAGTTTTGTCAACAAAAAAAATAGTAATTTTTATCATTTAAAACTTCAATTCATAAACACTTAACCTCTATTCAGCATCACTTCTAGGTAGAAGGGTAAAATGGTTATTTACTCAATAAATAACCAGTCTATATGTTCATTCGTCACTTTCTAGAGACAGATATCATTTATCCATCTAGAAATTAACATAAAAAAATTAAAAAAAAGAAAAAAAAGGCAAAAAGCTCTTACCTGTTATGCAAAGGACCATACCATTAAGCAACAACCATCCCTCATGGCCATTCCTTAAGAAGAATTGATAGATGTAATGTGGTGATATTGCCTTGAAAATAGAAGGGTAATGATATATGATGTTGTAAATTCCAATAAGAGGAGTAGTCAATGTCCATGCACCCATGATAGGTGAGAACAAAAAGCTCACTCTTGCAGTTCCAAATTTTTGAACCAAAAACAGAATAACAAGAACTAATGCATACAGAGCTTCCAGAGCTGAAAAGTAAAAAAAACATAAAAAAAGATGACAAGATCTTTATAAATGTAGTTGAATAAACAAAAATCAGAGGAATGATGCACAACATCACACTATAATTCCATTATTTATGTAAACCAAAGCCAGTCTAAGCTTTTCAAAGAAAAATTAATGTTGCACTTATCAACATGAAGCACTCAATACTTGGTTTAGTGATGACATTATTGGAAAAAGAAGTACCTGAGCCTCCACTTGTTTGACCTGCATCCCATCTGTATGCAAAAATCCAAACTTTATATTCAACACAAAATATAATTCCATGTAAAAAGAATTAATTTAATTACGTAACAATCTGGCTTCAAGATTTTTTGAGCAACAAAAGTTTGACCTAATTTACCTGGTGATTGGTTCCTCACCATGTAGGTAGGAAAGAGACTGATGCAATTTCTTAAGTATGACCAAAGACACACACTAAAAACATACACTTAAGGGATAATGCATGCCCTGAATCTACATAACAAATGAGTGTAAGTGTTGTATGTGAAAAGGGGTTTGTTTAACCATTTCATAAGAGATTATTCGATTATCATCTTAAGATCATGCGATTTATTAAAATTTAAAAATAGTTATAGATTAGATGGTCTAACCTTTTCAAAGACACAAATGATTGTGCTTCCACCAAATGAGAAATACCCAAACTGCATATACATAAATAAATAGGAAGACGTGTGAATCTGAATCAGAAAGTGAACGAGGGTAGAAATGGAAATTTACATATATAGTTAAATAAATTTGAACCTTGTTTCCTTTCTGGACATAGTCTCCCTTATTTTTGGTTAATGTTATATTACCCACTATTGTTGCTCCATTTGCCACAAATGCTACCTGAATTTTTTTAACAAAAAAAATATTAAGTCAAAAGAAATAATCATAAAAGAGTGAGATGACAAACTTTTCCAAAATCGGCAGTTGATATAATAGAAACAACACGTTTGTTTTCTGTAACTTGCTATTTACAGCAATGGGGTTGACCTACAAATAGAAAAAATCAAAGATATATAAACAAGAATTAAATTTTTAAAAATAAATAAATAAAAAAAATAAATGGATCTATATGTACCGTATATAAGCATCCAGATATATCAACAATTTGCTCTATCTTTCCAAAAACTAGGAAATGGAAACGATGATAATCCTTCCGAAATTTGTATAACTTCAATTTTTTTTTCTTATTAAGGCACTATATGTTGTTATTTCTTACATTTCATTATATAAAAAATAAACAACCCCTAATTCTAGTTAGTAACTATCAATATTAAACACAATACAGATGCATATATAAATTTTGGATGTGAAGATTTTATGTTAAGAGAGTGTACCGTAAAATTAGTCCACCAAGCATGACTCGAGTTAATCATTTGGCAATTGCTCCATCAGATACGGTTGCCTGTAAAATCAAATAAAACTAATGTGTGTTTTTAACATATAATTACCATCATCATGCATAAATAGTTACATCCTACTGGGAAGAACATAAACATATAGTTATTTCAGGAGTGTCACATCACATGGAAATCTACCCAAGAATAGTAAAGTGACTGCATTAGAAGTTCTAGTTGGAACCCTAGAAGTACAGTGGGATTTTTCAGTGAGTGCCGTTTTTTTATTATGTACATCTTATCTTAATTGAAAATATGATTGTATGAAATAGGAAAAAAAAAGAAGAAAGATGGGATTTTAGACAAATATAAAAAGTCACAAACCAACATCTTTGATGCCAAGAAATATATGATCCACCATAAAGGAGACTATTATACCCCCTACAACTTCTATTGATTGCTGCCAGAAAAAAAAGTTGGTTTTTACAAAACATACGCAGTTTCTAGAGTGATTCATGAACATGTAACTTTTTACTAACCTTTTGAGCATTTGGAGTCACATCTCCTCTGTTAAGACAAACATATAATCCTGAGAAGAAACGAAGAACAACAAATAAATAAAAATTTGGTTTCATCCGTTAAGGCTTCTAAGAGAAAAAGAACAACAATGTATACTAGCAACAGGAAAATTCAACAACAAATAAATGAAAATTTCGTGGATTTTAAGATGTGATCTTCTAAATACAGTCAAGTAAAGTAATAATCTCGAGAACCCCTAATAAAACAACTAAATAACAAAAATTGAACAGAAAATAAGCAAACTAACTAACGGAAGCAGCATAGAATCGAAATTAAAGAGCGATTAAAGACCCTTACCAAAGAATTTCTGCATGAGTACAGTTGAAGAAGGCCTAAAAGAAATCCGAGACCTAAAAGCCCAAAATACCCTCCATCGAGAGCAAAAAAGAGCAGATCCACCAACAGAAAGAGAATTGAGAGATGTGTAAGCGATGAATGCATCAAAATCTTGGAGAAATCGTATGATTAAACAGAAAACCAGATATGATTTTAGGGGAAAAAAAGGGTAATGGAGAAAAGAAACGTATGATGGCATCATTGATTGACTGAATTGATTTATACAAACGAGGAAAGATAGAGAAAGGTTAGGGTTTCTTGATTGAGACAAAGATTAGGATTGATAGAATTTAAGAGAAAGATCTTGTGAAAGGAGTTGATAAAGCCTGAGGCTGTGATGATGACCATATGGGATAACGAACGACTGACTTCGGTGCAGGTGCAATATGCGTGCGTTGATGCTTTTTCTGATTATAGAATGGGGAGGTTCTTGATTGAGAGAACCTAAACTAATTCGAAGTTGACTTCACAGTTTTTGATCTAAGGCACCCTTTCTCAAGAACAAATTAGGGTTCTTAATATTTAGGGATTTATGATTTAGGGTGATTTGGGGAGTCGTAGTAGGCAGGATGTTTAATTTTTTTGGGAATGGAAAATGGTTATGAATGATTTAGGGGACTTAGCAGAGGATTTTAGAAGGACAAGAAGGAGTATCAGGCGGGGTGTTTAATTTTTTTTGGATTTCATTTCCCAAAAAAATACGGAGAACGCGCCTTCTTAAAAAAATATAAAGCGACGCCTTTAGACGACACACTTTTTATGATAGGTGCCCTCCATATTTCTTTTTTTTTCTTCTTCGACACTAATTTCAAGGCACGCGTAAATGCATGTCCTCTATCCTTTAAATTTTAGAAGAGATGACCTTATTTTTAGGGTGCACGCTTTTATGTATCGTAAATCACTGCACGCCATTGTTTTCGCGTCATTAAATGGCTGTTTTCTAGTAGTGGAACAATGTTGCTTAGATAAGTATAAATTATATACCTATTTCGATATATCATATATGATTAATCATATGTGTTTAATCATATATGATTAATCATATATGATTATTCAAATATAGGATATACAATCTATGATTAATCATATATCATATATGTACTGTAATCATATATGATTACTTAATCATATATCATATATGTAGTGTAATCATATATGCTTAATCATATATGATTATATAATCATATATGATTATCATACATGAGTAATCATATATGATTAATCATATACAATTACTGTAATGTAGGATATATCATCTATGATTAATCATTTATCATATATGTATTGTAAAAATATATGTTTAATCATATATGATTATTTATTCATATATGATTAATCATATATCATATATGTACTGTAATCGTATATGTTTAATCATATATGATTATTTAATCATATATGATTACTGTAATGTAGGATATATCATGTATGATTAATCATATATCATATATGTATTGTAATCATATATGTTTAATCATATATGATTAATCATATATCATATATGTACCATAATCATATATGTTTAATCATATATGATTATTTAATCATATATGTTTAATCATATATGATTATATAATCATATATGATTAATCATATATCATATATGAGTAATCATATATGATTAATGTAATGTAGGGTATATCATATATGATTAATCATATATCATATATGTACTGTAATCATATATGTTTAATCATATATGATTACTGTAATGTAGGATATATCATGTATGATTGATCATATATGATTAATCATATATCATATATGTACTGTAATCATATATGATTAATCATATATGATTATATTGTATCACCATAATCATAGTATGATATATGATAACTTATATTATTATAATCATATATGGTTAATCATATATAATCATATATGATTATATAATCATATTATTTAAATACTTAATTATATATCATTATATCAACCGTGTATGATTAAGTATTTTAATAATATGATTATATAATCATATATGATTATATACTATATTATCATATTAAATACTATGTAATCATATATGATTATACAGTATGGTATCTGATAATTCATATTATTAGAATAGTTAATCATATATGATTAATCGTATATGGTTATATAGTATGATATCTGATAAGTCATAAATGAATCAGCTGTCATAATACTATATAATCATATATGATTATATAATGTATTTTTATTATACCTTTGCTTGTAGTTTTTTCATTATGTGCCACATTCATAGTCTGTGTCTTGAATTTAGTAAGACAGATTCCACTTCTTGTTTTATTGCTGCATCTTGATCAGTTAGAACAATTTTTGGTGCTTTCCCTTCATGAGCTCTAAGAAAAGCTTTAAGCAGCCATTCATACGACTCAATTGTCTCTCTACTCAGCAACCCAACACCAACAGTAACTGATTTCTTGTGGTGGTTAACTGCTGTGAATGGAACAAATACCATTTTATACCTATATAAAGAAAATGGGTTTAGTACAATCATATTTGATTAATAGTATGTTTGAATTTATATACATTAAATTACTTGTTTGTTCTAAAAGTTGCATTAAAAGATATAACTTCTCCAAACTCTGCATAAAAATATGTTTCTCTTTCATCTGCCCAAAACATAGCAGCCAACAGCTCCATCACGTAGGAACCCAAATGAATAATTTGGGTAATGATCTCTACGATCATTCATTTTGTTTATCATAATTTGAACATCCTTGTAACATAAGATTCTATTTACTCCTCTCCTCAAGTATTTGTAGTCTGTTACTTTCACCCCTACATATTCATATCCTCCTTTCAAAACTGCTCGTATTTTGTGAGCCATTGTGGGACCAATTTTAGCTTTTGAAAAACGTACTGCAAACTCTTTTTCGGAATATGACATTTTTCTTGCCTTTTTCATATAAGGTCTTTCCTCAATACTTTCCAGTGGGTGGTTGTGCATTTCAAAGAATTTCTTAACTTTGTAATCTGTTGTTCCATAAACATTTTCAAATATAATATTTGCTGTACACCCAGTAATTATCTTGTTTAAATTTGGTTTCCTCTTGACAGAACTTGTAGCCAACGTATCACAAGGTTTTGGTTTATCCTTGCCACCCCTATTGCATATAACATATTTTTGTTTTATTATTTGGCTATTGTATTTTGATTGGCTACTCAGTCTTGTATGAAAACCTACCATTTCTGCATAATCAATATACATTTTTACTGCCAAATTTAGTGATTTGAAAACACTGTTTACAACTAGTACAAATTATGTAGGGACATCTACTTTATATTTAGATTCTTCAATTATGTTACTGCAATATGATTCATTTGTTGAATTGGAACTTTCACCTGAAAAAAGAAGGGAATGACAAATATGTTATTATATAATTTTATGTTGTAATAATCATATGTGATTAACGATATGTATTTATATTTTAGTATAAAAATCATATATGATTCTAGATATTAATATATTATTACATGTTAAATCATATTTATTTGTACACTGTATTATATGATTGATCATATAATATACTATGTAATCATAAATGATTATACGTATCAATTTATAAATAATCATACTTGATATTGTTTAATCATGTATGATTAATCATACGTATTTGTAGTTTGTAATATATGATTAATCTTATTTTATGATGTATAATCATATATGATTATTCATGAAAATGTAATATTAATACAGATTTCAATTTGAAAACATATATGATAAATCATAATTACAAACTATAAATACATATCATTAATCATAAATATGAACAGTCATATATGATTATTCATCCTTATATGATTAAATCACATATTGTATTGTATAATCATATATGATTATTCATAATTTATATTATATACTAAAAGAATCAGAATGAAATGTAGACACTGTCATGTAATATGTAGTATTAAAACGAATTAGTTGTGCCTTCAATACGAATCGTAGTTTGAAGTTCTTCAGAAGTGAAAGAAATTGAATCGATTTGTTCGTCGTTAGGAGATGAATTGATTTCAGCTATAATAGTATCAGTTGCGATCGACTTGTCAATTTCTTTTGGATGCGACATCATTTATGAAAATTGATTTTTATTCGATTTTCGAATGCTTTGTTTACGATTGTGAGGTGTTTGTTTCTTTGATTTGAGTTTTGTATCTCGTATTTATGGGGATATGAATTGATGCTCTGATTCAATTGTTTTTTTGATTTGAAGATTGTGAATAATTTGATGACAGATTCAGTAAAAATAAGATCTTTTTTAGTATATTAAATGAGTTATTGAAGATTGGATGATATGATTACGTGACTGATACTGAAAATCGATGATTTAGTGATATGATGATGTTTAGAGAAGGAAGGTGTCCGCTTTCTCAACATTAATTTGAAGTTTAGTATTATACCCCTTAATCATTTAACAGTTGACGTTAAGTTCCATTGACTGATATTTAATCTCACAATCTTTAATTTTTTATTAATCTCAAGGGAACCATCCCCTATATATATATATATATATATATATATATATATATATATATATATATATATACAGAGAGAGAGAGAGGTGGGTTCAATTGAGAAAATAAAAAAGCTTGAGAATGGGGGAATCATTCTCAGCCACTCATTTTATTCAAGCATAAAAAGACACGGTGGCAAACTTGTAAATATGAGAACAACCTTCAATCTCAAATACGTATCTGTAGTTCAAACCCATTCATCGTTCATCATCCAAATTTCTTCTACAACTTTCAACAATCATCCAGATTTCTTCAATTAAACCATCATCAACATCATCCAGTGCTAATCAATCATCGATCTTCGTCAATAATCAACACGAGTCAACAATTAACAACAAAAATTCGTTTTTCGTTCTTTTAATTCAACCTTCAATTGTGCTTGAATACGATCAGATCTTCAACATCTATGATTAATTATACTCCCATCGTTATTAGATCAACATCATCGATAATCAACAAAAATCCACTTCATATCATTCATTCAACATCGATTATCAAATAAAACTTGAAAATTGAGGTTAGAAAAATATCAAATCGTCTTTTTTTTTTTTGAAAAATTTCATATAATTCTCTATCAATCTACTCTTTTCTAAGATTTAAATAGTCAAAATATCATATTTTTAACATTTTTAAAAAAAAAGTTAAATTGTATGCACTCCAACTGTTTGATGAAATGCATGAACTAAATTACCACGTTATATTCATATATGAATATGTTTTCTCAGTATATGATTATTAAATCAAAAAACAAATATGCAAGTCTGTATGTTATTCATATGTCAATAACATATAAAACTTATATATATTTGTGAAAATACATTGTAATATTCATATGTGAATATACTGTGTAATATTCATATGTGAATATACTGTGTAATATTAATAAGTGAATATATCATCTAATATTCACAAATGAATATACTATGTAATATTCACATGTGATATACCATGTAATACTATGTAATATTCAGATATGAAAATATTATCTAATATTCATAAGTGAATATACAATCTAATATTCACAAGTGAATATATTATGTAATATTCATAAGTAAATGCATCATCTAATATTTAAATATGAATATACTATGTTTATTATATGCTATATGCATATATGAATGATACTTCAATTATAAAAAAAATTTAATCATAGTTTTTATTCATAACTGAATAATGAATGTACTGTAGTGAAAACCTGATTCATTTTTATTCACTTATGAATAAAAATAATTTTTTTATTTTATCTTAAAACTATATCAATATGGATGTCTATTTGTAGAGAATAAAACATCATAAATTTTGGTATATTTAAAATCATTTTTCGATAAAAATAGCTTCTTAAAAATTAAAAAAAAAACGAAAAAACTATATTTATCTATATATTAAGGTAATGATTAGCATAGTTTAAGGAAACACGTTTTGTTGGAAAACATATGTCTATTCCTTTCCCATTTCTACTGGTACGACGGAGGCTTTTGCGGCAAAAATAAATGAGTGGCTGAGAATGATTCCCCCATTATCAACCTTTTTTTTCTCAATTGAACCCTACTCTATATATATAGGTGGGTTCAATTAAGAAAATAAAAAAGGTTCAGAATGGGGGAATCATTCTCAGCCACTCATTTTATTCAAGCATAAAAAGACACGGTGGCAAACTTGTAAATATGAGAATAACCTTCAATCTCAAATACGTATCTGTAGTTCAAACCCATTCATCGTTCATCATCCAAATTTCTTCTCCAACTTTCAACAATCATCCAGATTTCTTCAATTAAACCATCATCAACATCATCCAGTGCTAATCAATCATCGATCTTCGTCAATAATCAACACGATTCAACTGTTAACAACAAAAATTCGTTTTTCGTTCTTTTAATTCAACCTTCAATTGTGCTTGAATACGATCAGATCTTCAACATCTATGATTAATTATACTCCCAGCGTTATTAGATCAACATCATCGATAATCAACAAAAATCCACTTCATATCATTCATTCAACATCGATTATCAAATAAAACTTGAAAACTGAGGTTAGAAAAATATCAAATCGTTTTTTTTTTGTTGAAAAATTTCATATAATTCACTATCAATCTACTCTTTTGTAAGATTTAAATAGTCAAAATATTATGTTTTTAACATTTTTAAAAAAAGTTAAATTGTATGCACTCCATCTGTTTGATGAAATGCATGAACTAAATTATCACGTTATATTCATATATTAATGTGTTTTCTCAGTATATGATTATTAAAACAAAAAACAAATATGCAAGTCTGTATGTTATTCATATGTGAATAACATATAAAAATTATATATATTTGTGAAAATACATTGTAATATTCATATGTAAATATACTGTGTAATATTCATATGTGAATATACTGTGTAATATTCATATGTGAATATACTGTGTAATACTCATAAGTGAATAAATCATCTGATATTCACAAATAAATATACTATGTAATATTCACATTTGATATACCATGTAATACTATGTAATATTCAGATATGAAAATATTATCTAATATTCATAAGTGAATATACCATCTAATATTCACAAGTGAATATATTATGTAATATTTATAAGTGAATGCATCGCCTAATATTTAAATATGAATATACTATGTTTATTATATGCTATATTCATATATAAATGATACATAAATTGTAAAAAAAAAAAAAAAAAAAAAAAAAAAAAAAAAAAAAAAAACCATAGTTTTTATTCATAACTGAATAACGAATATACTGTAGTAAAAAACTGATTCATTTTTATTTACTTATGAATAACGATAGCTGAAAATATATTTTTTTTTTATTTTATCTTAAAACTTTATCAATATGGATGTCTATTAGTAGAGAATAAAACATCATGAATTTTGGTATATTTAAACTCATTTTTCGATAAAAATAGCTTCTTAAAAATTAAAAAAAAAAACGAAAAAACTATGTTTTTGTATATATATTAAGATAATGATTAGCATAGTTTAAGGAAACACGTTTTGTTGGAAAACATATGTCTATTCCTTTCCCATTTCTGCTGGTACGACGGAGGCTTTTGCGGCAAAAATAAATTAGTGGCTGAGAATGATTCCCCCATTCTCAACTTTTTTTTTCTCAATTGAACCCTCCTCTCTATATATAGGTAGGTTCAATTGAGAAAATAAAAAAGGTTCAGAATAGGAGAATCATTCTCAGCCACTCATTTTATTCAAGCATAAAAAGACACGGTGGCAAACTTGTAAATATGAGAACAACCTTCAATCTCAAATACATATCTGAAGTTCAAACTCATTCATCGTTCATCATCCAAATTTCTTCTCCAACTTTCAACAATCATCCAGATTTCTTCAATTAAACCATCATCGACATCATCCAGTGCTAATCAATCATCGATCTTCGTCAATAATCAACACGATTCAACAGTTAACAACAAAAATTCGTTTTTCGTTCTTTTAATTCAACCTTCAATTGTGCTTGAATACGATCAGATCTTCAACATCTATGATTAATTATACTCCCAGCGTTATTAGATCAACATCATCGATAATCAACAAAAATCCACTTCATATCATTCATTCAACATCGATTATCAAATAAAACTTGAAAACTGAGGTTAGAAAAATATCAAATCGTTTTTTTTTGTTGAAAAATTTCATATAATTCTCTATCAATCTACTCTTTTGTAAGATTTAAATAGTCAAAATATTATGTTTTTAACATTTTAAAAAAAAGTTAAATTGTATGCACTCCAACTGTTTGATAAAATGCATGAACTAAATTACCACGTTATATTCATATATGAATGTGTTTTCTCAGTATATGATTATTAAAAAAAAACAAATATGCAAGTTTGTATGTTATTCATATGTCAATAACATATAAAAATTATATATATTTGTGTAAATACATTGTAATATTCATATGTAAATATACTGTGTAATATTCATATGTGAATATACTGTGTAATATTAATAAGTGAATATATCATCTAATATTCACAAATGAATATACTATGTAATATTCACATTTGATATACCATTTAATACTATGTAATATTCAGATATGAAAATATTATCTAATATTCATAAGTGAATATACCATCTAATATTCACAAGTGAATATATTATGTAATATTAATAAGTGAATGCATCGTCTAATATTTAAATATGAATATACTATGTTTATTATATGCTATATTCATATATAAATGATACTTAAATTGTAAAAAAAAAAACATAGTTTTTATTCATAACTGAATAACGAATGTACTGTAGTAAAAATCTGATTCATTTTTATTTACTTATGAATAACGATAGCTGAAAATATTTTTTTTTTATTTTATCTTAAAACTTTATCAATATCGATGTCTATTAGTAGAGAATAAAATATCATGAATTTTGGTATATTTAAAATCATTTTTCGATAAAAATAGCTTCTTAAAAATTAAAAAAAACGAAAAAACTATGTTTTTGTATATATATTAAGATAATGATTAGCATAGTTTAAGGAAACACGTTTTGTTGGAAAACATATGTCTATTCCTTTCCCATTTCTGCTGGTACGACGGTGGCTTTTGCGGCAAAAATAAATGAGTGGCTGAGAATGATTCCCCCATTATCAACCTTTTTTTTTCTCAATTGAACCCTCCTCTCTATATATAGGTGGGTTTAATTGAGAAAATAAAAAAGGTTGAGAATGGGGGAATCATTCTCAGCCACTAATTTTATTCAAGCATAAAAAGACACGGTGACAAACTTGTAAATATGAGAACAACCTCTCAAATACGTATCTGTAGTTCAAACCCATTCATCGTTCATCATCCAAATTTCTTCTCCAACTTTCAACAATCATCCATATTTCTTCAATTAAACCATCATCAACATCATCCAGTGCTAATCAATCATCGATCTTCGTCAATAATCAACGCGATTCAACAGTTAACAACAAAAATTCGTTTTTCGTTCTTTTAATTCAACCTTCAATTTTGCTTGAATACGATCAGATCTTCAACATCTATGATTAATTATACTCCCAACATTATTAGATCAACATCATCGATAATCAACAAAAATCCACTTCATATCATTCATTCAACATCGATTATCAAATAAAACTTGAAAACTGAGGTTAGAAAAATATCAAATCGTTTTTTTTTGTTGAAAAATTTCATATAATTCACTATCAATCTACTCTTTTGTAAGATTTAAATAGTCAAAATATTATGTTTTTAACATTTTTAAAAAAAGTTAAATTGTATGCACTCCATCTGTTTGATGAAATG
The DNA here is from genome assembly GCF_051521515.1 of Lactuca serriola. Lineage (NCBI taxonomy): Eukaryota > Viridiplantae > Streptophyta > Magnoliopsida > Asterales > Asteraceae > Lactuca > Lactuca serriola. The sequence continues at coordinate 113,159,020 of NC_136409.1, read as the reverse complement.
CATGAACTAAATTATCACGTTATATTCATATATTAATGTGTTTTCTCAGTATATGATTATTAAAACAAAAAACAAATATGCAAGTCTGTATGTTATTCATATGTGAATAACATATAAAAATTATATATATTTGTGAAAATACATTGTAATATTCATATGTAAATATATTGTGTAATATTCATATGTGAATATACTGTGTAATACTCATAAGTGAATAAATCATCTGATATTCACAAATAAATATACTATGTAATATTCACATTTGATATACCATGTAATACTATGTAATATTCAGATATGAAAATATTATCTAATATTCATAAGTGAATATACCATCTAATATTCACAAGTGAATATATTATGTAATATTTATAAGTGAATGCATCGCCTAATATTTAAATATGAATATACTATGTTTATTATATGCTATATTCATATATAAATGATACTTAAATTGTAAAAATAAAAATTAAACATAGTTTTTATTCATAACCGAATAACGAAAGCTGAAAATATAAAAAAAAATTAAATTTTTTATTTTATCTTAAAACTATATCAATATGGATGTCTATTTGTAGAGAATAAAAAATCATGAATTTTGGTATATTTAAAATCATTTTTCGATAAAAATAGTTTCTTAAAAATTAAAAAAAAAAAACGAAAAAACTATGTTTTTGTATATATTAAGGTAATGATTAGCATAGTTTAAGGAAACACGTTTTGTTGGAAAAGACATGTCTATTCCTTTCCCATTTCTGCTGGTACGACGGAGGATTTTGCGACAAAAATAAATGAGTAGCTGAGAATGATTCCCCCATTCTCAACCTTTTTTTTCTCAATTGAACCCTCCTCTATATATATAGGTGGGTTCAATTGAGAAAATAAAAAGGTTGGGAATTGGGGAATCATTCTTAGCCGCTCATTTTATTCAAGAATAAATAGACACAGTGGCAAACTTGTAAACATAAGAACAACCTTCAATCTCAAATACGTATCTGTAGTTCAAACCCATTCATCGTTCATCATCCAAATTTCTTCTCCAACTTTCAACAATCATCCAAATTTCTTTAATTAAACCCTCATCAACATCATTCAGTGCTAATCAATCATCGATCTTCGTCAATAATCAACACGATTCAATAGTTAACAACAAAAATTCGTTTTTGGTTCTTTTAATTCAACCTTCAATTGTGCTTGAATACGATCAGATCTTCAACATCTATGATTAATTATACTCACAGCGTTATTAGATCAACATCATCGATAATCAACAAAAATCCACTTCATATCATTCATTCAACATCAATTATCAAATAAAACTTGAAAATTGAGGTTAGAAAAATATCAAATCGTTTTTTTTTTTTTTGAAAAATTTCATATAATTCTCTATCAATCTACTCTTTTGTAAGATTTAAATAGTCAAAATATCATGTTTTTAACATTTTGAAAAAAAGTTAAATTGTATGCACTCCAACTGTTTGATGAAATGCATGAACTAAATTATCACGTTATATTCATATATGAATATGTTTTCTCAGTATATGATAATTAAAACAAAAAACAAATATGCAAGTCTGTATGTTATTCATATGTGAATAGCATAAAAAAATTATATATATTTGTGAAAATACATTGTAATATTCATATGTGAATATACTGTGTAATATTCATATGTGAATATACTGTGTAATATTAATAAGTGAATATATCATCTAATATTCACAAATCAATATACTATGTAATATTCACATGTGATATACCATGTAATACTATGTAATATTTAGATATGAAAATGTTATCTAATATTCATAAGTGAATATACCATCTAATATATTCACAAGTGAATATATTATATGATATGCATAAGTGAATGTATCGTCTAATATTTAAATATGAATATACTGATGGGTTTTAGCCATAAGAACTTTCCTATGTGCGCATGCAAAACCCTAATGCTCGGATCTAGGCTTTCTAATTAAACATGCTTTGAATCCAAGACTTCTAATAACTATTTAGGCTAAATAACAACATTGAAACTGATCTAGAATCATACCTTTGAATTCCTTGTTGACCTTGTTGTCTTGGAGCTTCTAGAGTCACAAATGTCACTCCTCTAATGGCTTACAAACACCAATAGCAAGAAAGATGATTTAGGAGAGAGGAGAGGGGAGGAATTTCGACCAGAGGTTCCTTACTTTAGGTCAAGATGTCAAATTCCATCAGCCATAGGGTCTATTTATACTTGTAGACTCCTTAAGGGTTACAACCTAAACCCTAATTGGATAATCTTCTCTTAAGGCTATCCAAATCCTTCTTAGATAACTCATATGGACGATTTTAGCTATCCCTAAGCTCTTAGAATCCGTCCACTATATATCTATAAGGATTTATAGTCTAAAGCTTAACTATCAAACAATTGACAGTTTATACCCCTTTATTTAATTAACTTCTTTAAGTCACCAAATTAATTCTAATTAATTCTATGACTTATATTAATCAAATAACAATATATTATTCATTATATTATTCCCATAATATATTAATAATATTTACTCTCTCTTATTAAATCATCCTATCAAGTTGCTATGGTGAAGGCAACCCAAAAGGACCATGCACAACCGGATCAAATACTTGCCTAATATAGTTACAGCCTTAGACACTATTCCAACAGTCTCCCACTTGGATAAGTCTAGTAACTATACAAGTACAATTCGGTTTGCAATCGTAGCTCTCAAAGACGTTGTCAAACTCTGATCTAATCAATCTTGTCCTTTAGATAAGGGATCGTACAGTCCTCTGTTAGATATCATGCTGACAATCCTATGGAATGGTTAGTCAAGCATTTAGGTTTCTCGATCTCTGATTTATTTGACATAGAACTTAATCGAACACATCAATTCAGTTCTGACTGGGCCCGGCACAAAAGTCAAATCAAATCATCGAGCGGTCGAGATATCGCTTTTACCTTCTTAGATAAAAGTTACAGATAAACTTCGACTTATATGCATTTACTTATTCATTAATCAACTATACACAACAATGCGTTTTATAACACCGAGTTACTGATGTGTTTTCGCATTATCAATGTACAAACAATTAACAAATAACAAACCATATATCTAGGTTTTAAGACTATATGATATTATCGTCTTGCGATCACCCTTTTATATCTTATTCCATCAGGTGATTCCAACAAGCGCGGGTTTGTTCCAATGCTCAAAACTAGTTCATAAGCGCTCATGAACGTTGCAGCAACCCTTTGCTATGTCTAACACCATTTAGACAATCTACATACCAATTCACGACAATCTTCATTCATATCTACTTCCAACATATGAACGATTGTGGACAATTTGAACAATTCTATTATTCCTAATAATTTCAATTATTCTGGAAGTCAAAACATGCAAAGTGAAACAATAGTTAAACAATTAACATAAGACAGTAACATTACTCATAAATAAAACTCCTTTATTTAATCATCAAATGTTAATTACATTTATCTATTACAAGTTTCTAATACTATCTAATCTATGCTAATATCATCCTTCAGCCCAATACTCCTAGCATGCTGTAAGTGCTTAACCCTACTCAGTCCCTTCGTAAGCGGATATGCTGGGTTATCTTCTTATGATATCCTCTTCACTACGAGTTGTCCTTCTTCTACACGATGTCTAATGAAGTGATATTTTCTGTCGATATGTCTTGATCTAGCATGATCCCTCGGTTCCTTGGTTAAGGCAACCGCGCCTTCGTTATCACAGAAAATCTTCATTGGCTCTTTTATGGCAGGTACAACTCCAAGATCACCGATGAAGTTCTTTAGCCATATTGCCTCCTTCGACGCTTCGCTCGCTGCAATGTACTCTGATTCGCACGTTGAATCAGCTATGGTTTCCTGCTTGGAACTCTTCCATGTCACTGCTCCTCCATTTAGGGTAAAGACCCAGCCCGACTGTGAACGGTAATTGTCCCTGTCGGTCTGAAAACTGGCGTCACTATACCCTCGCACCTTCAAGTCATCACTCCCTCCGAGGACTAAGAACCATTCCTTCGTCCTCCGAAGGTACTTAAGGATATTCTTCACCGCAATCTAATGTGCTTTGCCAGGATTCCCTTGATATCTGCTAACCATGCTCAAAGCGAAAGCTACATCAGGGCGAGTACAAGTCATAGCGTACATGATTGAGCCAACTGCGGAAGCGTATGGTACTCGGCTCATTTATGCTATCTCAGCTTCGGTACTCGGACTTTGAGTCTTACTCAACTTGGCATTACTTTGTATTGGTAATTCTCCCTTCTTTGAGTTTTCCATACTAAAACGTTTCAGTACCTTCTCCAAGTAAGTGTTCTGACTAAGTCCAATTAGTCTCTTACTTCTTTCTCTCACTATCCTTATTCCCAAAATGTAAGAAGCCTCTCCGAGGTCCTTCATAGCGAAGCACTTCCCGAGCCAGGACTTAACTTCCTGTAGAGTCGGGATGTCGTTTCCTATGAGTAATATGTCATCGACATATAGAACGAGAAAGCTTACTATACTCCCACTGGCTTTGACATATACACAAGACTCGTCTTCGCTTCGTACAAATCCAAACTCTTTGACTTTCTCATCGAAGCAAAGATTCCATCTGCGAGATGCTTGCTTAAGTCCATAAATGGACTTCTCAAGCTTACACACTCTATTCGGATGCTTTGGATCCACAAACCCCTCGGGCTGAGCCATGTAAACAGCCTCAGCCAACTTCCCGTTAAGGAAAGCGGTCTTGACATCCATTTGCCAAATCTCATAATTATGAAATGCGGCAATAGCTAGCATCACTCTAATAGATTTAATCTTCGCAACTGGTGAGAAGGTCTCATCATAGTCAACTCCAGGAGTTTGAGTAAAGCCCTTCGCAACCAATCGCGCTTTATATGTGTGCACGTTTCCATCCACGTCGGTCTTCTTCTTGAAGATCCATTTGCACCCAACGGTCTTACGTCCGGGCACATAGTCAACCAAATTCCAAACTTGGTTATCATACATGGATTGGATCTTGCTATCCATTGCCTCTTTCCATTTCGCAGACTCCGGGCCTGCCATGGCTTCCTTATAGCTATTAGGTTCATCAAGATTTATTAGTGTACCATCACTAATATACGTGTCCCCTTCGGTAGTAATATGAAAACCATAAAACTGGGGTAGAACTCTAACTCTATCGGAAAGTCTAAGAGGTAAGGACTCGTCAATCGGTTCAACCAGAGCTTCCTCCTCGGGTTGAGTGCCAGCGGTAGAGGTTCCTTCATCTATCGACTCTTGAATCTCTTCAAGCTCGATTTGCCTCCCACTGTCTCCTTGGCTTATGATTTCTCGCTCTCGGAAAACTCCTCTCCTTGCAACGAAGACTACATTGTCCTTCGGTCTATAGAAGAGATATCCAAAGGATGTATGTGGGTAGCCGATGAAAATACATCGCTCACTTCGAGGTTCAAGCTTGTCGTGAGTATCTCGTCTTACGAAAGCCTCGCAACCCCAAACCTTGATATGTGCCAACGAGGGAGCTTTCCCTATCCACATCTCGTGAGGTGTTTTGGCAACCTTCTTGGTAGGGACTCGGTTAAGGATATGGGCGGCAGTCTCTAAGGCATACCCCGAAAAAGAGATAGGTAGTGAAGCACGACTCATCATAGAGCGAACCATATCCAATAAGGTTCGATTACGCCTTTCTGCCACACCATTCAACTACGGTGTCCTAGGAGGCGTCAATTGCGAAACTATTCCACACTCCTTGAGATAATCGTGGAATTCAAGACTTAGGTACTCTCCTCCTCAATCAGATCGAAGCATCTTGATTTTCCTGCCCAATTGATTCTCCACTTCATTCTTTAATTCTTTGAACTTTTCAAAGGTTTCTGACTTTTGCTTGATTAAGTAGATATACCCATATCTACTATAGTCATCTGTAAAAGTCACATAGAAGCGGTTCCCATCCTTCGTGGTTGATCTAAATGGTCCACATACATCGGTATGTATTAGGTCCAATAGATCTTCACCTCTTTCACATGTACTTGTGAAGGGTGATTTAGTCATCTTTCCAAGTAAACAAGATTCGCATGTGTCATCTTCCCTAAGGTCGAATGACTCCAACACTCCATCCTTTTGCAGTTGGGCTATGCGTTTCTTGTTGACATGTCCAAGACGACAATGCCATAAGGATGCTTTATCCATACTAGTGGAAGAATCAATATTCAAAACATCATTTCCTAAGTTATCAACAATCATAACAGTTTCATATATTCCATTACATGGTATAGCTTCAAAGTAAAAGACACCATTTAGATAAGCCAAAATAGAACCATTCTCATTATTAAAAGAAAATCTAAATCCTTGTCTATATAAACCATGAAATGAAATGATGTTTCTTGCCATTTATGGCGAATAGCAACAATTGTTCAAATCTAAAACCAAACTATTCCTAAGCACTAAAGAATACACTCCAATCTTGGTTACAGGCGACGATCTTCTGTTCCCCATGATTAGATTGATCCTTCCTTGCTCCACATCCCTACTTCTTCTTAGTCCCTGCACATTAGAACAAATGTGATAACCACAACCAGTATCAAGGACCCAAGAAATAGCATGATTAGAATCGTTAGATTTAATTGCGTATATACCTGCGAAAGAAGGCTTGATCTTTCCTTCTTTGATTGCTTGCAGGTACTCTGGGCAGCTTCTCTTCCAATGTCCTATCTTGTGGCAGTGGTGGCACTCTGCCTCCTTCGGGTTAGGACAGGGCTTAGCGGGATCAACTTTGGTCCCACTAGAAGAGGCACCATCTCGGGCTTTGACCTTGCGATACTTCTTCGATGAAGCCTTCCTCTTCTTTCCCTTTCCTTGACCAATAGCCAAGACAGGAGCAGCAGGTGGATTGGGAGTCGGTGCAGCAGACTTGTCTTTGAAGTTGCTCTCAGCAACCCTCAAGAGACCTTGGAGCTTGCTTAGGGTGACCTCCTCTTTGTTCATGTGGTAGGTCATCCTGAACTGGTTGTACATCGGAGGCAAAGAGTGAAGCACCATGTCGATCGCCAAGTCTTCCCCGAAGTCAACATTTAATTTGCGAAGACGGTCGACATACCTTTGCATCTTTTGCAAGTGCACGGTAAGAGATTCTCCATGACCCATCTTCGCGGAAATCATGTTAGTGAAAATCTCATACCGCTCTTGTCTCGCGTTTTGGTGGTACCTCTCCAATAAGTCTTGGTGCATCTCGTACGGGTACATGTCCTCGTAGGACTTTTGGAATTTGGAGTTCATGGTAGCAATCATGATGCAATGTACCTTCGTTGCATCTCGCTCATGAGTTTCAAAGGCGGTGATTTCGGCTGGAGTAGCGATTTCGGTGTTGATTTTCTCGAGCTTCTCATCAAGGACATACTCCTTGTCCTCATAGCGAGCAATGGTGCGAATGTATCTTATCCATTCGCTAAAGTTCGTTCCATCGAAAGTGACCTTTTGGCAAAGGCTCATCAACGTGAAAGAACTAGCAGCAGCGTTGTATGCGTTCGACATCTATAATTAGAAAAGGACAAAGATAGATTAGAATATGAATCCCTAATTATCACCCAATAAGAAAAATTAGGGCTAGGATCCAACAATGACATTTACATATTAGAAAAGGGATGCCGTAATCTAATTCTCCATCACAAAAACCTAAACTATTAGTCCTAAGTGTTTTTGAGAATTCCTAGGTTCGGATGAGATTCATTGAAACTATTCAATGGCATGTTTAAATCTCGATATGCCCCTCTTGTTTGTGACTGGGATACCGAGGATCACAAAGCGGGTGTGAATTACCATGCAAATTCACATGGTGCCTTCATTGTAACGATCACCTATTCGATGTGCCGGTAAACCACACACGCTCCATCGAACTATGATAAACAATGAATCACCCTTTGCCACCTTCGCTTAGAACCAATTAGTGTGCCGGTAAACCACACACGCTCCACTAACTTCTTAGCAAGGTGCAAAGTGTAATTTCATGGGATTGCATCAATTCACTTTTTCTAAAGTAACTAAGATTGGGAATTTTAAAATATGTGTAGTTACTTTATATTTCTTATTATACTTTTAATGAGAGGATGAGGTTGCCCTATCCTACCCGTTCGGCTAACGACCCTCCACCAATCAAGCAAGCGGTGGGTGTGAGTGTATACCCATTAAGCGTCATTTTATAGGCCGCAACCTTATACCCACCTTATAGATCGGCTTCGTGAATGAGGCCTACTAACGGTAAGACTAGCATTTAGTTATACATACATATATATATATATATATATATATATATATATTATACTAGTAATATCATATTAGTATAGGGTTGTATTTTAAACCTTTTAAAATCTAGGGTTTTGAAATTTAAGTTGTCTAAATTAAAAACTTTTAATCATAAATATAAATTTCAAAACTTGAGGGCAAGTTTTAAACATTTAAAACATGGAGGATCAAATAACAAATAATTCCAATTAACAATTAATATCCTAATTATCTATATTTGATTTATTCAAGATTTCTTTTAAGATAATTACCAAAATAATCAAAATAATTAATTAATTATCATATAAGGAAATTAAATATTTAATTAGTTGATAATTGCCTTTAACTAGATCAAGATAATTGTTATATTTATCAAAAAAACGGATTTATGTTGATCTATTATGATTAAGGTAAGTTTCCATAAGATAATTACAAAGAAAATCCCGAATTTGGTCATTCCTGACGCCTGGACTCGCCGAGTGCACAAAGGGACTCGCCGAGTCCACTTTGAGACTCGCCGAGTCCATGCCTCAGAAACCAAAAATCGAATTTTGCAGGTTTGTTTCAGTTAATCAAGCAACAATTTAAAGAAAACCAAGCTAGGCTCTGATACCACTGATGGGTTTTAGCCATAAGAACTTTCCTATGTGCGCATGCAAAACCCTAATGCTCGGATCTAGGCTTTCTAATTAAACATGCTTTGAATCCAAGACTTCTAATAACTATTTAGGCTAAATAACAACATTGAAACAGATCTAGAATCATACCTTTGAATTCTTTGTTGACCTTGTTGTCTTGGAGCTTCTAGAGTCACAAATGCGACTCCTCTAATGGCTTACAAACACCAATAGCAAGAAAGATGATTTAGGAGAGAGGAGAGGGGAGGAATTTCGACCAGAGGTTCCTTACTTTAGGTCAAGATGTCGAATTCCATCAGCCATAGGTTCTATTTATACTTGTAGACTCCTTAAGCGTTACAACCTAAACCCTAATTGGATAATCTTCTCTTAAGGCTATCCAAATCCTTCTTAGATAACTCATATGGACGATTTGAGCTATCCCTAAGCTCTTAGAATCCGTCCACTATATATCTATAAGGATTTATAGTCTAAAGCTTAACTATCAAACAATTGACAGTTTATACCCCTTTATTTAATTAACTTCTTTAAGTCACCAAATTAATTCTAATTAATTCTATGACTTATATTAATCAAATAACAATATATTATTCATTATATTATTCCCATAATATATTAATAATATTTACTCTCTCTTATTAAATCATCCTATCAAGTTGCTATGGTGAAGGCAACCCAAAAGGACCATGCACAACCGGATCAAATACTTGCCTAATATAGTTACAGCCTTAGACACTATTCCAACATATACTATGTTTATTATATGCTATATTCATATATGAATGATACTTAAATTATAAAAAAAAAATTAATCATAGTTTTTATTCATAACTGAATAACGAATGTACTGTAGTAAAAACCTGATTCAGTTTTATTCACTTATGAATAACGATATCTGAAAATATAAAAAAAATAAATTCTTTATTTTATCTTAAAACTATATCAATATGGATATCTATTTGTAGAGAATAAAAAATCATGAATTTTTGTATATTTAAAATCACTTTTAGATAAAAATAGCTTCTTAAAAATTAAAAAAAAACACGAAAAAACTATGTTTTTGTTTATATTAAGGTAATGATTAACATAGTTTAAAGAAACACGTTTTGTTGGAAAACACATGTCTATTTCTTTCTCATTTGTGCTGGTACGACGGAGGTTTTTGCGGCAAAAATAAATGAGTGGCTGAGAACGATTTCCCTATTTTCAACCTTTTTTTTTCTCAATTGAACCCTCCTCTCTCTCTCTCTCTCTCTCTCTCTCTATATATATATATATATATATATATATATATATATATATATATATATATATATATATATATAGTGGAACGACGGAGGTTTTTGCGGCAAAAATAAATGAGTGGCTGAGAATGATTCCCCCATTTTCAACCTTTTTTTCTCAATTGAACCATCATCTCTCTCTCTCTCTCTCTCTCTCTCTATATATATATATATATATATATATATATATATATATATATATATATATATATATATATATATATATATATATATATATATATATATATATATATATATATGAAAAGTGAATATACCCTTAAGGGTACCTAAGGTTGTGTACCCTGATTATTAAAACTACGTAGTTTTGATTATTGGGTTAATTTTCTAAATAAAACAATTCCTTAAAAAAATACGTAGGTTTCCTTATGTGATTATATCCCTGATTCGTTCCATATTCAAGAAATCGGATTCAACTAAAATTGACTGGAATCGCAATGCAGAGAGCTGAAAACAAATTACAACGAATTGAAAAAAAAACAACCAATTGACAAGGAATCGACTACGTGATCACGTTCCTGCTTCCCCTGTTTTTTTTTTTTTTATATTCAACGACATCAAAAGTATATGACTTTCCGTGATTCTAATCGTTTGTTTTTTATATCAACTAATTATGATGTTTCAAGGTTTGTATTTTTTGTTATGAATTGGAATCGTTTGCAATTCATACACATATATGAACAAATAGTCCTTAATTTCAATTTTTTGGTCCTGTGTGCGTGAGGTCAGCAATGCTGCGGGCTTTTTTTTTTTTTTTTTTTTTTTTTTTTTTTTTTTTTTGCTGAAGACATATACCTCATTGATAAACACAGTTTCATTGTTTATAACTTGTTTAGGCAATTCATTATTCTAAAGAGCTAACTTCATGGTGTCATCTAAAGTCTATATTTTGGGGTAACTTGGATGAACTTGATCCAACTTATTGCAAACAATGAAATATTGATAATAAAAAGCAACAAATGAATTGAATATGAAGTCATCGGTTGTAATGTATTTTAACGAATGATTTTTTATGTTCCGAGTCGTAATGTATTTTAATGAATGGTTTTTTTCTGCTCCGATTTCATTGAATACTTTTCTTTTACTTTTTCCGATCATCTACCTGGCGGCCATCCCTCTTCCTTCTACCTGTGACTATGTTTTTCTCTCTATCACACTATATTTATAACTTATGTACAACTACTCATAGGCCCAATACAAAGGTTAATTAATAGATTACCAGAACAATTCTAATGAGATAAGCATAAGTATTTCAGTGATCTTAAGTGCAATACACCATCTAGACATTTCTTTCGCCCACATAGTACACATATTATTGATTTTTATAAATATTTTTACTATTGTTTAGGAAATACTTTTAAAAATTTTCAAAAAAAGTAAAAGAAATTTGTTCAACCTGAGATAGAAAACAAAAAAAAAACAGAATTTTTTTCAATAAAAAACTAGAAAAGAAAAAAATTGCAAGAAATAACATAGTAAAGATAAATCACAAGCAGCCTGATTTAGATTGAAACATTTGGGAGCTATTATAACATGAAATCATGAATATTGTCATTTACCATTGATGTTAAATAGAGCTCTGTTGTTTAAAATTTACCTCTAGAGTTTGAAACGACTGTTTGAGGTATTCCACTTCTGAATCAAAATTGGAAACAAAGAGCATCACTAAGGCTTTCTGTTTAGGAGAGACACGACAACAGATAACAGAGGAACGATTAACTGCCATCTGCAAGAAATGGTCTCTTATGTCATCCCCTAAAGCAATTTCGTTTACTAAAAGCTACAAAATGTTGAATCATTACCCTTAAGTCGCATTTTTCTACTAGTAACTTTTCTGTCTAAGATTGAATATATAAACCGACTCAATTCAAGTTCATAAATATTCACCTTTGGTTGATTTTTTGATTCGGCGTCCCTGCTCAAACTCAGATGAAACTGCTTTATGTCATGCCTAAGCAAACTACAAGCAAATCTAACCCAAAAATTACAGTCAAGTATTTGGATACTCTAACTGGGTCAGGTTAATCCATCTCCGATTCGGGTCCACGGATGTGGAATTATGGATCTGAACTAGTGCTTTCCTATCACAAAGATTACCGAATTCATCCTTTAAACAAATTGTTATATGACCAGCAAATGAGACAGTGACCCACTTCTCCAATGTTTCAAAGCCACCTCATCTTCCAGGAATCTTTGAAACAGCTAAAAGATCACCAGAATTGACATCAACCAGATTGATAACGGTCAGCCACGGCTTAGACATCTTCTCAAAAGCCTTGAAAACTACATCCATTGATTCGAGCATTTCATCGAGCACCTTATGTGCACTGTGCACATCGTATCCTCTTCCCATGTAAGAAAGATGGAATTAGACATCCCTAATTATACATAATGATGATTTGGAGATACATTCTTAAACCAACCCATTATTTCAAACCAATTTAGAAATGATGTAAAGAGTACAGACCCAGTTCACTGAATCAAAAAACTAATCAACTCAACTGATCAGACTATAAATTGAAGATGAATAGAAGAAATAATACATAAAGAATGGGAATTTGAAGATGGCAAAGTGTTTTATTAACCGAGAATATACCAAATTCCCCAAGTTTGTTGTCGATTTGTTGCATTGTTGTGACGGAGTAGAGGCTGGGGGCTGTCTACCTCATCTCGCCGGGCCTGAACATGCCTTGCATCGCAGGTGAGATAGTCGGCGAACAAGTGAAGGGCTTCAACTTATGTGAATGTCAACGTTAGTGTTGGAAGAGACGAAGATGATGTGAAATCAGAAATGTATTTTTGTGTTGATGATTTCTGTCGATTATGGAAATTGTTTTTTTTTTTGTCAGAAAAATTAAACCAAGTGATAAAGCTACGTAGTACTGAGGAATGAGTACCTAATCTTATATACCCTTAAGGGTATATTCACTTTTCCATATATATATATATATATATATATATATATGGTTAGGATTTAATATGAACAATAACTATTGTGTGAATGTGTGACAATTTTTTGTCCATTAGATTAAAAAAAGTGAATGGTTATGATATGAGGGTGTATTTTATTAACATGGAACATCATTACTATATAATTACTCTTAATTAATTATAGAATATTTAGTCTATTAACCTATATTTAAAAAAGGAATATCCCTTAATTTATCTCCTAACTTGACTGGATGTATATTTATTACTTATTTATTTTATATTATAAAATATAACAAGGATAATTACATGATTTTGTAGATAAACACTGGTATATATCATCTTACGATGAACAATGATTATCTTTTCATTCTGATAGAATATTACTTTATTCAAGTAATTTTTTCATAATTAACATTCTTAAATAAAACACTTGCATATATTATCAAGAATAACAATTTGCTTCAAAAAGTAATCATTTTTATTGCAACACTAACACACTAAAAAAATAACTTGTAAAAAGTAACACAAATATCAATTTCTCAAAGCACAATTTATTTTTTGAGAATATAATCATTCTCACAGAATATATGTAGATGTATTTTAGAATTGTTAATTCTCAAAGAATTGTTAACAATGATAATGAGATAGAATTATAAAAAAGAAACCTATATCTGGAGTAATTCTAAAGGAATACTAGAAAATAAAAACCAAGGAAATAAGAATTACAAATAGAGCACTCTTGATGTACATAAGGTCTACATTTTTTAAGAATCATTTAGTATTTTTGAAAAAAAAACATTCTCAAAGAATACGACATAAAATTAATAAGAAAAAACTTAATCTACCCTTCCTCTTCCATCCATAGGTTCAGTCCTCATCTTTTTGAATAAAAAGTCATTCTTGAAGATACAAATATTCTTGAGGAATAATCTTTTCATTGATGTTGGTTCCACCTTTTTTTTGTAATTTGGATAATATAACTCAATCATTTTTCCATAATGACTTACATGTTTGATCCTCCTCTCTAGATTGTATTTGTCCTGTTTTGAATCAATCACACCAAACCTGTGTCAGTGTATGGCAACAACAAAAATAAATTTGCACTCCTCTATACGATTGTAGGGTTAAAGGTCAACAACAAACTAAATGAGCATGGACCTGGTCCACTTCAAAAGCAACCGCAAAAAATGTTAACACAGTCAAGAACTCAAGATTGCCCAAATTTATGAAAGAAAAAGTCTACCTTACTTATAAATGTTTATAATCATGATCGAAAAATCCTTCATTTACCAAATAAATCATTTAATTTGTCCAAAAAAACTAGAAGAAAGGTATATACATGATTATTCTAATATAATCAAACACATGTTGTCGTGCAACAACTTTTAAATTCTTATTTTTTAATTTCTTCAAATAGTCCAAACCCACAACCTTATCATATTTTTTTAATCAACAGTAACAAACAATCGTCACTTTGAAAAGGAAAATCAAGAATAAAGTAATATACATCCTAATTCTTAATTGAGGGTTGTCTTATGGGTAAAACAAAAAAGATCAAAGAAAAAAATGATGGTTGTCGTAAGCTTAAGAATATTAAGATTATAAGGAGAGACAGGAAAGAGAGCATACCAGTCGATCAACTCCTTCATGAATTTTTTGTGTTGCTTATTATTTTCCGGCAAGCGGCACCAATTCACCCAAAGAGAGACTGAACGATAGAGAGACTAGGGAAAAATGAAAGAATATCACATGAATAAGGGATGAAATCTTCAAAAAAACTAAAGGAACGTGATAGGAGTTATTTCCATAATTACAACATTTTAAATAGAGTAATCTAATTAATTAATTAATGGATATTATAACTATATTATACGATTTGTTTAATTTGTCTATGCATGATGAATGATCAAGAATTAGCCATATATTCACATAATATTTATAATTTATATATAAACTTAACTATATATATATATATATATATATATATATATATATATATATATATATATATATATATATATATATATATATATATATATGAGAGAGTGAATGTCGGCAATTTGTGTAGCTGGAAAGTGAAAAAGCGACGCCACTGTCACCCCCACTTTCAATATCTACCACAATCTCCAAACGCAATAATTCTCAATAATGCCTTTTTATATTTTTAGTCCTTGAACTTGCAAATTTGGAGGCATATTT
The DNA here is from genome assembly GCF_051521515.1 of Lactuca serriola. Classification (NCBI taxonomy): domain Eukaryota; kingdom Viridiplantae; phylum Streptophyta; class Magnoliopsida; order Asterales; family Asteraceae; genus Lactuca; species Lactuca serriola. Next base: position 113,143,655 of record NC_136409.1, on the reverse strand, counting down.
CAACATATATCTTGATAAGATAAAATACAAAAGATACACGTTCGTTATAAGATTCTTTAAGCCACGTCAAAAATATAGGTACACGCCTCTAACTTTTTATTATCACCAATTCAGAAAACCATGTCTTCGTCGTCCGGGGTAAACCTAGAAGAATGTCAAATTCCACTGGAGGAGATCATTCGGGCGACAAAACACTTCAGTTCAGAAACTCAGGTCGGAGACGGTGGATTTGGTATGGTCTACAAAGGACAATTATCTACAGTGGAAACACCGCTTTGTAGCCATCAAGCGCCTTCATCCTAATAGTTGCCAAGGAGACACCGAGTTCAATAATGAAGTCAAGATGGTTTCAAATTTCAACCATCCAAACATCATCCCATTCATCGGTTACTATAACGATGCAAATGAGAAAATTGTTGTTTACGAGTATGCTACTAACGGAAGCCTTGATCATCACCTCCAAGACCCAAATAAGAAGCGTTGCCTAACATGGGAAAAACGCCTGAAGATTTGTTTGGGGCAGCAAGAGGAATAGAGTACCTGCACTCTGGTGTTGGGGAGCACATGAGAGTAATTCATAGAGATGTGAAGGGTGCAAATATTTTGCTTTATGATAATATGGAAGTCAAAATATGTGATTTTGGTTTGTCAAGATTTTGTCCAAGAAATCAGCCCAATACCCATGTTCGTACAAGGGCTTATGGTACAAGGTTTTACATTGATCCGATTTATAACGAAAGAGGAATGCTCACTAAAGAGTCAGACATATACTCATTTGGAGTGGTAATGTTTGAAATGTCAAGTGGGATGATGGCTTATCAAGCAAGGCGATTTGAAGAAACTAAGGATCAACAATATATGATCGACATAGTCCGAAGCTATTACGACGACGACGAACTAAAACATGTTTGTGAACTTGACAAGTTAATAGATACCGATATCAAAGGGAATATTTGTGTGAGTTCTTTTCATAAATTTAATGAAATTGCACATGAGTGCATTCACTTGGACATAAAGAAACGCCCTACGATGGATAGGATCATCAAGGCGATCAAGGAATCACTTCGTATTCAAGTAAGTCTTTTATTCGATATTTTTAAGGAAATATATTTTCATAGCAAGAATGAAAACTATCATGCATGGGATATATAATATGATAAGTTATTCGATGTATAGAATTTTTTAACGACTTCTACTAAAATTTGGCCTCATAAATATTCCATAAACTGAGCTTTCAAATCGACAAGCAGGAGAGCTGGAAAAACTTTTATATGTTGGATAAACTGAGCATTCAAATCGACAAGCAGGAGAGTGGGAAGTTTTTTTATATGTTAGGGCCAAAGGATATAACCATTGCATGGCAAGAATGTGCTCGATATTGGCAATTGGGATATATACTGCAATCAAGGTCTCTCTTTTTCTCTTTATGGTCACATTGCATGTTGTTATAGTCCATTTGGCATTCATATATACGTTGTTGTTTGTGTAGGTTCCCGGAGGTGTGGATACTTAGAAACGTATGTTGGCTTGAGATCCATGGCAAAATAGAAGTTGTGAAGCTATCAGAAAAGAGTACATATGTCGCATATCTTATCTTTCAAACTACCGAGAATTGCAGGGGACTTGATGTGCCAGCAAATTCAAGCATAACTTTTGGTGGGAAAAAAATGGAGACTGAAAATGTTTATCTTCAAAGACCAAAGGCTAGTAAAACATGCCAAGAAAACTATGTGGTTCCTCATAGGAGAAAGGACAAGTGGATGGAGATTAAGTTGGGAGAATTCGAGTACAAGGAAGGAGATGACGGGGAAATTGACATGGCGTTTCTGGAGGTTACCAATGGAAACCGAAAGAGTGGCCTTATCGTGGAGGGCATCGAGATTTGGCTTAAATAACTTTGCAATTACCTTCTTTTAACCATTATCTTATAATATTTATTCAAATTATAAAATGACAAAACTGCAAAAATGGTCCCTATGGTATGCATTTTTCCTGAGGTTTGGTCCAAACCTCGACTTTTTTGGATTGATGGTCCTTTTGGCCTAGTTTCAATGTGTATTTGGTCCCTTGGTAAATTAAAATGACTGTAATGCCCTTCATGTGTTTATTTTTCATTTTTCTTTCATTTTTTTAATTCAATATATATTTATCTATTTTAATAAATAATAAATAAAAGGAGGGCTCTCTCTCTCTCTCTCTCTCTCTCTCTCTCTCCTGGCAGAAACCCAGATCAAAGAACTAGTTTTTGGTTCAAACACTTCTTGCATGATCGATTCATCTTACTATTCAGCGGCCTCCCTTGTAACCAGTCACAAATTCACCACCATCTACCATTTTCGATGAATTGAAACCACTCATCTCCCTCTATGCCTACCCCTAATCTTCATTTGAAACCGATTCAGGCTTGTAAAGCAAAAATATGAAGAACAACGATTTGAGATTGTAGGTGAGGTTTTAGAGAAAACGAAAATCGTACATACCCTGCTTCCGATTGTCGGATATCAAATCAAAGACCGTCATCGTCTTCCCCTTGATGTTGAAGTTGAGTGCAATCCGAAGAAAATCGAGACCCACAAAAGGGAGAAAATCGAAGCAAGCAGAATTGACCACATGTACACAATAACAATGGTAGGAGTTCGATCAGAACCTTGGTGGGTGGGATGAGAGGCATCGATTTCGGTGTCTGCAATCACCCTCTTCGTCATTTGCCTTAGATTTGACGGTGAAATTCATCACTGTAAATCTAGGTCACAAGATTATGAATCGGCATCTGAACGGTGAAGTTGGCTTCTACTTCTTTTGATTATCAGGTCTGGTAACATAAATTTCTCAAGAACAGGGGTGAAGTTGGCTTCTACTTCTTTTGATTATTAGGTCCGGTGTCTGCAATCACCCTCTTCGTTTGTATCTGTGTCACTACGTGCAAGAAGAAAAATCACAACCCTTGTACTGGCAGCCATAAGGAGTTGGGTTTTGTACTCCGATGACAGCAACCAAATCCTCACGAACACCATTGTTGGTGGTTCTTCTGTAATCAAAGAGTCAAAGATTAGGTGATGGTATGTAGTTTTTGTATGGAGAGAGAGAGAGACCTTTCATTTTTTTAATTATTAAAATGAATAAATAATTATTAAAACTTAAAAAAAATGAATTTAGAAATAAAAAAACAAATACCCAAGGGCATTAAAGTCATTTCAGTTTACCGAGGGACCAAATTCGCAATGAAACTACCTCAAAGGACCACGAAGCCAAAAAAGTTGGGGTTTGGACTAAAACCCCAAAAAAATGCATACCACAGGGACCATTTTTGCAATTTTGTCTTATAAAATTAATATACTACTTCGTTATCTAATTAATAAAATAGGGAAAAGTTCAACAGAGAACCATTATTATTCAAAGAATCAAGGAACCAATTCAAAGCGTCGGAATTTAAAGCGGTCAACGGCAAAATGAAGGGTTGAAAATTTTTATAATGGATAATGTACCGGATTATAACAAACTCACTACCTTTTTTTCATTTAAATTTTTTTTTAGCCCAAGTTTTTTATCGAAAAAAAAATCCGAATATATCGTTGTTCACGATTTTTCGTCCTCTTTCCATAGCGTTCCATGATTATATATAAAAAAGCGAACTTTTTTTTTTCGAAAAAAACCCACTTAATTTTCTTATTTTTTTCAATATTTAAGTTTTTTTTTATAAAAAAAAACTAATTATACCAAACGTATTAATCTTTTGTACTCTATTAATAAACATTAACACAGATTAAAAAAAAAATCTCGAACAGTGTAGATTCACACCGTGAATCTAAACTGTAAATATTTCAATTTTTAAGATTCACAATATGAAAAATCTCGAACAGTTCAGATTCACATTGTGAATCTAAGAAGGTTCAAAAAAAAAACCTCGATCAGTGTATTGTGAATCTAAATTGTAAATATTTCAAATTTTAACATTCACAATGTGAAAAAGCTCCGATCAGTTTAGATTCACACTGTGAATCTGATTTATTATTATACACAATGTGAATCTGAGTAGGTTCACAATGTGAATCTGAACAGGATTACAATATGAATCTGAACAAGTTCACAATGTGAATTTGAACTAATATCGTTTTTTTAATATGAATATGATTCTATGTTTAAAAAGTACAAAAAATATGAATTTTGATAAATTTATTAATTTTTTTCTATAAAAAATAGACCTTAACTTTTTTTATTAAAGAAAATGAAGTGGGGTTTTTTTCGAAAAAAAAAAGTTCGTTTTTTATATATTATCATGAATCTCTATGGAAAGAGGATGAAAAATCGTGAACAACGGCATATTCAGTTTTTTATTTTTTTGATAAAAAACATGGCCTAAAAAAAATTTTAAATGAAAAAAAATGGTGGGTTTTTTTGTAAAGGGTGGATTTTTTGGTATAAGCCTGTGTGTGTGTGTCCAATTTCAAAGTGTACATCTACTTTCTTGGCGTTGATCGTTATGATTTCCGATGCTCACGATTGCACTACAAGAAAAAGACCCTTTTACGACGCGCAAACCACGACACTCATTGATTTATGTTACGCAAATGAGAGTGACATTTAAAAAGTGTCATCTCTTCAAAAAATTTAAGGATTTAGGTCACGCATTTTTTGCGTGCCCTTAAACTAGTGTCTCATGTAAAAAAATTAAAAACACAGAGGGCGCTTTATCTAAAATGCGCGTCCTCTGTGAATGTCGTTTTATGTTTTTTTTTAAGAAAAGCGCGTCTCCTTAGAGGGAAAATGAAATCCCCAAATTTTTGAAACCTCCGCCTTCGAAATCGATCCTCACACTAAATGGTTCGGCGATTGCAACTCCTTTCTATTGTAGCGCCGATCGACAACGACGACTCCACCTTCTCGTCTCTCCTTCTTCACCAGGTTTCTTTTACGCAGGGAAATTTTGTAACTTATATTTTCTTTTACCATTTCTTTTACTTTTTCTGTAATTAACTCACATGACAACCCTCTTCTCTCTCCAACGACGGACATCACCGGAGCTTTGTTTGCGTCGGAAAATATATCTACTATTCCAAAAGTCTTTCAATCGTGGATCTTAATCTCAAGAATAAATGTAAACAATGGATGCACCCGTTCTAGAAGTTCGAACCGAAGGTGAACCTGCTGTTGCGGAGGAATTAGGGCAAAATGTTGATCAGATCATCGTGAAGGTTGATAAGGTACGCTTTTTGTTGCTAAATCTTCCGATTGTATAATTTTCCCAGTTTATATACACTCCATCTTCTTAGGTTACATAAAAATGACGTATGGTTGATAATTGATGACGGTCAGTTCCTCTTCCGATTGTCTCGGAGACCTTGTTTTAAAACAATTATAAATTAGAAACGGCTTTGTCTTTTGCTCCTTAGTACGTGTTCTTTTATGAAAAGACAAACCAATTTATAGCATTGATGCGATATCGACGGATTATCAAACGTCATCTGCTTCTCCATGAGTTCGTACGCTACTGGGAGACATGCATAGTGCAATTTGCCCAAAAATGCTGAACTAATGTTTGAATTTAAGACATTTCGAAACCCTAATTTTAGGTCTTGAATGTTTTCCCCCAATTCATGCTCCAGTTCTGGAATCCTAGCTATTGTGAGCATCATCATCCAAAGAGAATACTTTATTTTGTCCTTGATGGAAGCTTTTAAAGCTTTGATGGCTTCTATGCCAGACAATTAGGCTAAGTAACAGACAACTTGGTATCTTCATCAGGAGACATTAATGGTAGATGACATTTGATAGTCCCCGCTTTTTTTTTTGTGATTTCAGACATTAATGGTAGATGATATTTAAATATTTTTATATTTAAACCAACTTTTTTTCATCAAAACCTGGGGTTATAACCGTAATATAAGTAAATGACTCCCACCTGAACACAGATGATTAGTAACAAGACATCTCCTTCGTGTAAATTTTCTCCCTAATAATTTAACTGCCATTGAACAGTGCTTGACATGGCTCCTAAATGAACAGGGACATGAGGGCATTAGCAACTAAACCTCCATCAGGGTAAAAAAGGGCACATGAAAAATCTAATCTTTCTTTTATATTTGTTGAAATTGAAGTTCTTTGTAACGTACGCCCCATTTGTTCAGCTATACCCATGAATCTATGGTTAAAGATAGATAGCTGGACAACATCGGCAACTTTTTCAGACACTTTGACATTGACCGAAGTTGACTCTAGCTCAATCTTTATGTTTCCATATTTGGTGATTATGGATTTGCAGTTGGGTTCAACTATCACAGAGCTGTATCCATTCATGATAATTGCGGGACCCGGAATGACATGGCCAGATCCTAAACTTTCAAGCTTGAACAGAGGCGTATCATGCCATTTATTATATCAAGTAGGCTCGACTTAAACAGAAGCATTGTTTCAGCAAGTGCCTGAAAAAGTAGAGCTACAAGAATAAGTAGCTACATCTTCTTATCATAAGTTAATATAAATAAAAAACAACACACATAAACATACTTCCAATCTGCATTCTGTATACCGCATTGCTGCAACTTTATCTCCATCCACTGAACCAAAATTCCCAGCACAACTAAGTGGAGTATTACAATGGAGACTAGAAAGACCTTAAATAATTAATTAAGTTCACTTTGGTTTTTATTTTTGTATCAAAACAAAATAAAACCTAAAATTTTGTTTTCTAATACAAAAAAAAAAAAAAAAAAACTAAACTCTTTGTTTTTTCAAATGGCTTGGTTTTTGTTTTTTCTGGTATATTTAATTTATAATGTAAAGGGACTTTGCAGGAAGTGGACTTGTTGCTGAATGATGGAAGCAAGCAGATAAATGATAAATGTTACAAGTCGAAGGAGGAGTAGGCGTTGTTTGTTGATGACTATGGCTTTAGCCCAAACACCACCATCCACTGGTAAGTTGCACCTTTTTTTTTGCAGAAAGGAAAAAAAATTCCAGTGGTGAACAACAATTAGCAAAGGAAAATAAAGCAGGAGGAAATGGTTCCAAGAGGCGTCTCTCTGAAGATGGAAATAAAGAGAGACTTTTTTTTGCAGAAAGAAACTTGATGGAGGGTGAAATGCATTGCATGGACAGGTAATTTTTTTTCCCATCAAGTATGGATTTTCTCTATTGACATACTGAAATTAGTATATCATTCAAATAGCTCATGGGTTGTTTGGTTTTTCAAGTTAATAAGTTTCAGTTGAGCCCAACATTTGGAAGGTTCACACAGGGGACCAGTAACTTCTGATAGTCATAGGAGTGAAAGAGAAAGAAAAGTAACAAGTCTATTGGTATCTTTATTTTTTTAGTAGAGAGTATCATTATGTTTACGGTATGCTTCTTCTCTATTTATCCATTTTTCTTGAATGAATAACTTTTCTTTCCTGTTAAACTTATTCTAGTATTTTCATTCTTATCGTATCAGTTACTTGATAAGCTTTTCTTTCTAACATTTAATTGATTTTTTTGTTGCAGTAGCAGTGGACAAACTTAGAAGAAGAAATAGTTAGCCTAATACAACAACAAACATCAATCAAATCATCTCAATATGGGAAGTAGTCCCTTTGTTGCTCAAGGAGATGCAATGATAATAGATGTTGCATGCATCTTGTTCAGAGTTTAATAAAGAGTTAAACGTAGAAATTTCATCTGTTAAATTACTATGTTTTAGTTCTTTAAACTCAAATACCATCTAATCATCAACTTGCAAAAATTGAATTGAGGTAAAGGAAGGATGACAAGAATTCTGCTCCTGTTGAAGATGCAACCTCCACAAAAAGAAAACCATGTAGTAAGTTATTCCATTAGCACTTAAGCTTTGTTCTTCTTGCATTAAGTAAAAAAAATGGTCATGAATTTATAGTTTAGTCATTTCTTAGCCTTTAATTTTTTTTGTTATCGTTAATTGTTTATTGTTGGGAAGTGTTTGTGATTAATTTTCAGTTCAGTATGTGATTGTTGATACAGGTTTGGGAATTTTTTTTTTTTTGAAATCTGATTATGATCATGTTTTTGATTTCAAGGTAAAGAATTTGATGTGGATTCACTCAACAAAATGTTAAGAGATTTTTATTTGGCCAAAGAGCTAGCTATTAAAGGTTCTTTCTCATACCAATATAATATTTGTTTCTTTTTTCACTCTCTTATCTATTTTATAATTCTTATTTGTTGGGTGGTGCTGATGTAGATATTTTCCAGTCATCAGCCTAAATAGAAAGTTGTCATCTGCTGCCAGGTTATAATTTTTACCTGAAACTCTATTCTGTTAGCTTTGTGTTTGGGTAGATTTTTCACTGTTAAAATGTTGTAATCGGAAGAAACGTAAGTACTTAATAGGATGCTGTAATAAACTAATAACTGATAGTACATTTTCACTAACTAGATTTGCTTCTAATATTATGCCATGGTTCCATATGCCATTTACACATCATCTGGACCAATGGAAGCAGGTTTATAGCTGGCTTCTATGGTTCAACACACGAAACATTGTTTAATTTTGTTTTATGAGATAATGTTAAGGTGTGGTGTTCATGATAGATATTATTTGCAGATATTGACAAGTGGTATGATTAGTGGCAAGAGGGATTAGGCAAGACAACACTTTCTTTGAATGTAATCAAGGAAGCTCAAAAGCTTGGAGGTGCGTTCCAATGTTCTTTAATACCACATATAAACAATGCTGGTGTTTCACATTTTATGATGATTAGAAGTTCTTTTTGGTAGGTGGAGAATGCGCTGGACCCACTGCTGCTTGAAACAGTTGGTGTAAATACCAAAAGTCTTCTCATCTCACAGCCAAATTCTACTGAAAATTTGCTGAGTATTGTTGGCACTCTCACACAGAATGGAGCAGTTGATGTGATTGACATCGACAGTGTAAGGAAAAATCTTCGCAAAAGACATGAATGCCCTCCTCTTTTCTTCATCAAGCTCACCCCTACAAATCTTTTGTCCAATTGTTTTCTTGGTTTTCTAATTCATTGACTTTATTTTTATAGGTTGCTGCACTCATCCCACAATGTGAAATTACAGGTCTAATAAGTGATAATATCATTGAGACACAATCACGAATAATTACATGAGCACTTCCCAAGATTCATTATTCTTTATGTCTTTCAGATACTCTTATTATATTTATAAATCAGGTTAGTATATTATATATAGTTATAAAATTAGTTTAAATATCTCTTTTTGGACCTGCCATTCCACATGCATATAGATTTTGTTGGTAGGTTCTAGTAACAAAATACAACTACATTTACATATCCAGAAGCTCATCATCAACAATTAAGTATCTCTTTTTGTTCTATATATTTATGTTACTTTCTAGTTCTTATCATGCTGAGTTTAGTGAGGTCAAAAAGCACAGTGGTTGTTCTTCCTGGAGATATTCATACACTAAAACATTAGAACATTCGTATCAGGGAGGTCAAAGAGCACAGTGGTTGTTCTTCCTGGAGAAATTAATATATCAGAACATTAGAATATTCATCAAACATTAGAATATTGGTTAATTTTCACTTATCCTAACCAAACTTTGTTTCGTACTTATTATACTCTAGTTTTGATTTTATGTGGCATGTTATCTAACAATCCAAGAGCTACCCCAGTTTGTTGATGTTTGAATTATATGTTTCTAGATTGCAGGGTCCGCATCTTCTTGCTCCAACAGGGAGTAACCTTGAACGCCATGGGAAAGAGGGTACTGTGTTTGCAGGATGAAATTATGACCATTCATGGAAGAAGTAGATTCCCTGGTCTAAGTATTTGGCAGAAATTTTGAGAAGATAGCATGGGATGCTACAGGGGAGCGTTTGGCTGTGTCATATAAAGATGGAAACGAGGTGTACAAGGGTCTCATCACCATATATGATGTTAAAAGGGATACAATCATAACCCCCTCATTAATGTATGTCACTCATTTTCATTCTTTGCATAATACCTAACTAATAAAAGACTTATCATATCCTGTCAATATAACATATACCTCATCCTCATCATTGAAAGTAGAGCTTTTTTTTAATTGATTGATGCAGTGGGTTCATCATAGGGCCTGGAGAGGACCCGAAGCCTTTCATTCCATGACAAGTACAAACAGGGGCTGTTATCGGTTGTAAGTATTGTATTTCTAGCATCCATTTTATCAATTTAGCCACCCAAACTCAACTGCTATTAAAATAAATCATAAATAACTAATTAATAATGTTTGTAATTATGCAATGCAATGTAGGTATGGAGCACTGGAAGTTGTGTCACCTACCCCCTCCTAATTCGTTCCCATCTCCTTGCTTAGCTTAAGCCCAGCCCACCTATTTTCAATTTTCTTCACTTGTACACTTTCTCTCCGGTTTTAATCACGGGCATTTGATTTGTAGAATATTATCAGAAGGAATGGAATCTGTGTCAAAGGATTTGATTATATATATGATGGGCTATTTTGGTATTTTAACAAATAATGGAATTGAATTGAATGGTTCAGGTATGCAATCATTAATTGTGGATTAATTTCTAAAAGTTTGAGAAATATTTTTTTCCTATATCAACAATGTGCTTATTTTCTTCTATTTTTTCCTATTTTTTTTTTCCTATATCAGCAATGTGAATGGAATTGAATTGAATGGTTCAGGTATGCAATCATTATTGAGGGAATGCTTAAGGTTTTATATCTCTATACATACATGTTTATATATCTGGTTAGTCATATTCTTCTTGAAATATCTGTTACAACAATGGGATTCATCCAAGTTGATAAGACTACAGATTATCTTTTGGATCCCCTTCAAAGGTGTCTCAAGGTAACATAACATATCTATTTATTGTTGGAGTCTTTATATATTAAGTACATGCAATCAGAATATTGACACCTTTATACGTAGTGTGTATTTAAATAGTGATTTGTATGATCTTGTAGGACCTACATGCATTCACTGCAGCTATTGTTGTGAGTATTGTCTTCTCTTTCATTCCTGCTTCGTTAGTTGTTGCTATTATGAAGGTAGGCCACTCTCCGGTTGTATTTTTCACATAATTGACAAGGAGCTGTTGTATCTATTCAGACTAGCTAGGCTTACAACAATGGTTGCAAGAGATGAGTTCAGAAGAAGAAGAAACAAGGCTGCAACTATAGTTCAGGTACTATGGATGAATTATGTTTGTAAAGTATTTAAGAAAATGATTATAAACAAGGGTGAATTTGTACAGATTAGTTAGCTACTTGCAGGTTGATCTTGAATAAGCAAAGGGGCAATGGATTGTATTTTTTGTATCTAATTCGTTTGTAAATTTTTGTTACAACTTTTATTGATTTGTTTTATCTTTCCATGGAATAATTATTTGTATGACATTAAATTTATGCAATGGATTCTATTTTTTGTATATGATATTTTATTTTCTATTATGAAACATTAAATACAAATTTAATTTGAAAATAAGTAAATCTATAAATAATATTTTTTTTAAACATTTAAAATTATGATACGCAAAAATGTGTGTCATCTTCATTTATGACATGGCCTTTCTTGACAGGGGCTTTCTTGATACGCATTGCGTGTCATTAACACGCGTGTCGTAAGGTTACGACATGCGAATGCGTGTCGTCTTCCTTTATGACAGGGCCTTCCTTGATACGCATTGCGTGTCGTAAACGCGCGTCGTAATTGCGCATCGTAAATGAGCGTCGTAAATGCGCGTCGTCTATAGACGACGCGCAAAAGCACGTCGTCTCTCTTTATGACAGGGTCTTCCTTGACACGCATTTGCGCGTTGTCTGAGCCTTTTACGACGCGCAATGAGCGTCGTAAAATGCTGTTTTTCTTGTAGTGTTGGTTTCTTGGTTCCTTGGTTAATTATGGTTCTCTATTGAACCTCAAAATATATAACTTAGTAATAAAATTATTTAGTATATAATTTGTAATTTTATTTAGACAAAATTTCAAAAATGGTCCATGTGCTATACATTTTTTGGGGTTTTAGTCTGAAGACCAACTTTTTTTGCTTTGGTCATTTTGACCATGTTTGTTTGTGATTTTGGTGGTTCGATAAACTGAAAAGACTAAAATGCACTTTCTAATATACTTTTTTTTTATGTATTTTCATTTTATATTAAAGAAAAAAAAATAGTTAATTAATTAAGGGCCACATCTCTCTCTGTCACTCAAAAAAACACACACACACACTCAATTATTTGTCTGTAAAAAAACACACATACATTTCACACAATGGCGGCATTCATCAAAACACAAGACACACATACCATCAATGTTCAAGACCTAAAACAAATATGGAGAAGGGGACTTGTTCTTAGTCTCGGATTTGAAACAAAACCTTAATCCAGAAGTCAATGGGCATATCTGAAATGAAAACCTATGCAAAAAATCATAATTCGAAGCACATCGCCTGAAACGACGATGAACACTACCAGGAATGAGACTAACTCCATAGTCACTGCTTTCCTTAAAATCTGAGTTTGTGGTTATTATTTGTATTCAATCGATGGAGGATTCTATTAAATGGCTTCATACAGGTGAAGAAGATGGATCCGATTTTTGAGTCATGGTTTTTAACATAAGTTTCAATTTTGAATGTGATTGAGTTTTACTGCTTCAATCAGAGGTTGTGCAGGGATAATCTCTGTTAGAGATATTTTCTTCTTTTTAGATGAATCTAGAAGAAGTTCTTAAGGGTTGGATCCAACATCTAGAAACATATGAATGTCATCGCATCGTCCATGGAAGATTGTTGTATCTGTTGGATTAGCTGTCTAAGCCCATAACTATAATTGGTATGTACTTGACCCGATAGTAGCATGGTCCATTCCAGATTGCCTTCATCAGGACAATTTGATAGGATGGATGTTTGAGTAAGAGGTTATTTGTGATATATTAATATATTATAAGTATAGTATATTAATTGAGAAATCATATTATTTAATTAGTATTGATCAAATATTAATTTGGATTTAATTTAGTGATCAAAAGAGAGTAATTAAATTAACGATGACTGATTAAGTCAATCTGTAATATTTATAGTTTGGACTAATGATCCATATTGATTAGGATGGACTAATTTTATGTGGAAGTCCATGAAGAGTTAGTCCATAAGGCCTATCATATGGATTATTGGACTACTTAAGGGCTTAAGTAAATGGGCTAAGGTTTACAAGTTAAACCTTAGGAAGTCCACACTATAAAAGAAACCTACTCTAGCCAAAATCGAACACAAGAGTGACATTCTTAAGATATGGACGATTTTTGTGCTTCATAATCTCTCTCAATATTCTCCACACTACTAGAAAAACAGCCTTTTACGACGCTCATTGCGCGTCGTAAAAGGCTCAAACGACGTGCAAATGCGCGTCAAGGAAGGACCTGTCATGAAGAGATACGACGCGCTTTTGCGCATCGTCTATAGACGACGCGCGTTTACCACACACAATGCGTATCAAGGAAGGCCTTGTCATAAAAGAAGACGACACGCTAACCTTACGACGCGAGTGTTAATGACATGCAATGCGTATCAAGAAAGCGCCTGTCAAGAAAAGCCATGTCATAAATGAAGATGACAAACATCTTTGCGTATCATAATTTAAATGTTTAAAAAAAATATTCTTTATACGTTTACTTATTCTCAAATTAAATTTGTATTTAATGTTTCATAGTAGAAAATAAAATATCCTATACAAAAAATAGAATCCATTGCATAAATTTAATGTCATACAATTCTATTTCTTACAATATATAAATTTGCATCTAATCTACTATGTACATCAAATTCCAACTAAGTAACTTCACTTGCAGGAGGCATCAACTCCATGCTTCAAATCACCAATAGAATAATAAAAAACTGCACCTAGAGTAGACTACCTTCTTTTGGCTCCATTAATTCCAAAAGAGATTGACTCCTTCTATAACACCAGATTGTAATTCTTCCTTATCATTGGTATTGGAAATATCATAGAACTTGGTGTATTCCAAGATAATCTGATATCCTTAGTGCTAGGAGATGTTGGTAGGCATTAACCAATCGACCAATGAGAACTGATGGTGTAAGCAACTAATGAACATATTAAAAGCATTAATGTAATAAATAATAATTATTAAATTTAATATGTTTAGGTGTTAAAAAAGACCTTGTTTTGATGTATGCTTAGTGGGGTTCTACTTATAGTATGGAATGTTGCATTCAGAAAGTGGTGCAAGGGATGAGTTTCTAGTTCAAAGTGACAAATCTTCCAAAAGCACTTCTCTTTCCATAACAACTCTTGGTTCACAACAGATCAACTGTTAATGCAGAGGTACTTTAATGGTTACCATTGGGACAAGATTGGTGAAAAGACACTAATGAAGATCCATTCATTGAAATGAAATTTATTATAACTAACCTGACTATATGCAGCTTTAATATATTTCTCGACATAAAAACTAAACCAAATTCCAATAGGATTATGTTTCACTTTCTTCTTCATTTTTTTATAAGTTTTGGGTTCTGTTTGATATGATGGAATGGAATGAGCATAGTAATGGGATTGGACCCATCGATCACTAAGACGAGGAAAAGGTTTTCATATGGTGAAGATACAAAGATTTTTGGGTTTTTAAGTTAGAGTTGAGATGACACAAAAAAAAGCTGTAGAATTGTGATTAATCTTAATACTCAAAAAATGAAAGAACTTACTTGTATCTTCTGCCAGAGGGGATAAAGAGAAGCAAGATCCTTTCCCAAAATTGGTTTGTGGGAAGACAATCAATAGCCATGTAAGCAAAATAGCCCCAAAGAACTGAAGTTGGTATTAACTTTATAAGTGGCATTGCACATATAGATCCTGCTAAAAGAAGCTAATGCAGTAGATTGCTGACTCTTTGTTCATTAACTCTCACAGATAAGTGTGCATCAATGTGCTCCTCAGGATCAAACTTCCCCTTTCTATTTTCTTCTCCATCTTCTACTTTCATCACTGCTTCATGTAAGTCCTTTAGTTCTTTAACTATCGTAGTTGTCTGTAATGTAAGACAACAAGTTAGAAAAGTATACTTTGAAAATTGTGAAAATGTGTTGCTATTTCTCGTGTTTAACACTTAATATACTGAAGCTTTACAATTGGAGATCTATCAATTTCTATGAAAACAGTTTGCATCTTGTTGTAGATCTCTGAATTGCTAGCTTTCTTCTTTATGCTTTCCTTAGCACTTGCTACCAACTTCTTTCTAATAAACTGGTAGAACAAAACATGGTATAATGAAGCATGATATGTTGAAAACCCTCTCTTGAATACAGATTTGGGGGAACTTGAGGTAACATGAGCTTGTCTAGTGGCTACTTTTATTAATCCATCAAGTGATACTGCTCGGATATAATCCTAAGATTGTTTTCAGGAGTCACATAATGTTCCTCACATAAAGGATTTGAAGTGTATATGATTCCATTCCAATTATCAAGGGAATAAAGACATAGTGAATCAGAATTCCGTGGTTTAGTTTCGATTACAGTTATCATCTTTCAAGACTTTCTTGGATCTTGTTGGGAATCATTTAACATGGAAGGATTTCACACAAGCATTTGATCCAAGCTTGTTATCATCTTACCTTATTTTCTATTTCACAGAAGCCTATATAGCTTCTACTCAGCTAGATTCTTAATGTATGACAAAGAATATGTAGGAAATTATATGGCATCTAAGACATTTATGAAGGACTCGATGTAATGGGCCTCCCTAATCGTGTACACCAATGGATGATATAAAACATCATGATGTAACCATGTAACTTCATCTAAATTTTAATTTGATATTGCACTTTAGTGGCTAGTTTCTTACCTTTTTAGCAATTGTAATGTAAACAAATTTTAGGTGAAGAGTTGCATGATGATTGCGGGAGATGTATATAGGGCAGCTGCAATTAACCATATAACTTCATCTAAATTTTTCTTGCTGTGTTGACAATATCAGTAGCCAGATCATTATAACACCCAGTAATATTCACTGCAGCACCTTTTATCAGTTTACCTCTTCTATCCTCTGTTAAATATGTCATAGCTCTTTCACCCTCCACAAAAACCTGTCCACTCTCTGATTAAAAAGTATTGTAATAAGAAGAAATGAAAATAGGATGCTGAGAAAAAGAAAACAATAGATACCTTCAAGGGGCGTAATGTAACAACCCAAAATTCCATATCACTTCTTGTAACTCAAATTGTAATCCAATTCGATCAACCAAACGCCGTTTCCAAATCCGTTTCCGATTTCTCCGTTTAATTAAGTCATTAACTTGTATTGATCTAAAATGACTTAATGGGTGTCTTAATGCCATTTGGAAATCATTCTAACACCCCATAATAGTTATCGGAATAATTCTAGAATCGACCATATCGGGTTACGGCAATTTGGTCGGGTGCGACCAAAAGCCCCGCCTAACGCCGGTATCGGGTAGAATTCCGCCGTGTCCAATTCCCGAACACTATATAAAGGTCTCAAAGCTTCCATTTGAAGCTTTTGGCCATCTTTCCTTATTCACTTTCCAACCTCTCTCCTCATCCATAATCAAGGTCTAAAAACAAAGATTTAAGGCTCCAAATCAAAGAGGTAACATCCCTAACTTGTTATCTAACCTCTTTAGCCTTCGAATGGATGTTTAAACAAGGATTTAGGACCTGGAACACGTGTTTACGGCCAAGGCACATGCTTGGGCCGTAAACACATAAAAATGGGGTTTTAGAGCCATTTAACCCTTCCAAATCAATGTTGGGACTTAGATACGACTTTGAGGCTTTCAAATCGGGACTTGAAACACTTAAATCATGAATTTTGAGGGGTAAATAGGAGTTTACGGCCAAGGCTTGTTCTTGGGCCGTAAACCCCTCAAACATGGGGAGTAAACACCTTTTAACATGTCAAAATGCCTTGAAACTCAACCAATAGCCTTGTAGTAAATCCTAGAACCATCTAAAAATAGTTTGGGGGCCTTAAACATAACAAAATGCATCATACAAGAGTTTATGGCCATGGCACATACTCTTGGGCCGTAAACTCCTAAAAGTGTGTCAAATGATGCCCTTAAATCACCCCAAGGCTTGGAAAAATTACTAGAATCACATGTGATTACTTTAAGTGCCTCAAATCAATTATTCTTGACCATAGGAGAGTTTACGGCCGTAAACTCCAAGTTTACAGCCGTGAACTCCCTTTTAAATGGTATTAATTCATTTAATCTATTCCAAGGCATTTTAGAAAGTCATTCCAGCAATCCCCAAGTCCAAACAAGCCATTAAACCCTCAAAATCACACCCACATGAGTTCACGGCCGTGAACTCATGTATGTGTGTGTTATATGGCCGTAAACTCACTTAAATGTTTACTCTTGGGGAGTAAACTCAAATCCCAAGTCCCTAGTACCATATCACGTCCGTAGATGTCACCCGGGTCACTCCAAACGCTCGTTTTGAGGTGTTTAATCTCGTTGGAGTGTAATGTTCCATATAATTAGTGATTGTAAATCTAATTGGATATATATGGACATTATTTCATTTTACATAGGGACATCGCGAGTAATCAAGCCCCGAACCAACGTTTAGTGTCCGAAACCGTCGCATTTCCGAGTATGGTGAGTTCATACCCCTACCCTTTTTCACTGTTTTTAGGGGGGAACACAAGCAAAGTACAAGGGTTTCTTGTACTCAAAAACTTATTTTCGTGTGTGTGTTTCACATTTTACATGCTTTTAACATCGATTGATACAACTGATAACCGTTTGAACATGCAGAAAACGCAACATATTATTTGTGAAATGGGTTTTATAAACTGTTATGTTTTATATACTTCACAAATGGTTTTCCACATTTTATCAGTTAAAAGCATGACATTAGAACATATGAACATGAAACTTGTACACTGTTTGTCCTAGGTAACACTCCACAGAGATACACGAGTGGAGGACTATCATATTATTACTAGTAAATTTGTTATTCCTGTATGATTGGAGACACGTCCTCGGCGAACACTCCACAGAAATACGCGAGTGGAGGACTACACCCGTAACCAGAATCTCTAGGATTTAGAGTGCGTGACTTGAGTGTACAGATCTATACGGGGCTGACTACCCCACACCTGGCTGCAAGCTACAACCGAACCGAAATGGTTCAAGGGTGACGAAAGTCATAAGGTGATGTGGACTACTTATTGCCATATCTAGTCTATCGTATGGTTATGGAACTCGTAATTAGGATAACAGAGATTTACTTATAGTAATAATGAACAACTTTATACACTTCACAAGATAACCAGGTTTCAGTATACATCTTTTACATTGATAACCAACATTCAGGAACGTATGGACTTTCCTAGGGAAACATTGAACATAACCACGTTAACAGTAATACATCTTTTACATTTTTTTCATACGGTAACATACAATTAGGAAGGTATGGGACTTTCCTGGGGAAACATTTACATAACTAGAAAAGTGTAACAAACTGGATAACCTTACATCTTTTACAATTGGTAGTATGCAATAAGGAAAGTATGGGACTTTCCTGGGAATCCATTGGTACATAACCAGAAAAGTATAACAAAAAAGATAACCTAAGTGTACATTTTTCACAAGGGTAAACGTGTTTTCAGTGTACAACTTTACTTTACACAATGTGAAACAACAACCAACCTTTTTAAGAAAATGTGGGATTTTCTTGGCATGTGTTACATTTCCAGAAACAGAAAGGAAACATGAACATTTCACAAACAAAAACCGCTTATGAACTCACCAACATTATGCTGATTTTCAAAACGCTTGTGTTCTCAGGTCATTGATAGAACAGGTACTCGAAGATCATTTTTGTTCAGGATGGAGTGCTCCGAAGATCCGCTCGTTTTGTTATTTTATACTATGTATCACAACTGTATAACTTTACTTTTGAAACAATGTAAAAATTTTCTATATGTAATGTAATGTTTGTTTCACTTTACTTATTATGTACATTGGATTTGATACTCAACGTGGAGTCAACCCCGGAAATGTTTCCGCCTTCGGTTTTCAGGGTGTGACAGATTGGTATCAGAGCCCTTGTTTTATAGTGAATAAAGTATACCAAACCTTACATGGTATAAAAAACTATAAACACTAAAGGGCCTAAGTGCTCTGAATTAAAAGTATCTTCAAACTATAATTATTTTCAAAAATATATAAGTATACCGAGCCGTCGAGATCCGTAAATACAAGTAGAACAAAACATAAGTAAATGGGTGTTGTATACTGTGGTTAAACCTGGGCAGTTATGTAGTCGTGTCTAGGATCAATATAGTCTGGCTAACTATATTCATTCGAGACACGACCAACATGTGCTTGGGAGTGACTGTGGTATGCGGCATGCCCAAAACTTACCCTAATACCACAAACATCGCGCCAATGTAGTAACGAATCATGAAATACTATGGGAGTATTTCTCGAGCCAATTATTTGTAGAAATCCTCGTTCATGTATAGATCCTTGATCATTCCATTAGCGATAGTTTACCTGCTTTGATAACTCTTTCCTGCTTTATCGCTTATTTGGAATAAATATCTGGCATATCTCTCGATTCAATTCAGAGGACTTATCATCCTCTCTTTCTTGATCTTATTAGATCAAGATGCCTCCCAGAAAGAGACCCAGCTCAAAGACCAACAACCCTCCGCCACCAGCTCCTCCTGAAATTGATCCCGTGTTATTCCAGACAGCTGTTACCGCCACGGTGGCAGCTGCCATGTCCGAACTGAACACCGATGGTTCCGGTGGTTCAGGAGGTAGCAATCAAAATCAAGAAAGTAATCAGTAACACCGAAAGGAGGGTTCCTACAAGGATTTCATGAACGCGAAGCCTTCATCCTTCGATGGCACTGGTGGTGTCATTTCCTTATCCCGATGGTTCGAGAAAATTGAATCCATATTCGAAATCCGTGCCTGTGCTGAGTCCGATAAAGTCAAATTTGCAGCCTGTACCTTCAGTGATAAAGCCTTGACTTGGTGGAACGGCCGAGTCAAATCCTTGACCCTACCTGTAGCCAACACCATGGGCTGGGAAGCCATGAAGGAACTCCTCCTTGCTGAATACTGTCCCCGTGGTGAAATGTAGAAACTAGAGCACGAGCTCTGGAATCTGAAGATGAAAGGTTCTGACATTGCTGCATACACTTCCCAATTCGATGATCTCGCACTTCTCTGCCTGGGACTAGTCACCCCTGAAAGTAAAAAGATTGAGAGGTTCATTTGGGGGTTAACTCAACCAACAAAGGGTCATGTCTTAGCTGCTCGTCCAGATACCTATGATAGTGCCAAGACTTTAGCCCAAACCCTAATTGATCATAGCGATGATGTCGAGGAAACCACCGCCGCTCCTGAGTCGACTAAAATCAGTGGTGAGAAGAGAAAGTTCTGGAAGAAGAAGAAGGGTCAATCTTCCCAAGGATCCTCCAAAAGACAACAAACAGTAGCAGTCCATGCTGCTACTACCCCCGTTGCTGCTGCTTCTGTTGTGGGATCCACAGCTCCAACTACTACCAGCCGGTATGCTGGTAATCTTCCCCTCTGTGACAAGTGCAAGTATCACCACAACCCTGGCCCCTGCTGAGAACTGTCGTGTACCAATTGTGGTAAGAAGCGGCACACCGTTTGATTCTACAAAGCTCCGGCCCAATCGGCCAATCAATCTTCGGGAGCAGGCGTTGGTCAAGCCTACTACAACTGTGGTGAAGCTGGGCACTTTAAAAGGAACTGCCCCAAGAAGTCTACAACAAATAACACCGGAAGAGTCCTAGCCATAGGACAGGAGGAAGCGGTCGCTGATCCCACTGTTGTATCGGGTACGTTCCTTCTCGACAACTCATATGCTAATATTCTTTTCGATTCGGGTGTTGAGAGGAGCTTTATTATTCATGCATTCAAACATAACCTAAAACATAATTCCCAATCTTTAACCGAAACGTTTACCATCGAGATGGCGAACGGTGAGAAAGAACATATGAACATGAAACTTGTACCTTTAACCGAAACGTTTACCGTCGAGATGGGTTTTATAAACTGTTATGTTTTATATACTTCACAAATGGTTTTCCACATTTTATCAGTTAAAAGCATGACATTAGAACATATGAACATGAAACTTGTACACTGTTTGTCCTCGGTAACACTCCACAGAGATACGCGAGTGGAGGACTATCATATTATTACTAGTAAATTTGTTATTCCTGTATGATTGGAGACACGTCCTCGGCGAACACTCCACAGAGATACACGAGTGGAGGACTACACCCGTAACCAGAATCTCTGGGATTTAGAGAGCGTGACTTGAGTGTATAGATCTATACGGGGCTGACAACCCCACACCTGGCTGCTAGCTACAGCCGAACCGAAATGGTTCAAGGGTGACGAAAGTCATAAGGTGATGTGGACTACTTAATGCCATATCTAGTCTATCGTATGGTTATGGAACTCGCAATTAGGATAACAGAGATTTACTTATAGTAATAATGAACAACTTTATACACTTCACAAGATAACCAGGTTTCAGTATACATATTTTACATTGATAACCAACATTCAGGAACGTATGAGACTTTCCTGCGGAAACATTGAACATAATCACGTTAACAGGAATACATCTTTTACATCTTTTTCATATGGTAACATACAATTAGGAAGGTATGGGACCTTCCTGGGGAAACATTTACATAACTAGAAAAGTGTAACAAACTGGATAACCTTAGATCTTTTACAATTGGTAGTATGCAATCAGGAAAGTATGGGACTTTCCTGGGAATCCATTGGTACATAACCAGAACAGTATAACAAAACAAATAACCTAAATGTACATTTTTCACAAGGGTAAACGTGTTTTCAGTGTACAACTTTACTCTACATAATGTGAAACAACAACCAACCTTTTTAAGAAAATGTGGGATTTTCTTGGCGTGTGTTACATTTTTAGAAACAGAAAGGAAACATGAACATTTCACAAACAAAAACCGCTTATGAACTCACCAACGTTATGCTGATTTTCAAACTGCTTGTGTTCTCAGGTCATTGATAGAACAGGTACCCGAAGATCGTTTTTGTTCAGGATGGAGTGTTCCGAAGATCCGCTCGTTTTGTTATTTTATACTATGTATCACAACTGTATAACTTTACTTTTGAAACAATGTAAAACTTTTCTATATGTAATGTAATGTTTGTTTCACTTTACTTACTATGTACATTGGATTTGATACTCAATGTGGAGTCAACCTCGGAAATGTTTCCGCCTTCGGTTTTCGGGGTGTGACACGCAACACCCCCTAGTCATAATGGGAATGTCTCACAGGAGGTGGTTTTTTGGTCATTCTGTAAGCAGCAACTATCCCGTGTAGTTGTTTCAGTTCCTGTAATTATGTATCAAAGAATGTTTTTTTATTAGCGATGGATGATGTTGTAAAAAAAAGTTTTTTAAAAAAATGTACCTCGTTTGACTTTCCAACTAATGTTTCAATGATTGAATCAATGACAGAAGGGAAAAGATCTTTAAGAGATTGCCCCCCTTGTAAGATGCTGTTTTTAACAATGTCAACAACTTGGGTAGAGCATGAATTTAGAATCTTTAACATGTGTTCGATGTAGTTCCCACAAACCTCTGTGGCTAGATGATCTAAATCATGAATTATCGGCAAAACACAACAAAACAATAAGTCCTTAACTGAATAAAGTTTAATTTTATAAAATAATAATTTTTTTTGTTTATCTGCCAATTTATATCCATTTACTTATCTGACTGTACATAACAAAAAACATGTTTGAACGTCTCATTCCATTTTATCAATCAATCCAAACATGATAATGGAATGTAACAATCTATTCCATTACTATGCTCATTCCATTCCATCATATCAAACAGAACCCAAAACTTATAAAAAAAATGAAGAAGAAAGGGAAACATAATAAAAAGAAAATTATTAGTTAAGTACTGAAACTAAAATAAAAAAAACACAATCAGACAAAAAGAAAAAGGAAATGACCTCACTGAAATGCAGGTGAGAATCTTACAGGTTGCATTATTTCTCTGCACACAACATAATGCTTCTATTTAGTACTTTTATAAATAATTGAATGAACTTTGTCTTTATTTTTTATAGGCCATGTTTAGGATAATTAATGGGCCCATGGACCCATGGAATGTATGGGATCTTTTTTCATTGAATCAAAATCCATGGCCCATTGATTAATGTTTATGTTCATTTCAAAAGATAGTTTAAATAATCAAAGTATTAAGACTAGTTTAATGACTATTTATGCATATACAAAGGTGGGAGTAGTTTGAATTTTAAAGTCAATTGACCATATCTTCAAAACAGTTGGCCTGCGTTATTATTGAAGCCCGTGTATACACATTTTGGCAATCACAATCCTTTAAGTGCGGGTTATTCAAAATAGTTGGCCTAAGTAGATTTGTATTAAATTGTTGGAGTCCAACACACCAAGGGCAATATTGGAAGACTTTTTTAACCGATTTGGATCCGGTGAAGTTGCTGCTATGTGTTAATGAAGCTACTGAGGCTTTTGAGGATCTGGTGAAGCTGCCCTTGATGGGTTTAGTTGTACAAGAAGCTGAACCGGTGTTTTCAGGGGCTCATGAAGGGGTTTGTTTGTGTAATTCAAGGCTAATTTTGCCTGTGTGGGAGCTTCCTTTTATGGTTTCTGATGGAAGTATAGATGGGATTGTTGGGTGTAGGCTTTCTGTTGATGCAATGGGAATTTTAGAAGATAAACTTAGAAGTGTTGAGAAGTTTTAAAGGTCTAGAAGGAATCATACCTGCCTATACACAAATTATCAGACACACACACACATACATATATATATATATATATATATATATAATATTATAACAATTAACACAAACAAATTCGTAATTACCATTGAGTTGCTAGTCTTAGGAGGTGGTTTGTGTTCATTGATTTTCTTTTTCCAGCTGTTGCGAAATGCATGGCTAACACTTGGCATAAGGACACTATTTGAGTGCTTCTTGGCATAAGGACACTGTTTGAGTGCTTCATGTGTCAACTCATCTAGATTCACTGATAACACCTGTGTGTGGAGTGTGGAGTCAACTTCATTGTAAATATTTGGTATATAATTGATGTTGTAAGTTGAGAAATTAAGAAACAAGGGCTTACTTTTGATATGTGAACCCCAAGGCTTCTATGTGCTCGTGAACACTTGATGCATATAAATGCTCCAAAACTTACAGATCTGGACACCAAAACATGGAGTTTATGAAGAAAGAGGACAGGGTTTATTTTTAATGTCGAACTACAAGAATGCATCTGAAAATTAGGACTTACAGCCATTTTAGATCTGGAGTTCCACAATCTGCACAACACATATTACCCGATTCAGAGATAAATTCTGCCAGCTTTTGTTTCGCACCTAATCAGTGAAAATCAAATTGCATCAGGAACAATCAACTAGTTAATTAATAAAAAATCTCATCATCATTATATATAACTTAAAATAAACCACAAGACATGTAATTAATATGTCATTTACAACAAAAACGCATAAGCATGAGATTTAGTTTTCTACCTATTACATAAAAGATTGTATATTTCTCAAGATATGATAACAATTTGGTAGATGGAAACAGTTAGTTATGGTGCAATAAAATTGACTGATTTTTTATGAAGGAAATCACACATACTGTCATAACGAGTTTATCCAAACAAGCAGCTCCACTTTTCTCTATTTTCTAAACATAAGAGGTCATAGAAACAAATGGTTGTGAGATGCATATCCCAGAAGATAGAGATAGCTACTTGTAAAGAAAAGAATTTGGTATCCAAGCTCTGTCATCGGATCTTTGGATGATGGTTTCACTACATGATTTGTAGCTATTTGTGTATCCTCCTCTTAAGGAAGTTGTAGCTGATTCTGAACTAACATCTGGTGACACACAACCAGTGCGAACCCCACCTGGGGGGGGGGTATAGATGAAGAAGATGAACATACTGACTCTCTGAACAAATAACCAATTCACACTACAATCTACACGAGACGCTTTCTCTGAGTAACTAAAAGATGGGACCCCCCTGTTTCTAGAAGACAATGAATCTTCACATAAGTCACAAAACCATGGACCTATAGAATCTTTCATACTACGATAACAATCTATGTGAACTGCAACCTGTTACGAAAAAAAATATTAAAATACAGTTAGGAGGATAAAAAAAGAGATTAGAACTATTCATTTCCATTATTGATGGTTAAGCTAACCTTGCAACTAGAACATATAATAACCGGATTCAAAACTGTTTCCTCCTGTCTGCAAACGTCACAAACCCTAGAATGCCCTTTGTAATCTAAAGTTGATGGTGAAGAATCAATGAACTGCAGATCTCCCTCCAAAAGCTTTTATCTTCAACTTATTCTGAACACAAAATAAGAATCAATATAACTTCATTTCATTATGAAAACAGATCAATGAAAGTATGTTGCTACTTCTTGCATCTAATTCTACTATTTTTTTAACAGAATGAGAGTCAACTACCTCATAGTGAGCGGATTCTTCAAGTGTATCTTTCCTGAAAGATGAAATCCTGGAAGAAGCTGCAGCAGCAGCAGTTGAAGCTGCAAGAACACCCTGAGCTTCCTTTTTCCTTCTCTCTTTTTTCCCTTGTTTTTTGACTTCTCTTAGATCAGAAAGATTTTGGCTCACCAACACAGCATCCCATTTTGGTTTTCTTAGTGTCTCAGTCTGTTGTGGAAGAACCTTGATCACCTTTGAAATCAAATAATCTACACAATAAAAAAAACATCATCACAAAGTTAACGAATTTGGCACTGCAAGATGAAGATATCAAATCCCTAAATGCAGAGGATAAAGAAAAGTGACCACTTAGTGATATAGATTTGACCCCTGTATTAACAGTATTTACAGCAGTAAGAGTCTTTGTTGACCTTCAATCCCAACATTTTATCTTTTTGTCCCACCCTGCAGTCACAACTTGACCTGTTGAACCAAAAAAATGATAAATTTTTGGAACATGAAATATAAAAATGTAACAATGTTAAAAGCACAATTTTCTCTAGAAAAAGTCACTAAAAGAGGAAGATGATCTTTTATTTGTAGAGGAAAAGTATTCATGAACGGAATATGGTTGACAAAGATGTCATTGGTTGTGAAGATTATGGTTAACCAATGCAATTTGATTACTCAATGAAAAGCAAAAAGGAATATGTTTTCACTTTGTTCACAGGAATCTACAAAAGGGTAAATACATAAAAAAAGTGTATTGTTTGCTAAATTCGATTATTCTATTTTACACAAAATAATAGCGAGAAATACATGTTGCATATGATACTTTTGTTGATATCATAGTCTTGTACTGTTTGCTGAATTCGAATCAATTGCATCTGTAGATGTCACAAAATCATGAAATTTATGAGTAATCTTCTTCATACTACTCATTTTAATCAATTATTACAAGAGTAAATATAGAGACCAGAATCTGTTATGAATCAATCGAATTTAGCAACTTAACTTCTCAATTTACTGATAGGAAAAAAGGTAATGCTCTAAAACGAACCCTAGGAACAAAAACATGAAACTCAACAAATCATGGAAACTGTAACAAAATCAAAAAGAGAAATCACCATAGCGACAATCGCAGTGAGGCTACAGAGAAGAGCGAGAAGGTAGAATATTCAATCTTGCCAAATAGGAGAGACATTTAATATACTCCACCATTTAGAAGCATCTTTAATAGTGAACATCATTATCAGCACAGAATCAGACGGGCCTACCAAGGCCTTATACATTTCCAGAGATCCAATTAGTGTTGTTGTTGAGGAGTGTCGAGGTCATGATAGAGTAGGGCTTGTAAACTAAGATTTAGCTTTATCTAATCTAGGGTTTGTAAACTTGAGCAATCATTGCAGT
Source organism: Lactuca serriola (assembly GCF_051521515.1). Classification (NCBI taxonomy): domain Eukaryota; kingdom Viridiplantae; phylum Streptophyta; class Magnoliopsida; order Asterales; family Asteraceae; genus Lactuca; species Lactuca serriola. The sequence goes on along the minus strand of NC_136409.1, from coordinate 113,116,726 downwards.
CTCTGGTGAGGTGAAGTGAGCCCGAGGTCGCCGGTGGAAAGAGATGAGCCGAGGTCACAGGTGAGCTGAGGTAGAGTACTCCTTGAAAAAGCCATAGATAATGATACTTGCACGTCAGCAAGGATGTGAATCTGAAGCGGGCCCTTAATTTTTAACTCCACGCCGGAGTACTTGATCTGAGATACGAGCTTGGTTGTGTTATTCCTTTAGGATAAACAAAAGGGATTCGGTAGTGGTGGAGGCGGATTAGGGTTTACAGAGAAAAGGAGAAGGACAGAGTGAAGGTTGTTGGCTGGTGGCGTGCTGCCTTGATCGACGTCAATGACCAGGAAGTGTGAGGGAAGAAGTAGGCGGCAGTCAATGTGGCAAGGGGGAAGGAAGGAGTGTTGATAATTAGGGCAAGGGGGAAAGGAAGAAAAAGGAAGGTGGGGTTTTTAATTTTTTAGGATTTCATTTTACCCTAACTATTAAAGGATGGAACGCGCGTTTCTATTAAAATTTATAAAGCGACGTCCTCAGACGACACACATTTTATTATAGGCGCCTTCCGTGTTTTCTTTTTAGACACTAATTTAAGGGCACGCAAAAATGCGCGCCCTAGATCCTTAAAATTTATAGAGAGATGACATTATTTTTAGGTCACACACTTTTGCGTATCGTAAATCAAAGCGTATCATAAATTGCACGTCGTAAAAGGCTGTTTTTCTAGTAGTGCCAATTGTTCATGATGTTTAAGGCACAACACTTGGGGTGCTAAGCTCTTGAAAGGCCAATGTCTACAAGCTACAACAAAGATGTATTCTTCTTACTAGCTTTATGTTTTAATTACCAATATTGTATGCTAGTTGTAGGTTTTAAGCTTTGGAAATTTTTATTGCATGTATAACTAGTGAAAACTTAGATCCAAAGCTATTAGGGTTGTATGTGCACCATAGGAGTGTTATAGTACCTAATACCCAATAGTGGTATCAGAGCAATGCATAGTTTTCTGTTATATAGATGCATAGCTAATCGTCGGGTCCACGCTCATAAGTGATGAACTAGTCGCTTCCAGTATCTGACTCGATGAGTTGGGTAATCAGTTGCCAGTTTTTCGGGTTTTTTTGGCATGTTTTGGATTAGGATCATTACCACAAAATGTTTTGGTTCATATAATTTGACTTTGTTGATATGGTAGTGATTATCGTTATCTAATAAAATGATGATTGCCAAATATTAAGATAATCCCTTGATTTTATGAAAAACTAGTTATTTGTAAAATTTGAGTCATTTTACTACAAAAGTTTAATTAGGTCAATTCATTAAAAGATAAAATGATATGATTATTTTATTATTTTTAAAAGTTTGATCTAAATGTTTTAAGGAGTTACAAGTTTTGTCATAAAATTTTGGAACTCAAAATTCTTTTTAAAAGTTAAGATCTTAGAAGTTTTGAAACTCCCATAAGTTATGGATGTGAAAAGTCTCATTCATTAACTCTTTAATTTATGAAAACCAAGAGTCATCAAAGGTTATAAGATTTGTTTTAAATGGATTTGAAGAGTTTCATTACTTGTCCTCAAGTTATGGAACTTGGAAAGTCTCTTTTATGGAATTCTAAAAGTTCCAGAGTTACAAAACTTGCCCTCAAGTTTTGGAATTTGAAATTTTTTTTAGACATTGAATTCTAAAACTAAAGTTAATTGGAATGTTTTCAAAAGTTTAACTCATGGGTTCAAAACTTAATAATAAATTAAATAGTTTTAATTTTATTTAGAACCTTGATGTTTTGAATAATTCATATTACATCTTTATGGACTTTATTAATAGTTAATTAAAGTGATTAATTTAAAGAGTATTAATAAATCCATAATTATATGGTTTGGGTTTAATTAAATTGAAAGTCTAGTTTAGTTAATAAATCAAACCACCAAGTGTTTTAAATGTTTAAAATATACCCTTATACTATATAAATGTAAAAGTTTAATATATTATACATGTATAATTTTAAAAAGTCAGTCTTACCATTAGTAGGCCTTATTCACGAAGTTGGTCTATAAGGGGGGGGGGGGGTTATGAGGTTACTGCCAATAAAATAGTGGTTTAATGGGTGTCCACTCTCATCCACCACTTCCTTGATTGGTGGAGGTTTGTTAGCCGAACGGGTAATATAGGACTCAAAGTCCCACTAAAAGTAACTAAACACTTATACATTCGCAATCTTAGTTACTTTAGGAAAAATGTGAATCATTGATCAATGGAGTGTGTGTGGTTAACCGGCACATTGATTAGGTGATTTGTAACATTGAGTGTATCATGCAAATCTACATAGTTATTCACACCATGTTTGTGATCCTTAGTATCCCAGTCACAAAATTGAAGGGCATAATCGAGATTAAACATGCCCTTGAAAAGTTAAATGAATCTCAAAGAATCTAGGAATTTCAATTTATTTACAACCTAAAATTCTATTTTGTTTTTCATGGTGGAAATTGGTAAATCGTCATTTACCTACCTTCAAATATTCTGCAATTAGATTACGGAATCCCTCTTCCGAATTGTAGAATATTGTGTTGGGTCTTAGCCTTAATATTTCGTTTTGGGTGTTATATTAAGGACTTAAATCAACTTACATGGATTTTTCCCCTATATATGTCTAGTTCTGACAACTATGGTCTTCCAGAATCTTTTAGAAATAACTTTCCTCATGAAGATGATGTCCCACGAGTGGATCGTGCAAATGGCAATCATACTTCACTACCTCCACCTCCTCCAATAATTCTGCCAAACCCACATGTTCGTCGACTTGAAAAGTTCAAGGTCACTCAGACCCTATTGGCAAGAAAACACCAAGATGGAAGGTTTGTGTGTGCACATGTCTTGGAGATGAAGTCACACATTGATAGGCTGGGAATGTTAAGAGTCGTTGTGTCTAGAAAGTTCGCTATTGACTTGATTCTTCAGTCACTTCCCAAGTTGTATAGTAAGTTTGTTAAAGACTACTATATGATAGACTACGACAGGTCCATTATCAATCTTACATATTTGCTTATTGCTGCTGAATCAGCAATGATTTGGCACACTGGTAAAGCAAATTTGATTGGAAGATCTACTTCCCAAACTTCCAAGGACATTGACAATGGTAACATTGGAAGTCCAGAGAAGTCTTCTCTTCCCAATGGAAAGGGATCGGATATGGTCAATTAGTTTCACCAAATGGTAAAGAGAGAGGCTAGGTCTGAGATTGTTTCATGTACCATTCCGAAAGAGTCCGTTTGCTTCTACTGCCAAGAAAAGGGGCATTGGATGTGAAGTTTTCGTATCTACCTGAAGGACCATAAGGATGGTAAAGTCAAAAAGTTTGACTCTGCTTCAGGTAAGTCCACTATCTAACTCTATTAAGTTCCTATTTGGAGATTCTTAATACATGATGTAATGAAATTACATTTTGATGTTTTGTTGGAGCGATTAAAAGAAAGGAACATTAAAAGAAGAGCAAGCTGAGTCTGGTAGCTGATCGGATTTTTTTAGCTGTTGCCTGGGAGTTATGATAGATTGCTTAGAAATATTTAGTAACATAGTTTTCATTTGTAATTTCATTGTAAGGAAAAGTTTTTCCGCACATTTTATAAATAAATAAAAATTTGATTTTACCTTATTTTATATTTCCTTGCAATGACATTTGTGAAAATTGGTGTTTATATATATATTTTAGCAATATTGGAATTAGATTACTTCGTTTGTGGTAGTGTCTAAATTTACAAAATAAGAAAAGATTCTCATCACCCAAGTTTCAATCGGACAAAAATTTGGAATCATGCAACTTGTATTGTATGATGAATGAGAGCTTTTGTCTTTGGGAAATTAAAACTAACTCCTAGTTCACATGTATATGTGAGTTAAGTGAAGGACTAGAGGATCAGGTACACTTGGTTGTGAACTGGTCAGGTCCACCACAAAGAATGATAAGACTCTTCGTTATGGTTTACTAAAAGTTGAGTAAATATGGTTATACTTACAAGATTAAGTGTAGTTCTGAACCATTGAAAAAGTTTCAATGTATAGTATAAACAAATAAGAAGAATCAAATTGGGAAAAAAGATAACAGTTTCTCCAATCTGAAAGGAAATGAGAATACTTTAGTATCGTGTTTTATGATCATTCTAATGACTATGAAAACCATATCACAATTGCTCCTCTGAGGACACCTTAGTACACTTGTATGGCTAAGAAGAGGAATCGGGAATTGTTGAAATGGTTAAATCAATTAAGGTAAATCATACTTCATTCCAAAATCGAGTCTTAGAGTTATTCTCCAAGATTATGACTTGAGTGACATATCTTAAGTAGGTTTACAACACATTCAATTTGGTAGTTGTGATGTTGTGGATAAAACAAAGACCAACTAAATCAATTGTGTGAAGTGTTACTGTTGATAAGGATCTACACTAACTCTTGAATATTTGTTTGTCAAGGAATGTTTCTTGACAAGAGAATCTTATATGTCAAGTGGTCAGTGGAGTCTTAATGATCTTGAATAGTTTCAAGAACTAATCAAGAATAATCCTATTTTCACTAGCACACGACATGAGGTTTGTACCCTATTATGTTGACATATTTGAAGGTTTTGAGCATTCTAACACTCCTATGGTGTACATGCAACCCTAGATGCTTTGGATCTATGTTTTTTCTAATATACATGCAAACTTTCAAAGTTTCCAAACCATCATCCTAACTAGCATACTATGAAGTATATATACTACAAAAAAACTAGTTACATAACATACCTGTTGGTGTAGTTGAAACCTTGAAGCTTTAATAGCCTAGCACCAATAATGTGAATGCCTCAAATGGAACCACAAATCACCACCAACAATTGGAAGAACTTGAGAGGAGATAGTATGAACTCAAAATCGGCTAGCACTCTTTCAAGAACTCTAGGTGCCAATTTCATGAACCAAAGGGTTTCTTATATATTGTGGCTACATTAGGGTTACACCATGCAAACCCTAATATGCATGACTTTACACATTCCTCATGCTCCATGGGTTTTAACCTCCATGTAGTATCTATGGGCCACCACATGGGTTTAGCCCAACATAAGGAATCATTGATCATTAGCCCACTTTATAAGAATCAATGATTTACACAACCAATCCCCATATATTTAATTAGTCTCTTTTGATCACAAAATTAATTCCAAATTAATTCTTGGCCAGTACTAATTAAATAATATGATTTCATATTAATATATTAGAAATTATAGTATATTAATAAATCATAAATAAGCTCTTCTCAAAATTCCATCCTTAAAAATTGTTCCGTTGAAATGCAACCTAAATGGACTATGCTACTCTCGGGTCAAGTACATACCAAATATAGTGATGGACTTAGATACCTTATCTAACAGTCTCCCACTTGGATAAGTTTAATAACTATAGTTGTAAGTATAACTTCAGGATCCGACTAGCAATCGTGGCTCTTAAATGCCTTTGTCGAACTTAGACGTACCATTTTAGATAAGTGATCATAGAATCCTCTGTTCTCAAAAGATCAGTCATACAAACACACGGAACACAGTCAAGCTTATTGTCCAACAGTATGTTTCCCGATTTCTGATTCGTTTGACATAGAACTTAATCGAACACATGAGTTTAGTTTTGATCGGGCCCTGTCCATAAGTAAAAAAAAATCATCGAGGGGCCGAAGATATCCCTTTTAATTCTATAAGGACTAAAAGGAACCAATAAACTTTGACAGTATGTCCTTGTACTAACTATTCATTAAACTATACACAACAGCACGTTTTATAACATCGAGTTACCAATGCATTTTCGTACTGTCAATGTACGACCAACTCATAGTCAACAACTCATATATCTAGGTTTGATGATTATATGATATTATCATCTCACGATCACTCGAGATAAATTCCATGAAGTGATACAAGTAAGCGAAGGTTGAATCCAATACTCAGACCTTATGAGCATCATGAATGTCATAGCAATGTCTAACCATTTATGAAAATCTACAAGCCAAATTTATGACAGTCTTGCTTCAATACCTACTTCCAATGTATGATCGATTGTGGATGGTTTGAATAATCCAATTATTCTGGAAGTCAAAACATGCAAAATGAAACAATTGTAAAGAACCAACGTGAGACCATACCATACTAGTAAATAAAAAACACCTTTTATTTAATCCTCAAATGTCAATTACATTTTATCTATTACAACTTTCGAAATAGCTATCTAATCATTAAAACTAATATCATCCCTCAGCCCAATGCGCCTCGCATACTGTAAATGCTTAACTGTACTCATTCCCTTCGTGAGGGGATCTGCTGGGTTCTCATCTGATGATATCCTCTTTACCACGAGGAGTACTTCTTCTATCTTGTGTCTTATGAAGTGATATTTCCTCTCGATGTGTCTAGACCTACCATGATCCCTTGGTTCCTTGTCTACAGAAACCACACTATCACTATCATAGAAAATCCCACAGGCGCCTTTATAGTTAGTACAACTCCAAGGTCTCCGATGAAGTTCTTCAGCCATATCCCCTCCTTCGTCACTTCGCTTCCTTCTATGTACTCTGATTCGCACGTTGAATCAGCTGCAGTCTCCTTCTTGGAACTTTTCCAAGTAATTGTTCCTCCATTCACGGTAAACACCCAGCCTGACTGAGAGCAAAACTTATCTCTATCGGTTTTAAAGTTGGCGTCACTATACCCCACCACTCTCAATTCATCACTCCTACCAAGGGTAAGGACCCAATCCTTAGTCCTCTGCAGGTACTTGATAATGTTTTTCACCACAATCCAGTGAGCCTTTCCAGGATTCCCTTGATATCTGCTGACCATGCTCAAAGAAAACGCCACATCAGGGCGAGGACAAGTCATAGGATACATGATCGAGCCAACAGCGAAAGCATATGGTAATCAACTCATTTCATTCATCTCAGCCTCCGTAGTTGGACTCTGAGTTTTACTCAGTTTGGCATTGCTCTGGATCGGTAAGTCACCTCTCTTGGAATTATGCATGTTGAACCTATTCAAAACTTTGTCCAAGTAGGTAGTTTGACTAAGTCCAATTAGTCTCTTACTACTGTCACTCAATATCCTTATCCCAAGAATATAGGCAGCTTCCCCAAGGTCCTTCATAGCGAAACACTTCCCAAGCCAGGACTTAACCTCCTGTAGGGTTGGGATGTCATTTCCTATGAGTAGTATGTTATCCACATACAACACCAAAAATTTAAATATACTCCCACTAGCTTTGACATATACACAGGACTCATCCTCGCTTCTCGAAAAACCAAACTCTTTAACTTTCTCATCCAAAAAAAGATTCCATTCGTGAGATGCTTGTTTCAGTCATAAATGGATTTCTCAAGATTACACACTCTATCAGGGTACTTAGCATCGACAAAAACCTATGGCTGACTCATGTAAACATCCTCAGCCAACTTTTCATTAAGGAAAGCAGTATTGACATCCATTTTCCATATTTCATAGTCATGAAATGTAGCAATGGCTACCATAACCCTAATAGTTTTAATCTTTGCTACTGGTAAGCAGGTCTCGTCATAATCAACTTTTGGAGTTTGAGTAAACCCTTCGCAACCAGTCGTGCCTTATATGTGTGTACTTTCCCATCCATGCCGGTCTTCTTCCTAAAGATCCATTTGCACCCGGTTGTCTTACGACCCGGTACATTGTCAACCAAGTTCCAAACATGATTGTCATACATAGACTAAATCTCGCTGTCCATAGCCTCTTTCCATTAGCAGACTTGGGGCCTGCCATGGCTTCCTTGTAGTTGTTAGGTTCATCCAAATTTACCATTGTGCTATCACTGACAAATGTATCACCTTTTATAGTAATATGGAAACCATAAAACTCAGGTGGAACTCTAACTCTACCGGAACGCCTCAGAGGCACAGACTCGTCAACCGGCTCAACAGGAGTTTCCTTCTCAGGTTGACCGCTAGTGTTTGAGGTTCCCTCACCGCTTAAATCTTGAAGTTCTTCAAGGTCAATTTGCCTCCCACTGTCCCCTTGGAATATAAGTTCTCTCTCACGAAAGACTCCTCTCCTTGCAACGAAGACACATTGTCACTCAGTCTGTAGAAAAGATATCCAAAAGGCTTCTGCAGGTAGCCGATGAAAATACACCGCTCACTTTGAGGTTCGAGCTTATCGTGAGTCTTGCGCCTCACGAAAGCCTCGCAACCCCAAACATTGATTTGTGCTAATGAGGGAGCTTTCCCTATCAACATCTTGTTAGGTGTTTTGGCAACCTTTTTAGTTGGAAATAAATTAAGGATATGGGCAGCAGTCTCTAAGACATACCCTCATAATGAAATTGGTAACGAAGCTCGACTCATCATGGAACGAACCATGTCCAAAAAGGTTCGTTTTTGCTTCTCAGCCACACCATTTGGTGTCCTAGGTGGCGTCAACTGTGAAACAATTCCACACTCCTTAAGATAGTCTTGGAACTCGATACTAAGATACTCACCACCCTAATTGGATCGGAGCATCGTTATCTTCCTGCCTAGCTAATTCTCCACTTTTTGTTTGAAATCTTTGAATTTCTCAAAGGTTTCTGACTTATGCTTGATTATGTAGACATAGCCATTTCTACTGTAATCATCAGTAAAAGTCACATAGAAGCGGTTAGCATCCCTTGTGGCAGTTCTGAAGGGCCCACACACATCAGTGTTTATGAGATCCAACAAACGCTTACCCCTCTCACAAGTACCAGTGAAGGGTGATTTAGTCATCTTTCCAAGTAAACAAGATTTGAAAGTGTCATCCGACCTTACGTCGAATGACTCCAAAACTCTAGCCTTCTGGAGTTGGCCTATACGCTTCTTGTTGACATGTCCAATACGACAATGCCACAAGGATTCCTTATCCAAATCATTAGAAGAATCGATATGCAACACATTATTTCCTAATTTGTATACAACAATCATAGTTTCATATACACCATTACAAGGTAATGCTCTAAAATTAAAATAAACACCATTATAATAAGAATTTATTGCACCAATTTCATTATCAAACGAAAATGTGAAACCTTGTTTTTACAACGCATGAAAGAAAATAATATTTTTCGCCATATCAGACAAGCAGCAACAATTATTCAAATCTATTTCTAACCTAATACTAAGCAATAAAGAGTAAACTCCAATATGGGTGACAGGTGAAACCTTCATATTCCCCATGATCAAGTTTATCTTCCCGTGCTCCACATCCTTACTTCTCTTTAGTCCCTGCACATAAGAACAAATGTGAAATCTACAACATGTATCAAGGACCCAAGAGTTAGTATGTGATGAGTTTTTAGACAGAATAATGTATATACCTGCATGGGTGGGTTTGACCTTCCCATCCTTAACATCCTGCAAGTACTTGTGGTAGCTTTGCTTCCAGTGCCCTTTTTCATGGCTACAGGAACACTCTTCTTCTTTTGGGATGGTCGAGGGAGTGGTGGAACCTCCTTTGCTTCCACTTGAAGAGGATCCATCAAGAGACTTTCCCTTACGGATTTTGGAAGGACCCTTCCTCTTCTTCCCCTTACCTTGCCCAATTGCCAGAATAGAGGCATTAGCAGTAGGAGTAGTTGCAACAGATTTACCTTTGAGACCACTTTCAGCGATCCTCAAAAGGCTCTGAAGCTTGCTTATAGTGTCTTCCTCCTTGTTCATATGATAAGTTAACTGATCATAACATGAAGCCAAGGAGTGTAGAATAATATCTCTAGCCAGCTCCTCATCAAATTTCACATTCAATTTGAGCAGACGGTCCATAAACCATTGCATTTTCTGCAATTGGCCCGTGATGGGTTCACCATCCTTCATTTTTGTTGTAATCATGGTGCATATGATTTCATACTGCTCTTGACGAGCACTCTTTTGGTATCATTCCATCAGGTCCTGGTGCATCTCAAAAGGGTAGAAGTCCTCATAGGACTTTTGGAGTTGAGGAGACATAGTGGTAAGCATGATACAAGCTACCTTGCTGTCATCTTTCCCATGTGCCCTAAAATCAGCAATTTTCTTAGGAGTAGCAGCAAACTCATCGATTTGCTTAAGGTCCTTGTCGAGGACATATTCCTTGTCCTCGTAGCGAGTGACCATCCTAATGTTTCTAATCTAATCATTAAAATTAGTCCCATCAAAGATGATTCTCCTACAAAAGTTCATGAGAGAGAAGGAGCAGGTAGTGTTTGAGTCAAAAGATGCATTGGAAGACATCCAAAAAGAAAGAAAGACAAAGTTTAGATTAGATAAAGAGTCCTTAATATAACACCCAAAATGAAATATTAAGGCTAGGACACAACAAAATATTTTACAAATTGGAAGACGGATGTTGTAATCCAACTTGCAAAATATTTGAAGGTAGGTAATTAACGTTTACCAATTTCCATCATGAAAAACGAAATTAGTTAATTAAGTTTTAATTGGATTTGAAACTCCTAGTTCCTTTGAGATTCATTGAACTTTTCAATGGCATGTTTAAATCTCGATTATGCCCTTCAGGTTTATGACTGAGATACCGAGGATCACAATCAAGGTGTGAATAACCATGCAAATGTATTTGGTACTCTCAATGTCAATTATCACGTTAAGCAATGCGTTGGTTAACCACACACGCTCCATTGACCATATGATAAACATTAAGCTACCCTTTGCCACCCTTACTAGTCCAAGTTAATGTGCCGGTTAACCACAAATGCTCCATAAACGACTTGGTAAGGTGAAAAGTGTAATTTCATGGATTAGCATCAATTTAACATTTTCCTAAAGTAACTAAGATTGAGAATTTATAAAAGTTTAGTTAATTTATAGTTATCGTTATACTTTAAATGAGAATTATAGTCTTTGTCCTACTTGTTCGGCTAACGACCCTCCACCAGTCAAGGAAGTGGTGGGGTGAGAGTGGACACCAATTAAACCACCATTTTATAAGCAGTAACCTTATACCCCCCTTATAGACCGACTTCGTGAATGAGGCCTACTAACGGTAAAACCGAGTTGTCTTATACACACACACACACACACACACATATATATATATATATATATATATATAAATATTAAACCTATAACATTATAATAGTATAAGGATTGAATTTTAACTTTTAAAACTCTAAGGTTTGGAATTAAAGTATCATGTAGTGAGACTTTACGAATTCCAAAACTTGAGGGCAAGTTTTGAAACTTGTCAAAACTCTTCAAGTCCATAACATATGAGTTTAATGACATCTTTAATAGAAAAACCTTTCATATTTCATAACATCCATAACCCGAGGACAAGTTATGGAGTCCATTAAAAGCATTTAAATCATATTCAACTAATACAATAATCAAATAATTCATAGAAGATACAATTAACCTCATATGAAGAAGACAATTCAAATCAAACAAATTTCATGTAATTAGCCTAACCAAATAAACTAATACAAAACATGAAACTTTGATAATTATCTTTTAAGTTGGATTAGCATGATCATTACCACGTCAAAAACAGGTTAATAAGTTAAAAAACAGTTTAGGTAAATGATCCTAGTCCAATTCTAGCCTTAAAACTTGAAAATCTGCACTCTGGAGCACCAAATCGTCGACTACATGAACTGACTCGGTGAGTTTGTCAGATTTGTGAGGAGACTCGGAGAGTTCCCCAGTGGACTTAGTGAGTCCACTGTCTAGAAAGCATAAAATTGATTTTCAAAGCATTTCTAAGCAAGCAGCATCAAGTATATATGAAAACAACCCTAGGCTCTGATACAACTGAAGGTTCTGAGCATTCTAACACACCTATGGTGTACATGCAACCCTAGATGCTTTGGATCTTTGTTTTCTCTAATATACATGCAAACTTTCAAAGTTTCCAAAGCATCATATAACTAGCATACTATGGAGTATCTATACTACAAAAAACTAGTTAGATGGCATACATTATTGTGTAGTTGAAACCTTGAAGCTTTAAGAGCCTAGCACTATGACATCCCCATTTTCACGGCCAGAAAAGATCGATTTGTTTACGCTTTATTGTTGAAAATCAGAGTAACCTTTTAAAGAAAAGTGTTGCAGAATTTTTTTCCAAGAAAAACATGATAAATACGTTATCAAAGCATTTCCAAAGAAATGTACTTTATTCATTTTAAAACATTGGGATGTCATCGTCAATACATAAACATAAGCATAAACAGAACTTACATTCATTATCACTAGTGATTTATATCTCCTTAGTCTATCAGTGTAATGTAACTTCATATCGACACATGTGATACAAATGAATTGAGCAGGTCAGGTTGGGAAACCTGGTGAGTACATAAGGTTTCAACCCACAATAATATAATTATTATGCTTAATCATCAAAGAGTTAACCCAATTACCTATCCCCATTATCTTCTATACACTTAAGGATCTATCCTAAGAATTAGCTATTCCTCGTTAATTTATTCATAAGGATTATCCAAAGGAATAGGCACGAAGTCAATCGTCACCAGGGTTTAGACACTAAGTCCGCATAGTCGCCAGGGTCTCTACTACAAGCACTCAGTCCATAGTCACCATGGTTTAGGCACTAAGTCTGCATAGTCTCCAGTGTTTATACAACATGCATGCGGTTCAAAACATTTGTTGAACACTTAGTTCAAAAGAACTGGTGGACACTTAGTTCAAAAATACCCATTGAATACGTAGTTTAAAAATACCTACAATTTACGAGCCTGCTAGCATTCCACTAGACTGTCTATAATAGTCTGTGGTCGTTATGTATACTCCGCTAGATGGCTAGATCATCTTAAACATTGAGGCCTCCCATCATTTACCATACATCAACATTTCATCTATCCATGTTTTACCCAACATTTTTGTAGATGTAAAATACATATACATTTTAAATAATTTAAAACATGTATAAATACTTTATCCATAATAGATATCAAGAACACAGATAATATGCACACATAGCACAAAATTTATATTAAATACTTCATATCTATATGTAAGATGAAAGTACCTATGCACTCACTTGTTAAAGTGACGACTCAAAATTTAAGCAGTGCTTCGCTTCTTAACAATATGATTTCCTTCGACAAAACCTAGTATTATTACCACTAGATTTTAGTCTACTATATATTGCGATTAATTATTAGTCTAGATTCATCATTAACTCAAAGTCTACTTTCATGATCTATCAAGTAAGAATCAGCCATGAAGGACAATTGGGAGGAAGAACCATTTCGGCATACAACTTCTCTGAAATCCAATAACCAAACCCAATGTGACCATTCTAGACACCTCTCACGTAAGTAGTTCAATCAGTATAACGAAATTGAATCACTGATAAATTCTATTTATCGGTTCATAATAATGATATTATATTTAAATATAAGCTATATTTAAAGTAGGGTAGGCGTATCTCACATTCAGCGGGTTTTGCTAAAACCGGGTTCCACTGGAATAGAGCTTCTGAGCCAAAAAACTCTTTTTCTCGAAGCCTTCAGGAGCTCCGGGTCTTTCCTATTGAAACTTGAGGTTACTACGGATTTAGAGGGGCTTTGGGAGTCTAGATAGAAGTTAGAGATAGAAATAAAGGCTTATGGTGTGAAGAAAATATGGTTCATCTCTTCTTTATAGGGGTTTTATCATAGAGTAGGCCCTGAGTTTCGTCTGCATCTTCCGTGTATGGGCTCCGTTTTATATGTTCTTTATATCCACACGTTGGTATTTATGATTACTACAACTTTCAATTAAAACATGTCAGCTAATTCTCATTTTATCTCAGATTTACAAAACTATATTCGAATTCGCCGCGCTTGAAGAGTTGGGACTAAGTTTCGTCCATATCTTTTGCATATGAGCTCCAATTTCGATTGTAATTTTATTTTTTAACTCCTATTAATGATATCTTCATTTCTCGTTTAGATTATTTTGTCTAAAAATCGACCGATCTAAAATTCGAATTTCCGTGCGGTGCACTATTATGCTAACTCTTATAAAAATCATAACTTCCTCATACGAAGTCAAATTTGAACGTTTTTTTTATGCACACTATTGGTTAGCCATATAATATGACTTTCATGTAGATCGCTAAAGCTGGAAAGTATTTTATCAACAAATTACTTTTTACGACTCCCGTGCAAGTTTTACCGTAAAACATCGACAGGTCATAACTTCTTCGTTATAACTTGGATTCAGCATAATTTATATGTACGGAACCTTTGTGAAATATACTATAACATGGTTAAGATTATTTATTCTAAATAACATTCTATCAAAAAGTCATTTTTGATGCTCATTCTCTCTAAATTGACTAACCTGAATCTGCGGGCGTTAAAATTATCTCCCCCTTAGGATGATTAAGTCCCAAAATCATCAAAAAAACAAGGCCATTATAATGACTTTGTACGTTATCTCTTCATCCTAGGTAATAATTTTAACTTCTATATTCCTTTTTATCAATATCTATCTCTTAGACTTATTGACGGTAAGCAGTACTCGATCGTGCGCCCACTCTCTATCTCTCGTTAGTCTTCCAATCATGACCTTTAAAGGACAATCTCGATTCCTTATTAGATACTCCTTCTTCTTAACAAACTTAAGATAAGTTCTTTGATTACCACCATGGGCTAATGGGTCGTTTTCTAATGACCTCTCATCATATGATGCGACGCTTAGACTCAAGTCTTTTAGAGTCGAACTCCAAAACAAACTATACCTTCCTTCATGTTCTAATGTAATATAATCACATTCTAGCATATAGAACTTCTAGCTAAAATCTTCTTACTTTAGCACCAATCACGGTACTTCTACTAATCGCTTTGTTTATCTTTATTTCAACCTTTTATCTTAAGTCAGACACGACATCGAACTTGGTTCTATGAACCATTTAACATACTCATCTTAGTCAGACTCGATTTGGTATGACCACTTGGGTCAGAACAACAATCATCTTTTTAGTCATTACCGAAACAATGGTAACGACATACATGAACAAAACAAAATCAGTTACTAGAGCCTTGGTAACCTTGTGACTTTCCCTGATCCAAGTGTGAATCATGTGCTTCCTGTAGTATAGGCGTCTACTACCTTTCAGACCTACTCATACTCTTCCCAAGTATTGTCTCGCAGTTCTCCAAGTCATTATCACATAAACAATTTAACACATACAAATGTGTCCAAACAATCATATAATTTTCCCTAGACTCTACTAGGACTTCTTCCATGTGTATCTTTAATCATCAACTCTGTTTCAACTCGGTTGGTGATGGGGATGTCGGACAATGGGATAGCTTCATGGATTATACCAAAAATCTTTCTTTCTACTAATTGAAAGTGTACTTCTCCCGTACTAGACGTATTATTTATTGGACGAATTCTAAAGGTAAGATATCACTCTTACGAGATCTTCCGATAGGTACCATTCAGTATCATAAGCCTTCTCATTTCCTCCATTTACTCAATTCACTACACGTCTTCACCATGATGTTCTGCACACCAAAGCATTTGTTTGGTGTATCGAGACGAAAATATAGATAGCAGAAGATTTAGATGCGTATTCCTCCTTATTACTTCGAAAAATTATATGCCAGTTCTAATATCGTAACTAAACGTTTAGAAATCTTAACACATAAAATAACCAAATCCGGTCAGCAACATGCTATAGATCTGATCAAACGATATCATAAAGCATCACAAATTATTTAGCACAAAAAAGCATCTTAGGCATTCTCCCTAATTAAGCTACTTCTTGAGTCTATTCAGGTGTACTTCCTAAAATATATTAGGCACGCTCCTCACGATCATCGCTTAGCATTCTAAGTTTAAGTCTAGAAATAAATCCTTAACCATATTTCGCTTAAACTAATGCTCTGATACCAACTGTGACATCCCCATTTTCACGGCCAAAAAAGACCGATTTGTGTATGCTTTATTTTTCAAAATCAGAGTAACCTTTTGAAGAAAAGTTTTGCGGAATTTGTTCCAAGAAAAATATGATAAATACATTATCAAGCATTCTTGAAGAAATGGATTTTTATTCATTTTTAAAACATTGGGATGTCATCGTCAATACAGAAACGTAAGCATAAACGGAAGTTACATTCATTATCACTAGTGATTTATATGTCCTTAATCTCTCAATGTAATGTAACTTCATATCAACACATATGATACAAATGAATTGAGTGGGTGAAGTTGGGAAACATGGTGAGTACATAGGGTTTTCAACCCACAATAATATAATTATTATGTTTAATCATCAAAGAGTTAATCTAATTACCCATCCCCGTTATCTTCTTTACCCTTAAGGATCTATCCTAAGAATTGGCTATTCCTCATTAATTTATTCCTAAGGATTATCCTAAGGAATAGGCACGAAGTCCATCATCACCAGGGTTTAAGCACTATGTCCACATAGACGCCAGGGTCTCTACAACAGGCACTAAGTGTATAGTCACCAGGGTTTAGGCACTAAGTCTGTATAGTCGTCAGGGTTTATACAACATGCACTAAGTCTGCATAGTCACCAGGGTCTTTCAGGGTACATCTTGTGAACACACAGTTCAAAACATCTGGTGAACACTCAGTTCAAAACATCCGGTGAACGCTTAGTTCAAAAATACCTAGTAAATACGTAGTTGAAAAAACACATACAAGTTACGAGCCTGCTAGCGTTCCACTAGACTATCTAGAATAGTCCGTGGTCATCATCTGTACTCCGCTAGATGGTTAGATCATCTTAAACATTGAGGCCTCTCATCATTTTATCATACATCAACTATTTCATCTACCCATGTTTTACCCAACATTTTCGTAGATATAAAATACATATATACAGTTTAAATCATTTAAAACATGTATAAATCGTTCATCCATCATAGATATCAATAACACAGATAATAGGCACACATAGCACGTAATATATATTAAATACTTCATATATCTATGTGTAAGATGAAAGTAACTATGCACTCACTTTTTAAAGCGACGACTCGAAATTCGAGCAGCGCTTCACTTCTTAACAATATGATTTCCTTCAACGAAACCTAGTATTATTACCACTAGATTTTAGTCTAATATTTATTGCGAATAATTATTAGTCTAGATTCACCATTAACTCAAAGTCTAATCTCATGATCTATCAAGTAAGGATCATCCAGGTAGGACAGTTGGGAGGCGGGACCATTTCGGCATATAGCTTTTCTAAAATCCAACAACCGAACCCAACATTACCATCAGTATAACGACTTTGAATCACTGTAAAATTCTTTTTATGGGTTCATAATAACGATATTATATTTAAATTTAAGTTATATTTAAATTAGGGTAGGTGTATCTCACTTACAACGGGTCTTTCCTCTAGAAACCTAAGGTTACTAGGGATTTAGAGGGGTTTTTGGAGTCTAGAGAGAAGCTAGAGAGAGAAAGAAAGGCTTATGGTGTGAGGAAAATATGAAGAGTTCATCTCTTATTTATAGAGGTTTTATCATAGAGTAGGCCCTAAGTTTCATCTGTGTCTTCCGTATACAAGCTCCATTTTCTATGTTCTTTATATCCACGCATTGGTATTTACGAGTACTACAACTTTCATTAACACCCCGTCGGCTAATTCTCATTCTATCTCAAATTTACAAAATTGTATTCGAATTCGTCACGCTTGAAGAGTAGGGACTAAGTTTCGTCCATATCTTTCGCATACGAGCTTCGTTTTCGACTGTATTTTTATCGTTTAACTCCTATTAACGATATCTTCATTTCTCGTTTAGATTATTTTGGTTAAAAATCGACCGATCTAAAATTCAAATTTCCAGGTTATTCACTGTTACGCTAAATCTTAGAAAAATCATAATTTCCGTATACGAAGTCAGATTTGGACGTTCTTTTTATGCACACTCATGGTTTAAACATATACTATGAATTTCGTTTAGATTGCTAAGGCTAGAATGTAATTTATCAAAAAAAAATCATTTTTTACGATTGGCGGTGTCGTGTCGATTTTACCGTAAAACTTCAACATGTCATAACTTCTTCGTTATAACTCAGATTTCTGCGTTATTTATATGTACGGAACCTTTGTGACATATACTATAACATGTTTAAGATTATTTATTCTAAATAATCTTCTATAAAAATCTCATTTTTGACGCTCATTATCTCTAAATTAATTAACCCGGATTTGCGGGCGTTACAATTTGTAACGCCCGCAGATCCGAGCTAGTCAATTTAGAAACGATAAGCATCAAAAATAACTTTTTAATAAAAGATTATTTAGAATGAATTATCTTAACCAAGTTATAATATATGTCACAAGGGTTCCGTACATATAAAGAACGCCGAAAACCGAGTTATAACGAAGAAGTTGTGACATGTCGTAGTTTTACGGCAAAACCGGCATGGCACCGGGAATCGTAAAAAGTGATTTTTTAATAAAATACTTACTAGCCTCACCGATCTAAACGAAAGTCATAGTATATGTTAAATCGAGAGTGTGCATAAAAAGAACGTCCAAATCTGACTTCGTATGAGGAAGTTATGATTTTTCTAAGATTTAGATCGGTCATTTTTTAACCAAAAATGTCTAAAAGAGAAATGAAGATATTATTAATAGGAGTTAAGCAATAAAAAAACAGTCGAAAACGAAGCTCGTATGTAAAAGATATGGACGGAACTTAGTCCCTACTCTTCGAGCGCGGTGAATTCGATACAATTTTATAAATCTGAGATAGAATGAGAATTAGCCGACGGGTCTAAATGAAAGTTGTATTACTCATAAATATCAACTCATGGATATAAATAACATCGATAATAGAGCTCGTATGCAATAGATATGTACGAAACTTAGTCCCTACTCTCCGAGCGCGATAAATTCAATACAGTTTTGCAAATCGGAGATAGAATGAGAATTAGCCGGCGGGGTCTAAATGAAAGTTGTAGTAGTTATAAATACCAACGTGTGGATATAAATAACCTAAAAAATGGAGCTCATACGCGGAAGATACGGACGAAACTTAGGGCCTACTCTACGATAAAACCCTTATAAATAAATGATGAATCCTTCATATTTGCTTCACACCATAAGCCTTTCTTTCTCTATGTAACTTCTCTATAGACTCCCAAAACCCCTCAAACTTCTCTAAATCCCTAGTAACCTCAAGTTGCTAGAGGAAAGACTCGAAGCGCCTGAAGTCTCCGAGAAAAAGAGTTTTTCGGCTAAGAAGCTCTGCTCCAGCGGAACTCGATTTTTAGTAAAACTCAATGTAAGTGAGATACGCCTACCCTACTATAAATATAGCTTATATTTAAATATAATATCGTTATTATGAACCTATAAATAAATTTTATCAGTGAGAGATGTCTAGAATGGTCACGTTCGGTTTGGTTGTTGGATTTCAGAAAAGCTATATGCCGAAATGGTCCTGCCTCCCAACTCTCCTACCTGACTGATCCTTACATGATATATCATTAAGAATATAGACTAATAATTAGTCACAATAAGTATTAGATTAAAATTTAGCGATAATAATGCTAGGTTTAGTCAAAGGAAAATAGAATCGTTAGAAACCAAGCGCTGCCCGAGTTGGGAATCATCACTATAACAAGTGAGTTCATAGTTACTTTCATCTAACATATAGATACGAAGTGTTTAATATAAATTACATGATATGTGTGCATATTGTCTGTATACTTGTCGTCTATGTTGGGTGATAGATTTTTATACATGTTTTAAATAATTTAAACTGTATATGTATTTTATATCTACAAATGTGTTGGGTAAAACATAGGTAGATGAAATAGTTGTGTGACGAAAACAAAATGATGTGAGGTGATATAGACCATGAGATAAGGGTGAGAGGTGAACCATGAGAGAAGCCTTTTACCCAAGTGTTGGCCCCATCATCTAGCAGAGTATGGATGACAATCACGGATTATTCTAGACAGTCCAGTGGAACACTAGGAGGCTCGCAACCTGTAGGTGTTATTTGAACTGTGTATTCAGTAGATGTAGTCTAAAAACTCAATGACATATATTATGAGTGGATTCTTGGAAACGATACAGTCGATATTTGAGATAAAAACCCATTGACGTGTATTATGAGTGGATTCTCATAAACGATATTGTCCATAAACGAGATAACCCTGGCAACTATGAATTTAGTGCCTGATGAGCAAACCCTTGCAACTATGGATTTAGTGCCTGTTGAGCAAACCCTAGCAACTATGGATTTAGTGTCTCTTGAGTAAACCCTGGCAACGATGGATTTCGTGCCTATTCCTTAGGATAACCCTTAGGAATAAATGAACGAGGAATAGTTGATTCTTAGGGTAGAATAAAGAAGATAATGGGGATGGGTAATTGGGTTGATTGTTTTGATGTTTAAACATAATAATTATGTTATTATGGGTTGAAAAGCCTATGGACTCACCAGGTTTCCTAACCTAACTCACTCAAGCTTATTTGTATCACAGGTGTCAATATGAAGTTACATTACACTGAGAGATTAAGGAGATGTAAATCACTAGTGATAATGAATGTAAGTTCTGTTTATGCTTATGTTTCTGTATTGACGATGATATCCCAATGTTTTAAAAATGAATAAAAATTCATTTCTTCAAAAATGCTTGATAACATATTTATCATGTGTTTGATGGGTTTTGAGCATTCTAACACTTCCAAAGTGTACATGTAACCCTAATAAACCTTGGATCTATGTTTGTCTAAATACATGCAAAATTTGGTTTCCAAGGTTCATAATCTTATCTAGCATACATGGGGAACTTTTATCTTAAAAGGATGGCTAGAATTACATACCTTGTACTTGCTTTTGATTCCTTGAAACCTTAAGAGCCTAGCACCCCAAGTATGATGCCTCAAATGCTTCACACAACACCAAATGCTTTTGGAATTACTTTTGAGAGAATACACACACTCTAAAAATCGGCCTTGCCCTCACTTCTCTTTGTGTAACCGATTTTGGTGGATAGTATGTTCCTTATATAGTGTGACACATCTAGGGTTACACCATGTAAACCCTAATGTGTAATGACTCTTCATTTCCATGACCCATGGGTTTGTAACTCCCATGGAGCATCCATGGAGCATCCTATGGGTTTAACCCAAATTGATAATCCATGGAGCCTTTTAGCCCACTATACAAGTTATGGATGATTTACAAAATCAACCCATATATTTAATTAGTTATCTTTTTGATCACTTAATTAATTCTAAATTAATTCTTGATCAAACTAATTAAACAATACTTTTAATATATTAGAACTTATAATATATTAATAAACCACATGTGTTATTTCTCCCATTTAGTCTATCCAATTAGATGGTGCCATGCAACCCATACGGACCATGCCGGGTCTGGTCAAATACATACCAGAATTTATGAGCACTCGAGATAAATTCCATGAAGTGATTCCAGTGAGCGTGGGTTGATTCCAATGCTCAGAACTTATGAGCACTCATGATTGTTGTAGCCATGTCCAACATCTTAGACCTCTACAACCATTCATGACAGTCTTGATTCATACCTACTTCTGACATACGACCGATTGTGGAGGTTTGAATAATATGATGTACCAAACATAATTATTATGGAAGTCAAAACATGCAAACAAAATATAGTAAATAATCTTCAAGAGATAGCAACACTTTACTCATAAATAAAACACATTTTATTCATCATCTAATGTCAATTACACTTTACAAATTTCGACGTTATCTAACTACTAAATCTAATATCATCCTTCAGCTCTATGCTCCGAGCATGCTGGAGATGCTTAACTCGAGTCAGTCCCTTCATGAGGGGATCTGCTGGATTCTCATCCGATGATACCCTCTTTGCCACGAGGAGTCCTTCTTCTATTCGATGTCTGATGAAATGGTATTTTCTGTCGATGTGTCTAGATCTCCCGTGATCCCGTGGTTCCTTGGCTAAGGCAGCTGCACTTGCACTATCACATAAAATTTCCATTGGCTCCTTAATAGCTGGTACAACTCCAAGTTCTCCAGTGAAGTTCTTCAGCCATATCGCCTCCTTTACTGCCTCGCTAGCTACTATATACTCTGTTTCGCAAGTTAAATCAACCACTGTCTCTTGCTTGGAACTCTTCCAAGAAATTGCTCCTCTGTTTAAGGTAAAGACCCAACCTGACTGAGAGCAGAAATTATCCCTATTAGTTTGAAAGCTAGCATCACTATACCCTACAACTCTCAGGTCATCACTCCTACCGAGGGTAAGAACCCATTCCTTAGCCCTTCCTAGGTACTTGAGGATGTTCTTTACTGCAGTCTAGTGTGCCTTGCCTGGGTTCCCCTGATACCTGCTAGCCATGCTCAAGGTAAACGATACATCAGGTCGAGTACACGTCATAGCATACATGATCGATCCTATAGCCGACACATAAGGTATTCGACTCATTTCTGCTATCTTAGCCTCAGTACTAGGGCTTTGTGTCTTACTCAATTTGGCGTTACTCTGGATGGGTAACTCTCCTTTCTTGGAGTCCTGCATGCCGAATCTCTTCAGCACCTTATCCAAGTAGGTACTCTGACAAAGTCTAATTAGTCTTTTACTCCGGTCTCTCAAGATCCTTATTCCTAAAATATAGGCAGCTTCTCCTAGGTCCTTCATAGAGAAACACTTCCCAAGCCAGGACTTAACTTCCTGCAGAGTTGGGATGTCATTTCCTATGAGTAGTATGTCATCCACATACAATACCAAAAAGCTAACTATACTCCCACTAGCCTTGACATATACACAAGATTCATCTTGACTCCTAGAGAAGCCGAACTCTTTGACTTTCTCATCAAAGCAAAGATTCCATCTGCGAGGTGCTTGCTTTAATCCATAAATGGATTTCTCAAGCTTACACACTCTATTAGGGTACTCTGTGTTGACAAAAACCTCTGGCTAACTCATGTAAACATCGTCATCCAACTTTCAATTAAAGAAAGTAGTTTTGACATCCATTTGCCATATTTCATAGTCATGAAATGCAGCTATGGCTAACAGAACCCTAATAGACTTAATATTGGCCACTGGAGAAAAGGTCTCATCATAATCAACTCCCGGAGTTTGTGAGAAACCCTTTGCAACTAGTCGTGCCTTATAAGTGTGTACATTACCATCCATGTCGGTCTTCTTCTTGAAGATCCATTTGCACCCTACAATCTTACAACCTAGCACATTCTCAACCAAGTTCCAAACTTGATTGTCATACATGGACCGTATCTCGTTGTCCATTGCCTCTTTCTAATTGCCTGACTTAGGGCCTGCCATGGCTTCCTCGTAACAGTTAGGTTCATCCAGACCTATTAGTCTCTCATCACTGATAAGTGTATCACCTTTCGCAGTAATATGGAATCCATTGTAATGCTCAAGTGCATTCCTAACCCTTATGGAATGCCTCAGAGGTACATACATGTCAATTGGCTCAACAAGAGTTTCTTCCTCAAGTTGAGTGCTAGGGTTTGAAGTTCCTTCACCACTTGACTCTTTAATTTCTTCAAGGTCAACTTGCCTCCCACTGTTTCCTTGGCTTATGAACTCTCTCTCTTGCTAAAAAGACCACATTTTCACTAGTTCTATAGAAGAGGTAACCAAAGGATTGATGTGGGTAGCCGATGAAAATACACCTTTCGCTTCGGGATTCGAGCTTATCTTGAGCCTCACGTCTCACGAAATCCTCGCAACCCCAAATCTTGATGTGGTCTAGTTTGGGTACTTTACCAGTCCACATCTCATGAGGAGTTTTGGAAACTTTCTTTATAGGGACTAGATTAAGGATATGGACGACAACCTCTAAGGCATGCCCCCAAAATGAGATTGGTAGCGAAGCTCGACTCATCATGGAACGAACCATGTCCAACAAGGTTCGATTACGCCTCTCAGCTACACCATTCAACTGTGACGTCCTAGGAGGTGTCAATTGTGAGACAATCCCACATTCCCTAAGATAGTCGAGGAACTCTGAACTAAGATACTCACCACCTCGATCAGATCGAAGCATCTTAATGTTCCTGCCCAATTGATTCTTGACTTCCTGTTTAAACTCATTAAACCTTTCGAAAGTCTCTGACTTATGCTTGATTAAGTAGACATATCCATATCTACTGTAATCATCCGTAAAAGTCAAATAATAACGATTAGCATCCCTTGTGGCATGTTTGAAGGGTCCAGACACATCCGTGCGTACGAGATCCAACAAACCTTCACCCCTCTCACATGAACCTGTGAAGGGTGACTTTGCCATTTTTCCAAG
This sequence comes from Lactuca serriola, assembly GCF_051521515.1. Lineage (NCBI taxonomy): Eukaryota > Viridiplantae > Streptophyta > Magnoliopsida > Asterales > Asteraceae > Lactuca > Lactuca serriola. The sequence goes on along the minus strand of NC_136409.1, from coordinate 113,092,450 downwards.
TAAGCATGATTCGCAACTATCATCTGACTTTAGGTCAAATGACTCCAAGACTCCATCCTTTTGGAGTTGGCCTATGCGTTTCTTGCTTATATGTCCAAGACGACAATGCCATAATGACTCTTTATCCAAGTTATTATCATTAACAGAATCAATACACAAAACATTATTTCCTAAGTTATCATCTACATATACAGTTTCATACACACCATCACAAGGTAATGCTTTAAAATAAAAAACATTATTAAAGAAAGCATTAATCGAACCAACTTCATTATGAAATGAAAAGGTAAAACCTTATTTATACAATGCATGAAAGGAAATAATATTTCTTGCCATTTCTGGCGAATAACAACACTTATTAAAATCTAAACTAAAGCCACTACTCAACGATAAAGTATAAACTCCAATCTTGGTGATAGGTAAAGCTTTCTTATTCCCCATGATTAAGTTTATTCTTCCATGCTCCACATTCTCACTTCTTCTTAGTCCCTGCAAATCAGAACAGATATGAATACCATAACCGGTATCAAGGACCCAAGAGTTATAATGGAGTGAGTTATTAGATAAGATAGTGTAAATACCTACATGGTTGGGTTTAACTTTCGCATCCTTAACATCTTGCTGGTATTTTGGGCAGTTCCGCTTCCAATGTAACTTTTCATGGAAATAGAAGCATTCAGCCTCTTTTGGGTCAGAAGAAGGAGTGACAAAACCTTTCTTGGTTCCACTTGAAGAAGAGCCATCATGGGTCCTAGCCTTGGTACCCTTCGAAGAGCTCTTCCTCTTCTTCCTTCGACCTTTCCCGATTGCCAAAATCGGGGCGGAGTTTGGAGTAGGAGTGTTAACAACCGACTTACCCTTTAGACCTATTTCTGCGGTCTTGAGGAGTCCTTGAAGTTTTCTGAGTGTGACCTCTTCCTTATTCATGTGATATGTCATGTGGAATTGATCATAGCACGATGGTAAGGAGTGAAAAATGATATCTATTGCAAGCTCCTCAGGAATTTTACATTAAGCTTCAGCAACCGATCCACATACATTTGCATTTTCTGCATGTGTCTCGTGACGGACGCTCCGTCCTTCATCATGGTTGTTATCATGGAGCAAATGATTTCGTACCTCTCTTGTTGTGCACTTTGATCGTATGGTGCAATTCAAAAGGGTAGAAGTCCTCATTGGACTTTTGGAGTTCCGCTGTCATGGTAGCCATCATGATGCATGCTACTTTGGTAGCATCCCTTTCATATGCCTGGAAGTCAGCGATCTCCTGGGGAGTTGTAGTGGTCTCATCAATCTCCTTAAGCTCCTTATGGAGGACATATTCTTTGTCCTCGTAGCAGGTAATCATCCTGATGTTTCTGATCCATTCATTGAAGTTGGATCCACCAAAAGTGACTTTCCTACACAAGTTCATAAGGGTAAAGGAGCCATTAGGATTAGAGCAAGAAGCAACGTTGTTTGAAGACATCTGAATGAAGAGAACAAGATTAGTTTAGATACTAAGAGAGTCCTTAATAAAACACCCAAATGTAATATTAAGGCTAGGATCCAATCACAATATATTATAACTTAGAAGAGGTATGTCGTAATCCAAGCTATAACATATTTGAAAGGTAGGTGAATGACGATTTACCAATTTCCACCATGAAAAACAAAATATAATTATTAGGTTTTTAATTGGTTATTAGAAATTCCTAGATTCTTTGAGATTCATTAAACTTTTCAACGACATGTTTGAATCTCGAGTGTGCCCTCCAAGTTTTTGTGACTGGGATACTGAGGATCACAAAACAAGGTGTGAAGTAACCATGCAAATCACTTGGTACCCATAAAGTTTATCACTTAATCGATGTGCCGGTAAACCACACACGCTCCACCGATACTATGATAAACCTTAAGTCACTCTTTACCTACCTTGTTAAGTCCAAGTTAGTGTGTCGGTTAACCACACACACTCCACCAACGACTTAAACAAAGTGTAAAGTGTAATTTCATGGATTAGCATCTTATTCACATTTTTCCTAAAGTAACTAAGATTGGGAATTTAATAAAATCATTTAGTTACTTTATAATATTCATCATACTTTTAATGAAATTTTATAAGTCCTTGTCTTACCCGTTCGGCTAACTACCCTCCACCGATCAAGGAAGCGATGGGTGAGAGTGGACACCCATTAAGTTGCCATTTTATAGGCAACAACCTTATACCCCCCTTATAGACCGGCTTTGTGAATGAGGCGTACTAGCGGTAAGACGACTTGATCTTATACATATATATATATATATATATATATATATATATATATATATATATATATATATATATATATATATATTAGTAACTAATAATATTATAAAGTATAAGGGTTGAATTTTAACTTTTAAAATTCTAAGGGTTGGAACTAATTATGTTTTAATTAAGACTTTACTTGTTCCAAAACTTGAGGGCAAGTTTTGTAAACTTTCAGAACTTTTCATTTCTTGTAACTTACGAGTTAATAGAGTATTAAAAATGAAGACTCTTCATTTTTTATAACTCATATGTTCTTTTAATGGCTTTTAACAAAGTGACTTTTGTTTTTTCATAACTTGAGGACAAGTTATGGACTCCACTAAAACACATTATGATCATGAATTAATCTACCACATAGGTTACAAAAATTCCTATGATCATCTAAACATCAAAAGAACAAGAACATGAATATACACACTTTCAAGAATCAAAACTTTCACTTAAAACTTGTAATTTTATAATTGTCATTATTAACTTATAATATAAAGTATAAGGGTTGAATTTTACTTTTAACATTCTGAGGGTTGGAACTAAAGTTTATTAAGTGACTTTAGATGTTCCAAAACTTGAGGGCAAGTTTTGTAACTTTACAAAACCTTTCACATTCATAACTTATGAGTCATTAAAATGAAGACTCTTCATTTTATAACTTATGTGTTCTTTTAATGGCTTTTAACACAAAGAGACTTTTGGTTATCCATAACTTGAGGACAAGTTATGGACTCCATTAAAACACATAAAGTTCATGAATTAATCATATAAACAAGTAACTCTTATGATCTATCAAGATCTCATAAGAACATGAATATTCATATCAACATTTCAAGAACATATAAAACACATATAATCATGAGAAGTTGATATTAGCCATTGTGAATAGATTAGAACAACCATTACACCATCTAAAACAAATTTTATAATACCAAAACAGTTTAGGGTAATGTTTCTAGTCCATTTCCAACAGCAAAAATCGAATTTCTGCATTCTTCATGACTAACTCGTCGAGTGCACTAATAGACTCTCTGAGTTGGTTGCATTTACACTTGGACTCGTCGATTCCTCCCATTGGACTCGTCGAGTTCCCTAAGCAGACAACAAAAAAATCGATTTTTATCACTATTTTGCATCAAGTATTCACAAACAAGCCTTGGCTCTAATACCACTAATGGGTTTTGAGCATTCTAACACTTCCTAAGTGTACATGCAACCCTAATAAACCTTGGATATATGTTTGTATAAATACATGGAAAATTTGGTATCCAAGGTTCATAATCCTATCTAGCTTACATGGGGAACTTTTATCTTGAAAGGATGGCTAGAATTACATACCTTGTAGTTGATTTTGATTCCTTGAAACCTTGAGAGCCTAGCACCCCAAGTGTGATGCCTCAAATGCTTCACACAACACCAAATGCTTTTGGAATGACTTTTGAGAGAATACACACACTCTAAAAATCGGCCTAGCCCAAACTTCTCTTTGTGTAGCCGATTTTGGTGGATAGTATGTTCCTTATACAGTGTGACACATCCAGGGTTACACTGTGTAAACCCTAATGTGTCATGACTCTTAAATTCCATGACCCATGGGTTTGTAACTCCCATGGAGCATCATATGGGTTTAACCCAACTTGATAATCCATGGAGCCTTTTAGCCCACTATACAAATTATGGATGATTTACAAAATCAACCCATATATTTAAGTAGTTATCTTTTTGATCACTTAATTAATGCTAAACTAATTCTTGATCAAACTAATTAAATAATACTTTTAATATATTAGAACTTATAATATATTAATAAGCCACAAGTACATACCAGAAATAGTTATGGACTTAGACACTATATCCAACAGTGTTTCTAGTAACAAATTCCGCAACATTTTAATTAAAAGAGGTAGTTTGATTTTTATAAAGCATAAACAAAATCGGTCTTTTTTGGCCGTGAAAATGGGGATGTCACAGTTGGTATTAGAGCATTAGTTTATGCGAACTAGGAATAATGATTTATTTCTAGACTTAAAAACTTAGAATGCTAAGTGATGATCGTGAGGAGTGTGTCTAATATTTAGGACGTACACCTGAATAGACACAAGTACTAGCTTAATTAAGGAAGATGCCTAAAATGCTTTTATGTGGTAAATAATTTGTGATGCTTTATGCTATTGTTTGATCGGATATATGGTTTGTTGCCGACCGGATCTGGAAATTTTATGTGTTCAGATTTCTAAAAGTTTAATTACAGTATTGGAACTGGCATATAACTTTTCGTAGTAATTAGGAGGATTACACATCTAAACCTTCTCTATCTATATTCTCATTTCGATACACCAAACGACTGCTTGGGTGTATAGAATGTCATGATAAGGACTCATAGCAGACTGAGCAAATGGAGGAAATGAGAAGGCTTACGATAGTGAATGATACCTATCGGAAGATATCGTCAGAGTGATATCTTGCCTTTAGATGCATCTAAATAGGTAATACCTCCAGTACGGGAGAAGTACACTTTCGATTAGTGGAAAGAATTATTTTTGGTATAATCCATGAAGTTATCCCATCGTCTGACATTTCCATCACTAACCGAGTAGAAGTAGAATTGATGATTGAAGATACGCATAGAAGAAGTCTTAGCAGAGTCTAGCGAAAATTATATGATTGTTTGGACACATTTGTATGTGTTAAAATTGTTTTTGGGATAATAACTTGGAGAACTGCGAGAAAATACTTGGGACGAGTATAAGTAGGCGTGAATGGTTGTAGAAGCCTATACTATCGGAAGCACAAGACTCACGCTTGGATTAGGGAAAGTCACAAGGTTACCAAGAAGCTAGTAATTGATACTGTTTTATTCAAGTATGTTGTTACCATCATTTTGGTAATGACTAAGAAGATGATTTTTATTCTGACCCTAGTGGTCATATCGTATTGAGTCTGACTAAGATGAGTATCTTACATGGTTCAGAGAACCAAGTTTGATGTAGCATCTGACTTATGTCAGAAGATTGAAGTGAAAGATAATCATAGCGATCAATAAAAATATCGCAAACGTTGTTAAGCTTAGAAGCTTGTACCTAGAAGTGATACATGCTAGAATGTGATTATATCACATTAGAACATGAAGGAATGTATATTTCATTATGGAATTTTACTCTAAAAGACCTGAGTCTAAGCGTTGCATCATACTATGAGATGTCATTCGAACATGTCCCATCGGTCTGTTATGGTAATCGAAGTAAACATTGTTTCTGAAGGAGCAAGAGTCTCCAATAAGGATCAAGATTGTAACTGAAAGGTCACGATTGAAAGTACAAAGTGAGATAGAGATCGGGTGCAAGATCGAGCACTGCCTGCAATCAAGAAGTCCAAAAATTAAATACTCATTCGAAGGAACATATAAGTTACGATTAACACCTAGGATGAAGAGATAACGTACAGAGTCATTACACAACCCTGTTTTGTTGATGATTCCGGGATGTAATCATCCTAACGGGGAGATAATTGTAACGCCTGTAGATCGGGCTAGTCAATTTAGAGACGATAAGCGTCAAAAATGACTTTTTAATCAAAGATTATTTATAATGAATAATCTTAACCAAATATTAGTATATGTCACAAGGGTTCGTACATATAAAAAATGCCAAAATCCGAGTTATAACGAAGAAGTTATAATCTGTCGAAGTTTTACGGCAAAACCGGCATGGCACAGGGAATCGTAAAAAGTGATTTTTTGATAAACTGCTTTCTAGACTTAGTGATCTAAATGAAAGTCGTAGGATATGATAAATCGAGACTGTGCATAAAAAGAGCGTCCAAATCTGACTTCGTATGAGGAAGTTATGTTTTGTCTAAGATTTAGCATAGTAGTGGACAGCCTGAAATTCGAATTTTAGATCGGTCGGTTTTTAACCAAAAACTTCTAAACGGGAAATGAAGATATCGTTAATAGGAGTTGAACGATAAAAAGACAGTCGAAAATGAATCTTGTATGCGAAAGATATGGATGAAACTTAGTCCCTACTCTTCGAGCGTGGCGAATTCGATACAGTTTTGTAAATATGAGATAGAATGACAATTAGTCGACGGGGTCTAAATGAAAGTTGTATTACTCGTAAATACCTACTCGTGGATATAAATGACATTGATAATAGAGATCGTACGCAATAGATATGTACGAAACTTAGTCCCTACTCTCCGAGCGCGATAAATTCGATACAGTTTTGCAAATCGAAGATAGAATGAGAATTAGTCTACGGGGTCTAAATGAATGTTGTATTAGTTATAAATACCAACATGTGGATATAAATAACGCAGAAAATGGAGATCATACGCGGAAGATACAGAAGAAACTTATGGCCTACTCTACGATAAAACCCTTATAAATAAAGGATGAATCCTTCATATTTTCTTCACACCATAAGCCTTTCTTTCTCTCTTTAACTTCTCTATAGACTCCCAAAACCCCTCTAAATCCCTAGTAACCTGAAGTTTCTAGAGAAAAGACCCTGAGCGCCCAAAGTCTCCGAGAAAATAGCTTTTCAGCTTAGAAACTCTGCTCCAGCAGAACTCGGTATTTAGGAAAACTCGATGTAAGTGAGATACACCTACCCTAATTTAAATATAGCTTATATTTAAATATAATATCATTATTATCAACCTATAAATAAAATTTATCAGTGATTCAAAGTCGTTATACTGATTGAACTACTTACGGGAGAGAGGTGTCTAGAATGGTTACGTTCGGTTTTGTTGTTGGATTTCAGAGAAGCTATATGCCGAAATGGTCTTGCCTCCCAACTATCCTACCTGGCTTATCCTTACTTGATAAATAATGAAGTAGTCTCTGATTTAATGACGAATCTAGAATAATAATTAGTAGCAATAAGTATTAAATTAAAATTTATCGATAATAATGCTAGGTTTAGTCGAAGGAAAATAGAATCGTTAGAAGCGAAGCGTTGCCCGAGTTTGGAATCTTCACTTTAACAAGTGAGTGCATAGTTACTTTCATTTTACACATAGATATGAAGTATTTAATATAAATTACATGTTATGTGTGCATATTGTCTGTATACTTTCCGTTTATGCTAGGTGAAATATTTTTATACATGTTTTAAATGATTTAAACTGTATATGTATTTTATATCTACAAATGTGTTGGGTAAAACATTGGTAGATGAAATAGTTGATGTGTGACAAAAACAAAATGATGAGAGGTGATATAGACCATCTGATACGGGTGAGAGGTGAACCATGAGAGAAGCCTTTTCCCGAGTTTTGGCGTCGTCATCTAGCAAAGTATGGATGACAACCATAGTTTATTGTACACAGTCTAGTGGAACATTACCATGCTAGCAACTTGTAGGTGTTATTTGAACTGTGTATTCACCAGCTGTATTCTAAAAACCCATTGACATGTATTGTGAGTGGATTCGCGGAAACTATATTATCGATAAATGAGATAAAAACCTATTGACATGTATTGCGAGTGGATTCTCGGAAACGATATTCTTGATAAACGAGATAACCCTGGTAGCCATGGATTTAGTTCATGATTAGCAAATCCTGGAAACTATGGATTTAGTGTCTGTTGAGCAAACCCTAGCAACTATGGATTTAGTGGCTGTTGCGTAAACCCTGGTAACGATGGATTTCATGCCTATTCCTTAGGATAACCCGTAGGAATGAATGAACGAGGAATAGCTTATTCTTAGGGTATAATAAAGAAGATAATGAGGATGGGTAATTGGGTTGATTGTTTTGATGTTTAAACATAATAATTATATTAATGTCGGTTGAAAACCCTATATACTCACCTGGTTTCCCAACCCGACCCACTCCAGCTTATTTGTATCATAGGTGTAGATATGAAGGTACATTACACTGAGAGATTAAGGAGATGTAAATCACTAGTGATAATGAATGTAAATTTTGTTTATGCTTATGTTTATGTACTGACGATGACATCCTAATGATTTAAAAATGAATAAGAATACATTTCTTCAGAAATGTTTGATAACGTATTTATCATGTTTTTCTGGGAAAAAATTCTGCAACATTTTTATTAAGAGAGGTACTCTGATTTTTATAAAGCATAAAAAATGGTCTTTTCTAGCCGTGAAAATGGTGATGTCATAGTAGCACCAATAATGTGAATGCATCAAATGGAACCACAAATCACCACTAACAATTGGAAGAACTTTAGAGGAGATAGTATGCACTCAAAATTGGGTAGCACTCTTACAAGAAATCTAGGTGCTGATTTCATGAACCAAAGCGTTTCTTATATAGTGTGGCTACATTAGGGTTACACCATACAAACCCTAATGTACATGAATTTCCACATTCCTCATGCTCCATGGGTTTTACCCTCCATAGATTATCCATGGTTCACCACATGGGTTTAGCCCAACATAAGGAATCATGGGTCGTTAGCCCACTTTATAAGAATGAATGATTCACACAATCAATCCCTATATATTTAATTAGTCTCTTTTGATCACACAATTAATTCCAAAATAATTCTTGATCAATACTAATTAAATAATATGATTTCATATTAATATATTAGAACTTATAATATATTAATAAATTATAAATAACCTCTTCGCAAAAGTCCATCCTTACAAATTGTTTTGGTGAAATGCAACCGAAATGGACCATGCTACTCTCGGGTCAAGTACATACCAAATATAGTTGTGGACTTAGACACGTTATCCAAAAATAGTCTTGTGTCCATTCTAGTTAAAGTTGACTATGCATGTGAGTTCTATGAGTTCTTAATTGATTGCATAAGGCAAAGCACCTTAATCAATGAAATTTCATTGATCAGTATAGGTGAGTTGCTCAACAACATGGAAGACATGGTAGGTCCTTGTGCTGCGAAGTGGTAAGAAATTAAGATTGAACAAGTTCAGTCCATATGAGTTTGAATTTTTCATAGACCATATCTTATGATAATGGTTAGAAATAACAAATTCACATGGATATGAACATATACACCATAAAATCTAAGTGTCATAAGGTTTCTCTTCATTTCATGAAAATGGTTGTAAGGAAATGCTTTCACTAAGTACATTTCAAGGAGATAGCAGTTGTATTAATTGCATTCTCAAATTCGATTATGATCATGGCATCCCTCTTCATAGTTTGAATTGTAAGAAATGGCAAATAGTCTAAACATTCGGAACTTATTGCTGTAAGTTCTGAAGTAGTTTAGACTCACATGTGAGCTTTCTAATAAAAGGTGTATGAGCTTGGATAAAGACATATCAAAGCATCTCGCATCAGAAATCTGAACTTTGGTAAGGAATTCAATAAGTATTGGTTTCTAGAAGTCTAGTTGATCTCTGGATACATGTCAAAGCTAGTGGGAGCATAAGAGTTATGCTAGTAAGAATATAATTATTATGCTAGTGGGAGCATGATTATTATGTTAAGTGTTGCAGGCTAGCAGTACTGGTTATAGGAAACAAAGATTAAGAATTTTGCAAAGTTATAGAATTTGAAAAGTTGTTTCGCTATAATAAGGGAGAGGACACTTATACTTTATTTTGAGTCTAAAAGTTTAGATTGAAAATTCTATATATGGAAGTATTATAGCAAAAGACTCATGTCTTTATGTAAGACATTATGAATCGTGTCCATATAGTTCGGGTATAGGATTGATTACATATGCTATAATATTAAAGTGTTATAAATTTCCAAATTCCTAAGGCATTAAGAGTGAAAAAGCACTAGACCTTGATTTGACTAAATTAATTAAACAACTATCAAGGACAATCTAAGGCTCGCTGAGGATTGGTTGCTTGGAACAGTTGGAAGTATAGTAATGAATGGACTGTATTGACATTATTATGAATAGACATAATTCTATTAAGAATGGATAGTTATATGGAAATTATGGAAAGGTTTCCATAATGGGAGTTAGATATCAAGAATCCATGAGTAAGCTGGAAACTTTTATGATAGATGGATATTCAAAGGAATGTGCTTTGAATATAAGACTTCGTACTATGGAATTGTCTTGTGACAATCTTCAATGGAAAGTTTTTTAATCGGCAAAGTCTATGTGACTTGTGTACATAGTCGTTACAAAAGGATCACTTCATATAAGCTTAGACTCTAACAGATTATAGTAAGTGGCAAGGAATTGGTATTCTTATACTTATGATAAGGATTTGGAATTGTGAAATGAGTGTCATTGGAAATGTTTACAATTGATCTATTTCACAAAGTAAGGACCATAAGTAAACATAGTCTGCATGCTTGGAGCATGGGATGACTATCATTTTAATTCAAGCATTAAGTTGATTAGTCGACACGTGATACAATGATTAATGTGTAATCAATATGGTGATTAAATAAAAAGTGTTTATTAATATTCAAAAGTGTTGAGACCATATTGGATTCGATTATTCTTGTGTTTCACTTTGTATGTTTTCACTTCCAAAAGAATAATAAGATTATTCAAACTATCCACAATTGATCATACTTTGGATGTAGGTATTGAAGTAAGATTGTTATGAATCCATCTGTAGATTGTCTAAAGCGTTTAGAAATAGCACAAGTTTGCTGCAGAGTTGATGAGTAATTCTGTAATAAGATTTGAGTATTGGATTAAACCCAAGCTCATCTGAATCACTCCATGGATTTTATCACGAGTGATTATGAGATAATAATATATTATATTCTTGAAACAGAGACATATGAGTTGTAGTTTACAAGTCAGTTGAGCATTGATGATATGAAAACGCACCAGTAAGTTGGTGTTAAAAAACATATTGTTGTGTGTTATGACACCTTGACTGCTTAGCCAAGCATGGACTGATTTGATTTGTTCAATTAGTCAGTCTTCATAAATTGGAAATCGAGAAACAAGACATGGACAGAGAGAATGATTAAAATCCATGTCTCATGTCCATACAATATCTAGAATGGAGGAATATATGATCCCTTATCTAATGGACGCGTCATTTGATTTGTTCAGAGTTCGGCAGCGACCTTTTGAGAGCTATGATTACTAATCGGATTTTGGAGTCGTACTTCAAATAATAGTTATTAGACTTATCAAAGTGGGAGATTGTTGGATTAGGTGTCTAAGCCGATAACTATAATTTGTATGTACTTGACCCGATAGTAGCATGGTCCATTTAGGGTTGCCTTCATCAGGACAATTTGATAGGATGAATATTTGAGTAAGAGGTTATTTGTGATTTATTAACATATTATAAGTATAATAATTAATTGAGAAATCATATTATGTAATTAGTATTGATCAAGAATTAATTTAGTGATCAAAAGAGACTAATTAAATTAACAGGGACTGATTAAGTCAATCAATAATATTTATAGTTTGGACTAATGATCCATATTGATTAGGATGGACTAATTCTATATGGAAGTCCATGAAGAGTTACTCCATAAGGCCCATCATATGGATTATTGGACTACTTAAGGGCTTAAGTAAATGGACTAAGGTTTACAAGTTAAACATTAGGAAGTCCACACTATAAAAGAAACCCACTTTAGCCAAAATCGAACACAAGAGCGACATTTTTAAGATATGGACGAGTTTTGTGCTTCATAATATCTCTCAATATTCCCCAATTGTTCATGATGTTTGAGGCACAACACTTGGGGTGCTAAGCTCTTGAAAGGCCAATGTCTACAAGGTATAACAAAGAGGTATTCTTCTAACTAGCTTTATGTTTCAATTACCAATATTGTATGCTAGTTGTAGGTTTCATGCTATGGAAAATTTTGTTGCATGTATAACTAGAGAAAACTTAGATCCAAAGCTATTAGGGTTGTATGTGCACCATAGGAGTGTTATAGCACATAAAACCCAACAATATCATCTCATAAAGCCAGATCTTCAATTAAGAAACATTTTGCTTGCAATTAGTCAATAGAAAAGCATAAGTCGTACTACATAATTTGTGAATATGAAACCCCAAAATTTCAAGTAATTTTTGAAAAGAAATCCACTATTATTCTCTAAGATCTTCAAAGTAATTTTCTCAGGCCTTCACAAATTCAGACAGAGCTCGTTCAGATTTCTTCAAATCTTGGCAACAGTTTATGTTCTTCGAGCTTTGTAGATTGAGCAGGGGTTTGATGTGCTTACAGTTTCTAGGCAGAAAAAGGGTTGAAGGCAGCTATAATGGTTCAATCTATAGCTGATGAAGAGAGAAATGTAGGTGAGGCTAAACTAAGTTAGGATTTCAATTGTTGGGAGGTAGAAAGGAACCGATCAACTCTTTCTTGAATGTTTTTTTAGAGAGATGAAGAAGAAAACCAAATGAAGTCGATAGAGAGAGAGAGATGTAGAGAGAGAGAGAGAAGGTGGGCCCCTTCTTATTTTTTTAATTATTAAAATAAATAAATTATTATTAGATTGAAGAAGAAATGAAAGAAAAATGGAAAATAAATACCCAAGGGTATTACAATCATTTTACTATTCAGAGAAACCAAAAACACAACAAAACTAGCTCAAAAGAACTACGAAACAAAAAAAAATCGGGATTTGACGTATGATGCTACCATAAGGACCATTTTTGTTGTTTTGTCTTTTAGTTATTGTAAATTATGCCCATCATTGTTAACGAATAATAATATAGTTTTATTTCTATTATTTATATATGTGTGTTTTATTTTTAACGTATGATGCTATCTATCAGCACGAGGCCTGGCGTTATAGCATAAAGGTTCGATTTTTAATGTATTATATTTAGGGTTAGTTTGCCGCGTTTTGCTACGGAGATAAATTTGAAATAAACACAAAGAGAAAATGGGTTTTTAGTTTGTAAAAAAAATGTTTAAAAAGCATGCAAAATAGAAAAATGTAAAATTGATACAAAACAAAACAATAAAAAATATCTAAAATAACTTGTCCAATTAAAAAAATAATTTTAAAGAACATAAATCAAAGATATTTAAAAAAATCTAAGAAAAAAAATTTAGAAATTTTTTTTTACAAAGTTGTAAAAAGAAATTTTAAAAAAAAATAAGAAAAGATTTAAAAGGTCACTTTAAAGAAAAAGTTTATCAAAAATTTAAGAAAAACTTATGGAAAGTGCTTGTATAGAATTTGTAAAGAATACGAAAATTTGCCAAAACTATGATATGAATGATAATTATAGAAGAGTAATTGTCAGAAAATTCATAATATTTTTGAAGAAGTTTCATTATAATCCTAAAAAAATTTTGAATATAAAACTCCTGATTATTTCATTTTTGCTCAAATTAAAAAAAAAATAAACTTTTAACAAGAAATGACATATTATTGTATAAAATTAAACAATTATGACTTTTGTTGTTAAAAAAAATAAAAACTAAAGTGTAACTTTTTCGAAAATGTTGGAAGTTTTTAGAAAGTTTTCCGTTATAGAATACCAAAGTTTGAGAGGAAAAGAGCACATTTGTGTCACTAGTTATAGAAAACCAAAGTTTGAACGGAAGATAACACATCTATATAACTGTGAAAAAAATTGAGTTGAAGGCGATGGAGATTCGATAAAAGGATATATATATATATATATATATATATATATATATATATATATATATATATATATATAGAGAGAGAGAGAGAGAGAGAAAGAGGTAGGTTCCGTTGAGATTAAAAAGGATAGAGATCTTAAGATTCAACCACAGCCATATATTTTACATCTACCGCTCTAATCCTCCGACATATCGGCGCGGCAGGCCTGTTATAATCATAAATGATTATATAGCGTCGATCGTTCTTTTCTCCTCCCCCACTATCCCCACCACCACAACCGCCATTGCTACCGCCACCTATGACACCAACCGACCCTACCACTATCAACTCCTTCACTTACACCGCCTCCACCTCTACCACTACCACTTTTTATGCCACCAACTGTCATAATCATATATGATTACTCAGTCTGTAAAAAGAAATATGTATAATCATTTGGGATAAGGAATATACATATATACATGTAAGGATGCCATGGAAATTCTCCATCGACTTACCCTAGGTGCCATGGGAACCCCCACACGGTCTTAACTAACTGACATGGGAACCCCCACATGGTCTTGACTATCTTCCATGGGAACCCCCACATGGTCTTATCTAATGTGACATCCCCAATTTCATGGCCAGAAAAGACCAATTTGTTTATGCTTTGTTTTTAAAATCAGAGTAATCGTTTAAAGAAAAGTGTTGCAGAATTTATTCCCAAAACAAAATATGATAAAAATTTATCAAAGCATTTCATAAACAAATGTATTTTCATTATATAACAAAATCTCGGGATGTTATGTTCCGATACAGACACATAAGCATAAACAGAACTTACATTTATTACACTAATGACTTACATCTCCTTTAATCTCTTAGTGAATTATGTCTTCGTATTGATACATGTGATACAAAGAAAACTGAATGGGTCAAACTTGGGATCCTGCTGAGCATATAGGGTTTACATCCCACAATATTATATTTATTATGTTTAATCATCAAACAATCAACCCAATTACCCATCCCCCATTATCTTCTTTACTCTTAAGGTTTTACCATAAGAGTCAACTATCCTTCATTCATTCGTTCCTAAGGATTTACGTAAGCAATTGGCATGAAGTCCATTGCTGCAACGTTTATCTATCAGGTACTAAATCCATAGCTATCAGGTGCTAACTCCATAGTCACCAAGTTTCACTTAACACATGCTAACTCCATAGTCACCAAGGTTCACTTAACAGACGCTAACTCCATAGTCACCAGAGTTTACTTAACAGGCGCTAACTCCATAGTCACCAGAGTTTACTCATACCATCTCTCATCACACACCAACTATTCCATCCACCCATGTTCTACCCAACATATTTGTAGATATAACATACATATACAATTTAACTCATTTAAAAACTATATAAAACATCCATTCCTCACGCATCTCAAATAAACAACAATATATAAACACAAAGCACGTATTTCATAGTAAATACTTCATATTTATGTGTTAAAAGGAAGTAACTATGCACTCACTTGATAAGACGATGATTGGACAGCACTACGACTCTAAATGTATAAATCTTCGGTGAAACCGGGATGCTTCCTTGAAAACCTGGTCTCTCACGGGTAGAGTTTCGGCTCGGAAACTTTACTTCTCCGGATCTTTGGGGTTTCGGGACTTGCTTCGGGTGTCGGGATTGATACGGGGGCTTCAGGGTATAATAACGAGTGATAGAGAAGAATTTGAGAACTAAAACTCGGCAGCCCACAACATCTATTTATAGGGTGCAAATGCGACATTCAAATCATGAACCAGGCTTGTTCACGTTGTGACTTTTGATCCTGATCATCCCTTAGGCTTGCCATGTGTCTTCTAGGCTCGAAACGTGTCCTTCACTAAGTTCACATCGTCAAAACTGTTTTCATGTCGTGGGCTCTGATAGTTTTGGGGTTTCGCGCCATGAACTTCAAAAATTCATAACTTTCTCATACGAACTTTGTTTTCGACGTTCCTTATATCCATGCGTAGGTGAAATTATGCTGTACGATTGTCGTTTAGACTTCGTCGGCTAATTTTGAATTTATTTTTAATATATTATTAATATATTATTTTGAGTAGGCCGGGACAGGAAAACTCCGTTAGAAATTCATAACTCCTTCATCTGACGTCTGTTTTTGACTGCCTTTTCACAGTTACACTACTATTAACGAGATCTTTGATTCTCTTTTAGATTGTTTCGGCTAGAAACCACTCTATCTTATATTCGAACTTTGGGCTGCATACCGCTAAGTCGAAACTTCGAAAAATCATAACTTCCTCATACGAAGTTAGATTTAGACATTCTTTTTATGCATGCTCTTGAATTAACATATTCTACAACTTTCATTTAGACTGCTAAGGCTACATATCGTTCTATCGTAAATTCACTATTTACGTCGCGTTCTGTCGTGCCAGTTTTGTCGCGAAACTTCAACATGTCATAACTTCTTCGTTATAACTCAGATTTCGGCATTCGTTATATATCTGGATCCTTGTTAAGACCATTATAACTTAGTTAAGATTATTCATTCTAAATAGTCTTATATGAAAAAGTCATTTTTTTGATGCTTATCTTCTTTAAATTGACTAGCCCAGATCTACGGGCGTTACAATTATCTCCCCTATAGGATGATTACGTCCCGGAATCATTAACGAAAATAGGCTTTGTTATAATGATTCCATATGTTATCTTACCATCCTAAGTAATAACCATAATATATATGTTTCTTCGAACGAGTTCCAAACTCTAGGGCTTCTTGACTGCAAGCGGTGCTCAATCCTGCATTTGCTTTTCGTACTATGTTGTACTTTCAATCATAACCTTCGACTTACAAACTAAGTCCTTATTGTGGAGGACTCCTTCTTCTTTTTAGGATAAGTACTTTCCCTTATCTATTGTAATAGACCGATGGGTCGTGCTCTAATGACCTCTCATCGTATGATGCAACACTTAGTCTCAGGTCTTTTAGAGTCAAATTCCAGAATGGAATATACCTTCCTTCATATTCTAATGTGATAGAATCACCTTTTAGCATGTAGCATTTCTAGCTACTAACTTCTTAATTACGAGTGCGTTACCAATGACCGCATTGATTTTAATCTTCTGAATTAAGTCAAATGGTACATCGAACTTGGTCCTCTGAACCATGTAACAAACTCATTGTAGTCGGACTCAATTTGATATGACCACTAGGGTCGGAATAACAACCATCTTACTAGTCATTACCGAAACAAGGGTAGTGACATACTCAAATAAAACACAATCAAATACTAATTTCATGGTAGCCTTGTGACTTTCCCTGATCCAAGTGTGAGTCCTGTGCTTCCGATAGTATATGCAACTACTACCTTTCACACCTACTCATACTTGTCCCAAGTATTGTCTTGCAGTCCCTATGTCCTAAAATAACAAAACAATTATATAACAAAATCTCGGGATGTCATGTTCCGATACAGACACATAAGCATAAACAGAACGTACATTTATTTACATTAATGATTTACATCTCCTTTAATCTCTCAGTGAATTACTTCTTTGTATTGATACCTGTGATACAAAGAAAACGGAGTAGGTCAGGCTTGGGAGCCTGGTGAGCATATAGGGTTTTCATCCCACAATATTATATTTATAAGATTTAGGGTTTACACCCTATTTAAAGGACCTTAACTCTCCTCCCTAGCCTCCTTTACCACCCTATCGTCCAGAAGCAAACCCTACCAAGCTAATCCTCAATTGTTGAGTGTATAAGGTCAAAAGAGAGTGTGTTTGGAGCATCTCTTGAAGAGTTAAGAGCTTGGGGCAAGGAAGAGCCTATAGATTTGTCCTTTGCATTGTTGTTCAGCTACCTTGAGGTATAAAGCAACCACCTTTACACTTCATTGTTTAGATCTTACCTTGTGAAAGAAAATGGAGTCACTTTTGAGTTTGAGCATGTCACAGGGACAAGGTTTCATATCTGGACTCCTCTAGGTCCTTATAGTCATAAAGTCTTGGCCTTTATACAAGATATGGCCTTCTTCTCACCTAGAAAATATTCTCTAGTTTGGTTTTGATGAGTGCGGCCTTGCATGCACGTAAAGTTTGCAACTTTATGTAGTAAATGTGCCCTAGGAGCTTAGATCTACTATATGGAGCATTGGAGTAGCTTAGAGTCACCTAGAGATGAAATAGACTGCTTGAACTCGGCAAGTTGGATAATCCAACTAGGCGAGTTAGAAGGGGTTTTCCCATTCTTAGTCCTGCATGGACTCGGCAAGTCTATAAGGCAACTCAACGAGTCAGATGGGGTTTTCCCGACAATTAGACATGCTTGAACTCGACAAGTTGCTTGGAAACTCGACGAGTAGACTAGGGTTTTATGAATCTGTGAGTTTTGGATGAACTCGATGAGTCAGTATACTGTACTCGACGAGTTGGGTCAACATGCACTGTTGACCTTGACCATTGACTTTTCTTTGACCAAGGGTTGACCAGTTTGACTTTTGAGGGTATTTTCGTAAATTAGATATTTATGGCAAAGGACATTGGTGAATATACGTGTTGGAGTTGGAGCTATATTTTTTGGAGTTTGACACTATCTTCCAAGGTACTTACAAGGTGAGTTATCCTCACAATATTAACAGGGTCTATGACACCAAGGTCGGCCCTTTATGGATTTGTATCCGGATTATTGGATGATATATTTATTGATTTACATCTTGGTAGTTAGGATGTGACAGGATTAGTTACCTGGTTAGGTCGGTAACCTGGTATATAGGATGATGTTATGTTAGTGATTGGTTAGATCGGTATCCTGGTTATATAATGGTTGTCATGTTAGTGATCTGTTAGATCTGTATGATTATATGTATATACATGCTAGCGTATGATATTTACATGCACATGTTTCTTGGTATGGGGGATTGGGTTGAGGCGGGTCCTAATATCTGTTGGATGCCAAGATACCCAGGGCTGACGGGATAGAAGGTAGACCCGGGAGGGCACATAGTCAGGTTGAAGGCGTGACGAGCGATCTGAATAGGCTGAAGGCCCCGAGAGGGCGGTCCAGACCTGCCAATGCTTGGAAAGTGGGCCAGATAGACTGAAGGCCTGCTACGGGCAGTCCGGTCATATTGTAGACTCGAGATACATGTTGTTTGTTATATGCTATGATTATGGTTGTATGAGGTTGGTATTTTGGGGGTAACTCACTAAGCCTTTGAGCTTACACTTATTGATTATTGTTTCCAGTACTTCTGATGATCGCGGGAAGGCAAAGGTGTGATCATGCACCTCCTTATATTTTCATGAATAGATTATGGGGATACTTTGATGTTTAAATTATTTTGAAAACAAATTGTAATTACTTAATGGTTTTAAATTTTTTAAAAGTTTTAAATTGTCTTGATTTTTATGGGTGTTACATGTTGGTATCAGAGCCTTAGTTTGTGTGAATTGGAGGAACACTCATGCGAATCCAGTCTCAAATCAAGGAAAAGACTTTCAAACTGATTTTTGCAAATGGTTTTCAAAATACTAAAGGAGGATGAAGGTGTACGATCAGTTGGAGCCAATAAGTATACCCCAAAATACCATATTCTTATTTGATATTATGATGTGTTAGAATAGCATGCTAGACATAGGCTAAGGATATTCAAGAGTTACATGATATAATTGTTTGATTATATGCTGCCTACTAGCCTATGGTTTTCCTTATATGAGATTGACATCATGATGATAGTTGCTTAGCTTATGCATCGCGGTTGTACATAATTAAGATCTTATAGCCTGATAATGTTTGGTTTAGCCTTCTGTTCTGTTCTTTTCTGATTGGGGGCTTAGGGTAGAATTAGATATTCGAAAGGCTATAGGGTCCAACATTATGTATGATTAGCATATACTAATGCTGCAAGGTTGGTGGAACTTTCATGGATTGATTGTATAAGGGTCAGTCGGCCGATTATGAGGCATTAGCTTCCTCTTTGAGTGAGGATAGATCGCTCGATATAGTTATGTATATTGTTAGGGTGTTATAGTGATACTTGAGACAAATATAGGTAGGTGTGGAAGGTAGTATAGGCTCGTACTACTGAAAGCACAGGACCCATACGTATAGCGAGGAAGTCACAACCCCTAGGATTTGGTTGGGAGTTGGTTCCCTGTTATTATATGGATTATCCGAGATCTCTCTGGGATATTATCAGAATGGTGGTTATGAGATGTCTTGAGACTAGATCCGGGTCAGGATCAGGAGCTGGCGGCTAGGACAGGCCAGTATTGTCATAGGATTGTGTCAGTGAGATCATCTAGGAGGAGGTGATCGAGATTGTCCGGGGAAAGTTGTCGAAGATGTTTGGGTCTATTAAGATCTCCATGGTAGAGTACTTTGACGAAAAATATGCAGCCCTTACCGAGGTGGCTGCCTCGGCATCTACTGCAGTTGTAACATCGGTAGGGATAAGAGCTAGTTGGGCTTTTCAGTATCGGGACTTTGATAACACGAAGCCCCCGACTTTCAATGGGATTCAGGACCCTATCATCGCCATGAGGTGGCTATCAGACATCTAGGGATGCTTTTTCACATGTTCCTGCCCTACTGGACAGAAGGTCAGGTGTCCCCTGAAAATGTTGAGCTCCAGCGCGATGGACTGGTGGAGGTTGACGACAGGTTCTTATTCAGACAAGCAGAGAGCTAAGGTTTCTTAGGATCGAAACAGGGAGGATGTTGTTGGGTCAAAATATGATTTATACTTTGCTTTTCTGCGCAATTATATCTTATGTAATATTTTATGAGTTTACGGTCAGGTTTACGGCCAGGGAGGTGTTTATGGCCGTAAACAAGTTTACGGCTATAAACCATGTTTACGGCCTGGCCGTAAACCCATTTACGGCCCATGTTCAGTTAGCTCATATTCATTAGTATATATATTGGTGTTAGGGGTGAGGAGTAGAGTATGATGAACGTGAGAAGAGAGAAACTAGAGAGCATTTTGTGTGTGTGAATCTTTTGTATCCGGATCTTCATTCTAATCAATTCATACATAAATTCATCATATTCTTCTTATCCTTCTCTTCTATTTGATCTGACATCATTCGTTTGATCGGGATTTCGCACCATCCAACGGATCTGATTGATACACAGGCAGATTAGGGACTTACAATTGGTATCAGAGCTTCATTGTATTAGTCAATTTTGTTAGATTTGGAGCATTATTTGATCTTATTTTATAAATATTCTTGCGTTTTTGGATATATCTCTGAAAAATAAGGGGGTTTGTTCTTCGCGTTTTTCATAAAAAAAAAGGGTTTTTGATCGAGTTTTGGAGCTTCAAAGTCGAAAAATCGGTGTTTTTGGTCGAAACCTGCGAGGGTGTGGCGGAGTTTGCGGCCGGCGGCTAGGGTTTCGGAGTTCACGGCCGGAATTTACGGCCAGAAACTATTCACGGTCGCCGGAGGTTTGCGGCCTTGGCTCGGATCGCGGCTAGGGAAGTCGGCTAAGCAGCAGCAAGCCTCACAACGCCTTAATTAAAAAAGGGAGAACGAAAGTGAGGGTGCTGGGAATCAAACCCGGGACCTCAAGTTCATAACATCCGCGCCTTACCCAACTCAACTAGCCGAATCCTTGTTTCTTTCCTTCGAAATTTAAACTATAACCCGTTATTCTCAGTTTCAACTTTCAAAATATGACATTTTTAACCCAAAATTCAATTCCTTTTAAATTTTAAATTCCTTTTTCATCCAAAATTAAGAAAAAATAAAAAAATAAATAAAGATAATAACAATAAATAAATAAAAATTATAAATTAAATTAAAATTAATAAATAAAATTATATTTAAATTTTTGACTTTTATTTTTTTAACTTTTGAGCTTAAATTTTGACTTTGACTTCCAAGTTTGACCTTTGACTTTTTCGTTTAACTTTTAAATTTTCAAATTTAGCTTTTCGATTTGACTTTTGAGTTTAACTTTTTAAATTTGACTTTTAAGGCTGACTTTTCAGGTTTATAATCAAAGGTTTTGACTTTTAAGTTTGATTTTGGCTTCTAGTTGTGCTTTTTAATTGATTTTAAGGTCTACGAGGGAGTTGAAAACATGAAAGAGAGTCGTAAGGATATGTTAAGACAAAACTTCAACATTTTCGATTATATCCCTGGAGAAACCCTCAAAACTCAGTTGCAGCGATTTACTACACTTACTACTGAGATGAATATAGTTGGGATCTTTTTGTCTAAGTTTGAGATAAACAAAAAGCTACTAAATTCACTTCCGAAATCGTGGGATATGAACGTGGCTATCATCAAGAAGACAAAAGATCTCAATCATCTTAGTCTTGCTGATGTAATTGAAGAACTTGATGCTTTGAAGTGTAGAAAAACAATGAGTTCTGAAAACATTCCGTTCACTGAAGTTACATGTACTCCAGCTTGTGAAACTATGATTAAATTTCTTCGGGAACAAATTGATTTATTAAAAAGAGAAGTTGAGAACCTGAGATATGAAGGATATCAACTCAAGAAAGGGCAGAAACCCCTGAAGGCTGAATTAGAAGCAAAAACCAAAGACTTTAGGAAGCTTCAGGAGGATTATAGTAATAAATGTGAAAATTATGGATATGTAACTAAACAACTTGCTGAGTTGACTACCGAACTTGATGCATTAAAAGCAAAATATATAAATGTTGAATTCAACTTTAAGAAATTTGATGTATCTAGTGAGGTAGTTGTGTCCATGATTGACAATTGTTTAAAATTCAAAGATAATCAAAACAAAGGTCTAGGGTATGATAGTGTTCCTCCTCCTTTCAATCATAACTACACATCCATCCCTATGATATAGGAAGAAATTGCCAGGGAGGCACATATTCAATATAACAAACGAGCTGGATTTGTGTCAGGAGGAGTTATTAATGTTGAAAATACTAATGTTTCTACTTCATGTACAGGTAAAGTAGCAGAAGATGAGAACAAGGAAAACACTACTGAACAAACCAATGACTCCTTGAACTCAGAATTTGTTGCTTCGAATTTTGTTACTCCTAACAAAGCTGTCGTTGAGAAATACAGGCCACCAATTCCAGTGAAACAGAGTGACTGTTGCAATTGTGCTTGTGGGAACAATAAGTGACAAGGCAAGGATACGCCACCAGGGGTAGGAAGAAACAACTTCACAATGAAGAAAAAGACATGTTTTCATTGTGGAACACCTGGACACATTGCCCGAAACTGTCCAAATCGCGCTTACGTTCCCTACTGCGCACAAGGATGGCAAAACGCGCCAAGTGGGAGATACTTCAAAAGAAATCCTTCAAGGTCACGTTCAGACAATGGTGACTGAAATGCGTAGAACGTCAAGAATCAAACCCACAAGGCCAAGCATCCAGCTCCCAAGAACAAGAAGGGATTGCTGGCCCAGAAGTCCAGTTCAAGAGATGCTCCTGTGAAACCAAGACCGGTTAGGTCAAAGTCATCTAGGCAGACGACTTCAAGTTCCAAATCAAGTGCCAAGGCACCCATCGAATCGAACAAGAAATGGGTTAAACCCAAATATAGATGGGTACCAAAGGTGAAAACTCCCAAATCTTCTAATGACTCTAATATTTCATCGTCTTCTGTTTGTGATAAGCAGGATATGTCATGGGAGAGAGTATCGTGCGTTGATGACAAAGGTAAACCCAGTTTCAAAATGGACTGGGTTCCAAAGACCAACTGATCCTGCTCTATGTTGGAGCAGCTATGGAGGCATATCATCAGACTTCGGTTTGTTGGTAGTGGCTGCTCCTGGCATATGATTGGGGACATCTCTCAACTGTACAACACTCAGAACATTATTTGAGAGTATGTGTCTTTTGAGGGAAAGGAAGAAAGGAAGCGATCACAAATGGGGTTACTACTTAACGATGTGAAGAATTTTTGGATCTATTCTGAGATTACGCGTGCTGTTCTCAGACCTTCTGGATGCAAATTCAATCGGTGACTTACGGTTTGAATTTTCTTCTCTATAATCCTGAGTTTTTCTTAAGCTGATTCGCTTTAAAGACTATTTTTTTTTGGATAGTTTAAATTTGAGCATTTACTTTCGTTTCTCTCCTATGCACAAATTTAGGGGGAGAAATAAAAACAAAACAAAAATTTTTAAATTAAAAAAAAATCCAAAAACATTAGAAAATCAGAAAATCAAGAATATGGTATTAATGGAATGTGCTTGTAGGAGATGTTTTGTTAAATGAAATTAGCAAGTGATAATGGGCAATATGAATTTTCATAACATACCTAAGTTGACTCGTCTACGCTCTGTGCTCGATGCGCTGGTAGCCACAAAAAATTTTAAATGGACTTGACTAGGGAAAGTTGAACCTAATGAATTTACGGACATGACAAACTTTGACCTAGTTAGATCCGTTTAACCTGACATCACGACACTCGGATAGGTTGAGCAAGGAGATATACATGAGAATCTACCGGTCACACTAAATAACCCGTATATAGAACTGTGGATTCACTTTTCCTCGATGTGCGGATTCTGTCCTTAATTCTGGTTGGATGGGGTGACTGGGGAATTTCGATAAACTAGGTCTGTAGAAGGTTATTATCTTTCTTTCTATCTGTTAGAAATATGTTTCCTCCTTTACGTGATCAAAAGATCCGACCTGGACTGTAACATATGCAACTCTATCTCTCTGCATCTTCTATCTATGCAATTCTTTCCATCTGTTAGCCATATACTGTCTCCTTTGCGTGACTCATAATCCGACCTGGTACATAGTATATGCAACGTTCTCTTCTCATTCCCTCTAAAACTTCAGTTAGTCATATGTTTCATCCTTTGCGTGATTGGAAGAGATCTGACCTGGATGTACAACATATGCATTCTAAATCTATCTTCTCTCTTAATAATTGTCTGCTCACCGGGTGTAAGGAGTATTTTGGAAGTCCTTAATGGCTGGGGCATGCCAGGAAGCGGGAAACACGTTCTAGTACAATTAAAATTGAACACATACAGGTTGTCTGTAGATATCGCTGCTCAATTTAGGTGGACAACAATATCCCTGGTTGTAGTCAGTTAAATGGTCATAAGAAAATTTTATTTAAGAATTAGGATCAATCATGATAGTGAAGAGTTATAATCATTTATATGTATATGTATCATGTCATTGGTAAATTGTCCAAAAATTGTCACAAATTTTTCGTGTTTAAGTGGACCACAATACTGGTGATCGGTCAGACGAAGATGTGAAGATAAGGGTACCTACAAGTGGAATAAGGTTGTCCAACAACCTTGATCCCAAATCACTCTTAAAGTTAGCTGTTATTTTTGTTTTTGTTAAGTTTGTTCATAATGTTCTTCTAATTTAAATATTAGGGGAGAATAAAAAAAACCAAAAAATCAGAAAATTAAAAAAAAAGTGTTATTTCTGTTTTATTTCTTTTTCAAAAAATATGAAAAATCCAAAAATATTTTTGTTTTTGTTTTAATTTGTATGCTAATTTTTCTTTTAGTTTTTTTGTCTTGAAAAGTGATTTCAGGTATAGATAAGACTCATGGAGACTGTGTCGAAGATTTCTGAGCCAAAGCTTCGTTCGTGAGCATCGAAGAAATCTCATTCGAAGGAGCAAGAAATGAAGATCATTCTTTTAACATTCAATCCTTGAACCCCAGAAGCATGGTGAAGCAAAAATTGAAGATTATGTGACAGATTGCATTGAAGCCTCCTCAATCAGTATGCTGCTATCGTTGTACCTGCTGAAGTGATCCAGACGATTATTTCAATCTATTGTTCTCTCTGAAGATTCTCAAGCTGAAAGTGCTATATTTCAAGAATCGGTACGTCAAGCCTCCTCACACTATGTGCATTCAATGCCAAATTCTGAAGAAAAGCTCAATTGCTCAAGATGAAGTCCTTAATTGAAGATTCATATGTTCATCGTGATGCTGTGAAGAAATCAAAGGTTAAAGCTGAAGCCAAGCTCCTATTGAAGATTGACAAGAAGAGCGAGCTAATTTTTAGGGGGAGCTTGTTGGGTCATTTAAGAAAAGAAAGCTATAAACAAAGTGGGAGATTGTTGGGTCAAAATATGGTTTATACTTTGCTTTTCTGGGCAATTATATTTTCTGTAATATTTTATGAGTTTACGGTCAGGTTTACGGCCAGGGAGGTGTTTACGGCCGTAAACCCATTTACGGCCCATGTTCAGTTAGCTCATATTCCCTAGTGTATATATATATATATATATATATATATATATATATATATATATATATATATATATATTGGTCTTAGTGGTGAGGAGTAGAGTATGATGAACGTGAGAAGAGAGAAACTAGAGAGCATTTTGTGTGTGTGAATCTTTTGTATCCGAATCTTCATTCTAATCAATTCATACATAGATACATCATATTCTTCTTCTCCTTCTCTTCTATTTGATCTGACATCATCCGTTTGGTCGGGATTCCGCACCATCAAACGGATCTGGTTGATACACAGGCAGATTAGGGACTTATAGATGTTTTGTACTCGCTACATTATGTGGGTTGAGCGGGAGAGGCTAGCACAAGAGTTTCTAGATTTGAGGCTTCGGGGTTTCTGCTCAAGGTCGGAACGCGACTCGCAGGGACTCCAGAAGGGAGTGATGATTATGTTCAGCTGAGGTTTTGCAGCTGGAAGTAGAATGGTTAATTAAAGGATTGGAATGTCGTTTTCTAGCGAAAGGATTGTACCTTTTCAGTTTTTCGAGCTCGAAGGAGTGAGCAGGCTTGTAACCCCAGGATTAGGTCGTATTCCAGCTCGGAGTCAATTAGTCGCAGGGGTTGGCGAGATTACTTCAGCACTAGTGAACGCAGGTGGGTCGATGTAGCATGAGTATCTTGTGAGGCATACGTGATTACCATCCCTACCCATAGGAGCTAAGATCCGATTCGCCTTGGATCTCTTACGTCGAGCGGTAAGGATTGATTGTGCGGTCTATTGCACTTTTAGGATTGGGGGCTATGTCTTAGGAGTATTCTGTATCCCAGATTAGCGCAGAGATTGATTTAGTTATTGTAGTTAAGTTTGACCTGGCGACTGAGTCAGGGTGTGAGACCCTGAATGATCTGATTTCTTGAGCCCGAGAGCGAGAGATTGTTTGGAGCACTTTAGGAAGGAGGGTACTATGTGGGAGGTCTTCAGACAGGGTCCCACTGGATGGTTACTCAATATTGTCAGGATTCGATGGTTTTAGTAACCATTATTGATTGGTAGATGAAAGCGCCAACGGAAGTAGCTCGTTGCTGAGGTATTGGTTGGAGCACCCATCGTTTGGTCTTTAAGATTTGGGTGTGGTATCATTCAACCATTAAGGACTATCGGTTTCACAGGGATTCAGGTTTCTCTTGAAGTTTGGTTGCTCCATGATTGGAGGGTTGTTCTGCGGTGTTTATTTATTCTATGGTTTAGTTGTGTTTTAGTTTCGCCACCAATATATAGTGGTTAGTGAACCAAGTAGGGGAGAATTGGGAATTCTCAGATGGAGGATCATCCATTGAGGGTTTTGTTAGCTACCAGGGCTCGACAATACATTCAGCATGGTTGTGTGGGTTATTTAGCATATGTGTTACATACGCAAGTCAGGTATCAGACCACGGTTTCCCGAGTGGGTAAGCGATCAACATGAGGTCCAGAGTTAGGCCAAGATTATAGTCCACGGATTGGATCAGGAGTTTGAAACCCCAAGTGGGGGAGCACTGGCTACATTGGAGAGGGCACCAGGATGGGTCTAGGTTTATGATAAACAAACTTAGAGCGGTCCGGATAGAATGAAGGCCAGCAGGGCGTGCCAGTCAGGCCGAAGGATCGGAGAATGGTCCAGACAGGCTGAAGACCCGAAGAGGCAGTCCAGACATGCTAAAGGTTCTAAGAGTGGTCCAGACAGGCTGAAGGCCCGGTGAGGTGGTCCAGTGATGCTGAAGACTATGTATGTGTTTGTAGATCTATGTTCGGGTACTGAGTATGCTACTATGCTATAGCAATCAGTAGGTATGTCTCCTGGTATTGAACATGCGGTTGGAGTATGTAAAAAACTCCAGTGTATTTTGTTTGTTCAGAAGTTGTTATTAGATATCATATGGAGTACGGAGGATCTTGGTGATCTCATGAGTTCGGAGTGTCTCAAAGGATTAATCTTCTTGGATTTGGTAATGCTCCAGTTGGGGACTGGAAGTAGATCTGAATGGATATTCATCAACTTTAGGATGGCTTAGGGTTAGAATGTCTTGTCTTTCAGGTTCTAGGGACCTAAAGGTTAGACCAGATGAGAGACTGGTAGTCTTAGCGACGGGTGAGAGAATCTTTACACCTAGGATGGTGAAAGCTTGTGACGAATCAGAGGAGTTTGGTTAAGATGCTAGGATACGCCCTTAGATTTGAAGTATGATCTTGGAGTCAAGTTATACATATGTTGGT
Organism: Lactuca serriola; assembly: GCF_051521515.1. Classification (NCBI taxonomy): domain Eukaryota; kingdom Viridiplantae; phylum Streptophyta; class Magnoliopsida; order Asterales; family Asteraceae; genus Lactuca; species Lactuca serriola. The sequence continues at coordinate 113,064,217 of NC_136409.1, read as the reverse complement.
ATTCCAATCTAGGGTATTTCATCCCAAGGATGACCGGACCCTATGATCGATAGGACTTGGCATTTTGGTATTCCAACCAAAGGTTGATTTGTGCCAGGTATGAGTGTTTGTGCCGTTAAGAGGGTAGTAGCAGGTATGTTGTTTGGTGGTAATCACCTACAGGATGTATTTTATGGAAGTGGTGTGGCGACAAGGAACGATATGGAAGATGATTGTCGGTATTATGTGGGCATCTGATCCAGATGGTTTATTGAATGGCATGTAGTGCTTGATCGGGTTGAGGTGATCCTGCTCTATGTAGTAGGACAAGATACCCGGTGCGGACCGACGGTGAGCCGTAGGCACATTAGTTCCAAGGAGAGCGGTAGGGTTGAGGCAGTAGGCCAAGACACCTGGTGTAGGCCAATGGTAAGTTGTAGGCACGGAGGTTAGGGAGAAAAGAAGGATTGGGATAGAGGGTTAGCAGACCCAGGACGGTCCGGATAGACTGAAGGCCTGGTAAGGCGGCCTAGTCAAGTCAAACGCCCGGCGAGCGTTCTGGGGAGGCTGTAGGCCCTGAGAGGCGGTCCAGTCATGCCGCAGGTTCGGAGAACGTTGGTTTGCTAATTTATGAAGGCATTAAATTATCACAACAGTAGGTAATCTATGGTTCTGTTTTGGTTGGAACCTCGAATTATCAGGATTCAGGGTAACTGGTATGGAAGTAACAACAGTTTAGTGGATGAGATCTGTCAGGAAGTTAGACCGGTTTCGGGATTCCAGATTTCAGAGTTTCGGTGAGGTGGGATTGGTTGTTACATGGAATTATGAATTGAGTGTCTCCAAGGTATATATTTATATTGGGTTGCTCGTCATGGGAAGTCGTTGTGAGTTCGATTGGTAGAGGTGCCCTTCAGGATGTCGGGCATGCCAAGAATGGTAAGAAAAGATTTTGAGCACGAAACAGAATTTAAGTGAGTGAGAGTTGTAACATCCCGATTTCCAGAAGTGTGATTTTGGGTTTTATTGCAAATAAGGGAGCCTACTCGATGAGTTGGAGGCCCCAACTCGCCATGTAGAGAGTAGTCAACCCACGAGAATTAAGTGACCAACTCGACGAGTTGGAGCTAGAATGAGAAAACCCTAAAATTTAAGGTTTGCATCCTATTTAGAGGACCTTAACTCTCCTCCCCAGCCTCCCGTACCACCCTATCATCCAAAAGCAAACCCTAACAAGCTAATCCTCCATTGTTGAGTGTGTGAGGTCAAAAGAGTGTGTGTTTGGAGCATCTCTTGAAGAGCTAAGAGCTTAGGGCAAGGAAGAGGCTGTAGATTCAACATTTGCATATTTGTGGCAGCCACATTGAGGTATAAAGCAGCCACCTTTACACTTCATTGTTTAGATCTTCCCTTGTGAAAGAAAATGGAGTCACTTTCGAGGTTGAGCTTGTCACATGGACAAGCTTTCAGATCTGGATTCCTCTAAGTCCCTATAGCCATATAGTCCTGGCCTTTATGCAAGATATGGCCTTCTTCTCACCTAGAACATATTCTCTAGTTTGGTTTTGATGAGTAGGGCCTTGTATGCACCTAAAGTTTGCAACTTTATGTGGTAAACGTGCCCTAGGAGGTTAGATCTACTTTATCGAGCATTGGAGTAGCTTAGAATCACCTGGACATGAAATGGACTGCATGAACTTGGCGAGTCGGATAATCCTACTGGGCGACTTGGAAGGGGTTTTCGTGCTCTTAGTTATGCATGGACTCGGCGAGTCGGTAGGCGACTCAACGAGTTAAATGGGGTTTTCCCGACAATTGGTAAAAACTTGGACTCGGTGGGTTGCTTGGAAACTCGACGAGTGGACTAGGGTTTTATGACTTTATGAGTTCTGGATGAACTCGACGAGTCAGTATACTATACTCGATGAGTTGGGTCAACATGGACTATTGACCTTGACAGTTGTTTCTGAGTTTGACCAAGGGTTGACCAGTTTGACTTTTGAGGGTATTTTGGTAAATTGAATATTTATGGCGGGTCAACATGGACTGTTGACCTTGATCGTTGACTTTGACTTTGAACAACGGTTGACCAGTTTGACTTTTGAGGGTATTTAGGTAAATTGGATATTTATGGCAAAGGACATTGGTGAATATAGGTGTTCGAGTTAGAGTTATATTTGGAGGAGTTTGACACTATCTTCCAAGCTACTTGCAAGGTGAGTTCTCCTCACTATATTAACAAGGTCTACAGCACCATGGCCCAACGAGCGGCATGGATAGGCTGAAGGCCCTGAGAGGGCGGTGCAGATGTGTAGAAGCTCGAAGAGTGGGCCAAATAGATTGAAGGCCCGGTGCGAGCGGTCCAGTCATACTATAGACTCGAGATACATGATGCTTGTTATATGATAGGATGATGCTATGTTAGTGATCAGTTAGATTGGTATCCTGGTTATAGGATGGTTGTCATGTTAGTGATCTGTTAGATCTGTATGATTATCTGTATATACATGCTAGTGTATGATATTTATGTGCACATGCTTGTTGGTATGGGGGATTGGATTGAGCCGGGTCCTACTTTGTGCTATAGGCCAAGATACCCAGGGCTGACGGGATTGACTGTAGACCTGGGAGGGCACATAGTCGGGTCGAAGGCATGACGAGCGATCCGGATAGGCTGAAGGCTCCGAGAGGGCAGTCCAGACCTGCCAAGGGTTGAAAAGTGGTCCAGATAGACTCAATGCCTGATGCGGGCGGTCCAGTCATAATGTAGACTCAAGATACATGTTGTTTGTTATATGATACGATTATGGTTGTATGAGGTTGGTATTTTGGGGGTAAATCACTAAGCCTTCGAGCTTACATTTATTGATTATTGTTTCAGGTACTTCTGATGATCGCGGGAAGGCAAAGGCATGATCGTGCACCTCTTTTATTTTCATGAATGGATTCTAGGGATACTCTGATGTTTAAATTATTTTGAAAACAAATTGTAATAACTTAATGGTTTTAATTGTTATAAACTTTTTAAATTGGCTTGATTTTATTCATGTTACATACAAACTAACCCAGAAAGATATCTAATCAAATATTAAGCAATGTTAGAACTTTATATCCGAATTATGTTGGAATTGGAGTAGAGAATCAAGATATGAAATCTCCTACTTGAACCACCACTTTGCACCAAACTTCTATTCCTTCAATGAGCTTCAAACACACCCAAAATGAGCCCACAACACTCAAGGTTGCTCTAGTGTTTCGAGATTAGGGTTAGGGGCTATGGAAGTTGGGAATGAGGCCAACACCTGGGACTTAAGGTGTTTAAATAGAATGCAAAACCCTAAAATTAGGGTTTCTCAATCAACGTCCAACTCGTCGAGTTCCCTTCACCAACTCGACGAGTTGTTCCTTAAAAACATGCCCCCCAAAATCTTCCACAACGTCGAGTTTATGCCAGCAACTCGACCAGTTGGCCCCTAGAAAAGGGAATTTATTTCCATAATTGACCTTCGAGATTTCAGGTGTTACAACTCTCCTCCTCTTAAATTAGATTTCATCCTCGAAATCGCTCTTTATTAACACTCATATCAAAACGACCAACCTGATGATCACAAACGAAAATTCTGCACCTAAGATAATCTTTCCATGACAACCTAAACCCCAGTCAAAACTTCTAGCCCAAAGACAACAATAAAACCATCAGCCCCTACAAACCTCTTCTACCTTTCTGAGACCTGAAATCTATAATGGTCCGAATCCCAGGCATACCACTCATGTTGAAACAACTCTATGCCAAACTCTCAATGAATAACAGACCAAACATAACACTTCCAATTCTGATCATACCACAGCCTCTCCAAATTTACAGAAACTATACTTAGAATAGTTCATCAAGCCCGATGAAGAACAAATCCTCAATCTTTCGAACAAAAACTCATCCTACCTCACCTGAAATTCATCACCTAAAGTCTCAATGGTCTAACTCCCTGTCAGACCTTCCACACCGAACCGCCAACAAGACGACCTCAAAGAGTCTTGTACCAACCAAAATGCTTCTAACCCCTGATCACATTGTCGTTTCAAATGGAAACAAAGTCACTGACCATCTACAGCTACAAAACACTTATACTTGGCAAAAGGCTCATATAATCCTTCGAGCAGAAGATTCATCCCTACAACGGTTAGACTCAAATGAGAGATGCGCAACAGGGTCAAACCAATTACTCTTAGATTATTTAAACCCGATACGAGTGGCCTAGCATTTCCCAATCACCCAGATACTTCACACACACACACGAAACTCTAAATCACTAATATTTCCCAAAACACTAATACTACCTGAAACACTGATACTGCCCGAAATACTGATACTTCCTGAAATACTATTACTGTCCGAAACCGCATGCTGCCTCTTAGCTGCTTTATCAAAATCCACCAAGACCTCCCTGGTCCCAATTCATCTGCCAATTATCTGAAATACCAGGTTTCTGCCCAGTTGTTAAGCCCAAAGACTCCCACAAAGTCGCTGCTCACGACTCACAGAAGAAAGCTTCACATGCAATAACTACTCAACCTATCTCTGTCATCCTCTGATCGCTACACGCTGCCAGGTGGGTGGTTACGTCTGTTTTTCGCATCTATAGTCAAGTGATGTTGTTGCAAATCATGTATATATGTGTTCTTCGGTTGGCCAGAAAGCATGGAAAACCACCATGGCTGCCATCACCTTTTCCTTTTCTGCGCCACCAACCACTGTGAGGGGTGGTTGTGTATGTGTTTTTGTGTGTTTGATAATGTATTTTATGGGTCTTTATGGTTATGATTTTTATGTGCGATTTTTGGCCAGATAACCCACCACTACCATCATGAGCTGGCGGCTGCCACCATGTTGCAGCCTTCTGCCGCCACCAACCACTATGTTGGGTGGTGGTGTGTATTTATGTGTGATTGGATTGTTAATTGAGTTGCTTAGACATTTTTTCAACTAGAATCATAACCACCACCACCATAAGGTGGTGGCTGCTGTCGTAAGCCGCCGTTGACCACCACTACCCGAGGTGGTAGTGGGTGGTGCTCGGCCTAATGGAACCCTAGTTGACCTAATGAAAACCCTAACTAATCTAAAAGCCTAAACATTTTATTATATGGCATGTGCTTTGGTTAGAAACCCTAATTAGGGAATAGAAAACCCTAATTTTGGAAATTTTAGCTTTGAGTTTCCCGGACCCACATGTTGGACCATTGTATTTATGTTATGAATTATGCCTAATTACATTGTATGTTTGGCCTAGTGGGGTGATGGACTTAATGGATTAAGTCCTTAATGGGTTAAGTAAGAACACTTAACCCTAATCATCATTTTATGTGAAAAACCCTAATTAGGTTTGGGTTCTTGCTCGGCCATTTCTTGGACTAAGTTGTTGTGGGCCTTTGTGGGCCAACTGGGAACATGTTTATGGACTATGGAAATTATTGGGCTTTAGGATAAGGCCCACTGGAAAGGCTTAGGCCCAATTTGGAAAATTAGGCCATAGATGGACCATAATTAGGCCTAGATAATTATGAGATATTGGACCATTTGAGAACAAGTGTATGGTCTAGGATAATTGGATGGACTTGAAGGTAAGGTCCATGTAAGGGGTTTGGGCCCAATTTGGAAAATTGGGCCATAGTTGGGCCTTGGTTGATTATTTGGCTTTTGGGTGTACTGATTGTGAGTTTGGGCCTTGGTCTTGGACCAAGCTAGGTTAGGGGTAAAATGGTCCTTTTACCCCATGTTTGTACTTAGGGTTATGTGTTGGAACCAAATTATTGATTGGGTGTTGTTTTGATGTTGACAATTTGGGGATCTGTCAGCCAGCAACAACAAATTTATCCGTGGGACTTCCGCAGTGTGAGGTGAGTCTCCTCACTATTTGTATGGGTCTAAGGCACCAATACCAGCCCATTTAGTTTATGTATTGTTGGAAGACCCAGGGGTAAGTTGTAGGCGGTTTGTATGAAAGACGAGGAGGCGGATCCTAGCACACTATATGTTATTGTTTATAGTAGGAAGACCTGCGGTTAGCCCTAGGCATTATGTATGAAAGACCAGGAGGTGGCTCCTGGAACACTGTATGTTGATTAGCTACGTAGAGTAGTATGTATGCTACTTGTCTTTGTGATGCTTGAATGGAAGACCAGGAGGTGGCTATTGGCACTTGTTTGTAAGACCCAGGGGTAGCCCCCGACTTGGCAAGAAAGACCACATGGCGGTCTGTGGCATAACGGCAAAACTATGTGCGACACATAGCACCTCATTTAATTATGATATATGTATGGCTCACGGTTATGTATGGCATGTGTGGATCAGTGCATATGTATAGTATGTGGTATTTGGGTAACTCACTAAGCTTCATGCTTACGGGTTTCATTTTTTGTTTCATATACCTTCAACTTTCAGATAAATGAGCTTGGGACGATCGCAATGCACACACCTATGTTTCCGCTATATGTGATTTCTGGGTATGAACCGTGATACATGTTTTATTTAAAAATGCTTTTCAAGGTGTGAACAAAGTTACAATATTGTTTTAGTTCTTTTAAAAATGCAATATTTGGTCTTTAATTTTGGGATGTTACACTTGTTGGGTTTTAGGTACTATAACACTCCTATGGTGCACATACGTCCCTAATAGCTTTGGATCTAAGTTTTCTATAGCTATAAATGTAATAAAAATTTCCAAAGCATGAAGCCTACAACTAGCCTACAATATGACATATGAATTATAAAAGTAAGTAAGAAGATTACATTTTTGTTGTAGCTTGTACAAGTTGGCCTTTCAAGAGCTTATTGCTTCAAGTGTTGTGCCTCAAAAAAGTCACAAACATCATGAACAATTGGAAGAAAAATGAGAGAGTGGTTAGGCACCAAAATCGTCCATACTCTTGCAATATCACTCTTAGGACCAATTTTGGCTAAAGGGATTACACATATATTGTGTAGAATTCCAAGCGTTATATGTAACCCTAATTCTTACACTTAAGCTTATGATCCATAACTTATATGGACTAACAATTTATGGACTTTCACATAAGCTTAGCCCATTACAAATTAATCATGCGTCATTAGCCCAATCCTTAATGTATCACTGATTTACATAATCAGTCCTCGTTAATTTAATTAGTCTCTTTTGATCACTAAATTAATTCCAAATTAATTCTTGATCACTATTAATTAAATAATATCATTTCTCAATTAATATATTATCAAATTGTTCTGATGAAGGCAACCCGAAATAGACCATGCTACTCTCTGGTCAAGTACATACCACTTATAGTTATGGGCTTAGACACCTAATACAATAGTCTCCCACTTAGATAAGTCTAATAACTATTAATGCAAGTACGACTCCAAAATCTGATTAGCAATTAAAGCTCGTAAAAGTCGCTATCAAACTATGATCAATAATGCATCCATTAGATAAGAGATCATATACTCCTCCATTCTAGATATCGTATGAACTGAGACACGGATTATAATCATTCTCTCTTCCTATGTTTTGTTTCCCGATTTCCGATTTATGACTGTCGACTAATTGAACAAATCAAATCAGTCCAAGCTTCGCCAAGTGCTTAGGGTTGTCATCACTAAATCATTGAGGGGCATACAGATATTGATTTTATCCCCATCAGATAAAAGGAAAAGAAAAACTTTGACTCATATGCTTGCTCTATTTACTCATCAAATCACACACAACAATACGTTTTATAACACCAATTTACTGGTGTGTTTTCATATCATCAATGTGCAACCGACTTGTAAACGACAACTCATATGTCTCTATTTAAGCAATATAAAATATTATCGTCTCACAATCACTCGTGATAAAATCCATTAAGTGATTCACATGCGTGTGAGTTTAATCCAATACTCAAATCTTATTATAGGAGTACTCATGAATACTGCAACAACCTTGTGCTATGTCTAAGACTTAGACAATCTACAGACAGATTCATGATAGTGTTGCCTCAATACCTACTTCCAAAGTATGATTGACTGTGGATGGTTTGAATAATCTTATTATTTGAGAAGTCAAAACAAGCGAAGTGAAACACAAGAGGAAGCGAATCCAATATGGTCTCAAAAATTTTGAATATAAATAAACACCTTTTTATTTAATTACCATATATTTATTATATGATGTTTCAACTGATCAACTTAATACTTGAATCAAAACCATAGTCATCCCATGTTCCAAGCATGCACACTATGTTTACCTATGGTCCTTACTTTTTGGAATAGATCAATTGTAAACATTTCCAATGACACTCATTTCACAATTCCAAATCCTTATCATAAGTGTAAGAATACCAAGTCCTTGCCACTTATTGTAACCTGTTAGATTCTAAGCTTATATGTAGTGATCCTTTTGTAAAGACAATGTACATAAGTCACGGAGACTTTTCTAATTACAAAACATTCCATTGAAGTTTGTTACAAGACAATTCCATATATACGAAGTCTCATATTAAAATCACATTCCTTTGAACATACTTCCTGCATAAAAGTTTCTAATTTACTCATAGATTCTTGATATCCAACTCCCATTATGGAATCATTTCCATAATTTCGATATGACTATCCATTCTTGATGGAATCCTATCCAATTAGAATTATATCAATATGGTCCATTCATTATGTAAGTCCCAAAAATTCGCTTGATGTATCAATCTGATCTACTTGATGGTGTGGAATCCAAATCAAGTGGATGATGCAAGATAGAATGGAGTAGAAGAAGAAGAAGAACTTGATGAGTCTTGAATGTATTGATGAATATGAATGATAATCCTTACACAAGATTCACACACACTAGTTCTCTCTCTAACTTTCTCTCTCTAGGACATGCTCCTCTACTCACAATGGCCAACCATGTACACCTCACCCTTACATCTATATATATGGACCACAAACCCAAGGTCGAAAGACAAATGCTTGACCGAAAACACAAGGGTTTCGGTTCAAGCTACAAATAAACCAAAGGAGTTTCGGTCCTAGATCGAAAACTACAAATGCCTAGAAAAACAAAGTATAAACCATATTTTAGACCCAACAATCTGTTTATAGCTTTCTTTTCTTTTGATCCAACAAACTCCCCTTGGTTTGTAGCTTTCGTTTCTTGTCAATCTTCAATATGAGCTTGGCTTCAGCGTTTATCTTTGATTCCTTCACAGCTTCAAGATGAACATATGAATCTTCTATGTGAGTGACTTTATCTTGAACTGCTAGGCTTTTCTTCAAAAATTGACATTGAACGCACGTTGGGTGTGGAGGCTTCATGCAGAGATTCTTGAAAACTGGCGCTTTCAGCTTGAGAATCTTTAGAGAGAACGAATCTTCTGGATCACTTCAGCAGGTACATAGATAGCAACAAAATTATTGAGGAGGCTTTAATGCAATCTATCACATAATCTTTAAGTACAGCTTCACGTTGCTTCTGGGGTTGAAAGATTGAATGTTGAAAGAATAATCCTTATTTCTTTTTCCTTCGAATGAGAATTCTTCAATGATCACGGATGAAGCCTTGGCTTAAAAAATTTTGATACAATCTCCACAAGTCTCATCTACATCTGAATTCACTTTTCAAGAGAAAGAAAAAAATTGAGATAAAAACAAAAATAAAATAATAATTAGCACACAATATTTTTGGATTTTTCATATTTTCTGAAAAAAAGTTTAAAATAGAAACAAAAATGCTTTTGGATTTTTGATTTTTCTGAAAAAAGAAATATAACAGAAATAACAATATTTTTGGATTTTTGGTTTTATGATTTTTGTTTGATTTTTTAAAATTTTTAATTCTCCCCTATAAATTTGTGCATAGAAGAGAAATATGAACAAATTTAATAAAACTAAAAAGGATATTGACAAATTGGACAGATTATAAGTGACAAGACATTGTGATCTATATTCTTAAATGGACATTTAGTTGTCGACGACCAAGGATATTGTTGTCCACTTAAATTCAGCAGTGAGATCTACAGACAACCTATAAATGGTTTAATTTTAGATGCACTAGAATGTGTTCCCCACTTCCCGATATACCCTGGTAATTCAGAACTTTCAAAGAACTCCTTACTTTAGGTGAGTATTCAATCATTAAGAGAGAAGTCAGATATAGAAATACATATGTTGTATCCCAGGTCGAATGACTTCCAATCATGCAGAGGGAACAACATATGACTAACATAGATAGAGGTTTATAGAGATAGTAGGGTGCATATGCTGTGTCCCAAGTCGGATCTTCTGATCACGCAGAGAGAACATCATATGTCTAACAGATAGAAAGAATTGCATAGATAAGAAGATGCATAGAAATAGAGTTGCATATGTTGCATTCTAGGTTGGATATTTTCCAATCATGCAAAGGAGGCAACATATGACCGACAGATAGAATGCAAGAAAATAATTTCCTACAGACCTACTTTATTAGAACCCCCAGATGCCTTATCAGTATCAGAATTAACGACATGAGTCCATACATCGAGGAAACATTGAACCATAATTCTAGATACATATTACTTTAGTGTATCCTGCAGGTTCTCATGTTTATCTCACTGCTCAATCTAGCTAAGCATCGTATGGTCAGTCCAGATGAAACTATCTAAGTTCATATTTTCTAGCCCTTTCATTGTCAATCAATGTCTAGTCCTTTTGAATCCTTTGTGCCTACCAGCACATTAAACACAGAGTCTAAACAATTTGGCTTTAGTGCATTACATGAATCATAAGTTTCCCTTTAGCATTATACTTCATATCACTTCCTAATAACGCCTACCAAAGAAAGACATATAAGAAAATTTTAAAAAAAGTTGTCTTTGAAATGAATCAATGTAAGAGAAAATTCAAGAGTATCGAGAAGAAAACTCAAACCGTAAATCACCAATTGAATTTTAATCCAGATGGACTAAGAGCAGCACACATATTTCAATCTCAGAATTGATCCAAAAATCCTTCACATCTTTAAGCACAAACGCCATGTGTGATCCCCTTCTTTTCTTCCTTTACTGCTAATGACACATACCCTCACTTAAAGTTCTTAGTGTTGCACAATTGAGAGATATCCCATATCATTTGCTTGGAACAACCGCTATCAACAAACCGAAGTCTGATGATATGCCTCCATAGTTGCTCCAGCATAGAGTATGGGATTAGTTGGTCTTTGGAACCCCATCAATTTTGAAACTGGTTTGACCTTTGTCGTCTTTGCAAGGTACTCTCTCCCATGACATATCTTTCTTATCACAAACAGAAGATGAAGAAATATTAGAGTCATTATAAGATTTGGTAGTTTGAACCTTTGGTACCCATCTATAGTTGGGTTTAACCCATTTCTTGTTTGATCCGATGGGTGCCTTGTCACTTGCTTTTAAACTTGAAGTCGGTTTCCAAGATAACTTAGAACTAACCGGTCTTCGTTTCACTGGAGTATCTCTTGAATTGGACTTCTTGATCGAGATTCCCTTCATAACCTTGGGAGATGGATTCTTGGCCTTTTGGGCATTCCAGTCACTATTGCGCGATTGTGACATTGAAGGGTTTTTTTGAAAAAACTCCCTCTAGGCGCATTCTGTCAAGCTTGTGCAAAGTAGGGAACATATGCACGATTTAGAATTTTTTTGGCAATGTGTCCAGGTGTTCCACAGTGAAAACATATGTATTTTTCATGTAGGAGTTGCTTATTCCTGCCCCTGGTAGCGTGCCCTTGCCTCGTTTCTGATTGTTCCCACATGCACACAAACAGCACGCCGGCTGTTTCGCTGGTTTTGGTGGCCTGTATTTACCAATAGCAGGTTGATTATAAGTAATTGAGTTAGAGGCAACAAATTCAAAGTTCAAGGAGACATTTGTTTGACAGTCAACCCAATCAACAGAACTAGAATTGTTTTTCTTCTCCATGTCCTCGTGTTCCACTACTTTACCTGCACAGGAAGTAGAAACATTAGTATCCTTCATCTCAACACCTTCAGTTGGCTTTGATTGTTCAGTCCTAACTGAAGCCGGTGTAGGGGTTTGGCCATATTGAGTAGGTATCTCTTCCTCATTGGTCTCAAGGGGTGGGTTATAGTTGCCATTGAAAGGAGGTGGAACACTGTGATACCCTAGACCCTTAGTTTGATTATCTTTATATGTTAGTTGTTTCTCTATCATGGATGCAACTACCTCACTTGGCACATCAAATTTCATAAAGTTGAATTCAGCATCTTTATATTTAGCTTTTAATGCATCAAGTTCAGTAGTCAAGTTAGCAAGACGTTCCTTAACATAGGTATAATTTGCACATTTGTTTCTATATTCTTCATGATTTTTTCTAAAATTCTTAGTTTTTGCCTCTAGTTGTGCTTTCAAAGGTTTTTGGTCCTTCCTAAATGTCTATCCTTCATATTTCAGGTCCTCATTTTCCTTTTTTAGCAAATCATTTTGTTCACGAAGAAATTTAATTGTAGCTTCACAAGATTGAGAACATGAAACTTCATTGACCAGGATGTTTGAGGAACTCATTGTTTATCAAACAAAATGCCCTTTGACTAGAAACTAAGAAAGTCAACCTTAAAAGTCAAGTTTAAAAAATCAAACTAAAAAGTCAAACTTGAAAAGTCAAACCGAAAAGCTAAACGTGAAAACTTGAAAGTTAAATGACAGAGTCAAAGTTAAAAAGTCAAATGTCAAATTTGAAAGTAAAAGTCAATTTTTACGGTTAAAAGTCAAAAATGATAGTAAAAAATTAAAAGTCAAAGGTTTATGTCGAAAACAAAATTTAAGAATTCATAAAAAATGATTTTTTGGCTAAAATTAACAAAATTCCGAAATTAAGGTCGAAATTGCGAGGCTATATGAACTAAACTAGAAGGATGTTAAACATGTGGCATGCTATACCAAATGATAAGATCATGGGTTGAGTGTGCATGAAACCCGAGTTCGATCCCTGTTCCAACAAAAAAAATTATATATTTGTTGACCGAAAACAAGACTGCTGACCACAAACGAGGTTTCTGACCTGCAAGGACCGCAAATGAGGACTGTACCGAACACATGCTAGAACTGCTGGCCGAATATGTGTGCAATGTCTGAAGCCGAAAATGTATCACGACTGTAAACGCTTCGACTGCAAACTCTTCGGACCACAAACTCGGACATGCTCCTCCTGAACGCAAACCTCGTTATCGGCAATAAACGAGTTTCGGACCGAAAGCCTGTTGACCAACTCTGACATTTCGGCTGTAAACACCTCAGATCAGACCCTCGCCCTCCTAAAATCTCAAAGAAAAACACGATTTTTCACCTTTTTAGCTCAAAACTCGATCAAAAAGTCGTTTTTATGAAAAACACGAAGAACAAACCCCCAATATTTTTTTCAAAGGCTATCCAAAAACGTAAATTCCTTCAAGAAAAAGTGCAAAAACACTCCAGATCTTGCCAAAGATATTGATATAATCCAAGCTCTAATACCAAGTGTAAGTCCAAACAATTCGCTTGACGTATCAATCCGATCTAATTGATGGTGCGGAATCCCAATCAAATGGATGATGCAAGATAGAATGGAGAAGAAGAAAAAGAAGAACTTAATGAATCTTGATTGTATTGATGAATATGAATGATAATCCTTACACAAGATTCACACACACACACACTAGTTCTCTCTCTAACTTTCTCTCTCTTGCACATACTCCTCTACTCACAATGGCCAACCATGTACACCTCACCCTTACATCTATATATATATATATATATATATATATATATATATATATATATATAGCTAGGTTCAAATGTTTTCACTATCTATTGTGTGCATGTATGATTGATTCTGTACCAATCATTTTAGTTATTTTAAAAAAGTAATTAATCCATATTAAATGCTGAAGATGTAATTAATATCCATTATATCTTCAACATGTAATACGCATTAATTACTTTCTTAAAATAACGAAAATGATTGGTCCAGAATCAGTCATACATGCACACAATAGATAGTGAAAACAAAATAACCTAACCCCATATATATATATATATATATATATATATATATATATATATATATATATATATATATATAATGGCCGCAAAACCAAGGTCCAAACTCAAATGCTAGACCGAGAACACAAGGGTTTTCGGTTCAAGCTACAAATAAACCCAAGGATTTTTCGGTCCTAGACCGAAAACTACAAATTCCTAGAAAAGCAAAGTATAAACCATATTTTAGACCCACCACATTACTATATTTCCAACTATACATAAGCAACCAATCATTAGCAATCCTCAGATTGTCCTTGATAGTTGTTTAACTACCATAGTCATCTCCGATTCTAATTCATTTTCCCTCTTAATGCCCTAGGCATTTAGAAAATTAGAATACGAGAATATTATAGCATACGCAATCGATCCTACACCCGAAGTATATGGGATACGATTCATAATATCTTACATAAAGACATGATACTTGACCAGTCTTTGGCTATAACATTTCCATACATATAATTCCTATGTTGAAACGTTCCAATATGCTAATCATATATATATATATATATATATATATATATATATATATATATATATATATTCATGACTAAGTCTAATTAATATCTCAATCCAAGCTTTTAGATTTGAAATAAAGTATAAGTATCCTCTCCCTTAATATAGCGAAACAACCTTTCAAATTTTGCAACTTGGCAAATTTCTAACCTTTGTTTCCTATAACTAGTATTGCCAACTTGAAATACTTAGTGTAATAATTATGCTCCTACTAGCATAATAATTACATTTCTATCAGCACAGCATTTATGCTCCCACTAGATTTGACATGTATCCAGAAATCAGCTGGGCTCCTAGAAATCAATACTTATTGAATTTCTTTCCAAAGTTCAGATTTCCGATACGAGATGCTTCGATAAGCCTTTATCTAAGCTCATACACCCTTTATTTAGAAAGCTCATATGTGTGTCTAAACTTTTTCATAACTTACAGCAGTAACTCCCGAATGTTCAAACTATTTGCGATTTATCACAATTCGAACTATAAAGAGGGATGTCGTAATCATAATCGAATTTGAGAATGCAATTAACACAACTGTTGTCTTCTCAAAATCTACTTAGTGAAAGTGTTTCCTCACAATCATTTTCGTGAAATGGAGAGAAACATTACGTCACTTAGATTTTATGGTGTATGTGTTCATATCCATGTGAATTTGTTATTTCTAACCATTATCATATGACAAGGTCTACGACAAATTCAAACTCATATGGACTGAACCTGTTCAGTTTTAATTTCTTGCCACATGGCAGCAGAAGGGTCTACCTTGCCTTCTAAGTTGTTGAGCATCTCACCCTTACTGATCAATGACCTTTCACTAATCAAAGTCATTTGCCTTATGCAAACAATTGAGAACTCAGAGAACTCACATGCATAGTCAACTTCAATTGGAATTAGGCACAGAAACAAGAATATGTCAGCATGATAGGTTAGAAACCTCAAGTTGTGTGCTAGTGATTAACAATAGGTTTTATTCTTGATTAGTTCTTGAAACTTTTCAAGACCTTTAAGACTCCCACTGACCTCTTGACATATAAGATTCTCTTGTCAAGAACATTCCTTGACAAACAAATATTCAAGAGTCAGTGCATATTCTTATCAAGAATAACACTTCAAACACTTGGTCTTAGTTGGTCTTTGTCTTATCAAAGACATCACAACTACCAATTACAAATGTGTTATAAACCTACTTAAGATATGTCACTCAAGGCACAATCATGGAGTATGACTCTAAGACTTGATTTTGGAACAAAGTATGACTCACCTAAATTGATTTAACCATTTCAACAATTCTCAATTCCTCTTCTTAGCCATACAAATGCACTAAGATGTCCTTAGAGGATCAATTGTGATATGGTTTCCATAATCATTAGGAAGATCATAAAACACAATACTAAAGTATTCTCATTTCCTTTCAGATTGGAGAACCGTTTAACTTTCTGCCTATTTGATTCTTCTTATTTTTCCTTCCATACATTGAAATTTTTTCAATGATCCGGAATTATACTTAATCTTGTAAGCATAACTATATTTACTAAACTTTTAGTAAATCATAACGAATAGTCTTATTGTTCTTTGTGGTGGACCTGAACAGTGCACAATGATGTGTACTAGATCCCTTAGTCCTTCACTTGACTCACGAGATTCCAAGTTTCTGTCCAATTAAAACTTGGTGATGAGAATATCTCCTTATTTGGTAAATTTAGACACTACCACAAACAACTAAGAATCACATCTATTTTCAATATTGCTAACAATAGAAACATACAAACATCAAATTTTTCTTTATTTATAAAAATGCATAAAAATTTGTCCTTACAATGCAAGTAGAAATGAAACATATGTTAAAAAATGTTCCTAAGCAATCTATCATAACTCTTAAGTAGCAGCTCAAAAATCTAATCCTCAAACCACGCGTATCGAAATCCATCTCTTCGTGACCAGACTCAACTCACTCATCCTTTATGCTTCATTTCTATTCTTCGATCCTACAAAACATCAAAATGCGATCTTATCACATCATGTATTAAGAATCTCCGAATAGGAACTTAATAGAGTTAGATAGTGGGCTTACCTGAAGAAAAGTCAAACAATTTGACTTTACCATCCTTGTGGCCCTTCAGGTAAATAAGGTATCTTCGCAACCGATTCCCCTTCTCTTGGCAGTAGTAACAAACAGAGTCTTTTGGAATGGCATACGGTAAAATCTCAGACTTAGTCTTTCTCTTTACCATTTGGTCAAATGATTTCACCATGGCCGATCCCTTTCCATTAGGAAGAGAATATTTTTCTAGACTTCTAACGTTTCCATTGTCAATGTCCATGGAAGTTTGGGGAGTAGATCTACTAATCAAGTTTGCATTACCAGTGTGCCAAATCATTTCTGATTCAGCAGCAATCAGCAAATAGGTAAGATCGATAAGGTTCACTTTGCGGTCTATCACATAGTAGTCTTTAATGAACTCATTATATGACTTCGGAAGTGATTGAAGAACCAAGTCAATAGCCAACTTCCTCAAGACAACGACTCCTAAAATTTTGTGCCTGTTAATGTGTGACTTCATCTCCAAGACATGTGCACACACAGTCCTTTCGTCTAGGTGTTTACTAGCCAATAGGGTTTGAGTGACCTTGAACTTTTCAGGTCGATGAACATGTGGGTTAGGGAGAATTATTGGAGTAGGTGGAGGAAGTGAAGTATGATTTCGGGGAACATCATCTTCATAAGGAAAGCTTTTTCCATTGGATTCGGGAAGACCATAGTTTTCAAAACTAGACATCTACAAGAGGGAAGAAATTCAAGTAAGTTGATTCAAGTCCTTAATATAACACCCAAATTGAAATATTAAGCCTAGGACTCAACACAATATTTTACAATTCGTAAGAGGGATGCCATAATCCAATTGTAAAACATTTGAAGATAAGTAAATGACGATTTACCAATTTCCATCATGAAAAATGAAATTTTAATGAATTAGGTTTTAAATGAATTTCAATTCCTATATCCTTTGAGATTCATTAAACTTTTCACTAGCATGTTTAATCTTGATTATTCCTTTCAAGTTTGTGACTGGGATATCGAGGATCACAAACTAGGTGTGAATAACCATGCAAATTAGCTTGGTACTCTCGAAGATATTTATCACCTAATCAATGTGCCGGTTAACCACACACACTCCATTAATCTATGAAAAACCACGAGCTACCCATTGATATCCTTCATTAGTCCCGTATTAGTTTGTCGGTTAACCACACATGCTCCACTAACGACTAATAAGGTGCAATGTGCAGTTTCATGGATCAGCACCAAATTCACATTTTTCCTAAGTATGTAAGATTGGGAATTTATAAATGTTTAGTTACTTTATAATTATCATTATATTTATAATGAGAATTAATATCCTATCATGCCCATTCGACTAATGACCCTCCACCAATCAAGGAAGCGGTGGGTGAGAGTGGACACCCGTTCAACTGCCATTTTATAAGCAGTTTCCTTATACCCGCCTATAGATTGCCTTCGTGAATGAGGCCTACTAACGGTAAGACTGACTTTTTAATTATACATATATAATATATTAAACTTTTAATTTTATATAGTATAAAGGTGTATTTTACACATTTAAAATACTTGGTGGATTAATCTATTAATAAATTATACTCTTAATTTAATTAAACTTAAACCATATGATTATGGATTTAATAATACTCTTTTAATGAGACACTTAATTAATTATTAATAAAGCCATAAGGATATAATTTGATCTACTCAAAAAACATCAAGGTTCTAAATATAAAATTCAAAATTAAATCATTTAGTTAATTTTAAAGTTATAAACCTATGAGTTACACTTTTGAAAACTCTTCAAGTGACTAGGGTTTTTAAGAACTCAATGTTGACTATTCAACTTTCAAAATTAGAGGGCAAATTTTGTAGCTCTTGAAAAAACTTTTAGAATTCCAAATTTGATGACAAGATTTGTAACTCCTTAAAAAAAACATTTAGATCATATTTTAAACTTATAAAATATCCATTTTATCTTTTACCAATTTGATCATAATACATCTGTTGTAATAAGATAATTTCAAATCAAATTACACTAATAATTAGTTTATCATATAATCTAGTAATTATTTTATAATTTGACAATTTATATTTTAATTGGATGAGGATAAACATTACCTTATAAGAAAAAATGAATTTTAATAGTCCGAAACAGTTTGTGGTAATGATCCTAATCCAAAAATGGCCAAAAACTAGAAAATCTGCACACAGATGGTCCACCACGTCATGGTAACTTCAACCACGTCGTGGTCATCTGTCAGATTCTAAAAAAATATGATTTTCTTTTGCTTTGAACAATCAACCAAGCAACAATATAACATAAAACTACCAATGTCTCTTATACCACGGTTGGGTTTTAGGTACTATAACACTCCTATGGTGCACATATAACCCTAATAACTTTGTATCTAAGTTTTCTCTAAATATACATGCAATAAAAATTTCCAAAGCATGAATCCTACAACTAGCATAAAATATGACATACGAATCATAAAAGTAAGTTAAAAGCTTACCTCTTTGTTGTAGCTTGTAGAAGTTGGCCTTTCAAGAGCATCACACCCCAAGTGTTGTGCTCAAACAAGTCACAAACATCATGAACAATTGGAAGACAAATGAGAGAGATGTTAGGCACCAAAATCGTCCATACTCTTGCAATATCTCTCTTAGGACCAATTTTGGCTAAATGGGTTACACATATGTAGTGTAGAATTCCAAGAGTTATATGTAACCCTAATTCTTACACTTAGGCTTCTGATCCATAACTTATGTGGACTAACAATTTATGGACTTTCGCATAAGCTTAGCCCATTACAAATTAATCATGGATCATTAACCTAGTCCTTAATGAATCACTGATTCACATAATCAGTCCCCATTAATTTAATTAGTCTCTTTTGATCACTAAATTAATTCCAAATTAATTCTTGATCAATATTAATTAAATAATATGATTTCTCAGTTAATATATTATACCTATAATATATTAATAAATCAAAAATAACCTCTTACTCAAATATCCATCCTATCACATTGTTGTGATGAAGGCATCCTGAAATGGACCATGATACTATCGGATCAAGTACATACCAATTATAGTTATGGGCTTACACCTAATCCAACAACACATTTCCTCACACCCAGTCTCCCACGACCTACCAAATCTCAATTTCAAACATGTTGCGACCCTTCCACATCCTTGTGAGTAGACCTGCCTTGGCCTAAACCATCTTAAGGAATCTATGAGCAACTCATAGATTTACCGAAATCTCACAACTGAATAGTGACCGATGAATACTACGGGCCACCCCGCAGTCTTACAACACTCCCACAAAATCTGACCACTAGTGAATGCTACGGGCCACCCCGCAGTCTTACAATACTCCCATACTAACTCACCACTAGTAAATGTTATGGGTCACCCTATGGTCTTACAATACTTCTACACGGCCACTACCGCCGCCCAATGCCTTACCCTTAATCAATCACTTCAAACACATCTAGAGTTGAGCACACACTCGACCAAACGCCCAAGATGAACTGGAGTCATGACTGGAACCCCAACCTGGTTCCCAAAAGTCTGCTATCAAGCACCAAGATAATGCGATCTTAATGTTGGTAAGTTTCCCGGACTTCCAACTCGCACAATCCTCAATCCAAATAGCCACTTAGGCCGCCTTCCACACCCACGAGGATGCGACGCATCCTAATTTCAAAACCGCTCCTGCTCCTGAATTTCTGGATGATTCTCCTGCACTTTGATTCGACTAAATTCACAAAGCACCCGAGAATTAAAGAATTCTCATTCCTTCTTATCCTCCAATGATCGATCTATTGACAATCAGCGCTTACCAATGCTCGTGCACCATCACTAGCCAAACCGAGAAGACCGCACAACTTCTAAAGACCCGATGAGCACTTCCTAAATCCTAGCGAAACTGATAACCCCAAATGACTTCAAATGATACCATACCCAAATCTTGAATTCCAAACAACTGATGCTCAGACCAAAATCTCAACAATAGACCACTTCCCTTGGCACCTTTAAAGGCCAACCCAAGCATAAAGGCTAAGATCGCCAAATCCTGACGATGTTGGACAACTAACCCGCTGAACCTTGACCGTAGATCTTGCACATAATGCCCCTGAACCAATCTCAACCATAACCCAAGATAATGTGGAACACTTCAAACCCACTAATCGGGAAACAAACTTCCACCAATAATTCACTGTATGCAAATGGCATATAACATTTCTTGAAGATATAACCCAACATAAGTAGTGAAATAAACCCAAGGATACACTTATCCAAACTGATGCAAAATAACAACAACAAAATACTAATATAACTGAAAAGAAAGCAAAAGATACATACCCACAACATCGCCTATCGATGTCCCGATCTCCCTTGACTGACACTGCAAAGCCCGACTCCTCTCCACCAGGGCTCCTGCCCTACCCTCTCCACCATCGATGGTCCTTAAAGTAGCTGAAGTAGTTGCACTCACTGTTCCTCCCCTCAACATCGGACAATCAACCTTCTTATGGCCCTCCTGATCACAGTAAAAGCATAACGAGCTTGTCCCCTGAGGACAATCCCTGCTGATGTGACTAACCCTACCTCACTTGTAGCAACCCAAACCCTTGGAACGACAAAATCCATCATGCAGTTTCTCGCATGTGCTGCATTGACTCAGGCCCTATTGGCCTCTTGAATGCTAATCAGAAGTCTTGGGTCTCTTCCTGGGACCCTCCAAATCAATCTCCCGCTCACAGGCTCTAGAAATCATATCATTCATGGTCTTGCACCCCAATATACTCATGAACTCCTGGATATCATCCCGCAGCATGTCGTGATACCTCACTTTGTTCATTTCCTTATCTATTCCATACTATGAAACCTATAAATCCCTGGAACTTGGTAGTGATCTCTGCCACAGTCTCAGTAGTCTCGTAGAGATGTAGAAACTCTAGCGCCAACTGATGCACCTCAATCGCCGGAGAGAACTCCGCTCGGAACCTGGTTGAGAAGTCATCCCATGACATATCATCAACAACATCATCACCCAACTAATTGCCAACCTCTTCCGACTAATCTCACGCCCTATTCTTCAATAGGCAGGAAGCATATCTGACATTTGCCTCCTCGGGGCAAAAGCTCGTCCTGAACACATTATCCATATCCTCTAACCACCCCTTACTGAAAATAGGCCCCCTCTCCCCATGGAACACAAGAGCTCCAGAAGAACGGAACTCCCAGAAAGAAAAAGTTCAAGCTCCAATGATAGCCATAACCTCCGCACGGAACACACCCAAGCACTCATCCAAAATCTTAGAATTACAGCGAGAAATCTCCGATGAGATGAACTCCCGCAAAAACTCGCTATTCGGCTCAACACCCATATCTAAGTGGCAACCCAAACCAGAACTAGAACCACCACCCTAAGCACTCATCTCCAAACTAAAATACAACATGCCAAAGATCAAAACATAACCAAGGATCCTTCTCCCATAAGGTTCTTAGATTCTCCAAGACTCTCACTGATTCGAATAAAAATCTTGTGCTTTCATTAGTACGGACCCAATACTACCTTCCACACCTATCCATATTTTCTTCAACAATCCTCTTGAATCCTTTAAGACACCTCCTCAAGCCAAAGCACCAAAACTCACTAAACCACATCACTAACCCATTGAAGTATATTCTAGGCTCTCCTAGGTTACC
Organism: Lactuca serriola; assembly: GCF_051521515.1. Taxonomy (NCBI): domain Eukaryota; kingdom Viridiplantae; phylum Streptophyta; class Magnoliopsida; order Asterales; family Asteraceae; genus Lactuca; species Lactuca serriola. The sequence goes on along the minus strand of NC_136409.1, from coordinate 113,041,885 downwards.
GACCCCACCCAGCCCTTAGTTGCTAAAGAACTCCTCATAATGCTAGTTAGCCACTTCATGAATACCATCAAATGTAACGAGGCTTAGATAATCCTTCGAGTAAAGGACTCATCCCTATAACGGTTAAGACTCAAACGAGAGTTGTGTAATAGGGTCATATCCATTACTCTAAGATTATTCAACCTATTTCACATGTGACTTAACGTATTCACTTAGTAGCTAACGCCTATCACTCCAGAGTCCCACAAATTAGAAAGAAATCAACATTCAGGCAACGAAATATCTAACAAACAAACACAAATCAATCCATTCTATCCACTTATCAAATATACATACTAGCATGCAATACTAAAGCTCATACAATCAGGCATATAAAGGAATCTCACCTATCATAAAATACTGAGCAGATCCTTATCCCTAATCTAGGATGCAATTCTCATAATCATAGCATATAAGAGAATAAACATGTATTGGTATTTTGGGAACCACTTACTTGAGCTCGGCCGATTGCACGCATCACACCCCTTTCTTTGATTAGAAATTCCTTTTAGTTAAATACTTATTCATAAAAACTTTCACCAAATCCTCAGTTTGAGTTCAGGCACACCCGAGAGTATGTCTGAATCCCTCAAACCAAGGCTCTGATACCAACTTGTAACGTGCCAAAAATCCAGAGTAAAATTATTCATTTTTATTAAAATCAAACACTATTGTTACTTTGTTCAAAACATTGAATGGCATTTCAAATAAAACAATCATCAGAGTCTGATCCCAAAAATCACATATTGCAGAAAACACGAGTGTATGCGTTGTGACTGTCCTAAGCTCTTTCATTTGAAACAGAAGTACCTAAAGCAAGAACTAAAAACTATAATCACAAATCTTTGTGAATTACCTATAATATACCCCACATAAAACCACATAAGTCATGCATAAAAACATATAAGGATTCCATGGAACACATCCATGGTCTTACATCGGGTGCCATGGGAACCCCCACATGGTAATAACTAACTGTCATGGGAACCCCCCACATGGTCTTGACTATCTATCATGGGAACCCCTACATGGTCTTATCTAACTGACATGGGAACCCCCACATGGTCTTTATATAAATACATAACACATTGATAGCATATTTGCAAATAAACACTACAACTAATAACATTGGCCCGCCTTGGTGCCTTCGACCCATTGACATGGTGAGGAGGCTCACCTTGGATGTTGAAGCTTACTGAAAGAAATCCCAAGTTGCTTCCCTGACGATGCCTCTGATCTAACAGATCAAAATAACACCCAATTAACAATCGGGTTTCATTCTAAGGCCCACCATCCATCAATGGGGTAAAATGACTATTTTACCCCTAACCCATCTTGAACTAAGATTAAGTCTCAAAACCAAAAGATCCACAAAGGCCCACCAATGGCCCAATTTTCCAAATTGGGCCCAATTCCATATGGACCTTTTCCTAAGCCCATACTTTCCATCAAAAGCAATTCACATTAGCTCAAACACCCCTTAGGACAAAGTAGTCAAAGACATTAGTCAAAATTCAAAGTCAACGCCCAAAATAACCCAACTCGCCGAGTTGTCCTTTAACTCGCTGCGTTTCTCCCTCAGACTACATATTCAGGGAACAAATCCAACTTGCCAAGTTCATCAGAAACCAAACATCTTAATCCATTAAGTCGCCTTCATCAAATCCAAGAACTCTAAAGCTCAGATCTCAACCAAAATGAGATCTAGAAGGGATAAGTTTCCAACTTTACCCCTAGGGCCACCCAAATGGTTCCAAACCCAAACCCTAGACTTAAAAGAGTGAGGGCTTAACCATTAAGCACTTAATCATTAAAGGCAAAACCACAACATGCAGATCTGATCCCATAAGGATGGAAAACGACGTAAAGTTGTCAACTTTACATTCATACATGCCTAGGAGAAACTCAAAGGCTCAAGAAAGGCTTAATAAGGAATAAAGGAATGAATCCCTTAAGACCATAAAGTTAGCACCTTTATGCCAAAAGAGCTCATGAAGATTATAGATCTGAAAGAACAGCACTTGGAGCATCCTATATTCCCATCAACCAACCAAACATGGCTAAAAGCATACAAACTAACCCATAAAGAGATCTAATCAAATATTAAGCAAGGTTAGAACTTTATACCCGAATTGTGTTGAAATTGGAGCAGAGAATCAAGATCCGAAAGCTCCTACTTGAACCACCACTTTGCACCAAACATCTCTTCCTTCAATGAGATTCAATCAAACCAAAACACACCCACAATTATCTTACAACACTCAAGGAGGCACTAGGGTTTCGAGATTAGGGTTAAGGGCTATGGAGGTTGGGAATGAGGCGAACACCTGGGAGTTAAGGTGTTTAAATAGGATGCAAAACCCAAAAATTAGGGTTTCTTAATCAACGTCCAACTCGTTGAGTTCCCTTCACCAACTCGACGAGTTGGTCCATAAAAACACACGCCCCAAAAGTTGCCAACACGTCGATTTTATGCCATGAACTCGACGAGTTGGCCCCTAGAAAAGGGAATTTATTTCCATAATTGACCTTCTACATTCCGGGTGATATATATATATATATATATATATATATATATATATATATATATATATATTATTTTAGTCATATACATTTATCGAAAATAATAGTAAAGAAAAAAACTAAATTTTGTTTATGTATATATGTAACATATACGTTCAGATATCGTCTTTTGTTTAAAAATGACTATTAAATAATATATGATTTTGAGTATTGAGTTCTAACAAGGTAGTTTTTACGAGAATTAAAGTAAAACTATGTTTAGAATTATTTAGAAAGTGATGGGAAGTTTTATGAGATTTCCAATCAAAAGTCAAATATTGAAATTAACGAAAATGTGAAAATTTAAGTTGGAAATAAGTAAAAATAACGTTATTGAAAGTTGTAAATTATCTCGTTAGAAACGTTTAGGCGAAAACCTCATTGAAATCCGAGTTCTAACGAAGAAGTTATGACTTATTAAAGTTTCGCGACAGAACCGGCACGACGTCGTATGACGTAAAAAGTGAGTTTACGATAAAATACTTTTTAGCCTTTGTGATCTAAATGAAAGTCGTAGTATTCATTAAACCGATAACTTTCATAAAAACAACGTACAAATCTGAGTTCGTATGAGGAAGTTATGATTTTTCTAAAAATCGGCATAAAAATATTCAGCTCGAAATTTGAATTTTAGATCGAGCAACTTTTAGCTGATACAACCTAAACGAGAATCGAAGATCTCATCAATAGTAGTTCAACAGCAAAAATTCGGACGGAAAATTAGCCGACGGAAACAGACGTCGGATGAAGAAGTTATGAATTTTTAACGGACTTTTCCTGTCCCGAACTATTAGAAATATAATATTAAAAATGAAATCAAAATTAGCCGACGGAGTCTAAATGAAAGTTGTAGTGCGTAATTTCACCTACGCGTGGATATATAGAACGTCAAAAATGGAGCTCGTATGCAAAAGAATCAAAATTTTGAAGTTTTAGGCACAAACTTCGAAGTTGGTCTAAAGGTGTATGCCCAGCGTACTCGTGTGCGTAATCCGGATTCAGTCGCCCTCCCTACTTCTTTGCACGATAGACACATGTCGTAGCTTTGACACGTACGAACTGATTCCCTCGTACGCCTAGCGTACGAAGGCTTATGCCCAGCATAGAGCCACTCAAAGATGTACGCCCCGCATACAGCAAATTACGCCCAACATAATGCTGAGTATCGGACTCTACAAATAGAATGCAAAAACCTCCATTTTTAGGGTACAAATTCTCACATCTTACACCTCCTATTTTTTCTCAAAGTGCCCTAACACCCCCCCCCCCCCCCGAAGCCTAGGAAACATCCCTGACACCCGAAGTAAGTCCCAACTCACCGAAGACCACGAGAAAATAATATTTTGAAGTTGAAACTCTGCCCGTGCAAGGCCCAGTTTTCAACAAAAATCCAAGGTTCCGTCAAAGAAAGTCATTTTTCGACACGAAGTGGTGCCTAAATTATCATTTTATCATTCAATTATTTCACAATGAGTTCAATATAAGGATAATTGTATGTTATGTGTTATATGTGCAATGTGCTTTCCCATGTTATTAAGATAATGGAGTTATACCTTTGAACATGAAGTGAATGACTAAGCATCACTTTGGTACTGGTATGTAGCCTTTGACCATGAAGTGTATGAGTAATATCACTTTGGCATTGGCAGAATGCTAGATAAGGTTGAAGTCTTATTGATGTATATCAAGTTGAAATTTTTGTATCTCATTGATTGAAAATCTTCAAATCAGATCATTTATTGATATGGAAAGCCTGTCATGTGATACACATATACTTGTGTTGTTCTTTGTCGCTCTTTGCTTCTATCATATTGATATATATATATATATATATATATATATATATGTGTGTGTGTGTGTGTGTGTGTCTATATATATATATATATATATATATATATATATATATATATATATATATATGTATAAATGGCATAACGTTATATTGTAACTGTTATTGAACTCACTAAGCATCGCATACTTATCCCTTTCAATGTTTAAACTAATGTAGGTGATAAGCATCCAGTATAGTCATGTATTGGTAGAAGATATAGATTAGTTAATATTATCGCTTATGTACTTAGTGTATAAATTCCTGGGAAATTATGTAATATATATAAAACTTTGTAAAATTTCATAATAGTTGGTTTGTATCCAGTCTTTTGTAAATATTCAGAATCTGTAAATTATATTATAAATATGCAGGTAGCATGTTTGGAGTAATATTATTGTAAAGGTATTAGAGAAGTTGTGGCTTCTCTCAGTCATGGTATCAGAGCAGTATTTTAAGTGAACTAAATCCCACTGATTGGTGTTTAGACTTAAACTATTGGAAGTTCAAAATATGAATGAATTTATTGTAAGAATTAGGATAAAAACCATAGGAATGACTTAATTGAAGTATTAGGTAATAATAAATACTAATTTTCTAAAATACTATATTACTTCGAAATTTCAGAGAAATGGTTGAACAGGTGAGTCGCCATACACCAGATGTGGGTGGGGATCCTCATCCGGATGAAGTAAATACTCCAGTATCCCCTCGTGAGAAGCAACTTGTAGATAAACTTATTGGTGTTATTCGGCAGACTCTTGGAGAACACAAGAAGAATAATGATAAAGGCAAAGAGAAAGCCACCGTAGAATCTTCAAAAGGGGACGTGAAGCGTCCCTCATTCAAAACTTTCAAGAGTAGTGGTGCTATAGAGTCTTTAGGTGTTCTTGATATCATTTTTTTTCTTACATGGATCCAGAACACAAAAAAAGTATTTTGTATCTCACATGTTGTTAATGAAGACAAGGCCAATGATGCTTCTGCAATGCTCATTGGAGAAGTGTGACAACCCGAAACTTTATATCATGGTCAGTCAATCACTTCATTGAAAGTCAAACTCATTCCTGCTATCATTTAGCACAATTTGTAGTCTGTTTGAGCGTTCTGAGCCTTTTACACTTAAGGGATAAGTGTTGGGTTTTATTTGCTGAAGCTATAGTACAAAGAACAAGCCTAAAACACCTTGACCATGAGTTCACGGCCACCACAATGGAGTTTACGGTCGTAAACTCCATGTGGACCGTAAACTCACCTTATATGATCAAGTGTACGCCATTTGTTTCATTACTTTCCTTTCCTTGGCTGATCCTCTTTCAAATCCTCTCTAGTATCATCCACATTTCCATCCTTAGATCTTCAAAACTAGTAATTATTCTTCCTTGACTTGTTGATACAACTCTTAACCTAGCATTCTCTCATGATTCCATCCATGAAAATCATGTTTTCTTAGATCTTCAAGTTTCACCAAGAACACACACTAGTGTTCTTGGCAAAAACGACTAGTTCAAGCTCCTATATCGTAAGCACTCTTGCTCTAACTTGTTATGCACTAGGTTTAACATGTTTAGGCCTTAGAAACATCAACATTAGAGGGTTGGATGAGAGTTTACGGCCAAGGATCTCCCAAGGCCGTAAACTCCGTTGTGGTGCAAAGTTGTCCTAATCTCCTTCCTTATGCTTAGAACTTGGATTAGAACCCTCCAACAATGAACTAGGGACATTAAACTTCGAGTTAGTGCATCATACCATGAGTTTACGGTTGTAAACTGATGGAGAAATGATCCCCAGGCCGTAAACTCATGTTAAGGTCAATTCTTGGACCTTGAACTCACCTAGCCTCATGTTTAACCTAGGAACACTTAACCACTTAAGACACCATACCTTTAAGCCTCTAAATAGGACCCTTTAGAGAGTTTACGGCCAGGAGTAAACTCCCCTGGGCCATAAACTCCATTGAGTGTGGTCCTTGGGCCATAAACTCAATAGCAATGCCTTACACTCCTTTGTTGCAACCCAATGGCCTCCTAACACTTTGACCAAAGTGTTTTCCACACATTAGGGTGTTTATATTGGTCTAATTAGTGTTATAATCACTAATTTCATGCATATATTTTTCTTTATATGTTATTAAGATCATTGTGTGTGTTCAAGTCTGCACTTGACACCTAGCACTTCTCCGACACTTCCATACGAACCACTCATTATAGGTGCGTTCATACCCCTTAATTAACCTTTTAAATGTTTTTAAATGTTTATAAATGCTTTTATGGGGGGGGGAATACAAGTTGAATCATGCTAGTTGTTATATCAATCACATGTGATTAATAACTAGCATACAAATGGATTTACTACACTTTTAGCTGTTTACTCAGTATACTACTTCCAAATGACTTAACAAAACGTTTTTACATGTTAAACTATTTATCAAACTATCTTACATACTATATATTTCCTTTCAAACTTTGTTACAATTGTGTTTCAAACAAAGGATTTCTTATACTTTAAACTTTTCTTATCAAACAAACCGCTTTCAAATCATTTTATAAACTAACATCAACTCATAAATTCTTCTTTATTAAACTTTTCAAAGGTTTTACCAAACTGCCTTTATACTTTTATATTGTTAATTGCATGCCTGTATATGTATAGTTATATAAGTAATGTTTAAAGGACTTAGGACTGCTAGCTCGCTTTAATTCCTTTTCCTTGTTTGGATGTGGCCTTAGGGTATCGGTTATTTGTCTGAATGTCGTCTAAATATTAGTTATATATTATGTATACATGTATAGACATAAAAGTTCTATCAGTCCATTTAGTACCTTCGGGTAGCAAAGACATACTTTCGGTTATACACGTACATTACTAGTAACTATAATATGTATAGTTAGGAGATACTACTTACTATTCCAAGTACAAGGAATCACACAAGAGTCAGTTAATTCATGAGTCTATACAAATATATTACATACTATATGAAGAGATACTATTACATACTATATTAAGAGATACTATTACAGAGATACTATTACATAGATACTATTACGTAGATACTATTACATAGATCCTATTACATACGATACGGGACTGACCATTCTACACCCGGTTGTTAGCTATAGTAGGAAAATGCACATCGACGGATGTCTACGGTTGTATTGTTCAGCGAGTTACCACACCGTGAATATCCTAGTACAAAAGGATACGATTTCAATAAATATATTATTTTCCTTATTACCTTTATTTTATGTCACATTCACATAATCGATGAGGTAGACTAGATTTGAATAATAATAGTTATACAATGGAAAAACCGTCACTTACGTAGAGGTTCAAAACTTCAAAACAGTTGAGTCTTGGTAGAAGACTACATTTTATACTAGTAGGAAATATGGGATTTTCTAGGGTTTTCATACTTATACGAACTTTTCTTCAAACATTTACAAGTCTTTCCTTTACAGTTTTACAAATCAAAGACACTAAAATACTTATGAATTCACCAGCTTTAAGTTGATACTCACTTTCAAAATAACTTGTATTCTCAGGTCATCAGTAGACTGGTGCGACGAGCTCGTTTTGTGGAGACAGAGTAGTCAAGACTCGTCTATTATTTTGGTTATTCATTATGTTGTTTTATTCTATAAAATAACACACTTGTATTTAAAATTATACTATTAATGTAATGGATGATGTTGTTGTTTGTTTACTACTTTGCATTGTTGTGATACTTTACATGACGTCATCCGCCCCAGAACGTTTCTGCCGTTCTCGGTTTTGGGGTGTGACAAGAAGCTTTGGTCTGGTGAGAAGCAACATTTGAAGCTCTCAACAAGTATGACCAGGATAATCTATCTTGGGAAATGCTCAAAACTCGTTTTCTAGGAAAGTACTATCCTCTAGACATGAGGAGAAGATTGGATAAAGAATTCCTCGATCTTAAACAAGGAGGAATGACTGTGAATGATTATGAAACCCAATTCAATCAGAAAGCATGGCTTGTTGCAAAGTATATTCCAACTTAAGACAATAAAATTCAGTTATTCATGGAAGGACTACGGTATGAAATCCGCGATTTTGTAGTTAATCGTGATGTTATGTCATCCGATAAAGCTGTTGAGTATGCTCGAAAGCATGAACATGACTTAGAAATATGTGGTGCCACTCTTTCTGTTCCAAAGCAACCATGTATTATTCGAACTGTTCCTGTTTCCCCTATTATACCATCTCAATTTGTTCAAACAGATTTTGGCAAACAAGTGCAATCTCATAATACCTCTCGTGGCCATGGCAGGTCACAATCTTTTTCTCTTCAGTCGCCATCATGTCAAAATTGTGGAAAGAATCATCTGGGCGAATGCAGATTAGAAAAAGGATTAGTGGTTTGCTTTGGATGTGCAGAAATAGGCCACATGAAGTCTGTTTGTTCAATGAAGAATGTCACATGCTTTCTTTGTGGTGTTGCTGGCCATAGGAAGCATTTATGCCCTACTCTTACCAGTCAAATGGCGGGGAGTCAAGCTTCCGTACAACAATCAAAGATTACTCCAACTACAAAGGACGAGGTGCCAAAAGCTAAATTTCGTGTATTTCAGATTACCATGGAGGTGGCACGGAAGACCCGAATGCTGTGACTGATACATTTCTCGTCACCTCTAGACGTGCTTACATCTTATTTGATTCTGGTGCCTCAGATTCTTTTGTGTCTCATGAATTTGCGCATTCCTTTTAAATTGCTTGATATGCACTCGCACAACCATTTCAAGTAGATACTGCATGAAGTATATCTTTACTTGCTGATAAAGTCTATAGGGATTTTGTCATAAAAATTGAAGATTATAATTTTCTTGCTAACCTAATTCCTATCTCCTTGCCCAACTTTGATATTATTCTCGGCATGGATTAGTTGTCAAAGAACCGCGTAGAACTCTTGTGCTATGAAAAGATAGTACGTATTCATATTAAAAGGGAGAAACCTATTTACATCTATGGTGAGCAAAGACTTAAAATCTTTGAAATAGTCTCTTTCCTAAAAGCTCAAAAGTTTATATCGAAAGGGTGTTCTATTTATCTAGCTTATACAATTCATATCTCAAAAGAAGGGAAGAATATTGTAAATGATGTTCCCATTATTAATGAATATTCTGATGTTTTCCACGATGAATTTCCCGGACTACCTCCAGATAGGCAAGTAGAATTCCAAATTCATCTTGTACATGGTGCTGCTCCACTTGCAAAGACTCCTTATCGTCTTCCGCCAGTTCAGATGAAGGAAATGATGATCCAACTGTATGAATTACTTGACAAAGGCTTTATTCAACCAATTACCTCCCCCCGGGGGCTCCAGTATTGTTTGTCAAGAAGAAAGACGGATCGATGCGAATGTATATTGATTAACGCGAGCTAAATAAGGTAAGTATCAAGATCAAGTATACACTACCTCGCTTTGACAACTTGTTTGATCAGCTTCAGGATGTTAGCTATTTCTTGAAGATTGATTTGAGGTATGGCTATCATCAGTTGAAAGTACACGAGTAGGATTTACCAAAGACTGCTTTCCGTACTTGTTATGGTCATTTCAAATTCCTTGTCATGCCATTCGGTTTGACAAATGCTCCTGCTATATTCATGGATATGATGAATCGGGTGTGTCGTCCAATGCTAGATAAATCTGTCATCGTGTTCATTGATGATATTCTAATATATTCCAAGTCTGAAGCTGATCATGCCATTCATATTCGTGAAATATTAGAACTTCCTAGAAAGGAAAAAATATATGCTAAATTCTCCAAATGCGAATTTTGGCTTTGTTAAATTCAATTTCTTGGTCATGTGATCTCTGGTTATGGTATATCAGTAGATCCTACCATAACTGAAGCCATTCAGAATTGGGAAGTGCCCCGTAATGCTTCTGAAATTCGTAGTTTCTTGGGTCTCCTGGGATATTACCGAAGATTCATTAAAGATTTTTCACTTATAGTTATACCTCTCACAAGTTTTACACAAAAGGAAGCAAAGTTCGAATGGGGTGAAGCCCAAGAAAAATCTTTATCAAATCTAAAAGATTTTTTGACTGATGCTCCGATCTTATCACTCCCAGAAGGTGATAATGATTTTTCTGTTTATAGCGATGCTTCAAGGTTGGGACTCGGTTGTGTGTTGATGCAGTGTAGTAGAGTAATAGCCTATGCCTCAAGACAACTGAAAGAGTATGAAAAGAATTATCCCACCCATAACCACGAACTCGTTGTAGTAGTATTTGCTTTAAAACTCTTGAGGTGTTATCTTTTTGGTACAAAATGCCAATTGTTTACTAACCAAAAAAGTCTCAACTATATATTCAGTAAGAAAACTTTAAATATGAGACAACAACAAGCCATGGAGCTGATCAATGAGTATGAATGTGAAATCCTGTATCATCCTGGAAAGGCCAATGTAGTTACCGATGCACTTAGAAGGAAGGTTTATCATAACAGTGTGTGGTATGTTAGTACTCACACTAAAGTGAAGTTCACTATTCTTGATAAACTCAAAAAATGGCAAGGAGAGGCCTTAAAGCCAGAAAATGTGAAGAAGGAAGGGATGGTACATTATGCTGATATTGTACTTGATGATCCATGTAAACTAAAAGTATTTAAGAATCGGCTATGGATTCAAAAGATTGGTCGATTAAGACAGAAGATTTTGGATGAAGCCCATAAGGCTATGCTGTCAATACATCCTGGTACAAGTAAAATGTTATCACACACCCAAACCGTCAAAAATAACGGCGGAAACATCTGGGGATGGGTGACATCATGCGTAGTATCACAACAATCGAATCATAGTAATCAAAGTAAACACAACCATTATATTGCAATATGAATATTTACATTTGTTTGGAAACATAGTTTATATACACCAAAATGAAACAAAAGGAAAAGACAAGTCTCCGAAATGCTCCGTCTTCTCAGAAGCTGGCGAGAGTACCTGTCTACTAAAGCCCTGAGAATACAAGTAACTTTTGAAAGAGTATCAGCATAATGCTAGTGAGTTCATAAGTATTTTTTGGAAAAACAGTTCTAGTTGAAATCAGTTGAAAGTGTTCCTCAAGAAAATCCCATATTTTCTTATGAAAAGTGTGATTATACCCATTCCTTCTATGATCTGTTGGTTTATACTAATTATCTATAAACCAATAACAGATAGACAGTAAATTGTATGGATCTGCCCTAAACCCACAACCAAACAAGGAACAAGGAATGAGGCGGAAACCACACATTTCACAATCTATTAGGGATTCTTCATACATTGCCATGATGTATAAACCAAGAAATCAGGGAAATAATAGAGAAAGTTTGTTTGTTGAATGATAGACCATACATATATAAAATACTGATTGATTACTCTGGAAATCCTACATTTCCCTTAAGTGAAAACTATTGAATTACTCGTTTTAAATCAGAAAGTATAGGTATCTACCATACTTATATAGATTAAGCGAAGTTTTCTTTTGAAAACCCTGGCTACCACTAGTAATAGGTTGAGGCTGGGAAAATCCCTTATTTTCCTTGGAATACAAGAGGTTTTAGCTTTAATCATAAGATATAAGCACTACGCTTATATTATAAAAAGCAGTTATTTAAGAGAGGTATACTATTATTATGTAGAAGCTTCGTCCGATTGGCGAGCTTTATGACCATACATTAACTTGATATGGCACGTATCGAGGCCAGTATCCTTTATGACATTTGTCACTTGTAGACCTATCAGTCCGACTGTAGCTAGCAGCAAGGTGCGGCATAGTCAGTCCCGTATAGATCTATACACAAAAGCCATGCTTTCCTTCTAGGAAATTCTAGTTTATAAGAGCAGTCCTCCACTTAGTTGATGATTGATAGTATCCTAAGGACCCAGTCCTTCCCTTCATTATTAAAGTGTACGAGAACATGTCTCCTAATTTAGATGACGACTATATGTGTAATAATACAGGAAAACCCTTTTTGTTATTAACATGAATCTTTATAATAGATTATCTTTGATTTCATGATTCATAACTTCGTTATCGTAGTTTGGAAAACTGTTTCTACGAGTTGATTTCTTAATCGTTTGGTAAAAAATGTTTTTGAGGTGTTTCCAAGGTCCTACAAGCATCCAAGGAGTGGTTCTAGGTCCCATACTTAGTGGTTTTGCAAGTTTAATGCCAAATATGAACATCAAAGTGGGTGTACGGCCATAAGGGTGTGTGTGCAGTCGTACAAAGGGGTGTGCGGTCGTACAGAAGGGTGTGCGGTCGTACACTCTCCAAGTTCATGCCCAAGATGTCGATTTTGAGGTGCCTCAAGGCTAATACCAAGTCCAACTAGAATATAGGGGCCAAACTTTCACTTCGGAGAGCCTTTAAGGTGTGTATGGTCGGCCTTATGAAGGTGTGCAGCCGTACACCTTCAGAGGATGAAGAACAAGGCTAAAAACATGAATAATCAAGGGATCTTTCAAGTATAACAAGCTAGAGGATGGATTACTTACGTTTTTTGATGCCTTTGGAGGGCTCTTGGATGAAGATTCTGGAGAGAGAAAGTACTAGAGTGCAGCAAAATGAAGAAAAGAGTGAAAGAAAGGGGGTCTCCTCATATTTATAGGAGTGGGTGATCCACCACCCCGGGTGTGCGGTTGAGGGGTGGGTGTGCGGCCGCACACCCATGTGTACGGCCGTACACTCCTCCCAAGAGGGTGTACGACCCGGTTGTTGTCCTATGACTTGGTATTAATCGACCCGGAACCCAAACTTTGGTTGTACTAGGCTTCGAATACTTTAACAAGCCTTTAAACGGTGTTAAAAGGTGACAGAATCGAGTTTAATATTGATATAATTGACCAATCGTACAGAATAGAAGTTTCAGGTTGTCACAAATGTACTATGATGTATGGGCTGATTATTGGTGGCCTGTATTAAAGAGAGACATTGGAAGATACGTGCAAGAATGCTTAGTATTCTTACAAGTCAAACCAGAACACCAAAAGCCATACGGGAGTCCAGAAAGTATTAATGTCCCTATATGGAAATGGGAGGAGCTGTCCATGGATTTTATTACCAAATTGCCAAAGAGTGCGAGGCAGAATGATAGCATTTGGGTAATTGTCGACCGACTGACTAAGATTCCACATTTTCTTGCCATGCGTGAAACATCTCCAATGTAGAAATACGCACAAGTATACTTGGATGAAATTGTTGCAAGACATGGTGTGCCACTAAAGATTATTTCCGATCGTGATACTCGCTTAACTTCTCATTTTTGGGCGAGTATGCAACATGAATTAGGATATCAAATTGCTCTCAGCACATCTTATCATCCCAGACAGATGGTCAAACGGAGAGAATGATCCAAGTAGTTGAAGATATGCTTCGTGCCTATGTCTTGGAATTTGGTGGTAACTGGGACAAGTACTTACCCCTTGTCGAATTTTCATATAACAACAATTACCACACTTCAATAAAAATGCCACAATATGAAGCATTATATGGTCATAAATGTCATACCCATTATGTTGGCATGATATAGGACCAAAAATCCTTGGAGGCCCTGAAATGATTCAAGACACCACTAACAAGATTCAAATTATACGAGAAAGAATGAAAGCGGCCCATGACCAACATAATTCCTATGCAAAGAAGAGAAGACGACCCATAAACTTCTAGGTGGGTGATTTTTTAATGCTAAAAGTATCCCCATGTAAAGGTATTATGCGATTTGGGAAGAAAAGAAAATCGAGTCCTAGATTTGTAGGTCCTTTCAAAATCATCCATAAAATTGGTAAGAAAGCATACCATTTGGAATTACCGGAAGATTTGGCAGGTATTCATGATGTGTTTCATGTGAGTTATTTTCATAAATGTTTAAGCATATATGATGAAACAGTTCCATTATCCGAGTTGAAACTGGATAATAAATTAAGATATGAAGAAGAGCCTAAAGAGACCGTAAACAAAAGAATGACAGAATTACATAATAAAGAAGTGGAGTTGGTGCTTTTCAAGTGTAAACACCATCGAGGTCCAAATTATACTTGGGAAATAAGAATGAGATAAGAGCGAAATATCCCCATTTGTTTAAATCGTTGTAATTTCGGGGACGAAATCCTCAAAGGAGGAGGTATTTGTAACATACACATTCAATTATCGTGTTTTGTTTAAAATGAATATTAAATAATATATGATTTTGAGTATTGACTTCTAACAAGGTAATTTTTATGTGACATCCCCAAAATCTCGGCCAGAAAAGGCCGGGTTCATTTATGTTTTTTAAACATTTTCTGAGTAAATCCTTTTGATTTTAAAAGAGATGTGGAATTTGTTCCCAAAAACAAAACATGATAAAATAGATTTTTATCAAAACATTTCATGAAGAAATATAATTTCATTTCATAATCGAAAACCGGGGTGTCATGATCCGATACAGTCCATAAAGCATAAACAATAACATTACAAGTCATTCAACAAATATATACATATACAGACTTGTAAACAAAACAACTTGATGTTTCATCCATCTTATGCCCTCGCGCCACTTCCTGTAATACAAAGAAACTTAGTGGGTCAGGCTTGGGAGCCTGGTGAGCATATAGGGTTTTCAACCCATAATAAATAATTATATTAATTTCATCAACCAACAAAAACCTAATTACCCATTCCCGTTATCCTCACTTTACGTCCCTAAACACTTTTCTCAAGGGTCCTAATCTAAGAATATTTCATCGGGCGACAACACATGCTTCGGGGGTTTCCCAACAATATATGTCAAATAAGGCAACCATGGGGGGATGGAGTACAACGAATGAACACCCAAGTTCATTAACACCTACAGGTGGCGAACCTGCTAGTGTTCCACAGGACTGTCTAGAAAAGTTTGTGGTCGTCATCTAAACTCCGCTAGATGACTGAATCAAAAACAACAACATCGAGGCCTCTCTTCATTTTAACACACATCAACTATCTACCCAAGCTTTACCCAAAACATTTGTAGATAAAAATACATATACGGTTTGAAATTTGTATAAAACAATTATTCAACACTTATTTCAAATAAACAAATAATGTATAAACACATAACACGTATTTCAAAGCAAATACTTCATATTTGTGTGTTAGAAGAAAGTAACCACACACTCACATGTATATAAAACAAAATATATACACATAGCACGTATTTTATAAAATACTTCATATCTATGTGTAACATGAAAGTGACTATACACTCACTTGATCAGAAGATGATCGGACAGCACTACAGCTTGTAAAAGTAGTATTCTTCGGTAGATCTGGAAGATCTTCACAAAAACTGGCTTCTCGCAGGAAGAGCTTCATCTCGGGAATCTCACTTCTCTGGATCCTCGGGGTTTTGAAACTTGCTTCGGGGCTCGGGAATGATAACGGGGCTTCAGGATATAATTGGCACACAAATCGAGGCAAAAACTAGAGAGAAAGAAAGAAAATGAGCAAAGATAATTGGTTGATCTCGGTTTCTATTTATAGGCGGTTGGGTCTGGGATTACGCTGGGCGTAATTTCCAAGTACGTTGGGCGTAATCTTGGTTACGTTGGGCGTACGCTTCGGATAAGCTTTGGTATGCGTGCCACGATCTTCAAAAATTCATAACTTTCGCATACGAGCTTCGTTTTCGACATTCTTTATATCCACGCGTAGGTTAGATTATGCTCTACAACTTTCATTTTGACTCCGTTGGCGAATTTTGATTTTATTTTTATTATATTATTTTTAGTAGGTCGGGACAGGAAAACTCCATTATAAATTCATAACTTCTTCATCCGACGTCCGTTTTCGTCTGTCTTTTTACCGTTGGACTACTATCGACGAGATCTTCTATTCTCGTTTAGATTGTTTTGGCTAAAAACCGTTTGATCTCAAATCAAGTATTCGGGCTGCATACTACTTAGTCGAAACATCGAAAAATCATTACTTCCTTATACAAGTCAGATTTGGGCGTTCTTTTTATGCACGCTCTTGGTTTAACGTATTCTACGACTTTCGTTTAGATCACTAAGGCTAAATATCTCTCTAACGTAAATTTCACTTATTACGTCATTCAGCGTCGTCGATTTTGTCGCAAAACTTCGACAGGTCATAACTTCTTCGTTATAACTCGGATTTCAGCATTCTTTATATTTTCAGAAACCTCGTCTCAACCACTACATCTTCGTACATCTTCGACAGGTCATAAATATATCTTGACGCTTGTTTTATTCTTAATTCATTAAATAATAATAATTAAGAGAATAAACACATAATTCACATAATACTCAGATATTTCATCATTAATACTTCAAAAAAGTTACAAGGGTTAACCTAGATTATTACATCAACAATAATGCCTAGCCTGGAAACGCAGGCGTTACAATTCTCTCCCCCTTAGGATGATTCCGTCACCGGAATCACACATCAACAAACAAATGTGGATAGCGACTCAACATGTCACTCTTCGTTTTCCAGGTAAGATTTGGCCCATTCATATGTTTCCATCGGACAAGCACTAACTCGACCATCTTGCGTCGCAACTTCTTAGTCTTTTAGTCAACGATTGCCTCTGGTTCTTCAATTAACCTCTTGTTTTCATCAATTCTTAACTCCAAAAGTGGAATCATATCGGGAACTTCTCCCGTGAACTTTCTCAAATAACACACGTGAAATGTGTTATCAATCCCATTCAGTTCTTCTGGTGGTTCGAGCTTGTAAGCTTGGTTCCCTATTCTCTGAAGAACTTCAAATGGTCCAATAAATCTTGGACTTAACTTGCCCCTTTTACCAAACTTTATAAGTCCCTTCCACGGCGAGACTTTAAGTAAGACCGAATCCTCAACTTCAAAAGCTACCGGTCGTCTTTTCTTGTCAGCATAGCTCTTTTGACGATCCTGAGCAACTAACATTCTTTCCCTGATTATTTTAATCTTTTTGGCGGTCTGATGGACTATCTCCGATCCCATAAACTGCTTCTTCCCAACCTCAAGCCAACAAGATGGCGTACAGCACTTCTGTTCGTACAAAGCTTGATAAGGTGCCATCATTATGCTCGAGTGGAAACTATTATTATAGGAAAATTCTACCAATGGTAAATGTTCATCCCCGTTACCTTGGAATTCTAGGGTACATGCTCTTAGCATATCTTCAAGTTTTTGTATCGTTCGTTCACTCTAACCATCAGTCTGTGGATGGTAAGTTGTGCTCAAACGCAACTTGGTACCCATCTCCTCTTGTAGAATTTTCCAAAACCTTGAGGTGAAACGGCTATCACGATCCAACACCAATGTTAGCGGAACACTGTGAAGCCTCACAATTTCCTTTAAATAAGAATTCGCAAGCTTCTCCATAGACCATTTCTCATTGGATGCTATGAAATGTGCACTCTTAGTGAATCGATCAACGACCTCCCAAATCATGTCGTGACCATTCTTTGTCTTGGGCAGTTTAGTGACAAAATCCATCGTGATGTCCTCCCAATTGCACATAGGCACAAGAAAAGGTTCTAAACTCACGTATGGTTTCTAATGTTATGCCTTGACTCTCACACAAGTCACACACTTCACCACATACTTCGCAATGTCGAGCTTCATCGTCGGCCACCAGTAATAGTGTTTCAAGTCCCTATACATCGTTGTGCTACTGGGTTGAATGGAGTACATGGTTTTGTGAGCTTCTTCCATTAGAAGATCTCTAATTCCTCCTGACTTAGGTACCCAAACCCGATCTTGGAATACCTTCAGTCCATGACCATTTGTATCAAACACCAACGTTTTACCCAAATGTTCCTCTTTCTGGTCATTCTTTTCAGAAGCTTCGATTTGAGATTTCTTTATACTTTCCAAAATAGTCGAGACAACTTCTATTCTCAACGCTCTTGGCCTTCTCTTTTCAAGATTGACTTTCCGACTGAGAGCATCGGCAACAACATTAGCTTTACCGGGATGTTAATGTATCTCACAGTCATAGTCTTTAAGTAATTCTAGCCAGCGTCGCTGTCTCATGTTCAATTCCTTCTGATTAAAGAGATATTGAAGACTCTTATGATCAGTGAATAATTTGCCCTTTGTTCCATATATGTAATGCCTCCATATTTTTAGAGCGAAAACTACCGCTGCCAGCTCTAGATCATAACTTAGTTAGTTCTTTTCATGCTCTTTTAGCTGTCGAGATGCATATGTGATCACCTTATCTCTTTGAGTCAAAACACAACCCAATCCAACCCCAGACGCATCGCTATAAACAGCAAAGTATTCAACTCCATCGGGTAGAGATAGAATCGGTGCCTCACATAGCTTCTTCTTTAGCAACTCGAAAGGTTCTCTGTGCTTATCATTCCTAGCATAAAAGGCTCCTTTGTGGGTCAAGGCTGTTAATGGACTAGAGATCGAAGAAAAGCCCTAGATAAACCTTCGGTAATATCCCGCTAATCCCAAAAAGCTTCGGATCTCCGTGGGAGTCTTTGGTTGCTCCCACTTTGTCACAGCTTCAATCTTTGTCGGATCAACCATTATACCTTCTTGGTTGACCACATGACCCAAGAATTAGACTTCTCTGATACAAAAATCGCATTTGGAGAACTTAGCATACAGCTTCTCCTTTTTCAAGATTTCCAACACTTCTCGCAAGTGTCTACCATGCTCTTCTTGGCTCTTTGAATAAACCAAAATGTCATCTATGAACACTATCACAGATTTATCAAGGAATGGATTACAAACCCAATTCATTAAATCCATGAATGCTGGTGGAGCATTGGTTAGCCCAAATGACATAACCAAGAACTCGTAGTGTCCTTATCTAGTCCTGAATGTAGTCTTCTCGATATCTTGTTCTCTTACCTTCAGTTGATGATATCCTGACCTTAGATCGATCTTCGAGAAATAGATCGAACCTTGCAATTGATCAAATAGGTCGTCGATCCTTGGCAATGGGTATTTATTCTTTATCGTTTCTTTATTCAGCTCTCTATAATCGATGCACATTCTCATGCTCCCGTCTTTCTTCTTTACGAATAACATCGGAGCTCCACAGGGCGATGAACTAGGTCTAATTAAACCTTTGTCCAATAACTCCTGAAGTTGCATCATCAGCTCCTTCATCTCCGTTGGTGCTAATCGGTACGATGCTTTTGCTATTTCCTGGTAACAAGTCTATTCTGAACTCCACATGTCTATCAGGTGGTAATCCAGGAAGATCTTCGGGAAATACTTCCAGATAATCGCACACCACTGGAATATTCTGCATCACCTTCTTTTCCTTCTTAGCATCGATCACGAATGCTAAATATGATGTACATCCCTTGGCTAAACACTTCCTGGCTTTCATTAGGGAAATGATTCCAGAATTTACTCGACGTTTGTCCCCGTATACCATAAATGACTCTTTCCCTGGCGGGTTTACTTTTACTATCTTCTACTTGCATAAAATCTCTGCATCATTGGCGCTAAGCCAATCCATTCCCAACACGATGTCGAAACCATTTAGTTCTATAGGCAATAATTCATCATGAAACTTATTCCCATTAAATTCGATTAAGATGTTTTTCATGCGATGGCTAACAGGTAAAAACTTGCCACTAGCAACTTCGACTACTAACGCATTATCTAGTCTATCAACAGGCAAAGCTAGTTTTCTACCAAACTAATGAGAAATAAAGGAGTAGTTGGCTCCAGAATCAAACAAAATTTGAGCAGGTAGTTCGTTTACGAGAAAGGTACCTGAAGCGACATCAGCTTCATCTTTTGCAGCCTCAAATTTCATCTAGAAGGCTCTTGCTTTCGGCTTTGGGGGAATGTTGGGTTTTGTCGCCTCTTTCTTTTTTAGACAGTCTTTCAAAATGTGCCCCTCCTCGTTACAACCAAAGCACATCCTCTTGTTGGACAGACACTTGTTGGCAGAATTCCCCATCTTTCCACACTTGTAGCAGGTCACATCCTCGCTACATTTCCCAAAGTGCTTCTTCTTGCACTTCTCGCACCATTTTGCTTCACCTCCCTTTCCTCCAAACTTCTTCGAATATGACTTCGAAAATTTACTTTTCTTATTGGAACCTAAAGTTCCTTTAAATTTTCTCTTTTCGCCAACTTCAACCTTGTCGGCAGTTCTTCCCTTTATCATGTCCTCAACAGACTTGGCAGCCCAAATAGCTGCCTCTAGAGTAGGTGCCTAACGCACTAGCACTGCATACTCCCATGGGAGTCCCTTTGCGTACCTATCAACTTTTGTCAGCTCGTTTGGGATGATGCGCAAAGCAAACTCCATCTTGTCAGTAAAGGCGTTTGTATAATCATCAACTGACATGTTGCCCTTTGTCAATGTCAGAAACTTGTTCTCCAACTCTAATAGATTTTGGGCCGAGTAGAACTTGCGCTTGAAGTGCACCAAGAACTCTGCCCATGTCAAATGCAGTGGTTCATTAGGGCTTAGGGTCTTCCCCAGAGTGTTCCACCAACGAATGGCTCCACCCCTGAACTGACATACAGCGAACGTAGTCTGCAACTGGCCTCTGCAACCACAAGTCATGAAGGCTAACTCCATTTTAGAGATCCAATCCATCACTCTAATCGGGTCCTCCTTGTAGGGTTAAGAGCATTCTAACACTCCTAAGCGTACATGCAACCCTAAATACCTTGGATCTATGTTTTCTCTATTATATATGCAATTATGAACATCCAAGCTATTATCCTAATCTAGCATACAAAATAATGAATATAACAAGATAGAATACATACCTCTTTGATGTAAAATGTCTTCATGAAGCTTGAGTGGATAGTGCCTCAAGTGTGACACCTCAAATGGTTCACACAACACCAAATACACTTGGAATAACTTGAGAGAAACTTGAACACTCCTAAAATCGGCTAGCCCTTTCTTATTTTTCATAGTGGCCGATTTTTCCCAAAGAATATGATCTTATATAGTTGTTACAGTTAAGGTAAACCCTAATTGTCATGGCCTTCCATTTCCTTGGATCCATGGGTTCAAATACACCATGGAGCATCCATGGACCATCCTATGGGTTTTAGCCCAACTTGATTATCCATGGAGCATTAGCCCACTATACAAGTATGGATGATTTACACAATCAACCCATATATTTAATTAGTCTTCTTTTGATCACTTAATTATTTCTAGATTAATTCTTGATCAATACTAATTAAATAATCCTATTAATATATTAGAACTTATAATATATTAATCAACCTTAAGTGTTATTTCTCTCATTATAGTCTATCCAAGTGCATGATGCCATGCAACCCAAATGGACCATGTCGGGTCGGATCAAGTCTTACCAATTATAGTTATGGACTTAGACATTAATCCAACACTCATTTCTAGTGAAGGTCGATGGCTTGCAAGTCAAAAAGTCCTTTTACTTGCATCCCAATCCATTATGTCCTCCATCTTGGTTGTTTTGTCGAACTATCGGTGGGTTGTCCTGACCAATTATCCCACTAAAGTTCTCTCCTTCAGACTGCCCCTCGTTTAATTCCGGCTGTTCAACAGGCATAGAAAGTTCTTCACGATTTTGCTGAAGCAAACGTCTAGTTTCATCCATTTGACGATCCAACATCGTCTTAATCATCAATTGTACCCCAACCACTGTTATTGGCTCAGGTGCTGCTGCTACTATAGGTACTCGCTCAATCACTGGTGGTTGATTCCTGTTTTCATCTACATTTCCAACACCACTTCTAGTTCTTACCATTTTTGATCTACACACCAAATAAGGTGAATATAGATCCTCATTCATGATAGATATTCAAATCATCCTTATCACTCTGAAATGTTTACATGCTAGTTCTAATATTGTATACATATGCTTAGAATCCTAAACACATAAGTTTTCCCGATCTGGTTGGCAACAAACCATAGATCCGAACAAATAATATCATATACGGAAAACATATAGCATTTATCACATAAAAGCATTTTAGGCAATTTTCCTAAAATAAACTAGTGCTCGTGTCTAAAATATAACAGACACGCATCTTACAATTTCGCTTAGCATTCTAAGTTTAAGTCTAGAAATCCTACAAATTCCTAGTTCACTTAAACTAATGCTCTGATACCAACTGTGACATCCCCAAAATCTCGGCCAGAAAAGTCTGGTTTCATTTATGCTTTTTAAACATTTTCATACTAAATCCTTTTGATTTTAAAAGAGATGTGGAATTTGTTCCCAAAAACAAAACATGATAAAATAGATTTTTATCAAAACAATTCATGAAGAAATATAATTTCATTTCGTAATCAAAAACTGGGATGTCATGTTCCGATACAGACCATAAACCATAAACGATAACATTACAAGTCATTCAACAAATATATACATATACAGACTTGTAAACAAAACAACTTGATGTTTCATCCATCTTATGCCCTCGCGCCACTTCCTGTAATACAAAGAAACTAAGTGGGTCAGGCTTGGGAGCCTGGTGAGCATATAGGGTTTTCAACCCATAATAAATAATTATATTAATTTCATCAACCAACAAAAACCCAATTACCCATTCCCGTTATCCTCACTTTACGTCCCTAAACACTTTTCTCAAGGGACCTAATCTAAGCATATTTCATCGGGCGACAACACATGCTTCGGGGGTTTTCCAACAATATATGTCAAATAAAGCAACCATGGGGGGATGGAGTACAGCGAATGAACACCCAAGTTCATTAACACCTACAAGTGGTGAAACTGCTAGTGTTTCACAGGACTGTCTAGAAAAGTTTGTCGTCGTCATCTAAACTCCGCTATATGACTGAATCAAAAACAACAACATCCAGGCCTCTCTTCATTTTAACACACATCAACTATCTACCCATGCTTTACCCAAAACTTTTGTAGATAAAAATACATATACGGTTTGAAATTTGTATAAAACATTTATTCAACACTTATTTCAAATAAACAAATAATGTATAAACACATAACACGTATTTCAAAGAAAATACTTCATATTTGTGTGTTAGAAGAAAGTAACCACACACTCACATGTATAAAAAACAATATATATACACATAGCAAGTATTTTATAAAATACTTCATATCTATGTGTAAGATGAAAGTGACTATACACTCACTTGAACAGAAGATGATCGGACAACACTGTAGCTTGTAAAAGTAGTATTCTTCGGTAGATCTGGAAGATCTTCACAAAAACCGGCTTCTCGCGGGAAGAGCTTCAGCTCGGGAATCTCACTTCTCGGGATCCTCGGGGTTTCGAAACTTGCTTCGGGGCTCGGGAATGATAACGGGGCTTCGGGATATAATTGGCACGCAAATTGAGGCAAAAACTAGAGAGAAAGAAAGAAAATGAGCAAAGAAAATGGCTGATCTCGGTTTCTATTTATAGGCTGTTGGGTCTGGTATTACGTTGGGCGTAATTTCCATGTACATTCGGCGTACTCAGTACGTTGGGCGTAATCTTGGTTACGCTAGGCGTACTCTTCGGATAAGCTTTGGTATGCGTCCCACGATCTTCAAAAATTCATAACTTTCGCATACGAGCTCTATTTTCCACTTTCTCTATATCCACGTGTAGGTGAGATTATGCTCTAAAACTTTCATTTAGACTCCGTTGGCTAATTTTGACTTTATTTTTATTATATTATTTTTAGTAGGCCGGGACAGGAAAACTCTGTTATAAATTCATAACTTCTTCATCCGACGTCCGTTTTCATCTGTCTTTTTACCGTTGGATTACTATCGACGAGATCTTCTATTCTTGTTTTGATTGTTTTGGCTAAAAACTACTCGATCTCAAATCGAGTATTCGGGATGCATACTGCTAAGTCGAAACTTCGAAAAATCATAACTTACTCATACGAAGTCGGATTTTGGCGTTCTTTTTATGAACACTCTCGGTTTAACATATACTACGACTTTTGTTTAGATCACTAAGGCTAAATATATTTCTAACGTAAATTTCACTTTTTACGTCATTCTGCGTCGTCGGTTCTGTCACGAAACTTCGACAGGTCATAACTTCTTCGTTATAACTCGGATTTCAGCATTCTTTATATTTTCGGAAACCTCGTTTCAACCACTACATGTGCGTGCATCAATATCGGGCTTATCTCGCACTTTAATTTTGACGCTTATTTTATTCTTAATTCATTAAATTATAATAATTAAGAGAATAAAGAAATAATTCACATAATACTCAAATATTTCATCATTAATACTTCAAAAAAAGTTACAAGGGTTAACCTAGACTATTACATCAACAATAATGCATAGCCTGGAAATGCTGGCATTACATTTTACGAGAATTGAAGTAATACTATGTTTAGAATTATTTAGAAAGTGGTGAGAACTCTTATGAGATTTCCAATCGAAAGTCAAATATTGAAATTAATGAAAATGTAAAAATTTAAGTTGGAAATAAGTAAAAATAATGTTATTAAAAGTCGTAAATTATCTCTTCAGGAACTTTTACGCAAAAACCTGATCGAAATCTGAGTTATAACGAAGAAGTTATGACTTATTGAAGTTTCGCGACAGAACTGACACGACGCCGTATGACGTAAAAAGTGGATTTACGAAAAACAACTTTTTGCCCTTTGTGATCTAAACGCAAGTTGTAGCATTCTTTAAACCTAGAACTTTCATAAAACGAACGTCCAAATCTGACTTCGTATGAGGAAGTTATGATTTTTTTAAATCGGCGGAGTAGTATTCAGCTCGAAATTCAAATTTTGGATCGAACAACTTTTAGCAGATACAACCTAAACAAGAATCGAAGATCTCGTCAATAGTAGTTCAACAGTAAAAAGATAGATGGAAACGGACGTTGGATGAAGAAGTTATGAATTTTTAACGGACTTTTCCTTTCCCGGCCTGTTAAAACTATAATATTAAAAATGAATTTAAAATTAGCCGACGGAGTCTAAATTAAAGTTGTAGAGTGTAATTTTGATGGGTTTTGGTCATAAGACATCCTATGTGCTCATACAAACCCTAATGCTTGGATCTAGGTTTCTCTATTGTACATGCTTTTGAATCCAAGACTATAAACCCTAATTCTAGCATACAAGTAATCATATTAGATATTAGAATAAGTTTATAGTGTTACCTTGATTGTTATGTAGCAATAACAATCCCAATTCCTCCTTGAATTGACTTTGGAAGGCTTAGAGTCACAAGTGTCACTCCTCTAATGGTTCACAAACACCATAAGCAAGAGGATGAAGAGGAGAGAGGATGGAGGCTGCCCAAAACGTGTTCTAACCCTAGAAAAGAGGTTCCCCACGTTTTTTAGTCATAAGGGTCTTATATATAGTAAGGCTATTAGGGTTATCTAACAAGGAAACCCTAATTTGGTTGCTTAAGCCCTAAGCAACCCATGGAGACCTTTCTTAAAGCCTTGGACGACTTCATATGGGCTTCCCCCATAGAATTCGTCCACCTTATAATAAAAGGCAATCCATGGCCCAAATTGCAATTATCTTATAATTACAATTCCAGTCCCTTAAGTTTAATTAATCTCTTTTAGTCACAAAACTAATTACTAATTAATTCTTGACTAATATTAATTAAACAATATGATTTCTCCTTTAATATATTATTCCCATAATATATTAATAAATCATATTTAATCCTTTCTCTCCATAATTCATCCTATCAAGTTGCTTTGGTGAAGGCAACCCAAAAGGACCATGCACCATCGGGTCAAGTACATACCAAAATAGTTATGCACTTAGACACTAATCCAACAGTCTCCCACTTGGATAAGTCTAACAACTATTCTGCGTATGACTTCGGATCCCGATTTGCAATCGTAGCTTTCCAAAGCCGCTGTCAACTCTGATCCTATCAGATACGTGTGTCCTTAGATAAGGGATCATATATTCCTCCATTCTAGATATCATATGAGATATGATTTCAAATCATTCTCTTTGTACTACTTCTCGATTTCTGATTTATGACGACAGACTAATTGAACAAATCAAATTAGCCCTAGCCCGGCCGAGCATTTACGTTTGTCATCACTAAATCATCGAGGGGCCCAAAAGATATCGCTTTTATCCTACTTTGAATAAAAGGAATGGATAAACTTTGATACAATGCTCGCTTGCACTCACGCACCGAATCACACACAACAATATGTTTTATAACACCAAGTTACTAGTGCGTTTACATATTATCAATGTGCAACCGATTCGCAAGATACAACTCACACATCTCGGTTTCAAGAATATAAGATGTTATCGTCTCACCAATCACTCGTGATACAATTTCATGGAGTGATCCAAGTGAGCGTGGGTTTAATCCAATGCTCAAATCATATTCATAAGCACTCATGAACGTTGCAGCAAACATTTGCTTATGTCTAATGCTCTTTAGACAATCCACACACCAATTCACGACAATCTTCATTCATATCTACTTCCAACATATGAACGACTGCGGCCCGTTCGAATAATTCGATTATTCTTAATAACCTCAATTATTCTGGAAGTCAAATCATGCAAAGTGAAACACAAGAATAATACTAATCCCATATGGCCTCAAACCTTTGAGTATAAATAAAACACCTTTTATTTATCACCATATCGATTACTCATTATTTGTCGTTTCGGTTAATCAACTTCTTACTTGAATTCCAACACTTGTCCCATGCTCCTAGCATGCACACAATGTTTACCTATGGTTCTTAATTTGTGAAATAGATCACATTGAACACATTTCCAATCCTTCTCATTTCACAACTCCAAATCCGTTTTTCATAAGTCAAAGAATATCAAATTCTTGCTACTTATAGAATATGCTAGATTCTAACATTCTATGCAACTATCCTTTCGTAATGTCACTGCACCAAAGTCACACAGACTATTGCCAATGATATTACAAAGTCCTCTATCGGAGATTGTTACAAGACAATTCCATAGACGTGATGTCTCTCACTCAAAGTACATTCTTTGAACATCCTTTTGCATAGAAGTTTCTAATCTAGTCATAGATTTCTCAATATTCAATTCCCAATATGGACACACTTCCATATGTTCCATATGACAACTCATTCTTAATAGAATCTTATCTATTCGTAATGATGTCGATACGGTCCATCCAATATGGAAACATTTCCATATTTTCCAATACTATACTTCCAACTACTCACAAGCGACCAATCCTCGTCGAACTTTGGGTTGTCCTTTGATAGTTGTTTAATTGTTTTAGTCAAAACCAATTCTAGTCCCTTTTCCCTCTAAATGCGCTCGGCATTTGGAAAATTTTAGAATGGTCAAATATCAAAGCATTTGCAATCGATCCTATACCCGAAGCGTATGGGACACGACGCATAATGTTTTATTTGCTATGTTCTTAAAATTTCGAATTGTGAAGAGGAATGCCGTAATCATAATCGAAATTTTAAGAACACACTATGTCCCCTTGACTAAATCTATTAACATTTCTCAACCTAAACCTTTAGATTTGAAATGAAGCATAATATTCTCTCCGTTAATTATAGCAAAACAACTATTCCATCCTTACAACTTTGCAAAGAATGACTTTTGTTTTCTATAATTAATATTGCCAACTTGCAATACTTTCCTTAATAATCATACAATCATAACATTTATGCTCTCACTATCATGATGATTATTATAAAACATAACACTTATGCTCCCACTAGCTTCGACATGTATTCATAAACATCTTAACTTTCAGAAAAACAATGTTAATTGAATTTCTTAAGTTTATGTTTCTAATACTTAGTGCTTTGATAATCTTTTATCAAGGCTTCTTGAACTTATACACCTTTGCCTTCGATAGTTCATATGTGTGTCTAAACAATTAAGACTAATTGCCAAACCTCACAATTCAAATTATGGAAAGAGATGCCGTAACCATGATTGAATTTGAGAATGCAATTTTACAATCACTATCTTCTTAAAATCTCTCTTAGTGAAAGTATTTCTTCACAAACATTTTCATGAAGGAGGAAATCTTATGACACTTAGATTTGAGCGGTGTATGTGTTCCATGTGAATTTGTTAACACTAAAGTTTACGACAAATTCAAACTCATATGGACCGAACATTCTTAATCTTGATTTCTTGCCTTATGGTAGCACAGCTGCCCACCATGTCTTCCAAGTAGTTAAGTAGCTCACCTTTTCTTATCAATGTACCTTTCATTGATTAAGGTGCTTTGCCTTTTATGCGTTCAAAATGAGAACTCATACAACTCTCATGCATAATTAACTCGATTGGATTGGCACAGAATCAAAATAATGTCATCACGATAGGTTGTAAACCTTAACTCGTGTGCTAGTGATGATCGATAAGGTTTATTTGATTTGTTCTTGAGACCTTTCAAGACCATTAAGACTCCCACTGACTCTGACAAACAAATATTCAAGAGTTAGTGTAGTTTTTATCAAAACTCCTCATAAATTGGTCCTAGTTGATCTTTATCTTATCTAAGACATCACAACTTACCACATTTAATGAATGTTTTAAACCTTCTTAATACTTTTCACTCATTGTCACAATCTTAACTCTAAGACTTGTTTTGGAACGAAGTATGATTGACTTCTTGATTTGACCATTTCTTCAATCTTTGATTCCTCTTCTTGGACATACAATTGTACCAAGACTCACTTAGAGGATCAATTGAGATATGGTTCTTAATCATTAAGACCTATCATAAAGCATAAAAGGTACTCTCCCTTCTTTATAGAATGGTGAAACTTTTATCTTTCTGCCTACTTGATTCTTGTTATTCGTTCTACTATTGATTTAAACATTTTCAATCAATTCAGAATTACACTTAATCTTATAAGTATAATCATATTTACTAAACCTTTAGTAAATCATGACGAATATCTCGTTACTCTTATGGTGGACTTTGATCACACAACTTTGTGTACTTGATCTCCTAGTCCTTCACTTGACACTTTGTCAATGAATTAGTCTAATTTCCAAATACGGAATTTCTCATTCATCGTGCATCCACGTTGCATGATTCCAAGTTTCTGTCCAATTGAAACTTGGGCGATGACAAACTCTCCCTATTTGGTAAATTCTCGACTTTCCATAAATAACATAATAAGAACCAAATCCATTATTGCTAATAATAGAACCATTTTAACATCAATTTTTCATACACGCCATTGTAAGGATAAATAAATAAAATTTAAAATCAAAATTTTATTTTATTGCGGAAAAATTTTGTCCTTACAATGCAACTCATTTGAAAACTTATGCTAATACATCTTTCTTAGCAATCTAATTCTAACTCTAAGTAGTAGCTCAAGAATCTAATCTTCAAGAAATGCGATCGAAATCCATTCCTTTACGGTTAGATTTTGCTCACTTCTTCCCTTAAGCTCCCTTTCTTTTCTTCGAT
This sequence comes from Lactuca serriola, assembly GCF_051521515.1. NCBI lineage: Eukaryota > Viridiplantae > Streptophyta > Magnoliopsida > Asterales > Asteraceae > Lactuca > Lactuca serriola. The sequence goes on along the minus strand of NC_136409.1, from coordinate 113,012,092 downwards.
CCTACAAAACATCAATTGTAACATTATGTATTAAGAATCTAGAATAGAAGCTTAAAAGAGTTAGTAAATGGATTTTACCTAAAGAAAAGCCATACGTTTTGACTCTCCCATCTCTTAGATCTCTTAGGTAAATAGGGCAGCTTCGTCTCCAATGCCCTTTCTCTTGGCAATAAAAGCAAATTGACTCTTTTGGAACATGACATGGAACTACTTCAGACATTGTCTTTCTCTTGTGATCAAACTTTTCGATCATAGCATGTCTTTCGTTGCCATTGTCTATATCCATAGAGGTCTCGAAGGCAGATTCACCAATCAACTTTGCTTTTCTATTGCGCCAAATCATTGTTGATTCAGCAACAATAAGCATATAGGTGAGATCTATAAGGGTCACGTCGTAGTTCATCATATAGTACTCTCTTACGAACTCACTATATGAGTTAGGAAGTGACTGAAGAACCCAATCAACAGCCATTTCCTCACAGACAACGGATCCCAACATTCTTAACCTATCAATGTGTGACTTCATCCCTAGGACATGTGCACACACTGGCTTTCCTTCTTTATGTTTACTTGCCAAAAGGGCTTGAGTGATCTTGAACTTTTCAAGCCTTTGAACTTGTGGGTTAGGGAGAATAATTGGAGGAGGAGGAGGAAGTGAAGCATGATCTCTTGTTCCTCGATCGAATCGTGGAATATCATCTTCACGTGGAATGCTTGTTCCACGGGATTTGGGAAGACCATAGTTGTCGTACTTTGACATCTACAAAACGGGAGAAAACAAATTCAAGTTAGTTGATAGATTGAGTCCTTAATAAATCACCCAAATGAGATATTAAGGCTAGGACCCAACACAATGTTCCACAACTCAGGAGAGGGATGTCGTAACCCTAATTGCAGAACATTTGAAGGTAAGTGAATGACAATTCACTAATTTTCCACCATGAAAAACAAAAAAATAGATTAAGTTTTAAATGTATTGAAAACTCCTAGATCCTTTGAGATTCATTGAACATTTCAATGGCATGTTTAAATCTTGATATGCCCCTCTTTTTTGTGACTGGGATGCCGAGGATCACAAAGCGGGTGTGAATAACCATGCAAACTACATGGTGCCCTCACATGTTACAGTCACCTATTCGATGTGCCGGTAAACCACACACGCTCCACCGAACTATGACAAACATTGAGTCACCCTTTGCTACCTTTGCTTAGACCCATTTAGTGTGCTGGTTAACCACACACGCTCCACTAACGTCTTCGCAAGGGCACAAAGTGTAATTTCATGGAATTGCATCAATTCACTTTTGCCTAAGTAACTAAGATTGGGAATTTCGAAAAACATTTAGTTACTTTAGTAATTCATTATACTTATAATGGAAGGTTTCGTCCTATCCTACTCGTTCGGCTAACGACCCTCCACTAGTCAAGAGTGCGGTGGGTAAGAGTGGATACCCATTCAATCGCCATTTTATAGGCAATTTCCTTAAACACCCCTTATAGACTAGCTTCGTGAATGAGGCCTACTAACGGTAAGACTGACTTTTACTCATACATATATATAATGTTAGACTTTTAATGTTATATATAGTATAGGGTGTATTTTAACACTTTTAAAATACTATATGGTCTAATTTAACAATTATACTTTTAATTCAATTAAATTGTAAACCTAAACTTTTATGGATTTATTAAATCTCTTTTAATTATACACCTTAATTAATTAATAAAACCATAAGGGTGTGATTTGAACTTTTTCAAAACTATGCTAGGTTTTTAGAATTTAACATTCCTAATTAAACTTTTAATCAACTTTTAAATTCCAAAACTTGAGGGCAAGTTTTGAAACATTTCAACACATTAGGGTTTAGAATTTAAATATACATCAAAACTAAACTATTTAATCAAAATTTAAATTCCAAAACTTGAGGGCAAATTTTGAAACCTTTTTCAAAACATTAGGGTTTTAACTATTTAAATTTCAAAACAACAAAACTTTTGGGTTCAAATTTAAAATATAAAACCTAAAGGGATTAATTTGAAACTATTCCAAACTTTGTCAAGAATATTCTAGATCACATAATTCAAATAAGGCAATTAACTATAATTGGTGGTTATCTAATTAGATCTAGTTAAAATTCTTGCAAGATAATGATCAAATAATTTCCATAACTTAACATATATCAAATAAGGTAACAATTATCTAATTAGATGACCAAAATCTTTTATTTTGACAAGGATAATCATAAGGGATTAACAAAATTCGAATTTTATTAAGTTTAAACAATTATGGCAATTATCCTAAGTCATAATAGGTAAAAATCCCGAAAATCCGCCTATCTGACGAGTTGACTCGTCGAGTCTGCATGGACTCGGCGAGTTCAGCCATGGACTCGGCGAGTCCAGCCTCCAGAATCCAAAAAATCGAATTTTCCAGTTATATCAAGCATCAATACAATAGAAACCAATCTAGGCTCTGATACCACTGATGGGTTTTGGTCATAAGACATCTTATGTGCTCATACAAACCCTAATGCTTGGATCTAGGTTTCTCTATTGTACATGCTTTTGAATCCAAGACTATAAACCCTAATTCTAGCATACAAGTAATCATATTAGATATTAGAATAAGTTTATAATGTTACCTTGATTGTTATGTAGCAATAACAATCCCAATTCCTCCTTGAATTGACTTTGGAAGGCTTAGAGTCACAAGTGTCACTCCTCTAATGGTTCACAAACACCATAAGCAAGAGGATGAAGAGGAGAGAGGATGGAGGCTGCCCAAAACGTGTTCTAACCCTAGAAAAGAGGTTCCCCACGTTTTTGAGTCATAAGGGTCTTATATATAGTAAGGCTATTAGGGTTATCTAACAAGGAAACCCTAATTTGGTTGCTTAAGCCCTAAGCAACCCATGGAGCCCTTTCTTAAAGCCTTGGACGACTTCATATGGGCTTCCCCCATAGAATTCGTCCACCTTATAATAAAAGGCAATCCATGGCCCAAATTGCAATTATCTTATAATTACAATTCCAGTCCCTTAAGTTTAATTAATCTCTTTTAGTCACAAAACTAATTACTAATTAATTCTTGACTAATATTAATTAAACAATATGATTTCTCCTTTAATATATTATTCCCATAATATATTAATAAATCATATTTAATCCTTTCTCTCCATAATTCATCCTATCAAGTTGCTTTGGTGAAGGCAACCCAAAAGGACCATGCACCATCGGGTCAAGTACATACCAAAATAGTTATGGACTTAGACACTAATCCAACAAATTTCACCTAAGCGTAGATATAAAGAATGTCAAAAATGGAGCTCGCATGCAAAAGATAAGAATTTTTGAAGTTTTGGGAACAAACTTCGAGGCTGGTCCGATTGTATGCGCCCAGCGTACTCGAGTACGTAATCCGGAGTCAATCACCCTCCCTACTTCTCTACACGATGGACACGTGTCGTAGCGTTGACACGTCCGAACATATCCCCTCGTACGCTCAGCATACGAAGGCTTACGCCTAGCGTAGAGTCACTCAAAGATGTACGCCCAACGTAGTGCTGAGTATCGGACACTATAAATAGAATGCGAAAACCTCCGGTTTTTGGTTACAAATTTTCACATCTTACACCCCCTATTTTCTCTCAAAGTACCCTAACACCACCCCCCCCCCCCCGGAAGCCTAAGAACATCCCCGACACCCGAAGCAAATTCGGACGCACTAAAGACCCCGAGAAAATACTATTTTCAAGTTGAAACTCTGCCCGCGCAAGGCCCTACTTTCAACAAAAATCGTTGATTCCGTCAAAGAAAGTCATTTTTAGACACGAAGTGCTGCCCAAATTATCATTTTCTCATTCGGTTATTTCACGGTGAGTTCAATATAGGGACAATTGTATGTTATGTGTTATATGTGCAATGTGCTTTCCCATGTTATTATGATAATGAAGCTATACCTTTCACCATGAAGTGAATGACTAAGCATCACTTTGGTACTGGTATGCAGCCTTTTACCATGAAGTGTATGAGTAAGCATCACATTGGCATTTGCATAATGCTAGATAGGGCTGAAAGCCTGTATAATAGCAAAATGATAATCTGAAATTGTATTTTCCATGCCACTTGGGCTAAAGTCTTATTGATGTATGTCAAGTTGAAATTGTTGTATCTCATTGATTGAAAATCTTTGAATCAGATCATTTGTTGATATGGAAAGCCTGTCATATGATACACATATACCTTTGTTGTTCTTTGTCCCTCTTTGCTTTTGTCATATATATATATATATATATATATATATATATATATATATATATATATATATATATATATGGAATAACATTATATTGTAACTGTTATTGAACTCACTAAGCGTCACCCACTTATCCCTCTCAATGTTTAAACTAATGCAGGTGATAAGCATCCAGTATAGTCATGTAGTGGTAGAAGATATAGATTGGTTAATATTATCGATTTTGTACATAGTGTATAAATTCCTGGGAAATTATGTAGTATATAGAAAACTTTGTAAAAATTCTTAATAGCTGGTTTATATCTATTTTTGTAAATATTCCGACTCTATAAATTATATTATAAATATGCATGTAGCATGTTTGGAGTAATATTATTGTAAAGGTTGTAGAGAAGTACTAGTTTGTCTCAATATATGTGAATATTCTAACAAAATTTTACATGTAGTATTCTAGTATATTATTAACATTTTCTAACAATTCTAGCGGAATATTAGAATATTTTAACAATTTTTACAATTCTAATAGAATATTAGAGTATTCTAACAATTCTATACAAATATTTATTATGTAGTATTTAGTAGAATATTAGGATATTCTAACAATTCTAAAAAAATAATCTTATAATGTAAAAAATGCTAATTTAAAAAAAAATAATCGTTTTATTTTATTTTATTTTATTTCTTTAAATAAAATGACAAACGTAATATTAAAAAATTCAAACTTTTCCAATTATTTTGTATTTTTGATTATATTTTGCTAGCAACATAAATAATTGGCTAGGAACACGTCTCCCCCGTTGTAACATCCGAAAATCATGACAAAAAATTTCATTTTTAAAACCATTCCAAAATCCATAAGTTGCATCAAAACATAGTTTCTCAAAACCATGAACATAAATCAAAGTATCTTAAAATCATAAGTTAGATAAAAATCCAGGATGATGTGCACACTCACACCTTCTCCTTGCCCCTATCATCTGATGTACCTAAAACCGTAAAATCAAACTCTAAGCCAAAGCTTAGTGCATCCCCCCCCCCCCCAACTTACTCTACATCATAATAACAAGTACAATACATATAATACGGTTTGTTGGCATGTTGCCTCAAGCTAACCATCCAGAACTTGTTGGCTTACACTCTCAACTCAACCATCCCGAGTTTGTTGGTCTATCGCATGAAGCAATACCACCTCAAACCAACCATCCAGGGTTTGTTGGCCTCCCACCTCAACCCAACCACCAATATGTTGACATATGTAACAGATAAACAATAATCAGCAAGTACAGGTAACCATACAATTCTACCAATCAAACAGGTTACTATGCACAACCTAGTGGGCCGACATTGGTGCCTTCGATCCACAGGTACAATGGGGAAAACTCACCTCACAAACTAGATGATAGCTAAATTAATCATTGCTTTAATCACTGCCTCTACAGATCACCTATACAATAAATAGGGATCTAGTCTTAATCTACCATTCAAATTACCCTAAAGGACCTAAAGTCAAACTTGGTCAAAGTCAATGGTCAACGGTCAAAATTCAAAGGTCCAAATCAGACCGAGTACGCCCTACGTACTCCAGCTCTACACCCTACGTAGAATGATGCTTGACTCTTACAGGGAAATTCAGGGCTACGTGATGCGTACCCATAAGCATGCCCTGCATACTCATGCTAAATCCAAAATCTCCATTAAGCACTTATTTCCTTAAGACCTTTCACCCAATACTCATATCTAACCCTAAAGATCATGACTTTATGTCTTTTCATGGCTAGAAAGTGTCCAAATCCAAAACCCTAATTTATCGCAAAATCTCAAGCTCCATAACTCATGCATGGATGGAGAGACAGGACACAGATTGCATTTTTATGACTCCATGCAGACAAAAACATCTGAAAAAGGCTACTCATAAGATCTGGAGTAGCTCATACCCAACTAGACTAAGAATATGGACAAAAAGGGACATAAACTTCAACCTAACAAGATCTAGAAAGATATTCATCAAGTTCTGAACTTTATACCTCCTAGAGGATGCTTATGAGGTGAAAATCCCATATCCACAGGTCTTGAAGCTTTCCAAGTGCTGTCTAGTGGACTCATTCTTTCAAAGATGAACACAAAACACTCAAATTTCTTAAAAACTCACAAATGAAGATTAGGGTTTTGTGACAACTCGAAATTCCTATTCTGTACAACCCATCAATTCAATAGAAGTCAGAAAAAGTTGCTGCTAAGTTTCAAACTTTTTGGAACAAGTTTGAGTAATTTAGGATTTACACTTCGGGTGATATCAGGAGATAGGATGCCCTAATATTTATTGTGCAACACTGTTATTCCAAAACTCCAAGAAATTTGAGTTTACTGCCAGAATACTATTTTCAGCCAAAAACCCTGAATTTGGGAGTATATATATGAGAATTAGTCATTATTTACACTTTTTCCAAATCTCAAGATCCAAGTCCAATTCTCTCTCAAGTATCATCCAAACGTTTTCCGAGATCTTCGATCTAGTAAGTGTTTCTAGCCTTCTTAAGTTGTTGTATGACTTAATCTAGTGTTTTAACACACTTCTAATCGTGAAATCATTCCAAAAGGGTCAATCTTCAATTTACACCAAGAACACACACTTGTGTTCTTGGCCTTTTGGACCTTTCCGAGCTTCTAACTTGTAAGTGCTTCTATCCTAGAGTCTTACAAGATTTGTTACACTTCTATACATCAATAAATAGTCCCAAGAACATCAAGATCAAGGAGTTTACGGTCCAAGAAGTTCTTGGACCGTGAACCCCAAATAAAGGTGCTAAAGTGTGCTTTATCCTTTCATAAGCCTTGGGTATTAACCTAGAACCTTACCTTGATGGGTTTAGCACATAAAAACCACCAAAATGACTCATTTATATGTGTTTACGGTTTGGGGATCTCCCAAAACCGTAAACACCCCAAAATGTGTTATAAATGACCCATATTCCTTCCTTATGCCTAGAATAAAGCCTAGACCTTTACCATGAAGTTTTTGGTACTTGAAAACACCAAAATACCTTAGTCCATAGGAGTTTACGGCAGCAAACACATGGAGAAATGGTCCATGGGCCGTAAACTCCATTTAGGAGTGTATTGATGCCACAAAACATTTCCTAAGGCTTAAACATGAAGTAGGAATACTTGGAATGACTTAGAAGACTTCAAATCAACAAATGGTCATAAGGTTATGAGCTTACGGCCGTAAACTCAAGGTTTTATGACCATAAAATCAATGGGTTATGGTCTTTAGGGAGTAAACTCATATTATGGGTTCCCTTGAACCCTAAAACCCAATAGCCTTGTCCTACAACACTTAGATGCAATCCTTAGCACTTATAACACCTAAATAAAGTGTTTAACATGTTTTAGTATGTCTTAACCTTGTTAGTTAATTGTTTAAAGGCTAATTGGTTACATATATGTGATATTATATGTTAACTAGGATCATAGAGTGTGTACAAGTCTTCACTTGACACCTAGCATCCTATACAGTCCGTTCAATCCCAACCACTCGCAACAGGTGAGTTCATACCCCATAATTTACCTTTTAATGTTTTTAAATGCTTTTATGGGGGGATACAAGTAAAGTTACTATAGTTATTATCTCAATCACATGTGATTAATAACTATCAACAAGTGAATCTCTTACTTTCAAACTGTTTTACTTCAAACTGTCTTAAAAACTCTTTTACATATCAAATGCTTTTACGAAACTTCTTTTATACTTTAAATATTGTCAAATTCATGCCTATGTATGTATAGTTATATAGGTAGTGTTTAAAGGACCAAGGAAGGCTAGCTCGCTTTAACTCCTTTTCCTCGTTGGGATGTGGCTTTAGGGCATAAGTTATCCGTCCGAAGGTCGTCTAAATATTAGTTATATATTATGTATACATATATAGACATAAAAGTTCTATCAGTCAATTCAATACCCTTGGGTAGCAAGGGCATACGTTCATATTCATAAGTACAAGTCATATTACTAGTAAGCTACAATAGGCGTAGTTTAGGAAGTTACTAATACTATTACTAGAACAATAAATCATACAATGAGTCAGTTCATACATGAGTCAGTACATTACTATACATGTTAGATAGAGAGAGAACACACAATATAGCTAGTACACACAATACATTACTATACAGGATAGACAGAGAAAGAACACACAATACAGCTAGCACATACATTACATGTACATTAAGACAGTTATGTGAGCCACTAAGCGGGGCATGGCACTACCTTCCATGACTGTTTTTGTATCCAAAATCTCCTTAATTGGGGAGCGTATGACTTTGCGTATAGATCTATACTGGATTGACTATCCTACACCTTGCTGCTCGCTACAGTGGGACTTGCAAGTCTACGGGTGCCAAATGTCATTTCTTACGGCGTCTTACATCGTCGTTTTACTATTGAGTCGGTAGCAGGGTACAGGCCTATCACATGGTACTTTAAATTACAACTGGTTTAAGGTAGTTAGTACATCAGTAGTTACTTATTACAGTACTATAAAATACTATAATATTTTTCCCATTACATTCGCTTCGTGAACATTCACACGATGCACGGTAATGTAAAAACTATATTTTTGGTTAATGATAGTCAGATTTGGGAAAATACACACTCTTACAAGAGTCACACACAGATACTAGATGCCTTGGTAGAAGGCTACTGTAAGTAGGAAATATAGGGTTTTCTAGGAGGTTCAAAACTTTTGCATACTTACACTTCACATACTTACAAATACATTTTTACAAATACAGACACTAAAATACTTATGATCTCACCATCTTTACTGCTGATACTCGCTTTCAAAATAACTTGTATCCTCAGGTCAATAGTAGACAGGTACCGATGCAAGGTTTAGAGAAGATGGAGCTCGTTCAAGACTCATCTTTCACTTTTGATTCATACTTTAGTGTCTATTAAACATGTCAGAACACTTGTATTAAAATTATATTATTAATGCAATGGATGATGTTGTTGCTTGTTTACTACTATTCATTGTTGTGATATTATACATGACGTCCTCCGCCCCCGAACGTTTCCACCATTCCGGTTTTGGGGTGTGACAGATTGGTATCAGAGCATTGTTAATAGTGAATTAAGTATATCAACCCATAAAAGATATACTAACTATAAATACAATGGGATTAAAAATACTCTGACCAAGAGTTTATACTTTTAAATAATAAAATATTTAACAAAGTATACATGCTTGCATTCATACTAAAATCCGTGTCACAATGACAAGAACAAAAGTATTATGATTGTTGAATATCACAGGTAAGCTCGGGGATGTATGATCAGTCTTGGGAGTGGCATAGCCTGATCAACTATGTTGTTCCGAGGAGTGATTAACACATGCCCAAGAATGGTTGTGATGTGTCAACAAGTCTAAAAACTTACCAACACTACTACAATGAGAACATTATAACAGAACCTAGGTCTAAAATACCATAGGGGTGTTTTGTGTTACTATAATTACTTAGTTGAGAACTAAAAAGGATCTTCATTACTAAGTTGATAGTTGCTAAGTGGATACACTAAGGTTATATGCAACTAGGATGTTATAGACTTAGAATCTGTGAAATTTTTTGCTTTACTCGTATTCCTTGTGAATTCGAAGTTACGGTCACTTATTCGAAGGCCTATCCTTTTTTGATTTCATATGACTGGTATGCACTTTACAAATACTAATGTAACTAATGAAAATTTTCTCATAATTATCTAGATAGTTCGTCTAATGATTATTTCCTTACCACAATTCTCGCAGAGATAACATGGCTGGACTTAATCCCCACAGTAACCCGGACCTTCCGAACGAAGTCATTGTTGGATGGTTTGGAGAAGAACCAGAGAATGATCATCCAATCCCTTTGAATGATCACCATGATGAAGACCTTTCGGATGGTGCTAAATCCGAACCCGAAGTTGAGAACCTACCCCTGGTAGCTCCCATTCCAAATCCTGACCCTCATCTGGCTTTTCATGGCTCGACGCCACCTTGGGTCGAATGTTTGGAAGCATGGAGCGAAGATCAAGATCAACCTATGCCATTTAATGGAGACCGAAGCTTCTACAATGTAAATGAAGGGAGCACAGCAGATAGAGTTCTACCAATCCTGATCCGTAGAGTTGCCCGAAACAAAATTCAGGGCAGGACAGCTCTACGTCGTATCGCGGAAGTTGACACCAATGGAGGGATGCATATCCTTCGTACCAACCACCTTGAACATGCTCGTGAGAGATCTGAGAGAGACCACGAAACCCTACTGCAAGCACTAGCTGAAACCCGAGCCGAAGTCAAAGAGCTCCGAGTACGTCAGAGGGTATACGAAAGATACCTGCTTGATATGGAACGTCAACTAGCTGAACTAAGGGTTCACCATAGGGGTGATCGTCGCCAGTAGGAGATACTTTACTTCACTTCTTTGTTTTTAAGAGCCATGTTCCTATCTATGTTCTGTGTAGCACTTATCTATTTGATTACCTTGTACTGCAAGTACTTTAGTTAGGTCTTTATGTTGTCAAAGAATTTTCCACTCCAGATGTGATGTAAGACCTACTACCAGGTCAATTTTTCCCAAATTTATTACATCTTAAACATCGATGATATTGACAGTCAACTAACTTCTGTGTCACTCTTTGTTCAAATACTTTCGTCATACCTTCATTTGGAGTCTATCTGAAACTTGCTTTAGTCAAGTCTTTGGACTATAGTGATTTAACTCCGGGATCATCTTCAAGCCTCTTTCAAGGTTGGATCATATTATCCACCAACCATTAATACCTCGGCTTGAACGATAAAACTGTTGGGTTTTGAGCATTCTAACACTCCTATGGTGTACATGCAACCCTATAAACCTTGGATCTATGTTTTCTCTATAATACATGCAAATAAGAACTTTCCAAGGCTTTAATCCTAACTAGCATATTATGAAGTTCTTATACTACAAAGTACTAGTTAGATGACATACCTTTTGATGTAGCTTGATGTCTTCAAGCTTTAAGAGCTTAGCCCCAATAGTGTGGAAGCCTCAAGTGGAATCACAAATCACCAAGGCACCTTGGAAGACTTTAGAGAATATGGATACTTGGTTCTCTCTAGTGAAATTGGCTAGCCCTTCTTAGTGTACCACACTAGTGCCAATTTCACCAACCAAGGACATCTTTATATAGTATGGAGACTAGGATTAAACCCATGACCTTTCATTTCATATGATCCATGGGTTAAATACTCCATGGACTATCCATGAAAGCTTAGCCCAACCTAAATGAACTTGGCCCATTCCATATATATAAGAGTCCATATTTAATTAGCTCCTTTTGATCACTTAATTAATTATAAATTAATTCTTGATCAATACTAATTAAATAATATGATTCCATATTAATATATTAGAACTTATAATATATTAATATTAATCATAAACATACTATTCTCAAAAGATTATCCATATAAATTGTGTCGGTGAAGTGCAACCCAAATGGACCATGCCGGGTCGGGTCAAGTACATACCAAATATAGTTATGGACTTAGACATTAATCCAACAGTCTCCCACTTGGATAAGTCTAAAACTATTATTGCGTATGACTTCAAACCTAACTGGCAATCGTAGCTCTTAAAGCCGTTGTCGAACTCTGATCTTGTCAACGAACTTCTCCATTAGATAAGGGATCATATATTCCTCCATTCTAGATATCATATGGACTGATACATGGATTATAATCATTCTCTCTGTCCATTTATTGTTTCCCGATTTCCGATTTATGATGACTGACTAATTGAACAAATCAAATCAGTCCTGGCCCGGCCGAGCACTTCCATTTGTCATCATCAAATCATCGAGGGGCCCACAGATATCGCTTTTATCCAGAAGGTAAAAGGAATGGATAAACTTCGACTCATATGGCTTGTTCTACTACTTGTTGAATCATACACAAAGGCACGTTTTATAGCACCGAGTTACCAAATGCGTTTTCGTGCAATCAATGTACAACCAACTCATAGTAACAACTCATATCTCTAGTTTTAAAGAATATAAGATATTATCGTCTCATGATCACTCGTGATAAAATCCATGAAGTGATTCCAATGAGCGTGGGTTGAATCCAATACTCAGAACTTATGAGCACTCATGAGTGTTGTAGCCCTTTGTCCAACACCTTAGACCTCTACAAGCCAACCCATGACAGTCTTAATTCATATCTACTTCCAACATATGACCGACTGTGGATGGTTTGAATAACTTAGTCATTCCGGAAGAATAACCCAATTTATTCGGGAAGTCAAAACATGCAAAGTGAAACACAATAATAATTGAATCCAATATGGTATCAAAACCTATGAACATAAATAAAACACCTTTTATTTATCACCATATGATTACACATTATTCATTATATACTGTTTCAGCTATCAACTTTATTCTTGAATTTAAAACAATAGTTGTCCCATGCTCCAAGTATGTACACTATGTTTTTTCTAAACACTAGTCATGCCACACACCAAGTATGCATACTATGTTTGTCTATGATCTTTACTTTGTGAACTAGATCAATTGAACATAACTTCAATGATTCTCTTTTCACACTCCCAAATCCTTACTGCAAATGCAAGAATTCCAAATTCATGCCATTTACTGGAATCTGTCAGATTCTAAACTTATATGCATTGAACCTCTTGTAATGATTATGCACAAAGTCAGAAAGACTTGACAACAATCATTACAGAGTATTCCAAAGGAGATCAGCTCCTTGGAAACATCCTTCTTGCATTAAGTTTCCTAATCTTAGACAGATTGAAAATTCTAACTTTGAAACATTTCCAGATTCCATTTTGACTTATCCCTTCTGAACAAGAGTTGCCTCCTTACAGACTATGGCAATATGGTCCTTCCAGAATTATCACTATACTTCCAACTGTCCTTGAGCAACCAATCTTTGGTAAACCTTAGATTGTCCTTGACAATTATTTAATCCTTTTAGTCACATCCAGTTCTAAACCTTTTCCCTTCTTAATGCCCTAGGCATTTGGAAAATTTTAGAAAGGATGAATATAGCACATGTAATCGATCCTATATCCGAAGCATATGGGACACGATTCATGATGTCTCACATAAAGACTAAACCAGTCTTTTGCTATAACATTTCCATTTCTATTTGCCAAGTTCTCATAATTCAGATTATGAAAAGAGATGTCGTAATCATAATCGAATTTTAAGAACGCAAAAATGGACCCATATACAGAATTTCCTTATGTTGAGCCATTCCAACATGAAATTCATATATATATCCTTGACTAAATGATTAAAACCTCACGATCTAAGCTTATAGATTTGAGATGAAGTATAATTTCCTCTCCCTTAATTATAGCAAAACAACTCTTTCCCAATTGAAACTTTTGTTTTCTATAATTAACATTGCTAGCTTGCAAATACTCATCATAATTATCATGCTCCCACTAACATGATGATTATTAGCATAACACTTATGCTCCCACTAGCTTTGACATGTACTCAGAAATCAGCTGACTTTCTTACTAAAGTTCAGATTCCTGATACTAGATTGTTTTGATAAGACTTTCTCAAAATCATACACCTTCCCTTAGATATCACACTTGTGTGTCTAAAAAATTATGAAGAGGGATGTCGTAATCATAATGGTTATACCTTTTTGCCACTTCTCACAAGTCCAGGTTAGTGTGTCGTTAAACCACACACGCTCCACTAACGACTTTGAGAATGCAAATATCACAATTGTTATCTAGCTAAAATCTACTTAGTGAAAGTGTTTCCTCACCATCATTTTCATGAATCGGAGAGAAACCTTATGACACTTAGATTTGCTGGTGTATGTGTTCTTATCCATGTGAATTGTCATAACCATAGTCACAAGACAAGGATAATGACAAATCCAAACTCATATGGATTGAACTCAATCTTAACTTTTTGCCACCTGGCAGCTCAAGGGCCTGCCATTGCTTCCAAGTTGTTGTTCAACACATTGAGGACTCTAAGAACTCATATGCAAAGCCAACTTTAACTGGAATGGGCACAGAATATGTCAGCACGATAGGTTATAAACCTCAAGTCGTGTGCTAGTGAAGAACTTCAGGTTTTATTCTTGATTAGTTCTTGAGACTTTCAAGACTTTAAAGACTCCCACTGTCCTCTTTACCTATAAGACTCCCTTGTCAAACATCCAAGAGATAGTGTGGATTCTAACCAAGACAAACACTTCACACAATTGGCCTTAGTTGGTCTTTGTTTTATCCAAAACATCACAACTTACCAATTTCAAATGTACAAGAGTAGGAAACTTTTACTCTTACATTTGACAAGTGTTTTAAACCTTCTTTAAGACATGTCACTCAAGTTACAATCTTGGAGTATGACTCTAAGACTTGTATTGGAACGAAGTATGACTCATCTTCTTGATTTAACCATTTCAACAATTCAAGTTCCTCTTCTTAGTCACAAGAATGCACTAAGATTTTCCTTAGAGAACTAATTTTGATATGGTTCCTTAATCATTAAGATGATCACAAAACTGATACTAAGGTACTCTCCCATCTTTTCAGATTTGAGAAACTTTTATCCTTCTGCCTCATTTGATTCTTCTTATTCGCTCTGCCTTACATTGGAACCTTTTTCCAATGTCTCAGAGTTACACTTAAGCTTGTAATTATAATCATATTTACTGAGCTTTTGTAAACTATGACGAATAGTTTATCAATCTTTTGTGGTGGACTTGACCAGTGCACAAGAATGTGTACTCGATCCCTTAGTCCTTCACTTGACTCACACATCCATATGAACAAGTAATTAGTCTTAATTTTTCCAATACTTGAAAGTTCTCATTCATCATGCTATACAACTTGCATGATTCCAAGTTCCGGTCCAATTGAAACTTGGGTGATGGGAATCTTTCCTTATTTGGTAAATTTAGACATTACCACAAATGAAAGAATCAATTTCATATTTCCACTCTTGCTATTAATGGAATCATATAAGCAACAATTTTTCCTCAAATGCCATTGTAAGGATATTTTAAAATAAATAAAATAAAAAATTTTCTTTTATTTTCAAATTTACGGAAAAACTTATCCTTACAATCCATATGAAAACTTGTTGTTATCTATTCCTTAAGCAATATCTCATAACTCCTAAGAAGTAGCTCAAGAATCCGATCTTCAAACTATGCGATAGAAATCCATCTACGCCATCAGATTCAGCATATTCTTTCTTTAAGTTTCTTCACCTTTCTTTGATTCTTAAAACATCACCATGTGACCCAGTCACATCATGTATCAGGAATCTCAGAATCGAAACTTAGCAGAGTTAGAGAGTGGACTTTGCCTGAAGTAGAGTCAAACTTACTGACTTTAACTTCCTTAGGTAAATTTGGCAGCTACGCAACCAATGCCCCTTCCTTTGGCAATATAAACATATGGACCCTTTGATAATGGTACACGGGACTATCACAGACTTAGCTTTTCTCTTTACCATTTGGTCAACCGAGTTGACTATGGCCGATCCCTTTCCATTGGGAAGAGAATGCTTTCCGGGATTTCCTGTGTCACTATTGTCAATGTCCATCAAGTTTTAAGGAAGTTGATCTTAACAAATAGATAAGATCATTAAGGGTCTTGTCATAGCCTGTTTCATAGGTGTCCCAAAGGAACTCACTATGTGACTTAGAAAGTGATTGAACCATCAACTTTCTCAAGACTTTGACACCCAACTCCCCCGGCTTGTCAATATGTGACTACATCTCCAAGATGTGACCACACCTAGACCTTGCCTTGCCAATAGGGCCTGAGTGACCTTAAACTTTTCCAAGAACTTGTGGGTTAGGGAGAATAATTGGAGGAGGTGAATGAAGTATGATTTCGATATGACATCATCTTCATTTAGGAAGGCTTGTTTCAAGAGATTTGGGAAGATCATATATGTCTAAACCAGACATCTTTTGGGAGATATTCAAGATTGTTGATCTTAAGTCCTTAATATGACACCCAATATGAAATATTAAGGCTAGGACCCAACAAACTATTTTATAACTTAGAAGAGGTATGTCGTAATCCAAGCTATAAAATATTTGAAGGTAGGTGAATGACGATTCACCAATTTCCACCAAGATAAACGAAATATATTATTAGGTTTTAAATGGTTTTTGAAACTCCTAGATCTTTGAGATTCATTGAACTGTTCAATGGCATGTTTCAATCTCGAGTGTGCCCTTCAGGTTTTGTGACTGGGATGCCGAGGATCACAAAACAAGGTGTGAAGTAACCATGCAAATTACTTGGTACCCTTAAGTGTTTACCCCTCAATCGATGTGCCGGTAAACCACACACACTCCATCGATACTATGATAAATATTAAGTCACCCTTTACCTACCTTGTTAAGTCCAGGTTAGTGTGCCGGTTAACCACACACGCTCCACTAACGACTTAGACAAAGTGTAAAGTGTAATTTCATGGATTAGCACCTTATTCACATTTTCCTAAGTAACTAAGATTGGGTATTATTAAGATTTTAGTTACTTAGTATTTATCATTAATACTTTTAATGAAGGGAGAATTATAGTCCTGTCAAACCCATTCGGCTAACGACCCTCCACCAGTCAAGCAAGCGGTGGGTGAGAGTCGACACCCATTAAGTTGCCATTTTATAGGCAACAACCTTATACCCACCTTATAGACCGGCTTCGTGAATGAGGCGTACTAGCGGTAAGACTGACTTTACTCTTATACATACATACATACATATATATATATATATATATATATATATATATATATATATATATATTAACTTATAATATTATAAAGTATAAGGGTTGAATTTTAACTCTTTAAAATTCTAAGGGCTAACTTGGAATTAAAGTATTCATAAGTGAAAACTTTTCAAATTCCAAAACTTGAGGGCAAGTTTTGAAACTATTCAAAACTAATTAATTCCATAACTTATGTGTTTAAAGTAGTTTTAATCCAAGAGCTCTTCAAGTTCCATAACTTGAGGACAAGTTATGGAAGACTTTAAACTAAAAAAGAATTAACTTTTCTTTATTTTATAACTTATGGAATTAATTAAGGTTACACTTTTTTTATTTAATTTAATGAAGAGACTCTTGGTCCTCCATAACTTGAGGACAAGACTCTTCATCTTTTGTAACCATTGCCAACTTTTATGAGTTTTATGAAACTTAAATGTGACTTTTCATATAACTTGAGGACAAGTTACAAAAACACATTTTAGAATCAACTCTTAGATTAATTCGGATTGAAAACAACAATTTCACATAACTTCTATTAATCTAAGCAACTCATATAAACAAGATAATTCAAATCAAACTTTTCCATGTAATTAGAGTAACACTTTAAACTAATAAAAAACATGAATCTATTGACAATTATCTTTGAAATTGGATTAGCATGAACATTACCACATCAAAACAAGTTTATAAGTCCAAAATATCTTTAGGTAATGTTCGTAGTCCAATTCCAGCCAAAAAAGTCGAGTATATGCTGTCTGGGGGTCCAACTCGTCGAGTGCATGAACCAACTCGGCAAGTTGGATCGATTTCATCACTTTTTAGGCATGGACTCGTTGAGTCTCCTGATGGACTCGCCGATTCTGATGATCAGACAGCAAGAAATTCGATTTTTTTAAGCAGTTTTGCAAGTATAACAAGAAAACAAGCCTAGTCTCTGATACCATTGTTGGGTTTTGAGCATTCTAACACTCCTATGGTGTACATGCAACCCTATAAACCTTGGATCTATGTTTTCTCTATAATACATGCAAATAAGAACTTTCCAAGGCTTTAATCCTAACTAGCATATTATGAAGTTCTTATACTACAAAGTACTAGTTAGATGACATACCTTTTGATGTAGCTTGATGTCTTCAAGCTTTAAGAGCTTAGCCCCAATAGTGTGGAAGCCTCAAGTGGAATCACAAATCACCAAGACACCTTGGAAGACTTTAGAGAATATGGATACTTGGTTCTCTCTAGTGAAATTGGCTAGCCCTTCTTAGTGTACCACACTAGTGCCAATTTCACCAACCAAGGACATCTTTATATAGTATGGAGACTAGGGTTAAACCCATGACCTTTCATTTCATATGATCCATGGGTTAAATACTCCATGGACTATCCATGAAAGCTTAGCCCAACCTAAATGAACTTGGCCCATTCCATATATATAAGAGTCCATATTTAATTAGTTCCTTTTGATCACTTAATTAATTATAAATTAATTCT
Organism: Lactuca serriola; assembly: GCF_051521515.1. Classification (NCBI taxonomy): domain Eukaryota; kingdom Viridiplantae; phylum Streptophyta; class Magnoliopsida; order Asterales; family Asteraceae; genus Lactuca; species Lactuca serriola. The sequence continues at coordinate 112,993,533 of NC_136409.1, read as the reverse complement.
TGATCAATACTAATTAAATAATATGATTCCATATTAATATATTAGAACTTATAATATATTAATATTAATCATAAACATACTATTCTCAAAAGATTATCCATATAAATTGTGTCGGTGAAGTGCAACCCAAATGGACCATGCCGGGTCGGGTCAAGTACATACCAAATATAGTTATGGACTTAGACATTAATCCAACAAAAACGTCTTCAGACCATTCTACTAACTTACTTCTACTCTTTACTAGGACTACATCACAGGGATGTAGGTCAAACCTTCGAGAACATACTCTTACTCTTTTCATAAACGATCGGACTACATCTAAGTTCAACCATACAAGCTCACGAACTCCTTTTCTTTTCGTGTAACAGAATCATGTCGTCATCCGAAAGTAGTCAGCCGAACAACGAAACCCCTGCCTTTCCTATGGACGCCGCTACTTTCTAAGCCGCAGTTACAGCTGTCGTGATGGCTGCCGTGACAGTTGTCCTTGCAAACCACAACGCTATCAACATAAGCAAGACTGATAAAGGATTTGACAATTCTGAGCGTGGTAACGATCCGAGGAATCAACAAATAGTAACAGTCGCCAACACCCAAAACAACAACTCAGAGTTCAAGAAACGAAAACGTCAAGCCCAAGTGGAACGCAAGCGATTTCAGAGGATTGCCATGCAACAGCAACCAGTGGCAACCCATGTCATCACAACACCGGTCAAACGATATGAGGGAACACTCCCAAAGTGTGACCAGTGCGACTATCACCATAAGGGAATTTGCCGACTATGGCAATGCAACAATTGCAACAAGATGGGACACATTGCTCGTTTATGTAGGACTACCTCCACCACAAGAGCTAGCCTAGTTTGCTATAGTTGTGGTGAGGCAGGGCACTATTATAGAAATTGTCCAAAAGAGAAGATTAACAAAAGCAACCGTGTTCCCATAACTCCTACTCGACACTTCACTTCCACCATCGATTCTGGCTCTAGCCAGATATGTCATTTATGTGGGGAGATGAGACATCTCAAGAAGGACTGTCCAATAGCAAAGAACTCGGGCACAGACGGGAAGATTCTCAGGATCACAGCTGCAAGAGAAACTACGTCGAACCCTCGTTAGAGTATATAAGGCGTTCGTTGTAACAGACTTATAAACTATTTAAAACTAGTGCAACTAGAGTCTTATCTTTTGCGAGATCCCATCAGTAAAGGGGCCCTCGTGCTGCGTATACTTTTCTTTTGTAGTATACCTTATTCGCAGCAATATTCTAGTAGTAAATCTAAAGTACTGTAACTCTGTTCAAGGTTGCACTGTTGTTTTTTTCTGTAACGCCTTATGTTCAAATCTAATGTCTTTAGTTTCCATATGATTCCGACATTATCATACAATTTGAGTTAATTCGATCCTCGCAATATCAATTTCGTGCGCACATCTCTTTCTCCGAAATCGCCTTTCTAGCGAAGCCAGCATACCAAAACTCGGAAGTACTCCTGCTTAGAGTACCTCATGTTTCTTATCCTTTCCGTAGAAACCTCAGCAAACCTCCTCGAAGTACCACTCGTACAGTATGTCAAGTTCACTCCAAAGACCCATACGGTTGATCTATCACTGAAGAATGTATACAAAGGGGTGGTATATAATCAAGGTTCTATAGGTTTAGAATTGATGATTTCACTTTAACTCTTTTCCTCATTGGGATGTGAGGTTAAATGGAAAGCATTTATTCGACTACCTTTTCAATCTTAATTATATACGACTCGTATACACGAGACTATGATCGATGAACCATGTATGAATTTTAATATGAACTTCAGGACGAAGACTGCCCAAGACTACGAGTAATCGCATCATCAGGTGAACAAACTTAGAACCCAGTACGACTCCTGAAACCAGATCGCCATACCGTCTAAACACCCACAGAGATACAAGAATAGTCCGGACAACTTATCGAACTACTCGGCAAAAGAATAGAAAGACCCACCTCCTCGCCCTGGAGAGCTCTGATCTTATTCCTCATAAAGGTGGACGAATAGTATCATAAGTACGTCGACTATCGAAGACCTCGTCAAGATCTCCATTGGAAATCATTATCTCTGCCTCGCATGGATGAGTTTTTGTGACTCATTAGAGGTACAAAAAGTGGGGCTCTAAGCTCTTGAAGGTCAAGATCAACTAGCTACAAGGAAAAGGTATTCATCTAACTTGCTTTTGTTACCAATTTCGAAATTATGTATGCTAGAATTAGCGTTTATGCTTTGGATAATTATTTACATGTATAACTTGAGAAAAACCAAGATCCAAAGCATTAGGGTTGCATGTACACCATAGGAATGTTGTAGTGCTCAAAACCCATCAGTGGTATTAGAGACCATGTCAGTTTTTCTATTGTATTTGATGCCATGGTTAATTTTTCAAAGCTGAATGCAGTCGAAATCTGGACTCTTCCAAATGAACTCGACGAGTTGACTCGTCTGTTGGCAGATTTTCCGGATTTTGAGCCTAAATTAGATTGAGATAATTACCATAAGTTGCTTTAACTTATTAAAAATGATTTTTCTGATATGGTAATGATTATCTCATTTAATTGAAAGCTAAATGTTAAATTTTAAGATAATTACCTAGTTATATGATAAATTAATTATTTGTAAAATTATATTTGGATTTATCTTGCCAATTGAGGATGAATTAGGTCAAATTGATAAATATAAAATTATATGATTATTTTATGTGGCTTAAAATTTGATCTAGAAATTTTTAAAAGTTTTAAAATTTGCCCTCGAGTTTTGAAATTTAAAATTTGATTAAAAGTGTTAATTGTGAAATATTAGATTCTAAAACTCTAGTATTTTAAAATTTTAAACTACATCCTTTTGGTTTCATAATTTAAATTTAGATTTAAAAGTATTAATTTTATAAATTTAAATGGACACACTAGAAGGAATAATTATGGTTTTATTAATAATTAATTAAAATATTAATTAAAAGAGTATTAATAAATCCATAATATGTTTTAAGTTAATTAAATTAAAAGTTTAATTTATTTAAAAGGTTAAACCACCTACTATTTTAAAAGGTTAAAATACACTCTTATACTATATAAAATTAAAAGTCTAATACGTTCTATATCTATAAGTAAAAAGTCAAAATGTATGACTCTACTTCAGGTAAGTCCACTATCTAACTCTATTAAGTTCCTATTCGTAGATTCTTAATACATGATGTAATAAGATTGCATTTTGATGTTTTGTAGGATCAAAGAAAGGAAAGGAAGCTTAAGGTAAGAGCGAGCTGAGTCTGGTCGCGAAGAGACGGATTTCGATTGAATGGTTCGACAATCAAATTTTTGAGCTGCTTATTAGGAGTTATGATAGATTACTTAGGAATATTTAGTAACATAGTTTTCATATGTATTTTCGTTGTAAGGACAAGTTTTCCGCATTTTTTTATGAATAAAGAAAAATTTTGATTTTATCTTATTTTATATTATCCTTGCAATGACATTAGTGAAAATTGGTGTTTATATATTATTAACAATGTTGGAAATGAATTTGATTCTTGTGGAAATGTCATAATTTACCAAATAATGAAAGATTCTCATCACCCAAGTCTCAATTGGATAGAAACTTGGAATCATGCAATATTGAATTATGTGATGTATGAGAATCTTGATCTTTGGAAGTTAACGCTAATTCCTTGTTCACATGTATATGTGAGTCAAGAGAAGGACTAATGGATCTAGTACACATTTGTGTGAACTGGCCAGATCCACCACAAAGGATAATAAGACTATTCGTCATAATTTACTAAAGTTTTAGTAAATATGCTTACACTTATATGATTAAGTTTGATTTTGATACTTTAGAAAAGTTTCAAAGTATAGCAAAATGGATAAGAAGAATCAAATAGGAAGAAAGATAAAAGTTTCTCCAATCTGAAAGGAAAGGATAGTGTTTTCGTATCATGTTATATGATCATCCTAATAACTATGGAACCATGTAAAAATTGATCCTCTAAGGACACCATAGTACATTTATATGGCTAAGAATAGGAATCAGGTAATGTTGACATGTTTAAATCAAGAAGATGAGTCATATTGCGTTCCAATATCGAGTTTTAGAGTCAAACTCTAGAAACTACCTTGGGTAACATGTTCTAAAAGGTTTATAACACATCATGAAATGTGGAGTAGAAAAACGTTTTCTTACTCTTGCACATTTGAAATTAGTAGTTGCGATGTCTTAGATAAGACAAAGACCAACTAAGACCAATTATATGAAGTGTTTTCTTGATAAGAGTCCGCACTAACTCTTGAATGTTTGTTTGTTGAGAAATGTTCCTTGACAGAGAATCTTACATGTCAAGAGGTAAGTGGGAGTCTTTATGATCTTGAATAGTTTCAAAAGTTAATCAAGAATAAACTGATTGTTTATCACTAGCACACAACTTGAGGTTTTTAACCTATCATGTTGACATATTCTTGTTTCTATGCCATTCCATTTAAATTGACTATGCAAGTGAGTACTATGAGTTCTCATTTGATTGCATAAGGCGAAGCTCCTTGATCAATGAAAGTAGATTGACCCGTAAGGGTGAGCTGCTCATTAACTTGAAAGCGATGGTAGACCGTTGTGCTACTAGATGGCAAGAAATTAATATTGAACAAGTTGGGTCCATATGAGTTCGAATTTGTCGTACACCTTATCTTATAAAAGTGGTTGGAAATAACAAATTTACATGGATAGGAACACATACACCATAAAATCTAAGTAGCAAGAGGTTTCTCTTTATTTCATGAAAATGATTGTGAGGAAATGCTTCTACTGGAAGATCTTAAAGAGTTAGCAGTTGTGTTAATTGCGTTCTCAAATTCGAGTATGATTACGGTATCCCTTGTCATAGTTCGAATTGTGAGAAATGGTAAAAGGTTTTAACATTTAGGACTTATCACTATAAGTTCTGAAAAGGTTTAGACACACACATGAGCTGTCTGTTGAATAGTGTACGAGCTTGAGAAGCATATGTAAAGGCTTATCGAAGCATCTCGTTTCAAGAATCTAAACTTTAGTGAGAAAGTCAATAAGTATTGATTTCTAGAAGTCCAACTAATTTCTGAGTAAATGTCAAAGCTAGTGGGAGCATAAGTGTTATGCTTGTAAATATGTAATTATTATTCTAGTGGGAGCACAATTATTACGTTAAGTGTTGCAAGTTAGCAATGTCATTTATAGGAAACAAAGTTTAAATTGGCAAAGGTTCAAAGTTTGAAAAGTTGTGCTATAATAGGAGTTAAGGGAGAGGAACTTATACTTCATTTCGAATCTAAAAGTTTAGATTGAAACTTTAATAGGACTTAGTCATGGATATATATGAATGCAATGTTGAAATGTTTCCACATTGGAAATTCTATATATGGAAACATTGTAGCAAGAGACTGGTAAAGTATCATGTGTTTATGTAAGACATTATGAATCGTGTCCCATATGCTTTGGGTATAGGATTGATTACATATGCTATAATATTCATGTGTTCTGGTTTTTCCAAATGCATAGGGCATTAAGAGGGAAGAATAACCAGAATCGGATATGACTAAAGTAATTAAACAACTTTCAAGAACAATCTAAGTTTCACTAAGGAATAGTTGCTTGTGGATTGTTAGAAGTATAGTAATGGATGGACCATATATATAGTTTTGAATAGATTGGATTTTGTTTAGAATGGATAGTCATATGGTAATTATGGAAATATTTCCATAATGGGAGTTGGATATTAAGAATCGATGTGTAAGATTAGAAACTTTTATGCAAGAAGAATGTTCAAAGGAATGTACTTTGAATTTGAAACTTTGCTTCCACGGAATTCTTTTGTTATCAATCTCCATTGTAATGTTTTGTAATTGACAAAGTCTTTGTAACTTTGGTATCTTAACATTACAAAAGATCAATGCATGATAGTTTAGAATCTAACACATTCTAATAGTGACAAGAATTTGGTATTCTTACACTTATAGATAAGGATTTGGAATTGTGAAATGAGCATCATTGGAAATGTGTTCAATTGATCCATTTCACAAAGTAAAGACCATAGATAAACATAACATGCATGCTTGGAGCATGGGATGCTTTTTTTAATTCAAGTATTAAGTTGATTGCTCGAAACATTATATAATGAGTAAGGTCTAATCAATATGGTGATGAAATAATAAGTGTTTTATTTATATTCAAAAGTCTTGAGACTATATTGGATTAGATTATTCTTGTGTTTCATTTCACATGTTTTACTTCCCGAATAACTAGGTTATTCGAACACCCACAGTCAATCATACTTTGGAATTAAGTAATGAGGTAAGACTATCATGAATTCGATTGTAGATTGTCTAAGTGTTTAGACATAGCACAAGTTTTCTACAGTATTCATGAGTACTCCTAAAATAGGATTTGAGTATTGGATTAAACTCGCGCTCATTTGAATCACTTCATGGATTTTATCATGAGTGATTGTAAGAAGATAATATCTTATATTCTTGAAACGGAGACATATGAGTTGTTGTCTACAAGTCGGTTGTGCATTGATAATATGTAAACGCTTCAGTAACTTCATGTTATAAAACGTATTGTTGTGTGTGATTCGATGAGTAAATAGTACAAGCATATGATTCGAAGTGTATCATTTCCTTTTACCCTAAGGGGATAAAAGTGATATCTGTGGGCACCTCGATGATTTAGTGATGACATCTTAAGCACTTGGCCAAGCCTATGCTAAGTTGATGTGTTCAATTGTAGTCCGTTATCGGTCGTCATAAATCGGAAATCGGGAAATAACACATGGACAAAGAGAATGATTATAATCCATGTCTCATGTCCATACGATATCTTGTAGAATAGAGGAATATTTTATCCCTTATCTAAATTACGTGTCACTAATAAGATTAGAGTTAGACAGCGGCTTTTGAGAGCTACAATTGCTAATCATATTTTGAAGTCGTATTTGTAATAATAGTTATTAGACTTATCCAAGTGGGAGACTGTTGGATTAGGTGTCTAAGCCCATAACAATATATGGTATATACTTGATTTGATTATGAGCATGGTCCTTTTGGGTTGCCTTCACTCATGCAATTTGATAGGATGACAAGTGGAAAGAGAGTAAGATTTATTATATAAATAATAGATTGGTACTTAAAATGATTTTATCAATATATTATAAGATTAATATATTATTTGGAAATCATATTATTAATTAGTGATTAATCAGAAATTAATTTGACATTAATTTCAAGATTAAAAGAACTGATTAATAATAGAGGGACTGGTTGTGTAACCCATTGATAGTTACATAACTAGGTTGATGGACTCTATAGAGTGGAGTGGATGAAATCCTATAGGGAGGCCCTATAGATTTCGTCCAAGGGCTCTAAAGAGGGGGTCCATTTGCTGATTTGTGCCTAAGCAAGGTATTAGCGTTTCCACCTAAAAACCCTAGCAGCCACAGCTATATAAAACCCCTCATACATGATTAAATTAGCTCTAAGCTTGAGAAACCCTAAAGTGGCCGATTTTCACCTCTCTCCTTCTCCATTATTTGCATTGAGTGTTTATGACTCATTAGTGGTGCAAAAATTAGGGCTCTAATCTCTTGAAGTTCAAGATCAACTAGCTACAAGGAAAAGGTATTCATCTAACTTGGTTTTGTCACCAATTTCGAAGTTATGTATACTAGAATTATGGTTTATGCTTTAGGTAATTATTGCATGTATAACTTGAGAAAAACCTACATCCAAATCATTAGGGTTGCATGTACACCATAGGAATATTGTAGTGCTCAAAACCCATCAAATACCACATACACAAATAATTAGCCTCTCATTGCTAAATCTCGATGAGGACCCTTCGGTTATATGTCTCAGTGAAGATCTTCCGGTCTCACGTCTCGGTATGGACCCTCCGATCATAACTCTCTCTCTCTCTCTCTCTCTATATATATATATATATATATATATATATATATATATATATATATATGCAGCATAATATAACAACATAAGTCACAAAGACAGAATGTATAATAACACATATATTAGTATAAGCAAATAAGACCCTCCGGTCGATAACACGAATAATACCCTCCGGTAAATAATATGAATAAGTCCCTTCAGTCAATAATATGAATAAGACCCTCTGGTCATTAATATGAATAAGATCCTCCGGTCACACATGCATTACCATATAGTTAAGTATAGTGAGAAGACTCACCTCAAACGCTACACGATTAATCCTACAGTGTCGCTGCTACTGCTAACCGACTCCCGACTGAGCCAAACACGCAACACCATGATCAATAACTAAACAAGGCTAGACTCCAACACTAGGACCAAAGATGTCCCAACTAACCAGGCCCACTAATTGTCCAAAACCATTGGGCCCACTAAGGCCCAAATCCATTGGGCCCACCAAGGCCCACAAGGAAAGCCCATAATCTAATCCAAATAGGAGTCCAAATCCAAAAGTAATTTCCCAGACTCATAAATCCCACTCTCAAAGCCTAAGACTCAAAAACAAAGCCCAATGTCCAAAATGTCAAACAAGCCTAAAATGGCATTAGGTCATTCATGCTATGAGTACTGCCAAATCCTTTAGTACGCGAGGCGTACTAAGATGTACGTTAGGCGTAGATGCATCTTATCCAAACTTAATTCATGACTTAAACCCTTAAGCACTTGGCCCCAAAACCTCATGAAGCCTTCGAAATACACTCTTAACTAATAAAGTTGGCAACTTTATCAGTTTGTATGTCTTAATGATGACCAACAATGCAAATTAATCCTTTAAGGCCCAGAAAAATCACCTTAACACATGCATGGTCCATCCTTAAACATCAATCAAACATCTTTATGAACTAATGACCTCAAAGATACTAAGAGTAGCAACTCAAAGCTCCTGGAGTGGTGGAAAACCACTAGATCTCACCCATGAGACCAAAATGGGACCAAAACTCATATAATACTAAATCTAAGTTTCAAATGAGCAATGTAGAGCTTTATACCTCTAATGAGCTAGAAATGAAGAAGAGAGCCCAGATCCACAAGCCTACCTTCGATCCACCACCTTGCATCAAGTTCTAATTCTTGAATGAACAGCAAAACCCACTAAAGATGCACACAAAGAGCTCACAACACTCTTGGAGGAAGCTAGCGTTTGAAATTTGGCTTTTAGAACAATAGAGGTTGATACATGAGGGAGTCTTGAGGTTATAATGATCTTTATATAGTGCCCAAACCCTAAAAATAAGGTTTGGCACACTGACCATTACATGGGGCATACCATTAGATACGATGGGCGTACTTGGTCCACCCACGCGTCCCTTTGCTCGGCACATGGGACTAATCTGCCAACTTATTCCACCAAGGGCCAAACTTGCCAAAACTTCAAACTACCATAACTTCTTCGTTATAAGTCTGTTTCCAACGAACCATATATCCATGGAAAGGTGGCGAAGAGCCCTACGCTTCTAAAAACACACCATAGCCTTAATACTCCTCGAACAAAAATCCAAAATTCATAAAAGGTCGAGTTATCAAATTACGATTATACTCTTGGACTCCGGAAACACCATCGGACACTTGCATCACTTAATACATAACATTCACATCCAAGAAGGGTAAAATCATTCCTTCTCCAAGGACCAAAGCCTTGTGATGACTGATAATTGGGTCACGGCCCCGCACGATGAAACTATTCGAAACCGAGTGTTACATGAGAAATATCCATGATGTTACAACATTGGTGGGGCTTCAATAATAACATAAAACCATTGACGCTACTCATGAAGAAGTTAGGGATGAAGCGATTGACCAAAGTCAGGGGAGAATATGTTTGGTTTAATAAATGGTGTAAAGTAGTCGATATACGTGAAAAGGGTTTAAAACAACCCATGTATCCATTGAAACTAAAAAGATGAACTTGCTCCTCATTTGAGGGGCATATGAGTCGACTAATTTCTAAAATGAGACGACATTGGCCGAAAGGACTAGCAAAGAAATAAAAAAAATCACGTGGACCACGCACATAGGAGTTGCAATAGTTGTCTTGTATTCGCTTGTTTTGGTAAACCACAAGAACCATTCACAAAATTTTGTCTTAGATTTATTTTATAGGAGCTAATTTTTTTGGTGCTTATTTTCATCCATCCACACAATCTATTAGTAATTGACAATTATACCCCTTACTTAATCATACAATATATTTTAATTATTCAAAGGCTTTTTTAGGAGTCGGCTTGTTTCTGTTTCCAAACAACAACACAACCCACACCATGCTCACAACACTCAATCTTCCTCCTTTTCATAGCAATGTAATAAACTCATCGGACCGAAATGCAGTGACCGAGAGCTACCCTTCACATTTTCCCATCTGAATCCATGTTGGTTCTATTGGTGATCAATCGGTTTAGGATTCCCGACAAACACTAGCGGCCTTAATTCTTATATCCTCCTTTTCCTGTGTTCTTCCATCTGGGTTTCAATTTTTCGACGATAGTTTCCTTTTCTCCATTTTCTCGTATCCATTACCATTACACCGGTGTTGAAGTAACCCGAATGTGGGTGACATTACCAGGTTGGAGCAGAAGTAGTATGTGAAGTAGTTTGTGAAGTTTGTGTGACTTTACTCTAGATATTCGATGACACGGTTGTTGTTTAGCAGAGTGATGTTCAATAGCTTATGTATATTGTCAACTAAAACGATGTCATTGTCAAGCTAGATAACACAATTTACACTCGGCTCAAGTATATCACCAAATAATTATGGGCGTAGTTCAATGGGTTCTAAAGGGCCACACTGAGTCTTCCGGGAAAATGTAAACCTTAAAGTTGAATGACAGGAACATGTTTCCAACGAGTCGTGTTTAAGACTAATGGACTCGCCGGTCATTGCATTCACACATCACATGGACGAAGATGGCTAAAGATTGCAGCACCAAAGGAGGAATGAGAAGTATGAGCATCGTGAGGAACGATAATTAAAGTTTAATATACACTATATATTTAAATAAAAGGTATAATTGTCAATTAACTAACAAATTTTGTATAAATAAAAAAAAAATAATAAGTGGAAGAATAGCTTCCTTATTTTATAGTTAAAACATACTTAAGATAAAATACATTTCAATTTCATGTCTTAAAATGGCAAGAACTTTTAGAAGTAAACGAAAAAATAGTAAAAGAAGAAAATGCTTCTATTTACTCGGAAAAGAAAAACGACCAAGTGACCTTGATGCAAACGTCAAGGATTCAAAAGGAACCCGCCTGATCCTCTCTAACATTTTCCTACAATTTCTCTTCCTCTCACAAACAATTTCACGTCCATCCACACAAACCCTTCTCCTTTCATCATCGTTTTCCGATCACACTCTCCCGGAGACTTACTCTTAATTCCTTTACTCTCGATTCCACTTGATTTCATTTTGTAGAAGAAGAAGAACAACAACAATAACAACAACAAGATGCCTCCACAACCTGGAAATCTAATCTATAGCCTTGTAGCTAGAGGCACCGTGATCCTTGCTGAGTACACCGAGTTCACCGGAAATTTTCAAAGCGTCGCTGCCCAATGTCTTCAGAAACTCCCCTCAACCAACAACAGATTTACGTATAATTGCGATGGCCACACCTTCAATTACCTTGTCGACCAAGGATACAGTGAGTGATTTTGATTTGAGTTTTTGTTTGATCTGTGTTTTCTCTTCATCGGTTTTTGGATTTGTTTTATGAATGATGACATGCGTATGTTTGTTTGTTGAAAGCAATCACCAAGATTGGATCGTTTGCATGTTTATATTTTTGGAAAATGTTTGTGTTATGTGAATACGTGATTGTATTAACATTCAACGACCCTTAACGATGTGTGTTTGTGAGAGTTTAACGATTATACAATCTTTAATTTTGTGAATTTTAGTCTTACTCACAAAACGCTATTTGTAGCTTTTCTTGGATTTCGTAACTGCAATATGATTATATGTTTTTTCATTCAAAGATTATTTTTTTTTAGTTTGTAGGCATCTAAATGTTTGTCGGAAGTGGTACGAATTTTAAATGTGGATCACAAGTGATGTGGAAAAAATCATTTAAAACAATGTCACATGATAAATAGCATAAATAGTGTCCCTCACAAACTACCCATTGATTATTGGGTTGAAATATTTCATTTTACATTTTATATTCCCGGTGAATCTAATATTGGTTTAGTTTGTCCTTTCAAGTTGCATTTGTTAAAGGGAACAAGGTAAGGTAAGACAAGACATGACATGATTTAACAACCTTTCTATGGCTATTTTTTATAATGAGAATCCCACTCTCTTCCATTTCTGGGTGGGATAAAAAATTGCAACTTTTGTACTATTATATCAGAATCAGTCTCAATCTCAGTCTAATACAGTACAATGTCTTCATGTTATGTCATGCATAACTTTAATTAGACTTTCATTGCGCGTTGTAGCATACTGTGTTGTTGCGGTTGAATCAGCTGGAAGGGAACTTCCCATTGCTTTCTTGGAGCGGATTAAGGATGATTTTTATAAAAGATATGGGACAGGAAAAGGCAAAACTGCTAATGCCAAGGGCCTTAATCGAGACTTTGGGTACTTATTTATGCACATATATCCTATATACATATCGGTGTATCTATCTTTTGATGAATGTTTTTGAGTTCTGATCTTTTTGATGTTTTTTAGATCCAAAATGAAGGAGCATATGCGTTACTGTATCTCTCATCCTGAAGAGATCAGCAAGGTTGCTAAGGTCAAGGCTCAGGTTTCTGAAGTCAAGGGAGTGATGATGGAGAATATTGAGAAGGTAACTTGGCTTTTTTAGCATAACATTAGGTTATAATTGCAAAAAATAATAATAATAAATAAATAAATAAAAAAAGTGCAACCTTTTAAACTGGTTACCACGTTGTTACAATAAGTAGATTTGTCAAAATGAAATGTCATAATAAGAAATAATTTAGAATTAATTGCGTTGTATTAATATGGACAATGTGAAAGTACAATATTATAATAAAAAAGAAAAGAAAATACATTTAAATGTGTTGCATTTAGCACGTTATTATTTTAAACATGTAATTGTTAACTAAATTTGGATTGAATAATATTTGTCTTCTTGTTCAGGTTCTTGATCGTGGTGAAAAGATTGAACTACTAGTTGATAAAACCGACAATCTTCGCAACCAGGTATGTCTAAAATAACAATTTACTTTGGATGCTAAATCTCATAGTTTTAAAAGTGATTTTTATGAAAATAAATAACAAAATAGGTTGCACAATATAATGTTCAAACGTGTTTCTCGTGTTTTAAAGAAGTAATATATATAAGAAGGGTAAATGCAATAAATAACAAACTACTTTAATTAATTTCTTGCTTGCTTGTAGCATCTTACTTTCATTTCTTCCTATTATAACATTGTATTTGGAAAAGAAAGAAAAATTACTCATGTATATCAATGTCATCCAAATATGAAAATACAATTCTACAACTGGAGAGATTTTTTCAAAGTATGACTTGATAAAAACATAAGAAAGAGTAAATTACATTTTTGGGCCTGAGTATAGCTAATTTTCAATTTTCATTCAAAAAAGTTCTCTTGCATTTTTTTCCTGTATTTGAGATTTTTGTAACGTTTTTTTGTCTCTGTTTTAAATAAAATGACTATTGTGCTCCCTAAGTGTAATCGATTTTTGCAATTTTGGTCCAAAAAATATAGTCATTTATTTGGAACATATACCAAATATGTTACAAAAACCTCAAATAAGGATTAAAATTGCAAGAGAAAACATTTTGGGACCAAAAAATAAAAAACAGTATACACAAGGACCAAAAATGTAACTAAAAAAATGTCAAAAAAAAAAAAAAAAACACACACACACACATTATCTTCTAACCACTTTTTGCAGACAAAAAAAAAAAAAGAAAAACCATGTTTGATAATACTAGATTAAGTTTTTAATTTGGTACGATGTTTCAGGCACAAGATTTTAAGAAACAAGGAACAAAGATGAAGAGAAAGATGTGGTTTCAGAATATGAAAGTGAAACTTATAGTTTTTGGAATCATCATTGCTTTGATTTTAATCATTGTTCTCTCAATCTGCCCTGGGTTCAAATGCTTTAATTAGGAAAGTTTTTTGATAATTAGAAAATTGTTTTAGTAAAGTTTTCATAAATCGGTGCATTTTGTCATCGTCACTGATCGGATACATTTTTTAATTTTTTTTACCACGATTTAAATAAGATTATGTTCACCACCAATGAGAATATTATTGATAAATTTAGTGACAAATTTTGTTGGCTATTATTGGATTTTGTAAGTGATTTTGTGAGGTTGTATATGGTCATAATTAGATACAATTATGTGTAATAAAGCATATCATATAATAAAGGATTAAGTTCGGATTGGTCTTTGCTGTTTTTGAAGTTATAAATTGTAATAAGCACTTTTAGTGGTGATGAATGCTTGGCAAATTACACGTATTTAAGGACTAAATTATAAAATAAAGACAAAACTACACAAATGGTCCTTATGGTTGGTAAAAAAAAAAGTCTTTGAGGAATTTCTAATCCGGTTGGTATCAGAATATGAAAGCTTTATTTCGATGTATTTCATATGGAAAGTGATTCGTACACAATAGTTTTTTGTCATACATAACAATTTATGCATTATATAGTTGTACAATACAACATTTTAAAGCACTAATTGTTCTGTATGGATAAAAATTATTGTGTACGAATCAGCTCTCATTTCATATTCATAAATATGATCTCACAGCTCAATTATCTAATTTGTATAAGCTAGTGAACTTAGTTCAACTAGGACTCTGAACGAATCCAACATTTAGCAAGCAAACTATATGAAATATACAGATTTAAAATGAAAAATTATGTTAAAAAAATAAAAATTTAGAAGTTTCAACATGGATGAATTGTCGATATGAATTTTATGTTTTAATAGCAGAAAGTGGAATCCTAAAATTTCAAATGTTTTAATAAAAATAGAGTAAGCTTAGATTATGTGACGTTTGTGAAAGGATATAAGATGACCTTTGTTATAACATCTTATTGTAACAATGGTTTGAAACAATTTGTTGAATCGAGAAACCAAAAGACAAAATTGTAAGAATGGTCCCTGTGGTATGTCAAAACTAACAAGTTGGGTCCAAAAGCGTTTTGGCTTGCAAAGATGGTCGAATAGTTTGTTTTTGTTGCAAGTATGGTCCAATTTGATTTGAACTTTTTTGTATTGACGATTTTAACCTTTATTATTTTATTTTTCATTTTTTTTAATTACAATAATTAAAAAACTATTAAAAATAAAATACTCTCTCTCTCTCTCTCTCTCTCTCTCTCTCTCTCTCTCTTGTTGACCACCATCCAACATCATTCCCCTTTAATCTGCAGTCCAACATCACCACTCTTAAAACAAACTTCGACCGTCAGCCAACAACACCGCTAATAATCACGAATACCAAATCTAACGACACTAAATCAAAAGGAAACCTTAAACTTGAAATTAAAAGCAAACCAAAATCAAACTTGAATCAAACCTTGAAAATAAAAATAGATTGAACGAAATTCAGATTCCAACCATCACTTAATACCAAGAAAAATAATGATCAAACTGGAAAAAGAAACCCAAACCATTTTTTATGAAACTGTATCAATTCCCAAATAAAAGACTTGATTTTAGGCCTCAATAACAACCTGTATCAGGAAAAGAAATCAAAACATTGGTTATAAAAAACCTTCATTAAACCCAAAAGACCCGATTTCAAATGGAAAAAACCAGAAAAACCCTACATCAAATCCAAAAAAATCACATTACCGATTGGAGATTAGGGTGATGGCAGTGTATCACAGAGATGATGTTGGAATCAATTTTTGCAAGAGAGATACAAGGGTTGTGCAGTCATGAACAAAGGTTGGATCTTTGGTGGGTTTGCACATGGTGCGAAACATATACGAACAACCACTACTACTCAAAAAAGACGATGGTTGAGGGTGAAGGAGACACGACGAAAAGGTCCGCTGCAACTCGACCTCGTACCCCGTCGATCTTGTACATGGTGAACTACAAATGTTACCGGAAACCGGAATCCACCACCACCATCGTCGTCTTCGCCTCTGGAAACCGAAATCACCCTCGCGACTGATTGCTAGGCAATAAGTTGTCTTCTCCGGTGGTGGTAAGTTGTCTTCTCTGGTGGCAGTGGAAGGACGTTGGTGAAGGGGAAGAAATCTGGAAAGCTTAAGCCATTGTAGACGAAGGAAAAGTAAAGAACGATGTGAGAGGAACGATTTGAAACCAATTGAGAGAGAGAGAGAGAGAGGTATTTTATTTTTGTTTTATTTTTAATAGTTTTTTAATTGTTCTAATAAAAACAAAAATGTAAAATAAAATAATAAAGGGTAAAATCGTCAATACAAAAAAGTTCAAATCAAATTGGACCAAAATTGCAACAAAACCAAACTATTGGACCATCTTTGCAAGCCCAAACGCTTTTGGACCATACTTGCTAGTTTTGACATACCACAGGGGGCATTCTTGCAATTTTGTCAAACCAAAATGAACCCACTTTATATATTTAGTTAATTATTATTTTATTTTATATCAATATTGTTTCAACTTAATCAATGACATGCTACAATGATTCTAAATAAAAGATTTCAAGAATTAAATTAAATATAAAAACTACAAATATTAATAGGTCAAATGCCCAACATCTTGGGTGGAACCAAATGCATGATTTCTTGGCCAACCAAATGAAATCCATGAAAAGCGCCTGATAAAGATATAATGAAACTTATATAAATATGACAGGTGACCATAAATCTCAATTCGGGTGGTCACGGATTAATGCTATTAGAAATAGAATAAATTACAGAAATGGTCCTTGTATTTGTATAAAGTTACATTTTAAGTCTAATTGTTTTTTACCATATCAACCTGAGGTTCTATTTACTATAGATATGGTCCCTATAGTTTAATTACCTATGTGAAAATTTTAAATTACTTGTTAACTTTTAACTAAAAAATGTAAGAGAGAGAGAGAGAGATTCTTTTACATTTTTAGTTAAAAATTAACAAGTAATTTAAAATTTTCACATAGGTAATTAAACTATAGGGAACATCTCCGTAATAAATAGAACCTCAGGTTGATATGGTAAAAAACAAAAGATGGTGTCAAATTTAGTTTTCGGGCACCATTATCTCAGGTATCAATTACTTTACACACCAAAAACTTATGCGATCAATTGGATCATGCGGTTGTCCATACACTAAAATCTTATGCGACCTATGGACCATGAGGTTGTCCATTCAAAGAAGCATACATCACGCAAAGTTAATAGCAATTGTTCCCTTCGTCGCTATTTTCTCATAGAATGAACATATATAAAACCGAAATGGTTGGGTTGTAGCTTACCACATTAAACACATGACCGGTCCAAACATATATTGACGATAAGTAAAAAGGCGCCCTCAAAATCAAATATAATTAATATTTGAAAAAAAAAATACATCAATAACAAAAATAATTAAAAAAGCGTCATAAACATAAATATAGCCAAAAATTCAACATTGCTAACATTTTAAGTCGGTGAAAAAAGTCACTTGAATCAACATCATACATTAAATACATTGTCATTAATAGCAAACTTTAGGAAATTGTTTATCATTATCATTAACTAAAGATTTCTTTAGGAAATGAATACACCATATTTCTATCTCAAATTTGTGGAAGTCTCATATACAAACACAAACTAAAAAATAAAAAATAAAATCAGTAACAAAAGTCATAAAAATTACAGATAAAACAAAATCAAAAAATATGATAACATAAAATTTTTATTGACATATTACCTTATCAAGTAAGAAATCTAATATTCAGAGCTGAAACTAAAAAAATCAAATTAGAAAAAATAAATATTTGGAACATAAAACTACTAATTATACAATAACATACAAACATCTATAAACATTTTACATTGATGGGTGAAAAATCTATAACTTAATCACCTTCGGAAATATGATGTAGAAACAACAATCAGATATGACAATTATCATCTTCAAGAAAAAGAAATCTGATATACAAACTTACATGAGAAGACAAAATAAAATAAAAAATCAAAAATAGAAAACTGATATACAAATCTATATGTTTTCAGAAACAAAAAACGTACCTTAAAGTCATTTACATAAGTCCTAACGATTTAGAAATCAACATAAAGTCAAAAGGGGATGGTGTGTTCAAGAATCGAGATTGAGAGGCAGAAGAGGAATGAGAAATTGCGAGAGTCTAGGAGAAACGAGAGTGAGAAGCAGAGTCTGAGGGAGAAAAGAGGTGATACTTGAATATGTTTGTGAGTTCTGATGTTGAGGCCGCAGGCGGCATCAAGATGTCAACAATGCACAATATCCTACCAGATGTAGATGTCGATTCAGCTATCGATGATGCTGATTCGATTCGATTCTAATTTCCAATTTGGATCTTCATCCATTCCTACCCTTACCAGACGCGCGTTCATCTATCATCGATCAAGATAATTTCTTTATTCTTGTGCTAATTTCAGTTTGGGTTAAATTAGGATTTGGGAAACTATACAATTTTTTTAAATATATAGAATATATAGCCAAATATTTCCGGCCCTTAAAAACATGGGCTTTGGGCGGTCGCCCAGGTTGCCGGGCCAACCCTGATTAAGCATTGTTGTTACTATGGTATTCAATTACATGTTTTTTAAATATAATATATATTATTTTGTAATAATTTTTGTGTATTCTAACATAATTCCTTAATTGTAGATACAATCATTTATTATAGAATTATTATAATACGTATGTCAAAAAATAGATTAATTTTATTAGTTTTTATAAGAATTTATAACTGAGATAATGATGTCAATAAATAGATTTACGTTGTTAGGTCTTTGATGAAATTTGTATATTCGAAATGATGTATTAATTTTACAAACAAGCATTCATTATAGAACTACTAGGCGAATGCTCGCGCGTTGCGCAGAAACACCTATATAGTTGAAGTCTTTACAAATATATGATTTTTTAAATATAACTATAACGTTGTTGTTAAATTTGATATAATAATTTGTATATACTAAATTGATATACTATATTGATTATTTTGAATTATATGATAATATATACATTTATTATATCTTCATAATCTCAATCGTTTGAATGACTTCTACCCGCGAGTTATACATGAATAAAATTAAATATAATATATGATTTGATGTTATTTATAGTTGTTTTTATTGTTAATTAATATTTTAAAATTTATTTGCTTAACGTTTTAATTTCTATCATTATAATTATTTAAAACATCAAACATTGTTTTTTTTTATTTTAAAGTTAATAATATAATCATTTATATAGAGTTGTTTTTAACTATTGTTATTGTAAGTTATTTTAAGCTACTTATTTGGAAACTTTTAACGATTATAAAAATATATTTAAGAAATATTTTAGTTAAATTGAGATTACAATTTAGTTTTTGCTTTTATCACTACAATTATCACTTTTAACTATTTACAAAATATTCTTTAGTTTTTTTAAATAGAACTAAAATTTATATTTGAGTTGACATTGTAATGCGCAAAAACACCTATATAGTTGAAGTCTTTACAAATATATATATATATATATATATATATATATATATATATATATATATTTTAAAATATAACATTAACGTTGTTGTTAAATTTGATATAATAATTTGTATATTAATTTGATATAATATATTGATTACTTTGAATTATATGATAATATATAAATCTATTATAACGTCATAATCCCAGTCGTTTGAATGACTTCTACTCGCGAGTTACACATCAATAAAATTAAATATTATATATGGTTTGATATTATTTATAGTTGTTATTTTTAACTAATTCTTTAAAATTTATTTGCTTAATGTTTTAATTTCTATCATTATAATTATTTAAAACATCAAACATTATTTTTTGATTTTAAATGTAACAATATAATCATTTATATAGAGTTATTTTTAACTATTGTTATTATAAGTTATTTTAAGCTACTTATTTGAATTTTTTTAACGATTATATAAATATATTTAGGAAATATTTTAGTTAAACTGATATTACAATTTAGTTTTTGCATTTATCACTATAATTTATCACTTTTAACTATTTACAAAATACTATTTGGTTTTTTTAGTGGAACTGAAATTTATATTTAAGTTACACTGTAATGTTATATTTAAATTAACAATTTAAGTATTTTGTTCAAACTGTTCAAAAATTACAGCTTTAAACTGATAATGGTTTACATGCAACAACATTTTAAATCTAATAAATTAAGTATAATATTTTAAAATTTAAAGACATAACTTTATAAATAGAAGTAAAGATATTATTTTAAAATTGAAATTTAGTCTATTTATGATTACACTTTAGGTTTGATATTTATTTAAATTATTAACCAATTTACAATCATTATTAGAAAGACACTAAAATTTATCATTTTTAACTATTTATAAAATAATCTTTGGGTTGTTTAAGTTCAATAAAATTTATATTTAAGTTGAGCCTATAATGTTATATTTTAATTAATAATTTAAGTATTTTATACAAATTGTTCAAAAATTATACCTTTAAAATGATAATGGTTTACATCCAACAATATATTAAAACTAATAAATTAAGTATACTATGTTAAAAGTTAAAAAAAACATAATTTTATAAGTAGAATTAAAGATATTATTTTAATATTGAAATTTAGTTTAAATATGAATATGCTTTAGATTTGATATTTATTTAACCTAATTACCAAATTATAATTATTATTATAAAGAAATTGAAAAGTCATGGGAGTTTCAAATGAATATGGTGAAAGGAAAAAAGAATGGGGGTTTCAAATGCATGAAATTCAAGAAAAAATGCTAGCTTAATTTATAAGTATGTATGATTACAATATTCATGTCAATAAATATATTTAAATTCTTAGTTCATATATCGATATATAAAAGTGTTAATTTTGATATTTCTTAGTTCATATAAGTTTATTGGGATCTATATAACAATTTTGAATTCAAAAGGAAAGAGAGTTCTCTTGTTTAGAATTTTAAGATTTATCGGATTCATTTTAAAGAATGATGGAACTTATTTGTAGATGACTACTAAATAAAACAAGTGATATCTTATTATATTTGTAGATGGAACTTATTTGTATATGATAACAAGTGGTTTAAGGATTTATTTTGCTTGAGACATTATTATATTCGTAGACTATTGTTTGATATCTTATTCTCAAATAAATAAAACAATTGATGATGCTTATGATATCTATGTTGTTTAAGACAAACACATATTATTTTTTAGAACAATATCCGAATGAAGATGGAATTGATAGTATGACTAGGATGAAATTTTGAAGGATTAAATTTCAAGTTAAAGTTAACAAAAAGGAAAAGTCATTTAATTGCAATTGTATAACATTTAAATATGTAGTGTTAAATGTGACTTGAGCATTTAGAGCATTCTCGTGGAGTAATTGAGTTCAATGGAGCACTTAGAACTCAATATAGAACTCAATGGATTATTTGGGATTCACAGATCAAGTGACAAAGGAATGGATCTTCCAAAAGGTGGTTTGGAGCAACTTGGAGCAACATGGAGTAACATGGTCCAACATGTTGAGCCATGAAGATGTTGAGCTAAGGCGATGTTAAGCCAAGGTGATGTTGAGCCATGAAAATGTTGATCCAATGTGATGTTGAGCCAAGGAGATGTTAAGCCAAGCAGATGTTCATCTATGGAGATGTTGTGCCAAAGAGGATATTGTGCCATCTTGATGATATGTTGCGCCATTGAGAAGATTTGCGCCATCATGGACCATTTTGGTACATGGTGCGCCATCTTGATTCCTTTGTTGTGTCATGTTGATCCATATATGCTTAGAAGATGATCATGCTCAAGAAATACACCATGTTGTGCCACCATGATAGATGTTGGACCATTAGTGTTCATGATGCGCCACCTGTGCATCATGATGCTCCACTATGGTCAAGGTGGTTCATCATGTGTGTTGTTGATGTGCATGGGTTGTATGACATGGAAGAATGTTCTAGAAGATGTTGCATGGCAGAATATGATTGGGTATCACTATTCATGGGCCTATGGGCCAATGGGCTTGGCCCACTAGGATTTTAGGTCTGATCCCTCAAATATAAATATTGATGCATGCTAGGTCATTTTATATCTTGAATTCTAGAGTGTTAGGCGAATCTCTATGAAAATTGTACTTGTAACCTCTGTTTGAGAGCTCTAAAATAAAGAATATTGTATCTTGTGTGCTTTTGGTTTTACTAGTTATCCACTTTACTTCCTAACACGTGGTATTAGAGTTGCGGTTTGTATTCCTGTGATTGAAGATGTCTAGTCACAAATTTGATTTGGAGAAGTTCAATGGTTCAAATGACTTCACTTTATGGATGGTGAAGATGAGAGCTCTTTTGGTTCAACAAGGATGTGCAGTGGAACTGGAAGGAGGCGAAAATTTGCCAAAGGACATGTCAGCTGAAAAGAAGGTGGACATTCTGAAAAAGGAACATAGTGCCATTCTATTGAGCTTAACATATGAAGTACTAAGGGAGATCGTGGATCAAACAACTGCTTTTTGGATCTGGGATTTACTTTGTGATAAGTACCAGAACAACTCACTGACGAACATGTTGTATCAGAACCAAAGGTTGTACACTCTTATATTGTCTGAAAGTACCAAAGTGAAAGATCATCTGTATAAATTCAATCACATCATCTTGGATCTACAAGGGGTTGATGTGAAGATTAAAGATGAAGATCAAGCACTCATTCTCTTATGTTCTCTTCTGAACTCATGTGAGAATCTTGTTGATACCATGCTCTATGGTAGGACAACGATCAGTGTGAATGATGTGAAGGACTCTCTGGTGTCCAAGGAACTGAAAAGAAAATTTTTAGTTGGAGAGGAGGTTTCCATTTCTAGTTTGTTCGCAGGGAGAGGAAGGACGAAAGAGAGGAAAGGGGGAAACATAGGGAGATCACGTTCTAAATTGAAGTCTAAAGGTTCATCGAATGCGAAATGTTTTAACTGCAAGGAGAAGGGGCACTTCAAGTGAAATTGTCCATGGTTGAAGAATAAGATCAAGAGTGAATCAAGTACTAATAACACTATTATTGTGGTTTAGGAAAGTAATCATGAAGGGGACGATGGTGATGTACTGACTGTTAGTACATCTAGTTTTGTAGATGCTTGGATCGTGGATTCTGGAGCATCCTATCACATGACATACAGTCGTGACTAGTTCGACTCCTTCAAAGAGTGTGATGGACCAGTCAGAATGAGTGATGATTGGGTGAGAAGTATCAAGGGTAGTGGCATGGTGCAGACCAAGATACATGACAACATAGTTAGGAAGCTAGATTGTTGGTACATTCCGGAACTTCAGGAGAATGATCTCTCTTGGCATGTTGGCTAAGAATAGGATGAGGTACACTGGTGAAGGTAACTAGGTCAAAGTGACCAAAGGTTCTCTAGTTATAATGAAATGGAAGATGAATTGTGGAGGGATTTATATCCTAGAAGGAAGTATAGTTATGGGAACGGTGGCTATCTCTCAATCCTTGAATGTAGGCGATGACAAGACAAAGTTATGGCATCATAGGTTGGGACACATGAGTGAGAATGGCATTTTAGTTCTAAGTAAACAAGGACTAATTGGTGGACAGGATAGTAAGAAGATAAAATTTTATAAAGCTTATGTCAAGGGAAAGCATCACACAAGCAAGGAAATCCTACAATATGTTCACTCAGATATGTGGGGTCCTACACTAGTGAAGTCTCAAGGAGGATGCCCCTAATTTATGACGTTCATTGATGATTATTCAAGGAAGGTTTGGTTTTACTTTCTAAAGACCGAATATGAGGTGTTTGGGAAGTTTAAGGAGTGGAAGACCATGGTTGAGAAAAGGATTGGAAAACAACTCAAGACTCTAAGGACTGACAATGGGTTGGGTTTTTGCAACGCTCCATTTGATAACTTATATAAGGTAGAGGGTATATTGAGGCACCGTACTGTAGGCCACACACCACAAAAAATGGAGTGGCAGAATGGATGAACCAAATACTCATGCAGCATGCAAGGTGCATGCTAACTTACCTAAGCAATTTTAGGCAAAAACAGTGAACACTGCTTGCTATCTGGTGAACAGATCACCATCAACTGCTATTTACTTGAAGACTCCTCAAGAGGTATGCTCTGGGAAACCCTCTGACTATTATGGTTTACAAATATTTGTATTCCCTGCATATGCTCATGTAAATGATGGTAAACTTGAGCCAAGGGCAATGAAGTGCATATTTCTAGGATATGCGACAGGAGTAATAGGTTATCGACTGTGGTGTACAGAAGAAGAACTCCTAAATTTATCATGAGCAGAGATGTAGCCTTTGATGAATCTGTTATGGGTAACCAGGGAGAAGGTGATACAACTCAAGCAGGAAACGAAGATCAGGGTGCTAGCCAGAAGGTGGAGTTTGCATCTCAAACTCCAAACATATATGTGATAAGTGATGAAGAGCAAGGAGGCGGTAAAAAAATTGGACAAGATGAAACCCAAGAGCAACCCATGGGATCTTCGTCCACTAGCTAGTGACATCGGGAAGGATGATGGGCAAGAATCTATATCAAACAGGAGATCAAAGAGGGTTATTCGACAACCTGCTAGATATATAGGATGTGTAAATTCTAGTAACCTTGACTCCATTGCTTTTGCTTTAGCAACTGGAGAAGACATTGACACTAAGGAGCCTCAATTGTGTAAAGAGGCAGTGGCGAGTAATGAAGCAACAAATTGGTTGATGGCCATGAATGAAGAAATGAAATCATTAGAGAAGAGTGAAACATGTGATATAGTTGCATTACCAATGGTAGCAAAACCAATGGGATGCAAATGGATCTTTAAGAAGAAGGAAGGGATACCAAGAGTTGAACCAGCTAGGTTCAAAGCAAGGTTGGTGGTGAAAGCGTTTTCTCGTAAATAAGGAATTGATTATCACGAGGTGTTCTCACCGGAAGACAATTCTTCGGGTTCTTTTGTCCATGGTGAGTCCATTTGATCTGGATCTTGAACAGTTTGATGTGAAAACTAAATTTCTTCATGGGAATTTAGAAGATAAGATTTATATGTCCCAGCCAGAAGTGTTACTTGATTCTAAGAAGGATCATGTATGTTTCTAAAGAAAACTTTATATGGTTTGAAGTAGTCTCCAAGACAATGGTATATTAATTGATTCATGATCTCACATGGATACACTCGGAACCAGTTTGATAATTGTGTCTACTCAAAGGAATTGTCACGAGATTATTACATATATTTATTGCTATCTGTTGTTGATATGCTCATCGTAGCCAAGGACATGGCTGGAATAAATGACTTGAAGGCGACTTTGAGAATGAGTTTGAGATGAAGGATTTGGAAGCAACAAAGAAGATACTGGGGATGTAGATTAAAAGGTATAGAAGGGCAAGACGGTTGTGTATTTCTCAATAAAGTACATTGAGAAAGTTATGTAGTCTTTCAACTATAATCAGTCCAAACCAGTTGGAACGCGTTTGGCGACTCACTTTAAACTTGGTCCAGATATTATACCCACAACTAATGAAAAAAGGAGGTGCATGAGCAGGGTTCCTTACTTTATTGTTATTGGAAGTCTTATGTATGTAATGGTCTATACCATACCTAATTTGGCTCATTCAGTTAGTGTGGTAAGCAGGTTTATGGGTAATCCAGGGAAGGCTTATTGGGAAGTTGTCAAGTGGATCATGTGATACTTGGAACGACGGATGTTTGCTTGGTGTATGGAGATAATAAGAAGACTAACTTGGTTGGATATGCTGACTCTGATCATGGAGGTGATTTGTTGAATCGCAGGTCACATACATGATATATTTTCACTTTGTTCAGATGTGCCATCAGTTGGAAGTCAACATTAGAAGATATTTTTGCTTTGTCTAAATCTGAGTACATGTCTATGATGGAAGGAATAAAGGAGGATATATGGTTTCATGGGCTTATTCAGAGTCTTCGTATGAAAGTGGAGAAGCCGACATTCTACTTTGATAGTCAGAGCGCGTTGAATATTATAAATAATCCTATATATCATTAGAAGACGAAGCATATTAATGTCAGATTGAATTTCATCTGTGACATTTTAGAAACAGACAAGTTCTCAATTCCGAGATTGATACCAAGGTGAATCTAGCAGACATGTTAACAAAGTCATTGCCTACAGAGAAGTTAAAGCTTTGCTTGGACTTGTATGATATTCATAGGAGGTAAGCCTCTTTGGGGCTTGATGGCAAGAAGGGATAGAAATTTCGTGTTCGAGGTGGAGTTCGGATGATGCTCAAGTCAATGTGGAGATAGTTAAATGTGACTTGAGCATTTGGAGCATTCTCATGGAATAATTGGGTTTAATGGAGCACTTAGAACTCAATTGAATACTTGGGGTTCACAGATCAAGTGACAAAGGAATGGATCTTCCAAAAGGTGGTTTGGAGTAACTTTGAGCAACATGGAGTAACATGGTCCAACATGTTGATCCATCAATATGTTGAGCCAAGGTGATGTTGATCCAAGGCGATGTTGAGCCAATGAGATGTTGAGCCATGGAGATGTTGAGTCATGAGACTTATATTATTATGATGATTTATTTTGTAGGTATATTATTGTCATGCCCGACTTGATCTTGTACTTGAGGCCAGTACAATCCTTATGATAACTACCTGTATTCCAGAGCACTAATGTACAACAAAATTATTGTAAATTTTTAAATGAGAAATAAAATATTTGGGATGTACTTGGTATGAAAACATGGGTGTTACTATATATATATATATATATATATATATATATATATATATATATATAGAGAGAGAGAGAGAGAGAGAGAGAGAGGTGTCATGAAATAACACTTGCCTTTTATCCGCCTTATGATATGAAATCATGGTAATATCATTTTGATATCTTCGATTAAAAGCCAATGTTTATCAAGTAAACTATCTATATATAAGAGAAATTGACAAATCTAAACAATTATATTAAGTTTTTTTATTAAATTAAGCAAAAGGTAAGATTTTTCTTCAAATAACTATAAAATTTCGAAGGTAAGCTTGCAAATTAACAAAAACGTCGACGTTTTACAGTTTTGTAGTACCTCTCGCAAAATTGTGTCGTCTTGTGAAATTCACCTTTATAAAATTCAAATTTGGATTATTTCATTTTACAACGAAAATATTTTTGAAATCACTCTCAACCCTAATTCCAAACTTCGATCGAGGTTCTAATTTCATATCATACCTTATCTACCTTCTATTAATATATAAAACCTAAAAATGACACGTGTCAGTTTTTTAAAATGTCTTTTTGATACATGACATTTTCCTATGATTTTTATTATTTTCTTTTTTTGGTAACAAAATCAAACTCAATTCAAATTTTGAAAATACAAAATCATATCCAAATAACATTATTATGTTTGTTTTGCTTAACAAATTAATTCATAATTACTTATAATCGACAATAGTTTTTTTTTGTGACATTTATTATTTTTTTATCTATATAAAAATTTTAAATATACCAACCGTGGTTTCCACGTGTTATAACCTAGTTGATTATATATTTCTATCCTACATGTAGCATTATCCCACTCATAGTTTTATATATATATATATATATATATATATATATATATATATATATATATATATATATATACTAGGTTAAAACCCGTGAACCCACGGGTGTTAATTTTAAATAAAATTAAAAAAAAAATTGATTATGTAATAAAATAATATATCATTAATTTAGAAAAGCATATGAATTGTTATATTGTATTTTTTTTTACAACTTTGTAATTTGTAAGCATTTAATTACACTATAAAAGAAAGTAAATTCTATTTCATTCATTTAGCACATTAAAATAGTATACAATTTATTAAGGTACAACCCCCTTCCAATATTAATTGAGTCCAGAAAAGAAACATTGTAGGAAAAGAAAAAGTTGTGTGTGGCTATGTGTGTGAACGTATGTGTTATAAATAGTTAAAGAGAGTGAATTATAGTTTCACTCCCTGAGTTTAGACACTATTTTTTTTAGCATTTGTCCCTAAAAGAATTGCATTGCAACTTTGATATACCATGTTCCTCTCAATAGAAGTATTATTTTTTGCATTTACATAAAAGGCTAAATGCAAGAAACTCTTTTAATGTAAGAGTCACCATTATCAATTCTCCTTTTAAGAAACTAAAATCCATAGGATACATAACACTTAAAACAATAATAAAAAAAACCACCAATTATCATCCTCTATTATAAATCCTACCCTTTTAACACCTATGGTCAAAACTTAAAAGAAAACCAACATTAACATAAACTTAAACCCCAATTTTAGAAATAAATAATAGTGTCTAACATTTTTTCTAAGTAAAACAACCTCCGAATCCGCTAACAATGAACACTATACATTAAATATTGCATACTTGAGATTATTTAGCAAGTAACCTCAAACTGTGATGTGTTGGATTCAGAAAGATGCAAAGATCCGTTTCTTTCGGTGTCTAAACTTCTGGGATTTGTAAGTGTAAAACTTATCTTTGGTTCATGATCACCTATGTTTCTTTGAAGAAAGTTGTAGTAGCAAAAGGTTCAAATCTTGATTTTTTGGATTTTTGTTGTTCTTGTCGGTGATGGGTAAGAAAGCTTCTGAGTATGACCTAAAAATATAAATATTAAATAGAAAGATGATTCTACACTACTAAAAAAACAGCCTTTTACGACGCTCATTGCGCGTCGTAAAAGGCTCAGACGACGCGCAAATGCGCGTCAAAGAAGGCCCTGTCATAAAGAGACACGACGCGCTTTTGCGCGTCGTCTATAGACGACACGCATTTACGACGCGCAATTACGACGTGCGTTTACGACACGCAATGCGTATCAAGGAAGGCCCTGTCATAATGGAAGACGACACACATTCGCGTTTCGTAACCTTACGACGCGCGTGTTAATGACACACAATGCGTATCAAGAAAGCGCCTGTCAAGAAAGGCCATGTCATAAATAAAGGTGACACACATTTTTGCGTATCGTAATTTTAAATTTTTTTTAAAAAAAAATTATTTATAGATTTACTTATTTTCATATTAAATTTGCATTTCATGTCACATAATGGAAAATAAAATACCATTTACAAATAATACAATGCACTACACAAAAGTTAATGTTATACAAATAATCATTCCAATAGTAGATAAATGTAATAATACAAATAATCATTCCAATATTAGACAATGTAACATTTCAACATTTTTTTATATAATTAACTAAATTATTAGCCAAATTTCCTAAAATACCAACATACTTTTCTATGAAGAGCATTAACACTATTCTTTTCCATCAAAAACTTCAAAACCTGCATAATTAATTTAATGTTTAATCAGCTATAGGTCAATAAGGTAGGTTTAAGCAAAAGAGTTTCATAGTAGTAAGATTTTACTTACCACTGTTGTTAATGACATTGAAAGAAGCAGCCCAACAAACAACCCCTCAGAAGGATTATTACTAAATGAAACCAAAAACAAAGTTAAAAAGTCAAGTATTTTGTGACAACCCCGGAACCAGGGGTAAGGCTGTTTTTACCCATGGTTTGACCTAATACATGATAATAAATACTTGTTTAACAAAAAGAAAAATGATTTCTCAGGTGACATCACTATGAAGAATTGATGAAAGAGGGTACTCCACACTGTATTGCCAACAAGCTTGACACCAACACCTGAAAGCCGGAAAAAACAATAACATAAATAAAAATAAATGTAAGATTTGAGATAACAGATGCATGTGTATTAAAAACAGACACTTTTATTAACTTTTTTGGGATAAATAATGGAGTAATAAAGATTTGAAATTTAAATATGAACATACCGGCCATAGGCTATCTTTGTCAAGCTTGGAAGCTCCTTCTTCGGCTTGGTTGAAGTAAAACCTAGTCCGATTAATCTTCCCTTTCATGAATTATCTCCAGTTATCAGTCACTCTTCTTGAGTAAACATCATCATCACATAGCCCATATTGGGCTAGCTCATCTTGAGGAAGATACACTTAAGCTACTACTACCACTTCTCTACAAACCCCTGTTTCTGGGAAAGCATCAAAACCACAAAAAAAAAATCCTAGAATTGGAAAGTGCAATAAGGTAGGATCCAATGCTGGTGAGCTTCACAAAAAAGTCTTTTTCTTTCGACTCAAATTAAAAAAATATTGTGATGAGTTTTTGTTGCAAACTGAATTATGCAGATTCTCCATCAGGACATAATCTTACCCTCGCTGGCCCTGTCGATATGATAGCTCTTTAGGTAACACATAAATAACTGCACCGACCTTTTCCTCTCTCTCTCTAGGTAACACATAAATAACTGCTTAATCATGTTCCCAATCACCCGGAATGTGATCATTGGAGTCCTTTTGGGTGCTGTTATATGTGCTGCAAGAACATGAGTCTGAGAAGAACCCCGAGTTGTCACTGGAGAAGGAAGATTCCTACTCCAGACTCCAGTATCGGTAACCAAGATAAGAAGTCGGCTGGTAATCGCAAGCCTGCCAAGGTTCAGTGGAGTGAACGAACGTTTTGTGTTTTCGTCCATCTTGATGCTGGATTATTGAGCTGCGTATTGATTGTGGGGTCCGTGGGGAGCATCTAAAAAACAAAGTAAACAAAAAAAATGAAATTGCTTGACTAATAACATAAAATAAAATAAAAAAAGATAAAAATACCTTGCATAAAAGAGCATGTATGCGCCTTTTGTTAATACATGTTGAAGATCCACCTCGTTCACCTACATTGACATGATATAACTCATATAAGCATAAGCATAAGCATAAGAAATGAAAGGTGGTATTTTAGAAAAAAAAAATGGTGAATACATACCATGGTGTCGTTAAATTTGAACCATTGATTGTGATGATTCTTAACATAGCAAACATAATGACCAGAAAAGGTATCATTCATTGTATCTACATGAACCACCACCCCATAAAGCCTGTAAACTGGCGACTTATCACTTTACCCACTAACATATGGAGCCATGTCTAAAATCTCTGGGAACTCAACCGATTTGTTCACCTTCCCAAATTTAGCACACTGTAATACAATCAAATACAGTAACATAATAAGACTTGCACAAATATCTTTTGGTAAAAAAAATATTACATGAAATCTCTTCAATGAAATAGTAATCACATTAGGAGCCTCCAATAACATTAGTTTCTTTCTGACTTTCTCATAGGATTTGCACCTTAAGAGCAAATTAATTAATACACTATATAACAGTGAAAAGGATGTGATTAAGAAAAGATAGGTGAACTAACACCAAAACCAACCTGCTGCATTTGTACTTGTTCTGGGGAGGAGTTAAAAAACAGAGAAAGTAAGTCGGCTTCCCAACCTGTTGGACGGGCTGGTTTCTAGTCTTGCTGATGTTATTATTATTATATAATCATGTGTTAAAAAGATACTTGTCTTGTGATCTTTTCGACATTTTAAGAAAACTGGTTGGACTTGGGTTTTTATATTAATATCATGGGTCAAGAACATCTGAAACAAATGATTGTTGATTTGTTGGGCAAGGCCTTTTAATCCGGATTCTAGTGAGCCAACTATATGCATGAAAATGTTTGTATCAAGGTTCAACATGTAAACAATATGGCTGTTGAATAGAACCTCCAAAAATAAAGCGGCAGCAATGACTCACCACAGATGATATGGATAAAGAAAACTAATATTAATCATATCTAAAGTGACACTAATATTAAGTTAGATTACTTTTTTTATATATCATATAAATTATAAAAAGCATAAAAGAACTAATTATATGGATAAAGAAAACTCACAAGGCTACCAAAGCCAATGTAGATTGGCTTTGGGCCAGCTTCAAGCTAGCATACAAGTTCTTCAGGGGGTTTGTAGTTTGATGTGAGATCAAGGAAACAAAATCCAACCACATAAATTTTAGGTCCCCAATCTGTTAATATTATGATTTGATTAATCCATCTCATATAATAAAGTCTAATAAATAGTTAATATAGGGAAAATTTACCTTTTGGTTTAGGAACAAGATGAGGACTCCATATGTATCCATGTGGAATATCATTCTCAGAGCCTTGAGAACCACTAAAATAAGTGATAGGTCGCAGTTTCAACTTTTTCTTCCAAACATCATTTATCATGTCTCGAATTCCAAGCCAGATTAAAGAGTCACCTATCTGATATGAAAACTGCAACAACACATGTAAAATACAAAAGTTAATTAAGTAATAGAAACTAAAAGAACTACTAATATTAATGATTGAACTTACTCTATATCCAGCTGATTGATTGACATGGGATAGAGGATGAGGAAATTCCTCTTGTTGAAGAAACTCCATGTTTAAGTTAGACAATATCCTACCTCAATCACACTCTGGGATAAGGATAATGGGTTCATCATCAAGATAGCGAATTGGATCTCCATAAGCCCACAATCAGAAGCATATCATCCCAATACAGCAATACACAGTCCATTCCACACCAAGCAAGTTGCTCTGGAGCTAGGGTAGAATGTAGAAGAAACAAAAACAAGAAATCATTATATAAAGAGAAGATAATGAAACCTGATTGAAGCCTTGAAGTTGCAGGGACGTCAAAGTGAAGACAGAAAGAAGAAACAATTTATTTGTGAGAGAAGACACATGAAGAATGTACCTTTTGGGAGTGAACCAAGAAGGAGTAGGATCAGATGGGTCTCCTTGATGGGCGGCGCGTAGGTCAACGACGGTGGCGGAGAGGAGAGATGGGTTGGAGAAGAAGGCAGAAGTGCGTGCTTAGGTTGATGGCGATCTTTGGCTTTAATTTCGTTCCAGACCCAGTTGCATTTGTTTTCTCAGCCATTGACGGCGGTTTGTGGAGACGATGATGGCATCGTGGACTACGACATGGCATTCCGATCTTGAACCGGTATCTTGAGATGGCGGAAGTGTGTGCTTAGGTTTCTAGATGCACTCCAAACTCTTAAAGCTTATCGGGTTCGATGTTGGTGGTGGCAGCTTAGGGCTTGCAGAGAGAGAGAGAGAGAGAGATGGAGAGAGAGAGAGAGAGAGTGCAGAGGTAAAGGAAGACGAGCCGATTCAAAAGGATGTGCTGATTCAAAAGGATTATTAGGGTTCTATTGTAGGATTCTAGTGTGGATTGAGTTTTTAAGGTTCAATGGCGGTGGCAGTGGCGATGGCTTAGGGTTTACAGAGAAAAGGAAGGAGTGAATGAAAAGGGAGATATTACGGAGAGAGGGTAGAAGCGGGGTTCGTCAAAATTTTAGAATTTCAGACGATTTCGTTTTCCCCCTTTAAAAACGCGCGTTTAGGCAAAAAAAATATAAAGCGACACATTTAGAGGACGCACACTTTATGAAAGGTGCCCTCCGCATTCCTTTTTTTTTTTTATTTTCTTACACTAATTTTAGGGCATGCACAAATGCGTGTCCACTATCCTTCAGATTTTGCAAAATTGACATTATTTTATAGGGCACACACCAATACGCGTCATCTATCAGCGAGTGTCATTGTTTGCGCGTCATTAAAGGGCTTTTTTCTAGTAGTGCTATTAGATGATGGAATTGGAATGGTAATTGTTAAGTTTCAAGATTGATGTTAATCTTTGAAATTATAAAGGTAATAGCTAAAAATGGAAGTGGGTATTGAATTTGCAAAAAAAAAATGTATCCTTTAATGAATTTGGAACAAAATCATAAGTTGGAGTTTGACTTTTGAAGGTCAAAATGTATGTTTATTAGTTGACAATTTAAAAAGTCTTTCCTACCCTTTAATAAAAGGATTTGGGTAGCTGGAGAAGGAATGAAATTGTTCGTTATGATAGTTGTTTTGCTTGATGGAATGGAATGGATTGCTCATGAATCTTTCGATTTTGTTAATTTTCATTTCTTAGTGAGGAAGTGTTTTTTTTTCCATTCCGTCATGGATGGAATGAAAATTTGTTATCTAATCATCTAACTTACTTTTATTTATAAAAAATTTAACGACACAAATCCTTTTTTTTAAATTTCATGACTTTAATTAATTTATGATTTCAATTCTTAGGAAAAAAAAATAAATAGAAAATAGAGAAAATTACATAAAAACCATTAAAATTTGGGCAATTTTGCAGTTTGATTGGTTATACTTTATTCTTTCTAATCAAACCATAAAAGCTTCAAATAGTTTTCCAATTTAACCATTTTTACTTATGTTATATAACATGTCAAAATGTCTAAACCTTCTCTGATTTCATTAAAAAATAAAGCATTAATGATTAAACCGCAAAAGTGTCCAAAATATAATATTTTTACTTTTCATTGAGTAATGTATAAAATAGTGTTAAAATTACATCGTAATGACTCATTCCATTACCTTGGTCATTCCATTCATTCTTCCATTCCATCCAACCAAAGAAACCCCAACTTCATTTACTAACAAATTTTACATTATTTCCATTTTAGTGATATAAAAAAATATAAATAATTTCTAACCTGAACAAAACCAACAACAACAAGTATGCCCACAAGTCCTCCACCCAAAACCCATACATCCAAGCTCAACAAAGAAACACTCATCCCACAGGACCACCCTTTTTCTCCCCCATTTTCATTCGGCATAAAAGCTCCAGATAAACAAAGAATGTCAAATCGACCCTAAAAATGTCAAAAAGTCAAAAGAGTTGATTTACATCAAATACAATTAAGATCAGAAAGAAAGAAAATGCCAAAAGGGTTATATTTGTAATTTTGTACCTCGTATGTTAAAGTGCCTCCAGAAGCATTTGGTTGATTGAGATTTAGACCAAGTACCCAACTATATAATAACATGAAACTAAGATTAACAAAAGATAAATAAATATGAAGCTACTCAAATAAATAACCAGATGAAGCATTTTATGTTAATTAATGCAGATTAAGTCCAACTACATTTCATAAAGTGGTTTTTGGGTGTGCTTATGCATATTTGAATCACAATTCTTGCCATTGCAGGTTTGGTAAACTCGTCAACTTAATCTTCAATAGCAGCCCAATACTAACACCAGCACAATAAAAATAGTGAAAGTCAAATTTTAAGGCAAAACATGAAAGCAAATGATAAATAGATGGAAGAACAAATGAAAAGAGCAATGTACTTCAACTGCTATAGTACTATGTTTTTATCGATAATAGCAATGTACTTATAGTATTGACTAAAATCCCATTTATCATTAACCATCTTCACCCATAAAAATATTAAATGTAAAAAAATGCTGACAGGATCGAATATCAGGCTGCAAAAAATCCACAGATCTTTTTAATTTCTATTTTTGCCAATTCTACCCTTAACATCTAAAAGTTCCCAAATCCCACTCTAGACTAATCTAAAAACCTAATAGCTACTTATCAATAAAACAATTCTAAAAATTAAATTTGTATTGCATATGAAGATGAAATCGTGTCTTGGTATGTTTGAATTAAACCATACCAAATCTGTCCTAATCATCTACTTTCTAAAGATATTACCATGTTCACATAATTTTAGAAACGAACAGAAAGATAACTCAAGGAGGGAGCGATCCAATAAAAATCCTAGACGTAGAAAACGTATATGAAAACATCAAGACATTCGGTAAATTATGTGATATTAATTAATTCAATGCATTCTACTTGTGTCATCTGGTATCTACGTGTGTAAGATAAAGAGAAAGCTTGGCGGCACACCAAATAGTGTAGCTTCGATGAACAGACCCAATATTATTCCATATAATCAAACTCAAATGTTGAAAGCAATGCAATCATAGAGATAAGACACCTTGGTGACATCATGTCGGCACATCAAAACCCTAGAAAAGTGTAGCAAGAAGAAAGTAGAAGGGAAAATGGCGACTGAGAAAATATATCGTCCCTTTGGATTCAATTTTGGAGATGATTTTCTCCATGATTTCTTGCGATTTGGTTGGTGAAGACAAAGATAGCGTATGATTTGGTTGGCCGTGTAATGTTATGTGAGATTAAAAGGCTAAAACGGTATTATTGGATTTAACCGATTTTGGATTTAAATGTAGAATGGAAATAAAGGGCATGTTGGGCAAATCACTTGAGTAAAAGAAGCGGGAAAAAATCGATTTGGGGTGGCTTGGAGAATGCCACGTAGCGAAAATCCTCTTATTTATCAGATTAGGGGATATATATATATATATATATATATATATATATATATATATATATATATATATATATATATATATAGTAGCCATTTACCCGCGTCAAGCGACGGGTACGAATAGTTTTTTTTCAAAATTTGTTTCTAGAGGCGATTAATTGATTACAAGCCCGATTAAATGTACATTATTGGTTACAAACTGGATTAAAACTTGGGTTTTTTCAATATAATATTGATTTATGTTGGTCACTTTGTTATTATGTTGTCATTTAGTTTTTATTTTGCTGTTATGTGTTTATTTTATGGCAAAATTTTAGCTGATATTTTGAGGTGTATTTTATTGATTTGATTAGGATATATCTCCAAGATATTATACATCCCCATAAGTCATCAAATTATGTCATTTCCAAAAATAAGTCATTAAATTATGTCATTTCCAAAAAAAAATTGCATACACGAAATAAACATTAAAATCCAAACAATAAATTTATGTCAGACAAAAAAAATGTCACAGTTAAATAAAGTTCATCATACAAATTGACATGTATTAAATCACTCATACATGAACCAAGCTCAATGTTACTCATATCATTCTGACGGCAACCTTTTTGGTTGTTACTAATTAGTCATTTACAAAATTAATGTAATAATACATCAAAACTATTGCACTTGTATCATTGTGATACAGAACATATGATTTTTTCAACCTAGTACACCAATGCTTAGCTTTTTATTATTACTTTAAAAATACTTTAAAGAGCTCCATTAGTTGAAGAAAACTAAAATACATATGCATAAAACATCAAGATCAACTTTTGTGTCCATCTCAACCATTATAATTATAATTTATGGCGTTACAATTTTTCTAGTAGCGATGAATAATAAAGTCTCTTCTCTAGTGAAGTGTGAAAAGTACAACAATCCACTTGAGAGGATTTTGATCATTTCAACTCTTTTTTTGAGGATTTTGAGCTCATATTTTCATTCATAGCAGCTTAAATCTCAACCAAAACAGCAACCCAAAACATGATTATACATACTAAGACCTGCATAACATTTGCACATACACATCGAGAAAGAGGGAGATATTGAAAGAAACATAAGCTAAACATGCTTCATCAAAATTGGCTTTGGACGATGTAACTGGAGTCTCTATGTTTGCATTCTAGAGAATATATATGAAATAGATATCCAAGTCAACATAAAAAAGTTGTATACCAAATGCAAAAATGATAGTTAGACCTCCATGAGATAAAATACCCCTATAAGTTCCAAATAAAAAAAATTCAAAGATGTTTATAAATCTTCACCTCTTTGAGAAGCACATCTGATGGATTATGAAAAAAGAATTTTTGAAAAAAAAAACTTAGGCATTCCATTTACTATATTTACGAAATAAAAACATTAAATCAAAAGCTTTAAACAGCAAACTAAGCAACAAAACCTTTATTTTGAAGAAATCCAAAACCTTTAAGCATGATAATGAAACAAACAAACCTTATAATAAAAAAAGGTTGAAGCAAACTATTACCTCTAAAACATAATTTTTGAATATAACCTCTTTTTAGCCATCATGATTCGTCAAAACCCTAAAAACAAACATCTTTAAAACATTTAAATTCCAAAATAGAAATAGAAATATAGTAAGAAAAAGTAGTAGGTTGTGGGTTTTGATATCTTTTACCAAAAAGGGTTGGAAGCCTCAATTGGAGGTTGTTGCATCAACGAAGAAGTCACTACTCTATCACACAATAACCATGTAAGTGACAAAGTGGTAGATGCTCATCCACTTTTTCCTTATCTACACAGCTGCAAACTCATCTGCATATTTACAACATATAAGATTTTAAGAAGTTCACATTGATATGAGTTGGGACTTTTTAAAAACACATGGTAGGCAAAATTCACATAAAAGACCAGTCATATGTTTAAGGCGATGGGAGAGATAATCAGGATACATGGTAGAGTTTGACCTACAACAATTGACTGGATTTATTCAGAATCATCATGTCATGAAAATGACCTACCAGTTAAAAGCATACATGACCAAGTTTAATTGAATGGATTCTTGTATATGAACATGCACATCTTCAAGAAGTATGTAACTCTTTCCATGGTAGAGTTCTTTCCAGGCCAACCCAAATTTGTTAAAGATTTGTTCACCCTACATAAAAAATGTCACTCTAATAAGATATCATGTTTTAATATCTAACTAACAACTAACATTGTTGCTTATGATATACCATATTTAATATTGCTAAGACCCAAACAGAGGTTTTCTACCTTCACAAACATAAAATTTATATATTAGTATGATTATCATCAGGATACAAAGAAGAAAAATAACATCAACTTTATCATAAGTAGTCATCGGTGCTGCAATGGATTGAGAATTAGTTCAAGCTACTAAGATTATCTTTACCCAAAATCAACAGGAGGTTTCTCATCTTTTATGATTTATCGATTAAAAAGTAAAAGATGGGGACTTCTAAAAAATAAGCAAATAACTACTATCATGGTTAATAATGATCATATTCGATTTAGATAAAAGTATCAATTAATATATTAAGGAGAAGAGCCATTATCAACTTGTGTAGTACTTAATACCATAAACCAATATTCCTCTCTGTAGACCAAGCAACACTTTATCCACCATCTGCACATCTACTTGTGCTAACCTATATCATAAATCAAATATGCATGTTAGCATATAAGCAATTTAGAAAACCAAAAAGAAATGTTTGTGTGTGTGTGTGAGAGAGAGAGAGAGAGAGAGAGAGAGGGGGGGAGAGATGAAGAGAGTGACAGAGGTTACTTCAGTCCAGAGATCACAATTCAACCCCATTTTTTTATTCATATGACCTGCATAAGAGAATGAAAACAAAGTTAAGAGCAAAAAACCCAAACTATGGATATGTGATTTATAACCAAAATGTGTGTGTGAGAGAGAGAGAGACAGCGCGAGAGAGGAGGCTGACGCTGAGATCCTTAAGTATCGCTTGTTTTGGATCTATTTTGATACCAAAGTAAAATTAAACAAACAAAACATGAATTAATCGAAAATCAACATCCGGGTATTTTTGTATACTTCTAAACTACTCGAATATGATGTATAGAATCAAAACCCAAGAAATTTAATAAATGTAATGTCAATAATTGTTTAAAAAAAGCTATTGATTTTGAGATAATTTGATGTGTGTACCATCTATACAGTAACAATAAGCAAGAAAAATTCAAAGAGATAGCCTCACCAATGGAGCTTGAACTCGAAACCCTTTTAGCTGCAGATTGGGAGAACTTTCATGTTCATATAATTCAGTCATTTCCCTCATAATTCCAGCAACTTCATAATAAAAAAAAAAAATCAACTTCATTTTATATAAACCCACAAATCGTATAATCAAGAAATTTGTTTCATCTACAGTGGCTGGTGTTGGTGATGGTCGGGGGAGAACCAGAGTGGTGCCAGGAAGAGTGGCAGTTTTGTTGGAGAGTGAATTTATCTTCAAAGAGATGGTCAAGGTTCTGTAAAGAAGCATCTAATTAGAAGAATTTAAGAATGGGTTATGTAATTGACTCATCTTTTTCAATTCACGTTACTGGGAAGAGCTGATGGCTGCGTGGTTTTATCGTTTTCTCTATGAAGACGCTTCATTCCCTTTTTTACTGAAGCCTTAAAGAAACAACATAAAAAAACCAATTTACATACATTGAAGGAGGTGATGGCTTCGACGGTGTGCTGGTACCTGGACTCGACGGATCCGCCTTCATAACTTTGTGGTGGTGGTGGATGTTAAAGAGACAAAGAAAGTTGGAGAATAAGGTTATTTGTGTTGATAGATCAAGTGAAGGGGTGGACGATAGAAAAGATGGTGAAGTCGACAGTTGATGGCGACGACGCTTATGATCGAGGAAGTGGTGCAGGAGAGGAGAGATTAAGGTGGAGTTGGTGGCGACGACGCTTATGATCGACTCAAATCCCCTATTTCAAGGAATAAATTGGGAATAAGTCTTCGTTTTGACCAATTCAGTTTGATTCATAGTAGTTTGGTGGAGATTTTTAAGGGATACAAGTGAGACTATGTATTCAATACTGCATAAATTCGTTATACAACTTGCATTTGACCTTGTAACACTTAAAATTTAGCAAAATATTAATTTCGTTATACAACTTGCATTTGATCTTGTACCTCTTAAAATTCAACGTGG
Organism: Lactuca serriola; assembly: GCF_051521515.1. Classification (NCBI taxonomy): domain Eukaryota; kingdom Viridiplantae; phylum Streptophyta; class Magnoliopsida; order Asterales; family Asteraceae; genus Lactuca; species Lactuca serriola. The sequence continues at coordinate 112,952,990 of NC_136409.1, read as the reverse complement.
GAAATCAACATTTTTCACACTAAGAAATAGCCATATTTCGTAGCGACCATTTCTTAGTGTGTAAATGGACCCATTTCCACATTTCGTAGCGACGATTTCTTAGTGTGTAAATGAACCCATTTTTCATAGTGGTTGTGATTCATTATGGAAAATGGTAGGTTTGTAGTACCCCACTCTAAAATGATTATTTTCCACATTGAATAATGCCCCCTTTTCATAGTGGGTTCGTTTCTTCATATTTGGTCGTTATTTTATGTTTCACACATTTTCGGAGTATGAGTTGTTAACAAAGTAAGCAAATGTCTCTCGTTTATGGAAGCTCAATCATGTGTCGAGTGCTTAAGTGCAAATAGGTTGAAAATCTGAGTTGGTTTCAAATATCAAAAGTTAACAAAAACAATTAAAAAAAATAGGCACATACAATCCATTTCATTAAGGCTAGTACTAGAAGTCCAATAAAATACGAAGCAAACAAACTTGTATTACCTTGATCATTGATGGTCATGTCACAATAGATAAGACTATGTAGATTGAGGATATATGTTATTCGTGGACAGAGATACATTTAGTGTAGAAATAGTGAAATACCGGATAAGTAATTATTTCTTAGTTTGCAAACAATTCAGTTGAAAGTGTATCGGAGACATTTTGTTTTATTTGTTGTTGACTAAGAAATAGATACTTATTCATATATATTTAGATATAAAAGTTGTAATTATATATAAAGAATAGGAATTCAATATGGCTAAATTTTATGTGTACTTAATTTAGTAGAAATGTTATTTCTAAAATGTTTTATTTAAATACATCTAACCAATCTAACTAATACTAATATAAATGAATTCTACCACCTCTCACTTAAATACATCTACTCAATCTAGCTAATACAAATATAAATGAATTCTACCACCTCTCACGTAATATTGTTTTTTATGAATCCACTTAACTTCCACCTAACACCTTATCCAACCTTTACATAAACAATGTAAACACATAATTTTCAGATCGAACTAGTAACACTTAAGCCTAAAAGTCTTTTTCATTCCCGAAAAGTCTTCATCTTCCTCTTTCGACCGGTAATCTTGACCTTCAACATATGGTGATCAACTCATTCCTTGTATGACGTCTGATATAATAAAACAAGTTGTATTGGCAAAAGAAATAGAGGTTGACAAGATGAGCTAGTAGGTTGGTTAAATTTGTTAAGAATTAAGAATTCTAAAAATGATAAACGATTTAGCTGAATAACAAATGAAAAGGAAAAACAAGAACACAATCAATTTATGTGGTTCACACGATCAGGATGATCAACTCGGTCCATTGGCGAACATGCGAGAGTGATTTAACCATCCTACCCTTAACTATTCACATTCAACAAAAAACCAAGCAAAATGTAAAAAATTCTTTTTTTCCAACTCAAGAGCATATGTAATTAATTCTCTTTCCGTTCCGTTTCGTTCCTTCCATTTATTTAATTCCATTCCTTTTCTCTTTATTCCTTCGTTTTAATTTTAAAACTCGATAACAGGGCGAAGGGAAAGGTGTCTTATTCCTTAATGTCAAAGACACTTAATTTGGTTTCGGCCTTCTTGGATAGCCATTCCTATTGGATCTCTAGGTCATGCCCTCATAGTCACAATTATTCGATCATAACATCTTTGTGGATCCTAGGAATGGTTAGATCAATTCTATGTTCAACGTTTTTTTTATTCACAACTCTACATGGTATTCTACTATCTGCCATTGCACCCATGTCTTTCCAAACACATGCAAAGTAGACAAATCAAGCAATCAGATTCTTATGATTAAAATTTGCGGCACAACTGGATAAACTGTTTTGTGATTAGTGATCGAAAAGGGTTCTTTGCGGTTGTTTGTGTCAATACTCAACTTCGTCAGTCTGGTTGAACAGCCTCCCAATGAGAGCGTCTCTGCAACTCGGGAACATGAAGTTGGAATCGCTAGTAATCGCGGATCAGCATGCCGCGGTGAATATGTACCCTCGCCCGAACTGGAAATGGAAGGCACATCGGCTCGTTCTGCGATCCCAAGGGTGGATTGTGATATTGATAGTCACGGCATAATTTTTGTCTGAAAAAAATCTCATGGATTTCTTCGGTTATGACCCCACCATTGATTTTCTTTGAAATCCGATACAACACAAACAAAAAATATATTTCTACAAATGACATGTTATCGACCAAAAAACAATGAAAACTCACACAAAAAATAATAACTTTTTTTAGAAATGATCAATTGACCGATAATTAAATAAACGAAGAGCAGTTGAAAACCATTCATCGGCAACAGTGCCAAAAACTTGATTTGTATTTCAATTTTATTTAATAGACGATCTTATACACATCGGTCAAAATCTTAAAGATAAAACAGAGATGCAAGTAAATATTTTAAATATTTTATATTATTAATATATTCAGAAGTTCAAATACAACTAAAAGAATTTTATAGTAAAATACAAACAAAGAGTGTAAGTGCTTGATATATGTTAAATATGCTTGAAAGTATCAAGATGTTCAAGATATGTAAAACTAATGAGATGTTTAAGATGCGTAAAAGCTTTAAGACGATCGGGATATTTTAAAATTCTAAGATGTTCAAAGTAGGTAAAAATATGAAGATGTTGAAAGATATGTAAATGATTGAAGATGTTTGAAAGATATAAAAGTAAACGTAAAATATGTAACACATGATATAGTGATATACGGGGAAAACCCTTGATATTTCAAGATCTCCGACATAAAAAGTCACCATTCCTCTAGTACTTTTATTAATATAAAAATATTTACATATAGAAACTGAGAATGTAGAGAAAATATATTGTGTTGTGTGTATAACGAATTCAACTCATCTATTTATACATCCAATAAATAACTCACTGCGCTATAAATATGGGATTTCCCTTTATCTTCTCTTGACAGGGTAAACTGGAAAGAATAAAGTTATATTCCCTTTGACCATGTGTTTTGAACTTTTTCTTTAGCTTGTGGCTCAATTATCGTCCTATATAGCAATAAAAACAAGAATGGTTGGCTAAGATATTAGCTAACATTAAGATTCAAGTTCCTGACATAATTCAAGATGCAAGATCATGACATAATTCAAGATGTTAAATAGTAAGCAATTTCTTAAGTACTTGTTGAGATATTGAAATAAGATTAAAAAAATATCACCCATAATAGCTATTAATAATATCTAACTTCATAATGAAACCTTCAGGCTGGTGTTTGGTGAACTAATTCATGTCAAGGTACCCATAGAAAATCAACTGCAATTTCTATCGTTAGAGATTAAATTGATGGAAGAAAAAGGCAAAGATGCATTAAATATCAAAGAATCAATTATTGTTGGTTGAAGACATGTATCCTTGATTCCCTTCCAGAGTTACATTTTGATTTGGAATGTGTGTGAGTAAGTGAACAATTGTTGCTGGTTGAAGACATGTACCCCATGTTTCAATACTATTTTAGGCGTAGCTATTCTACTATTCGTAATCTAAACCACATTTATTTTTAACTTAATTGATTTTCTCTACCAAGAATCAAAGAACAATGCATACGTCATCTGTAAAAAAGCAAAGTTACTGGATCAAGATCCATGTTTACGAATAATAAAATGTTGAAACTAAAGGTAACATCTTGAGATTGAAATGTATACAATTTTGTTGTTTTTGGGGTTTTTTGTTCTATTGTTCTGCAATTGATATATTAATATTTTTTGTGTGTTTTAATTATAAAAATATTGGGTCATCAAAAATAATAGAAATAATAACATACATTCAGGAAGGTTATTTATGTGATTACTTGAAATAACACCGTATTCACATTTGCTATCAATATGGACAATAGACTTTGAAGCATGTAGCAACATTATAACTAAAGGCAACTCATGTTACCACCTGACTGAAGTTCTTTTGTAGGCAATTAAACGTAAGGATTTATGCCTCGATATCCAAACTCCAAAAACCTAAATATTACTCAATGTTACTTAGGCTTTATGCCTCCTTTTGGTGTATTTTAGTTTCAACTCTCTTATCATTTTTTTGTGTCATTATATATAATTTTTTACTACTGGCATACAGTTGTTATGATGATTATAACATTCTATTTTTTTGGGAAACTGTCATTTATATGTCATTTATAGTATTATATTTTTTTAAATGGACTTTTTTTAGGATTTCGAATACGGAGTGGAAAACAAAAATATATATATTTCTATAGCATTTTACTATTTGGAAATTAATATCTATAGCATTCTACTTCGTAAAATGGCATTTTTAGGGTTTTGAACACAAGGTGGAAAATTAGAAAAATATTTCTTTTTATAGCATTCTACTCTCTGAAAATTGTCATTTATAACGCTCTTAATTTGTAAATTGAACTTTTTTTTTTAAGATTTCGAATATTTACTGAAAAATAAATTTATAAAAACATTTTATAGATAAATCTTCATAAATGGTCCATGTGGTTTTCAAGAATATCAAAGTCACTAACTTTTTTCCATCTCATGGAAGGTTCATATAGTTTACATTCCTATCTTGGTTGGTCCTTTTACCTAAAAAGACTTTTATCCCCTTTTATTTTATTTTATATTTTTTTTAGCTAATTATAACATAAAAAGGAAAAAGAATATAAAAAACCCAATTAATCCTAAACAACAACATCCCAAGAGACGTCATAAGTTCTGTAACACCCCTCGCATGTGCGTATTTGAAATAACATTTAAAAAAAATCCTTTAAAATAATTTCAGATTTTTACTTGTGGAAAAATAGTCTCAATTTAAATCAAAATATTTTTTAGAGTTCAAAAGCGGATAACAGTCCCAATAAAAAGTTCCCAAAACATTTAGTGGTTTAATACAACAATTGATGCGAGAGTGCTACAACAGATGTAACGCCCGCATTTCCAGGCTAGGCATTATTATTGATGTAATAGTCTAGGTTAACCCTTGTAACCCTTTTTGAAGTATTAATGATAAAATATTTGATTATTATGTGAATTATGTGTTTATTTTCTTAATTATTATAATTTAATGAATTAAGAATAAAATAAGCGTCAAAATTAAAGTGTGAGGTAAGCCCGATATCTTTGCTTGAAGATGTAGTGGTTGAAACAAGGATTCCGAAAATATAAGTAATGTCGAAATCCGAGTTATAACGAAGAAGTTATGACCTGTCGAAGTTTCGCGACAGCACCGACAACGTTGAATGACATAAAAAGTGAAATTTACGTTAGAGCAATATTTAGCCTTAGTGATCTAAACGAAAGTCGTAGAGTTCGTTAAACTGAGAGTGTTCATAAAAAGATCGTCCAAATCTGACTTCATATGAGGAAGTCATGATTTTCCGAAGTTTCGACTAAGCAGTATGCAACCCGAATACTCGATTTGAGATCGAGCAGTTTTTAGCCGAAACAATCTAAACGAGAATCGAAGATCTCGTTAATAGTAGTGAAACGATAAAAAGACAGGCGAAAACGGACGTTAGATGAAGAAGTTATGAATTTATAACGGAGTTTTCCTGTCCCGGCCTACTAAAAATAAAATAATAAAAATACATTCAAAATTAGCCGACCGAATCTAAATGAAAGTTGTAGAGCATTGTCTCACCTACGTGTGGATATAAAGAACGTCGAAAACGGAATTCGTATGAGGAAGATATGAATTTCGGAAATTTTATAAATAATTAAAATATATATTTAATTAAGAATTTCGGATAATAACCGAAGGAGTCACTGATCCTATCCGAACTATGCCCAGCGTACAGCGAAGCATGACCCGCCTCGGACTCGAGTGCTCCGAATACGTAAGCAGTGACGATTTCCGAAGCGTACGCCCCGCATACTGAGCATTACACCCAGCGTAATGCGAGGCTTCTGCCCCTATATAATGGATGCGAGGGTAGCTGACCTTTTTGCTCCTTTTCTCTTCTCTCTCTCTCTCTCTCCCGTTTTACCTCATTTTTCATGCAAGAATTATCCCGAAGCCCCGATATCATTCCCGAGACCCGAAGCCCCGAAGATCCCGAGAAGTAAGATTTCCGAGCCGAAGCTCTGCCTACGAGGAGTCCGGTTTTTGTGAAGATCTTCCAGATCTGCTAAAGAATACTACTTCTACAAGCCGTAGTGCTGTCCGATCATCTTCTGATCAAGTGAGTGTGTAGTTACTTTCTTCTAATACATAAATACGAAGTATTTACTATGAAATACGTGTTATGTGTTTATATATTGGTGTTGATTTGAAAGGGGTACATAATCTCTTTCAAATGCACGATTTTATACAAGTATCGATTTAACATACTAAGTATATGTGTTATGTGAGTGTATCGATGTTATCTTCTAATCTCATAGATATGATTTATTCTCTATGAAATATGTGTTATGTTTATGTGCCTCATCTTTTATCTGGAATGTGTTTTGAATGAACATACTATACAGGTTTTAAGCTATGTATAAAAATGTATATTTTATCTACTAAAATGTTGGGTAGAACATGGGTAGATAGTTGTCTTGTGATAAAAAGATGAGAGGCCTCGATGTTTTTGATTTAGTCATCTAGTGGAGTTTAGATGACGACCACAAACTTTTCTAAACAGTCTTGTGGAACGCTAGCAGGCTCGCCACCTGTAGGTGTTAATGAACTTGGGTGTTCATTCGCTGTACTCCATCCCCCTCATGGTTGCCTTATTTGACTTATATTTTTTTCTATCTTTATCAACTCCCTAATTATTAAGTGGGATCAAAGTCTTTAAAGGTTGTCATCTAAGCATCATATAATTGTTTTATAATATTTCTAACTCATGTAAATGGATCCTTGATGGTTTTGTTTTAAATGGTCTTATAATAATAGTTATTTGAAAATCCTTTTTGTTTGCCGTTATAAGACAAAATGATTGTTTTTAGCTATCAAAACTCATCAAAGAGATAAATAAAACGGTATGTCATTTTATATGGATGAGAGACAAACTACAAATTGAAATGATATGAACTTTCCAAACCACAATGAAAATTGAAATGATATGAACTTTCCACAAAAAAGGAAAAAGCTAAGGACTTAACTTTATATTCTAAAAAACAACAGGGGCCATTTATAAATATTTGTCCTTTTATATGGTATTTTATTTTTCTAGAAATGTCATTTATATACTTAAAAATAAAAGAATATATATTTTAAATTTGTCAACTGTATAACACAAAAGTTATAACCTAGTTCTCTCTTTCTCTCTCTCTCTCTCTCTCTCTATATATATATATATATATATATATATATATATATATATATATATATATATAAAACAAGGTTTTAAAAAGCTCGTCATGGCTACAAAACTTGTACTTGGCGCCACGCTTTAACAAAATGTCGTTTTAAGACATATATGTATATAACATTGAATAATCATAGAATATATATGAAATTATTAATTATATACAAAATTTGACATTGCCACCAAATTACAGTCGTAATTCTAACCTTACAAACAACGTGGTTTGTTAGGATTCAAAAAACCTTGAAATTTGACATTGCTACCAAATTACTAAGGTTATTTAGAATCTAGAAAAACTTCAAAAATGGTCCCTATGGTTTCCGAAAATATCAAGTTTAGTCCCTAATTTTTAAAAACCTCATAGATGGTCCCTATGGTTTCAAAACTTTTAACGTTTAGTCCTTATGGCTAACTCCGTCAGTATTTGTCCATTAAGTGAAGGGCAGTTTCGTCATTTCACCACCCGATGGACCATTTATGAGGTTTTTTAAAAAAAAGAAAAAAATAATATTTAATATACAAGGGATCCCACATCTCTCTCTGTCTCTCTCTCTCATAACCAAAACCGTAACACCATCAATTTTTCTATGGATCTGAAAATTAAAACAAATCTGGCCTTAAAACCTAAATATGTTAAACAAATTGAATCCCCACCGGAAATCGCTACCTGTTGGGAGGAGCTTGCAGATCTGTAGCACCTGGTTCCTGGTATGTAAGATTTATCTGAGTATTTTGTATTATTGGCCTTGGACTCGGTGAGTTGGAGGCCCGACTCGCCGAGTAGAGACGAGACTTGGGACGCGGTTAAGTTGGCGACTCGGCGAGTCCGCACTGTCTGATGAAACCCTAATTTCCAAGGGTTTGCACCCTATTTAAACGACCATTTGCACCCCAACTCCGCCCCCTTCACCCTCAGAAGCTCTCCATACATTCTAGCCCTTGTTCTTGTGAGTTTGAGGCTTTTTAGTGTGTTTCCTTGAAGATTTTGGGAAGGAAGAGGAGTAGATCAAGAGGAAGAGAAGGAAGCCAAGCATCTTCGTGTTCTCTCAGTAATTTCTTGGAGGTATAACTCGTTTTCCCTCTGTTTCTATGCTTATTACTCCATTAAAGTCCTTCTTGAATCATGTCCCAAGCTTGGTTGTGCATTATTGGTTGATTCAAGTTGTTAGCCTTTAGATCTAGACCCTATTCAGTCCCTGGAGCTTGGATCTACTGCCTTTATGGAGTCATATTGCACACAAGCCCTAGATCTACCCCTTGTGGTGCACTTTGAGCCTTAGAACCTTTATTGGTGATGATCTACATGTAAAGTTGGAAACTTTACGTGTAAACCAGGCCCTAGGAGCCCAGATCTATGAATGGCATGTACTGGATTCGAGCAAAATCGCGTATATGGCTTTTGCATGAAGCAGACTCGGCGAGTCGCTCATCTGACTCGGCGAGTCTGGTCGCGAGTCTCCGAGTTTGTCCCCTTTTCGTTGTGTCGAGTTGAGTAGTGAGTCCTGGGTGGACTCGGTGAGTTAGTAGCCGAGCTCACCCATGAAGGAACTCGGCGATTCAACGCCCTGACTCGGCGAGTTCAAGGCAATCTTCTTAGATCAAGAACAGACTCGGCGAGTTGTTCATATAACTCGGCGAGTCACAACATGAATTGTTCATCGGATGAAGATGAACTCGGCGAGTTGTTCATACAACTCGGCGAGTAGGATGAAGGACTTGGATATCAATTTAGAAGGAGAACTCGTCGAGTCAACGCCTAACTCGACGAGTAGAGACGGGTTGCAGGACAATTGATTGGATAAGGACTCGGCGAGTTGGGAAGCCAACTCGGCGAGTCGGGTCAACTGAAAGATGACTCTGGCTTTGACTTTTAACTTGATCAAGGGTAAAATGGTCAATTTACCCGAGGGTCAGTTAGCGGTGTTTGATTGAGTGTTTTGTGGGAATTATAGCCGGAGGATTTCCGGAGCAACAGCAGCAGCAGACAGTCAATTCCCACACAGACCAGCAGCTATTTCGAGGTGAGTTTCCTTCCAGTAGGAACGGGTCTAAGGCACCAAGGCCGACCCGTGTAGACGAGATGTTAGCACTAGAGTGTGGGCCGAGCCCGTATCTCTTGGTTTAGTTAAGTATGATATATGTGTCGGTATGATAGAGTTGTCTATACTTGTTGTCTGTGTGATACTTGTATATTATGAGTTAGCGGTTGAGTGTGGGCAAGGCTCGTATCTTTCCGAGAGTGGAGTGTGGGCTAGGCCCGTATCTCCCAGATAGTAGAGTGTGGGCGAGGCCTGTATCTCCCGGCTAGCGAAGTGTGGGTAGGGCTCGTATCTTCACGAGTGTGGGCGAGGCTCGTATCTCCCGGCTAGCGAAGTGTGGGCAGGGCCCGTATCTTCACGAGTGTGGGCGAGGCCCGTAACTCCTAGCTGAATGTTGTATGTTATATGCTTGCATGGTATGAGGTATTATGGGGGAACTCACTAAGCTTTGTGCTTACAGTTTACAGTTTTGGTTTCAGGTACCTCTTCATCGAAGGGGAAGGAGCTGGCACGGTAGCGGCACATCATGCACACACACTGGTTTCCGCATTTACGAGATTTCTCTGGGATTTATACTCTAATATTTCGATTGGTTGTATGATTTGGCTTTTAGACATGGTTTACGTTGTGATGTGGTTTGATCAAACAATGTTTTTAATTATTAATGTTTTATAAAGTAATGTTTAAAAATGAAATTTTTTGATGTGAAAATTTGGTCGTTACAAGATCATCAAAGATCAGAGAGAAAGAGAGAGAGAGAGAGAGAGAGAGAGAGAGAGATGGAGAGGAGAATATCAACATAGATTAAAGAGGGGAGGAGAAAGAGTCTTCGATGGTAGGAGATTGGGGGATCACCGGAAAAGAGACTGTGGGGACTGTGGGTGGCTCGTTGAAACAACGATGAGAGAAAACTTCTCTTTACTTCACTATCTCACCGGAAAATAGAAACACGAACCTCCAACAACTAAGAACCATCTTCTTCCTCAAAAAATCGGTCATGAAAACCTTGAAATCGGACCTTGAAAACCAAGGAAATCCATGTTCAAAAGGTATGAGTGTTTATCATCTGTATATTTATCATCTGGGTTTACAAGTTTCTCTAAAATCAGAACTTGAACCCTTGAAATCGGACCTTGAAAACAAGCCATATCACCACCACCATGGTTCAACGGTTGAAATAGAAATGTTGGTCTCGCCATCGTTCATCAGTATGCATCCCCTACTGTGTGTACCTGGATTTCATCTTTGTTCTTATTCATAATACATCAATTATCATGAAAGTATAAATAATTGTGTTCTTGTGAAATCAAAAGGAAGATATGGTCTTGTTAATGGGGGGTTAGGATAAAATAAAGAATCGCAGGTGTGTATGTGTGTGTGTGTGTGAGAGAGAGAGAGAGAGAGAGGGGGGACCCCCTTTATATTTCATTGTTTTTTCTTTTTTTTTTTAGAATAAATAAAAAATCTCATAAATGGTCCCTAGGTATTGAAATGACGAAAATACCCCTCCGTTAACAGTAGAAAGCTAACGGAGTTAGATTGAAGGACTAAATATTAAAAGTTTTGAAACCACATGGACCATCTGTGAGATTTTTTGAACTTAAGGACTAAACTTGATATTTTCGAAAATCACATGGACCATTTTTGAATCTATGTTACGAGAAGTATAACGTATAACGTATATATATTTTTTTCGCAATTTCTTCTTTGTTTTATAACTTTTTGTGGAGATGCTAGTGCCTAATAGGCCGTACCCGCCAAATCTAAAAAGCAATATTTCTTTGTTCCTCATACCGCCACGTGTACCGTCAAACCAAAAAATTCACAATTTATTTTTCATCAAATTTACTAGTGGTCAACCAACTCACACATCGACCACACCTACACACATACATACACCATCCAACTTCACCTCTTTCAATTCAATTTTACTCGCAAATTCCGCCATGGAAGCTGCCTCTCATACCTGTTGCAGAATCGACTCCCTTCCTCGCTCGTTAGCTTCTAACGATTGCAGTACCAGATTCACCGCCGGTCGCCGTTCCTTTCCGAGCATTGTTAGGGTTAAGCGACGGAATGGAGTGACTCGTGCTGTCGCAACTGAACCGAAGCCCAAAGCAGCCGATCCTAGAACCTCAAGAACCGTCAATGGATCTTCAATCAACGGCACTTCCACGGTACATTAATATTTTCTCTTGCTTTCATTTCTTACATGTAAGTTACATGTTCTGTCTGTGAAGAAGTATTCATGTTTCGAATTTGATTTGGTTTATCTTCAGAGAATGGAGACAGTTTCACAAGAGATTAAAAGAGTTAGGGCTCAGATGGAAGAGAACGAACAATTGGCATCACTTATGAAAGGGCTTAGGGGTCAAAATTTAAATGATTCTAATTTTGCTGCCGACGATGTTGAACTTCGCCTTGTAGAGGTCTTATTCGCAATCCATCACTTTTTCTTCATTTCAATCATTTCTTAATTTTTATAAATAAGAAGTTAGAACTGTCAATCGATATGGACACATATGTTCTAAAATCGAAATTTCTTGATTTTCTGTTACTTTTTTCAGACTGATGAAAGTAGCGAATTATTGCCGATGATATATGATCCTGCTATCATCTCTGCATATTGGGGTAAAAGGCCACGAGCTGTTGCCACACGTATCCTTCAACTGACGTCTGTTGCAGGAGGGTTTCTTTCTCGTCTTGCTTGGGACGTGATAAATAAGAAGGTTAAAGAGGTAAGTTGATCTTTCATGCAGTCTGCACATCTCTTTTATGATTTTGATCTTTGTGAAATCACAAAAACCATATAGATTGTGATTTTTTTCTGCTTCCCTTATTCTTACTTCTGTGTTGTTTTTTTTTGTTATGTTGATCAGAATGAAGTTTCTCGGGCAATTGAGTTGAGGGAAATTGTAACCTCTTTGGGTCCCGCATACATAAAACTTGGGCAAGCATTGAGCATTAGGCCAGACATATTGTCCCCTGCTGCAATGACTGAACTTCAAAAGCTTTGTGATAAGGTTCCATCATATCCAGATGACATTGCCATGGCACTTCTAGAAGAAGAACTTGGAGAGCCATGGCAAAACATCTATTCAGAGCTCACAACTTCTCCTATAGCAGCAGCCTCACTTGGGCAGGTGTATAAGGGCAGATTAAAGGAAAATGGGGATTTGGTTGCTGTTAAGGTACAAAGGCCTTATGTACTTGAAACAGTAACTGTTGATTTATTCATCATAAGGAACTTAGGATTGGCTCTTCGACGTTTTCCTCAGGTAAACTATTTGTCAAAATGCAGTTTCATATAACATGTTCTGTTTTTCTTGATTATCTGAGGGTAGAAAACAATTGGTTAATGTTATTTGACTATTTGTTTGTTTCATTTATAGATATCTTTGGATGTTGTTGGGCTAGTTGATGAATGGGCTGCCCGTTTCTTTGAGGAGCTTGATTATATTAATGAGGGTGAAAATGGAACATATTTTGCAGAGATGATGAAAAAAGACCTTCCACAAGTAATTTTTTCCCTTTAATCGAATGTGTTTTGTGTCTTTTTGAAGGATACATAATTACATATTAATAAGTTAACCTATTCTAGGTTGTGATACCAAAGACATACACTAAATACACATCAAGAAAAGTTCTTACTACACAATGGGTAGATGGTGAAAAGCTTTCACAAAGTACAGAAAGTGATGTTGGGGAGCTAGTGAATGTTGGAGTTATATGCTACCTAAAGCAGGTATACTTTTATAGAATAAATGGAATAGTTTAGAGAACATGTTAAACTTCATTTTAAAATAAATGTTATCTATCTTTTTTTTTTTTTTACTCATTGTCTTTTGCAATGTAGTTGCTTGATACAGGCTTCTTCCATGCTGATCCACACCCTGGAAATATGATTCGCACTCCAGATGGAAAGCTAGCTATTCTTGATTTTGGTAAGAATTAATTATTTAATTCTTTAATTATTTAATGTTTTCATTGTTGTGGTAATGGTCTAATGGAATTGAAGGAATTCTCATATAAATCTTTTTATATTATAAGTAGTTACAAGTTATAGGCTTAACACTATTCTATATATTTATTTAATCATTATTATAGAAATTATTATCTACAAAAATAAAAAAAACTAAACATAATAACAGCTAATCAAAACCCAAATAAGTTTATAATAATAAAAAAAATCTTATTTTTAGAAAATACTATTATAATTCGGGTTAATCTCAAAAAAGACCTTATATTTTGTGTTTCTTATGGATTAAACCTCAATTTTTTTGCCTGAAACAGACCTTGTATTTTTTCATTTTCTCCGAAAAAGCACTCAACTTTGTATTTTTTTCCGAAAAAAACCCTCAACCTTCTAAATGCGTCCAAATAACCCCTCAACTTTTTTAGTTTTTCTCGAAAAGAACCCTCACATTTTACAATTTTTTTAAGAAAAAAAATGACTTTGACTATTTGAGTATTGTTTTCCATACAGGTCTTGTAACAAAACTGACAGATGATCAAAAATATGGAATGATTGAAGCAATTGCTCACCTAATTCATCGAGACTATGATGCTATTGTTAAAGATTTTGTGAAACTTGGTTTTATTCCAGAAGGGGTAAATTTGGATCCAATATTACCTGTTTTAGCCAAAGTATTTGATCAAGCCCTTGAAGGTGGAGGAGCAAAAAATATCAACTTTCAAGAATTAGCATCTGATTTAGCACAAATAACATTCGATTATCCATTTCGCATTCCTCCTTATTTTGCTCTTATAATTAGAGCAATTGGAGTTCTTGAGGGTATTGCTTTAGTAGGGGATCCAGAATTCGCCATTGTTGATGAAGCATATCCTTATATTGCACAGGTATTATTTTAAATTTATTTTGCATCTTTCATTATTTGATATTTAGGCTGTGTTTGGCATGTCATAGCTAGCTGATTAACTGGCTTATATGCTAGGTTTTTAGGAGCTTTTTGAAAAATTTCCAAATATACCCTTAGTTAATTATAAAAAACTTATTATTCTAAATGCCCTTTTATGTCATTTTATATCTTTCAACTAGTTTTTATCAAACTTCATTTTTTTGTCAACTACCTTATATTTCAGGGGCTTTTTGAAAAATTTCCAAATATACCCTTAATTAGTTATAAAAAACATATTATTCTAAATGCCCTTTTATTTCATTTTATATCTTTCGGCTGGTTTTTAGCAAACAGTCATTTTTCGTCAACTACCTTATATTTTAGGAGCTTTTTGAAAAATTTCCAAATATACCCTTAGTTAATTATTAAAAACATATTATTCTAAATGCCCTTTTATTCAATTTTATATCTTTCAGCTAGTTTTTATCAAAAGTCATTTTTTGTCAACTACCTTATATTTCAGGAGCTTTTTGAAAATTTTACAACTATACCCTTAATTAATTATAAAAACCATATTAATCTAAATGCCCTTTTATGTCATTTTATATCTTTTAACTAGTTTTTATCAAACGCCATTTTTTGTTAGCTACCTTATAAGCTAGCAGCTAACTTTTCAGCTACCTGCTAGCTTTTCAACTAGTCTGCCAAACATAGCCTTAATCTAGTGTTCGCATGTGCATGCCTTTTTTTAATATTTATTTAAGCATTTTACTAGAAAAATATTTATATTTTTGGCAATTTGCAGTTTAACCACTTATATTTCATTTTTTTCCAATCAAACAATAAAGTTTGAAATTTCTAAAATTAGCCAATCTGACATGTGGTCAAAATGGTTGATTTGGAAAGTAATTGGTGAAAACATGACAAAATTACATGATATATAACTAGTCAAAATGGTTAATTTGGAAAAATGTTATTAAATTTGAAAATTACAAGTTTCATCTGATATAACAAAAACAAAATTATCGGTGTAAACTGATATAACAAAGTCAAAATGGGTAATCTGAAAATTAAAAAAAAAATGTTTGAATTGAAATTTCTATGTTAAGTATTTACCACTTAAGCTACAAAACTGTCAAAAATATACTAGTTAATCGAAAATATAATGTTGTAATAGAAAGAAATGAAAGCATGATGCTATTATACATAAATAAATATAATTTCTCAAATTTGGTCCCTGTATTTAGCGGTTTTATTTCGTTTAGGTCCAAAACAGAATCTTTTTTCACTTGATCTGTTAAGCATTCGTAAAGACTATTTTTCCCTCTAGTAGATGTTTACAAAATTGACATTTTTTTTGGTAATGTCAGAGGCTACTTACTGATGAATCACCACGTTTAAGGAGTGCTTTGCGATACACAGTGTATGGAAAAGCTGGAGTTTTTGATGCTGAAAGATTCATTGATGTGATGCAAGCTTTTGAGAGTTTTATAACAGCTGCCAAAAGTGGTGGAGGGGAGGATCTAAATGGTGACATGGCAGAGCTTGGACTCCTACAAAATCAGACAAACTTCACATTCCCAAGGTTTCAATCACCTGCATCTCAGGAACAACTACAGCCTATTCAAACACGAGCAGCTTTAGCATTTCTGTTATCCGACAAAGGGAATTTCTTCCGAGAATTCCTCTTAGATGAGGTACTAAACATGTTTTCGTCTTCTCTATTAAAAGGCTAAAATACCCTTGAAATAAATAAAAGAGAAATCTCCAATAAGGTCCCAATATTTTGGTTAGTTTAGGGTTTAAGGGAAATCTATTATAAAACCCCTACATTTTGATCTCATATTCAGTTAAGTCCCTATATAATTTTTTTTTTCTGATTAAGTCCCGAATACCGAGAATTTTATTCACTTTGACCTTTTTTACCCGGTTAACAGGTCACCAACTTTCAAAATTTAGTTTCGAATATGTTTTTTTGCTTTATAAAATCATATTTATACAAAACAATATTTTCACATAAAAAACCTTCTTTTTTCTATATAAAAACCTTTTTTGGTGCTAGAAATAAAGGTTTTTATATAAAAAAAAGAAGGGTTTTTTTGTATAAAGATGATTTTATAAAGCCAAAAAAACATATTCGAAACCAAAATTTTGAAAAAAAATATATGTAAAAATACTAAATTTAGGATGAATGCGTAAGAAAATTTTGAAATCTGGGCCAAAAATGTAAATTTTGGACCAAGTTTGTAATAAAATTTAAAATCTGAGCCAAAAGTGTAAATTTTGAAAGTGGGATACCCTATAACCGGGGAAAAGGATGAAAATGAATACAATTCCCAGTAGTCGGGACTTGATCAAAAAAGAAAAAAATATAGGGACTTAATTGAATATGAGGTCAAAATGTAAGGACTTTATAGTAGATTTTCATACAGTTTAATCCCAAAGTAAATTTTGCTTACAAAAAAAAGACAGATTACCGGCTTGAACTTCGGAATAACCATTTTTGGCTGTTTTTGCAGATTTAACCGGTAATTTGTCTATTTTTGTTAATTGGTCAAAATATTGGAACTTTACTGAAGATTACTTTATTTTTTACCAATAACCAAAATATTAAGACTTTTCTGAAGATTACCTTTGAACTAATGTATATTTTATGTTATTTTTTACCAATAACCAATATTGAGACTTTTCTTAAGATTACCATTGAACTAATTTTGGTTATTGGTAAAAAAAACGTAATCTTCAGAAAAGTCCCAATGTTTTCACCAATTAACGAAAAAAGACAATAAATCTGCAAAACCGGTCAAAAGGGTTATTTTGAAGTTTTAGCCGGTAATCTTATACCCTAAACTGAAGCAAAATATTAGGGCTTTATTGGAGATTTCCCTAAATAAACTAAAAAAAAAAACTTGTGTTTTGTTGTAAACAGATAGTGAAAGGCATTGATGCTGTTACAAGAGAGCAATTGGTCCAAGTCATGTCAGTATTAGGACTCCAAAATCCCACCCCAATTTTCAGCATGGTTCCTACCTTTGTAAACATCAGGCCAACTGGCTTAATCCCTTACATAACAGAAGAGGACAAAATCATACTCAACAATGTTCAAAAAATCATTGAATTCCTAACCTCTTCAGATTCAAGACCTCGATCATCTGATCAGGTATGTATTCAATTAATATCATTTCATATTGTCATGTGTAACAAACAATAATTATTGTTTTTTTTTTTTTGTGTTTGATTTATGTACACAGGGTTTAGATGTGAATCGCATAATTCAAGAGCTTATTCCAATAATGCCTGGCTTATCAGCCAAAGTGCTACCAGAAGTGCTAACCAGGCTATCTTCTAGAGTTATGGCGCGTTTGATTCGGGATACGTTTTTGTAAATAAAGTCCACCAACATGGCCCACTGAAATACGTGCGTATATATAATTATATACATATAGGAATTGTTTGTGAAACTTGTATAAGTTGATACCTGAGATTGATTTCTTTGCAAGTTGTATACAAAAGTCAACTCGGAAAATGGATAGATGTAAAGTAAGAAAAAAAGGAAAGTAGAAGAGAGATATTAACTACTTTTTCTAGTCCTCTATCTGTAATACAACACATTCTAATGTGTAAATTTATTCACAAACTCCTGCTCAAAACTCAAAAACATTTTCTTTAACTTCTTAGAAACCATGGATTCAAACTATGTTTGTGTCAAACATGTACATATATTATTTAATTATAATTATAATTATAAAATTTATTTACAAAAACTAAAGAATTGAAATCGACAATAGAATTTTCTTTTTTGTCACACAAAATTCATGTGGTTGGTTGTCCTCCATTTTAACCATTTCGATTCTTGTTTAACCTCATTGTATCTTTCTTTCTCCCTAATCCTTTCTCCATCCTCAAGTGATAAGAACTCATTAAAGATAGTTTGTTTTACCTCAAATGAATAAATTGCTTGGAGTAAATTGGGGAAGGAAAGAGAAATTTTGTAATACAATATTCTAGATCTATATGTATCGTGTAAGTTCACTATCTTTATATAATAATCCGATCATCCACATGTCCTGATAATCTGTTTGAATGCATGAAACCTACAAAATACAAATCATATGTAACGGAGGCCTCATACATTTGCTATGAGAGCATTTTTTTTAACATCCTTAAAAAACATACAACCTAACTATGTATGCCTCAACCACAAAAAGCGGGCATGTTTTACATAAACACATGATACATTTATTCAAAAAAAAAAAAAAAACCTTAATACATTATGAGAGAAAAGGTAGACTACGTTCTCCTGATGCATAAGAGATTATATTCCTTTTTAATGGAGCAAAAACATTTGCGCCATTGAATGCAGCAGCTCTTAATATATTAAGTGGTCCAAAGTCAACAGAGTAAGCTTTCTGAAAACCATCCAAAACTGCCATCATTGCTATGTTTGCTGTTTTTCTCTCAGTTTCATATTTCTTCAACAAAGTTACCTGCACACGTGGCAAACATCATTAAAAGTTAAAACACATGTAATTTATTATAAAATTATTACTTTTTAGTTATTTTGAAGAGTTTTATATTGGTTTGGTTTATGGGAATCAAATGAATTTCGTATAACTGGTTTATATTATATGTATATATGTATTTACAAAAATAAAAAAATTGAAGATGATAGAACCTTGAAAAAACCAGATAAGTTATTATATTATTAGGGACCATATTATTAATACCTTGTAAGCTAAATTTAAAAAATATATACAATTTAATCAAAATAGTCAAAATTTGCAAACATATTAGTGTCCTTAACAATTACATAAATCAAAACCGGTTACATCTTACATCCTAATTTTCATTCCATTTCTTTAAGGAATGAAATTTATCAAGATGGAAGGAATCACAATTCCATTCCTCCTCTGATTCCATCATTCATATAAAAAAAGAGGTTATGAAACATGAATTATTGAATTACTTACCTCACCAATATCCGACCCCACTGCCACACCATCACCAATCACATTCGAAAGCGCCGCCACGTCAGCATACCCCATATTAACCCCTTGACCAGCCAACGGGTGAACCGTATGCGCCGCATCACCAATCAAAACCACACGTTTCGCCACATAATCATTCGCATGCATCAAAGAAAGCGGAAACGCCATCCGCTCAGAAACCACCTTCACCACTTTCGGCGGAATCTCAAATCCCTCGTTCACCGCCGATGTCACATTGGGTTTGAAAAACGACGGAATCACATCACCGCCAAGAATACGCGATTCCGGCCGTGGACCGTGGCCGGAATCGAGCGCGTGGTTTACGGCTTTGATGAAATCGTGTTGGTTCATTATTTTGTGATTTGATGCGTCTTTTGGAGACATGGTCCAAACGATGTTGCTAAAATTGTTGCCAATTGGGAGAAGGGCGATGGGGCCCGCGGGGAGGAATCGTTGCCATGCAGTGGAGTTTTCGGAGGGGTGTTCGACGGTGCAGATGACGGCGCTTTGGGAGTAATTCCATCCCGTGGTTTTGATTCCGGATAATTCACGGACACGTGATTTGTTTCCGTCTGATCCAACCTGTTGCAAAGGAATGGAATCGGTTAGAAGGAATTGGAATCTAACAATCTGTCATGTGTTTGGTTGGAACCAGGAGGGAAATGGAATGGAATCATAAATGAGTTTTGGAATTTTGTTTATGTTTGAATGTGTTTTTGTTGTTGTAAATGTATATGATGAGGGTATTTTGGTCTTTTAATATAAAAAAAAAGGATGGAATGGAATCTTGGAATCTGTAATGCGTTTGGTTGGAAGGAAATGGAATGGAAAACGATAAATGATTGTTGAAATTTTGTTATGTTTGAATGTGTTTTATGTAATGCGAATGTGTTTGATGATGATGAGGGTATTTTAGTCTTTTAATATAAAAAAAGGATGGAATGGAATCTTGGAATCTGTAATGCGTTTGGTTGGAAGGAAATGGAAAGGAATTGAATGAAAAACGATAAATGGTTTTCGAAATTTTGTTTATGTTTGAATGTATTTTGTTTATTGTGTATTAACAATGATGAGGGTATTTTGGTCTTTTAATATAAAAAAGGATGGAATGGAATCTTTCAAAAGAATTGGAATCTGTAATGCGTTTGGTTGGAAGGAATTGGAATGGAATTGAATGAAAAATGATAAATTGTTTTTGAAATTTTGTTTATTGAAAATGTATATGATGATGAGGGTATTTTGGTCTTTTAAAAAAAACTTTGATCCTACAAACTTACCACCAATTTAGCATAGACATTTGTGCCATCAGTCAACTCCAACTTTGCTAAATTTCCAAGACTCTTTGATGAACCATTTGAAACTGATGAACGGGTTGGAAGTGACATTGATGACAATCTTGCAGGATAGATTGTTTTCTTCAAATCTTTCTTCTGTTCAATTTTGAATTTATTTCCATCAATCAAAACATATTAAATGACATGACAGAACAGGTTGTACTGTGTCAGTCAGTCTCTCTGACACTGTGTTATGTAAATGCCCAAAAGGTCATTTTAAAACAATTTACTTACCTGCAAACATGACAATAAAGATTTATGCAGCACCTTGTTCTCCACAACACATCTTTCAAAAAAAAAAAAAAAAAAAAAGATTATTAGATAATGTGACAAATTATAAAAAAAAAAAAAAACAAGAAAATGTGCTTACCCTAAAACATCTTTGTCTGCATCTCTTGCGTTGTACCTTGTGAACCCAAACCCAGTGTAATCCCATACCTATGAATGAAAAGGGTAAATTAGGAAATAAAGAGCGTCTTTGATAGTGGAATCCTGGAAGGGCAATTTCGGCATTTTTTAGGTTTATTTTCTGTTACAGGGTTAGCCTATAAGATATTGGGATAGTGGAGAGGAAAGTTGGTTGCTATTTTGGTCAAAAACTAAAGACTACTCCAACAACTACAAAGATTATGATTAAAGAATTCTATTGATAATTAATTATTACCTGCATTTTATCAAAGTAAGCATGTCGATGTTGTTCAACAAATTCCCAAGCACCAATACCTACAAAATAGGGAATCCCAAATTCCCAATTATTGTTTTATAGACTAAAAGGCTTGAAAAGAAGAAAGTATGTGAAGATGAAGTTCCCTTTTTGCATAGAAAAAGAAATCAAATTAATACCTTTAAAAAGAGATATAGTTGCAGGTGTGACTGTACTGACCCTTGGATCTGGGGGGTCATCTTTCTTGATGGAGGGCATATTTGTCAAAGCAGGATTGCTGTCAATTATGGCAATAGACAAGTGTTTTGTCAATGGCATACTTGCTGCAACCAAATAGGACAAAAAGAAAACATGGGGTGAAAATATAGAAACTAAAAAGACATAAGAATCTCTAATATGTGCAAAAGACGTGAATGCCCTCCTCATCCTGATATCCTAAATAGCCCTAGAAAGCTTCTCCAGTATCTGCTTTCACTGTTTGTGTATCCATGTTCTACTCTATTTTCAGCTTTATTGATTGTATCTATTTTCATTATTTGGTCATATAACACTATTATTATTTCTTTATTGTGGGTTGATGTTGATTTTGATGTTACATATAGTTCTTATGATGGAGGGCATTTATGTAATTTGGGCACTGTTGTTGTAACCTATAAGAGAACTCATGAAGTAGAATAAAGTTGAGAGAAGAAGATAAACAAATACCTAGTGAACAAGCAAGGGCCATTCCAACCATGCCACCTCCAACAATAGCAATGTCATGCTGAGGAACATCATTTGTAACACCTTCATCTTCCTAAAAAGAAAAAAAGAATGATATAAATTGAAATAATGGAGGACAAAATTGAAAGAAAACATTCTAGTTGATATGACAGAAATCAAATGTATATCAAGAAACAGAAACATTACTTTGTTAAATTGGGTTTCGAATGGAACATTGTTTAATTTTGTCGACGCGTCATTGCAAAATGTCCTTGAAGCCTGTTTGAATGTGAATATGTTTGAAGCAAGCCTTTTTGTTGTAATCAACCTATTCCAACAACAAATTATAGATTAAAAATCTGATCAAGAGTACTGAAATTAGGAATAGGTCAACAAAACTGCATCACTCTCAGCAACAAATGCAGGACTGATACTCGTATTACCCGTTCTATACAGAAACAGAGCCCTAATCTCTTCAAATTTAAAGCTTACAGACATTTCGCCCACTTTTATATTCAAATTAACAACAATTAAATGGAATCAAAGCCTATAAGCTTCAAAATTTACACTTAATAATCGAATTATAGGATCATGGCTCATATAACAGAAAATCAAAACATCATCAACAAACACCATGCGTATTTCAATTGACAAGGGCTAAGTGGTTTACCTGCTCATGACTCCGGAGGTTTTGTTAAAGACTGGGAAAAAAAAGAGTGAAAGAAGGGGCGGAGGTGATGGTGAGAGGGGGGGCGTCTTTTTCCTTTCTACGCACAGTTAGGAGGTAGTACGTGACTCGTTGATGGACGCAAAAATTGGGCTTCAATTTAGAGGGGCATAAATCATAGACAAAATTGCAAGAATGGTGAAATGAAAATTTTCATTTTTGACCAAACAAATTTCGAGTAGCATCTATAAGTTTTCATTTTGTCAATACAAAACAATTTAAAACATCTTCCATTTGTTTTTTTGTTTTTTTTATTTAATTATATTCTAACTAAAAATTAATAATAATAAAAAATAATATATATATATATATATATATATATATATATATATATATATATATATATATATATATATATATATATATATATATATATATATATATATCCTCCCTAATAAATCAAAATTTGTTTGTCACATGTCCTCTTTGGATGACATTTTTCTAAAATTTTTGAATTTTCTATTTTCTACTTGTCATTTTATTATATTTTTCATTTTATTAAATTAAAATTTCACATTTAATATGTAAGGTAATATATATGTAAGATATTTATTAGAAAAAGTTTATGTATGTAATATATTGAATGTATTAAAGCGTCATAATTTTAATAATTTATAATTTTTCTTATTTTTCGTATAAATTCAAACTTCTCAAATTGTTAAAATATTATATTTATTCTTTTTAAATAAACTCATGTAATATATGAGTTTAACAACTTATATATATATATATATATATATATATATATATAGAGAGAGAGAGAGAGAGAGAGAAAATCTTTTTCTTCTTTCCTTTTCTTTTTTGATATATGTAATAAAAAAATTGAAAAAAGAAATTACAAAGGACAAAATCATCATTTTATAAAAAAATAAAACCAAAATGGACCAAACTTGCAACAAAATGAAACTTTTTGGACCATTAGTGCTAGTCCAAACCTGTTTGACCCAAACTGACAACTTTCGACACACCACAGGACCGTTCTTGCAATTTTGTCTAAATCATAATCATATTATATAAAATCAGGTTTTTTTTTTCAAATATCCAAAATCCGATAGCGTTTTGGTTTGTGGAGAAAACGGATTACGCGAATATGAATCAGAAGAAATGCGACTTGTCCGACTTGGTAAGTTTGAAATACTGGATTTTTTATTCGCTTTGGAAAAATCCGAGTTAGAAACAGGTTCGAATATGACTTTACGAAGGAAATAATCAAGAAGACCTTTAAATCAAATAACTAAGGCTGGAAGGAGTGGTAACACTCATAGCACATTGTCACGTCAACTTTTTGGGTATGATCTTATTTTTTTTCATTTAACACCTAATATTAACATTTAATAGGGAGTGGTAACACTCCTAGCACTCTATTTTTTATTTTTTATTTTCTTTTTCTAATTTAATGTAATTACTTTATTAGTTTGTTTTAATACACAAACATTTTTTATGCACAAATATTAAACAAAAATTATTTTTTTAAACCACAAATAGTTAATATAATATAAATATATTTTTTAAAACACAAACATTTCATATTAAATTAAGGAAGTTACAATAAATTTAAACCTAAAATATCTAGAAACATGATTTAATAATTCAAACCACGACAAATATGACTTAACACCGACAAACATGACTTAATACCTAGAAACATGATTTAATAAAAATACTATGGCTTATCCCAGTTGTATTTTTTTTAGCAAAATCCTTCTTTGCATTGTTAAAAATATGACAATCCTCCTCGGACAAGTTCTCCCTTCGGGGTTAAGAAAAGATTTAACACATGGTTCCTTTCTTTTATCGCACGGTTCATTTCTTTTATCTTTTCCAGTTCCAAAAAACCCTCAAGTTTATCGTCTAACCCTTTGATGTCGCGCCTTATCTCCTCCACTTCAGCCGATGAACTTTGTACTCCTTTCAACTTTCTTTTTGCTTTGTCTTGTCCCATAGGACGAGTTGGAACTTTATAAGGATCGTCATTATTGAGGTCAATCCCTCCGTTACGCGCATCGAAAGATTGATTGTGGGTGGTCTCGGAAGATTTGATTCGTTTGGAAGTGCTCACGTAAGCATCAACACTTCTTAGACTAAGCCATATTGGTTTGCACTTCACAACTACTCAAATCGTCTCATTGCCAAAAGGTTTTCCGACTTTGGCCTTGTAAATCTTACGAACTTTTGCTAACACATCCATCTCGTTTGCATCACTTTGGGGGTTGCAGATCGTGTTCATGTAGATACCATTAAACTCCATTGAGGCTTTGTTGGCGATCCTCCATTTCGAGTAAAGTTGATCAGCATTACAGTACTGCCTTTTCATTCGATGAAAAAATTATGCCAAACTACAGCTTTGAAGGTTGTAGAATCTTGGTCGTCGCTCGTCTGCGGATCCTCCGAGACACCTAGGCATGCTTGCGCTAGTGTCATCTCCTCATCATGCGTTCACCCTTTGCTATGTAGCCTTCTTTTTTCCTTTATTTTTTAGTGTTAGTTCGACTTCGGTCTCTTGTAATAACTCTTCAAAGGGTCCTTCACCGAAGAATTAGTTGACTCATCGAGTAGACGACGTGGCTGGCATTGAAAATTACTTTGCGGTTGAGGTTGAGAAAAGAAGTGAGTTTCTTGAACTGTCTCAAACGGATCAGGGTCCAAATTTGGACGCCGTAGTGGTTGAGATTGGTTGTGGTAAAAATGCATGGGTTTAGACTAGTACGGATTAAATAGAAATATTTGTGGAGCCATAAAGGAAAAATATAAGCTAGCGGGTGAGTGCATGGGTTAATCATATGAAGTCGATAACATGGTGATGATAAAAAGTTTGATTATTAAGTGTTTGGATGTGGAAAGATTAGTGATGGAAGGTTTGAAGATTTTTTTTGTTGGTTCTTTGGATTTTTTTTTGTTGAGATGAAGATATTTTTGTATTGGTGAAATATTGAGGGTGTGAAATATTGAGAGTGTTTTTGAGAGAGGTAATGATATTTTGTGTGTGTTTAAAATGTTGAGGATATAGTGTAACTTATAGTAGATGAATTGTAATTAAAAATTATAAATTAAAAAAAATAAACGTTTTTTTATTAAATTACTAGGTGTGAGACCCGTATATTATACGGGTTTATTAAAAATAAAATTTTAATATCAGTATATAAATATGAAATATTTTATAATATAATACTTTACATAACATAATGTAATCTTCTGAAAATTTACAAAAGAAACTAAATCGTTTGAAGTATATATAAGAATTTATTATCAAATTAATATGATGATTTTATTTCCTTATAGAACCCATTACAATTTTATGGAAATTTATTTTAAGAGGATGAAAATTCCTAAAAAATGACAAATAGAAACCATTTTCCTAGAACATTTCTAACTTAGGTTTAATGAGTTAATAATGGTAATGTGACCTTGAATAGAATTGAGTAAATTTTGTGGGTTGAGTTTAATGAATGGAGCGTTTAATCACATTTAAACATGGAAATTGCTTTCCTTTTTTCTTTCTTAAAAAAAATAACAAATTATATTGAAAGTAACATTTTTTTTTTGCAATAAACAAACCGTATATTATTATTTTTTTTGATTTATAATTTATTTTATTTTATATTTTGTAGTTGAATTTATTAAGTTAATTTATAATTTTCTAGTCTAAACAATAGAAAATATGTAAATCTTAATTTTAACCTTTAATTGATATTTAGTAATTGTAACTTTGAATTTTTAATTAATATAATATTCTAGTTTTATTTATTAATATTACTAGGTGTAAGACCCATGTATTACATGAGTTCATTTAAAAGAAAATTTAACTATAAAATTCTTAACATTTTAAGAAATTTGAATTTATAAGAAAAATTAGAAAAATAATGAATTATTAAAATTAAAGTGTTTTTTTTAATTTAAACTAATAATTTAGATAAATAAACATAGGAAACTAATAAGGCTTTAATTTAGAAATTTTGAAATTAGAAGAAATATCAACAAATGATATTGATATGTATTTATTTTTACATTTATTGCAATTATTATAGTTAAATATTATGTGAAATTTAATAAAATGGAAAAAAAAAACCACAAAATGCCATATAGAAATAAATTAATTGAAAAAAACTCCAAAATGACATGTGGCCAAATCAATAAGAGTGTGACATGTGGCAAAAAGATTTTCATTTATTAAAGTAGATTTATAAAATAATATATAATAAATTGCTTATGTGGCAATTCATTGAACTCTTATGAGTTTAATGGAGTGTAAAGTTTAATAGTAAAATGATATAGTTAATGGAATGTTGATGTAATAATCCATTGAACTTTTAAGAGTTCAATGTAGTGGAGATGACCTTAGTATGATTGGTAATGTCTTTTAGCACCCAAATCATTGTGTCGGTTGTGTTCTTATTATTCTATATGTGAAATCAGGCTTTCATGTCATATCTGTTGGATTATGGTGTGTAAGGTCTTAACTAAATTGATATAATTTATTAAATAATAGTAAAATCCTTTTTTGGTTGCCATCTTAACCAAAAAAATGGCTTGGATTGATTATATAAGAGACATAATTAATTTATTAATATATTATGGAATAATATATTAATTAGAAATGGAATTATTAATTAAGAATTAATTTAATTAATTATGTTGGATTAATTAGAATTAACTATTGAGTCTAAGGGGGTAGAATGAAATTGTTCAATAGTTAAGCGAGGAGACATTCTGGAACCTCCCTGCCAGGGACGATTTTAGGAGCTCTTGGAAGGGTTCCAAAAGCTTTCTTAGTCACTAAGGAAATTGATAAGGATTAAGCAAATATTTTATTAATATTCTTGATTCAAATTTGGGTTTCCTACAAGTATAAATAAGGATATCCATAAAACTCAAAGAACCCGACATTCTCACAAGGGATTTCGAAATTCTCTTCTTCCTCTCTCTATTTTCGATCCTAGGGTTTTTCCTAGGGTTTGGGTGTGATTCATTAAAGGGTTCCACACTATTAGGGCTAGCACTCCAAGAGTCTTCAAAGTATATTGTTATATTCGAAAATAACAATAAGGTATGTTTTATAACCCTTTTGATTTTCGATTTTAGCTAGGTTATTTACTAGTTTCAAAGTATGTTGCTATTATGAAAAAAGCCATAGAGTTGTTTCTAGGATTACATGTGCCCATAATTAGTTATGTTAAATTCCGCAAGTACATAGAAGTAATCTAGAAATCCCATAAATTGACAAAGCTATTGCTACTCCTGAGGAACTCACTGATTATAATCAGCACGTAGATGATGCCACCAAGGTCGCTTGGTTAATGTCTACAACCATGAAACCTGGTCTTCAAAATTCCGATGAGGACTACTGGCCTTATGAAATGAACATGGCTCTTGCTCAAATGTTCCACAAGAAAGCGAGACAAGAGCATTATGAAGGTGTGAAGGCCCTGATGAGATGTAAGTTGGAAGAAGGGGAATTAGTGTGTGCTTGTGTGTAGAAGATACAGAGACATGTCGAAAGGCTTGAGAAGCTCAATGTGAATTTCAACAAGGAGCTTTCCATTGACATGGTGCTCAAATCCTTGCCCAATAGATATGATCAATTTATTTTGACTTATCATTTGAACAATACTAAGAGCACATTGTTAAGCTTCATAGCCTATTGCATATAGCTAAAGCAGGAATGAAAAAGTCTCATTCCAATAATTTTGCAAACACCCCATTCATGGCTATTTAACAAGGAAAGGGGAAGAAGAGAAAGGCATATTCCAAACCTAATTGGAAAAGGAATGTTGATATTATAGAGTCAAGTAGGTAAAATGAAACATCCCAAAAATACTGTGATAACCCGAAATTTTCATTTGCGTAAACTCTGCAATCAAGCACATTAAAAATTAGCCAAAACCATCCCAAAACATTTTTGGCCGAATTTAAGCCCTTCGAGTGTTTTATTTTAAAATTTTGTCGAACGAACAATTTTATGGAAATGTCCGTTAGGAGTGTTATGTAGCAAATAACCATTTAACACCTGTTTACGGCCAAACAAGGGAGTTTAGATAGGAAACCCAAATGGCTATATATATGGCACTTAGCCATTTTTCCTTCATTTCTTCCATTTCAAGCTAGAGAAAAACCCGATTTCTCTCCCAAGGATCTTCAAGTTTTCGTCCCAACCCTCGTATATGTAATTACTTCTATCCTAAAGTATATTAAGGCTTGTTATACTTCCATGTATTAAGAAATCACCCATGAAACACCAAGAACAAGGTGTTTACGGTCCAAGATGTTCTTGGACTATAAACCCTAAAATGGGTGCCAAAGTGTGCCCTAGTTCCTTCTAAGCCTTGAAAACTAGCATAGATCCTTTCCTTGATAAGTTTAGCACTTGAAAACACCAAAAATCCCCCAAGAACATGAGTTTACGGTTTGGGGACCTCCCAAAAACCGCAAACACCTTCCAAAGGGTGTTTTGATGCCCTTAACACCTTATATGGCTTGTATATGTGACTAGAACCTTGCATGCTTAACCTAGAACCACCAAAACACAAAGGAATGGGGAAAACATGAGTTTACGGCCGTAAACTCATGTGTTTACGACCGTAAACACCCCAAAGAATGGTCCAAGGACCGTAAACTCCACAAAGGGTCCATTTCAAGCCCCAATCACTTCCATAGCCCTTGATTCGAGTCTAGCATCATTCCTTGAGTAGTTTAAGACCTTTAAGCACCCAATGACACCATTGCCATGAGTTTACGGCTGTAAAATCATGGGGGAAATGGTCTTGAAACCGTAAACACCCCTAAGGGCCACCATTTGAGGAGTAAACTCCAATGTGAGGCCATACTCTCTTTATATGCAACCCTTGGTACTTCTAGCACTTGTGGTGAAGTGTTTTCGTGCATTAGTATGCCTTTACTTGCATAATTAGTTGTTAAATGACTAATTAGATACTTAAATGTATCATTACATGTTCAATAGGATTCGCGCATGTGGTCAAGTCCTCACTCGACACTTAGCATCCTATATCATCCGTTCATCCGAATCACCCACGTCAGGTGAGTTCATACCCCTGAATCAACATTTTAAATGTTTTTAAAATGCTTTTATGGGGGGGGGGGGAATACAAGTTAAACTGTAGAGTTGTTATATCAATCACATGTGATTAATAACTGTATAGCAAAATAGATTTTTGCTTGTTAAACTGCTTTACCAGCTAAAGGTTTTCAAATCTTGTTTTCAAATCTCGTTTAAAGTATGAATATCTGTTGTTAGATTATTAAAGATTTTCCAAAGGTTTTCCAAGCTTATTTTATAGACTGACATCAAGTCATAAATTCTTATTTATAAAGTATTCCAAAGGTTTTACCAAAGTTTCTGTTATGCTTTTATCTTGTTAAATGCATGCCTGTATATGTATAGTTATATAAGTAATGTTTGAAGGACTTAGGAAGGCTAACTCGCTTTGATTCCTTTTCCTTGTTTGGATGTAGCTTTAGGGTATCGGTTATCCGTCCGAAGGTCGTTTAATTATTAGTTATATACATATATATATATATATATATATATATATATATATATATCATGTATACATATATAGTCATAAAAATTCTCTCAACGAGTTCATTTCCTTTGGGTAGCAAAGGCATCCTTCCATTATTCATATGCCTGAAACATTAGTAACTATTATAGGAATAGTTAGGAGATTTTATTTACTCTCTCTCTCTCTCTCTCTCTAGCACGAAGTATTACACAGGAGTCAGTTCATTCGTGAGTCTATATCATTATTTTAATACCTTAAATAGAATGTGACGTACAATTTCCCGATACGACGCTTCCTAGCGCCGTCGCCGTGTAACCAGAGTCTCCTGGAGGGAGAGCAGACATCATGTGTATAGATCTATACGGGACGGACACTCCCGCATCCTGACTGCTAGCTACAGTCCGAGCCGGTAAGGCCCATGGGTGACATAATGTCACAATGCATCATATGACCTGGAGGGTCAGCATGGTACATACGAGTTCACATTCACCCCTTTTATTTTAGACCTTGCTAGGCGTATTTTCCATTTAATACTCTCCTGGTGTCTATGTTTACTTATTTTTAGACTGAGCCAGGCGTATTGTCCATTCGATACCCTCCTGGAGTCTATGTTTTATTCACCTTTAGACTGAGCCAGGCGTATTATCCATTTGATACTCTCCTGGAGTCTAGGTTTTATTTACTTTTAGCCAGCAGTGTTTCTGCTGAGGTAAAATATTATTTTCCCCTATTATTTTTACTTGTGATTTTATCACAATTCCTTTAAAGTAAAATCTATATTTTGATAATGATAGTGCCTTTTGGGGAAAATTACTCCTTAGACATAAAACAGTCGAGTCTTGGTAGAAGACTGCTTTTAATAGAGATACTCCTTGGTTTAAACATAAAACAATTGGGTCTTGGTAGAAGACTGCTTTTAGTTAGAAAATATAGGATTTTCTGGAACGAATTCTAACACTCTGTAGATTCTAAATCACCATCTTTCATGAGTTTATTTTGAATAAAAACATGTATTTATAACCAATGTCATTAAATACTTATGAACTCACCAGCATTTAAATATGCTGATACTCGCTTTCAAAATAACTTGTATTCTCAGGTTATCGATAGACAGGTACACTCCGAGAGCTTTTGTGAAGACAGCCTTGTACCGAGTTGCACTCTATGTTATCCTCTGTATTTACTTGTTGTTATTAAATGTAACCTATGTAAAATTATTACTATTAATGCAATGATTGTTGTACTTTGATTACTATACTGCATATGTTGTGATACTTGACATGACGTCATCCACTCCAGAACGTTTCCGCCGTTCTCGGTTTGGGGGTGTGACAGATTGATATCAGAGCATTGTTTATAATGAGCTCAATATATCAAATCATAAAAGATATACAGCCTATAAATACATTGGGATACAACACTGACCAAAAATTATACTTTAAAATATAACCATATTTTACAAAAGTATAAGAACATCCAGAATATAAAAACCCGAACAAAGTATCACAAGAAGAATAAGAATAAAAGTCTTTGGATGTTAACCATTACCGTCAAACCTGGGCAGTTATGTAATCGTAAGCTGGAATAAATGTAACCTGGTCAACTACATTTATTCGAGATGCGACTAACGTGTGCTTGGGAGTGATGGTGGCGTTGCAACAAATCTGAAACTTACCAAATAGGAATGCTAGAGCCAAACATAAAGTTAAAATACTATAGGAAGTATTTTATGATACCAAGAGATTCACAATAAACCCAGAAGCATGTTCAGAAAATAAGAATCAAGCAAGTAATTAAAATACTATAGGAGTATTTTAGGAACCATAAATAACCTTGTGTGAAAAACTAAAAGAGATCCTTATTGATAGACCTATGATTACAAAGTGCATACTTCCAAGATTATATATAGTAAGGATCTCATAGGCTAAGAATGTGCGGTTTCGCTCTACTTCCTTTTCCTTGTTTGGATGTGGATATAGAGTAGTATCACATATTCGAAGGCCTATCAGATCTAAGCTATATATGATTTGTATACACTATGAAATTGTAGCAGGACTCGATATGGATCACCTAGTGAAATGTTTTAATAATCTATTAGGATTCTTTAGACATTTCCATTTTCGCACGAAACCCTTTAGAAAACCTTATCCACTTCAGTGATCGGCAGGAGAGTCAATTCAGACCTAGAAGAGATTCATTGAGAAGGTTTCCAATTAGGAAATAAATGAACAGGGATGGGACTGTTGAAACCACCATGTGCCTATACCTTTTAGGGACATCGGTGGGGAATTCGCCTGAATATCCGAGAATCCAGTCATCCGTCATGAAGTGATGACACTCAGGATCAGGATCAAAAGTAAGGCAGTGATGACACTCAGGATCAGGATCAGAAGTAAGGCAATGATGACACTCAGGATCAGGACCAGAAGTAAGGTAGTGATGACATTTAGGGTCAGAATCAGAAGTAAGGCGGAGTAGAAATTCAATATGTCTATAAGAGAAGAGAACCTTAGGTAAATACCCGAAGAAAGCCAACGCCAGTTCCAGTCAGGGATGAGAAGTGGACAGAGGGAGCCAATGCATGGAACCCGAGAAGTGTCTTTTCCTCCTTATCGTCACGCTAATAAATCCATAAAATAATACAATTTAGTGAGTTAGTGATTACACTACTCACACTATGTGCCAGACAAATCGTCTTTCCCGTCGCAAGTAATACGAATAGATCGGATCTCAAACCCTCGATTTATAGTGTTTAGCCATAAGTTTTCATGAGCCCTTTTCTTCCGTGATCTTCGTTCCGAACTTCTCTTAGTTCTTTTCAAAACCGGAGAGTGAGTCTCTCCAGTATAAAGATAATTTAGTAGGAACGGCACCCATTTTATGGCTTTCCGATACACTTACTCCTACCCAGTTACCCAGACTGCATCATAGGGATGTAGGTCGACACTCAGATAACCATAACTCGAGGCACGGGAAAATTTATGCCTATCGTAGTAAAGAAAGATACGTCTAGGGTTAACCATCGTCTCTCATCAGCTTGTTTTCCTTTTCGTGTAGGAAAAACCATGCCTCCGAAGAAACGTAACCAACCCGTTAGTATGACACCGGTCCTTCTATTCGATGAAGCTACGTTTCAAGCTGCAGTCTCAGCAGCCGTAGCAGCTGTCATGGCTTACCTGAATGCTAACAACGCCAATGTTAGTAGGAGCCCTATCGGGATTTCCAATCAAAGCAATGGACAGCAGCAACCAGCATCGGTGTGTACAGCCACCCGAGAACCTCAACCAAATCCACTGAAGAGAAAGTTTAAGAACGAGGAAGGAAGTACCTCGACTCAAGGACCTCCCAAAGGGCATCGAGTTGAGGTAGTCAATACCCCTGTCAACCCTTCCGTCCCAACACCAAGAAGACCATACCTAGGGAACCTCCCCCGTTGCAGTAAGTGTAACTACCATCATCATGGTATCTGTCGGGAACTCTTTTGCGTTAGGTGCAACATGAAGGGGCATACCGCTGGCTTCTATAGAACCCCGTTTGAGTTCATTACATCAACCACCAATGTAGGGACCAGTCCAGTATGCCACCTATGTGGTGAAATCGGGCACTTCAAGAGGGACTGTTCAACGGAAAGAAATGACAAAGGCGCAGGAGAAGGTTGATCCTAATGCCTAGGGGAAAGCATCAGAGAACCCGGTAGAATTTTGGTACGTCTCTCAATCCTAAGTAACTAACCGAAAACTTTAAATAATCAATTCTAATTGTAACTACTCCCTTGTTAAGGCGAAAGTCGCAGCACTGTTGTAACACTTGAAAACCCATCAGGTAAAGCTATGATGGCTTAGTATATACGTTAAGGAGCTGGAGTCAAGAAAACCACTATGGGTTGAGTCAAGAAAAGGAGCTGGAGTCAAGAAAACCACTGTGGGTTGAGCTACTAAAATGACCACAAATTCGAAATTTGTCGTCATCCCGGTTGAGCCAACATAGTAGCTAACACCCTCGGTTAGGAAATGTAACTCAAGCCGTAAGAGTCAAACA
Organism: Lactuca serriola; assembly: GCF_051521515.1. Lineage (NCBI taxonomy): Eukaryota > Viridiplantae > Streptophyta > Magnoliopsida > Asterales > Asteraceae > Lactuca > Lactuca serriola. Next base: position 112,918,842 of record NC_136409.1, on the reverse strand, counting down.
TTGACTATGACCATCCATTCACGCTTAAGCCCCACGAGTTAAGCATCTCAGCAGAAATCCCAGAAACCTGGGAGCTATGACAGGTTAAAACCTGAGAAGAGTGGATGAGAAAATTTGAAATTCCGAGTGACAGAACCCTATACTCTCTAGATTTGATCTAGATCGAGAAAACTCAGAAACACCAGAAGAGTAGTTGCAAGTAATACTCGCACTACTCAGGTACTTCGTCCATCCCGTTACCGACGGGTAGTGCCTAGGACACACCGCCTTCCCATGCGAGAAAAGTCACCGTCGCCCTATAGACGATAGACTGCATTCTCCGAAGTTAATACTAGAATGCCAAGAACCATAGAATAACCTTCGTGACCAAAAATACTTGAGGAAAGTAGGCGATAAGTTGTGTCAAGCTATATAACCCAGGTCGTAACGAGATTATAGACTCGACAACAGTCTAGGTGCTAGTCAATGGGTTATACAAGAACACGCGCTTCCTACGAGCTGTAGAGAGCTGACACCTTATTGGGGCATGTCTTAGAGATTTATTGAGCTACTAGGTGTTCCAAAGAATACAATCTCTAAAGAGATAGTAGAACCACCTCCTGAAATAGCCAACCATTTCAAAAAAAATCCCTAAGAACGAAGTTAACCCTAACCACAGACTGTTATGTTAGATGAGATTACATACCTTTTGATGAGATTGATTCCTTGGAGTTTGAGAGCCAAGCACCAACAGTGTGAATGCCTCAAATGGAAATCACAAATCACCACAAACACTTGGAAAACTTTAGAGAGTGTACACACACTTGTAATTTTCGGCCACACACAAGCACACACACTAGTGGCTATTTCATGCAACTTAAGCATGCTTATATAGTGTGCATGGTTAGGGTGAAACCCTAATAACCCATGACCTTTCCTTTTCCAAGGATCCATGGATTAAAAGCTCCATGGATCATCCATGGACTTCCATATAAGCCTAGCCCATTAACAAATGAGTGTTAGCCCACACCATATAAAACCAATAGCCCATAATCTAATTAGTCTTCCTTTTAATCTCTAAATTAATTCATAATTAATTTAAGACTAAGACTAATTAAATAACATGACTTCATATTAATATATTATAACTTATAATATATTAATAAACATATGTGTATAACTCTCATAAAATTATCCATAAATAGTTCGGGTGAAGTGCAACCCAAATGGACCATGTCGGGTCGGGTCAAGTATATACCAAATAAGTTATGGACTTAGACACCTTATCCAACAGTCTCCCACTTGGATAAGTCTAATAACTGTATTTGCGTATGTTACTTCAGGAACCAACCAGCAATCGTAGCTCTCGAAAACTCTGTTGAACTATGAAGCGCCATTTTAAGATAAGTGATCATATAGTCCTCTGTTCTCATGATATCAGCCGGACAAATACATGGAACAACGTCGTACTTATTGTCCAACAGTTTTTTCTCGATTTCCGATTTGTTTGACAAAGAACTTAACTGAACACATCAATTTAGTTCTGACCGGGCCCGGTACATAGGTCAACACAAAATCATCGAGGGGCCCAGATATCGCTTCTATTTCTAGAAGGAACAGATAAACTTCAACTCATATGCTTGTTCTACTACTTGTTGAATTGTACACAAAGGCACGTTTTATAACATCAAGTTACTGATGCGTTTATGTGCAATCAATGCACAACCAACTCATAGGTAACAGCTCATATCTCTAGGTTTGAAGACTTATATGATATTACCGTCTCACGATCACTCGAGATAAATTCCATGAAGTGATACAAGTGAGCGTGGGTTTATTCCAATACTCATAACTTATGAGCACTCATGAATGTTGTAGTAACCATTGCTATGTCTAAACCTATTTAGCCATCTACAACCTTGATTCATGGTAGTCTTAATTCATACCTACTTCCAACATATGAACGACTGTGGAGTGTTTAAATAACTTAGTCATTCGAAAGAATAACCTAGCTATTATGGAAGTCAAAACATGCAAAGTGAAACACAATAATAATCGAATCCAATATGGTCTTAGAACCGTTTTGAATATAAATAAAACCACCTTTTATTTATCACCATATTGATTACACATTATTCATTGTATAATGTTTCAAATAATCAACTTAATACTTGAATAAAACAATAGTTATCCCATGCTCCTAGCATGTACACTTTGTTTTTCTAAACAATAGTTATGCCATACTCCTAGTATGCACACTATGTATGTCTATGATCTTTACTTTATGAAATAGATCAATTGAACATGAATCCAATGATACTCATTTCACAATCCCAAATCCTTATTGTAAATGTATGAATTCCTAATTCCTACCATTTACCAAAAATTTGTTAGATTTTAAACTTATATGCACTGATCCTCTCATAATGATTATGCACAAGGTCACCCAAACCTTGTCATCAGTCATTAGTCATTACAGAGTATTCCAAAGAAGATCAAATCTATGGAAACGAAGTCTCATATTCAAAGTACATTGCTTTGAACATCCTTCTTGCATTAAAGTTTTCTAATCTTACACAGATTGAATCACTTCCACCTATGGAGACATTTCCATAGTCCCATTTTGACTATCACTTCTAAACAAGAGTTGCCTCTTTTCAGAAAATGTCAATATGGTCCTGCCAAAATTAACACTATACTTCCAAATGTCCATGAGCAACCAATCTTTGGCAAACCTCAGATTGTCCTCAACAATTGCTTAATCACTTTAGTCATATCCAGTTCTAGACTTTTCCCTTCTAAATGCCCTGAGCATTTGGAAAATTTAGAAAGGATGAATATTATAGCACATGAAATCAATCCTATATCCGAAGCATATGGGACACGATTCATGATGTCTCACATAAAGACATGATACTAGACCAGTCTCTCGCTACAATATTTTTATTTGCCATGTTTTCAAAATTTAAGTATGAAGAGGGATGCCGTAGTCATAATTGAATTTTGAGAACGCAATATATATAGAATTTCCTTAAGTTGAACCATTCAAGCATAAAATACATATATATATATATATATATATATATATATATATATATATATATATATATCCTTGACTAAAGATGATCAAAAAACTCAATCTAAGCTTTTAGAATTGAATTGAAGTATAATTTCCTCTCCCTTAATTATAGCAAAACGACTTTTTCAACCCCTGCAACTTCACGAATTGAAACTTTTGTTTTTCTATAATTAAAATTGCTAGCTTGCAATAATAGTAATCACAATTATCATGCTCCCACTAACATGATGATTATTAGCATAACACTCATGCTCCCACTAGCTTTGACATGTATTCAGAAATCGGTTGCACTTCTAAAATTTAGATTCATACACCTTTCCGTAGATAGCTCACTTGTGTGTCTAAACAATTTCCAGACCTATGAAAAGGGATGTCGTAATCATAGTCTCAATTGATTAGTCCTTTGCCATTTCTCACAAGTCCATGTTAGTGTGCCGGTTAACCACACGCGCTCCACTAATGACTTTTAAAAATGCAAATATCACAATTGCTATCTACTTAAAATCTACTTAGTGAAAGTGTTTCCTAACCATCATTCTCATGAATCGGAGAGAAACCTTATGACACTTAGATTTTATGGTGTATGAGTTCCTAACCATGTGAATTTGTCAAAACCATAATCACAAGACAAGGTTAGTGACAAATTCAAACTCATATGGATTTAACTTGTTCAATCTTAATTTCTTGCCACTTGGTAGCACAAAAGCCCACCATTGCTTCCAAGTTGAACTCTGATAACTCACATGCATATTCAACTTATTTGAAGTAGGCACAGAAATAAGAATTATGTCAACACGATTGGTTGCAAACCTAAGTCGTGTGCCAGTGATAAAACTTAGGTTTTACTCTTGATTTAAATCTTGAAACTCTTACAGGATCTTTAAGGCTCCCACTGTCCTCTTGACATATAAGTTTCCCTAGTCAAGGACCATTCCTTGACAAAACAAATATTCAAGGCATAGTGCGGATTCTTATCAAGACTAACACTTCACACAATTGGTCTTAGTTGGTCTTTGTCTCATCCAAGACATCACAACTTACCAATTTCAAATGTACAAGAGTAGAAAACATTTTACACTACATTTGATAAGTGATTTAAACCTTACTTTATGTCACTCAATGTTACAATCTTGGAGTATGACTCTAAGAGTTGTTTTGGAACAAAGTATGATTCATCTTCTTGATTTTAACCATTCCAAAAATTCATGACCCCTCTTCTTAGTCATAACAATGCACTAAGATGTCCTTAGAGTATGAATTTGTGATATGGTATCTTAATCATTAAGATGATCATAAAACAAGATACTAAAGTACTCTCCCATCTTTTCAGATTTGATAAACTTTTATCTTTCTGCCTAATTTGATTCTTTCCCATTCGTTCTGTCACACATTGAAAACTTTTCAATGCTTCAGAATTATACTTAAACTTGTAAGTATAACCAAATCTACTAAGCTTTAGCAAATCATGACGAATAGTCTTATCAATTATTGTAGCGGACTTGGCCAGTGCACAAGCATGTGTACTCGATCCCTTTAGTCCTGTCCTTGTCCACATAAGGAATTAGTCTTAATTTTCCAAAGATGAAAATTCTCATCCATCAAACAATATAGCTTGTATGATTCCAAGTTTCGGTCCAATTGAAACTTGGATGATGAGAACCTTTCCTCATTTGGTAAATTCAGACACTACCACAAATGAGAAAATCAAATTCATATTTCCATTATTGCTAGAAACATCATATTTCCATAAAAGCCATTGTAAGGGGATATAATATAAAATAAACGAAACAAAACTTTTATTTCTATATAAAATGCGGAAAAATATTCCTTACAATGCATCTTTAAATGAAAACTATGCTATTACATATTTCTTAGCAATCTATCATAACTTTTAAGTAGTAGCTCAAAAATCCGATCCTCGAACCATGCGATAGAAATCCATTTTCGTGATCAGATTCAACACACTCCTCTTTTAACCTTCCTTTTGCTTGCTCCTGCTAAACATCAAGATGCAATCTAGTCACATCATGTAATAGGAATCAACAATTAGGAACTTTAATAAAGTTAGATAGTGGACTTACCTGAAGCAGAGTCAACCATTTTGTCTCTTCTTGCTTTCAAATCTTTCAGGTATTCAGGGCAGCTTCGCTTCCAATGTCCCTTCTCATGACAATAAAAACATATAGACTCTTTGGGAACGGTACACGAGACAATCACAGACTTAGCCTTTCCCTTTACCTTCCGGTCAACCGCGTTGACCAAGGTCTATCCCTTTCCATTGGGAAAAGAAAGCTTTTCTGGACTATCAATGTTACCATTATCCAAGTCCATGGAAGTTTGAGAATTTGATCTTTCGCCAATATTACTTTCCCAGTGCGCCAAAACATTTATGATTCAGCAGCAATGAGCAAATAAGAAAGATCAATAAGAGTCACATCGTGATCTGTCACATTGTAGTTCTCAATGAACTCACTATATGACTCCGGAAGTGTCTGAAGAACCCAGTCAGCAACCAACTTCCTTGAGATATCGATACCTAACATTCTCAACCTGTCCATGTGTGACTTCATTTCTAAGATATGAGTACACACAGGGTTTCCATCTTTATGTTTCATTGCCAGTAGGGTTTGAGTGATCTTGAACTTTTCAAGTCTTCGAGGTTGTGGGTCAGGGAGAATAAATGGAGGAGGTGGAGGAAGTGAAGCATGATGTTGAGGGACATCATCTTCAAGAGGAAAACTTGTTCCAAGCGATTTGGGAAGATCATAGTTATCTGAACCAGACATCTATAATGGGAGATAATCAATTTAGTTGATTAAAAATCCTTAATATAACACCCAATATGAAATATTAAGACTAGGATCCAACACAATATTTTATAACTTGGAAGAGGGATGCCGTAATCCAAGCTATAGAATATTTGAAGGTAGGCGAATGACGATTCACCAATTTCCACCATGAAAAACGAAATAATTAATTAGGTTTTAATTGGATTTGAAACTCCTAGATATTTTGAGATTCATTGAACTTTTCAATGGCATGTTTCAATCTCGAGTGTGCCCTCTCAAATTTTGTGACTGGGATGCCGAGGATCACAAAACAAGGTGTGAATAACCATACTAATTCACTTGGTACCTTTAATATTATCACCTAATCAATGTGCAGGTTAACCACACACGCTCCATTGATCTATGACAAACATTAAGTCACCCTTCGTGATCCTTACTAGTCCAAGTTAGTGTCTCGGTTAACCACACACGCTCCACCAACGACTTGGTAAGGTACAAAGTGTGAATTCCATGGACTAGCACCATGTTCACATTTTTCCTAAAGTAACTAAGATTGGGAATTAAAAAAATGTTTAGTTACTTTATACTTTTAATGAGGATTTAAAGTCATTGTCCTACCCGTTCGGCTAACGACCCTCCACTGATCAAGGAAGCGGTGGGTGAGAGTGGACACCCATTAAGTCGCCATTTTATAGGCAACAACCTTATACCCCCCTTATAGACCGGCTTCGTGAATGAGGCCTACTAACGGTAAAACGACTTAATCTTATACATATATATAATAATTAACCTTTAATCTTATAATAGTATAAGGGTAGAATTTTAACTTTTAAAACTCTAAGTGTTGGAATTAAAGTTTATTAAAGTGTGTGAAACTTTTCCAAATTCCAAAACTTGAGGGCAAGTTTTGTAACTCTTCAAAACTTTTCATTTCATAACTTATGAATTAAAGGTTCATAAAAATGAAGACTCTTCATTTTTATGTAACTTATGTGTTTTTAATGTGTGTTTAAAACAAGTGGCCTTTGGATATCCATAACTTGAGGGTAAATTATGGACTCCATTAAAACACATAAATGATCAAGAATTAATCCTAAACAATCCAGCAAATAATTCCTATCATCTTCTAAATTCATAAGAACATGAACATGATTATCAAAGTTTCAAGAATTATATGAACACATACAAAGCATGAAATTTTGATATATGCTATTGTAAATGGATTAGAACAACCATTACACCAACTAAAACAAGTTTTAAAACACCAAAACAGTTTAGGGTAATGTTTCTAGTCCATTTCCAACAGCAAAAGTCGAAATTCTGCATTTTGAACCTTCTACTCGTCGAGTGCACGAACCTACTCGGCGAGTAGGATGAATTTTGCCTTGAACTGGGCGAGTCCCTCCATGGACTCGGCGAGTCCATCAGCCAGACAGCAACAATTTCAACCTTTTTCACTATTTTGCATCAAGTATCAAACAAGCAAGCCTAGGCTCTGATACCACTGTTGGGTTTTGAGCAATCTAACACTTCCTAAGTGTGCATGCAACCCTAATAAACCTTGGATCTATGTTTGTCTAATACATGCAAAATAATAATTTTTCCAAGGTTCATAACCTATCTAACATGGCATGGGGAACTTTTAAACATAAAAGAGTTAGATGAGATTACATACCTTTTGATGAGATTGATTCCTTGGAGTTTGAGAGCCAAGCACCAATAGTGTGAATGCCTCAAATGAAAATCACAAATCACCACAAACACTTGGAAATCTTTAGAGAGTGTACACACACTTGTTATTTTCGGCCACACACAAGCACACACACTAGTGGCTATTTCATGCAACATAAGCACACTTATATAGTGTGCATGGTTAGGGTGAAACCCTAATAACCCATGACCTTTCCTTTTCCAAGGATCCATGGATTAAAAGCTCCATGGATCATCCATGGACTTCCATATAAGCCTAGCCCATTAACAAATGAGTGTTAGCCCACACCATATAAAACCAATAGCCCATAATCTAATTAGTCTTCCTTTTAATCTCTAAATTAATTCATAATTAATTTAAGACTAAGACTAATTAAATAATATGACTTTATATTAATATATTATAACTTATAATATATTAATAAACATATGTGTATAACTCTCATAAAATTATCCATAAATAGTTCGGGTGAAGTGCAACCCAAATGGACCATGCTGGGTCGGGTCAAGTATATACCAAATAAGTTATGGACTTAGATACCTTATCCAACATGTTATCCATGAAACAGAAAAGCGAGTAAGAGAATGATTCTTTCCAGTTGGCAATCATACTGTGAAAGCATCTATAAGATGATAATGAAAATTTAAATTTTCTAAGCATCATCTGGTAAAATCCCTTATCATACCGACCTTGAGAGTTTCCGTTAGAAACACATCAAGAGTTAGAAGTGCAGGTCCATTTTGCACTAGGTCGGGATAGATGCCACATAACCAATAGAGGCCAGAACATAGCCGATACATCCGATGATCCAGAAAACCTCCGAAAGCCAACCATCAAGAAGTACGAATGCGAAAAACGATCCAAGCCTTCTAAGGACCAACCCGGAAACTACGCCCCAGTAAAAGAGAACTTTTGGAACTTCAAATTGGCGATCACGCCAGTGATGATCTCACCATAGGATTACATTATGTTCTAAGTACTGGAAAGCTCTATCTTCCCAAGAGCGTAGGACCATCCGAGACTCTTGATAAGAATTGGTCCAACCCCCGTCGGACCACAACTTCTTTTGGAATTCCGTGATATTCCACCCAAACCTATCCATGTCTTTGAATTGAAAAAGTGCTTGTCCGACGCGACTCTCGAAATCCCACTCGTCAGAATCGAAATCAATGAGAACCCAACTTCGTGTAGAAACCTATAGAGGTCAAGCGACCCGAGTAAAGCCGTATCCCAATAGTGAAAGTTTGTTGGATCACAAAGCGAAGCCCCTGGATTCACTTGGGAGCGAGAGGACCAGATGAAGCTAAAGTATCCTTATCTTTGGCTTCGCTCAATTTCATCTACGTGTGTGCTTGAACTCTAATTTCGGGACGAAATTCCCTCTAACGAGGGGATGATGTGACAACCCGAAATTTACATTCCTGTAAACTCTGCAATCAAGCACATTAAAAATTAGCCAAATCCATCCCAAAACATTTTTGGCCGAATTTAAGCCCTTCGAGTATTTTATTTTAATTATTTTTCGAACGAACAATTAAATGGAAGTGTCCGTTAGGAGTGTTATGTAGCAAATAACTATTTAACACCTTGACTCGGTGTTTACGGCCAAACAAGGGAGTTTAGACCACAAACCCAAATGGCTATATATATGGCACTTAGCCATTTTTCCTTCATTTCTTCCATTTCAAGCTAGAGAAAAACCCGATTTCTCTCCCAAGGATCTTCAAGTTTTCGTCCCAACCCTCGTATACATAAGTAATTCTATCCTAGAGTATATTAAGGCTTGTTATACTTCCATGTATCAAGAAATCACCCATGAAACACCAAGAACAAGGTGTTTACGGTCCAATATGTTCTTGGACCCTAAACCCTAAAATGGGTGCCAAAGTGTGCCCTAGTTCCTTCTAAGCCTTGACAACTAGCATAGATCCTTTCCTTGATAAGTTTAGCACTTGAAAACACCAAAAATCCCCCAAGAACATGAGTTTACGGTTTGGGGACCTCCCAAAACCGCAAACACCTTCCGAAGGGTGTTTTGATGCCCTTAACACCTTATATGGCTTGTATATGTGACTAGAAGCTTGCATGCTTAACCTAGAACCACCAAAACACAAAGGAATGGGGAAAACATGAGTTTACGGCCGTAAACTTATGTGTTTACGACCATAAACACCCCAAGGAGTGGTCCAAGGACCGTAAACTCTACAAAGGGTCCATTTCAAGCCCCAATCACTTCCATAGCCTTTGATTCGAGTCTAGCATCATTCCTTGAGTAGTTTAAGACCTTTAAGCACCCAATGACACCATTGCCATGAGTTTACGGCCGTAAAATCATGGGGGAAATGGTCTTGAAACCGTAGACACCCCTAAGGGCCACCATTTGAGGAGTAAACTCCAATGTGAGGCCATACTCTCTTTATATGCAACCCTTGGTACTTCTAGCTCTTGTGGTAAAGTGTTTTCGTGCATTAGTATGCCTTTACTTGCATAATTCGTTGTTAAATGACTAATTAGATACTTAAATGTATCATTACATGTTCAATAGGATTCGCATGTATGGTCAAGTCGTAACTTGACACTTAGCATCCTATATCATCCGTTCATTCGAATCACCCACGTCAGGTGAGTTCATACCCCTGAATCAACCTTTTAAATGTTTTTAAAATGCTTTTATGGGGGGGGGGGAATACAAGTTAAACTGTAGAGTTGTTATATCAATCACATGTGATTAATAACTGTATAGCAAAATAGATTTTTGCTTGTTAAATTGCTTTACCAGCTAAAGGTTTTCAAATCTTGTTTTCAAATCTCGTTTAAAGTATGAATATCTGTTGTTAGATTATTAAAGATTTTCCAAAGGTTTTCCAAGCTTATTTTATAGACTGACATCAAGTCATAAATTCTTATTTATAAAGTATTCCAACGTTTTTACCAAAGTTTTTGTTATGCTTTTATCTTGTTAAATGCATACCTGTATATGTATAGTTATATAAGTAATGTTTGAAGGACTTAGGAAGGCTAAATCGCTTTGATTCCTTTTCCTTGTTTGGATGTAGCTTCAGGGTATCGGTTTCCGTCCGAAGGTCGTTTAATTATTATATATATATATATATATATATATATCATGTATACATATATAGTCATAAAAAATTCTCTCAGCGAGTTCATTTCCTTTGGGTAGCAAAGGCATCCTTCCATTATTCATATACCTGAAAAATTAGTAACTATTATAGGAATAGTTAGCAGATTCTATTTACTCTCTCTCTCTCTCTCTCTCTCTCTCTCTCTCTTTCTCTAGCACGAAGTATTACACAAGAGTCAGTTCATTCGTGAGTCTATATCATTATTTTAATACCTTAAATAGAATGTGACGTACAATTTCCCGATACGACGCTTCCTAGCGCCGTCGCCGTGTAACCAGAGTCTCATGGAGGGAGAGCGGACATCATGTGTATAGATCTATACGGGACGGACACTCCCGCATCCTGACTGCTAGCTACAGTCCGAGCCGGTAAGGCCCATGGGTGACATAATGTCACAATGCATCATGTGACCTAGAGTGTCATCAGGTATTCAATCGTCAATCAACATGGTACATACGAGTTCACATTCACCCCTTTTATTTTAGACCTTGCTAGGCGTATTTTCCATTTAATACTCTCCTGGTGTCTATGTTTACTTATTTTTAGACTGAGCCAGGCATATTGTCCATTCGATACCCTCCTGGAGTCTATGTTTTATTCACCTTTAGACTGAGCCAGGCGTATTATCCATTTGATACTCTCCTGGAGTCTAGGTTTTATTTACTTTTAGCCAGCAGTGTTTCTGCTGAGGTAAAATATTATTTTCCCCTATTATTTTTACTTGTGATTTTATCACAATTCTTTTAAAGTAAAATCTATATTTTGATAATGATAGTGCCTTTTGGGGAAAATTACTCCTTAGACATAAAACAGTCGAGTCTTGGTAGAAGACTGCTTTTAATAGAGATACTCCTTGGTTTAAACATAAAACAATTGGGTCTTGGTAGAAGACTGCTTTTAGTTAGAAAATATAGGATTTTATGGAAGGAATTCTAACACTCTGTAGATTCTAAATCACCATCTTTCATGAGTTTATTTTGAATAAAAACATGTATTTATAACCAATGTCATTAAATACTTATGAACTCACCAGCATTTAAATATGTTGATACTCGCTTTCAAAATAACTTGTATTCTCAGGTCATCGATAGACAGGTACATTCCGGGAGCTTTTGTGAAGACAACCTTGTACTGAGCTGCACTCTATGTTATCCTCCGTATTTACTTGTTGTTATTAAATGTAACCTATGTAAAATTATTACTATTAATGCAATGATTATTGTACTTTGATTACTATACTGCATATGTTGTGATACTTGACATGACATCATCCACTGCAGAACGTTTCCGCCGTTCTCGGTTTGGGGGTGTGACAAATACAGTCCAAAAATTTCATTTTAAACCATTATTAAAACCATAAATATCCTCATAAGTCATGTATCAAAGTCACATGTCCAAATATATTAGAATATAAACATCCCAGGCTAAACAAATGGTGTGTGTACTGCAGTTAACCCGAGCCCCTCTTTTAAAACCAAAGTACGTGAAACCAAAACTGAAAACTATAAGCATGAAGCTTAGTGAGTCTCCCCAAGCTACCAGATACCATACACATAATCACATAACTTGGGCCTAGCCCACTGCATCGAGCCCCTCTCGGCATCAGACCGTAATCCGGTACACATATAAACATATCAACAATGCATATAACATAAACACATAACATGAACATAACTTTGGGACTCCGCCTAGCTTCATCGGGACGAACCCGACATCGGCTTACCCGGCATCTGACCGTATCGGGCATCGGACCTCGTCCGACATCAGGCTTACCCCGACATACATACAACATAACATACGCATATAACATACATCGGGCTTACCCCGACATCGGACCGAAGCTCGGAACACGTAACTCATAACATATAAACTAACATGCATCGGGCTTACATCGACATCAGACCGAAGCCCATAACACATAACACATAACATATAAGCTACATGTATCAGGCTTACCCCTACATCGCACCGAACCCCGGAACACATAGCACATAAAATGCATGAATCACAAAGACATCTGTGACATCTCCATTTTCACGGCCAAAAAAGACCGATTTTGTTTATGCTTTGTTTGAAATCAGAGTAACATTTTAAATAAAAGTGTTGCGGAATTTGTCCCAAAATAAAATATGATAAAGATTTATCAAAAGCATTTCCAAAGAAATGTATTTCATTAAAAGACTTGGGATGTCATATTCGATACAGATCAAAAGCATAAACAGTACAATATAAGCCTTACTACATTATTTCATATCTACAGGCCTATATCCGTAATCCCTCATCCAAAACATCACATCTATGCTCGAGCGCCACTACCTGTAATACATGAAACTGAGTGGGTCAGGCTTGGGAGCCTGGTGAGCACATAGGGTTTTCAACCCACAATAAATAAGTTTATTAATTTCATCAATCAACAATAACCCGATTACCCGTTCCTGTTATCCTCACTTTACGTCCCTAAACACCTATCATAAGGGACCTAGCCTAAGGATCATCATCGGGATGGACACTACTGCTAAGGGGGTTCCTCAACAATAAATTTCCTAAAGGCAACCATGAGGGGGATGGAGTACACCGGTGAACACATCGTTCACAAACACCTATAGGTTGCGAGCCTGCTAGTGTTCCACTGGACTGTCTAGAAGAGTCCGTGGTCGTCATCCATACTCTGCTAGATGACAGAATCAACAACATCAACATCGAGGCCTCTCATCATTTTATCACACATCACCTATTACATCTACCCATGTTTTACCCCAACATTTTCGTAGATATAAAATACGTATACAGTTTAAATCATTGAAAACATGTATAAAAACGTTCATCCAGCATAGATAGCAAGTATTAGATAATATGCACACATAGCACGTAATTTATATAAAATACTTCATATCTATGTGTACGCTGAAAGTAACTATGCACTCACCTGAAAGGTGGTGACTCAGCACTCGGACAACGCTTTGATACTCTCAAAACAATTTTCCTTCGATAAAACCTACTATCAATACCACTAGGGTTTAGTCTAACGATAACTGCGACAAATTAATAGTCTGACTATTATTACTATTATATAAACGTTAAATAACACTCAATATAACTCATAATAATAGTCTAAATTATTATTTTGAGGACCTAATAACATTACTATAATTATTTGAAAGCTATATTAAAATTTGCGTAAGCGTAGCTCACTTACAGTGGATTTTAAAGAAAATCGGGCTTTGCTCGGAGCAGCGTTTCGGAACCGAAAGACCCTTTTTTTCGGGACTCCGGGAGCCTCGGGGCTTCCTTCAGGTGCTAAGGGATCACCTAGGCTTAGGGGAGGGTTCAAAACCCTAGAGAGGGAAAGTTTAGAGAGAAGAAATGAGGAAAGGTGTGAAATTTTCGGAAGAGTTCGGACCCCTTTTATAGGCGCCAGCAGCCTCGGACTACGCTGCGCGTCCAGCAGCTACGCTGGGCGTAGTCTCGGATAGGGTTGCCAGCGGTGCACAGCTGGCTCACACTCGGTCTCGGATGGATAAGGGCGAGGGTACGCGGAGCGTACCAACTTCGGACGCATGGTGTATGCAAGGGCGACGTGTCTCCATCTGGTGCGACTTCAGCGATCATCATCGGACGGCTGGGAAAGCGCCACGTCAGCATTTTCGTGTCAGATCTCGCAAATTCGACTACAAACTTTAAAAATTCGTAACTTTCGCGTACGAGCTCCGTTTTCGACGTTCTTTATATCCACATGAAGGAGGGAACGTATTCTACAACTTTCGTTTAGACTCCGTCGGCTAATTTTGACTTTATTTTAAAAGTTATATTTTTAACAGGCCGGGACAGGATTGGTCCGTTAAAAATTTATAACTCCTTCATCCGGCGTCCGTTTTTGTCTGTCTTTTTATCGTTACGCTACAAATAATGAGATCTTCGATTCTCGTTTAGGTCGTGTCGGCTAAAAACCGTTCGATCTAATATTCGAACTTCGGGTTGTACACTGCTAAGCCGAAACTTTGAAAAATCATAACTTCCTCATACGATGCCAGATTTGGGCATTCTTTTTTATGGACGCTCTCAGTTTAATGTATTCTACGACTTTCGTTTAGATCGCTAAGGCTAAACCTCGCTCTATCGTAAATTCACTATTTACGTTTCCCGGTATCGTGTCGGTTTCATCATGAAACTTCGACGGGTTATAACTTCTTCGTTATAACTCGGATTTCGGCATTCTTTATATTCCCGGAATCCTTGTTTCGACCATTACAACTTTATGTACAGATATCGGGCTTATCTCACACTTTAATTTTGACGCTTATTTTTATCTTTTATTAATTATACATTTATAAATAAGTAATAAGCACACAAATACACATAATTCACATAATACTCAAATATTTCATCTTTATTACTTCAAAAAGAGTGACAATAGTTGACCTGGACTATTACATCGCCCAAAAATGCTTAGCCCTGAAACCCGAGCATTACAATTCTCTCCCCTTTAGGATGATTCCGTCCCGGAATCATGCATCAGCAAACAGATGTGGGTAGCGACTTATCATGTCACTCTCTGTTTCCCAAGTGAGATTCGGCCCATTCGAATGTTTCCTTCGGACTAGCACTAGGTCGACCATCTTGCGTTGTAACTTCTTAGTCTTACGGTCAACAATTGCCTCAGGCTCTTCGATCCGCCTTTTATTCTCATCCATTTTTAACCCTGAGATCGGGATTATGTCGGGAACTTCTCCCATGAACTTCCTCAAATAACACACATGGAAGGTGTTATGAATACCATCTAGTTTACCTCTAACTTAGCTTGAATTAAGCTCAAGGCCCAATCCAAAGGCCCAAAAGTCTAATAGTGAACCAAGGCCCAACTATGGTCCATCTATGGCCCACTTTTCCAAATTAGGCCCAAACCCTCATATGGACCTTACCCTAAAGCCAATCTAAATATTCTAGTCCATATGATCATTCTTGGATGGCCCATTATTGGCCCAATTACTAAAACCCAATAGAAAGACCCAAGTCAAGGCCCATGTGAAATTAGGGTTTCACATAAAATGACAATTAGGGTTTTGCTAGTCGGGTACCACCCACTACCACCTCAGGTAGGGGTGGTCAACGGCGGCTCACGCCAGCTCACGGTGGTGGTTTTGAGTTTCTTTTTATTATTCTTTTTGCTAATTACAATTACAATACTTTAATATAAAAAATAAGCACACACACTAACTAACATAAACACACACATACAACCACCCTAGTGGTGTGTCACACCCCAAAATCGGAACAACGAAAACGTTCGAGGGTGGAGGACGTCATGTAAAGTACCATAACAATGCAAAGTAGTAAACAAGCAACAACATCATCCATTGCATTAAATAGTAAAGTTCTAATACAAGTGTGTTCTTTGTAATGTAATAGATGATGGGTTTGAGCCATAAGAACTTTCCTATGTGCGCATGCAAACCCTAATGCTTGGATCTACATTTCTCTAATTGAACATGCAATGTATCCAAGGCTTACAATTCTAGATCTAGTGTAAACAATTGAATCATATCATTTGAAATCATATCTAAAAGAATACCTTGAGTTGCTTGCTTGAAACTTCTTGTTCTTGGAGCTTAGAGTCACAATTGTCACTCCTCTAATGGCTTACAAACACCAACTAGCAAGAGGATGATCTTGAGAGAGAGAGGAGGTGAGAAATCGGCTCTAGGGTTCTTCCTTGTAATAGTATGGCCGATTTCCCTCACCCAAGGGGTCTATTTATACCATGAGATACTAGGGTTACACCGTTAACCCTAATTGAATAACTTAGGCCCTAAGTAATCCAAAGATCCTCCTAGATATGAGGCTTGGACGATTTTAAGGTATCCTAACCCTAAAATCCATCCACCCTAATATCCATAAGGATACATAGCCCAAAACACAACTATCACACATTTGACAGTTTATGCCCCTTTATTCAATTAACCTCTTTAAGTCACCAAATTAATTACCAATTAATCTATGACTTATATCAATCAAATAACATTATTATTCCTTTAATATATTACTCTCATAATATATTAACAATAATATCTCTTCTCTCTTTACAAATCATCCTTTCAAGTTGCTATGGTGAAGGCAACCCAAAAGGACCATGCACAACCGGGTCAAGTACTTACCAAATATAGTTACAGCCTTAGACACTAATCCAACAATAGACACCAAAAATGAATGATCAAAATAAAAGACGATTCTTGACTGTGCTCCGTCTTCTCAAAACCTGTCATCGGTACCTGTCTACTGATGACCTGAGAATACAAGTTATTTTGAAAGCGTAGATCAGCGTTTAAGCTAGTGAGTTCACAAGTATTTATGTTAAGAGAATGCTTCCTGTTTATTTGAATAGATGAATGTTTCCCAGAAAACCCTATAGTTTCCGTAGTACATGAAAAGTAGTTATGTTTGCATAAACTCGTTCTGTGTTTGTAATTCAATGATCTGAAATTGTACTTATGCTTGGCTAATTATACACTAACGTATTGGTAATATCTTTTACATGAGTTATTATAACGATACTGACTAGATGGCCTGACCCAATGCTATGAATGCATTGAAAATTGTTGATAACAACCGTCACTCGTAGGCGTGTATGCCTGACTGTAGCTAGCAGCCTGAGTGTGGGATTGTCAATCCCAATATAGATCTACACACACATTGTTTCGACCCCCTGCTGGAGATTCTGGTTATAATATCAGGACTTAACTATATTTTTTAAAATGAAGTAAACAACCTGTATCAAATGTCTCATAAAAAGTATATAAACGTTACATGTATTTTAGTTATGAAAACCCAATCACTCTGGATTGAATGATTGATAGTATGTTCATTACTAGTATTCTTAACTTGTATTGGAAAATGTATACTCTGGAGTAGTTTTGAATTAAAAATATGTTATTTAATAACTATATACTTTAGTATACTTGGATCGTGTAGTAATGTTCTATGAATCATAAATTATACATATAATAATTTATATGTACGTATTGAATTGTTACTAAGTATGAATGTAAACCCATTGCTCAACTTGTACAAAGGGTTAAGTGGATGATGAAAATATAACTTTTAAAAGATGTTTTGTAATACATTTTAAAGAGTTTAACAATAAATATTAATGACTTGATGTCAGTTTATAAAATGATTTAAAAGCAGTTTGATTGAAACACAGTTGAAGTATATGAAATCATTGTTTGAAACATAGTTATAAATCACATGTGATTGATTATATAACTAGCATGTTTTCTACTTGTATCCCCCCATAAAAGCGTTTAAAAATCAGTTAAAAGATAAGTTAAGGGGTATGAACTCACCTGAAGTGAGTGATGCGAATGTAAGATCGGTAAAGGATGCTAAGTGTCAAGTGAAGATTTGAGCACACACGGATCCTATTTAACATATAATGACACATATATGCTTACAATTAGTGTTTTTAACGACTAATTATGTAATGTAACAAGCTTAGGATCTAGGAAACACATGTACTGAAGTGTTAAACCACATAGGGTTGCATATAAAGGGTGTAGGGCCTCTTATTGGAGTTTATGGCCCATATGGTAATGACCACATGAGTTTACCACCAATGGGTAATTTCCCCATGAGTTTAAGGCCATAAACTCATGGTAATAAGTACTAAGTTGTGTTACAAGGTCTTACAAGTCAATATGAAGTGTTCTATGATCAAGTCTAAGCCTTAGGAAGGAATGGTGGCACCATTTCACCACTAACTAGTGTTTACGGCCTAAGGACCATTTCTCCATGAGTTTATGTCCGTAAACTCATGGTATCTTGTACCTAATCAAAGTTTAAGGTTCCTAGCTTATGATGGAAGTGTTCTAGACTTAATCCCAAGGCTTTGGAAGGTATTAGGGCTCAAATGCACACTTAAATAGAGTTTACGGCCCAAGGAGGTTCCTTGGCCGTAAACTCCCTTTTGATCATGATTTCTTGATGTTTTCTAGGTGTAAACTAGATGATTCAAGTATATAACAAGCTAATACAAGAGTACTTACAATATAGAAGCTTATAAGGGTGCTTAAGGCTCAAGAACACTAGTGTGTGTTCTTGGTGAACTGAAGAACACTTGAAGATCTATCAAATGAAGAGATTTCATGGATGAAATCATGAATAAACACTAGATATTGAAGAATATCAACTAATCAAGGAAGGAATCACTGACAAAATTGAAGATCTAGTGAGAAATTCGGATGATACTTGAGAGAGAATGAGTTATAGGCTTAAAAATGGTAAAAATGACTAAGTGTCATATTTATACCTTAGAGTTTACGGACGTAAACTCCATGTTATGGCTGTAAACTCCAAACTCTTCCAGTTTTGAGACTTAAGTGTTGTGCAATTAACTCTAGAGTATACTTCCTATGATTACCTCTGATGTATTTAAGATCCAAAACACCCAAACTGACTCCAAAACTGCTAAAAAATTAGCAACAATAGGTTTGACTTTGATTGAATGTAGGGTTTGTTATAAGATAGAAATTTCGAGTTGTCACATGGTGGCCAGCGATGGCACGTGGTGGCGGTGGCTTTTCCGGAAAATAAACTCCCACACACTTTTTTATTGAAATAAACACACACATACATGCTTCTAATTTGCGAGATGCACCCCAACCACCCACCTGGTGGCTCAAGGTGGCGACAACAACCGATTGCGATGACAGCCACCACCTCACGGTGGTGGCAGTTGTTCTTTTGATTCCCAGTTGAGCAACCATATGCTTACACTTCGCAAATACGACCATAGCAGCCCTTCAGGGTGGTAAATAGTGACCATAGCATCAAGGGGATTGCACAGGCGGTAGCGGCGGCGGTTGGAATGTAGCAATCGTGAGAATGGCAGGAGTACCGACTAACAATGGCAGCGAGGGTGGGCAACTCCCAATAGATACGACGTAGCGACACAAACAGAAGAGAGAGGAGGAGTAAGTGAATACGAAAAGGTAGGAGGCGACAGTTTTGTCGTCGTCGGCAAAGAGGATACGACAGTGGGCATTCTCGCCGGCATCAACGGTTTGCGGTGGCAGCGCACTCCGTTACAGCTTCAACTTTCGGACTCGGCGGTTCAAGACATCCGACAGTGACGTTGTGGTGGCGTCCGGTGGTTGACGACCTCAATAGAGGTGATAGTGCGGCGTCGGAAAACGAGAGAGTGAAGATGGCGGCTGGAACCAACGATTAGGGTTAGGGTTATGGTGAAGGCCATATACCCCATCCATATCACATCTTTTCCATAATTACAATTTTGGTCCCTCCCCATAGGATCTTTTCAAATTTAATCAAATATTTACCCTTTCTACCCTGGCTTCGGAAATCTCCTTCAAATTAAATCCGATATTTACCCCTCAGCCCCCAACTTCCAAAAATCTTTTCAAATAAATCCCAATTTCTACTTTGACCCCCGAATAATCCAATTTATAACATTTGGCTCCCCAAAACCGACACCCCACTAAATATTATGGATTTTAAGGCCACAATTCATATTAATTTAATCTATTTATTTATTTAATAAATGGGGTGTTACATAAAAGGGAAAGCCTTACTTTGATGCTCCTCCTTTAAGTGTTCTAAAAGAAGCCATATGCTTTCACTATGGCCAGAAGGAGACATTGAAAGAGAAGCTGCCTGAAGTATCTACAAGAAGTGAAAGAGGCTAAGGGCAATATGTGTAATGTCCCAAAATTTAGATCTATTTTTTTTGTTTTTGTAGTAAATAATCATCAATCAAACATGTTTTTCAAACAATAAAATATTCAGAGTAAACCAGAATACACCCCAAAAGAACATCAGAGTCAATAAGCGGGAAAATCATGGTGTGTGCAATGCGATCATCCCAAACTTTTCCCTTCGATCCGGATGTACCTGAAACATAAACTGAAAAAAGCCATAAGCATAAAGTGTTGGATTAGGTATCTAAGCCCATAACTATAATTGGTATATACTTGAATTGATAGTAGCATAGTCCTTTTGGGTTGCCCTCAAACCTAGCAACTAGACAAGATGATTTTGGAGAGAGAGAGAGGTTGATTTTTTATTTGAGTAATAAATTAAAATAATTGATTTATTAATATTTTATGAAAATCATATATTAATTAGAAATCATATTATTTAATTAATATTTAATTAGAAATTAGTTGGAACTAATTTTAGGATTAATTAGATTAATTAAAAGTATAGGGTCTATTGATTATTTATTGAAAGATGAAGAAAGAAGCCCAATGACCTCATTGGATGAGGTGGAAAAAAGTCACTTGGGCAAGCCCAAGGAGATTTCGTCCATGCCCCTTGGATGAGGGGAATGGGCTTTGCTTGGTCACCAAGTAAAAGGATTTAGGGTTTCCTTCTTAAACCCTAGCTTTGACACCAAACTACCTCAGCTATATAAATGACCTAAGCCCTTCACAATTTTGTGCACTCCTCCTCATTAGAAACCTTGGACGTAATTCTTCTCCCCTCTCCTCTCATCCTCTTGCTTGTGTTGGGTGTGATTTCATTAGAGGCATGACAATTGTGGTGCTTGCTTCCAAAGGATCAACAAGAATGTTTCTTTGTTATTTGCTACAATAACAATCAAGGTATGTAATCCTTAACCATATTTTGGTATTTTTGAAAATAGCCTATTGATCTTAGGGCTTCCTTTTGATGTTCATCGTTATAGATTCAATAGAGAAAACATAGATATTTATTAGGGTCGCATTTACACTTAAGAGTTTAAGTTGATTTGTTTTGCATAAAACCCATCATAAAGCTTAGTGAGTTCCCCAAAATATCACATACCATACATATCAAACAAACATCGGGCCTTGCCCGACATTTATCAGGCCCCCACCTGGTATTCATCGGGCCTTGCCCGATACAGATCTGTCAATAACATGCGATGGGTCCTGCTCAACACATTCATCAGGACCTGCCCAATATACATACAAACACATAAAACACATGCAATAGTCACACATACAACTAAAATACAAACAACAATAATCCACGGACCGACGTTGGTGCCTTCGACCCATCAAACACTAGGAGGATACTCACCTCAAACTACTGAAAATCAGATAAATTCTCGAATTGCTGATCCAGAAAATCTCCACAGTAAATATGATCAAATAATACCCTAATTAATAATTAGGTCAGAAGCCATAACTGAGACTTTAATTCACAACTCTCGACTCCAAGAATAAAAGACCATTTTACCTTTCCTCAAATGACCCAACTGTCACAACTATTAATTTTGATGCCTTGTAACAACAAAAATGATAACAATTGTGAACCAAAAAAATGTGAAAGCATGTATGATGCTTATTCAATAACAACAAAACTTCCATCAAACACTTTATATAAGCACTGCAAATATTCAACAAAGAATTGGAAAGCTTAGAAATCCCAGTTTAAGTCCATTTTGGACTAGGACTTCCTTATTGGGCCTAATGGGCCAATAAGCTTCCAATTTGACTATTTTGGGATTAGAACTCTTAAATGGGCTCTGATTGGACCCACTTTCATTTATGTTAATAATTTGGGCCATATTGGGCCTAGAATGAAATAAAATACCTTAATGGACCTTATTGGGCCATAACTAACTTAATTAACCCTAAATGGCCATAAAACTCATACTTTGATGTGTATTGGGCCCATATCTTGGATTTAAGCACTCAAGGCCTAAATCTTTTTCTCTCTTTTCTCTTTCTCGGCCCAAGAGGGAAAACAAAAAAAATGAAAATTGATGAAATAAGGCGGGTTAGCCACTTCCTTATTATATTTTGGTCTTCCATGCACCATCACATACTTCCATGCACACCATCTCTTCACTTATCTCTCTTTCTCCCTCTCCTTTCTATCCTCGGCCGAAGAAACACACCCACACACACATTACATCCAACTTTTAAAACAAACTCTCTCAAGAATACCTTCACTACTCTTCATCAAATTTTCGAGATTAAGAACTTTTCAAGGAGGTTATTCCACAAAAATCATCATTCAAGGTAAGTTGATGCTTAAATCCAGGATTTAACTACTTCATTTCATCAAAAATCTCCTCTTAATCTATTCAAATTCGTGATCTTGCCTCTTAGAACTCATCTAAGCCAAAGATCCTCCAAGAAGCTTGCTAGGCCGAGAATAACATCAAACTTCTTCCATTCTTCTTCTTAACTGAACCCACAAACTCAAGGTGAGTTCATACCCTTCTCTTTTTTTTACAAGTTTTATGGGGGAGAATACAAGTAAAATGTGTAGATCTATGTGTATGTGTATGCTATGTATGATTTCATGTATGTATGTGTGAATTTTTGTGCTTATTTGTTGATTATGTAAACAAAAAGGAAAGAAATCTCGAGATCCATGACATAAGAAGGAAAAAAAACATTATCTAAAGTATACTACACTAAACAAGTCAAGAAAAATACCCTCTAAGATTAAAATCAACATATTGTAACATAAAACCAATTTTTGGGCTTAAATTGTCAAATAAACAAAAGTTGGGTTAAAATTGTCATTCACAGTTTTCTTAGGTATCAAAGGAGTCAAAACAATTACAATAAATGTTTTTATGGAAATTATACTCTTCAAAGGGCTTGAAATGTAAATTGTAGCTTAAAGGGCCAATTTTCTGGCTTTTCGGCCCACTAAGCCCAAAATTGCGAAAAACATGATTTTCAAGGGGCTATAATGATAATTTTCTCAAAATAGGGGATAAAAAGTTAAATAGGACTATTTCAAGGGTTAAAATGCTTTTCTTTTCCAAAAAGGATCAAAAATGTAAAGTTTTTGGATTTTGGGCCAAAATTGTAAAAGTTGCAAAAGTTTGGGCTTTAACCGAGAAACACTTTTCTGGAAGGTCTGAAACTGCCAAAGAACAAGTTTTGAGCTAAAAATATCAATTGAGTAAGTCTATAGGTCAAATGTGTCAAGAAAATGATTTAAGGGCTTAAAATGTCTTTTTTTTTTTTTTTGTATAAAGGACTAAAATTGTTATTTTTATTAAAGAAGGGCTAAAAAGAGGTCAAACCAACATTTTGAACCAATTATTTTATTTGTAAGATATTTGAGTAAAAAAAAATACCAAAGGTTACAACTCATGAAGATAGAGAGATGAACATACGTATAATCCAAATATCGTTATAAACAAATCGACCGGTCTCGTGTCGATACAAAAATAACAGTTGTCCAAATCAAACCTTCCAACAATTATACAATTCCTAAAACAAGTAAACAATCAAAACTTTGGGGTTGAAAGTCCAATCATGCTTGTTGGGCCTTTGTGACCCATTAACATGATTTTGGGCCCAAGGAATAATAATAAATGATATTGGGCCTTCTACAACCCAATTTCATATTTAAGGGACCCTCAATGGCTTTTAAGTGCTATTGGGCCTTAGTGGCCCATTAGTACTGTTAGTAAGGTCCAAGTAAACAAATACAGGTCGATAATCAATAGTAATCAAAGTCAATTGGGATTTATTGAGTAATAACAGGTGGCACCAACGTGTGTCGGTCGTAGTCTGTAGTTATAATCAAAGTCTCCTGGAGGGAGAGCGAGAGTTTGTGTATAGATCTATACGGGGGTGACTCCCCCACACCTCAACTGTTCGCTATAGTTAGACTCGTCCAGTCTAGGGTGACAAAATCTTAAAATCAATTTCGGCATTCACCAGAGTGCTAAGACAGATGAACTAATCATCATCATGCATGGTTATAATGACTCATATAAATAAATCCAATATAAATCAAGTAATCAGGTAACTCAAAAGCATTCACGTGAAGGGATAACAATTCGAACCGTTATATGATATTTTTATTTTCGGAAAACATCGGGTTTTCCGGGGAAGTTCAAAATTTTTCACTTGTACTTTTAATACAAAGTTTTTTTTTTTAATTATACACGTTTTGAAATCATCATGCATATATTTACGGATCTTCACACTTTTTATAAACAATGGTCTTTTCAGAAAATATCGGATTTTCTGGGTTGTTTTCGTTCAAACCACACAAAACATTTTCATATCAAATCTCCTTATGAACTCACCTACATTCCATATGTTGACCGTTTTCAAAATAACTTGTATTCTCAGGTAAGCTGAGGCGTAGTACCAAGTATGTTAGTGTGTTGTGCTTTTGAAAACTATCAAACAATTTATGTTATGGATTTGTAATGTTAAAACAATGTACTTGATGTGAATAATTCCAGTTGTAATATATTGATGCATGGTGATGTTTATGTTATGATTCATTTATATTTATTGTGATGATATTCAATTTAAGTCACGCGAGCCCTCAGACGTTTCCGCCGTTTGGTTCGGGAGTGTGACACCAACTAAGTAGCTCTCAAGGCTCTTCAGTAGCCTAAGTCCATAATATATTCCATTTTGTTGTGTTTCAGGCTTATGTATATACACAAAGCAGAAAACCATAAGTGCTACAACTTGGGTTCCTTTCTTGAGTAAGAAATTCTACATGTAACATAGTTTTCATGAAACTTAGTGTCACAACTAGAAATTTTTGGTGCCTTGTAACTACAACACTTATGTCAATTATGAATCAAAAACATGAAAGCATGTATGATGCTTACTCTATGACAATAAAATTTCAATCAAGCACTGCAAATAGTCAACAAACAATTGGAAACCTTAGAAATCCTTGTTTAAGTCCATTACATATTAGGATTTCCTTATTGGGCCCAATGGACCAATAAGCTTCCAATTGGACTATCTTGGGCTTAGAACTCTTGAATGGGCTCTAATTGGACCCACTTCCATTTATTTCAATATTTTGGGCCATATTGGGCCTAGAATGAAATAAATTGTTTAAATGAACCATATTGAGCCATAATTAACCTAATTTAGCCCTAATAGGTCATAAAAATCACATTTATAGTTATTTGGACCAAACATCACTTAACATAACCATGAAATAGGCTTAAGCATACAAGGCCCAATCCTTTTCTTTTTCCCTCTCCAAATCTCGGCCCAAGCCCAATCCGAAGAAGGAAGAGTTGACTTGTGAGATTGCCACCTCATTTATACATCACATACCTCCCTGCATGGACCAACATGCATCTAAGTTAGTCACCTCAACTCTCTCTCTCTCTCTCTCTTCTTCTTCTTGATTCTCGGCCGAGAGCCTCCCAAACATACACACTTCATCCAATTTTTCTTAAACAAACTCTCTCAAAGAACATCCTCACTTTTCTTCATCAAATTTTCGAGAATCAAGAGCTTTTCAAAGAGACTTTCCACAAAAATCATCATCCAAGGTAAGTTTATATTTAGATTTATGATCTAGATTCTTTGTTTTATCAAACATCTCATCTTAACTCATGCAAATTCATGATCTAACTCCCTAGAATCATCTAAGTTCGAAAGCTTCCTCAAAAAGTTGCTAGGGCCGAAATATTCTCTCAATTCTTCTTCAAAACCGATCCACAACTCAAGGTGAGTTTCATACCCCCTTCTTTTCGGTTTTTATGAGTTTTATGGGGGGAGAATACAAGTAAATGTGTAGATCTATGTGTAAATGTATGCTATGTGTGATTTGATGCATGTATGTGTGTGATATTATGTGTTTGTGATGATTATGTTATACAACAAGTGTGTAAATCCGAGATCTAAACCACGAGGAAGGAAATAAACATAACTTAATCTATTTTACACTAATGAAGTTAAGAAAAATAGTTTATATGGTTAGGATGAACAAACTTGAACATAAAATCCATTTTGGACATAAAATGTCAAAAAATACAAAACTTAGGGGCCAAACCGACAAATTATAATTTCTAGAGGGTCAAAAGGGTCCAAACAGTTTCTAAAATAAATTTTCTGAACATCAACATTTTTGAGGGGCTTAAAATGTAAATTTTGGATTTAATGGGCTAAAATTGGGCTTTTCGGCCCAATAAGCTTCAAATTGCAAGATTTTCAAATTTGAGGGGCTAAGAATGCAATTTTCTATAAATCAGGGGATTTGAAGTGTAATAAAACTATTTCAATGGTCAAAAATGCTTTTCAAATTCAAAAAGGATCAAAAATATAAATTTTTTCTATTTTGGGCCAAAACTGTCAAAGTTGCGAAATTGAGGGTTTTAACCAAGAAAACATCATTCTGGAAGGACTAAAGCTGTTTACAAAATAAATTTGGGCTAAAAATGTCTTTTCAACAAGTTTAGGATACAAAAGTGTCAAAATGATGTTTCAAGGACTAAAATGGAATTCTTTTATAAAAAGGACTAAAAGTGCTATTTTTATAAAAGAAAGGTTGTGAAAAGGTAAAAATCTTACTTTTAAACAAATTAATTCATTAAGACAAAATACAAGATCCACGACTACCGACAAAACGTAAAAACAAATACACTCTCAACAACCAATATCGTTACAAAACGAATAGATTCGGTCTCGAATCAATAACAAAACAAAAATCAATACACCATAGTATTTCAATAAACATGTGATAACTACGAGGAGTTAACATTCAATCTTTGGGCTTGAAAGTTTCAAATCGTGCTTGTTGGGCCTTGCTAGCCCACTAACATGATGTTTGGGCCCGAAGGGAACGCGCTTACATGTTAATGGGCCTTCTATGACCCAATTACATGTAAAAGGACATTCAATAGCTCTATTGTGCTATTGGGCCCTAATGGTCCATTAGTACTGCTAGTGAGGTCGAGAAGTCAAATGCGAGTTGGGCCAAGTGCCTTTCGCATTCCCGATAGCCTTGAATAACTTATGGAAATAAAAGGGGGCTTCGTACCCTCCTTTCTCCTCGGTTGTTGGGCTTATGAGAATTCAATTAATCAGATTCGTGGCATGAATCAAGAGAAGTCAGGGTGTTTGGATTGTGTGAGTAGTACGGACGACGCCTTAGGGATCGTTCGTAGCCTGTAGTTATAAACTAGTCATTTTCATTAATGCGTGATTGTAACCACTCACAAACCCTAGTTAATCCAATGTCACCTGGGTAATCAAAAACATTCGTCGTATCGGTATAACAGTAAACAAGTCATGTAATTTGCGTATTGGGAAAACATCGGGTTTTCCCGGAAAGTTCAACATTCTCACCTGTGTGATGTATACAAAGTTCAACAATTATACGTGTTTGCAAAATCAACAAGCATATTTACGGATCTTCACACGTTTTTTTTATAAACAAATACTCTTTTAAGAAAATATCGAATTTTCTGGGTGTTTCAACTTCACGAAAAATCATTTTTCCATAACATTACTTATGAACTCACCAACATTTCATATGTTGACGTTTTTCAAAATAACTTATATTCTCAAGTAACAGATAAGCCGAAGAATAAGTACCAAGTCATGTCATGGTGTTTTGCTTAAACTATCTATCAGACAGTCTATGTTATGGAATTGTAACGTTTAAAACAATGTACTGAGTGTAAACAATATCAGTTGTAATATTCCAATGCATGGTGATGATTTGTTTTATGATTCATGTATATTCATTGTGATGGTATTCAATTTGAGTCACAAGAGCCCTCGAACGTTTCCGCCGTTCGGTTCGGGGGTGTGACACTTAGGAAGTTGTTTTTAGGGTTAAATGCACAAATTTTTATATATATATATATATATATATATATACACACACACACACACATATATATATATATATATATATTATATAACATCCTACTTTTGGTTTCCATTCAGGTACTCTTTTTAAGATTTTAGTTTTTAAAACAATTTGTTTTCAAATTGTGAACATGGAATCTTAGTGTCTTAATAATCCAATGCATGCCAAATCTGTTGTAGTGCAATATGAAGAAATTAAGTATGATGCTATAAAGGGTTGAAAACAACTTGACTAGTAACTTCTATCTTTAAAAGAAATATAGTTTGGATTCTATAAAAAAAATTATTGAAAGCAATGCAATTGTTGGTCAAATACATAAGTATGTAGCTCTAATGGGTAAAAATTAAAGTACATTACGCAAATTGGTAACTAGAGTAAAGTACGTTGCTATTCTCTATAAATTTTTGTTTTTTTTCATTTCCTTTATTTTGTAATTAACTCCTGTATTGAATATGGGATTTTATTACAGGTCTTCATCCAAGGGTTTAAGAGTTATAAAAAGTTATACTTCCGTATAGATTTGCTCGTGTAAATGGACATCCATTTTTATGATTTTTTTTATATAAACTAAGTACAAGTAATATCTTGTACAAAGTAGGATAATACATTCAAATGCATTGTATTTGTATGAATTGTATTGGTTTGTATTTAAGTTATTTTTATGAAATAAATTAAGTAATTGCAAAGTACAATGCTATAACCAAAAATGTATATCGTAATGTTTATTAGTTTTGTGGTTGAATAAGAATTTTCTTATAAATTTAATGTATTGGTTTTTTTGTGCATTTTAAGCGGAAAATTTGATTTTTAATTTTTTTTACTAATTTAGTGATGGGTTTCTGACGGAATATCCGTGGCTAAATAGGTCCGTAGGAAAAAAGTCAATTTTAGTCAAACTTGAATTTTGTCGTTAATTCGTAGAAAATTCGTACCTAAACAGTTTCGTAGCTATTCCGTAGGAAAAAAAGTCAATTTTGGTCAAACTCAACTCGCGCGGCTAATCCATAGGAAATCCGTAGCCATGTCTTTCCGTAGATATTCCATATGAAAATAGTCAATTTTAATCAAACTTCACACTCATCGACAATCCGTACACATTCCGTTGCTAATCTGTAGGTATTATACCTACGGAATAGGCCGTAGCTAGTCCATAGCAAATCCGTAGGTATAAATTTCCCACGGGCATTTATGCTACAAACCTTTTTCCGAAGAAAATCCGTAGGTATCGCTTTATACCTACTGAATACTACAGATTGTGCCTTAGCTATTGTCTGAGTTTTCTAGTAGTGAATATTTAACCTAATTTTTAATGTTTTTCATATAGCTAAAAATTTTATGGTCTATTATAGCCTTAAAACCATGTTGTCGTAAGGCGATAATAGAGTAATCTATATTTAATTATAGTTCTTAATGTTTCTTGCTATCATAATACAATGCATATGAAATGGCGACAACTTGTGCTTGGGTTGTTAGTGCATATAGTTAAGCTTATCTACATTTTAGATGGGGGAGGTCTGATTAGGCTTTTAACTCTTGCAAATAACCCGTTAATACGTAGAAGAGCCAAGCACATCGAAATTGCTTGTAATTATGCAAAAGCCATTGATATGGAGGAATCCAGTTCGCAACCCCTATTTATGAGTTTCTCAAATCAAGGACATGAGGATTGTTGGTTGATTTTGTGAAGTGGAATTTTGATAAGTGTTTAGTAGATAAAACCAGAATTTATTGAAAGATACCTTCCTACTACGTCCCTTGTTGAAATTGAGGTACACAATAGTTTTATTACAAATTATCAGGTATTAAACTAATTTTTTTTTTCAAAATACACAAAGAAAAAAAAAGTTGATGGAAAGAAGCAGTCTCTTAACAACTATTATAGCTCAAACTAAAGCATGTGACATGATTATATTGTTAATGTTAGCATAATAGGTCCTATTATTTTCATTATTTAATCACTTCTAAAGGATATATAATGTTGTTGGTTTTGTTATCTACTTTCATTTTGTATCCTATTAAGAGGGAGCTGAGACAAAATGGCGCTTCAGGTAATTCTTTACACTTTTTTCATTATTATATATATATACCTTGACTTTGATGTAATATAATTATGATGATTTAACCCTTCTTATGTTATGCCAGTTTGACCTTGAGGAGACAACTAAATGGACATGTGTTGGCGCTGTGGACATAACTCAACTATAACAGGGTTTGACTATTTATATCAATTAGAGCATCCGTTAGGCCTTGTGGTATACATACCACGAATCGATTTGTGGTCTAGTTGGCCACAAGAAAAGCTCGTGCACACCGCCCCGACATTCCGTGTCCTATTAAGAGGGAGCTGAGACAAAATGGCGCTTCAGGTAATTCTTTACACTATTTTCATTATTATATATACCTTGACTTTGATGTAATATAATTATGATGATTTAGCCCTTCTTATGTTATGCCAGTTTGACCAGTCCCTTAAGGAGACAGCTAAATGGACATGTGTTGGCGCTGTGGACATAACTCAACTATAGCAGGGTTTGACTATTTGTATCAATTAGAGCATCCGTTAGGCCTTGTGGTATACATACCACGAATCGATTTGTGGTCTAGTTGGCCACAAGAAAAGCTCTTGCACACCGCCCCGACATTCCGTGGTAGGGCGTGGTCGTGATCTTTTGTGTTCCCGACGACGAATTCAAACGAAGAAGGTGAATGGTGGTTGGTTTTTTTGGCCGTTGAACGGCTATTTTGCCTATTTTTTTTTCAAACTCAATTCAATAACATAAATAAACCTGCTATTTTCGCCAAAACTTACACCTCATTCTAACATTCATTCTCTAAAACCACAAAACACATATACATGGATTCCACAAAACATATGGAAATTTTAAAAACTTTTGGCTCGGATGACGACGTAGAATTCGTAGACCAAAAACACCGAACTCGTTATGTTTGTTTTTCAAACAAAAACTTGACGCTAGAGGAAGAATGGGTTTTAGTAGTATACAAAAATGTGCGGCTGCTGTTAGGTATTTGATGCATCTGACAAATACTTTAAAGTATCCGAGAGGACTGCAGTTGAATTTGTAGATTGGTTTTCTGCAAGTGTTTATGAGGTTTTTCACGAATAATATTTGCGCAAACCTACTCAACATGATATTGAGAGATTATATTCAGCTCATGAAGAGAGGCATGGATTTCCGGATATGCTTGGCAGTCTAAATTGTATGCATGTGGCTTGGGAAAAATGTCCAAATGCATGACATGGTCAGTTCAGTCGAGGAGATATAGGTGAACCAACTATCATCCAATAAGTTGTTGCATATCAAGATTTGTGGATATGACATGCCTTTTTTGGAGTAGCGGAGTCTAACAACAACCTTAATGTTCTTGGCCAGTCTCCACTTTTCAACGATATTTGGACCGGCAAAACACCTGATATGATGTTCACGGTGAATGGGAACGCATACAAATACGGTTACTACCTTGGTGATGGGATATACCCGGATTATTCTACATTGATGAAGGCATACTCAGTTCCTCGAAGTGAAAAGGCAAAGTTGTTTACAAAAAAACAGGAATCGGCGAGAAATGATATTGAGAGGGCATTTGGAGTCCTTAAGTAGACATGACATGTAGTGAAATATGCTATACGACTCTGGGATAAAGAAAAAATTAAACGAATGGTCCTAGCATATATTATAATGTATAATATGATTATTGAAGATGAAGGTCGAACGATTTGTACGTATGATCCGAACGACGTTGTCATTCCAATTGAGGAGTTCGTACCCGGAACGAACGTGTTTTTAGAACGAGTTGTTGAAATTCATAACAGTGAAACGTGTTTCAATCTTCGAGAAAATGTCGCGGAACATTTATACCAACGTAGCATGAATGACGATTAGGTTTTTTATATATATGTTTGTTTTTTTTTTAATTAATGTAATGTTTTTTTTTTTCTAGATTAACTAAGTAATGTAGTTTGAAGTTGTAATTTTATTTTTATAATTAATGAAAAACTAGTTTAAAAAATGAATGCTTTTTAATTATAAAAAATGTAATTTTATTGTATTTTTGAATTAAAAAATATAAAAATAATGATGTGGAGTGGTGTGTTAGTGGTAGATATCCCATGTTAGTGGTAGGGGAATGTGGTGCTGATGTTGCACCCACCACATATGTGGTATGTGGTGGGTATAACGGATGACGTTATACCCACCACATACCATATATGTGGTGGGTGCCACATCAGCACCATATTCCCCTACCACTAAAATGGGATACCTACCACTAACACACCACTTTACCTCATTTTTTATTTAAATTTAATTCAAAAACACAATAAAACATATTTTTTTAAACTAGTTTTTTTATTCAATGAAACAAAATTACATTAATTTTAAACACACAACATAAAAAAAACATAAACATGCAACCACAAACAACTTAACCTATTTTTTAAACCTTATTTTTAATCACTAAATTTTGGACGCTCTCTCAATTTTCGCCAAGCTTTTACGTGTTTAAACGGTGTGTGTTCTGTGTCTTCATATTGGTGCATGAACACAACAAACGGGTCGCCTTTGTGTACGTTGTTTATAACAAAGTTATAAATATCATTGAATTCAAGACATTTAACCCTTATATCGCGATACTCCACACATATTTCATCAAGACTATGACTTTGACAACCCATTAAATCATGAAAAATGTTTCCAACTTTTACCCAAAAATTATGAGGCGTTACTGGGTCTTCTGAAGCTGCTATCCATGCTTGTGCTAAGTTCTCTTCTTCATTTTTTGACCAATTCATCTTTTTAGGATCCATTGGTTTTGAAAGAATGTAAAAGAAGTGTGAGATCGTGTGAGAAAAGAAAGAAATTGTGTGAGTATGTTTATAGAAAGTGTGGTATTTATAGAAGAAGTATAATATCTTTGAAAGGTTAAAAAAAATCCGTTACAAATAAACTAGTCGTTGCAAAGCATCGACAAATAGCAAATTCCGTTTGATTTCGTGGAACACACAACAAGAACCACGACCACGATCGACCACGACCGGCCGGGATGGTATGCACGGTCGTGGTCGTGGTCCACGTATACCACGAGCCTTTTCGTGCTATGTATACCATATGACCTTATATATTTTCTATTTTCAACAAAAAATTTAATGTATTTCTTGAACTTGTGTAATACTTTTATTTTATTTATTATTATTTTTTTGTGGCGGGTTACCTTTTAGGAGCTGGTAAAACACGTATGAATTATGGACTAAGTTTTGAATTTTAAATTTTCTAAAAAAGGCTATTGTGGGTACACTTGATGGGATCATGAAATACAATTTTTAGATCTCATTCCTTTGTACCATTACTTAAGCACCACTTAAACCCCATGGAAAAGGTTGTTTGTGTTGCTACTTGACATACATACCAAAATAAAAGGGCAGTTTTACGCATAGTAATATTCATATGTCATATAAGAAATTAAATTATAAAGCAAACAATTTCCAAAAGTTTATTCGATTGAATACACTTTGTATTTTGAAATTCTGAGTATTATTATATGTACAATAAATACCAAGTTGGCTTATATACAATCCCAGTTTGCAGCTACTGGCTTGGGTGGTTTTGGCTCGGCTAATCCACTTCCATTTTCGGCCCCTGGTTTTGTATATGGCTTCCTGCATCAGCCACTACCTCCACAAATTGCTTCCATCTCCTTCTTGAACACAGAAACCCACCAATCACCATAACATCATCAGAAATCCAACTTCACGAGCGTCTGTGACTGTCGACACCATCTCTTTATCAAGACACATAGGACAAAAATTGATTCCCCGAGCGTTCTTGATGTTCCTCTGGTATACACGTAAGCCCTAATTTTTCTTTTCCAGAATTGATCCAAAATCATAGGTTAATTGACTTCGTTCATTGTTTTGCAGCTTCTCGATCTGGAAAGTATTTCATCAGCCATGCCCATAAACATTTCATCAGAGTCAAAGCACAAGAGAAACGAAAACACATATCATATCTGCTTTGTATGCCCAATCACTCGACATTTTTTTTTTCTAAAATCTTGCATCTTTCTCCTGCAATCTTGAATTTGTCATCAATTTTTGATTAATTGATTTGCTGTTTGCTTTAATGAGGCTTACAAGATTTTTGTTTTTAACTATCCATGATATTTCAGTTTTTTGTTTTTAACTATCCATTTCTTATAAAGGCTATCTTTGAAACTCAGAATAATCTTCTCCAGTTCACCTCTTTCTATTATATAAGATAAGTTGATTTTTGTTTTCTTTGTGAAAGTGATTTCTTTTATAACGTGTAGAAGCTTTTTGCTTTCTTTACTGTTGAAGTTCATTGATTTTTCCAATTGAATCAAGATGATATAATGTCTTTAACTACTCTAATTCATGGTGATAACGGTAGATGGGAAGCAAGGATTGGAAGAGTATTTGGCAACAAGTATCTTTTAACAAAGGGTTAATACCTTAAAAATCATTATTTATACGTCGTCGTTTCGATTTAACCCCAAATTTATTTTTTGTTTTTCATTTGCCATTATATTTTAGAAAAAGTTTTATTTTCGGACCCTTGACCGGTAATCAACCGGTAATGATGACGTGTAGTTTTTGGATTTTGTTTTGTTTGCATTTGGCCCCAACATTTACGTATAAGTTTGCGTTTAACCCCAATATTTTTTGTTCCCCATTTGCCATTGTTTTTTAGATAAAATTTCGTTTTAGCCATTGGTCAGTCACGAATAGATATTTTAAAATGTAAGAGTTGAAACTACGACTTCTCCTTGAGAGTGAGGCGTGTTATCAGTAAGCCAATCTACACATGTATTTTAAAATGAAGGAAAAATATCTAATGTAAGTCTTGAGTCTGTAACATCTAATAAACAATATAACATGCTAATCTTTAAGCTAATCAAAATTGTTAATTCATTCGTAATTCATCTAAAAACAATTGGTTATGTTTACCAACATATTTGTTGAGAAACCATATATTTCTAAAGAGTAAAAAATGTGTCTTCTCTTTAAGGGACGAGGTGTGTTAGATGGTAAGTTAACGGTTCTTTTTTGTATTATCAATGTTTGTTGTATTGAATTTAATGTAAACATGTATTTCAAAATGAAGAAAAAATATTTAGTGTATGTCTTGAGTGTGTGACATCTAATAAACATTATGACATACTAATCTAAAATTGTTAATTTGTTTGTAACTCATCCAAAAACTACTAATTATTTCTAATGACCTATTTGTTAAGAAACCAAATATAACATATTTGTTGAGAAACCAAAGAAATGAAAATACTTATTAATAACTGGTCAATGGTTAAAATGAAAGCTTTTCTAAAAAACAATAGCAAATGGGGAACAAAAAAAAATATTGGGGCTAAATGCAAACTTATACGTAAATGTTGGGGTTAAATGCAAACTGAGGAAAATGCAAAACCGACACGTCATCATGACCTGTTGGTGACCGGTCAATGACCCGAAAATGAAACGTTTTCTAAAATATAATGACAAATGAAGAACAAAAAATAAAATTGAGGTTAAATCGAGATGACAGTGTATAAATAATGACTTTTAAGGTATTAACCCTTTAACAAATTAGGGACCATCGGAAGTGGGGACATGATGCTTTTTTGTTCTCCAAATAGTTAGGGGTATGATTGGTGTTTTTGGAACCAAAATATTCAACCCCATAACAATTTTATACATTTTGTTCTCCAAATAGTTAGGGGTATGATTTTTTTTTTCAAAATGTTTGTATAGACTTATAAGTTTTAACATAAAATGTATTTTATATGCCTTTCAAAAGAGGAATCTTTCTAAATAACTTTTTTGGAATATTTTATATGATTAGGATAATGAGGCTATTTTTGTCTTTTGGAAAGACAAGACAGACATAGACATCAGAGAGTGAATCCTTGCCCCACCTTTTTGGGTGGGACAAGTGACATCATCTCTTATTGGATAAACAGTTATATTTTTTGTCCCATTAACATCCGTCGTTACAACTTCTGTGCATTAATTCGGATAAACACTACAACACATTGTACTTTCAAAATAACAATGTAGTTTCATTTATTTGTTTATTACACATGTAAACCTAATTGAAGGAAAACACTTTGCTATCATCTCGGGAACTAGGATGGCTGCAACACACATAACAAGGATTGCGGTTTGAAAATACAATATTTTTCAGTTGATAAAATATCAATGTAGTTGTCGCCTTTGGTTTTACCACCATTTATTGGAATGCTTCTTTTCTATGCACATAAGTTTGATGTTCTATTATTTAAAACGACACTCATATGGAATCACAACAGGTCAAACAATTAAAATTTTAGTGATGACTTTTATAATTATATTTAATGTATAAGCTAGTGTCGCTACCTTGTGTATTCCATTTACTCAATTTCAAAAAGATATAAAAACATTCATTCATATTAAAGAAAAACAAAAGTACAAGGCTACACAAGAAATTCACAAAACTAACCATAAAAGCTTCCATTCTATTATAAAAAGAAACAATAATTAGCAAATTCACAATACCACAAACTAAATTAAAAGTTGCGTCGGGGGAGGGGGTAACCTCTTGCAGAATTTACTTGAGAATTATTTTGGATAAAAAAACAAAGGTTGGTGGTCCCAATGAAGGCAGATAATAAAATATATGGGCTAAAATTTAGCATAATGCTATTGTATAGGGATGAACAGGTAAAGTTATTAATGCATGAGGGACCAAAAAAGGCAATACCTATTGATAAGGTGAATATCGAGTCTATTCAATGCTAGGCACAAGGGCCTAAAAATATCTTTAAGGGAAAATTTGAAGCAAAAGTGGAACTTGGACTAAATCCGTGATTTTGAGTAAAAAACAGGGACCAAATTTGTAATCTACTGCCTTGTTCCCGAGTTCCACTTAAGGAGAGAAATGAGAGGATACGGAGGGAAAATGAGGAGTGTCGAAGGAAAATCGTGTTCCCGAGTTTCATTAATGGAAGGAAAGTGAGGGGAGGGGAAGGATTTTAGAGTCATATTTTTCTTCCAAATTTTCCTCCCAAATTGGGCGAATTTGGGAAGAAAGTGAGGAGAAGGAAAATTTTAAGTTTATTTTCTTTTTCTTTCTAACTCAGGAACACAAAAACTAAAAATTTTTCTTTCCTTTCCTTTTATTTCCTTCGAACTCGGGAACACAAAATAAAGAATATTTTCCTTCACTTCCCTTTTTTTCTGTCAAAATTTTCCTTCCCTTTCCTTTAATGAATTTACATAAAATCTTGGGAACAAAGCGTAAAACCAACCTTTAAACGCTCAGAAAGTTTAGCAAATTCTTCTCTTACATAAGCCAATTCCCTTTCCAAATGTTCCTTACCTTAGCTTCTATTTCAGCATAATACTGACCAAGGGCAGTTAACGGTTCGATATTTTTTGCATCTACTTTTTTATTTAAATCATTAATGATTTACCTGGACTTTAAAAGTTTGTTTCTATTTATCATCTTAAGATCTTATGCTTGATTCAAAGATCTCTCCAATTGTCTTATTTGAGCTCTTAACCTTTGATTATCTTGCTGTCTTCATCCATTTTTTTTTCTAAATCTTCAGATTCCTAAAAAAAATTAAACAATCGTCCAGTGAGTATAATCTGAAGATTGTCTTTATAATTCTTTTTAGTTAATTACATCTTGGTCCCTAAGTATAGCTGGTTTTTACAATTTTGGTCCTTATTTGAGGTTCTTGTGACGTTTTAAGTCTTTGTTTCAAGTAAAATGACTATTTTTGGTCCCTGAGCTGGGGCTTATCACATTTTACTAGAAACATGGACCAAAAAACATTATAAAAACTGCAAATAAAGACCAAAACTGCAAAAGATAACTTTTAGAAGTAAAAGTGAACAAATATAAAAACTGCAAATAAAGACGAAAACTGCAAAAGATAACTTTTAGAAGTAAAAGTGAACAAATAAGCAAAAAATGTAATTTACTCAAAGTTTTATTAGATTTAATATTTAAAAAAAATAAAAAATGAGAACCTTTTCTGGTTAATGCCGTTTAAGCCGATTTAGTTGTTGTAATGCTTTGTCATTTTCATTTGATATCTTTTTTGCAGTTTTTGCAAAGAGGACTTCATTTCTTCTTTCCTAAGAAAACTTCCTGATACTTGAAGCATTAAAAAAAACATGTTGTACAAAAGTATAGAAATTGTAGATCTGGCATATATATATATATATATATATATATATATATATATATATATATATATATATATATATATATATATATATATATAAAATTCAAGAGTAAATTACCAAAATGGTCCAAATGATTTCTGTTTCTTACCATGTTTAGACTAAAACTGAGATATTTTTCAATTATTGTCCTTGTTTCAAGGCTTCATATCAATTTTAAACCAGGTACCTTGAAATAAAGGCTAAAACTAAAAAAGTTTCAGTTTTGCAGCAAACAATGTAAAAAATCAGAGAGTAAAGGGACCATTTCTCTTATTTACTCAAAATTACAAAAAAGGTCCTTATACTTTATGATTTTTATAGTGTTTAATCTAAACTGGAACCTTTTTCTGTTTTGGTTCTTTGATTCCATAGATTAGCATTTAAATAAGTAAATAAATAGAAAAATGAATTTTCTAATATGTGCCCTAAGGGCACATATAAGAAGCATGAAGTATTAATGATGAAGAATATTGTCATAATTAAATATGATAAACATTAATTATAAATAATATTATTTATAATTAATTATAAATATGAATAACCGACCATTTTGTCCTTGCCTCCATCTACTTCATCTCACTCTCAAAATCTATTTCCCCTTTTCCAATTTGCATCTCCAAAAAGTAAATTAGAGATGAAAAAAAAATAATAACCTGATTTTTTTAATCTACTGGTCATGTTTTTCAGTGTTACCAAAGCCAATAATACAATCTGAAAGTTAAAAAAGAGTTGACTCAGTCTCATATAATATGTTGTATGCATTTACTATTCTTAGGTCCATCTGATTCATCACCATTCATAGACGAAAGTAATGTTAAGGGCTGAAGTGAAGACCAATTGTATGTATTTACTAATTTGTTGATGAATACATAGAATACAAAAAATAAATTAAACAAATCAGGAAAAGTAATTGAAGGTTTTACCAGATCGGAGCTCTTGATAAGACAATAAGAGATTACCAATTCTAGTGCTTCCAAATGCTCAAATATTATTCTCAGTTTCAAGTGATTCCAAAACTCTTCCAGCCTAAAATAATGTCAAGAATGTAAGAAAATTACTCATATGCCCACATAGAAATAGAAGGATAATAGTGAGAGATATTTGTACTTGATCATCACTATCAAGGGTATTGTGGTGAAAAGACATTGATATTGTCTTTAATGTTGTTTGACTTGCTTTCTCAACTACCACCATAAAGGTTTTTACTTTCGACTTTTTACATTACTTTTGAAGGAGTATATGAATGCTGATTTTCCGTTTGTATCGAAATTTAGAAAAAAACATGTCTGAAAAGAGATAAGGAAAAGAATGTCTCTTTAAAATATCAACAAAGTGATAACAACTTATGATTGGTAATCGAATGGACATACTAATGGAATGAATCAATACCTAATACATGGGATTCTCCAAGTGTAAGAAAAATAAAATATCCCCTTTCTTTCAGAAGTCTCTT
This sequence comes from Lactuca serriola, assembly GCF_051521515.1. NCBI lineage: Eukaryota > Viridiplantae > Streptophyta > Magnoliopsida > Asterales > Asteraceae > Lactuca > Lactuca serriola. The sequence goes on along the minus strand of NC_136409.1, from coordinate 112,878,826 downwards.
TACTTGGAAATATACACACCCAAGTGTTCATTATAAGTGAAGTAAATATGCTTTTAATGACATACAACTAACAACAAACAATAGTTAACATTTATACTGAAAATTGACTACACGATACCTATGATACATATTGATCCCCTCCCTAACACAGGGCCAAGCTTAGGCTTCATTAAAGCATCTAATCCACCATTATCAAGAACAACATCCAACTGCACCGAGGAAAGCTGAGGCCACTTATACCATTCAAAAGGGTCATTTGTGCTTTTGATACTGAAAAATTTATCCAAATTTTCTTTGCTGCTGAAGTCGTCGAGGGTGCCCACACTTATGATAATCGCATCAATCGAAGAAGCGAACTGAGCGATCGATCCATATGGCGGAATCGAAGAAGCGAACTGAGCGATCGATCGATAAGATACGTTGAGGGTGTGAGACTATTAGGTATGTGTAGTTCAATTCTCTAATCTTGAATTGCTATTACATTAGGCTGGCCGATTCTCTAATTTGGAACCGGTGTTACATTAGGCTGGCCAATTCTCTAATTTTGAGCTGGTATTACGTTAGTTTGGTCACCACCAAATCACTCTGTTGTCACTTTTACGTCACGTCAGCTTCATCATCAACTCACCACTTATCCACTAGACATTAGAAATGGTTAGACCATCTGTATTGGTTCTTGCAGATGACTTTCAACTTGCCACATAGATATACTAATGTTAAGTCACTTCTTGCAAACTGTGAAATGCTTGCAACATGATTTGTGGGCCCATCAACGACTAACTTCATTTTTTTTCAATGTTTAAAAACCAATCAAATATTGTGTCATTACTTTCTCTTTCTAAAAACGATGAATACGCTAAGTGGCCCACTATTTGCAAGAAGTTAGATATTGCACCTGTATGGATGCTCTTACCACTCCATAATATTCCTTTTTTATTTGAGAAAATTACACGGTTGGTCCCTATGGTTTGCTCTTACTTGCACGCTTCGTCCCTGGAAAGAATTTTTAACTCGGACCATCCCTATAACTTTATTTCGTTACCCGCCTAGTCCTTTAGTTAACCTTCCGTCTTATTTGGGGTTAGGAACTACTCACGTGAGTGGCATGCTGGGGGCATTTTTGTCCTTTCAACCCTACAATATATTAGCGTCATTTAGAAGACGGATGGTTTTACGATTCCGATCATCATCAAACCAAAACACACACAAACACACACTTGTCAGACGAATTCCCTTTCTTCTCTCAAACGAAAAACCGTAGTCGCTAGCTAAAACTTTGTATGCTTTTCCAAATAATCAACAATGCCAGTTTGGAATTTAAGTGAAGCACGAGGTCGGATGATCAGTGAAGTAGAAGTTCGTCTTCAATATGGTAAGTCCGCCTAGTCCCTAATCTCGTTTTTATTTGCATTTTCTTCGTGAAATTCTACAACCCTAATCAAATGTTAATCAAAATTTTTGGGGCATTTCCTTAATAGGTGATCATCCGACCATGTTTTGCATGCTATTAAACCATGGTGGAAAGTTTACTGATTTTCCTGGAAGGAAGTATGTAAACGGAAAGAGACATTACATTGAGTTAGTAGACATCGAGACTTTCTGTGTTCACGATATTGATGACATGATGGTGAAACTTGGGTATATCGATGAAAACCTACATGTAGAGATGTACTATCATTTTCGAAGGCCACTTTGTGATTTGGATTTTGGCTTGTTTGCTTTAGCTTCAGATGATGATGTAAGGTATTTAGCAAAATATGTTGGCCAACATAAGCTAATAGAGGTGTATACAGAGCACGGGCAAACGAAATTACACACATACTCGATGTCACCAAACCCATATAAGGTATGTATAGTTGAGATTGATTGTACCCCAAAAAGATTGTTTTTGGAATGACATGATACACAAGTTGAGCCTAATGATGTGTTGACATTTAAGCCTAATAGAAACAACCCTCCTGTTTCACCTACTAGAAATGAGCCTTCAATTGACAAGGTGGACATGGTAAGTGATAATGCAATTATCATGGAAACTGAAGTTGAACATAGTAGTGATGATAATAGCAGTGGTGATGAGATCAACAGTGGTGATGATGGTGAGAGTTAAGATGGTGACTTTCTTGTGGACGAAGATAATATCATTGATGATGTTGAAGTTGACATGAGAGAATTCCACTTGAATGTTGACCCAGATGTTGAGTGGATTCGAGGTGCTTCTAAAAGAAAGAATCATGTAGTTACAGAAGATGGGAATAAAGCAGACCTTGAAGTTATAGATAGTGAACTTTTCTTGTCCGACTCTTCATCGGATGATGGGATAGAAGGAGAAAGAAACAAAAAGATTAAAGCTATTAGAAGGGCGCATGAGAACGAAAACGCCCAAGTCAGTGAGCCTTTCTATTTATATCAGAAATTTAATTCGTCAAAGGAGTTTAAAGATAGGGTTAACCAACATGCAATAGATACAAGAAAGGAGTTGGATTTTGAGAAGAATGATAAAAACAGAGTAAGGGTTGTATGCAACGGAACCATAACAAGCCTAGGTGGTGGGACCGGTCAAGAAGTAGTCAATGAAGAAGGTAAGTGTCCTTGGGTTCTTTTAGCTAGTAAGTGGAAACGTGACAAGGATTGGACAGTTAAAACATATGTTAGTGAACATAAATGTCTTCAAACAAGAAAGGTTAGGGCTTGTGATTACAAGTTTCTTTCAAAGCAAATTCTACAACTGGTGGAAGCAAACCCAAAAATTCCAGTCAAGGCTTTAAGGGTACAACTTCAACGTATCTACAAAGTAGATATTTCTAAGATGAAAGCCTTTAGGGCAAGAGAAGCAGCCTTAAAAATTGTCAGGGGTGATTATGCCACTCAGTACAAGATCTTACAAGATTATTTGTTAGAGGTGCAGACTCAAAACCCAGACACCACTATCAAGCTTGATGTCGAAAGTGAACCAAATCCTGATGTTGAGACAAGAACCTTCAGATGCGTGTACGTGTGCCTTGGTGCTTTGAAGCAAGGATTTGCAGCAGGGAAGAGGGATTTTCTTGGGGTAGATGGGGCTTTCATGAAAGGACCTTTCCATGGTCAAATTTTATCTTATGTTGTGGTTGAACCATATATTTTGATTTATTTTTTACTTTTATTTATTGGTTTGTATTGCACAGGCTTTAGATGGGAATACTGGAATATATCCTTTAGCATATGCTGTGGTTGAAGCTGAGACATTGAACTCTTGGACATGGTTTTTGACTCACTTGGGTGATGACCTAGGGTTGGCTTCAAATTCAAAATTTACATTTATATCAGACAGACAAAAGGTTATTTTCTTGTGTTTTGAATACCAATATCTAAAGGAAAAGAAATCATTGACATAATGTATCTTTCTTGTAGGGTTTAAGTTCTGTCATCGCAGATTTGTTTCCTTGTGCAGAGCACCGTTATTGTGTTCGCCACATACACGGAAATATGAGGTCACGTTGGAGAGGGGATAAGTTTACAGAACTGCTTTGGAATTGTTCGACAACATATACTGTGCAAGAGTTTGAAAAAGAAATGGAAGAAGTTAGAAAACTAAACCAAGAATGTTATGAGTGGCTTAAACAAATACCACCTCAACATTGGGCACGTTCTCATTTTACAGGTTTGACCATGTTATATATTCTAATGTATGATAACTATTGTTGTATACTCTAATGTTTGCTAACCAATTTTACATGTATTCTATTAATTAATAAGGAGAGCACATTCTGATATTGTGATAAACAACATATGCGAGTGCTTTAATAGCAAAATAATAGAAGGACGTGACAAACCAATTATCAATTGCTTAGAGTTCATCCGGGAGTACATCATGAAGAGGATTGTGAATGTTGAAAAAGAAATTGCAAAAGATCAAAGATCAGGCAGAGGAGTATACAACAACATTTTGTGGAAATGGGAAGTACCAAGTGAGTGGACCTTGGCAAGATCAGTGTGTAGTGAATGTGAATCAACGAACTTGTTCATGCAAGAAGTGGGAAATAACTGGAATGCCATGCAAACATGCTGTATCTGCAATTTGGGACATGAGGAGAAATAATGTTGCAATTGGTATTCAAGAAACCTTTGTTCATGAATGTTATTGGCTATCAACCTGGAGGAACATGTACTCTTTCAAATTGGATCCGATAAATGGTAGAAGAATGTGGATTAAGTCACCTTGTCCAACTACTTTGTTGCCTCCAAAACACCGTGTCCCAATAGGAAGACCAAAAAAGAAAAGAAGGAAGTCAGCTACAGAAAAAGAGGATATGATCAAAGGGAATACAGTTTCTAGAGCACAAAAAACTGTTACATGTACCAAATGTAACAACAAAGGACACAATGCCAGGACTTGCAAAGGGCAGTTACCAACTGTTGGGAAGAAGAAGGGAAAAAAGAAGAAGGAGAAAGGAAAAGAGAAGGAGAAAGGAAAAGAGAAGGATAAAGGAAAAGAGAATGAGAAAGGAAAAGAGAAGAAGAAAGGAAAAGAGAAGGATCCATTGTAAACTCTTTTATCATGTGATGCTCTTATTTTGGTTAAACTATTATGTCATGTGATGTTTGTATTTTGGTTAAACTATTATGTCATGTGATGTTTGTATTTTGATTAAACTGTATTGTGTTTAGTATCACCAAAACAATTGCAGTTGGTACTTAGACATTTGTTTTTGGTTAAACTCTTATGTAATGCTTTTGTTTTAATGTTATCTAATTGATCAATTATTGGTATGTTTTTGGTCATTTCATTTGGCATGTTTTTGGACATTTCATTTGGCATGTTTTTGGTCATTTCATTTAATGTTATATAATGGATCATTTGGTATGTTTTTGGTCATTTCATTTGGTATGTTTTTGGTCATATGTTAAATGAAAAATACCAAAAGATAACATTTGCATTGCATCTATTAATGTACCAAAAGATACCCTTTCTCTCCCAATTCCAGCAATACAAGATGGTAATAATCCATTGTAATCTTTTATAAGACAACAAAGTGCAACTATTAATTGTACCAAAATATATCATTTCATTAAAATGCAGCAATACAAACATGCTAATATTACCCTTTCATTAGATCATCTTCAACCAAAAACCACTACTGTTATACCTAATACTACAACTTGTAAACAATTATTCAAAAAAACAAAATCCAACTGACAATTAACAACATTTTCCGGTTTCGATTTTGGATTTCAAGTTCTTCATTCTGGATTTCAAGGTCACGATTTTGGATTTGAAGTTCTTCATTATGGATTTCAAGCTCAAGATTTTGGCTTTCAGCCTCATACGTATGATTTTCTTCATCTACCCACGAAATAAATCCACTTCTTGGTCCCTGAAGTTTTCAATAGCCTCGATTAGCACAAACTAGGGTTCATCCTAGAAATTACCAAAAAAATTGATAACTCAATACCTGTAAAGGGCATGCATAAAAAGGCCTACCAGGGTTTCTCTTTGTTCCTGAAGTTCGTATGATCCCTACAGCTCCACACTTGCATTTCACCATAATCAATTTTGTGGATCTTTAATCTTCACGAGAAAAAGAAATGGAGTAGAAGAGGAGAAGTGGAAGCACCGATTGAGAAAAGAAGGAAGAAGAAGTAGTTTTAAGTCCGTTGTAGGGCTGAAAGGACAAAAATGCCCCCCCAGCGTGCCACTCACGTGAGTAGTTCCTAACCCCAAATAAGACGGAAGGTTAACTAAGGGACTAGGTGGGTAACGAAATAAAGTTCTTGGGATGGTCCGAGTTAAAATTTCTTTCTAGGGACTAAGCGTGCAAGTAAGAGCAAACCATAGGGACCAACCGTGTAATTTTCTCTTTTTATTTCTTTTATTTTTTTTTAACATTCTATTAAATAAAAAACATAATTTATCATAAATAAAAATTTTTGGAAACATAAAAAAATAAAACCAAATTTCATTATAAAAAAAACACAATTTTTTGTTGACTGCGTGTGCTACGAACAAATAACCATACCCTCTTCTTCTATTATCATGTTATGTAAAATAACACAAACAGTCAACACCGTCGTCAGTTTTGCCCTATCTCATGTTCGTGCCAGATGTTTTATTATGTGCCACTTTTATTTTAGGACTCCAAACGCTCGTTCCACATCCTTCCTTGTAGATTCCTATGCCAACTTAAACAATTCTCTTTTTTCATCGGCTATAAATGAATATGACTTGACAATTGTAGCATACTCTGGATATATCTCATCACCTAGGTAATACCCATACTTATATTCATTTCCATTAACAACATATGATATTTTTGGTGCTTTACCTTGTAAAATATTGTTAAATAACGGAGACGCTTGGAGCACATTCAGGTCATTGTTTGACCTTGCCATACCAAAGAATGCATGCCAAAAGCATATATCCTATAAAACAACCTCCTCTAATATAACAGTCAGGATCTCATGATCACCTCGTTTGAATTGACCACACCATGCATTGGGACAATTTGCCCACTGCCAATGTGTATAATCAATGCCACAAAGCATCATTGGAAAACCATGTTTAGCTTGATGCGCGACATACAACTATTCGACATCACTTTTAGTTGAATGTCACAAGTATATGTCACGGTAAAGCTCTATAACATATTCACATAAAAGATATGTACAATCTCGACCCGTCCTCTCAAACATTTTCAAATACTCATCTGATGCGTGTGCGGTTATGCCATATCCCAATTGTCTAAGAGCAGTTGTACATTTTTGTATTGTAGTAAAACCATGTTTACCTCTAGCATCCCATCTTAATTGGAAAAACTCATAATTACGTTCCAAATATCTAGCTATACATAAGAATAAATTTCTACTAATACGAAAACGTTTTTCAAATTTTGATAGATCATATAAACTATCAGGGGCAAAATAATCACATACCAAAAGTTCATTTGCCAAATCTCGATCCCGGTTGATCCATTTCCTACGCTTCTTCTCGTCGTGTGAACTTTCGCCTCTCTCACGAACCATGTCTTGTGCCACAGACAATAGTGTGTGTAATACCGACTCGTCATCAGAATCATCATCGGATGAAGAAGAAATTGAACCGAAAAAATTATCCATTTTTTGTTGAATGTGTGTGTGTTTGTTTTGAAAGAGTTTGTGTGTTTCGTTTTGAAAAATATGTGTAAAACGGTGTAACATCCCAAATTTCTGAGTCTAAAAATTTCATTTTAATTAACTGATTATAAAAACATTCATAAGAAAACTACGTAAAAATATATCATTTCGTAAATCAATATATCATGTCTGAAAACCCAAATCATAAAATAGTAACATGTCAGCGTACAATCCCAGAATATCTCAAGTGTAGAAAATCAATGCGTGTGTGTATGATGTGCTGCTACCGCGCCAGCTGCTTCCCCTTCACTGAAGAGGTACCTGAAACCAAAACTGTAAACTGTAAGCACAAAGCTTAATGAGTTTCCCTATCGTACCGCATACTATACAATCATATAGCATACATACTGCTGGGCAATTCTGGGGTGCCCGACGTACCCGGTATGGCCATTCTGGGGTGCCGACCTACCCGTGTCAAGCCATTCTGGGGTGCTGACCTACACGTCGGTCCTAACAACCGACCCTCGGGGACTATTCCACCCCTATTGCTACTATCACATATATCATAACATAAACACACTAACAAACATATCCGGGGTGTCCGAACTACCCTTCGGTCCTAACAACTGAACTTGGGGACTATTCCCCTCCTACTACCACTATCACATATAACATATCAGGCTAGCATATAAACATATCATCACATACTGTCAGACATATCTAGGGTGCCTGACCTACCCTTCGATCCTAACAATCGAACTCTACTACTATCACATATCATGCCAGCATATAACATATTAGGTAGTAGCAAACCTAGATGATATCACAAAGACGATCATCTATCATACAACTCCTACTTGTGGGCCGGCATTGTGGTCGTAGACCCGCCGCTACTGGAAGGTAACTCACCTCGTACGAGTAGCTGCTGATAATCTGTGCGGGAAATCTCTGTCTGCTGCTGCTCCGGAAATCCTCCGGCTATAATCCCCACAAAACACTCAGTCAGAATCTGATATCTACTCTTAGGGCAAAATGAATCTTTACCCCTAACCAAGTCCAAGTCAAAGTCAAAGTCAACTTCCAGTTGACCCGACTCGCCGAGTTGGGCCGCCAACTTGTCGAGTCCCTATCCTTTCATCTGTCCTTCTTCACTCCTCTACTCGTCGAGTTTGGCAACGACTCGACGAGTTCTCCTTCTAAAACAACCCCGAATGAACCTTCATCCGACTCGCCGAGTTGTATGAAGAACTCGTCAAGTTCATCTCCATCCTATGAACAAGTCATGTCCCGATTCGCCGAGTTGTATAAACAACTCATCGAGTTCATCTTCAAGAGTTGGGAGATTGCCTTGGACTCGCCGAGTCGGCTCATCCACTTGCCGAGTCCTATGAACCCCAAGACTATGGCTTATCCCAATACGTTTGGGTCACTCCCCTAGACCCTCTAAAACCTTTCCGACACTCAACTGGGCATCTTTGAATCATAACAGAAAAGGGAAGCCTAACCTCGGACTCGTTGAGTCCCAAGAACGACTCGCCGAGTCGATACTGTCCAAGTCCATTTCTTCGATTTCTGGTGTACAACTCTTGTCCAAATGATAGATCTAGGTCCCTAAACTCGATCTAGCACGTAAAGTTACGAACTTTACGTGCATGCATGGGACTTTGAGCCTAAAAGGCTCTAAAAGCGACTCTTAAGTTGCATGGGGGCTTCCATGGGTGCAAAAGCAGCCCTTTTCTGCCTTGTAACTCCTTCATGGACCTAGATTCGAAGCCTCAACCCCCAACCATGCTTGCAATCATGGTTGGTTACCAAGAATGGATTATAAAATCCCTAAACCTCCCCAAAAAGGGATCTAGAAAATGAACAAGCTAGGTATCGATTTTATACCTTCTTGGAACTGCAAATGATGCACAAACTTGAACTCCCTTAGTCTTCTCTTGATCCCTCTAGGCCCTTCCTTCTTCCTTGTGATCAAAATCACCAAAAAGCACCACAAATGCCTTAGCTCTTTACACAACGGTTAGGGTTTGCTATGGGGGGGGGGGGGGTTCTGGAAGCAATAGGGACGAAGGGTGGCTGGATGAGATGCTTAAATAGGGTGCAAACCCTTAGATTAGGGTTTTGTCAAGTCAGAGTCTACTCGTCGAGTCTGGAAGCCGACTCGACGAGCCCGTCATTTAAATCCCGTATCAAATCCGTTTCTACTCGACGAGTTGGGCCTTCAACTTGCCGAGTCCCAGGCCAAAAATGCAAAATACTTAAATAAAATACATACCAGGAACTAGGTGCTACAAATCTCCCCCACTTATTTTATTTAGACTTCGTCCTCGAAGTCTGCTGCTCGTTCCTGGAAAAGTTCTGGGTAATGCTTCATCATTTCATCCACCGGCTCCTAAGTCCATTACACCTTTACCAGCTCGACCCTCTTGTTCCTGAGATCCTTCGACTTTCGGTCAAGGATTGCCACAGGCCGCTCAATGTAATTCAGGCTGCCATCGATATGAATATCCTCTAAGGGCACCACCGCTGAGTCGTCCACTAGGCACTTCTGCAGCTGGGAGACATGGAAAGTGCTGTGGATTTGACTGAGTTCGGCTGGCAGATCCAGCCTGTATGCCACCTTGCCCACCCGGGCTAAAAACCCTGAACATTCCAATGTACCTGGGGCCCAACTTGCCCCGTTTCCTGAATCGGATGACACCCTTCCATGATGACACCTTCAGGAGAACCATATCCCCGACCTGGAACTCCAAGTCTGATCAGCGCTTGTCGGCATAACTTTTCTGCCGACTCTGAGCAGTCTGAAGCCTGCTCCGGACCTGCTGAATTCTCTCTGTTGTCTTGAGCACCACTTCGGTGCTCCCCATGATCCTTTGGCCAACCTCACCACAACATATCGGGGTCCTGCACTTCCTCCCATATAACATCTCGAATGGAGGACGATCAATGCTCGCGTGGTAGCTGTTGTTGTACAAGAACTTAACCAATGAGAGGTAAGTATCCCAACTACCACCGAAGTCTAACACACACGTCCGCAGCATATCCTCCAGAGTCTGGATGGTCTGCTCACTCTGACCATCTGTCTGCGGGTGAAATGCAGTGCTAAAGTGCAGACGAGTACCCAACTCGTCATGGAATTTCTTCCAGAACCCGGAAGTGAACCGTACATCCCTGCCAGATATCACGGAGATTGTCACTCCGTGTCGAGCCACCACTTCTCGAATGTAGATGTCGGCCAACTTCTCGACCGAGATACTCTCCTGGATCGGTATGAAATGGGAACTCTTGGTCAACCGATCCATGATGACCCATATGGAATCCACTCCCCGCACGATCCTGGGTAGTTGGGTGATGAAGTCCATGGTAATATCTTCCCACTTCCATAGGGAAATATCCAACGGCTGCATGTTGACGTGTGGCCTCTGGTGCTCGGCCTTGACCTTCCTGCAGGTCAAGCATCGCTCCACATACCATGCTACATCCCACTTCATTCAGGGCCACCAATAGTCTAAACGAAGATCTCTATACATCTTCGTCGCCCCGGGATGAATGGAGAATCGGGATTTGTGTGCCTCTTCCATCAGGACCTGGGGCACACCCTTGTGGTATGGAACCCACACCCTGCGGTGTAGTGTCAATAACCCTCGGCTATCATAGTCGAAGGAGGAAAGCTGACCCACTATACGCTCGCTCTTCTGATGTTCCTCCTTCATGGCCTCCTGCTGGGCCTCTCGGATCTGCTCCAATAGTGGAGTCACTATTTTCATCCACATGAAAACGTCTCGGATCGGCGTTGCTTGGTGGCTAAGCGCATCAGCCACCACATTGGCCTTCCCCGGGTGGTAAAGGATCTCGCAATCATAATCCTTCACCACGTCCAACCACCAACGCTGCTCCATGTTCAGATTCGGCGGAGCCATGAGGTACCTCAAACTCTTGTGGTCCGTATAAATGGTACAACGGACCCCATAAAGGTAATGACGCCAAATCTTGATGGAGAACATAAAAGTCCCCAACTCCAAATCATGCGTCGGATAGTTCGCCTCGTGAAGCTTCAGCTGCCTCGAAGCGTATGTGATGACATGCCCTCTCTACATCAACACCGCGCCCAAAACCAAAATAGATGTGTCGCAGTACACAAAAAATCCTCTACGCCCCCTGGCAGGGCTAAGATCGGCGCCTCGCACAATCTCTGTCTCAGTGTCTCAAACGCTACTTGCTGCTCAGGCCCCTAACGAAAGACTACGGCCTTCTTCGTCAGCCGCGTCAAGGGTACGACTATCTTGGAGAAATCCTGGATGAATATTCGATAGTAGCCGGCTAATCCCAGGAAACTCCGAATCTCAGATGGAGACTTCGGAACCTCCCATCTCATCATAGCCTCCACCTTGGCCAGGTCGACCAGAATTCCATTCTGGTTGACAAGGTGCCCAAGAAACTGCACCTCGCGCAACCAGAACTCACACTTGGAGAACTTGACGTACAAGCTCTCCCTCCTCAGGGTATCCAAAACCTCTCGCAGATGCTCCTCATGCTGCTCCTGCATCTTGGAATAAACAAAGATGTCATCGATGAAAACTATCACAAACCGATCCAACATCGTTCTGCACACGCGGTTCATGAGATCCATGAACGCGGCAGGAGCATTGGTGAGCCCGAAAGGCATCACCACGAACTCAAAGTGGCCATAGCGTGTCCGGAACGCAGTCTTCTGTAAATCCTCCTCTCTGACCCTCATCTGATGATATCCTGAACGCAGATCAATCTTGGAGAACGAAGATGCTCCCTGTAGCTGGTCAAAGAAGTCATCAATCCTCGGAAATGGGTAACGGTTCTTCACCGTTACCTTGTTCAACTCCCGATAGTCTATACACATCTGATGCGACCTGTCCTTCTTCTTCACAAACAGAATCGAGGCTCCCCAGGGTGAACTTCTTGGTCTAATGAATCCCTTGTCTAATAACTCCTGCAGCTGCATAGACAACTCCTACATCTCAGGAGGAGCCAACCGATACGGTGCCTTGGCTATTGGAGCCACACCAAGGACTAGGTCGATCCTGAACTCCACCTGCCTCTCTGGAGCTATCCCAGGCAACTCCTCAGGGAATACATCTGCAAACTCTCGTACCACGGGCACATCGCCCACCTTCGCCTTACACGTTTCCCGGGTATCCATAACATAGGTGACGAATCCCGCGTAACCCTGCTGAAGGTAGCGCCTAGCTCTCGCTGCTGAACATAAAGCCGGTCCTTGCTATGACCTCTCGCCCTGAATCAGTAGCTCTCCCCCACTTGAGGTCATGATCCGCACCAACTGCTGCGCGCAGTCAATCATTGCCCCATTAGGGCTCAACCAGCCCATGCCTATAATCACCTTCTTCCCACGCAACGGAATGGGAACCAAGTCTACAAGGTAACATTCCTCGAACAGCCTCAAAACACAATCCCGGTAGACCTCTGATGCTCGCACTGACCAGTCGTTTGCAATCTCGACCTCTAGAGGGAAATCCAACATGCCCGAAGACTCAGGAAACTTCTTGCTAAGCGCAAGAGAGACAAATGATCAGGTAGCACCCGAATCAAACAATACCTGAACTGGAATACCGTTCACATGGAACGATCCTAAAAGCGCATACATATCAATATCATACGCATCATATAAATAAAAAACAGAGAGAAGGAATCATACACGTCACCACATCGGGTGCAGCGCGTGCCTCCTCGGGAGTCAACTGGAAGGCCCAACTCCTCACAACTGGAGCCTCTGTCTTGCCCTACCAGCCATCTGTAATCCACAAGGTCACTGGAGCTGGTGCCTTCACTGGTGCTGCTGTTGCTGTCAACTTGGGGCAATTGGCCTTTTTATGGCCCCTCTGGTTGCAGTGGAAACACAGAAACTCGGATGTCTGAACAGTAGGTGCAGGGGCAGTACAATCCCTGCTGAAGTGCCCCGTCTTGCCGCACTTGTAGCAGCCTGACGATCCCAACCTACAAGCTCCCTCATGTGGCCTGCCGCATTTCCTGCAGTGGCCCTGTCCCGACTGGCCCTTCGGCCTAGTATCTGATCCATTGGGCTTCTTTCTCGAAGCCCCCGTCATCTGTGCCTCATCGGCCTTCCTCTTACATATGTGCTCCAAATCAATCTCTCTCTCCCTTGCCCTGGAAATCATGGACTTTAGGGTGGGACAAGCTGAAAAGCCGACATGCTCCCGGATATCGGCTCGCAGCATGTCGTGATAGCGAGTCCTCCTCATATTCTCGTCTCCCGCATACTGGGGCACCAGTAAAGCGCTCTCTTGGAACTTGGGGGTGATCTCCGCCACTGTCTCCATCGTCTGTCTCATATCCAGGAACTCCCGGTCCAACTGCTGAAGCTCCCCCGCAGGTGCGAACTCAACCCTGAACCGGGTCACAAAATCCGGCCATGTCATAGCGTCAACAGCCGAGGCTCCCATAGAGTCACCAACCGACTCCCACCAATCTCTGGCCTTGTCTCTCAAGCACCTTGCTACATATATGACCTTCGACCCCTACGGGCAGAAGCTAATCAACTGTGCTGACTCAATGTCTTCAATCCATCGCCTGGCTGCAATGGGGTCCTTTGCCCCATGGAAATCCGACGCACCACTGCCCCTGAAGTCCTTAAAGGACAGTGTGCGTGATCCATACTAGTTGGTCGCCATGTCGCTCCTAAACGCCCGGAGGCGATCCTCCATCAGCTCGACAATCCCTTCCTTGATCGACCCAAATATGAACGGGGTCGCATCGACGATGCCTCTAGTGATCTCGGACGTGAAGAACTCGCATAGCCTCTTATCCACTGGTTAAGAACCTAAACCCGAACCCGATCCCTCTCCTGAGCTACCAACTGCTGGCCTCGGACGTAGTACCACCATTCTGCAATACATAATGACAACCGTCAGTGATACTGATACATCTAGAGGGATCACATCCATCATAAGTTCCCTGGTCTTGCCGCAACCTTCCTCGATTCAAGTACGGATCCTCTGCTTTCAGTAGTACGGGCCCATACTGTTGGATTAATGTCTAAGTCCATAAATATAATTGGTAAGACTTGACCCGACCGGGCATGGTCCATTTGGGTTACATGGCATCATGCATTTGGATAGACTATAATGAGAGAAATAACACTTAAGGTTTATTAATATATTATAAGTTATAATATATTAATAAGATTATTTAATTAGTTTTGATCAAGAATTAATCTAGAATTAATTAAGTGATCAAAAGAAGACTAATTAAATATATGGGTTGATTGTGTAAATCATCCATACTTATATAGTGGGCTAATGCTCCATGGATTATCAAGTTGGGCTAAAACCCATAGGATGCTCCATGGTGTATTTGAACCCATGGATCCAAGGAAATGGAAAGCCATGACAATTAGGGGTTACCCTAATTGTAACAACTATATAAGATCATATTCTTTGACAAAAATCAGTCACTATATGTAAGATAGAGCAGGGCTAGCCGATTTCAAGTGTTCTACATTTCTCTCAAGGTTATTCCAAAAGCATTTGATGTTGTGTGAGCCATTTGAGGTGTCACACTTGGGGCACTAGGCACTCAAGCTTCTTGAGAACATTCTACACCAAAGAGGTATGTATTCTATCTTGTTATGTTCATTGTTTTATATGCTAGATTAGGATAATACCTTGGATGTTCATATTTGCATGTATAATAAGAAAAAATAGATCCAAGGTATTTAGGGTTGCATGTACACTTAGGAGTGTTAGAATGCTCAAAACCCAACAGTGGTATCAGAGCCTAGGCTTGTTTTCTTGTTATACTTGCAAAAGTAGCTGAAAAATCGAGTTTTGATGCTGTCTGCCCAGCAGACTCGCCGAGTCCAAGGCAAAATGCATCCAACTCGCCGAGTTGGTTCGTGCACTCGACGAGTTGGACCCCTAGACAACATAAATTCGACTTTTTTGGCTGGAATTTGACTAGGAACATTACCCTAAGATGTTTTTGGACTTATAAAGTTGTTTTTGATGTGGTAATGTTCATGCTAATCCAATTTCAAAGATAATTGTCAATAGATTCATGTTTTGTATTAGTTTAAGGTTTAGACTAATTACATGAAAAAGTTTGATTTGAATTATCTTGTTCTTATGAGTTGCTTAGATTAATAGAAAAGTTGAGTGAAATAGTTATTTTCAATCCAAATTAATCTAAGAGTTGATTCTAAAATGTGTTTTTGTAACTTGTCCTCAAGTTATATGAAAAGTCACATTTAAGTTTCATAAAACTCATAAAAGTTGGCAAAGG
Source organism: Lactuca serriola (assembly GCF_051521515.1). Classification (NCBI taxonomy): domain Eukaryota; kingdom Viridiplantae; phylum Streptophyta; class Magnoliopsida; order Asterales; family Asteraceae; genus Lactuca; species Lactuca serriola. Next base: position 112,863,442 of record NC_136409.1, on the reverse strand, counting down.
TTACAAAAATGAAGAGTCTAGTTCTAATTAAATGGTTTTATGACTCCATAACTTGTCCTCAAGTTATGGAGGACCAAGAGTCTCTTCATTAAATAAAAAAAAAGTGTAACCTTAATTAATTCCATAAGTTATAAAATAAAGATAAGTTAATTCTTTTATTAGTTTAAAGTCTTCCATAACTTGTCCTCAAGTTATGGAACTTGAAGAGTTTTTGGATTAAAACTACTTTAAACACATAAGTTATGGAATTAATTTGTTTTGAATAGTTTCAAAACTTGCCCTCAAGTTTTGGAATTTGAAAAGTTTTCACTTATGAATACTTTAATTCCAAGTTAGCCCTTAGAATTTTAAAAGTTAAAATTCAACCCCTATACTTTATAATATTATAAGTTAATAATATTTATATACATGTATAAGAGCAAGTCAGTCTTACCGTTAGTAGGCCTTATTCACGAAGTCGGTCTATAAGGGGGGTATAAGGTTACTGCCTATAAAATGGCAGTTTAATGGGTGTCCACTCTCACCCACCGCTTCCTTGACCGGTGGAGGGTCGTTAGCCGAACGGGTAGGACAAAGACTATAATTCTCCCTTCATTAAAAGTATTAATGATAAATATAAAGTAACTAAATGTTTTTTTATAATTCCCAATCTTAGTTACTTTAGGAAAATGTGAATAAGGTGCTAATCCATGAAATTACACTTTGCACTTTGTTTAAGTCAGTTAGTGGAGCGTGTGTGGTTAACCGACACACTAACTCGTATTTAACAAGGTAGGCAAAGGGTAACTTAATATTTATCATAGTATCGATGGAGCGTGTGTGGTTAACCGGCACATCAATTGAGGGGTAAATATTAAGGGTACCAAGTATATTTGCATGGTTATTCACACCTTGTTTTGTGATCCTCGGCATCCCAGTGACAAAACCTGAAGGGTACACTCGAGATTGAAACATGTCATTGAACAGTTCAATGAATCTCAAAAGAATCTAGGAGTTTCAAAAACCAATTAAAACCTAATAATACATTTCGTTTATCTTGGTGGAAATTGGTGAATCGTCATTCACCTACCTTCAAATATTTTATAGCTTGGATTACGGCATCCCTCTTTTGAGTTATAAAATAGTTTGTAGGGTCCTAGCCTTAATATCTCATATTGGGTGTTATATTAAGGACTTTTAATCAACTATCTTGAATATCTCCCAAAATATGTCTAGTTCAGACATCTATGATCCTCTCAAATCTCTTGGAACTTCACTTCCTCCACCTCCTCCAATTATTCTCCCTATCCCACAAGTTCAAGGTCACTCAAGCCCTATTGGAAAGGCAAGGTCTAGGTGTGCTCACATCTTGGAGATGAAGTCACATACTGACAAGCCGGGAGAGTTGGGTGTCAAATACTTGAGAAAGTTGGTGCTTCAATCACTTTCTAAGTCACATAGTGAGTTCCTTTGGGACTCCTATGAAACAGACTATGACAAGAACCTAAATGATCTTATCTATTTGCTAAGATCAACTTCCTAAAACTTTATGGACATTGACATTGATGACATTGTATATCCAGTAAAGCTCTCTCTTCCCAATGGAAAGGGGTCGACCATAGTCAACTTGGTTGACCAAATGGTAGAGAGAGAGAGGCTAAGTCTGAGATGGTCCCATTATCAAGGGTCCTTTGCCAAAGAAAGGGCATTGGTTGCGAAGCTGCCAAATTTACCTAAGGATGTTAAAGTCAATAAGTTTGACTCTACTTCAGGTAAAGTCCACTATCTAACTCTGCTAAGTTTCTATTATGAGATTCTTGATACATGACGTGACTGGGTCACATGTTGATGTTTTAAGAATCAAAGAAAAGTGAAGAAACTTAAAGAAAGAATATGCTGAATCTAATCGTGTAGATGGATTTCTATCGCATAGTTTGAAGATCGGATTCTTGAGCTACTTCTTAGGAGTTATGATATATTGCTTAGGAACAGATAACAACATAGTTTTCATGCTCTTTTGCATTGTAAGGATAGTTTTTCCGCAAAGTTTTTAAAATAAAAGGAAAAAATGATGATTTTATTTATTTTAAAATATCCTTACAATGGCATTTGAGGGAAAAAAATTGTTGCTTATATGATTCCATTAATAGCAAGAGTGGAATTATGAAATTGATTCTTTCATTTGTGGTAATGTCTAAATTTACCAAATAAAGAAAGATCCTTATCACCCAAGTTTCAATTGGACCGAAACTTGGAATCATGCAAGTTATATAGCATGATGAATGAGAATTTTTCATCTTTGGAAAATTAAGACTAGTTCCTTGTTCACATATGTATGTGAAGTCAAGTGAAGGACTAAGGGATTGACTACACATTCTTGTGCACTGGTCATGTCCACCACAAAAGATCGAAAAGATTATTCGTCATAATTTACTAAAGCTCAGTAAATATGGTTACACTTACAAGCTTAAGTGTAATTCTGAGACATTGGAAAAGGTTCCAATGTATGGCAGAACGAATAAGAAGAATCAAATTAGGCAGAAGGATAAAAATTTCTTAAATCTGAAAAGATGGGAGAGTACTTTGGTATCATGTTATATGATCATCTTAATGATTAAGAGACCTTATCATAATTCATCCTCTAAGTGCATTCTGATAGCTAAGAAGAGGAGCTATGAATTGTTGAAGTGGTCAAATCAAGAAGATGAGTCATACTTCGTTCCAAAACAAGTCTTAGAGTCATACTCCAAGACTGTAAGTTGAGTGACATATCCAAAATAAAGGTTTAAAACACTTGTCAAATGTAAGAGTAAAAGTGTCCTACTCTTGTACATTTGAAATTGGCAAGTTGTGATGTTTTGGATAAAACAAAGACCAACTTAGGCCAATTGTGTGAAGCGTTTGTCTTGATAAAGAATCCGCACAATATCTTGAATATTTGGCAAGATAGTCTTATATGTCAAGAGGACAGTGGGAGTCTTAAAGATCCTAAAAAGAATTTCAAGATCTAATCACGAATAAAAAACCTATAGTTGACATATTTCTATTTCTGTGCCCATTCCAGTTAAAGTTGGCTTTGCATATGAGTTCTTAGAGTTTTCAATTAGTTGCATATCAACTTGGAAGCAATGGCAGGCCCTTGAGCTGCCTGGTGGCAAGAATTTAAGATTGCACAAGTTCAGTCCATATGAAGTTGGAATTGTCACTAATCTTGTCTTGTGATTATGATTTTGACAAAAAAAATTCACATGGAAAGGAACACATATACCATAAAATCTAAGGGTCATAAGGTTTCTCTCTGATTCATGAAAATGATGGTGAGGAAACACTTCCACCAAGTAGATTTGAAGCAGATAGCAAAGGTCTAAACAATTGAGACTATGATTACGACATCCCTTTTCATAGTTCTGAAATTGTTTAGATACACCTGTGAGCTATCTAAGATAAGGTGTATGATTTTGATAAAGTCTTATCAAAACAATCTAGTATTGACCTCTACAAGTCCAGTTGTTTTCTGGATACATGTCAAAGCTAGTGGGAGCATAAGGGTTATGCTAATAATCATCATGTTAGTGGGAGCATGATAATTATGATAAGTATTGCAAGTTAGCAATGTTAATTATAGAAAACAAAAGTTTCAATTCGTGAGGTTGCAGTGGTTGAAAAAGTTGTTTTGCTATAATTAAGGGAGAGGAAATTATACTTCATTTCAATTATGAAAAGCTTAGATTGAGTTTATAATCATTCTAAAGAGCTTATATTGTGGATTTTAACCACCTTTAGTCAAGAATATATATATATATATATATATATATATATATATATATATATATGAATTTCATGTTGAATTGGTTCAACTTAAGAAAATTCTATATATTGCGTTCTCAAAATTCGATTATGATTACGACATCCCTTTTTATAGTAAAATTTTGAGAATATGGCAAACAAAAAAAATATATATTATGTAAAAAGAATGGTTTAAAACCATGTCTTTATGTCAAACATCATGAATCGTGTCCCATTTACTTTGGGTACAATATCGATTACATGTGCTATAATATTTATTCTTTATGAATTTTCCAAATGCCTTGGGGCATTAAGGAGGAAAATGTCTAGAATTAGATATGACTAAAGTGATTAAGCAATTGTCGAGGACAATCTAAGGTTTACCAAAGATTGGTTGCTCAAGGACAGTTGGAAGTATATTGTTAATTTTGGAAGGGCCATATTGACATACTCTGAAAAGAGGTAACTTGTGTTCAGAAGTAGTAGTCAAAATGGGAATATAGAGTTGTCTCTATAGATAAAATCAATCTGTGTAAGATTAGAAAGAACTTAGAGTAAGAAGCATGTTCAAAGCAATGCATACTTTGAATATAAGGCTTTGTGTCCATGGAGTAGGTCTTCATTGGAATACCCTGTAATGGTTGTTGACAAGTCTTTGTGACTTTGTACACATTCATTGCTAGAGGGTAGTGCATTTAAGTTTAAAATCTAACAGATTTCGATTTGGGAGTGTGAAATTAGAAACATTGAAAGTTTGGTCAATTGGTTTATTTCACAAAGTAAGGATCATACATAAACATAGAGTGCATACTTGGTGTATGGCAAAGTTATTGTTTAGGAAAACATAGTGTACGTGCTTGTAGCATGGGATACCTAGTGTTTTAATTCAAGTATAAAGTTGATAAAACTGAAACAATGAATAATGAGTAATCAGTATGGTGATAAGTAGAAGTGGTCTATTTATATTCATAGGGTTTGATACCATATTTGATTCATTTATTCTTGTGTTTCACTTTGCATGTTTTGACTTCCATAATAACTAGGTTATTCTTACGAAATGACTAAGTTATTTAAACCATCCACAGTCGGTCATATGTTGGAAGTAGATATGAATCAAGACTGTCATGGGTTGGCTTGTAGAGGTCCAAGTTGGTGGATTCAACCCGCGCTCATTTGAATCACTTCATGGATTTTATCACGAGTGATCATGAGACGATAATATCTTATATTCTTCAAACCTAGATATATGAGTTGTTACTATGAGTTGGTTATACATTGATTGCACGAAACACATTGGTAACTCGATGTTATAAAACATGTCTTTGTGTATGATTCAACAAGTAGCAGAACAAGCCATATGAGTCGAAGTTTATCCATTCCTTTTACCTTCGGGATAAAAGCGATATCTGTGGGCCCCTCGATGATTTAACGATGACACATGTGAGTGCTTGGCCAATCCAAGACTGATTTGATTTGTTCAATCAGTCAGTCGTCATAAATCAGAAATCGGGAAACAACAGATGGACAGAGAGAATGATTTATAATCCATGTCTCAGTCCATATGATATCTAGAATGGAGGAATATATGATCCATTATCTAATAGACAAGTCATTGACAAAGGTCAGAGATCATGAGCAAGGTCAGAGTTCGACGGAAGCTTTTGAGAGCTACGATTGCCAGTTGGTTCTTGAAGTCATACGCATTAATAGTTTTAGACTTATCCAAGTGGGAGACTGTTGGATTAATGTCTAAGTCCATAACTATAATTGGTAAGACTTGACCCGACCCGGCATGGTCCATTTGGGTTGCATGGCATCATGCATTTGGATAGACTATAATGAGAGAAATAACACTTAAGGTTTATTAATATATTATAAGTTATAATATATTAATAAGATTATTTAATTAGTATTGATCAAGAATTAATCTAGAATTAATTAAGTGATCAAAAGAAGACTAATTAAATATATGGGTTGATTGTGTAAATCATCCATACTTATATAGTGGGCTAATGCTCCATGGATTATCAAGTTGGGCTAAAACCCATAGGATGCTCCATGGTGTATTTGAACCCATGGATCCAAGGAAATGGAAAGCCATGACAATTAGGGGTTACCTTAATTGTAACAACTACATAAGATCATATTCTTTGACAAAAATCGGTCACTATATGTAAGATAGAGAAGGGCTAGCCGATTTCAAGTGTTCTACATTTCTCTCAAGGTTATTCCAAAAGCATTTGATGTTGTGTGAGCCATTTGAGGTGTCACACTTGGGGCACTAGGCACTCAAGCTTCTTGAGAACATTCTACACCAAAGAGGTATGTATTCTATCTTGTTATGTTCATTGTTTCGTATGATAGATTAGGATAATACCTTGGATGTTCATATTTGCATGTATAATAGAGAAAACATAGATCCAAGGTATTTAGGGTTGCATGTACACTTAGGAGTGTTAGAATGCTCAAAACCCAACACATACTACCTTTCACATTTATCCGTACTTTCCTCAAGAACCGCCTCGACTCCACCAAGTCCCTTTTACTACTACTAATATCTGTTACTCCCATCCTAGGCTCGCCCTAGGGTACCTCACCCTAACCAGCCCTCAGCTGCTGATGCCTCTTTGTAATGCCAATTAGCCATTACCTGAATACAATCACATGCAACGAGGCCTGGATAATTCTTCGAGTAAGGGACTCACCCTACAACGGTTAGGACTCAAACAAGAGTTGCAGAATAGGGTCAAATCCAATCCTCTAAGATTATCCAACCCTGATTACATGTGACTTTAACGTATTCACCTAATAGCTAACTCCCATCACACAGAGTCCCACAAAGCACAAAACAAGCAACATTTAGACAAAAGGGAACGATCTCAAGTAATCCTATCCTTATAACAGGAAACTGTACTAGCATACAATGGTAAGCTCATACTATCAGGCATAACCTAAAAGGCTATCCTACTGTTGTCTACTCAATACTAGCATGCAATTCTCATAAGCTGAAACATATAAAGCAGGCACATAAGGCATCATTCCTAGATCCTTAGTCATATTCTAGCATGAGTGTTACTGAATCTGATAAACATAACATAAACTAGTATGGGTACTTTGGGGAATACTTACTTGAGCTTTTAATCCCTCGATTTGAGTCTAGACACCCCCGAGGGTGTGTCAGAATCCCTCAAACCATGTCTCTGATACCATCTTGTAACATCCCAAATTTCGAGTCAAAAAATTTCATTTTAATTAACTGATTATAAAAACATTCATAAGAAAACTACGTAAAAATATATCATTTCGTAAATCAATATATCATGTCTGAAAACCCAAATCATAAAATAGTAACATGTCAGAGTACAATCCCAGAATATCTCAAGTGTAGAAAATCAATGCGTGTGTGTATGATGTGCTGCTACCGCGCCAACTGCTTCCCCTTCCCTGAAGAGGTACCTGAAACCAAAACTGTAAACTGTAAGTACAAAGCTTAGTGAGTTCCCCCATCGTACCGCATACTATACAATCATATAGCATACATACTGCTGGGAAATTCTGGGGTGCCCGACCTACCCGGTACAACCATTCTGGGGTGCCGACCTACCCGTGTCAAGCCATTTTGGGGTGCTGACCTACACATCGGTCCTAACAACCGACCCTCGGGGACTATTCCACCCCTATTGCTACTATCACGTATATCATAACATAAACACACTAACAAACATATCCGGGGTGTCCGAACTACCCTTCGGTCCTAACAACCGAACTTGGGGACTATTCCCCTCCTACTACCACTATCACATATAACATATCAGGCTAGCATATAAACATATCATCACATACTGTCAGACATATCTAGGGTGCCTGACCTACCCTTCGATCCTAACAACCGAACTCTACTACTATCACATATCATGCCAGCATATAACATATTAGGTAGTAGCAAACCTAGATGATATCACAAAGACGATCATCTATCATACAACTCCTACTTGTAGGTCGGCATTGTGGTCGTAGACCCGCCACTACTGGAAGGTAACTCACCTTGTACGAGTAGCTGCTGATAATTTGTGCGGGAAATCTCTGTCTGCTGCTACTCCGGAAATCCTCCGGCTATAATCCCCATAAAACACTCAGTCAGAATCTGATATCTACTCTTAGGGTAAAATGACTCTTTTACCCCTGACCAAGTCCAAGTCGAAGTCAAAGTCAACTTTCAGAAGACCCGACTCGCCAAGTTGGGCCGCTAACTCGTCGAGTCCCTATCCTTTCATTTGTCCTTCACGCCTCTACTCGTCGAGTTTGGCAACGACTCGACGAGTTCTCCTTCTAAAATAACCCTGAATGAACCTTCATCCGACTCACCGAGTTGTATGGACAACTCATCGAGTTCATCTCCATCCTATGAACAAGTCCTGTCCTCGACTCGCCGAGTTGTATGAACAACTTGTCGAGTTCATCTTCAAGAGTTAGGAGATTGCTTTGGACTCGCCGAGTCGGCTCATCCACTCGCCAAGTCCTATGACCCCAAGACTATGGCTTATCCCAATACATTTGGGTCACTCCCCTAGACCTTCTAAAACCTTTCTGACACTCAACTGGGTCTCTTTGAATCATAACAGAAAAGGGAAGCCTAACCTTGGACTCGCCGAGTCCCAAGAACGACTCGTCGAGTCGATACTGTCCAAGTCTATTTCTTCGATCTCTGGAGTACAACTCTTGTCCAAATGATAGATCTAGGCCCCTAAACTCGATCTAGCACGTAAAGTTACAAACTTTACGTGCATGCATGGGACTTTGAGCCTAGAAGGCTCTAAAAGAGACTCTTAAGTTGCATGGGAGCTTCCATGGGTGCAAAAGCAGCCCTTTTCTGCCTTGTAACTCCTTCATGGACCTAGATTCGAAGCCTCAACCCCCAACCATGCTTGCAATCATGGTTGGTTACCAAGAATGGCTTATAAAATCCCTAAACCTCCCCCAAAAGGGATCTAGCAAATGAACAAGCAAGGTATCGACATTATACCTTCTGGGAACTGTAAATTATACCTCTCGGATTTGCGGGGTATGAAAATTATTTCAACCTTTTATCGTCTCAAGGCTCACCACAAATCTCATACCAAGGCACCGCTTTCAATCCCGCTTCACCGCCACTGCAATTTCCTAACTCACCTTACGTTCAACAAAATCAATTTGGTCAAAACCCAAATTTACAACAAAATATTTTCTCTACTTGTGGTTCGATGCAACAAACAACCAACCAACCATCGCCCACAACACAACCATCGGTTCAAGTGGAAGCGAGATGTAGTAAGAAAGGGAAAGGGAAAGGAAAATAAATAGTGGTAGAAATAGAAAATGCAGACGTTCCGCAATGGTGGACATCGGACGAGGAATACGCTTTGACGGAGGCTTGGTGTGCTACTTCAAAAAACGAACTTCGCGGAAATGGAATGAAAAAATGAGCTTATTGGGGGGCGGTGCTCGACAAGTTTCACGCTATTTTAAAGAAAAATCCGTATCGCAACAATGACATGTTAAGCAGCAAATAGGGTATGATAACTAAGCAGTGCAACAAATTCAACGGTATTTACAACCGGCTTGAGGCGCAACAACAAAGCGGAACCAACGACTTCGATTTGTTCAAATCTGATAAGGAACAATATCGGGTTGAAATTGTTTATGTTGTTGACTTTGAAAAATCATGGGAATTGTTGCGAGCAGATCCAAAGTGGAATAAAACACCTACATCGTCGGAGGTTCAATCCAAAAGGTCCCGAAATTCTAGCTCGGTCGACGTGTCAGACGTACGGACTAACATCGATGTAAACGCTGACGATGATGAGATCCCGGGTGATATCTAAGAGATATCCCCACCACGACGACCGCCCGAATGCAACAAAGCGAGGCGCACTACAAGACATGCGGAGGAGGTGGATACGAAAGCAAAAGAGGCGGCGGAAATGAGAGCGAAATTCGACGAGCGCAATTTATTAATAAAAGAAAAAAATGAGCTGAAACGTCGTCATTTGGAGTTCCTGGAAAGGCAGGCACGGGAGAAGCAGAAGCAAAAAGAGAGGGAACTAATGACACATCAGTTGTCAATTGTTCGGACGAGCAAGGAGGGTTTGGCGTCTGCTGATCTAGCGGTGCTACAAGCGATGAATGAACAAATTAGAAAGAAATATTTGGGTTAATTAGGATTGTTATGTTGTTTTAATAGTAATTTGAATGATATTTTAGTTATAATATTAGGTTTAAAATTATGTTTTTTTAATTGTAATAGTAATTTTAATATTATAAAAGCCCTAAATTTTTAACACTTAATTGGAAAAAGCCCTGATATTTTTTTTATTATTGCTGTGGCCACAACTTTCTCGCAGAATTATCACTCTAGTCCACTTAACGAGTTTCATGGTTAAGTTGGTTAACTTTTTTGCAAAATTAGTCCTAAAAAGTTTAAATTTAGTCCCTGAGGTTTGAAAAAAATTACACCACATGGTTTTTAACTATATTTTTAGTTTTTTGTATACTTTATTTATTTTCGGTTTTTTTTATAAATATATGTACATTTTTTATTTTCTTTTTATATATATATATATATATATATATATATATATATATATATATATATATATATATATATATATACTTTAATTATTTTCATTTTTTAACTTTGTTTTTCAACAATTTTTTTAAACCTTTTTACCTTTTGTTTTCTATTTTTTAGTGTATATATAGAGTATATTAGAGTTTTTTTAGGTTTTTTCATATTTAGTTTCGTATTATATTATATTTTTTTTCAACTTTTTATTTTATTTTATTTTTCTATTTTTTGTTATTTATGGTTTTTCTAATATTTTTTCTAAGGTGTTTTCATATTACAATTTTTGTTTTCTATTTTTTTTTTCCTATTTTAGTTATTTATGGTTTTTCTAATGTTTTTATATACTTTGAATCAAGTAAACGAACTTGAATTTAATATAAATTACTATAAAAAGTTTTTTTTTTTATAAATATCGACTATTATTATTATTATTTTTGTTTTTTTAGTCTATTATTAAATTGAAAAATATTATCTTGAATTTAATCTATTGATATCACATATAGAAATATGATTTAATTTGCAAGTTTTATAACACATTGAAATACTAATTCTTAGTAAACAAACTATTTTTTTTAATTTTCATTTTTTCGTAACATAAATATAATATCACTAAAGAAAAAAAAAGAAAAAAAAGAAAATAAGTTGGACCGAAATTACAAATATAAACATAACTACTTTATTTACTTGAATAAAAATAAAAAACAATTACAAAAGCTATAAATTTTCAAAATTGTAATATACTCTAATATATTAATACATTTTATATTTTTTGAAAAATGTCAATAAAAAAATAAAAATACAAAAAAACAAATAAACAAATAATTGGAAAACAAATAAGAAAAAAAATTAAAAAGTAAAAAGATGAAAAAAATAAAATATAATACGAAAAGAAATATGAAAAAACTTAAAAAAACTCTAATATACTCTATATATACACTACAAAATAGAAAACAAAAGGTAAAAAGGTTTTAAAAAAAATTGTTGAAAAATAAAGTTAAAAAATGAAAATAAGTAATATATATATATATATATATATATATATATATATATATATATATATATATATAAAGAAAATAAAAAATGTACATATATTTATAAAAAAAACCGAAAATAAATAAAATATACAAAAAACGAAAAATAAAGTTAAAAAACCATGTGGTGTAATTTTTTTCAAACCTTAGGTACTAAATTTGAATTTTTTAAGACTGATTTTGCAAAAAAGTTAACGAACTTAACCATAAAACTCGTTAAGTGGGCTAAAGTGATAATTTTGCGAGAAAGTTGTGGCCACAGCAATAGTAAAAAAAATATCAGGGTTTTTTTAATAATTACGCGTTAAAAATTTAGGGCTTTTATAATATTAACCCTTTTAAATATTATGCATTTTTTTTGTTTTCAAAATTTTATGTTTTATAAAAAATATATTCATGTTAGTGATTAAAAAAAATACAAAACGGAAAAAAAAACGAAAAAGAAAAAAAAAGTAAAAAAAAAACGAAAAAGAAAAAAAACAATTTCGAAAAAAATAAAATAAAAAATAAAACATATTTATTTTCAAAAAGTTGGTGTTGTATCTTGTTGCCATTTCCCCACTTGGTGTTATGAGACCACTTGTTTATGTGGCATATGAGGTGACACAACTTGGTGTTGCACCTTATTGCCCACACCTAATACTCTTAGAGTTGGGAAATTGATTTTGTTGAACGTAAAATGAGTTGTTATCAAACTTAGGTTATGAATCAACTCTTGAGGACGGAGATTATCACGGTCCCTATATATATATATATATATATATATATATATATATATATATATATATATATATATATATATATATATATATAATGAGTACACAAAAATAAGGTAAAGAAAAATAAAATAAATTATAATATTATTCTCAGTAGATAGGTTTTTTTGTCAACGTTTTACCTTAAGTGAGGGAGAAAGTAGGAATAAAGCATAACTCTTTATAGGAGACGAACATGCACTACGAGAAATGTTTATATTTTGTGTAGCTTTGTAGCTTAACTTACTAAAATGGTTAAAGCATTTTGGAAGCATCCCAAATATGTGTGAACTGAACATGACTAAACTTAAGATATAAACATAACTTCTAATAAAAAAGGACTTCAAGCTGCTGACCACTATTTCATGTGAAAGTCTTTCACTCTATTGTTCTATTTTACTTTTTGAAATATATATATATATATATATATATATATATATATATATATATATATATATATATATATATATATATATATATATATATATATATAATGTGGATTCAATAGAAAGCACATGAACCCTAGCAATTGTTCTACAATAGAAATACATAAAAAAAATATTTTGAGATATCCAATTGTATTGTCGACTTTAAAAACAATAAAACCGCATATATATATATATATATATATATATATATATATATATATATATATATATATATATATATATATATTCGCTGAAAGAAAATATTTTCTTTTTTAAGTTTACATTTAATTTTTTTTCAGTGAATTAACACACACACACACATATATATATATATATATATATATATATATATATATATATATATATATATATATATATATATATATATAACAGACACACACATGCACGTGATTTTAATGTTTTTATAAAGCGAAAAAAAATTAGATATCTCAAAGTATTCTTTATGTATTTCTATTGGTTTTTTATGGTTTTCCAAGTTCATGCGATTTTTATTGAATCATATATATATATATATATATATATATATATATATATATATATATATATAGAGGCCTGTAAAGAAAACGAATGAACGAACATGAACAAACAAATATAAAGGAATGTAAACTAAAGAAATATAAATGAACAAACATAAACGACCAGTCGACCACACATGTAAATAATGGATTAAAACAAATGTTCATGTTCGTTCGTTTTATTAAACAAAAAAATAATATTTTTCAAGTTCGTTTATTTATAGAATAAATGAACATAAACGAATTTACAACCGCATATATTTTGAGAAATGCGATATACGAAGATATCTAAGGACAATGTTTAATCACTCAAACCTTGAGATCAACACAATGATGGAGACAAATAATGTTTCTAGTCAAGTATGGATAAAATCAGTCAAGCCGTGAAGATAAAGCAACAAAGTATTCTAGTAACTTCATAATAAAATAGAATATGAACAATAACAGGAACTTAAGAACAAAGAGAATGATATGATATGATCGACTAAATGATTATTGATTGATATTTCAATGAGTGTGAAAAGGTTAAGGAATTACATGCGGTGGTGGTTCTATTTATACTAAGTTAGGGCCAATCACAGAACGAGACTGCCATAAAGTTAATTATAAATCAACCACCTGACATAACGTTGTTGTTGACCTTGTCTCATATAGTCTTTACATAAATTAAGACAAAGTACTAACAAACAAAACAATACTAGTCTTCGGATCATCCAATCACTTCCTATCTCAGAAATCTTCACTCGATCGGTAACTTCAAACTTTGGACCTGCAGACATCTCGGAATCCAGATTGCCTCAAATTGTCTAAGGATAACTTGTCATGTTCTAACAATCCTCCCTATGTGACCTTAACAATAAACAAGTTTTTACATCTTCTCTACAAAGGAGAATAAATATGCATTTTGCAACCAACTTCTAACTTCAATCCACCACGTGATTTGCTTGATCAGTTCTTGCTTTGCTTCTTCAGATGCTTGAGATTCGGCAGATTTCGAGATGAAATTATGAAGCACATTAAAATGAACCAAGTGCTTTTTCCTTACTCAGGAAGATCATTAATGGAGTAGAAGGTGCATAGACACTCTCTTTCAGTGTGAAAAATAATTTATTGTTTGTCGAATGGATGCGGTGGAGTGAACTTCACATAGTATTTTCCATGTGGAGAAATTAGTAGATCAAGTTGATCGAAAATAGAAGTTGGAAGAGCATAACTCATAAATGGAACCATGTGATGATCATACAATCTTCCTGCAAGGAGATATGGGGAGATTCTAGATAGAGGATTCAGAGGATGCTTCAAAGCTTGAATCCTAAGACTTTGCTCTATTGTTTCATTGATTTGATATTACGACCAACCATCATACTTTTTCAATGACTTCATTAGGCTGATATGAGAAAATGTAATTCCATTTCCTTTATCTTTGATTGGAGCTCCAAGGTTACTTGTATAACATGCCGAGCTGTTAGAGCCACAATCACTTCCGAAATCGGTAAGACCAATTCAGGGGCAGGGAGACTATCGTCCTTCTCGATAGGGGACCCTTCATTAATTGTAATCATCTTAGGAGTATACATTGGAGGAGGAATAGGTTGGGTTGCTCGGAAAGCATCAACTATTAACTTTGTTTTGACCTTTTCCATCTCCATGCTATGTTTGAAGGAGTCAATCAGATTTGATGGCCGAGAAGACCATTGCACTTCCATTTCACCGGAAATGACTTTTTTCTGTATGAATGAGTCATCTACATACCTTTCTTCATCTTCTTTTCGTCACTAGTTTTATCTCGAAGTTGGAAATCCTAGCTTTGTTTCAAGTCGGCACAACAACTTCTCCCCCTTTTGCATTAGAAGGCTCGACTTTCAGTGCAAGCGTCAATGTCTCCTTGACTTCACCAATCTTCTCAAATACCTTTTGAAAACTGAGAATGAGTAACTTCAAGAGGTTGTTATAGGCATCAACTGTGGGAGCTTGAGCTTTCAATGTATATAAGGTTTCTTCAAAGATAGCAAGAACTTCATCAAATTTGTAGTTTGGAATGCCCACAAAGTGTTAGGTAGAACAAATTAGTTTGATGAGAAGTTTCTACATTATAAGGTTCATGCCATCCTTGGAATGGATTTCTCATTCAAATCTCTGAATCTGCTTCTCATTTCGGACATGCATTTGGTGAATGAGTTTGTTGGTCGACTTCACAAGCTCATCATGAATGATAAGCATCTTCTAAACTGTTTCTTCATAGTGCTTGATTAGGTTGGCATAACATTACTCTGATTCTTCCATAGAATGCTTGAGTTAGAGAGAGATCAACTGATCTTACTATTGTTCTCGGTCTTGAATGGAATGGGTGTTAGTGTTGACATCGGAAATGGATTTAAAAACCAATTCTAGTTTTGAGTTAATAGCTTCATCCTGATCATTGACATTATCGACTTTAGCTTCAAACTTCTCATTGTTGTCACACATTTCCAACAGAGTAAACGAATTTGCTGTATTTTCGTTCGATGATCCTATATCCGAACTGGATCCTTCACTTGCTTTGCTTATCTCTTCATCACTTTCATCCCCACCATCATCAGGGTTACCACTAATTACACCACCAGATGGAGGTTCTTTTCTTGATTTTCTTCTCCACCACCACCAAGTTACATGTCATTGGAAGACGATTGGAATTCAAATTTAGCTTGTGGTTTGGAGGAGGAAGGTTGGAGGAACTAAACTGAGAACTGGAAGGAAGTACATTTGTGATATCATTGTTTTCATCATTAAACATAATTTGAAAATCTTCATCATCATGAGGAGGAGGTCATCCAAAATGAGAGTGGAGTCAGGAACATCTCCTTTAGCTTCTTCATTGGTCCGAGGAGGCTCATATGAAAAAGTTTGAACGGGAACATCTCCACTCGGTTCTTTACCAGGAACAACTTCCTAAGGAGGCTCATCCAAAATTTTCTTTGGATCGGGCACAGCTGCACTGGAAATCTTGACTGCAACATTGGACGATGGATCATCTAATGGATTACGAACATCATCAGAAATGTCAAGCTTATTTGGAGCATGAGAAAGGTAGGCATCAAAATCAACTTCCTTTGGAATGATGTTGTGGTCATGCTGAGAATGAGCGGTTCTTAGTCGCATACCAGTAACGACGCATGTAATCTGATCTTTAGTAAGCTCAGGATATCTGAGCTGAGCCATGTAAAGAAAATCATTCCACTTGGAGTTAGTAGCATACGTAATTCCTTTACCAGTGGTGGGTATCAGTTTGGTTAAGGCTTCCAAAGCTGGAGGGACAACTCCTAGTTTGGAAAGCTTAGGATCCATGGCGAAAGCCATAAATCGTGCTTGTGTTGATGGAAAAGGCTCTAAATTGACTCGTGAGTGTGTTATAAGGGTCTACAAGGAACTTTGTTCAATACCAACACCAAGTTTTTAGGAGGGTGGGGGCAGATTGAGTTGGAGACTCAGGTCAGGGAGGAGGCCGAGTCTCAGAGGAGGGACAGGCAACCGACGCAGGCTCAGCCGGCAACCAAGCGGGAAAAGCCCACTGATACGAGATCTGGGGTCTGAAGGGCCACACTTGTGGGAAGTGCGGCAAGAGCCATGAGGGGGTGTGCAGAGCTGGGGTATGTTACAAGTATGGGAAGGAGGGGTATTTTACGAGGGATTGCCCCAAGGGATTCTCGGTTTGCTTTCATTACAACCAAACTGGCCATCGGAAGGCCGAGTGCCCACAACTGCTGCAGGGATCATTGCCAGAGCTATCGAGACCCGGCCAGTGAAGGTCGAGGCACCAAAGGCTCGCGTGAGAGCCTTCCATTTGACAGCAGAGGAGGTCCGCGCAGCGCCCGTGTTGTGGCTGGTATGTATTCTTTCATCTATTTATTTTGAGTTTGAGGTATTGTGCTTATATTATGATATGCGTAGGTACTTTTCTTGTGAGTTATGTACCTGCTTTGGTGTTATTTGACTCGGGTGCGAGTCGATCTTTTGTGTTGTTAGCCTTTATTCAGCACATCAGTATCCGTTGAGAGGCGTTGAGTCAACCTCTATGAGTTTCCATAGCTGATGAGCAAGTGGTGTATGTGACTGATGTGATTTGAGGGTGTGTAATCGAGATCTTTGGTGTTGAGTTTCCAACATATATGGTCCCGATTGCGATGGGGGATGTTTGTGTCATCATAGGCATGGACTGGTTGAGCAGATATGGAGCGGTTATCGACTGCGAGCGACAACTGGTGACCATACGAGACCCTAGTGGGGGAGTACTTATGGTGTACGGTGAGGGTACCCATTCTGGGTCAGCGTCTTATTCGGCTGCTAGAGCGAGGCAGAGTCTACAGTAGGGCTGTATTGGGTTTGTGACCTATGTGATGGATACACGAGTGGCTGCGGAGAGGCCGAGTTCGGTTGATGATGTACCAATAGTGGGAGAGTTCCCGGACGTTTTTCCCAAGGAGTTGCCGGGTGTGCTTCCCGAGAGGCAGGTGGAGTTTCGTATCGATTTAATTCTAGGAGCGGCGCCTATTTCCAAGGCACCTTATCACCTTGCGCCACTAGAGATGCTGAAGCCTCAAGAGACGAGGTATCCCACCCACGATCTGGAGTTGGGGGCAGTGGTGTTCGCCCTCAAGATCTGGTGTCACTATTTGTATGGGGTTCAGTGTACCATATACACAGACCACAAGAGCTTGAAGTATTTGATGGATCAACCCAACCTGAATATGCGCCAGAGGAGATGGTTGGATGTGGTAAAGGATTATGATTGTGAGATCATTTACCACCCGGGCAAGGATAACGTTGTAGCCGATGCCCTGAGTCGTAGGGCGGAGAATGCCCTTATACAAGACGTTTGTATGAGGTTGACAGTGATGACTCCGGTGTTGGACACCATTCGGGAGGCGCAGGCAGAGGCAGTAAGACCGGAGAACTGCAAGAGAGAGCGGGTGATCGGGCAGGTATCTGAGTTCGTTACCAATATCCGAGGGCTTATGACCTTTCAGGGTCAGATTTGGGTGTCGTTTTTGGGCGGGGCATGTACCATTCTGATGGAGGAGGCGCACAGGTCGAGGTTCTCGATCCATCCCGGGGCCACTAAGATGTATTTGGACTTGAAGATAAAATATTGGTGGCCCTGTATGAAGAGGGATGTTGTGTGGTTCATTGAGAGGTGCTTGACCTGTCGCAGGATCAAGGCCGAGCACCAGCGTCCGCATGGCAAGTTGTAGCCACTTGAGGTTCCCCTGTGAAAGTGGGATCAGATTTCTATGGACTTTATCACCAAATTGCCAAGGACCGTGCGGGGTGTCGATGCAATTTGGGTGATCGTCGACTGACTGACGAAGAACCCTCACTTCCTTTCTATCAGTGAGAGCTCTTCTGCAGAGAGGCTGGAAGAGTTGTATGTGAGGGAGGTGGTATCACGACATGGATTACCGATCTCAATTGTGTCAGATCGAGATGTACATTTCACTTCCAGGTTCTGGAAGAAGTTCCATGAGGAGTTGGGCACGTGGCTGCATTTCAATACCGCTTACTGTTGGATAAGGTGTCTAAGTCCATAACTATTTCTGGTATGTACTTGACCCGACCCGACATGGTCCATTTGGGTTGCATGGCACCATGTAATTGGATAAACAAAATGAGAGAAATAACACATATGGTTTATTAATATATTATAAGTTCTAATATATTAATAATATTATTTAATTAGTTTGATCAAGAATTAATTTAGAATTAATTAAGTGATCAAAAGATAACTAATTAAATATATGGGTTGATTATGTAAATCATCCATAACTTATATAGTGGGCTAAGAGGCTCCATGGATAATCAAGTTGGGTTGGATCCATTGGATGCTCCATGGAGGCTCCATGGGAGTTACAAACCCATGGGTCATGGAAATGAAGAGTCATGACACATTAGGGTTTACATGGTGTAACCCTAAATGTGTCAACACTATATAAAGACCATGTTTCTCCCCAAAATCGGTTACACTAGAGAAACAAGAGGGCTTGACCGACTTTGAGTGTGTTAGAATATTCTCTCAAGTTTATACTTTGCATTTGGTGTTGTGTGAAGCATTTGAGGCATCACACTTGGGGTGCTAGGCTCACAAGGGTTCAAGGAACACTTACAACAACAAGGTATGTAGTTCTATCTATTATTTAAGTTAAAATTGTTCCCCATGTATGCTAGATAGGACCATAGCCCTGGAATCAACTTTGCATGATAATTAGACAAACATAGATCCAAGGTTATTAGGGTTGCATGTACACTTAGGAAGTGTTAGAATGCTCAAAACCTATCAGTGGTATCAGAGCCTAGGCTTGTTTGTTTGTTATTTGTGCTAGAAAGTTGAAAAAAGTCGATATTTTTGCAATCTGCCTGATGAACTCGCCGAGTCCATGGGGGGACTCGCCGAGTTCATGTGTATCTTCATCCTACTCGCCGAGTAGGTTCGTGCACTCGGCGAGTAGAAGCCTCAGAATGCAGATTTTCGACTTTAGTTGCTGGAAATGGACTAGAAACATTACCCTAAACTGTTTTGGTACTTGAAAACTCATTTTAGATGGTGTAATGTGTTTTCTAGTCCATTTATAACAACAAGTTATCAAAATTACAAAGTTTTAAATGTAAGTTTTGATTCATGAAAGTGTTCATATTCATGTTCTTGTTCTTATGATATTTAGTTGGTTATAGGAATTATTTGTAACCTATGTGGTAGATTAATTTATGATCATAATGTGTTTTAATGGAGTCCATAACTTGTCCTCAAGTTATGGAAAACCAAAAGTCACTTTGCTTTAAAAACCATTAAAAGAACACATGGGTTATAAAAATGAAGAGTCTTCATTTTAATACCCTAATAAACTCATAAGTTACAAGAAATGAAAAGTTTTGAAAGTTTACAAAACTTGCCCTCAAGTTTTGGAACAAGTAAAGTCTTGATTAAAACTTTAGTTCCATCCCTTAGAATTTTAAAAGTTAAAATTCAATCCTTATACTTATAGTATTATGATTTAATAATTATATATATATATATATGTATAAGAACAAAGTCGTCTTACCGCTAGTACGCCTCATTCACGAAGCCGGTCTATAAGGTGGGTATAAGGTTGTTGCCTATAAAATGGCGACTTAATGGGTGTCCACTCTCACCCACCGCTTGCTTGATTGGTGGAGGGTTGTTAGCCGAACGGGTAAGACAAGGACTTATAAATTCTCATTAAAAGTATAATGATTATTATAAAGTAACTAAATGTTTTTTTTTAAATTCCCAATCTTAGTTACTTTAGGAAAAATGTGAATAAGGTGCTAATCCATGAAATTACACTTTGCACCTTGTTTAAGTCGTTGGTGGAGCGTGTGTGGTTTACCGGCACAATAACTTGGACTTAACAAGGAAGGCAAAGGGTGACTTAAGGTTTTTCATGAGGTCGGAAGGAGCGCGTGTGGTTTACCGGCACAACGATTAAGTGAAAAACATTAAGGGTACCAAGTAATTTGCATGGTTACTTCACACCTTGTTTTGTGATCCTCGGTATCCCAATCACAAAACATGAAGGGCACACTCGAGATTGAAACATGCCATTGAAAAGTTCAATGAATCTCAAAGAATCTAGGAATTTCTAAAAGCCAAATAAAACCTAATAATTTATATTCCGTTTTCATGGTGGAAATTGGTGAATCGTCATTCACCTACCTTTCAAATATGTTATAACTTGGATTACGGCATCCCTCTTCCGTTTTCATGGTGGAAATTGGTGAATCGTCATTCACCTACCTTTCAACTTTACTAACTGGATCATAAACATCAGGATGGTCACTCGTTACGAGAACAAGGAATATGTTCTTGACAAGGAGCTCAAGGTGCCTGAGCTAAATGCTACTCCTGAGGAGTTTGCTGAATATGAGGCACATGAAAGAGATGCAACCAAAGTGGCATGCATCATGATGGACACCATGACAGCCGAGCTCCAAAAGTCCTATGAGGACTACTATCCTTTTAAGATGCACCAGGATTTGATGGACCGATACCATCAGAGTGCTCGTCAAGAGCGATATGAAATCATCTCCTCTATGATCACAACCCGAATGAAAGATGGAGAACCCATCACGGGCCACATGAGGAAAATGCAAAGATTTGTGGACCGCTTGATGAAGTTGAATGTGAACTTCCCTGAGGAGTTAGCAATAGATATTATTTTGCACTCCTTACCTTCGTGTTATGATCAATTCCGCATGACATACCACATGAATAAGGAGGAAGTTACGCTTAGCAAACTTCAGGGACTCCTAAAGACCACAGAATCAGGTCTTAAAGGTAAGTCGGTTGTGACCACTCCTGCTACTACTCCAAACTCAGCACCTGTCCTGGCAATCGGGAAAGGTAGAGGGAAGAAGAGAAAGAACCCTTCGAAGGGTACCAAGGGTAAGACTCTTGATGGCTCCTCTTCTAGCGGAACCAAGAAAGGTTTCGTTACACCTTCTTCTGATCCCAAAGAGGCTGAATGCTTCTACTGCCACGAAAAGGCGCACTGGAAGCGTAACTGCCCAAAGTACCAACAAGACTTGAAGGATGGGAAGGTTAAACCCAACCATGCAGGTATTTACACTATCTCATCTAATAATTCACTCTATTCTAACTCTTGGGTCCTTGATACCGGTTGCGGTATTCATATTTGTTCTGAATTACAGGGACTAAGAAGAAGTGAGAATGTGGAGCATGGAAAGATAAACTTGATCATGGCGAATAGAAAAGTTTCACCTGTCACCAAGATTGGAGTTTATACTTTGTTGCTTAGTAGTGGATTTACTTTAGATTTGAATAAATGTTGTTATTCTCTAGAAATGGCAAGAAATGTTATTTCCTTTCATGCTTTGTATAAACAAGGTTTTACCTTTTCTTTTGATAATGAAACTGGTGGAATAAATGCTTTCTTTAATAATGTGTTTTATTTTAAAGCATTACCTTGTGATGGTGTGTATGAAGTTGTGTCTGTTGTAGATAACTTAGGAAATAATGTATTGTGTATTGATTCTACTAATGATAATAAATTGGATAAAGCATCATTATGGCATTGTCGTCTTGGACATATAAGCAAGAAATGCATAGGCCAACTCCAAAATGATGGAGTCTTGGAGTCATTTGACCTAAAGTTAGATGATAGTTGCGAATCATGCTTACTTGGAAAAATGACAAAGTCACCCTTCACAGGTTCTTGTGAGAGGGGTGAAGGTTTGTTGGATCTTATACACACGGATGTGTGTGGACCCTTCAAACATGCCACAAGGGATGCTAATCGTTATTATGTGACTTTTACGGATGATTATAGTAGATATGGATATGTCTACTTAATCAAGCATAAGTTAGAGACTTTTGAAAGGTTTAAAGAGTTTAAACAAGAAGTCGAGAATCAATTGGGCAGGAACATTAAGATGCTTCGATCCGATCGTGGTGGTGAGTATCTTAGTACTGAGTTCCTCGACTATCTAAGGGAATGTGGGATTGTCTCACAATTGACACCTCCCAGGACACCACAGTTGAATGGTGTAGTTGAGAGGCGTAATCGAACCTTGTTGGATATGGTTCGTTCCATGATGAGTCGAGCTACGCTACCAATATCATTTTGGGGGTATGCCTTAGAGACTGTCACCCATATCCTTAATCTGGTCCCTACAAAGAAGGTTTCCAAAACACCTCACGAGATGTGGACTGGAAAAGTTCCTAGTCTAGCCCACATCAAGGTTTGGGGTTGCGAGGCTTTCGTGAGACGCGAGACTCATGACAAGCTCGAACCTCGAAGCAAGAAGTGTATTTTCATCGGCTACCCACAAAAATCCTTGGGTTACGTCTTCTACAGACCTAGTGAGAATGTGGTCTTTGTAGCAAGGAGGGTTGTCTTTCGAGAAAGAGAGTTCATAAGCTAAGGAGACAGTGGGAGGCAAATTGACCTTGAAGAACTTCAAGAGTCAAGTGGTGAAGGAACCTCAAACCCTAGCAGTCAACTTGAGGAGGAACCTCCTGTTGATCCAATTATACCTCCAGTTGTACCTCTGAGGCATTCCACTAGGGTTAGGAATGTACCTGAGCGTTACTATGGTTTCCATATTACTGCGGAAGGTGAGACACTTATTAGTGATGAGACACTAGTAGGTCTGGATGTACCAGAGGGTTTTGTCAGAGGGTTTTCTCAGCACAGAGTACCCTAATAGAGTGTGTAAGCTTGAGAAATCCATCTATGGATTAAAGCAAGCACCTCGCAGATGGAATCTTCGCTTTGATGAGAAGGTCAAAGAGTTTGGCTTCTCTAGGAGTGAAGATGAATCTTGTGTATATGTCAAGGCTAGTGGGAGTATAGTTAGGTTTTTGGTACTGTATGTGGATGACATACTACTCATAGGAAATGACATCCCAACTCTGCAGGAAGTTAAGTCCTAGCTTGGGAAGTGTTTTGCTATGAAGGACCTAGGAGAAGCTTCCTATATTCTAGGGATAAGGATCTTGAGAAATCGGAGTAAAAGACTAATTAGACTTAGTCAAAGTACCTACATGGACAAGGTGTTGAAGAGATTCAGCATGCAAGATTCCAGGAAAGGAGAGTTACCCATCCAGAGTAACACTAGACTGAGTAAGACTCAGAGCCCGAGTACTGAGGATGAGATAGTAGAAATGAGTCGGGTTCCATATGCTTCGGCAGTAGGCTCGATCATGTATGCTATGACCTCTACTCGTCCTGATGTAGCCTTTGCTTTAAGTATGGTTAGCAGGTATTAGGGGAATCCTGGTAAGGCTCACTGGACAGCGGTAAAGAACATTCTCAAGTGCCTGCGGAGGACTAAGGACTGCGTCCTTACCCTTGGTGGGAGTGATGACTTGAGAGTTGTAGGGTATAGTGATGCTAGCTTCCAGACTGATAGGGATAATTTCCGCTCTCAGTCGGGCTGGGTCTTTACCTTAAATGGAGGAGCAATCTCTTGGAAAAGTTCCAAGCAGGAGACAGTGGCTGATTCAACTTGCGAATCAGAGTATATAGCGGCAAGCGAGGCGGAAAAAGAGGCTATGTGGCTAAAGAACTTCATTGGATACCTTGGAGTTGTACCAGCTATATCGAAGCCCATAGAGATTTTCTGTGATAGTGAAAGTACAATTGCCTTAGCAAAGGAACCAAGGGATCATAGGAGATCCAGACACATCGACAGAAAATATCATTTTACCAAACATCGCATAGAAGAAGGACTTCTCGTGGCAAAGAGAGTATCATCGGATGAGAACCCGGCAGATCCCCTCACGAAGGGACTGGGTAGGGTTAAGCATCTCCAGCATGCTAGGAGCATAGGGCTGAAGGATGATATTAGTTTTAGTAGTTAGATAATTTTGAAATTTGTAAAATGTAATTGACATTTGATGATGAATAAAAGCTGTGTTTATTTATGAGTAAAGTGTTGCTATCGCTTGTCAATCATTTACTATTATTTCTTTTGCATGTTTTGACTTCCAGAATATTTATGTTGTTTTACATATTTTTCAAATTATCCATAGTCAGTCATATGTTGGAAGTAGATATGAAGTAAGACTGTCATGAGTTGGTTGTAGAGGTCTAAGATGTTGGACATGGCCTCAACACTCATGAGTGCTCATAAGTTCTGAGTATTGGATTCAACCCACGCTCGCTGGTATCACTTCATGGAATTTATCTCGAGTGATCGCGAGACGGTAATATCATATAAGTCTTCAAACCTAGAGATATGACTTGTTAACTATGAGTTAGTTATACATTGAATGTGTGAAACCGCATTGGTAACTCAATGTTATAAAACATGCGTTTGTGTGTAATTTAACAAGTAGTAGAACAAGCATATGAGTCAAAGTTTATCTGTTCCTTCTTGGATTAGAAGCTGATATCTGGGCCCCTCGATGATTTTGTTTTGACCTATGTACCGGGCCCGGTCAGAACTAAGTTAATGTGTTCAATTAAGTTCTTTGTCAAACAAATCGGAAATCGGGAAACAAACTGTTGGAGAATAAGCTAGACTATGTTCCATGTGTTTGTCCGGCTGATATCTAGAATAGAGGATTATATGATCTCTTATCTGAAATGGCGTACCATCATCTTCTCAGTTCCGAGAAACCTTGAAAAGAGCTAGGATTGCCGATCGGTTCCTGAAGTCATACTTGCAGTTATAGTTATTAGACTTATCCAAGTGGGAGACTATTGGATAAGGTGTCTAAGTCCATAACTATTTCTGGTATGTACTTGACCCGACCCG
This sequence comes from Lactuca serriola, assembly GCF_051521515.1. Lineage (NCBI taxonomy): Eukaryota > Viridiplantae > Streptophyta > Magnoliopsida > Asterales > Asteraceae > Lactuca > Lactuca serriola. The sequence goes on along the minus strand of NC_136409.1, from coordinate 112,838,050 downwards.
GCATGGTCCATTTGGGTTGCATGGCACCATGCAATTGGATAAACAAAATGAGAGAAATAACACATATGGTTTATTAATATATTATAAGTTCTAATATATTAATAATATTATTTAATTAGTTTGATCAAGAATTAATTTAGAATTAATTAAGTGATCAAAAGATAACTAATTAAATATATGGGTTAATTATGTAAATCATCCATAACTTATATAGTGGGCTAAGAGGCTCCGTGGATAATCAAGTTGGGTTGGATCCATTGGATGCTCCATGGAGGCTCCATGGGAGTTACAAACCCATGGGTCATGGAAATGAAGAGTCATGACACATTAGGGTTTACATGGTGTAACCCTAAATGTGTCAACACTATATAAAGACCATGTCTCTCCCCAAAATCGGTTACACTAGAGAAACAAGAGGGCTTGACCGACTTTGAGTGTGTTAGAATATTCTCTCAAGTTTATACTTTGCATTTGGTGTTGTGTGAAGCATTTGAGGCATCACACTTGGGGTGCTAGGCTCACAAGGTTTCAAGGAACACTTACAACAACAAGGTATGTAGTTCTAGCTATTATTTAAGTTAAAATTGTTCCCCATGTATGCTAGATAGGATCATAGCCTTGGAAATCAACTTTGCATGATAATTAGACAAACATAGATCCAAGGTTATTAGGGTTGCATGTACACTTAGGAAGTGTTAGAATGCTCAAAACCTATCACTTACCACCCACAGACGGAAGAACAGAGTGAGCAGACGATTAAGACACTCGAGGAGATGCTTCGAGCATGTGGGTTGGACTTCAGAGGAAGTTGGGACACATATTTGCCATTGGCTGAGTTTTCCTATAACAACAGTCATCATTCGAGCATTGGTATGCCTCCTTTCGATTTGTTGTATGGGAGGAGGTGTCGGACTCCCATCTGCTGGGGAGAGGTAGGGCAGTGAGTGATGGGCAGCACTAAGATACTGCTTCAGAAGACAGAGTAGATACATCAGGTCAGACAGAGGTTGTTAACCGCTCAGAGTCGCCAGAAGAGTTATGCGGATATGCGACAGTCCGAGCTTGAGTTCCAGGTGGGAGACTTCGTACTCCTGAAGGTATCTCCTTGGAAGGGAGTGATCTAATTCCGAAAGAGGGGCAAGTTGGGACCCCCATACATTAGTCCTTTCTGGGTGACCGCTAGGGCGGGAAGGGTAGCATACCGTTTGGAGCTACCTACGGAGTTGAGCCAGATACATGATACCTTCCACGTGTCTCAGTTGAGGAAGTGTATTGTCAACGAGAAGACAGTTGTACTGCTAGAGGACATTCAGGTGGATGCAAGCCTAAATTATGTTGAAAGGCCAATCGCGATTGTAGATCGAAAGATCAAGGTTCTGAGGAACAAGGAGGTGCCCCAGGTTCAGGTCTAGTGGCAACATCAGAGAGGGTCCGAGCTGACTTAGGAGCCGGGGTCAGAGATGCGGGAGCAACAACCGGGGTTGTTTACGGCATGAGACTTCGAGGGCGAAGTCTGGTTTTAGTGGTGGAGAATTGTAAGATCCCGAAATTCAAGTATATCAATTTAACCCTTCTTCCTTTCCAAGTTGTCAAGTTTAGCCCCTAAAGGAAAAACTATGGCCATTGAGTACGCTGGGCGTACTGAAGAGTACGCTGCACGTACTCATGCGCTTAGTTTAGACGTGGTCTCTCCCAGGTACGCTGGGCGTACCTAGGGTTACGCTGGGTGTAGCGGGGCCAAATGCAAACCCTAATTGTGGCTTGTGGACTATAAAAGGAATGATATGGTTTTGTCCCCAGCCACCATTCCACAGAGAGAAACCCTAGGAGAGCAATATTATCATTCTAAAGCTAGTGTGTGAGTGTTCTTGAGCTAGAAAGTGCCTTTGTGTGTTAGTGAAGAAGAAGAGGAGGTTCTTGTGGTGGCTAGAAGTTGGAGTACAAGCTTGGATCCAAGTTCTACAGAGGGAGGAGCTTCACTTGGAGGTAAAAAGCTCAAAGCTTTCCTTGTCATTTTTGATTTGTGCTTCATGGACCAATTTTTAGGGTTTTTGGTCCTAAGGTGGAGACTTTATTAGCAAATGGTCTCCATAAGCTTAGATCTGCCATATTTCAGAGTAATATGAGTTGTAGGTTCATAAAAATCCAATCTTGGATGTGAATATTAAGCCATGCATGAGTTTAGGGCTTAATGGGGAAAGAGGTTATATGTTTGAAGTGAATGGTGACCTTTACAACCATGCGAAGGCTTACAGGTTTCAACTTTATTGATTAAGTGACCTTAGAAAGTTGAGTTTATGTTTTAACCGTTTAAGACCAAAAATCCATAAGAGCATGATACTGAGACTTACGCTGGGCGTAGATCTCAGTACGCGCAACGTAAGGGTTTGAGACCCTGATTCTGGATCGCCGGAGTACGCCCCGCGTACTAGAGCTGGTACGCCACATACTGTCCCGTGTTGACTTTCGTTGACTTTTAGAGTTTTAGTCAACATTTGGACTTTTGGGTCAAGGAGGGGTAAAATGGTCTTTTACCCTTCTGTGGAATTGTAGAAAGGGATTTAATCTAGATTTTGAGAGCCATTATTTATTTGAGGATATTGTTTATGTGATTAGGCGGGGGCTAGATTAGTATATACGTCTGTGAGATTATCTGAGTTACCTGAGGTGAGTCTTCTCATTATACATTGCCTAGAGTGGTATCTATGTGTAGGCTGGAGGGTCTTGTGTGCTATGTGTATGTATGAGATTATGTGCATTGTGATATATGTATGCTATGTGTTGTATAGACCGGACCGGAGGGTCCAACGATATAGACCGGACCGAAGGGTCCAACGATACAGACCGGACCAAAGGGTCCAAAGAGCTATGACTGGACCAAAGAGTCCAACGAGCTACGCGACTGGAGGTTCCCGTTGAGACACATCAACCGGAGGTTCGTACTGTAGCCTCGAGTGGCGTATGTGTTGTATGTGGTATTTTGGGGAACTCACTAAGCATTTATGATTACCGTGTTATGTGATATGTGTTTTAGGTACCAGTGAGGATCGCGGGAAGGCGCCGGCATGAGTCGTACACACTGAGGGATTTTATGTGTTGTGATCTTGGGATTTGTTTTATTCTGATAATATGTGAAAATTGAATTTTGGGATTTCTTTATGAATGAATTATGTGTTTAAAATGAAAAATTGTTTTGAAAATTTACGTTGTTACATGGTTGCTGAGCCAAAAGACACTCACATAGTCGCCCCACGCGATTTCTGAAAGAAAACCTCGACTGATACTAATTTCCCGAGCCATCACGACATCAATCTGATGCTAAACTGAACGCTATAGGACCAACTGCAGTCTTAACTCATACTCGGTCTCCCACGACCTATGTGACAACTCGACTTATTTGGATCAAGCAAGTTCTAAATTGCAACCCGATTGCAATGAAAACCCTGAAAACCGTTAGGGCATAAGTGCATGTATATGGAAGTGTACACTTTGGAAGTCACATACAAGGTAATCTCTTGAAAGTAAACAAGGTTGTCAAGGAAAAACTAGACAAATGGATTTGATTAGGAATCACATGATATAGATATAAGAACTTGTGTTATGTTGCAGCCTTGAATGCTTGGACTATAAGGCCAACATATTAGAAATTCCTATGAGCTAAGACCATAAACACAATAAATTAAGCTAACATATATGGATATAAATGTGTATTATGCTTTGTGGATCCATGATTGAATGCACTCTTGCCAAGACAACAATCTAGTACAACATGAGCATTTACTTTATGAATTAAGGCCTACAACTTTATTTTGGTCAATAACTACCCCAAAAATTTAAGTTTGGCCGTGAACACCTCTATTGGGCCATCCTTGGCCATGAACCCAAAGATAAATCACTTTAGAACCGTGAACACCCCCTTTTTGGACCCCCTTGGGGCGTATACACATCAAATGAAAGGAAGTATGTGGGGCATAAACATCATGGTATACCACATAAGGGGCGAAAACGTAAGAGTAAACCCATTTTTGGGCGTAAACACATGTGTTTACACATGGTTATGGATTTAAAAAAGGTGAAAAAAAGTACATTTGACTTTAAGGTGTGACATTTCACCCCTTTCGAAAGCAATATCAGTTAAACACATATTACCCACCAGTAATCCAAGCAAGAATCAAATCATCCTCTTTTCCTTTATAATGAACGAAAAACCACTTCTTTTCCTTTCCACAAACCCATTTTCATTTACTGAGAAGCTTCGAAATCTCTTAAGAACTTAAAGCCCCAAACCTTAGAAGGCTTATTTCATTAAAGCATTCCCTAGATCTTTGCAAGTATTTCATGTTTAGCTAAGTAGTTTCACACATTATTTTGTTTATTTCATCATATTTACACATAATATTATGTGTTGATATTCTTAGGATATACTAAGTTTCAAAGAGTTTATCAAACTCTTCAAAGTGTTTAGGACTCGAAATCGCTTCTCAACATCTCTTCAAATCATCCACCAAACTAAACCAAGCTGAGCTTCATACCCCCATATTTTCAAGTTTTTCTTTTTAGGGGGGGGGGGGGAATACAAGTCAAACTTTGTTTATTTCACAAATATCTATAAGTTTTTCACCTCTATGTTAAAGATAAATGATTGTTTGTACAAGTTATATGGTATTCTCTATTTTTGATATAAATATTGTGATATGGATATATATTTATCAACAAAACTAACATGACCAATGTTATAAAATCATAAGAAAAGTTAAGATGTGTAAACTACATGCTTTTGGGGAACTTTTATTAAAAGATAGTTTTACTAGTTAACTTTGATATAGTAGAGTCATTTACTAATCTATTTGGTTTAATACCTAGGTACTATGTTTTGATTTCATATTTTTCATGCTGGAACACACATTTACATTTATATAAAAGAGAATATAACTAATGTCAAACCAACAAGATAAACTATAATCGGTATAGTATGGAAGTCACAAACTATGTTTAACCATTTAAAAGTATAACTATCTTGTTTTTACAAGAAAAGGAGTCATAGTTCACGTAAATTTGTTAAGGCTCTTGTGAGACACCTTTAGTCGTACCTACCTAGCGTACATGGTAAGCCCTATTAGTTATAACCATAGTCTCCTGGAGGGAGAATGGGAGTTTGTGTATAGATCAATACGGGGTTGACACCCCACACCTGAGCTGCTTACTACAACTAGACAAGCCAGTCTAGGGTGAAAAATATCTTTTCTGAAACCGACGCTGAAGAACGTCAAGACAGGCACTCCGTCATATTAGTATGATTATAACGATTTACATAGGGATAAACAAAAAGATTTTTGGGTTTACAGGAAGCTTATACTTCTTTAGTTTTATTGAAATAAATGAAACTATAAACTATTTTCTGTATGATATTCATCTCCATTGGGGTCTTAAGGTTTAAGATCATAGTTCATCTTTAAGGAATATACTACATTTTTCCGGAACTATATATTTGTAGTTTAATAGTGAAGGATATACACCCCATCAGTTTTATAAAATACAAAACTATGTTTCCTATATTGTGTAAACTAATTTCACAACTTCGGTCTTAGGGTTTTAAGACCACAACCCTCCTTTTGTACAGAAAATATAGGATTTTTCTGGGAGCACCTTCTTTCTGATACAAAAAAAAGGGAAAACAAAGAACATGCATGCAACTATACATAGAATTTATAACGAGACTCACAAACTACTTTTTTTTAAAGAAAATATCGGATTTTCTGGAGTTTTACAACGTATCATGAACAAAGATATTACAACGTTTTACCTACAAATATTCTTATGAACTCCCCAACTTTTAGTTGATGCTTTTCAAAACGACTTGTATTCTCAGGGATCTGGCAGGCAGGTACTCAACCCTTCTTGAGGGCCGGCATCGACATGTTACATTTTTCTTACCTTTCAGTTATTTGTAATCAACTTTCGAGCAATTGTGTTTGTAAAAAATGTAATACTCTAAATCTAAATGTATGAATGTTTGTGTTGCTATGTTTCATTACTATTCAATTGTTATGATACTAGACATGAAGTCACTCCATCCGCCCCCAGACGTTTCCGCCGTTCTGGTTTGGGGGTGTGACAGATTGGTATCAGAGCATTGTTTATAGTGAACTAATATATCCAACCATACAAGATATACAACTATAAATACAATGGGACTAAAACACTCTGACTAAAAGTATACTTTTAAAAATATAAGTATTTGTAAAAGTATACATACTTACTAGAACAGTGTCATAATAAGAACAAAACAAAAGTATTTAAATGTTGGATACTATCATCAAACCAAGACAGTTATGTAATCGTATCTGGGATAAATATAGCCTGATCAACTATATTTATTTGAGATACGACCAACATGTGTTTGGGAGTGATAGTGGTGTTGCAACAAACCTAAACTTACCAACTCTATATGCAAGAGAACATTAGAATCGAACACCAAGTTTAAAATACTATAGGAGTATTTTAGGATACCATATAACCCCCACACTTAAATCTTCCACGTGTTTCTCATACCTCTATTCTCACACAGACGACATGGCCGAACTTCATCACGAAGACCCCCACTATCCTGCCCTGGTTGTTGATGACTGAGTCGAGGAGGAGCCAAAAGAGGTTCAAGAGGAAAACCCATTAGAGGGTCCTGAAGAATACCAAGAAATAGACTACGAATGGGAAAATTTTGATGAGGAGTCAGACAAGGATGAATGCCCTAAAGAGATCCTTAGCGTGCCTTACCCATTAGGAACAATACTAAACTAACACACAACACAGGAGGAACCTATCGACCGTCTACGCTCCTTAGAGGAGGAGGTGGCCACCCTAAAGCAGTAGCTCTTTGCAGCCGAAGCTAGGGCAGTACAAGCAGAGCAGAGAGTAGATGAGACCACTCGTGAGATGAGTGAATTGGGCGAGCTCCTTATGCGTTATTTTGATATGAGCGTTATTACACTACTCGTACTATGTCTTAAGTTTATTTTGTATTTTGTTAGAACAAGTAGTGTTAAATCAAGGGAGGTACGCTCTCCAAAAACTCATGTAACCCGAATTAATTAAGTGTACTGATATCTATGTACTCTTTTGATAGACTTAACATTTGTGCGATACCTACTACTACTTGTCACCATAAATACATCATAGGGATGTAGGTTGAAAACATTGAGAATCGTACAACAAAATGCGAAATTTATACATAAATATAAATAGATAGAGTACAACTAGAAATGACCATAGTTATTTACGAGCGTGCTCCTCATCATGCAATAGAAATCATGTCTTCCCATAGAAATAACCAGCCCACCAGTGGGACACCAATTCTGCAGATAGACGCCGCTATATTCCAGGCCACCATAACAGCTGCATTGACAACCGTCATGGTGCAACTCCACGCTAACAACACCAATGAAAATGAACAACCAAGAAAACTGCCTAGTGACAACTTACCAAGACACCACAGACCCCAAACCTAGGAACATGAAGAGAAAGTCTAGGAGTAAGAAAAAGGGACAACAACCTCAAGGACCCTCGAAGAAACAACATATGGTTACTGTCCATGCTGCCATGACACCTGCCACACCAACACTAGTGAGGCCATATGCTATAAACCTACCAAGATGAAACAAGTGCAACTTCCATCATAAGGGAGCCGGCCGGGAGTTACACTACAATAGGTGCAACAAGAAGGGGCACACCGTCCATTTCTGTTGGACTCCATCCCATCACACCAGTGCAACCCTCAATGCTGAAGTAAGCCCAATTTGCTATTTATACGGTGAAACGGGGCACTTTAAGAGAGATTGCCCAACATAGAGAAATGATGGAGGAATTTGACATTAGGATATGAAGAAGCAACGAGGAAACCTTCTGAAATTTTTGGTATGTCCCCAAACAACAATACTTGAGCTTCAAATTTTCACCAAAATCTTTATCAAATACATTAAAAATCACAAATTGTTTCCTCAACCGAATAAAAACACGTCATTCATATAAAGACTAAGGATCCTTACAGGTGAGCTATGATAGCTTAGTGTACACATTAGGGTCATATATAATTAAGATTTTAAAGGCTTAAAGTGCGCGATTCTGCCTTCCTGTTCCTTTTCTGGTTGTGGATTTAGGACAGAGTCACTCAGTCGACTGTTTTCTCGATCTTAATTATACATGACCTGCATATGCCACTCGATTATAGAGGGACCTTGTAAGGATTACATTATGAAAGGTTCGCAATAATAACAACAAGGATAAAGTAGGAAGCATCAAGGATATTTGTGTAAGATACGCTATTGTTCTAAATAATCATCTCCTTTCCAAGTTGACTTAACATCTGTTACAATAAGAAGTCCAATGTCGTCATTTGACACAGACTGGTTCGATCCTCACCATACCAATTTCAAGCACTACAAAGAGACCTTCCGTCTTACTCAATTGATTAACAAAACTCTTTCAACCTATAACAACAAATCCCTGAACCATCTCTAGCATCTAGACGCACGAGTACTTATGTAAGAGATATCACGCTCCTTCCTAGTCCCACAATAAAGATGGGCAACAAGAAACAAAAGACATCAATGGAATCCCAGAGGTTTACAACCTCCACCAGATATTCCCGAAGTTCTTTCAGAAACATCACCCATGTGCTAAGTTGAGTTCGGAATCGACTCGACCTTTTGAACCATTCCAGTAACCAAACCCCTGATACCACTTAGCACCAAGACAAGAACAAATATTGTCCAATAAATAGAAAGATCTAATAAGTAAGGAAATATCAGACCAAGCCCCTCACCTCAGAGAACACACATCTGACTCAGAAGGAGGAAATGCGGATTGCCCATAAGACCATTGACTGCTAAGAGTCAAGCGAACCCATTGTCAAGGATTGATATCCCTATCTCGAATCGACGGACCACTCAGCCAACTCTAAGACTCAAGTAATGGTCAACATTCCCCTAGTTCCGAATTCCATAAGAGGAGAACCCCTAAGGCAGCCTAGGATTTATAAGGCCAGCTGCACCACACACAACCTTAACCTTGGTAGCAATAGTGGTAATCATTAAGGTCTAGGAATACTATTTCTAGGACACCAGGAGGAAAATCTTTAGAATACCATTAGTGATCCTCGCCAGGATAGGTCCGGTAACCTATAGCCTTCGGTTACCATAAGAACTCAGCTTCGTACATTTCACATTCCACGTATTCAACCCTAATAAGTGTCTGACTGCCGAAACCCTTATAGTCTCACTCGACAAGATCAAGGTAAACAAGGACCCACACCTTGAAGAGGAACATGTAGGGATCATGGACAGGGAAACCAAAAGAGCAATGTCAAATATCAATAGCGAGGGTCCGCTAGGACACCAAGCAAGGACCTAAATTCCCCTAGGAACGAAGAGACCAAATGAAGCAGAGATACCCACAACCTTTTCCTAGTTGCAAGAACCATCCAAGAAGCTAATTTCAGGACGAAATTCCCTCTAACGGAGGCATGATGTGACAACCCGAAATATTTAGATCAAGCAAGGTCTAAATTGCAATCCGATTGCAATGAAAACCCTGAAAACCATTAGGGCATAAGTGCATGTATATGGAAGTGTACACTTTGGAAGTTACATACAAGGTAATCTCTTAAAAGTAAACAAGGTTATCAAGGCTAAACTAGACAAATGGATTTGATTAAGAATCACATGATATAGATATAAGAACTTGTGTTATGTTGCAGCCTTGAATGCTTGGACTATAAGGCCAACATATATAGAATTTCCTGTGAGCTAAGACCATAAAAACAATGAATTAAGCTAATATATATAGAAGTAAATGTGTATCAAACTTGTGGAACCATGATTGAATGCATTCTTGTCAAGACAACAATCTAGCCCACTATGAGCATTTCCTTTGTGAATTAAAGCCTAGAACTTTATTTTGGTTGAAAACTACCCTCGGAATTTAAGTTTGGCCGTGAACACCTCTATTGGGTCATCCTTGGCCGTGAACCCAAAGAGAAATCACTTTAGAACCGTGAACACCCCCTTAGTGGACCCCCTTGAGGCGTAAACACATTAAATGGAAGGAATCTTAGGCGTAAACAACATCCTATGAAGCATGTGGGGCGTAAAGATCATGGTATAGCACATAAGGTGCGAAAACTCAAGAGTAAACCCATTTTTGGGCGTAAACACATGTTTTTATAAATGTTTATGGATTTAAACAAGGTGAACACATGCACATTTGACTTTAAGGTGTGACATTTCACCCCTTTCCAAAGCAATCTCAGTTAAACACGTATTACCTATCAGTAATCCAAGCAAGCATCAAATCCTCCTCTTTTCCTTTATAATGAACGAAAACCCCTTATTTCCCATTCTACAAACCCATGTTCATTTACCGAGAAGCTCCAAAATCTCTCAAGAACTTAAAGCCCCAAACCTTAGAAGGCTTATTTTATCAAAGCATTCCCTAGATCTTTGTAAGTATTTCATGTTTAGCTAAGTAGTGTCACACATTATTTTGTTAATTTCATTATATTTACACATAATATTATGTGTTGATATTCTTAGGATATACTAAGTTTCAAAGAGTTTATCAAACTCTTGAAAGTGTTTAGGACTCGAAATCTCTTCTCAACATCTCTTAAAATCATCCACCAAACTAAACCAAGGTGAGCTTCATACCCCTATATTTTTAAGTTTTTCTATGTTTTAAGGGGGGGGGGATACAAGTCAAACTTTGTTTATTCCACAAATATCTATAAGTTTTTCACCTCTATGTTAAGGATAAATTTTTGTTTGTACAAGTTATGGTGTTCTTTGGTTTTGATATAAATATTGTGATATGTATATATATTTATCAGCAAAACTAACATGTACAATGTTATAAAATCATAAGAAAAGTTAAGATCTTTAAACTAAATGCTTTTTGGGAACCATTATTAAAAGATAGTTTTATTAGTTAACTTTGATACAGTAGAGCCATTTACTAATCTAGTGGGTTTAATACCTAAGTACTATGTTTTGATTTCATATTTTTCATGCTGGAACACACCTTTACATTTATATAAAAGAGTATATAAATAATTTCAAACCAACAAGATAAAATGTAATGGGTATTGGCGGATGATTATGGAGATTTGAGATGCGGACACATGAAACCTGGGATATTGGCGGATGCGGCGAGGTGTGAGGCGGGATGATGTATGAGTATGTGCCTAAGGAAGGATGAGTGAATCCACGGCAGGTGGCTGTTGGTTAGAGGATTTATTATGGCTAGAGATTTTTTGGGTTGCAAATGTTGAGTTCGAGGCAGTTGGGTCCTTGAGTTCAGGGTGCAATAGCTCAGATTCGCGGACATAGGTATAGATTCTGATCTATACTCCAGAAGGGCAGCAATTGAATTGTCAACCAATTTCAGAGTCGGTATGAGTAGTTGTATGGGTGGTGATTAACAGAGGGTGGAGCTTCGGATTTCATCAACGTGTATTCATTCGTTGAAGTTTCCTCCGTGTTTCAATTACGAGATGAGAGTATTTCGAGGTTTTAAGTTGTGTATGTGGAAGATCAATGGTTAAGGCAAGACCGCGTGAGACGCTGTGGTGGTGTACCAAGGTACCCGAGTATGATGTTCTAATTATTGGTAATGTTAGGACTCGAGTTGTGAGATGGCGAGTGGAGTACCGAGTGATTTTTGTTCCAGTGGGAACCCATCAGTTATTTGTCGCTAGAGTGAGACTGTCTAAGGGTGTATTAGTGCCGAGATTAGTGCCTCGCCTGCAAGAACTTACATCGGAAGTGGTGGTGCATAAGTTGGGTGGGTGTAAGCATCTATCTATGTTGAGTTACGGATCAAGAGTTGGTGAACTCAGTGTGGTGATGACTTGATGATAAGAATATGAGGGATAAGAGTGAAAGTGATCCGAGTGGGGGTATTTGCGCTTAGGATTATCAGGAGAAACTGTTGAGTGAGTCCATGGTGAGCCAGTGGGAGAGAGTGTCGTGATACTACAGGGAGCAGTAGTGTTCACTGGATAGTGGGAGAGTGTTGTGATACTGCAGAGAGTCATGGTATTCACTAGTCAGCTAGAGAGTGTCGTGATACTATGGGGAGCCGTAGTATTCACTGGTTAGAGAGAGAGTGTCATGAAACTGCGAGGAGCTGTAGTATTCACTGGTTAGAGAGAGAGTGTGTCGTGATACTGTGTGGAGCCGTAGTATTCACTGGTTATAGAGAGAGCGTGTCATGATACTGCAGGGAGCTGTAGTATTCACTGGTTAGAGAGAGAGAGAGAGACAGTTTTGATACTACGGGGAGCCGTAGCAATCATGAGTCAGTGAGAGAGTGTCGCAAGTCTACGAGGGAGACCGTAACGTACAGTAGCCGACAAGGGTGAATATTGTTCAACGAAGAGCTGTAGTATTCACTACTCAGAGTAGGGCGTAAAGGAGTTCTTAGGCTTGGGTAGCCTTACAGCTTGAGTTTTCAGGAGCCTGGTTGCCGAACCAGGGGCGAGACGGGGATCTCCTTGTTGGTTGGGGATCATTGTATCCCTGGGATGAGGAGGGATTATCGTAATCAGAAGGAATTAGAAAGATGGTGTATGCGTAATCAGGGGCGGTGGGTAGAGTGTTCTTAGAGTCTGACTGGGATCGATTAGAGAATCTGAGTTGGTAGAGTGTTCTTAGAGTCTGTTATTCGATAAGTGGTTATCATGATGATATTTTGCGAGGGTGGTCTGACAGGGAGACAGACCACTAAAGCTTTTATGTTCTGGGGAGTCAGACCGAGTACTACATCGATATAAGGGTTTGTTATTTCTTCGGGGTCGGGAGTTCCCGTTGGGTCCAGGTGTCTTTGGAGGAGATTGTTGAATGATTTGAGACCCTTTCGGTGGTGCTTCATGGCTTATGGGTTTGATCTTTGTGATGATAAGGAGCGATTCCGAGGGCAAAATCTAATTCAAGTGGAGGAGAATTGTAACATCCTGTTTCGGGTCGTCAGTGGTTAGGGTTCATGGGCTGCAACCCGGACATGAGGAAGTCTCAGGGTTGCGACGAGTTACTAGTAGCGTAAGGCAGCTCGTCGCCTTCCCGTGGGTATGAGGTTCTTTGGAAACAGAGTCATAACGAGGAAGGTTGGAAGTTTGAAGTGTTGGCAGGTTAAGTCCCTTAATTTTAGAAAGGTGGCAGCTGAGTACGCTGGCGTACGTGAGTGTATGCTTAGTGCACTCATGTGTGTGGTATTTAAGCGGAGCCACCTAGTACACTGGGCATACCAGAGGGTACACTGGGCGTACTAGGCCTAGAGTGAAAACCCTAATTTAGGTTGAGTCCCCTATATAAAGGATATGATGGCCTCAGTTCTGGCTACCATTCTCAGACATCAAACCCTAAGTGTACCCTAACTCTCGTTTTAGAGCTTGTGAGTGCATTTGTGAGCCTTTGAGAGTTTTGTGTGTTCTTGAAGAGAAGAGAAAGCTTTGGAGAAGAAGGAGTAGGAGCCCAAGCTCTTGGATCTGAGCAAATCTGAGTTGGGAGCTTCATATAGAGGTATAAAGCTTCAAACTTTACCACTCTTTTGTTATGTGCATAATTGAAGAGACTTTTGGGGTTTTGTCCCAAAAGGTGGAGACTTTATGAGACCTTGAGTTCCAGAGACTAGGACCAATCCCTTTTGAGTGTATTGCTAGTGTAAAGTCATAAAAATCCAATCTTGGTCGTTTGAATCACCCCATGCATGAGTTATGAGCCTCTTGAGTCAAAAGAGTGAATATTTTGGGTGTTGGTGACCATATCAGCCATGCAAAGGCTTAAAGTCACTGACTTTATGGGTTAAGAACTATTAGAGAGTTTAGATCTGAAATATGAGCCAAGGTCTTAACTGTTTAATACCAAACAAGTGAGAAGGGTGAAACTGGAGCGTACGCCGGACGTAATTCCAGTACGCGCAACGTAGTGGTCGCACATTCCCGATGCCTGCATGGTAGCCGAGTACGCCGATCGTAAGGAGCTTGTACGCGCAACGTACTCCATGCCATTGACTTTTGGTTGACTTTTAGGGTTTGGTCAATTTATGCACATTTATGGCCATTGAGGGGTAAAATGGTCTTTTTCCCTTCTATGAGTTAGTTTAGCCTCTTGAGAGCCATGATTAATTAGGGATAATTGTCGTGTATGTTAGGTGGAGGCTAGACCGATGATTTGAGTTCGAGATTTGCTGACTTCTTGCAAGCTGAGTCTTCTCACTATACTTACCATGAGTGGTATCCTTGTGTGACTGAGATGTCTTATGTGCTTATTTATGCATCATGATATTCTGCATTATGTCTCTGTGATTTATGCTGAGTATTGTTATTATGAGATTCTTGAGTTAGGACCAGAGGGTCCACCTGAGTTCTGGGACCGGAGGGTCCTACTGAGACACATTGACCGAAAGGTCTTATCTGAGTATAGCCATGAGAGGCTATTGAGATGTGTGTGGCATTTTGGGGAACTCACTAAGCTTTGTGCTTACCGTGTTATGTGTTATGTGTTTTAGGTTTTTCTCAAGACTGAGGGAAGGTACCAGCTCTATTGTACACACCAGAGAAAGAGTTTTTTTTTAAGGATCATGGATTATTAAACAAACAATTATGGAGATGCCTTTTGTAAAGTAAATAAATGAGATTTTGTGAAATGCGTTATGAGATTTATATGAATTTAAAATGAAAAATTTGTTTGGAAGTTTACGGTGTTACACATGATTACTCGTTATAGATTCCATGAAGTAAGTCTCTGAGCATGGGTTTATCCAATACTTAAATCTCCATTTCGAAGTACTCATGAATGTTGCATCAATTCTATTGCTATGTCTAACTCCCTTAGACAATCTGCAATCCAGTTCATGACAATCTTAATTCACTACTTACTTCCAAAAGTATGACCGAATGTGGATTTTGAATAATCATAGTATTCAGGAAGTAAAACATGTAAAACTTAACACAAGAATAAACAATTGACAAAAGGCAAAACAAACTCATAAATAAATCTCCATTATTTAATCACGAAAAATCAATTACATTTATTTTGTTACAGTTTCAAACTAGCATGTTGACTGTGCTTAACTCTACTCCGAGCCTTTGTTAAAGGATCTACAGGATTCTCTTCTGATTATACCCTCTTCACGATGAGGTGACATTCTTATACCCTATATGTCTGATGTAATGGCACTTTGTGTCAATATGTCTAGACTTTGCATGATCTCTTGTTTCCTTATTCAAGACAATTGTTCCTTCATTATCACAAAGAATTTTCATTGGCTCCTAAATGGTTAGGACAACTCCAAGATCTCTGATGAAGTTCTTGAACCAAGCTGCTTCCTTTGCAGCTTCACTTGTAGCAATGTACTATGATTCGCCGATTGAATCAGCCATCGTATCCTATTTGGAAATCTTCCAAGTTACTGTTCTACCATTTAGACTGAACACCCAGCCCGAATGAGAACGAAAATTGTCTGTATCTACCTGAAAGTTGACGTCATTGTACCCTGTAACGCCGTGTTCCGAATCAATTCCTAATTCGAGGCTATGGCCCAAAGAGCAGTCATCATAAGGATTAGGGCCTTTAAAAAGGTAAGATTTAGGCCCATTTGGATGTGGGTAATGTAGATATGTGACCCAATAGTTCGGTTTGCACTTTAGAGTCAAAGGGTAAAATGGGAATGTAGTGTTTTAGACTTCTTTTATGAATTATGGATTTTAGTTCGATCTATTTTAATTCAAAAGTATTTAGACAGGGTTGTAGAGCTCCTCAAATCCTTTTCGTGGATATAAAGAACATCGAAAACGGAGTTAGAATGAAGAAGTTATGACCGTTTGAAGTTTGGGTGGTTTTGGGCCAAGCTAAGTACGCTGGGCGTACAAAAAGGTGTACGCTGGGTGTACTAATGGAATCCTGAGTACGCTGGACATACACAATCAACGCCCATATCCTATTTTCTTGGTTTAAGCCCTATTTAAGCTCCTTAACTCCCACAACCCACTCCATTCTCAGCCTCCACCCCTCCAACACCCATTTCATGAAGCCCTAACCTTAGATAAGCCTTTTGAGCTAAAAGAAGGTGATTTTGAGTGCTTTGGAGTATGCATGGTGCACCTTGGAGAAAAAGTAACTTCTTGTAGAAGTGTTAGTTGCATTGGAGCTTGTAGATCATGACTTTGTTCACCTTGATCTATCTTCTAGAGGTATAAAGTTAGAATCTTGATGATGCATTTATTAGATCTAGCTAGTTTTGGATGTTATGAGCTTTTGGTTATTTTAGTGCATAAATTTTATATCTTGAAAGTTTGTAACCTTGTTATGGATAAAGTTGGAAACTTTATCCATATAAACATCATTGTGATTCAGATATGAAGGTTGGAGACTTGGACTTAATGGATTAAGTTGAAAAATATGCACTTTTGGTCCCATTTGATGCTTAAAGGCTAGATCTTGGTGGCTTGGATCATTCTAATGGCTAAAGTTGGAAACTTTATCCATTATGGAGCTTTTAGGAACCATGAAAATGTAATCTTGATCCTTCTATACCTTCCATAAGAGTGTCATAATGTCTTGATGGATTGATAAGTTAAGGTTTTAGCTTTTGGACCTTTTCTAGACATGGAAAGTCATAAAGGTGGAAATTTTATGACTTAGAATGATGTTTTGGGACTAGGTCTGATTGTTTGATGAAAGGACTTAAGAGATTAAGCACTAAATAGAAAGTACCATTTGGCCGAGTACGTCAGGCGTAGCTTCGAGTATGTTGCGCGTAGTCGTATGGGATCCTGATTTTGGTTGGAAAGTACGCCATGTGTATGAGCTAAGTACGCTGGGCGTACTCAGCTTGAAGTTTGACTTTTTGACTTTGACTTCCATTGACCGTTGAATTTTGACCAAGTTTGACCTTGGACCAAACTTGAGGGTTTTGGCCTATTAACTAAGATTTTATCTGGTTCTGGTATTGATAGCTCGGGAAGTCGGCGGGGCAACAACTAGAGATTCTTTCGGGAAGCTTCTGTAATTGAGATGAGTTTCCTCCTGTTTGAACAGTTCGAAGGCACCAATGCTGGCTCGTATTTGTGGTTGTATGTTTTCCAGACTAAGGACCGATGTCGGGTGATGCCTGATGTATGTTTATATGTTTTCCGGATTACAATCCGATGTCGGATGATGCTTGAGAAATGTCTGTATGATTTCCAAATTACGGTTTGATGTCGGGTGGGGCACGAGGAATGTTTATATATATGTTTTCGGACTACGGTTTGAGGTCGGGTGGTACTTGATAACTATGTGCATGTTTAGTTATACTTGTTGTCCGTGTGATACATGTATGTGTCTGATTAAGGAAGTGAGTGTGGGAGAGATCCCGTGTCTCACTACTAGTTGAGTATCGACAGGGTTCCATATCTCATCATTAGTAGAGTAGGGGCGGGGCCCATGATAGGCGAGGCCTTAGGACTGAAACACATGGTATTGCGTATGTTTTTTTTTATGTGTTAGTATTATTATATGGTATTGATTATATGTGTATAGCGGACGGGGCCCAACGAAAGGCGGGGCCTAGGATAAACATATATGTATACCGGGCGAGGATCGATGCCAGGCGGGGCCTGATGCGGGGCAGGGCCCGATGAAGGGGTGGGGGGCCAATATATGAGATTATGTGTATGGTATGTGGTACTATGGGGAGCTCACTAAGCTTCGTGCTTACTGTTCTCAATTTTGGTTTCAGGTACTTCTGGTATCAAAAGGAAGAGCTCGGGATGATTGCATTGCACACACCATGATGATTTAGACTGGGATATTTACTCTGATGTTTTGATATGATACTCTGATTTGATGTTTAGATACTATGAATTATGTTTTAATAGAATGATTTTAATAGCTATGGTTATATTTAATGGTTTAAAAATGAAATTTTTGGTCATGAATTTTTGGGATGTTACAAGTTGGTAGCAGAGCCTTGGTTTTAGGGAATCGGACACACTCTTGGGTGTGTCTGAACTCAAACTGAGGACTTGGTCACCAATAATCATGATCTCATGAATCCACACCATAGGTCTCCATATCCAGTTCTTTAACCGTACTTGAACAATTATCTGATTCTCTTAGTAAATAATCTAGTTCTTCCCCACTCAGGGTTCGAACCATCACCATTTTGTATACCACAGTCTATTCAACAGACTGGCTCACCAGACGCACCAATTCCGCCACATGGAATATACCACACCGCGCTCGATGATCTTCCGAATAATAACCACATGACTCCAATTATCCCGAAATCCACAAATCTCATAATCCTCCTCACGTGACTGCCTCTAGTCATCTCGAAATCTCAGACTGACACACCACCGGATATCCCAACCGTCCCAAATTAGTCCCGTCTCTCAATCTGGAAATAATGCACTATCACACATCTCGTCTCCGATCCTTCCTCCAACATCCCATCGTGTGGATAGAAACAGGAGACCCCGTTCTCACAACCGATACACAACATACACAACGAAGGCCACTGCCCCGGTATACTCCTCGTAATCACCTGGGACTGCTGCTAAAAAGTATGCCTTGCCCAGGAAAGTACTTCCTTGTTTTCTTTCATCTCAGTCCCCACTAATAACTCTCTCATGGAATGGAAATACTTTGCAGTAGACATGCTGCTCAAATACTCTGGTGAAAAGGACACGACCATATGCTGCTCCATAGGGTTTACTTCTAACTCTGAAACTGGAAGCTCATTTTCTCCTTCGCTTCTAACCGGAAATGGAAAAAGCACAACTCTTATCACAGAAAGTGACATCTCAACTATCGGCCAATTTCTCAACTCAGACCGCAATTCTCCAAAAAGTCTCATCTCTACTCATCCTTGTGTCTGGTGACTCCAATTGGCATCTCACCAATAAATTTCTCGAAAACTAACTCGATTCATTCTCCCGATTTGCTCCATTACAACTCACTTAACATGGCCCTCTAGCCCCACACTCTATCACATCTGATCTTAGCCTGATCACTCACAATGAAATAACTAGCAAACCAGAAACACTAACCGCCACAGATCATGGTACGCGAATCATGACATCACCCCTCGATCTGCTACAAGTCATGGTACTCGAACCATGACATCACCTCTCGATCTGCTACTTAGAACCTCTGGAATTCTCCCTACTTCGAGTATGGGTCCTCTGGTTTCAGTAGTGCGGGCCCATACTACCTCCCACATCTACCCATACTTTCCACAGAGAGCGTCCCAGATTTCCTAAGTAGTTGTTCAACCTTCTTGATCACCATCCTCGATACGCAAGTTCGCCCTCCAGCGAATACCCTCATTTGTCAGCGTACTCATCTGACTAAGTCCAATCCCTAGGCTCTTCCTAGGTTCTCACACTTGTCTGCCATCAGCTGCTAAAGAAATCCTCATGATGCTAGCCATCTACCTCCTGAATATCGTTATATTCACTTAGTAGTTGTCTCCCATCATCAAGAGTTCCACAAATCATGAAGCAAGCAGCATTCGGGCATCGAATAACCTCCACTAACACATAAGCCACTCTGGCGTATAATTCCTCTTGCTCTATTCACAACTCAAAAGACATCTCCGACTCAGGAAATCCTACCTCTCGAGGTATCTAACTACTCTACTCAGTAGACTCCTCAAATGCTCATCTAGGTATCTCTCCTAGATTACCTCTCGACTTAGAAATCTCTCTCTCTAGGTGATTCCTGTTAGATACTCTTACTTAGCACATACTCAAAAGCACATCACAGATATCAGCAACTCCTAGGCTAAGGCATCACAAATCAGGCAACTCTAGTCCTAAAGTATGAAATACCTAGCCTATCTCTAGCATGCATAATATCTCATAACATATTATACATATCTCATAACACAAAATAAGGGTATTTGGGAAATCACCGTTCGGGATCTGGCTGATTGTACACACTGCTCCGACTCGTTTTCTCTTAAACTCTTTCTCATTTAGAAAAATTTATCTCTTTTGAAAATCTTTTCTCAATTCCTCAATTTGAGTCTAGATTTACCCGTAGGTGCATCCGAATCCCTCAAACCAAGGCTCTGATACCAACTTGTAACGATGTAAATTTTCAAACAAATTTTTTTCAGTTTAAAATTGCATACTTTTCATAACACATTGTATAAAAATCTCATTTACTCAAATTACAAAACACAACTCCATTAATAATCTAGGATCCTCAAAACATAGCTCTTTCTCTGGTGTGTACAATCAAGCCGGTGCCATCCCGAGATCCTGAGAAACCTAAAACACATAACAGATAACACGATAAGCACAAAGCTTAGTGATTTCCCCAAAAATACTACACACAAATCGTTACCCACTCAAGGCTATAACACAATAAGACCCTCCGGTCAATGTGTCTCAGTGGAGACCCTCTGGTTCTACAGCTCGGATGGATCCTCTGGTCCTAACTCAGTAGCTCAGAATAATACACAACACAAATCACAAATACATAATGCAGGATATCACAATACTAAAAAAAGCACATAAGACCCTCCGGTCACACACAACTCATATTACCACTCTAGGCATGTATAGTGAGAAGACTCACCTCGAAGCAAGCAAGCAGTTATCCCCATACTTGAATCTCGAACTAGTCACCACCTAACACATAGGGTAAATATCTCTAATCAACACTCAAATTCTCAAATCTAAGTAAACCAAAGGTTAACTTTCTCTCTCTACTCAGGAAGTGGGTAAAAGACCATTTTACCCTTCCATGGTCTCCATTACTCAGGTAAGTCCAAACCCTAAAGTCAACAAAAGTCAAAATCGAGTCAACAGTCCATGTTTGACCTGAATCGTCGAGTGCACTCATGCAACTCGTCGAGTCCTCCTTGCTTCCTCAGAAGTCTCATGAAAGCTCGACTCAGCTTGTCAAGTTGACCCCCAACTCGCTGAGTTATCGCATGATCAAGTTCATCGGGACAAACCCTAACCGACTAGTCAAGTCGTCTCATTGACTCGGCGAGTTCATGCAAACTCAATCCTCATTCCGATGAATCTAAGCAGATCTACAACCCCACACTCCAGATCTATCCTCTTAAGGCTCGAATAGCACGTAAAGTTGCAAGCTTTAAGTTCATGCATGGCATAAAGGGCTCAAAATGCTAAACATGCTCCAACAAGGGCTAGATGCTCAAGAGTTTGCTTCCAACTAAATAAATCTCGAGTCTCTGGACTCATAAGGCCACTCATAGTCCATATCTAAGGTTCCAACCTCAAACCATACACAAATCACTCCATGACACAAGATAAATGGAAGAAAGCCCTAAAAGTTCTCTATAACAAGATCTTATAAGGAAATGATCAAGCTAGCATCTTTTCACCTCCAACTGAAGCAAAACTCTGAGGAGTCTCTGGATCCAAAAGCCTTCCCTTCATCCAAGCCAAGATGATCTCTAAGTCCCCTTCTTAAAGTTGCACAAGAACACCCAAATTAGCCACTTTCTCTCTCTCTCTCTCTCTCTCAATGGATGGAACTGATCTAGGGTTTCCCACAGGTCTCTTTGGAGATGAAGGAGGCGGAAATGAGGGCTTAAGGCCCTTTAAAATAGGACACAAACCTGAAAAATTAGGTTTTCTCTACCTAGCACCTACTCGGCGAGTCGGCTCTCTAACTCGTCGAGTCCATTCATTAATCCCACGTAGACAACTCGACTCTTCTCGGCGAGTTGGACCCATAACTCGCCGAGTCACTCCATAAATCTCAAGATTAAACACACAATAATATACCTGAAAGTCCAAGTGTTACATATAGTGGTGACCATGATGCAAGAAAATTTTGTCACATCATCATAGTGTTTCATGTAGGAGGCTAATTAAACACACAACGGGCACTAAGTCTGCATAGTCGCCAGGGTTTAGGCATCAAGTCTGCATGATCACCAAGGTTTAGGTATCAAGTCTGCATGATCACTAGGGTTTAGGCATCAAGTCTACATAATCACCAGGGTTTAGGCATCAAGTCTGCATGATCACCTAGGTTTAGAGTACACCGGGTGAACACATCGTTCACAACACCTACAGCTTGCGAGCCTGCTAGTGGTCCACTGGACTGTCTAGAATATTCTGTGGTTGTCATCCATACTCAGCTGAATGACGGGGCCATCATTTGGGAAAAGGCTTCTCACATCGTCCACCTCTGACCCTCACCTCGTGGTCTATAACACCTCTCAACTCATCATCCAACCCATACTCTATCTATTACATCTACCTATGTTTTACCCAACATTATCGTAGATATAATATAAACATACGGTTTAAATCATTTAAAACATGTATAAAGTCGTTCATCCAACATAGATAGCAATTATACAGATAATATTCAGACATAGCACGTAGTTTATATAAAATACTTCATATCTATGTGTAAGATGAAAGTAACTATGCACTCACCTAATAAGGTGGTGACTCGGCACTCGGACAACACTTCGTTATCTCAAAACAATTTCCCTCGACAAAACCTAGTATCAATACCACTAGGGTTTAGTCTAATGTTAACCATAACTAATTAATAGGCTAGCTATTATTATTATGATTATATAAGCGTTAAAAAACACTCTATATAACTCATAATAATAGCCCAACTAATTAATTTAAGTTCCTAATAACGTTACTATATTAAAACATAAGCTATACAAAAGATAGTGTAGGCATAGCTCACTTATAGCTGATTTTTCTAAAAACCAGGCACCACTGGAGCAGCATTCCCGAGTCGAAAGGCTCTTCTTCTTGGAGCCGTTGGGCGCTCCGGGGCTTCCGCCTCATGCTAGGGATGTTCCCTAGGCTTTTTGGGGGGTTTCGGGGCTTAGAGAGAGGAATGAAGGGTTAAGGTGTGACGAATGAAGGAGGGTTGCATCTCTATTTATAGGCTGAATTGGGGTCACTGACCTCGTGAGTTTTTAGTGTTCACCTCGTGAGCTTGCTTAGGTTCCAAGGCAAACCTGGTGCTGACACGTGGCATCGCACATAGAGGGTAAAACATCCGATTTTCAAAAATTCATAACTTTCGCATACAAACTCCGTTTTCGACGTTCTTTATATCCATGCGTAAGTAAAAGCAAGATCTACAACTTTCATTTCGACTCTGTCGGCTAATTCTCGGCCGATCTTAAATTTAACAGTAGGAGGGGATTAGACTGCTAAATGACCGCGAAGAATTCGTAACTCCTTCATACGGACTCCGTTTTCGTCTATATTTTTACCGTTGAGTTCCTGTTAATGAGATCTTTAACTCTTATTTAGGTCACATAAGCCAAAAACCGCTCAAACTAAAATTCGAGTTTCGAGTTGTGCACTGCTAAGCGGAATTTTAGAAAAATAATAACTTCCTCATACGAAGTCAGATTTGGGCGTTCTTTTTTTGTATGTTCTCGGTTTAACATATACTACAACTTTCTTTTAGATCAATAAGGCTAAAAAGTCCTCTATCTTAAATTCACTGTTTACATCTCCCGGTGCCGTGCTGGTTTTGCCGAAAAACTTCGACGGGCCATAACTTCTTCATTATAGCTCGGATTTCAGCGTTCTTTATATGTACGGAAACCTTGAGACATATTCTACAACTTAGTTAAGACTATTTATTATAAATAATCTTTTACCGAAAAGTCATTTTCGACCCCTATTATCTCTAAATTGACTAGCCCGGATCTACGGACGTTACAATTATCTCCCCCTTAGGATGATTACGTCCCGGAATCATCAACGAAACAGGGCTCACATGATGACTCCATACATTATCTCTTCATCCTATGTAATAACTGTAACTTTGATGTTTCTTCGAACGAGTATCTAACTCTAAGACTTCCTGACTGCAGGCGGTGCCCGATCTTGGGCCTGCTCTCTATCTCATGTTAGACTTTCAGTCATGATCTTCATATCACAATCTCGATCTTTATTGGAGACTCCTTCTTTAACAAACTTGAGATAAGTTTCTTCCTTCAATTATCCTTATAGACCGATCGGTCATGTTCTAATGACCTCTCATCGTATGATGCATTGCTTGGACTCAGGTCTTTTAGAGTCAAATTCCAGGACAAACTATACCTTCCTTCATTTTCTAATCAAGTCTTAAAAGGTAGCATTTCTAGCAACCGTCGCGATACTTCTACTGATCGCTTTCATTAATCCTTCCGGCTTAAGTCGGGTGCTACATCGAACTTGGTTCTCTGAACCACGTAACATACTTATTGTAGTCGGACTTAATTTGATATGACCACTAGGGTCGGAATAACAATCATCTTCTTAGTCTTTACCGAAACAATGGTAACGGCATATTTGAATAGAACAGTATCAATTATTAACTTCTCGGTAACCTTGTGACTTTCCCTGATCCAAGCGTGAGTCCTGTGCTTCCGTTAGTATATGCATCTACTACCTTTCACAGCTACTCATACTTGTCCCAAGTATTGTCTCGCAGTCCCCAAGTCCTAAAATCACATAACAATTTAACACATACGAGTGTGTCCAAATAATCATAAAAATTTCCCTAGACTCTACTAGGACTTCTTCCATGCGTATCTTCAATCATCAATTCTACTTCAACTTGGTTGGTGATGGAAATTCCAGATGATAGGAAAACTTTAGGAAATACACCAATCGTTCTATCATCCCGCCAATCAAATGTGTACATTCAGATGTACCGTACTACTCTAGACGTACTGCTATTTTATCAGACATATTCTAAAGGCAAGATACCTCTCTTATGATATCTTCCGATAGGTATCATTCACTATCGTAAGCCATCTCATTTGCTCTATTTTCTCAGTCTATCATGGTTCGCATCACTTCCTGAACTTCTGCGTTGTGATAGGTTCGGGTGTAGGCGCAACGACCGATGCATGACCCATCACATTCATAGGCTCAGGCTGTCATCTTTCTCGGATATTTCCTAGTGTGTCTTCACCATGACGTTTTGTACACCCAAGCAGACGTCCGGTGTACTGAGGCGAGAATTTTAAGATAGGAAAAATTTTATTTACGATAGACGTATAGATCTCCTTGTCACGCCGAAAAGTTATATGCCAGTTCTAATACCGTAATCAAACGTTTAGAAATATGAACACATAAAATTTCCAGATCCGGTAGGCAACAGACCATAGATCCGAACAAATAATAGCATATAAGGCATCATAAATCATTTAGCACATAAAACATTTTAGGCATCTTTCCTAAAATAAACTAGTGCTTGTGTCTAAAATATAGCAGACACTCATCTCACAATCATCGCTTAGCATTCTAAGTTTAAGACTAGAAATTTCCTACAAATTTCTAGTTCGCTTAAACTAATGCTCTGATACCAACTGTGACATCCCCATTTTCACGGCAGAAAAGACCGATTTTTTTTTGTTTATGCTTTATAAAAATCAGAGTACCACTTTTAATAAAAATGTTGCGGAATTTGTTCCCAGTAAAACATGATAAATACGCTATCAAAGCATTTCCGAAGAAAAGTATTTTTATTCATTTTAAAACATTTAGGATGTCATCGTCAATACAGAAACATAAGCATAAACAGAACTTACATTCATTATCACTAGTGATCTACATCTCTTTTAAATCTCTCAGTGTAATGTAACTTCATATCGACACCTGTTATACAAATAAACTGAGTGGGTCAGGTTGGGAAACCTGGTGAGTACATAGGGTTTTCAACCCACAATACTATAATTATTATGTTTAAACAATCAAGCAATCAACGCAATTAACCAACCCCATTATCTTCTTTATTCTTAAGGATCTACCCTAAGAATCAGTTATTTCTCGTTCACTCATTCCTAAGGATCATCCTAAGGAATCGGCACGAAGTCCATCGTTGCCACGGTTTACACAACGGGCACTAAGTCTGCATAGTCGCCAGGGTTTAGGCATCAAGTCTGCATGATCACCAAGGTTTAGGTATCAAGTCTGAATGATCACTAGGGTTTAGGCATCAAGTCTACATGATCACCAGGGTTTAGGCATCAAGTTTGCATGATCATCTAGGTTTAGAGTACACCGGGTGAAGAAATCGTTCACAACACCTACAGCTTGCGAGCCTGCTAGTGGTCCACTGGACCGTCTAAAATAGTCTATGGTTGTCATCCATACTCTGCTGAATGACGGGGCCATCGTTTGGGAAAAGGCTTCTCACATCGTCCACCTCTCACCCTCACCTCGTGGTCTATAACACCTCTCAACTCATCATCCAACCCATACTCCATCTATTACATCTACCCATGTTTTACCCAACATCATCGTAGATATAAAATACACATACGGTTTAAATCATATAAAACATGTATAAAGTCGTTCATCCAGCATAGATAGCAATTATACAGATAATATTCTCACATAGCACGTAGTTTATATAAAATACTTCATATCTATGTGTAAGATGAATGTAACTATGCACTCACCTGATAAGGTGGTGACTCGGCACTCGAACAACACTTCGTTATCTCAAAACAATTTCCCTCGACAAAACCTAATATCAATACCACTAGGGTTTAGTCTAACGTTAACCGTGACTAATTAATAGTCTAGCTATTATTATTATGATTATATAAGCATTAAAAAGCACTCTATATAACTCATAATACTAGACCAAATAATTATTTTAAGTTCCTAATAACGTTACTATATTAAAACATAAGCTATACTAAAGATAGGGTAGGCATAGCTCACTTACAGCGGGTTTTTCTCAAAACCGGGCGCCGCTGGAGCTGCATTCCCGAGCCGAAAGGCTCTTCTTCTTGGAGCCATTGGACGCTCCGGGGCTTCTGCCTCGTTCTAGGGAGGTTCCCTAGGCTTTTCGGGGGTTTCGGGGCTTAGAGAGAGAGAGAGAGAGAGAGAGAGAGAGTATAGAGAGAGGAATGAAGGGTTAAGGTGTGAGGAATGAAGGAGGGGTGCGTCTCTATTTATAGGCTGAATTGGGGTCACTCACCTAGTGAGTTTTTAGTGTTCACCTCGTGAGCTTGCTTAGGCTCCAAGGCAAAACTTGGTGCTGACACGTGGCATCGCACATAGAGGGTAAACAACCGATTTTCAAAAATTCATAACTTTCGCATACGAACTCTGTTTTCGACGTTCTTTATATCCACGTGTAGGTAAAAACAAGATTTACAACTTCCATTTAGACTCTGTTGGCTAATTCTCGGCCGATCTTAAATTTAACAGTAGGAGGGGATTAGACTGCTAAATGACCGCGAAGAATTCGTAACTCCTTCATACGGACTCAGTTTTCGTCTATCTTTTTACTGTTGAGTTCCTGTTAATGAGATCTTCAACTCTTATTTAGGTCACGTAAGCTAAAAACCGCTCGACTAAAATTCGAGTTTCGGGTTGTGTACTGCTAAGCCGGATTTTAGAAAAATCATAACTTCCTCATACGAAATTAGATTTGGGCGTTCTTTTTTTGTATGTTCTCGGTTTAACATATACTACGACTTTAGTTTAGATCACTAAGGCTAAAAAGTCCTCTATCTTAAATTCACTATTTACGTCTCCTGGTGCCGTGCTGGTTTTGCCGAAAAACTTCGACGGGCCATAACTTCTTCGTTATAACTCGGATTTCAGCGTTCTTTATATGTACGGAAACCTTGAGACATATTATACAACTTGGTTAAGACTATTTATTATAAATAATATTTTGACGAAAAGTCGTTTTCGACCCCTATTATCTCTAAATTGACTAGCCCGGATCTACGGGCGTTACAATGGTCAGTAGATATCAAGGGAACCCTGGCAGAGCACATTGGACCGAAGTCAAGAACATTCTTAAGTACCTTAGGAGGAAAAAAGGAATGGTTTCTAGTCCTTGGTGGGAGTGATGACTCAAAGGTGCGAGGGTATAGTGACGCCAGCTTTCAAACCGATAGGGACAACTATCTTTCGCAGTCGGGCTGGGTCTTTACCCTTAATGGAGGACCAGTGACTTGGAAAAGTTCCAAGAAAGAAACTGTAGCTGATTCGACGTGGGAATCAGAGTACATTGCAACGAGCGAAGCGTCAAAGGAGGCGATATGGTTGAAGAACTTCATTAGAGACCTTGGAGTTGTACCTGCCATAAAGGAGCCTATCGAAATTTTCTGTGATAATGAAGGAGCGCTTGCCTTGACCAAGGAACCGAGGGATCATGGTAGATCTCGACATATCAACAGAAAATATCACTTTATTCGACATCGGGTAGAAGAAGGACACCTCGTAGTAAAGAGGATATCGTCAGAGGATAACCCAGCAGATCCGCTTACGAAGGGGTTGAGTAGGGTTAAGCATTTGCAACACGCTAGGAGCATTGGGCTGAAGGACGATATTAGTTTAGATTAGATAGTTTAGAAACATGTAATAGATAAATGTAATTGACATTTGATGATTAAATAAAGGAGTATTATTTATAAGTAAAGCTACTATCTTATGTTAATTGTTTAACTATTGTTTCACTTTGCATGTTTTAACTTCCTGAATAATTGAGTTATTAAGAATAATCGAATTATTCGAATGGTCCATAGTCATTCATATGTTGGAAGTAGGTATGAATGAAGACTGTGATGAATAGGTGTGTAGATTGTCTAAAAGGTATCAGACATAGCAAAGGTTTGGTACAACATTCATGAGTGCTTATGAACAAATTTTGAGCATTGGAATAAACCCGCGCTTGCTGGAATCACTTCATGGAATTTATCATGAGCGATTGCAAGACGATAATATCGCATGGTCTAAAAACCTAGATATATGGTTTATTATTTGCTAATTGGTTGTACATTGATAATGTGAAAATACATCAGTAACTTGATGTTATAAAACACATTGTTGTGTATGATTTGATTAGTGAATAGTAAATTCATATAAGTCGAAGTTTGTCTGTTCCTTTTATCCTAAGAGGGTAAAAGCGATATCAGGGCCCTTCGATGATTTGATTTGACTTATGTGTTGGGCCCGGTCAGGACTGAATTGATTTGTTCAATTAAGTTCATTGTCAAATGAATCTGAGATCGAGAAAAACAAAATGCTGGACAATAAGTATGACTATGTTCAATGTGATTGTCCGCACGATATCTAGAACAGAGGACTGTACAATCCCTTATCTAAAGGACAGGTTACTAATAAGATCAAATTTCGACAACGTCTTAGAGAGCTACGATTGCTAATCGTAATATACTTACATTATAGTTACTAGACTTATCCAAGTGGGAGACTGTTGGACTAGTGTCTAAGCCCGTAACTATATTTGGTATGTACTTGACCCGGTTGTGCATGGTCCTTTTGGGTTGCCTTCTCCAAAGCAACTTGAAAAGGTAATTTAAGAAAAAAAAGAGAGAGAGAGAGAGAGAGAGAGAGAGAGAGAGAGAATATTGTGGTTTATTAATATATTATAAGAATAATATATTAAAGGAGAAATCATATTTATTTAATTAATATTGGTCATAAATTAATTAGGAATTAATTTGGTGACTAAAAGAGATTAATTAAATAAAGGGGTATAAACTGTCAAATGCATGATAGTTGAGTTTTGGGTTGGGGAACCTAATGGACTAAGGGGGAACGAAACTATGATGGGGATCCATCATATTTTCGTCCAAAGGCCCTAATATAGAAGGTTCTGTGGGCTACTTGGTGATTAAGCTGTCCATTAGGGTTTAGACTAAAACCCTAGCAGCCTGCAAGTATAAATAAGACCCCAGGCTATGGAAATCGGCTACACCTACTTTTAAGAGAACCCTAGGGTCGATTTCTAGCATCTATCACCATCTCTCATATTGCCTTCTTGCTTGTGGGGTTTGTGAACCATTAGAGGAGTGACAATTGTGACTCTAAGCTCCAAGGATAACAAGATTCATGCTTCCAAGAAAGAGGTAATTATCTAGATCTGTATTGTCTTGTCAATTTTGAATTGTATATCATAAATCTAGGTTTTGCAAGTCTTGGATGAAAGCATGTTCATTAGAGAAACCTAGATCCAAGCATTAGGGTTTGCATGTACACATAGGAATGTTCTTATGGCTCAAACCCATCACAAATTACACGTAAGAAATAAGAATATAACTCTACAAGAAACCTCACAAGGTGGCGGTTACATTTTGCTTCACTCTTAACCCTAATAATGAATAATACATGACTATTTATAGGGAAAAGACAAGTCTTGGGCTTTTAACCTACACTTCATCAAAGGGGCCCATTGCCATCATCCATGGAGTGCTTTGAAACCCTACAATATCCCCCTCAAAGTATGGAATGAATGATACTGCTTTAACTTCCAAAACAAGCATCTAGCAAATAAAAAGATATGCAACGAGGAATATATGAAGCAATCCACGAATCTTTATTCTTTAATAGTCTTTAAACACGGGCTCTAGGATATATAAACCAAGCACTTAAGTAATGTCTTTAAGCTTCATTATCAAATGTAATCCCAAAAAAAACTTCATGAAAACCAAACCCGCCATGAAAACCCATTTCAGGTGAAAGAAACCAAATCACTTCTTGTCTTTGAAGAGCTCCCCCTCCAAGCCACAATGATCTTCAAATAAGCTAATGATATAAGCCATCAAAAAATATCATGTAACAACCTAAACTTTAAGATTCGTAACGCCACTTGATCGAGAAAATACAAGAAGTCGGAGATATAGCAAGTCCTTAGATGAGCTCGATGAAGAACTTATACTGTAAATGATACTTCTCTATAAAAGCTTTAGTAGGGCTCGATGAAGAACTTCTACTGTAAAAGCTACATTCATAAATCTACCACATGCTTTATCAAAAATCTTCAACTTTGAAAAGTCACAAATCCAATTTCGAATGGCCATACCACATTCTCCCCTGATTTATAATAAAAAACATGATTATAAAGGCTTCAAATGGTCATGAGAATGATCTTGAATGGATAAAATTTTACTAAGCTCCCCCCGCGACAAAATGATATACACAATGAAGTATAAAATCCGAAAAAGCCGTGCAAATTTGACGTTATCACGAAAAACGACTTTCCGAACCGCCAAGACTTGATGGAATCTTTATTTTTCTGTTAACGAGAAAATATGTTCATTAAAGAATTCAAAACTGTTCACCAGCCCTCAAATTTATAAATTTTTCGATAACTGGGCTGAAATTGTCACTTTTCAGAAATTCAGGGGACAAAATTAATAATTTTGCACCATATTCCCCTTTATTTGTAACAAAATCTGGAAATGGTCCAAAAATGCCAAACTGTGAAAACAACAGGGACCAAAAGTACCAATTCACTAGAGTTGAAGGGACCAAAAATTTAACATTAGTCATGTTCCCCATTTAGATGAGATTGAATGAACACTGCATCATAATCTAGTTGATCTTTCAACGATGAATCAAACAAGACGTGAAACCTTGAAATTGGCACATATAAACATCGACTGCAATATGTTCGCTCCGAGTACAAGCAATCGAAACCAAGTTCAGTCCAAGATCATTGATACAAAGCGAAACCATGTTCGGTCCGAGCATCACGATGCGAACGAAGGCGAAACCTTAGCCAAACCGAATCACATGTTCGCTTTCCCTTCTTTCGTTCCAATTACTTTCATTCCAAGTGCTAACAAATGAACCCAAGTTCGTTTCAATTTCTTCGATTATACCACAAAGAGAAGCACAGTAAACTAACGCTCACAGGTAAGATTTACGTAATTTTGACTTTATGTTTGACTTTTCGTTCGTAGGTAAGATTTTTTTTCTTTCGTTCCCAATGGAGTACAATCCGAATCCGATAATGTTCACAAGAGAGGCATTTATTCCAATGTTTACAGTCAATTTTGACTTTTCATTTAGATCATTATGCATACCAATTGAGATTCGATTTGTTCCCAGGAAGGACATTCAAGTCGATTTCGTTTGTGCACAGTGAGATCGTACCATGAGATACCCAATTTTGATTTTGACCATTTGGTTGACTGGCAATTCATTACAATCAAGATTCAATCTTCCTCGTTCCGATCATCATTCTACTGATTGCGAATACAGATTCATCTGTTTTGATTATTCTAAGCCCCGATTTTGACTTTTTAGACTGACTCTCCAAATCGACATACACTGTCACACCCCCAAACCTGAATGGCGGAAACGTTCGGGGGCGGAGGACGTCATGTGCAGTATCATAACAGTTGAATAGTAAAGAAAGTACACACAACCATCATATACATAATTGAAAAGTTTACATGATTGTTGTATTACATGTTTGCCAAAGTCAATTACAATATGATTTCCAGAAGATTAAACTAATGCCTGAGCGTAAGTCTTCAAAAGCAGTTGCTAACCTTGATTAATGGTTTCCTGAGAATACAAGTTATTTCAAAGAAAAAGTGTCAAAAATTAAGTTGGTGAGTTCATAAGTAGTGATTTGAGTAAATGTATGCCATTCGAAAGTTCGTGTATGTTTTCCAGAAAATCTGATATTTTCTTACAAAATGAGTCATGAGTTGTTATGTGTATGAAATGAATGTATTGAACCAGAAAAATCCTATATTTTTCTAAGAGTGAGGTGTAGTCTTATATGAACCAAGACCATGAATGTAAGCAAATATGCCATGCTTAGAGTGAAGGTATATAGTTCTATTATTAAAATAATAAAACCACTAAAAGAGATGTTTAAATATGATCTTGAATGTGGTAATACTATCCTACTATGACTACCTAATACAAACGAGTTATATAAAAGCAATAAAAAAGATACTACTCCATGGGTGTGTTCAATAAGTGTATTACTACGTGAATGAGTCATTGTTTCCGCATTGCGAGTCTCTCATAACCATACTAGACATAGTACCGAATGTTGACATTTTTCACCCCGGGTCAACTATAGCTAACAGTTAGGGTGCGGAGTCGTCAGCCTCATATAGATCTATACACAAATTCACGCTCTCTCTCCAGGAGAATCTAGTTATAGAAGTGACTTTCATTTGATACTAAACAAAGCCTTTTGCCTCACATGATTGCTAACAACAAGTTCACGAGTAATATGATGAAAAATCTATTGACAATTCAAGATAAAAATTAAGTCACGTATTCAAAAGTGTGTATGTTTGTTACTGAAATGATTACCCTTTCTACAGTGTTGACAAAGGCATAATAATGATTTGTATATTCTTGTAAATATAAAACGTTGTATTTGAAATGTTTGCTCTTGATATGATATAGTATGCACATTTATGAATAAATCATATTTCTATTTATAAATCATGAAGTACCCTAATAGGGTAAAGTTGTGTTTGTGAAGTGTTTTACATGTTAACGACTTCATATGATAGTATAAAAATATCATGAAAAGTATAGCAAAATATTGGTGTTTCACACGGTTTTAGTCGTGTGTTTACTTGTATTCCCCCCCCCCTCTCCTTAAAAGTGTTTAAAAGCATTTAAAAAGCATTTGAAAATGTAGTGATAGGGGTATGAACTCACCTGGAAAGATTGATGATTTGAAGAAAACGAGACTTTTCTAGGACAACACTTCGACTGGAAAGTGGAAAAGTTCTCCGGAATCTCGGGGCTACGAACTTTCGTCAGAGCTTGGATATGAAACCGGGATGTCGGGATAGTCTCGAGAGGGTAGAAGTATGAAATTTGTGAGAGAATGTGGTAAATTTGCAACTAAAAGGGGGAACCCTCACATCTTATTTATAGGGTTGGGAAAGGTCTCGAACGCGGGGAGTTCCTACAAGGAACACGGGGCGTTCCCTCGTACGCAGCGCGTTCCGAAGCTTAGTGTGTCACTGCTTATGAACCTCAGATTGGATGGCGATGGGACTTAGCTCTAATCTCTGAATGCGGGGCGTTCCTTTGGGAACGCAGGGCATTTCTTTCGGACCAACCTCGAAGTTTGTGCCCCCATCTTTGAAATTCCATAACTTTCGCGTATGATCTCTGTTTTTGACATTCTTTATATCCACGCATAGGTGAGAAAATGCTCTACAACTCTCATTTAGACTCCGTCGGCTAATTCTGATTTATTTTTAATAATATATTTTTAACAGACCGGGACTGGAAAAGTCCGTTAAAAATCCATAACTTATTCATCTGATGCCCGTTTTCGGCAGTCTTTTTACCGCTGTATTACTATTGATGAGATATTTGATTCTCGTTTAGGCCGCGTTGGCTAAAAGTCGCTCGATCTCTATTTCGAGTTTTTAGCAGTCTACCGCTATGTCCGAAACTTCGGAAAATCGTAACTTCTTAATATGAAGTCAGATTTCGGCGTTCTTTTTATGTATGTTTATAGTTTTGGGATATCTATGAGTTTCATTTAGATACCTAAGGCCAAAAAGTAATTTTATTTGAATTTCGTATTTTATGCTTAACAGTGTTTTACCGGTGTTGTCGTGAATCTTCGATTGGTCATAACTTCTTTGCTACAACTCAGATTTTAATGCTCTTTATATTTTTAGAAACCTTGTTACGATATCTACCACTTAGTATAATCAAACTTAGCTTTTTGAACATATCATTTTTTACTAGAATTTGACTGGTGTTACATTATCCCCCCGTTAGAGAGAATTTCGTCCCGAAATTCGCATTTTGAATGGGATATCAAAGGTCGAGGAAAGGTGAGTGTACCTATGTTCCATTTGATCTTCTTGTTCTTTAGTGAATCCAGATCCTAGCGTTGGTGTCCCAAAAGCCTTTATTATTCCGTCTGCTGTTTTGATCGGTAGAGGTCGTGTGGATTTGGGTTTATTTGTCTATGTTTATCTAAATGTTAGCATTGATCACTCGCAATACAGGTGAGCTTTGTCTTGAATTTCATGGCTGAATTCATACCTGGTCCGTCTATCATCGCCTTGTGTATACAAGTTGCATACACACTTTGTAGTGATAGGTTAACTGTATTCATTCCTAGCCTCTGCGTTTGAACTTGACTCACTATATGCGTGGTTATTCCTAAGTGGTTTGTCGGAATACTTTCGGTAGGTTGTAAAGAGATAGTACTCCTCGTATGAGTGCTACGGGATTTTGAAACGAGAGATGATTTGGAAGTTGTGTCGGGTTTGTCGTTATAGGTTAGAAGAGTTTCATTAGTCGGTGGTTAACGCAAAGGGTCTTTTCATAGCACATGTAATTGATATGGTGAAGACCAATCCAATCAATTTCTAGTAGCTATTTGGGAACTTCTTATCGTAACAATTGTCAAGTCGATCAAGCAAAGTGTTCGTTAGTGGGATAGTGCATTCTACATATGTGTTTTCAGTGCTTTTAGTCTATCTTTGTTATTACTACTATGAAGGTTTCGCTTAATGATTGGGGTGTTTGTTTGAGTAGATTTTTAAATTTGTGTCTCACAGAGCTCCTCTCCGCTCCTATTATCAAATGGAATGCATGTAAATGAGTTTTCGAGGAGAAACATACCTGTAACAACCGTGGGATCTGCGATGGCTTCCTATTGGCCCATTGCGAATACTCGGCCTCCTCCACCAGCATTTCTGTTGTTTGCTTTCTGGCAGTCCCTTCGGAAGTGCCCCGTTGCTCCACACTCATAACAAGTACGACCCACTCCGACATTCGGGGCTGGAGCGGTCGGTGGGGTGGGTTCTTGGTATAAGCGAACAGTATGTCCCTTCCTGTTGCATCTTGTGCACTGCATCTCATGGTAGGTCCCATGGTGATGAATGTTGCATCTGTCGCACCTCAGTAAGTTGCGATTGTATGGCTTTGTGGGTGTGGGGGTGGTAGGAACAGTAATAGCGTGAGCTGTAACAATTTGTTGTCTTTTGGGGTTCTCTTACAGGGTTTGCCCCTTCCTCTTGTTCTAGGGTTTCCTATGATACTCTATCTCCTTAGGTGGTTCAGAAGCAGTTGCGATGGTAACCTGTTTGACTCCATGATCGATCAAACGTTGAGCCAAGCGCTTCGTGCTGTTAAACGTGATTGGGTTGGAAGAAAGGACATGCCCTTGGATCTGGGGTGCCAACCCCCAAATGTACCTCTCCACTTTCTTTGGTTCCGGGTTCACCATGCCTGGGCACAAGTCTGACAAATCGCTGAATCTGGCCGTGTAAGCGGCTAGGTTCGATCCAGTCATCCTTAGGTTCCATAACTCCTGTGCCAACTTTAGAATTTCACCTCCTGGGCAGTATTCCTACAGCATCAGGACCTTGAGGTCTTCCCAGCTCGTAGCATTAGTAATTGGGATAGATATGGCTTTCATATGGCCCTTCCACCGGGTGAGGGCTCGATCAGAGAAAGTGCAAGCAGCGAATTTGACTTTGCTTGTTTCCTGGATGAACAGATCTCGAAGACCATCTCGGTCATTTCGAACCATTGGATGAGTGTAATGACTCCTCCAATTCTGTTGAACATCTTCGGCTTTAAGTTTGAGAATTCCTTGTAGGTGCATTCCCTGATATGACCATGACCAGTGCCATGGTTCAGATGATTTGTACTACTTCCAGTCCGTCCAGTGCTATTAGCGTTTATTTGAGACAGTGCGACTGTTACTGCTGTGATGATAGCAGCCTGCACCATATTGCGGTCATATTGGGGAGGTGGTGGCGGTGTTGTGTTGTTGACGCGGCTAGCGGATCTGCGAGGAGGCATCTTGCCGCTAAAGAATTTAACAATGAAAGACAATAAATCTTTGATGATTTGAAAGTCGAGTATTAATAGACTAATCGTTTTAGAGTCTTCATGTGTTGCGATTTGACTTCAGAGTCGATTTGTATTCAATTTATGACAAAAGTTTATATGAAAGATAAACCATAAATTTCGAGTGATACGTAACGAAGTATAATGCAAGGCAAATACTTATATATATATATATATATATATATATATATATATATATATATATATCCGATACATCATGATTGTTGTAAAAGTTGGACATTTCTAAAGGTCTACAATACAGAAAGTTTAATAAAAGTAAAACATTTAGCTGCGTTCCTAGTCTATAACAAATATTTGGGAGTTATGCAAGCACTGCTTCTTGCGAGATCCTGCTTTGGATTTGGACGGCCGGCGTTCTAACTCATACATATGCCTTTCTTGTACCATCTGACGATCTCGCAGCTCTCTAACTTCGGCTTGGGATGCCGCCATTTCTCTCTGCAAGAAGTTGACACGTTCCTTTGTTGCATTATGAATTCCTTCTAGGTTGCGAAGACGAACAACGTTGACTCCAGTGGTAGCTTCATTCTGCATAAGGCGATCGATGATAGCTCTTCCCTGTTCAGTGTTACGAGAAACACGACAGAATAGTACGGGAAGCGCCCTATCTGCTGAACCACCGACTTCTAGATTGTAGAAGCTTCGGTCTCCTAGGTAGGGGTGATTCTGACCTTGTTCATCACTCCACGTATCTAAGTTTACGACCCACAGAGGCGTTGGGCCTTGAAAGTTCTGACGAGGGTTAGGGTTCTGAATAACTTAAGGTGGATTGTAAACTTCTGATCCCGAGTCATCGTCCTCGGGAAAGTCTTCAGCAAAATCATCGTCTAAGGGGATTTCAGGCTCTTCTTCTGGTTCGGCACCGAGCCAACCAACATTTCCCTGGTTAGGAAAGTACGGATCTCCGGGAGGCTGGAATCCATCCGTTATTATCAAAGATAGAAATAGGGATATGAGAATTTTCTAGAAGTTAATGCATATAAGATGCAAATCGAAGTTGGACTATTGCATTTACAAAATACCCCTATAGTATTCTAAATGTTGTGTTTGATTCTATGGTTTATAAGTTTGGTAAGTTTTAGACTTGTTGTCCACTGTAGCTATCCCCTGGCATATGGTGGTCGGCTCTCGGATAAATATAGTTGAACAGGCTATATTCATCCCAGTCCCGATCACATGTCCCAAGGCATACCTGTAGTGCACAACTAATCTATAATACTTCTATGTTGTTTTGATTATGATACTGATCCTGTTATGTAATGTATGCATGTATACTTCTGTAGAAATTTATTTTAAAATCTATAATTCTTAGTCAGAGTGTTTTTGCCCAGCTGTGTTTATAGTTGTATATAAAAAATGGTTTTGATATAATTATTTCACTATAAACAATGCTCTGATACCAATCTGTCACACCTCCAACCTAAACGACGGAAACGTTCGGGGGCGAAGGACGTCATGTTCAGTATCATAACAATTGAATAGTAAAGAAAATACACACCACCATCATATACATAATTGAAAAGTTTACATGATTGTAGTATTACATGTTTGCAAAAGTCAATTACAATATGATGTCCAAAAGATTAAACTAACGCCTGAGCGTAAGTCTTCAAAAGCAGTTGCTAACCTTGATTAACGGTTTCCTAAGAATACAAGTTATTTCAAAGAAAAAGTGCCAAAAATTAAGTTGGTAAGTTCATAATTAGTGATTTGAGTAAATGTATGCCATTCGAAAGTTCGTGTATGTTTTTCAGAAAATCGAATATTTTCTTACAAAATGAGTCATGAGTTGTTATGTGTATGAAATGAATGTATTGAACCAGAAAAATCCTTTATTTTTCTAAGAGTGAGGTGTAGTCTTATATGAACCAATACCATGAATGTAAGCAAATATGTCATGCTTAGAGTGAATGTGTATAGTTCTATTATTAAAATAATAAAACCACTAAAAGATATGTTTTAATCAGATCCTGAATGTGGTAATAATATCCTACTATGACTACTTAATACAAGCGAGTTATATAAAAGCAATCATAAAGATACTACTCCATGGGTGTGTTTAATAAGTGTATTACTACGTGAATGAATCATTATTTCCGTGTTGCGAGTCTCTCATAACCATACTAGACGTAGTACCGAATGTTGACATTTGTCACCCCGGGTCGACTGTCAGGGTGCAGAGTCGTCAGCCCCATATAGATCTATACACAAATTCACGCTCTCCCTCCAGGAGACTTTGGTTATAGAAGTAACTTTCGTTTGATACTAAACAAAGCCTTTTGCCTCACATGATTGCTAACAACGAGTTCACGAGTAATATGATGAAAAATCTTTTGACAATTCAAGATAACAATTAAGTCACGTATTCAAAAGTGTGTATGTTTGTTACTGAAATGATTACCCTTCTTATAGTGTTGACAAAGACATAATAATGATTTGTATATTCTTGTAAATATAAAACGTTGTAGTTGAAATGTTTGCTCTTGATATGATATAGTATGCACATTTATTAATAAAACATATTTATATTTATAAATCATATAGTACCCTAATAGGGTAAAGTTGTGTTTGTGAAGTGTTTTACATGTTAACGACTTCATATGATAGTATAACAATAACATGAAAAGTATATCAAAATATTGGTGTTTTACACGGTTTTAGTCGTGTGTTTACTTGTATTCCCCACCTTAAAAGTGTTTAAAAGCATTTAAAAAGCATTTGAAAACGTAGTGATAAGGGTATGAACTCACCTGGAAAGATTGATGATTTGAAGAAAACGAGACTTTTCTTGGACAACACTTCGACCGGAAAGTGGAAAAGTTCTCGGGAATCTCAGGGCTTCAAACTTCCGTCAGAGCTTGGATATGAAACCGGGATGTCGGGATAGTCTTGAGATTGTAGAAGTATGAAATTTGGGAGAGAAGGTGGTAAATTTGCAACTAAAAGATGGAACCCTCGCTTCTTATTTATAGGGCTCGGAGGGGTCTCGAACGCGGGGCGTTCCCCCGTACGCAGTCGATTCCGGAGCTTAGTGTGTCACTGCTTACGAACCTCGGATTGGATGGGGATGGGACTCAGATCTGATCTGCGAACGTGGGGCGTTCCCTTCGGACCAACCTTGAAGTTTGTGCCCCCATCTTTGAAATCCCGTAACTTTCGCGTACGATCTTCGTTTTCGACATTCTTTATATCCACGCGTAAGTGAGAAAAATGCTCTATAACTCTCGTTTAGACTCCGTCGGCTAATTCTGACTTTATTTTTAATAATATATTTTTAACAGGACGGGACTGGAAAAGTCTGTTAAAAATCCATAACTTATTCATCCGATGCCCGTTTTCGGCAGTCTTTTTACCGTTGTATTACTTTTGACAAGATCTTCGATTCTCGTTTAGGTTGCATTGGCTAAAAGTCGCTCAATCTCTATTTCGAGTTTTTAGCTGTCGACCGCTATGTCCGAAACTTCGAAAAATCGTAACTTCCTCATATGAAGTCAGATTTGGGCGTTCTTTCTATGTACGTTTTGGGTTTTGGGATATCTACGACTTTGATTTATATACCTAAGGCCAAAAAGTATTTTATTAGAATTTCGTATTTTATGCTTAATAGTGTTTTACCGGTATTGTCGCAGATCTTCGATTGGTCATAACTTCTTCGTTATAACTCGGATTTTAGTGCTCTTTATATTATTGGAAACCTTGTTACGATATGTACGACTTAGTATACTCAAGCTGAGCATTTTGAACATATCATTTTTGACCTGAATTTGACTGGTGTTACATACACCATTTCTAATTCGTTCATCATCAGACTTCAAGATTGCAATCAATCAAACACCCAATCTATACTCAAAAGATCGATTTCCAGATCAAATACCCATCAAATGTTCTTCGGTTTTTTCTTTCAGCTCCTCAATCCAAGATAACTTGATTTCAAATCAGTTAAAAAAATATGATATCGGAGAAATCGACTTGATAAGATGAAGAATATGAACTCGTTCTTGGATTAGAGCTAGAAGCAAAATCTTGAAATCGAATGGATAATCGTGAATCAAGAATACAATATGAAGGGCTAACACGATTCGAACATAAGATTAATCAAGAAAAAAATCGATTCACTGAAAATACAATCAATGAAAAAGATAGAAACAAATTGATAATCCACATCGATGCAACATGCGCTTAATTCCGGGAAAATCAAATTAGATCAATTTGTGATTATAAACAAGATTTCAACTGGAATTGATATCGACGACAAAGTAAACGACGGAAATTAGGAAATGTCGATATCGAGATTTTGGGTTAGAAATTGAAATAAATCAGAACCTGGGCTTTAAAAATCCCATGAACAGTGAACGAAAACTATGGCCCAAATCAAAAGAAATTGATTTACAAGGCAATTGACAGATTCAGTAAAAGAATTATCCAATGGAGAATATGAACAAAATACGATTTAGATTGAAATAATACCCGAATGAACAGTAGCATGATTCATAAATCTCTATGAACATCATCTTGATTCCATACCGCCAAAACACCAATAATCTTCATTATATGTGCAGAAAATCACCAAATCAAGAACTGATACTTTAAAAATCAATATACCTTCAAAGACCCGCTCTGATACCACTTGTTGGGAATAAAACTCTAACTGAGATTTGATGAACAAGATGTGGAAAATAAGAACAAACACAAATATGAAGATTAGGTCGAATGATCACTCGATTTATTGAATTATGAGGAACAAATTACACTTAAGAAATAAGAATCTAACTCTACAAGAAACCTCACAACGTGGCGGCTACATTTTGCCTCACTCTTAACCCTAATAATGAATAATACATGACTATTTATAGGGAAAAGACATGTCTTGGGCTTTTAACCTACACTTCATCAAAGGGGCCCATTGCCATCATCCATGGAGTGCTTTGAAACCCTACACAATGATAATTTATGAGATACCCATTACAACTCTTTACTAGTCCCTATTTGTGTGTTGGTTAACCACACACGCTCCACTAACGACTTATAAAGTGAAATGTGCAATTTCATGGGTTAGCATACTAATTCACATTTTTCCTAAAGTAACTAGATTTGAGATTTTAAATAAAAAGTTTAGTACTTTTACTAACATTATACTTTTTTTGAGATTTAGTTGTCATATCAAATCCTTTCTGCTAAAGACCCTCCACTAATCAAGGAAGCGGTGGGTGAAAGTGGACAATCATTCAACTACCAATTTATAGGCAGTTTCCTTATACCCCTTATAGACTAGCTTCGTGAATAAGACATGCTAGTGATTTGACTGACTGGTGCTTATACATATAATATATTAACAAATAATAATAATATATAAGGTGTATTTTAAACATTTCAAAATACTAGGTTTATTTAATTTTTAAATTTCGAAAATTAATAATCAATTAATTTTAAATTTTAAATTAACCAAAATTTGACTTAATATTTATCTATTAATTAACAGTTAATTAAAAAAATTAAATCAAATAAGGATTAACTAATTAAATTTATCAAATAATTTAATCTGAATCCTAACCCTCTAAGTTTTCGAAAATTAGGGTGTAGCAGTTATCCAATTTTAAAATTATCCTTTTTAATAAAATTAAACTAACAATGATCTAAAATAGGAAACATAATAAACTAGCAATTTTTGAAAACTTTGGGAGGAAGGCTAGGGTTTCAAAACCCTAACCCTAATTTTGAAATCCAAGGGGAAGGGGTTAGGGTTTAAAAAAACCTAACCCAAGTCGAAATTCTTGGCTTTTAGGGTTTAATTTCTATAAACCCTAATTGATCAAATTCAACAATTATAACTATTCATTTGAAAATAATCTAAATGTTCTAATACCACTAATAGGGTTTTATGCAAAACAAATAAACTTAAAACCCTTAAGTTCACATGCAACCTAAAGATCTATGTTTTCACTATTGAACCTATAACTAAGAGCATCAAACAAGAAACCCTAGGTATATTTGGAAAACCAAAATAGGTTTTAGGTTTACATACCTTGTTATTATAGTAAATTACAAGAATTCCTTCACTTGTAGATTTCTTGGAAGCAAACACCACAATTGTCATGCCTTTAATAACTTACACCCAAACTATCAATAATAAAAACTATAGAGAGAGGAGAGGGGAAGGTATAATTTCTTCTATCTCTCTAGAGGTATGAGTAACCGAAAATGAAAGGCTTAAGGGTCTTTATATAGCAGTACAAGGAAACCCTAGATAATCTTGATTGGAATATTAAATTAATATTTGAAATTTGGTATTTATCTCATTCCTTATTTACTCACATGTGATATTCTAGAAACCCTAGAATATCCTCCCAAAACCGTACACCCCTGGGTTTGGAAGGTTATGGAGCCTTTTGATCAACTATCGAATAATTACACTTTAGACCCTGCACTTTTAATTAATTCCATTAACCCCCAAATTAATTCTCATTAACTTGTGATCAATTATTAATTAAATAATATCTTTTTAAATCAATATATTATTTTTATAATACACTAATAAACTTTTGATTTTAATTTTTTAATCATATAATAAAT
The DNA here is from genome assembly GCF_051521515.1 of Lactuca serriola. Taxonomy (NCBI): domain Eukaryota; kingdom Viridiplantae; phylum Streptophyta; class Magnoliopsida; order Asterales; family Asteraceae; genus Lactuca; species Lactuca serriola. Next base: position 112,794,810 of record NC_136409.1, on the reverse strand, counting down.
TAATCTCTCTCTCTCTCTTTCTCTCTCTCTCTTTAAAAGTCATCATGTCCAATTGCTAGGTCTGAGGCCAACCCAAAAGGACTATGCTACTATCAATTCAAGTATATACCAATTATATTTATGGGCTTAGAAACCTAGTCAAACAGATCTGTTCCTTTGGCACTTGATCCATTCATTTGTCAAATGATTAATTCCCTTCTTAAATGATATGTTCCCGTGTTACTTGTTCCAGGAACCCCAACTGCTCTATTGAACTCAAATGCCCCATGAGAATGCTCCAAATTCTCAAGTTATATATATATATATATATATATATATATATATATATATATATATATATATATATATATATATATATATGGGTAAAGTGAATATACCCTTAAGGTATATAAGCTTAGGTACCCAAACTCATAGTAATACGTCTATTTGTTTGATATATTCATTATAATATTGTTAAACTTCAATCCTTAACTTGATTTATATTCAATATTTTTAAATTTTCACTATTATCTTCTTTTTACATCACATCTTTTTGTCGAACACTTACTAGGCTATATATATTATTGTTGAAAATGACAATTATATAAGAGGAAGATAAACATGAAATTTATAAAAATCTTTAAAGTAATTCAATTTAGAAGTTGAATTATAAGAATATTGGACAATTACAATGTCTATATATGATACAAAACGATGTAGTATGGTGAGTTTGGGTACCTAAGCTTATATACCCTTAAGGGTATATTCACTTTTCCCTATATACATATATATATATATATATATATATATATATATATATATATATATATCTGTGTGTGTGTTATGAGTGATATTTTCCATCTTATTTAAACATCTTGATGCATATTAAGATCTTGCTAGTACCTGGCATCTTGACGATCATTCTGCATCTTGATATATGGGCAAATATGTTTTTTTTTCTTATTATAGAGTAACAATTAAATGACTGAGTCAAATAACACATGGTCAAAGAGAATAATTGTTGATTCTTTCTGATTTAACTGGTCAAACAAAGATAAAGGGAAATCAAGAATATATAGGATGACTAATTGCATGTTGTATGTATAAATAACCTTTGTGACATCCCTTTTTCACGGCCAGAAAAGACCGATTTGTTTATGCTTTGTTTTCAAAATCAGAGTAATCGTTTAAAGAAAACAGTTGCGGAATTTGTTCCCAAAACAAAATGTGATAAGAATTTATCAAAGCATTTCTTTAAATAAATGCATTTTCATTAAATAAAAAAATCTCGGGATGTCATGTTCTGATACAGACCAAAAATATAAACAATATAAAATAGACCTTACAACAGTTATTTATAACTAATGATCTATAATCCAAAATCTGTCCAGCAACTTATACTCTTGTGCCATTACCTGTAATGCAAAGAAAACTGAGTGGGTCAGGATTGGGAGCCTGGTGAGCATATAGGGTTCTCACCGTACAATAATATAATTATTATATTTAATCTTCAACCAATCAACCCAATTACCCATCCCCATTATCTTCTTTACTCTTAAGGTTTTACCCTAAGAATCAACTATCCTTCATTCATTCATTCCTAAGGATTTACCTAAGCAATTCGCACGAAGGCCATTGCTGCCAAAGTTTATCTATCAGGTACTAAATCCATGGCTATCAGGCGCTAACTCTATAGTCACCAGGGTTCACTTAATTGGCGCTAACTCCATAGTTGCAGAGGTTTATTTCATTGATTGACAGTATTGGTTCCGAGACTCCTCTAGCAATACATATCAATATGATGAGATTAAAACTTAATCTTGAAGATCGATTAGATCTTAAACAGGTAAATAAATATTAAACAGCAAGAACACGAAAATAAAGAACAAGTCAAGAATGAATCAAACGAGTCGAATGATTAAAATTAAACCCTCAGAAGAGCTCGATGAAGAACATCAACTGTAGAGGGTTGGAAGGTTTACAAGAACGATAAAGAAAATCAAAGTTATCGTAATTCTCTATCTTGTAATCTAGACCGTTAACCTCATTATGCATGCAAGCATATACTTATATGATAAACCTAACAGGCTCTCGGTTCGACAGGCGCAAACCGGAGTACAAAATAAATGGACTAACAGTCGAGCCCAATGACGCAATCTTCAAACGAATCTTTAACCCAACAATCTCCCCCTTTGCGTCAATTGGAGCGAAATCTTCACTTGTTACTAGGGCCAGCAGCAGGTACCTTCTTCTTCACAGTCTGAAACAGACGAGATATTAGAGCAAGTATCGTCTGCCTGAATCTGATGTACCATTGGATCATGTCGTTGAAGTACTTGACATCGTCTGCTGCATTCTCTTTACACCTTCGGATGATCGACAACACGTGCTCTAGACAAGCAGTGGTGTAAAGATGTTTGTCAGCTAAAGCAAAGAGACATTTCTGTCCTTCTGCTCTAGTGAACATGACCGAATTGCGTCTCGGGTCGATCTTGCCCATTTTCATTTGATTGAGATCACTGGCCGATCCCACAGGAGCTATCTTTGGTTTCTTCTTGAAGACTGTGGCTACCTCCTGATCCATTAGGGCTACCTCCATGATGTAACAGACTAACATCCTTTTGAGATGGTCTATAATCGGACCATATTCAACTTCATTTGTCAAGAGGATGTTATGCAAAACGATCCAATCATGAGGATTTAGGTTCGGTAGATCTGCCAGGGATATAAGATGTTCAGTTCTTGCAGACCCTCGAATCACCTTGAACCGAACATTAATGAATCTTCCTTCGATATAAGGCTTCAAAACCCAAACATTCACTATCTTCTGGGCGCTCCATGTTTGATACTGAAGACGAGTAGCCTTCAGATAGAATTCGATCAGCTCCCTATCAACCTCAGGATTAGGATGAGGGACTTTAAAAATATTGGAGAAGGCGTGGAAGATAAACGCCTTTCGAGTCAACGGCACATCGAACTGCGAATCGACAGAATTATAGCAGTCGAAGGAGATCACCGGCTCGAGCCATAGGATGCTAGGAGTATCTATGGCCTCCTTAATCATTCGCTCCCGAGTCCAGGCAGGGAAGAGAGTCTTCCTGCTCTCAAGGAGATCGTGGGCTTCTTTCTTCTTGTGTTCGGCTTCTTCAGCATCTCGCGCCACACGATTGATATCATCATCAACATTGCGACTGTTTTTACGTTTCAACATGTCCGTAATGGTTTCTGTATCTTCATCTTCATCTGCTTCCTCAGCTACGTTCTTCCCTTTATCCTTCACACCCGAACCCGAAGTTTGACCAGTCGGAGGTGGTTCGGTTGTGTGAGTAGCTTTGGAGGAAGGAGGTGGTATCGATCCGGAGTTCTTCCGTTCTCCCCCTTGTTTTGGATCGGACACGAAACTAGGTAAGCCTTCGATTTTGCTGAGAAGGTCCATGGCAGGAGAAAGTTTTTCAGCAAGGGTTCGCCTCACCGAATGATTGAGAATCGGATCGTGTGTTTCTAGGATGTTAGATAGGGCAGCGTGTACATCCGAAACACATGTCTTTATAACCTCCCGTTCGGATCGAAGAGCTTCAAGCTGTTGCTGTGAGTTTGAAAGCTGAGTGCTCTTGACCTTGAGGGCGGTGGTTTTGCTTGCCAGAACGTCCATTAATGAGTTTTCAGCTGCGAGATCCTCTTGAAGCTTAGCGAGGCGCTCATCAATGGAGACACGAAGGGCCGAGTTGTCATCGCTAATGGATTGGCGAAGGTTAGCGAATGTCTGTAACTCCGTTGAGACTAACTTTGCCAATTGTTGAACGATTGGTTCCAAAGTTGTCTTGGTGGCATCAGCGCTCTCCTGTAAGGACTTCAACAGGGAAGAGGCATCTGAGAATAGTTTATCGACTTTTGCGGTCGCTTCCTCACAGGCTTTTGTGGAGGCGTTTATTGCTGCAGTGGCTGAAGCTACAGAATCATGTTGAGCCCTGGAGAAGGCATCAACAATCTTCTGAAGTGCGGCTTCAGAGAGAAAGGACTGAGAGTTGGTAGATGACGCAAGAAGTAAGTCAACCTTCTCGTTTAGCTCCTTTAGATGCTTCTTTGTTACTGGAGCATCGTCCTCATCGTCAATTTGAACCTGAAACGGACTAAAGTAGACCGAATCGAAGGTCATGTTTTCACCACCAAGGAATGGGTTATCTCCATCAAAGACATGATCTGGAGATGGTGGGGGTGGTGAAGCTGGGGGTGTGGTGGTTTTTGTAGGTTCAGGTTAAGTGTTGGTTGGGGTAGTTTCGGGTGGTGGTTGAGTGTGGGTAGGTTCGGTTGTATGCTGGGTTTCGGTTTGAGGTGGTTCAGTTACGGGTGGGGTTTCGGTTACAGGTGGTGTTTCGGTTACAGGTGGTGTTTCGGTTTCAGCTGTGAAAATGGGTGGTGGTATAGGGAAAGATGTTGGAGGAATAGTTGTAGTGGGGGTTATGGTGGGAATGGAAGTAGCGATTGTTTGAGTGGGTGAAGGAATGGGTGAATTATGGATTTCCATGTCTGGGGTAGGAGATCGGGGTGGAGTGTTGCCTCTTGGAGGGGTTTCGCCTCGTTGAGAGCCGTCCGAATCCGAACTCTCGCCTTCTGAGTCACTCGAAGAGGAAGGGATGATAAGCTTTCGCTTCGGTTGAGTCTTCCTTCTCTTCGGCTGCGGGGATGTTGCAGCTTTGGTTGGTTTCCTCTTCCTGGGAGAAGGACCTTTAGCAGCTTTGGTGACTTGCTTCCCTTTATCCGCCTTTTTACCCCTATGAACAGGTTTGTCAGCATCATGGATGGACTTGAGAATTTCTTGTGTGAGTTCCCTCGGTCTTGACTGTTTGAACTCCTTAATCGTCCTGATGATCCTACTGTCAGAAGGAACATCGCCGTACATTGTCTCCGGAATAGAGCCAATGAAAGAAAACTTGGATGCATCGGAGACGATGATCTTCGTGGTATGAAAAGTACCAACCGAAGACATCGATGCACCAGCAGCAGTGGGGACGTCGAACTTATCCATTGCCCACTTTGTGATGAGAGTCCAGAACCGGGCATACGACACCTCAGAATGTTGTGAAGAAGAAGAGAGGCTCTGGATGAGTTGTTGCCAGAGAACGAACCCATAGTCAAGATTGACTCCGTTGTAGACGCCATACATAATCGACAAGAACAGTCGACTAGAACCATCGGATCCTGAGCTCCGTTCAGATAAGCCCTGGAAGAGGACTGTGAACATGCCGTTCCACTGCGGCGGCAAGCAGGATTTCTTGAACTTTCTGACGGAGGTGAGCACCTCCGTGTACCCCATATTGTAAAACATGTTGTAAAGATGGCCCACCGGAATCGTCTCCGGATTGATTCTTTAAGGGTCAACAGCAAACCCTAGCAGTGTACCAAATCGTTGCCTTGAAATCGAGGTCTTGTGATCAGACACCTCGAAGAACACCCTGTCGACTGCTTTATCATAATGAGCAGTCGCATATACCTGCGATAGGAGCACCATGGGCACAGATTCAACCCGAGATAGTGCAGGAGCGATTTGCGAGTACTTCAGGCACTCGATGATCGGAAACATGTAAGAATCATACGCCTGAGGTGTTAGGTCAATCACCAAGCACTGTTGAGGATGAATGGGAAGGATGTGTGAGGTGGCATGGACGGATGATGATTCTGCCATTGTTGAAGGTAGGAAGAAGAAGATGAACAGGAAAGCTTTAGGGAAATTTTTGCTCTCTTGGAAATCCGGATGCAGTAAAGAGGTAAATAGGAGTAGAGACTGCCTTTTATAGTGATTGTAAAGAGAGAGAAAAATCTGTCCAAATCTTCTATGGAAATACGAAAAGGTTTCCCGGAATGACAGTTAAGGCATGCGATGATCACGTAGGAGAGAGAGTGTCAGATTCCTAGGAACACGCCGCCCAACAAGCGCCATTTCAGAACAAACCGTTTCAAATCCTCACGCACCTTTAAGTGCTAGAGAGGAATCGCTTGAAATTCGCACACACGTCCATTATGTCAGTAAAAGAGTGGGCGTTTCAAATTCACACGCGCCCCTTTTACCACCGGTTGAAATTCAATCCTTTTATTTCCCACCTGAGTCAGCAACCCTTCATCTTATCTTTTGAATCGCATCTTTTGAATAAATTGCCCACGTGGATGATTGTTGAGCACGTCTTAATAATTAACCACCAATGCAATAAATCAGCCTGAAATTATTAGAACAAGATTTTTGGAAAAATCAAGGATTTTCGTGCTAAGAGTGTAAAAGGAAAAGAAATAAAGCAACTCTTTGTAGGAAGAAATGTGATGTCAATAATGACACGAAACAAATGATCTCGGGCACGAATCTCTTCCTTCAAGGTCAAGAGAGACCTTAAAGTGTTAATGTGGATTCCCGTTGAATTACGATCAAACACTTATTAATAAATGTTGAAAGGCTTCTTTTAATTAGGCTACTTCAGGGTGGCTTTCGTTTTGATGCAACAATTCTAATCTTGAAATAAGAAAGAAAGTGATCAAAGGACTTGTGAGACCGGTGTAGTCTGTTGAACAAGTAGGTAGGAATTAATTTTAAATTGGCTTGGAAAATATAAAATCTCGAAAAAAAAATTAAAAACTGGATCCCAAGGGAAGAAACGTTATGCTGTTTAACAATTTCATAGGAATCACTCAAAAAATAAAATGTTGAGATTTCAGTAAGATACATCCGTCGATTCTTTGGTGAAAACTTGAGCAAATTAATTGTTCACCGTCAATTCAGATTTGGTGTTGAATTTTTGGGTTTCACTCAGCTCGTAGTGGCGCAAAACTAAGATCATAAACACAGCTGTTGTGTAACCATAAACCTCAGTGGTAATGTCTGAGAGTCTCAAGGGTTACGTTGATGAAAAGAATGTAATGAAGAAATGTAATGGAGATGGTGTAAGAAAATAAAGTACCTCAGCTGCAAAAAGAAGGACCAAGCAGAAAACTCTTACCTCATGTGAGAAGAGAGTGAGGTAGCTCACGATTAGAATAAATGTGGTAGCCTAATTGGGAAGACAAGGTTTGTTTATACCAAGTCATTAAGGCGATTATTCAGAATCTTATGAGGCTTGGGACACATACAGCAGCATGCTTCTTAGGACACTTAAGTAATCCAACAATTATATTCCCATAAACGAACGAACACAAACAAAAATTAAAAGAGAAAAATATTTTTGGAGTTTTTGAAATAATAAGACTTGGAAAGAGTAAGAAAAAAAAACTTTGGAAAACTTTTAAAAAACCGAACCCGAACGTTCGGTTGGTTTTGGTTGGGAAAAAAATTGAAAAACCGAACCCGAGCGTTCGGTTGGTTTCGGTTCAAGAAAATTTTGAAAAACCGAACCCGAGCGTTCGGTTGGTTTCAGTTCAAGAAAATTTTGAAAAACCGAACCCGAGCGTTCGGTTGGTTTCGGTTCAAGAAAATTTTGAAAAACCGAACCCGAGCGTTCGGTTGGTTTCAGTTCAAGAAAATTTTGAGAAACCGAACCCGAACCTTCGGTAGGTTTCGGTTTTGGAAAATTTTAGAAAACCAAGGAATTTAGACATGGAATCAGAAAATACTATTAACAATAAGATAAACAACTGTGTACAAGAAATATTCAACCAAGAAAACTACCTTTGTGGTGATGAGCGAGTCAGATGATTTAACCGAACCTGAACGTTCAGTCAATTTCGCTTCTTACGTTTGAGGTTGAGAGGTAGTGTGAGGTACTGACTCTGATTCCATCATACCTAGCCCTTGCAGTATTCTGTTGAATGATGCTTCAGGAAGAGCTTTGGTAAAGACGTCAGCCAGTTGATCAGTGGTTTTGACAAAGTGTACTTCGACGTTTCCATCTTCCACATGATCTTTGATGAAGTGATACCTCAGTGCTATGTGTTTGGTTTTAGAGTGTTGCACTGGGTTATGACAGATCCTAATTGCACTTTCAGAGTCACAATATAATGGGATCTTATTCATATTGAGTCCATAGTCTCGAAGTTGACTCTGGATCCAAATCACTTGAGAGGTGCAGGATGCAGCGGCTATGTATTCTGCTTCGGCAGTAGACAACGACACGCACGTTTGTTTCTTGGATTGCCAGCTAACCAACTTCCCGTCAAGGAATTGACAGCCACCAGTGGTGCTTTTTCTGTCGAGTCCACATCCTCCAAGGTCAGCATCTGAATAGGCTTGAACGAAGAAGCCTGAGTTGGAAGGATACCATAGACCTAAGGAGGTGGTTCGCTTGAGATAGCGTAAAATGTTCTTCACTGCAAGCATGTGAGGTTCGCGTGGGTTTGCCTGAAATCGAGCACAATAACATACAGAAAACATGATGTCAGGCCTGCTAGCAGTAAGATACATTAGTGAGCCTATCATTTGACAATAGAGCGTGATATCAACAGCCGGTTTATCTAGAGATGGAGTTAGCTTGGTGCCGAATGCCATTGGGACTTTGACTTTGGAGTCTCCCATCATACCAAACTTTGCTAGGAGAGTCTTCATGTAAGCTTCCTAATTGATAAAGATGCCTTCGGGTCCCTGTCTAATATTTAAACCAAGGAAAAAGTTAATAGGACCCATTGAGCTCATTTCAAATTTAGTCTCCATCAGCTTTCTGAATTCAGCTGTTAGGCTGGGATTCGTAGAGCCAAAGATGATGTCATCGACATAAATTTGAACTATCATAAGGTGGTTACCTTCCTTTTTGTGAAAGAAGGTTGGGTCAACCGAACCTTGTTTGAATTTAGACATCTTTAAGAATTTAGTTAGCGTTTCATACCAGGCTCTCGGAGCTTGTTTGAGGCCATACACAGCTTTATCCAGAATGTAGCAATGATTTGGATACTTTTCGTTCACAAACCCAGGAGGTTGCTCCACATACACGGTTTCTTCGAGTTCTCCATTAAGAAATGCACACTTGACGTCCATTTGGAAAACTTCAAAGTTTTTGTGGGCAGCGTAAGCAAGAAATATTCTAACAGATTCCAGCCTAGCTACGGGAGCGAAAGTCTCTTCATAATCAATCCCTTCCTACTGACAATATCCCTTTACTACCAGACGAGCTTTGTTCCTTATAACATTCCCTTCCTTGTCCATTTTATTCCTAAAGACCCATTTGAGACCCACAACCGAGGCATCTGGAGGAGTTGGAATGAGGCGCCAGACTTTGTTCCTTTCAAATTCGTTCAGTTCGTCTTGCATTGCTTGAACCCAATCGGAGTGATCGAGAGCAGTATTAAGTGTCTTCGGTTCAACTTTTGATACGAATGAGTTAAACATACAAAACTCAACTCTTGAAAATAAGGATGTCTGTTTTGCCTTCAGTTGTGATCGGGTCAGAACCTTTTCGGAGACATCACCAACCACTTGAGAGATAGGATGATCTATGGTCCATTTGGTAAGAGGAGGATAGTTTGGATCAAAGGTTGGGTCTAGTTCAGCATTGATCATTTCTTCTGGCTAGGATTGGCTTTCGTAGTCAAGTGACATATCACCATGCTCCCCCTCGATTGATGAGCTATGAGAAACTTGAGGTTCAGAGGTTTCTTGTGGTGCTGTACTTTCAGGCGTTGATGCACCTTCGGTTGGAGAAGCACTTTTGGTTGCAGTTGGACTTTCGGTAGCATTTGTAGAGCTTGGCTCCCCCTCAACATGTGAGCTTGGCTCCCCCTCGACTGAAGCATCGTTGGATGGAGGTTCATCAGAATTCGATCCTCCTTCATTCATTCTCCTCGCAGCTTCTTCGACAATTTGTTTCATGTGGTCTACCTTGTTGTCTGCTGCGCCTGCTTCTGAGAGAGTAACTTTCTTTGGTTTGTCACAGAGCTCCATAAATATCTCGTATAGATTAGCGATCGAGACTGTGACTTGGCCAGTTTGAGGAAAGATTTCCCCAGCTGTGTCTTCTTTGGCCTGTAGCTTTTTGACATACCTATCATCAAAAGTCATGTAATAGGTCTCTTCGATTTTTCTCGAATGCTTGTTTAGGACTCTGTATGCTTTGGAAGTGAGAGAGTAACCCAGAAAGATTCCCTCGTCGGCTTTGACATCGAACTTGTTGCGGTGTTCTTTAGAGTTAAAGATGAAACACCGTGAGCCGAACACATGGAAAAATTTCACATTGGGCTTTCTGTTGTTGAGAATCTCGTATGGTGTGAGCGTGAATCGTTTGTTGAGATAAGACCTGTTCTGTGTAAAACAAGCAGTAGAAATTGCATCAGCCCAAAAATAAAGAGGTAAGGAAGCGAAACTTAGCATAGTTCGGGCAACTTCACACAAAGATCGGTTTCGTCTTTCGACAATTCCGTTCTGTTGAGGTGTGTAGGGAGCTGAGAAGTTGTGACTTATTCCCTTTTCTGCTAGAAATTCTTCAAATTCCCTGTTCTTGAATTCCAGACCATTGTCGCTTCTGATGTTGCGAACGACCTTCTTGAGCTGTACTTCAATCTGCTTGATGAACACTTTCAGCTTATGAGTCGCTTCAGATTTGAGCTTTAGAATGAACACCCATGTAAATCGTGAAAACTCATCAACAATAACAAGAATATACTTGCTACCACCGATGCTTTCGATAGATGATGGACCACACAAATTAATATGAAGTAATTCGAGTGGTTCAACAACTTTTGTGTTAATTATAGATGGATGACTTTGACGACTCTGCTTCCCCATTTCGCATGCAGCACACAAATGATCTCTGTCGAACTTGAGCAATGGAAGGCCTCGAACATAACCTCCAGTGACAAGTTTGTTGATATCTTTAAAGTTGAGATGAGAGAGTCTTCGGTGCCACAACCAACTTTCGTCAGATTGAGCTTTTGATAACAAGCATATAGATGGGTTTCCTTTGATGGGTTTAAGGTTTAGAGGAAACATTTCACCCTTACGCTCCGATTTGAGAATTACTTTCTTCGTCTTCTTTTCAATAATTTCAGAACCTTCATCGTCGAATGAGACTTTGAGACCTGTACCTCCAACAAGCTGAGATACACTGATGAGGTTGTGTTGTAGTCCTTCCACATAAGCCACCTTCCTTATAGTAAAATCACCATTAGTTATCATTCCGTATCCCTTTATGGTGCCAAAAGAGTTGTTTCCGAACTTGACGTTGCCACCGTTTGAAAGAGACCTGTATTCTCTGAGCTCTTCTTTCCTTCCTATCATGTGACGCGAGCAGCCACTATCGATGTACCATTCTTCGTCGAACTGCTCGTCACTTGTAACCTGCAAAAATTAAGCAGATTTAGGAACCCAAAGTTTCTTGGGTCCACGTGAGCTTTTCATAGGAACAGGAATAGTAAGAGAGATGTTAACAAGATATGTTCGTTTTATAAGTGTTGTTTCATCTTTCTTTTTGATAGTAAAGACTTTTATTTTATTAGGATTAGGTGCGTTCGGTTTAGACTCTGGATTGGATGCATTAATCTTCTGTTTTCCCTTTTGTTCAGCTGACAAGTGAGATTTTTGAGAACGAACGGAATGAGCTTTTGAGTGAAATGGAGATGAATTGGAAGAAGTAGAAGAATTAGATGAATGAGAAGGAGTGGGTTTAGATTGAGATGACTTCTTAGCTGGAGACTCTAGGTGACCCTTTTGCTTTTGATCATTGGTGGGACTGACCTTAGAGTTGTGATTTCCTTTGATCTCAGAAACAAACCTATGCTTTCGGTTGGAGTCGTTCTGTGAACCGAACCTTTGCTTTCGGTTGAATTCATCCTTAGAACCGAACCTTGGCTTTCGTTTGTTGTGGCTCTCATCCTTTTTAACAGGATTGTTCTCAAACTTCAGATTCTTGTCTTGATGTGAGAAATATGCATTTTGGTATGGCCAGAATTGTTTCCTTTCAGAGAGATTCTTCTTGTATCTCTGGTTCCTTTCACGTTTCTTATTCCTCATCTGCTTCGGTTGATGATGAATATTGGCTTTCATTTTTGGTTTTTCCTTGGCTGGTTCACTTTGAATTGTGGGAGTTTCACTTTGAACTGAGGAACTAGAGGGAATGTCTTCTTTTGCCAAACTTCCATTCTCTTGAGGAATGTCTTTCGTACCACTAGTACTTGGCACATCGAAATTATCTGGCTTGTTCAGAGGTTCTGGTATGTATCTACCTTTACTAATCCATGAAGTCTTTTCTGACAAGCCCACGTTTCATCTGCATTATCGATTGGAGCTGACCAGAAGAACTTATCACAGCCATCAGCATTGTCTTCGTTTACAATAGCTGTGAGTTCAGCAGTTTGATGTTCGGTTACTCCAGTGACCTTGTACACTTGATTTGGAGTGGTCCGGACCTTTTGATATACAACCGCTTTTTCTGCTAAGATCGGGGACTTTTGTTGGGATAATCGAGCGAATTCCACTGAATTTTCAGAAATTAGATTCTTGTGGTTTTCAGGTTCGTTTTTTACAAATTCTGAACAGTCAACCGTGTCCTCTACAGAAATTTCACTTATGTTGTCATCCTCATTAAGCTCAGATGCATTTTCAACATCAATTTTGTTTTCTGAGCTCAAGTTGGCGTTTAAAGAGTCAAATTTTTGTATGGTTTCGGTTCTCAGTTTAAGTCTATCATTTTCATCCAAAAGGTTTTTAAGCATGTCCTTGTGGTCCTTGGATTTAATGAAGGATTCAATTTTGTCCAGTCCATACATATAGGTCGGATTGACGTCATCAGATGATATCACACTCTCACAATTATAAGCTTCGGCATCAATTTCATCCTCCTTAAACTCAAGGAAGGGCAAAATCATGCGATGAATCTTTTGGCCTATTTCACAGTCCAAGTGAAGCTGAGTAATATTAGTATAAAGACGTTTTGCAATCAAACAAAAAACATTACGCTGTTTTAACAACTTTAAATTGTCTCTTTGTAAATAAATGTTTTCATCTTTTATTTTAACTAATTCAGACTCCTTCAACTCGATCCACATGCGCCGCTCCTCACTCTTCGAAGACGCCCTGCTTAATTGATCAATTAGGTTAGAATTGGTGACTCGAGTTTGAGTTAAACTACTATCTAGATGAGAAATTCGTGAATTAACATTTTTTAGTTCTTTTTCATATGAGGATTGTGGTACTTTAAATGAAACAAAAACCGATTGTACCTTCTTGATCAGTTCATCGAGCTCATTGAACTGCACGCTGAGCGGTTTGGCCGTAAAGCACATATCCTGCTGTTCCTTCGGTTCATTGCTTCTATCATCAGTGTTGTATCCCCTCATCTAAGACACTTCAGACACCATCAGGCAGCTGCCTCCACTGCTCTCCTCTTTAGCCACACAAGCCTTTCCATGCGAAGGCTTCCTCACTTCATCGTCTTCTGAGTCGGTTGACCAAACTTCAACGCCACCGAACTCGTCATCAGCAACTGAACCCTGCACAATTAGAGCATTCATGGAGGGGTTAGCGGCAGATTTCTTCTTTCTCATCTCATCAAGCCTTTTCTGCAACAAAGCTTCCTCATCCTTTTCAGCCATCTTTTTGAGGACACAATCCTTAGCATAGTGGTTTTTCCCACCACAGTAGTAATAGCTTACTCCAGAATCACCATCTGCCTTCGGTTCCTTCTTGGGCTCTTCAACCTTCGGTTCATTGTTAACCTTTTCTGAACTATAACTCCCTTGCCAGTTTCGGTTTTTGTTGCTGGGGAATCTCTTCTTAATGAACCTCTTGGGGTTAAACACCATCATAGCATAGTCCTCAGACTTGAGGTCATACTCCTCCAAGTTGAGGTCTTCATCCCCCATCATAGCTTTACTTTTTGACAGGAGGGCCAGTGAACCTAGGCTTGAAACAACGTTCTTTTCCTGCAGCACAATCTTCTCCTGGGACTTGAGAATACCCACAAGTTTTGCCAAAGAATATGATTTAAACTGCTCATGGGCTTTAACTGTAGACACCACTGCTCTCCATTCTGACCTTAGACCATTTAAGAACGTAACCTTCTGCTCGATAAGCTTCCTTTCGATGTCATGTTTGATCATCTTGCTAAGAAGATGATTGAAGCGATCGAACGTCTGGGTCACAGTTTCTTCGGCTCCTTGCTTGAATTCTCCAAACTCAGATAAGAGCAAGGGTTGGATAGAATGTTCAAGATCCTCGTCTGTTGAGTACAGTTCACGAAGTCTATCCCAAACTTCCTTTGTCGTCGTGCATGAGCTTACCAACCTGAAAGTGTCGGAATGAAGGGCAAATCTGATCAATCTTAACGCCTTGATATTGCACTGGAATTTATCCTTTTCATCTTGCGCAATATCTTTAACATCCTTCAGCAGATCATTGTACTCCTTTTGAGTTTTGATAATTCTCGACGTTGCAGAGTGAGAAAACAGTCCATTGATAATTGCTTCCCATATGAGGTATCCATTATCCTCAGATCCTATAACATAGTCTTCGAAGTGATGCGCCCAAACTTCATAATCATGGGTATATAAGATGGGAATCTTCGTGGTTGAACCAATGCTGTTGGAAATATTGATGGGATTCGATTGCAACTCATCCATAATGATCGAGTAACCTGTTTAAAGATCAGACTTGTAATAAATCAGATTAGGGCAAAACAATAAATATCAAGATACGTCAATAATGAGATGACGGCTCAATAAATATCAGTAATTGCGGAAAAACCCTAATTGAAACCTTTTCACAGAAAAGATGTGTATCGATTACACAGCCTCCTGCTCTGATACCAATTGATGAGATTAAAACTTAATCTTGAAGATCGATTAGATCTTAAACAGGTAAATAAATATTAAACAGCAAGAACACGAAAATAAAGAACAAGTCAAGAATGAATCAAACGAGTCGAATGATTAAAATTAAACCCTCAGAAGAGCTCGATCAAGAACATCAACTGTAGAGGGTTGGAAGGTTTACAAGAACGATAAAGAAAATCAAAGCTATCGTAATTCTCTATCTTGTAATCTAGACCGTTAACCTCATTATGCATGCAAGCATATACTTATATGATAAACCTAACAGGCTCTCAGATGGACAGGCCCAAACCAGAGTACAAAATAAATGGACTAACAGTCGAGCCCAATGACGCAATCTTCAAACGAATCTTTAACCCAACACAATAGGTTTTTAGAGTACACCGGTAAACATCAAGTCCACAACACCTACAAGTTGCTAGCTTGCTAGTGTTCCACAGGACTGTCTAGAATAGTATGTGGTTGTCATCCCTACTCTGCTGAATGACGGGGGGCCGTCGTTTGGGTAAAGGTTTCACTCATTTTTCACCTGTCACCCTCATCTCATGATCTATATCATCTTTCGTCTCATCCTCAAACTAATCTTTCGTCACACACCAACTATTTCATCTACCCATGTTCTACCAGACATATTTGTAGATATAAATTACATATATATAGTTTAAATCATTTAAAAACCTGTATAAAACATTCATTCAACATCCATCTCAAGTAAACAAACAACGTATAAACACATAGCACGTATTTCATAACAAATACCTCATATCTATGCAAAGAAGAAAATAACTACACACTCACATGTCCAGAAGATGATCGGACAGTACTACAACTTGTAGAAGTAGTATTCTTCGGTAGATCTGGAAGATTTTCACAAAAATTGGCTTCTGGCGGGCAGAGCTTCTACTCGGGAATTTTAATCCTCTGGATCTTCGGGGCTTCGGGACTTGCTTTGGGGCTCGGGATTAATACCGGGGCTTCGGGATATTTCTTGCACGTAAAACGGGGTAAAAACGAGTGAGAGATAAGAGTTTGAACAAAAGAAATTGGCAGCCATCGACATCTATTTATAGGGTGCTGAAACCTGGATTACGTTGGGCGTAAATCTAAGTACGCTAGGCGTACTAAGCCCTACGTTGGGCGTACGCGACGTCACTGCATGCGTATGGCACTCGAGTTCGGTCAGGTGACGTAGCTGAGGTGGTTCCGAGTACGCTGGGCATACTCAACTACGTTGGGCGTAGTTCGGATCAAATCGATGACTCCCTCCCCCTCCTTCGGATAATATCCGAATTAATATTAAAATTAAATACATTTTAATTATTTATAAAACTTCCGAAATTAATATCTTCCTCATACGAACTCCGTTTTCGACGTTCTTTATATCCACGCGTAGGTGAGACTAAGCGCTAGAACTTTCGTTTAGACTCCGTCGGCTGATCTCAAAGTTATTTTTATTATTTATTTTTAGTAGGCCGGGACAGGAAAACTCCGTTATAAATTCATAACTTCTTCATCTGACGTCTGTTTTTGTCTGTCTTTTCACCATTGCACTATCATCAATGAGATCTTCGATTCTCGTTTAGATTGTTTCGACCAACAATCACTCGATCTCGAATTCAAGTTTCGGGTTGTATACTGCTAACCTGAAACTTAGAAAAATCATAACTTCCACATACAAAGTCAGATTTGGACATTCTTTTTATGCACGCTACGGTTTAACGAACTCTACGACTTTCCTTTAGATCACTAAGGCTAAATATCGCTCTATCTTAATTTCGTATTTTACGTCATTCAGTGTCGTGTCGGTTCTGTCGCGAAACTTCGACATGTCATAACTTCTTCGTTATAACTCGGATTTTGGCGTTCTTTATATGCACGGAAACCATGTGAAATATACTACAACTTGGTTATGATTATTAATTCTAAAAAATCTTGTATCAAAAAGTCATTTTTGACGCTTATCATCTCTAAATTAACTAGCGCGGATCTACGGGCGTTACAATTATCTCCCCCTTTGGATGATTACGTCAAGGAATCATTAATGAAAATAGGACTTGTATAATGATTCCATACATTATCTTTTCATCCTAGGTAATAATCGTAACTTCTATGTTTCTTCGATTGAGTATCTAACTGTTGGACTTCTTAACCACAGGCGATGCTCAATCTTGCACCTGCTCTTTTCGTACTATGTTGGACTTTCAATCATAACATTCAAGTTAAAAAATAATTCCTTATTATGGACTCCTTTTTCTTCTTAGGATAAATACATCCCCTTATCTATTGTAACAGATCGATGGGTCATGTTGTAATGACCTCTCAACGTATGAAGCAACGTTTAGACTCAAGTCTCTTAGAGTCAAATCCCAGAATGGAATATACCTTCCCTCATATTCTAATGTGATATAATCACATTTTAGCATGTAGCATTTCTAGCTACAAGCTTCTTTAACAACGAGCGCGATACAATTGATCGCTTTGATTTCAATCTTCCGGCTTAAGTCAGATGCTACATCGAACTTGGTTCTTCGAACCACGTAACAAACTCATCGTAGTCGGACTCAATTTGACAAGACCAATAGGGTCAGAATAACAATAATCTCCTTAGTCGTTACTGAAACAATGGTAACGACATACTAGAATAAAAACGAGTCCAATCACTAGCTTCTTGGTAACCTTGTGACTTTCCATGATCCAAGCGTGAGTCCTGTGCTTCCAGTAGTATAGATCTCAACTACTATTCACACCTACTCATACTCTTCCAAAGTATTTTCTCATAGTCCCCAAGTCCTAAAATCACAAAACAATTTAACACATACTAATGTGTCCAATTAATCATAAAAATTCTCCTAGACTCTACTAGGACTTCTTCCATGCGTATCTTCAATCATCAATTCTACTTCAAATCGGTTGGTGATGGAAATTCCAGACGATGGGACAACTTCAATAATTACACCAATCGTTCCATCATCCTGCCAATCAAAGTGTACTTTAGACATACCATACTCCTTTAAACGTACTGTTATTTTATCAGACATAAACTAAAGGCAAGATACCACCTTCGATATCTTCCGGTAGGTGCCATTCAATACATCAGATAACAAAACCAGGGTTTATATTAATTCTTGAAACTATTACACAAAAGTTCAAGTTCACCCTATACTATGCCTCTAATAGGCTACACTTCCTGATACAGACTATATCTTCATATGAAGTCTTCATTCTTGAATCCTCGCGTTGTTTTCTACTTCATCGAGGATCGTGTGGAATGCCTTTGGCTTTGTTGGTTCATTCTTCTTTGGGCAATCTCTAGAAAAATGCCCTTCTTTGTTACATCCGTAGCACACCTTCTTGTCGGATGGGCACTTGTTGGTGTAATGACCTTTCATTCCACATTTGTAGCAAGTCACCTCTTCGTCGCATCTCTCATAATGCTTAAGTGGTATAGTTGGCTTTATACCTTCTTCCCTCTTTGGACAGTCCTGTTTGAAGTGACCTTCTTTATTACATTCGTAACATACCCTTTCGTTGAATGTAAATTCATCGGCGTAATGCCCATGCTTTCCACACTTAAAACATGTCACTTCCTCGCCACTTTTCCTAGAGTTTTTCTTTTTGCATTTCCCACACCATTTTTCTTTACCTCCTCTTTTTCTAGACTTCGAGAACATGTTCCTCTTGTCAGACCTTGAAGACCCCACAAATTTCCTCTTCTTGCCAACTTTACACTTGTTGGTGATACTACCGTTGATCACTTCTTCGACTGACTTAGCAACCTCGATAGTTATCTCATGAGTAGGTGTCTGGCGTATTGGCACGGTAAGTTCGTCCTTACTTTGTTGAAATAAACGCCTTGTTTCTTCTATCTGATGATCCAACATCATTCGTACCATTGCGTATACTCCCACCATCGTGATTGGCTCAGGTGCATCTGTTAGTTCTATTGCACTCCCAATCATTTGTGGCTTAGACTGCTGGCTTTCGTTTCCCAATCCACTTTGTGTGTTTGGCATTTCGATCTATACACCAAATTAGGTGAATTTATATCTCTATTTCGATAGACATTAAAATCATCCTTATCACTCCGAAACGTTTACATGTTAGTTCTAATATCGTAGTCGTACGCTTAGAAGACTAAAGACATAAGGTTCCCAGATCCGGTCAGCAACAAACCATAGATCCAAACAAACAGTTTCATATATGGCAAACACATAGCATTTAGCACATAAAAGCATTTTAGGCATCTTTTCTAAAATATACTAGTGCTTGTACCTAAAATATGGCAGACACTCACCTCACAATCTTCACTTAGCATTCTAAGTTTAAGTCTAGAAATCCTACAAATTCCTAGTTCGCTTAAACTAATGCTCTGATACCAACTGTGACATCCCCTTTTTCACGGCCAGAAAAGACCGATTTGTTTATGCTTTGTTTTTAAAATCAGAGTAATCGTTTACAGAAAACAGTTGCGGAATTTGTTCCCAAAACAAAATGTGATAAGAATTTAGCAAAGAATTTCTTTAAAGAAATGTATTTTCATTAAATAACAAAATCTCGGGATGTCATGTTTTGATACAGACCAAAAGCATAAACAGTATAAAATAGACCTTACAACAGTTATTTATAACTACTGATCTATAATCCAAAATCTCTCGTCAAGTCCACCAACATATACTCTTGTGCCATTACATGTAATGAAAAGAAAACTGAGTGGGTCAGGCTTGGGAGCCTGGTGAGCATATAGGGTTTTCAACCCATAATAATATAATTATTATATTTAATCGTCAAACTATCAACCCAATTACCCATCCCATTATCTTCTTTACTCTTAAGGTTTTACGCTAAGAATCAACTATCTTTCATTCATTCATTACTAAGGATTTACCTAACGAATTGGCATGAAGTCCATTGCTGCCAAAGTTTATCTATCAGGTACTAAATCCATAGATATCAGGCGCTAACTCTATAGTCACCAGGGTTCACTTAACAGGCGCTAACTCCATAGTCGTCGGGGTTTATTTCATTGATTGACAGTATTGGTTCCGAGACTCCTCTAGCAATACATATCAATGGGTTTTTAGAGTACACCGATGAACATCAAGTCCACAACACCTACAAGTTGCGAGCTTGTTAGTGTTCCACAGGACTGTCGAGAATAGTCCGTAGTTGTTATCCCTTCTCTGCTGAATGACGGGGGCCATCGTTTGGGTAAAGGTTTCACTCATTTTTTACCTGTCACCCTCATCTCATGATCTATATCTTCTTTCGTGTCATCCTCAAACTAATCTTTCCTCACACACCAACTATTTCGTCTACCCGTGTTCTACCCGACATATTTGTAGATATAAATTACATATATATAGTTTATATCATTTAAAAACATGTATAAAACATTCATTCAACATCCATCTCAAGTAAACAAACAACGTATAAACACATAGCATGTATTTCATAAACAATACTTCATATCTATGCGGTAGAAGAAAGTAACTACACACTCACATGATCAGAAGATGATCGGACAGCAGTACGGCTTGTAGAAGTAGTATTCTTCGGTAGATCTGGAAGATTTTCACAAAAATTGGCTTCTCACGGGCAGAGCTTCTGCTCGGGAATTTTACTCCTTGGGATCTTCGGGGATTCGGGACTTGCTTCGGGGCTCGGGATTAATATCGGGGCTTCGAGATATTTCTTGCACGTAGAACGAGGTAAAAACGAGTGAGAGAGAAGAGTTTGAACAAAAGAAATCGGCAGGCATCGACATCTATTTATAGGGTGCTGAAACCTCGATTACGTTGGGCGTAAATCTCGGTACGCTGGGCGTACGCGACGTCACTGCATGCGTATGACACTTGAGTTCGGTCAGGTGACGTAGCTGAGGTGGTTCCGGGTACGCTGTGCGTACTCAATTACGATGGGCGTAGTTCGGATCAAATCGACGACTCCCCCCCTCCTTCAGATAATATCCGAATTAATATTAAAATTAAATATATATTAATTATTTATAAAACTTCAGAAATTCATATGTTCCTCATACGAACTCCGTTATAAATTCATAACTTCTTCATCTGACGTCCGTTTTCGTTTGTCTTTTCACCATTGCACTACTATCAACGAGATCTTCGATTCTCGTTTAGATTTTTTCAACCAACAATTACTCGATCTCGAATTCGAGTTTCGGGCTGCATACTACTAAGCTGAAACTTAGAAAAAACATAACTTCCTCATACGAAGTCAGATTTGGGCATTCTTTTTATGCACGCTCTCCGTTTAATGAACTCTACGACTTTCGTTTAGATCACTATGGCTAAATATCGCTGTTGGGTCGTATTTTGTGTTGCGTCTATTGGGCTCGTTAGTTAGTTCAATATGTATCTCCGGTATGGGCCTGTCCATCCGTGAGTTTTGTAGGGTTTAATATAAATAGATGCTTGCATGCATCCTAGAAAAAAGATGATTAGTAACGATTAGAAAAGTTTTATCGTTCTTGTTTTGTAACCCTAGTATCCTCTACAGCGGAAGTTTTTAATCAAGCTCTGCTGAGGATTGAGTAATCTAATCATTCGACTCATTCATATCCATTTTTGTGTTTTACTTAACTATTTTTACGATCCATTATTCACCTGTTTCAAGGATCTAATCGATCAAAGAGTTTTAATAACTCATCAATTGGTATCAGAGCAGGAGGCTGTGTAATTCATACACATCTTTTCTGTGAAAGAGTTTGCGATTAGGGTTATTCCGCATTAACTAATATTTATTGATTCGTCATTCCATAATTGACGTAACTCAGCATTTATTTGTGTTGCCCTAATTTTACATATTACAAGTCTGATCTTTCAAACAGGTTAAACGATCAAGCATGGTGAGTCACAATCTAATCCCATCAACATCTCAAACAGCATTGGATCAACGACGAAGATTCCTATTCTATACACCCAGGATTACAAAGTTTGGGCACATCACTTCGAAGATTATGTCATTGGATCTGAAGACAATGGATATCTTATTTGTGAAGCAATCGTATCTAGACCATTTGCTCACTCAGCAACGTCAAAAATCATTAAAACTCAGAAAGAGTATAATGATCTGTTAAAGGACGTAAAGGATGTTGTTCAAGACGAAAAGGATAAGTTTCAGTGCAACATTAAAGCATTGAGACTGATTCGATTCGCTCTTCAATCCGATACATTCAGGCTAGTGAGTTCATGCAGCACTGCTAAAGAAATATGGGATAGGCTGCGAGAGTTATATTCCACAGATAAAGATCTGGAGCATTCCATTCAGACCTTACTTTTGTCTGAGTTTGGCGAATTTAAGCAGAATCCTGATGAAACTGTTACTCAGACGTTCGATCGCTTCAATCATCTTCTCAGTAAGATGCTCAAACATGATATGGAAAGGAAGCTGATTGAACAAAAAGTTACTTTTTTGAATGGCCTTAGATCTGAGTGGAGAGCAGTTGTGTCCACTGTTAAAGCTCATGAGCAATTTAAATCTTATTCATTGGCAAAGCTGGTGGGGATTTTGAAATCCCAAGAAAAATTGTCTTGCAAGAGAAAAATGTGGTCTCAAGCTTGGGATCCTTGGCCCTTCTGTCTAAAAGCAAAAGTGTGGTAGAAGATGAAGACCTTAACTTAGAAGACTATGATCTTACCTCTGAAGAGGTTCATTAAGAAAAGGTTCCCTACCAATAAAGCCGCAATTGGCAGGGAAGCTAGAGTTCTGAAAAGGTTAGGGAGGAACCTTAGGCAGAAGAACCAAAGAAAGAGGCGAAAGTTGAAGGAGATTCTGGTGTGAACTGCTACTACTGTGGAGGATAGAACCACTATGCCAAAGACTGTGTCCTAAAGAAAATGGCAGAGAAGGATGAGGAAAATGATGAAGAATCTGTGTTGATGAAAAATCTTGAAGAGATCAAGAGAAAGAAAGCTGCCACTAATCCTTCAATGAATGCTTTAATTGTGCAGGGTTCGGCAGTGGAGGATGAGTTCGGTGGCGTGGAGGTCTAGTCAACCGACTCAGAGGATGATGAAGTCAGGAAGCCATCTCATGGAAAGGCGTATGTTGCAAAAGGTGAAGAAAGCGGTGGAAAGTGTTTGATGGTGACAGATGTATCTCAAATGAGGGGATACAATACAGACGGTGGGAATAAAGACACGAAGGAGCGAGAGGACTTATGCTTCACAACAAAACCTCTCAGCGTGCAGTTCAATGAGGTTGATGAATTGATCAAGAAGGTACAATCCATTTTTGTTTCATTCAAAGTCCCACAAAATTCATATGAAAAAGAATTAAAAAGTGTAAATTCAAGAATATCATATCTAGACAGCAGTTTAACTCAAACAAGGGTCACCAATTCTAACCTAACTGAACAAATAAGCAGGGTGTCATCAAAGAGTGAGGAACGGAGGATGTGGATAGAGCTGAAGGAGTCGGAGCTGATCAAATCTAAGGACGAAAACATTTACTTACAAAGAGACAATTTGAAACTTTTGAAACAAAAAAATGTTTTTTGTTTAATTGCTAAGCGCCTTTATTCTAACATCACTCAACTTCATTTGAACTGTGAAATAGGGCAGAAAATTCACCGCATGATTTTGCCCTTCCTTGAGTTTAAGGAGGACGAAATCGATGCTGAAGCATATAATTGTGAAAGTGTAGTTTCGTCTGATGATGTGAATCCGACTTATATGTATGGACTGGACAAAATCGAATCTTTTATAAAATCCAAAGACCATAAGGACATGCTGAAAAATCTTTTGGATGAAAACGATAAACTGAAACTTAGGACCGAAACCGTACAAAAATTTGATTCATTGAATGCCAATTTAAGTTCAGAAAATAAAATTGATGTTGAAAACGCATCTGAACTTAATGAGGACGATGATATGAGTGAAATTTTTGTAGAGGATGAAGTAGACTGTTCTGAGTTTGTCAAGAGCAAACCCGACAACCACAAAAATCTTATTTCTGAAAATTCTGTGGAGTTTGCTCGTTTTTCCCAAGATAAGTCCCCGAAACTTGAAGAAAAGGCTATAGTATACCAAAAGGTGAGAACAACACCAAACCAAGTGTATAAAGTTACAGGAGTAACCGAACACCAAACAGCCGAACTCACTGCCATAGTGAACGAAGACAATGCAGATGGCTGTGATGAATTTTTCTGGTCTGCTCCTATAGATAATGTCGATGAAACTGTTGGTCTATCTGAGCGAACATCCTGGAAAACCAAAGGCAGATATGTGCCAAAGCCACTGAACAAGCCTGACAACTTCGATGTGCCAAGTACTAGTAGTACAAAAGAAGTTCCTGTAGAAGAAGTCACTCCTACAAGCGAAACATCATTTGTTAAAAGTGAACCGTCTGACAGGAAGCAAAAGCAAAAAGCCAACATCCACCGACAGCCGAAGCAAGTAAAGGATCAAAAACAGCAAAGGAATCTGAGATACAAGAAGAATCTCTCAGAGCGAAAACATTTTTGGCGATCTCAAAACGCCCATTTCTCTTATCATGACAAAAATTCAAAGTCAGAGAAAAGTGCTTTCAGGCCGCAAGAGGGCACGAACAACCGAAAGGACAGGTTCGGTTCGGAGAACGACAGCAACCGAAAGCACAGGTTCGGTTCAGAGAACACTAACAACCGAAAGGACAGGTTCAGTTCAGAGAACGACAGCAACCGAAAGCATAGGTTCGGTCCCTCCAATGACCAAAAACAAAAGGATCGCATAGAACCTCAAGTCAGGAAAAATTCTCAGTCGAAATTCTCTCGTTCTGATCCCTCTCAATCTCAGTCGACTGCTTTTGTTAGGATTTGAAAGGAAAATCGAAGGTTTCCTCAGATAAGAATGATCAAAAGCAGTCCAAGGCACAAATGCCAAAACCTAAATCCAAACCCACTGGAACAAATCCTAACAAAATTAAAGTTTTCACCATTAAGAGGAAAGATGAAACAACTCTAATAAAAAGAACATACCTTGTTGACATCTCTCTTACTATACCTGTTCCTATGAAAGGCTCACGTGGACCCAAGAAACTTTGGGTTCCTAAATCTGCTTGATTTTTGCAGGTTATCAGTGACGAGCAGTTCGACGAAGAATGATATATTGACAGTGGCTGCTCACGTCACATGACAGGAAGGAACGAAGAGTTGAGGGAATTTCGATCTCT
The DNA here is from genome assembly GCF_051521515.1 of Lactuca serriola. Taxonomy (NCBI): domain Eukaryota; kingdom Viridiplantae; phylum Streptophyta; class Magnoliopsida; order Asterales; family Asteraceae; genus Lactuca; species Lactuca serriola. The sequence goes on along the minus strand of NC_136409.1, from coordinate 112,769,931 downwards.
TCCAAATGGTGGAAATGTTAAGTTTGGCAACAACTCTTATGGGACGATAAAGGGTTACGGGATGATAACCAATGGTGACTTCACTATAAGAAAGGTGGCATACGTTGAAGGGCTACAGCATAACCTCATCAGTGTATCTCAACTAGTATGAGGTACCGGTCTTAAAGTATCATTTGACGATGAAGGCTCAAAAATCATCGACAAGAAAACAAAAAGAGTGATTCTCAAATCAGAACGCAAAGGCGAAATGTTTCCTCTCAATCTCAAACCTATCAAAGGAAATCCAGCTATCTGTCTGTTATCCAAAGCTCATTCTGACGAAAGCTGGCTGTGGCACCGAAGGCTCTCCCATCTCAATTTCAAGGATATCAACAAACTTGTCACCGGAAGTCATGTTCGGGGTCTTCCATTGATCAAGTTCGACCGAGAACATTTGTGTGCTGCGTGTGAAATGGGGAAGCAGAGTCGTCAAAGTCACCCATCCATTATAAACACTAAAATTGTTGAACCACTTGAGTTAATTCACATTCACTTGTGTGGTCCATCATTTATCGAAAGCATTGGCGGTAGCAATTATATTCTTGTTATTGTTGATGACTTTTCACGTTTTACATGGGTGTTCTTTCTGAAGCACAAATCTGAGGCAACTCTCAAGCTAAAGATGTTTATCAAGCAGGTTGAAGTGCAACTGAGGAAAGTCGTTCGCAACATCAGAAGCGACAATGGGGTGGCGTTCAAAAATAAAGATTTTGAAGACTTTTTGGCAGGGAAAGGAACCAGTCATAACTTCTCAGCCCCCTACACCCCTCAACAAAACGGGATTGTCGAAAGACGAAACCAATCTTTGTGTGAGGCAGCCCGAACCATGCTAAGTTTCGCTTCTCTACCTTTATACTTTTGGGCTGATGCTATTGCTACAGCGTGTTTTATGCAGAACAGGTCCTATCTCAATAAGCGTTTCACTCTCACTCCTTATGATATCATTAACAACAGGAAGCCAAATGTTAAATTCTTCCATGTATTTGGCTCTCGGTGCTTCATCTTCAACTCTATGGAACATCGTAACAAGTTCGATGTTAAAGCCGATGAAGGGATTTTTCTGGGATACTCTCTAACTTCAAAAGCATACCGGGTTTTGAATAAGCATTCGAGGAAGATCGAAGAAACATATTACGTGACTTTCGATAATAACTACGTCAAAAAGTTAAAGGCTACTGAAGAAACAATTTGAGATATTTTCACCCAAACAGGTCAAGTCACGGCCTCAATGGCTAATTTGTTTGAGCAATTTGTGGAATTATTCGATGAACCTGAGAAAGCTACACTCTCAGAAGCAAAGGCAGTAGATAACAGAGTCGACCATATGAAGCAAATCATCGAAGATGCCGCCAAACGAATGGGTGAAGGAGAATCAGTTCCAAACGAACCTCCTCAGCAAGGCGCTTCAATTGAGGGGGAGAATCCATCTTCTTCAAAATAGCCGACCTCACAAGTTGAGGGGGAGAGCTCTATTCCTGTTGCACCCGAAAGCTCTACCACACCCGAAGGTACTGTAGCACCAGAAAGTCCAGCTACACCTGGAAGCTCATCAGTCAAGGGGGAGAATGCCGATGTGTTTTATGATGACGATAGCCAATCTGAAGTAGAAGAAATGGTGAATGCTGAATTGGATCCATCCTATGATCCAAATTACCCTCCTCTGGTTAAGTGGACCAGAGATCATCCTGTATCCCAGGTTGTGGGTAATGTCTCTAAAAAGGTTCTGACCCGATCTCAACTGAAGGTAAAGCAAACATCTCTATTTTCCAAAGTAGAGTTCTGCATGTACAACTCTTTCGTATCAAAGGTTGAACCGAAGACAGTAAATACTGCTCTTGATCACTCTGACTGGGTTCAAGCTATGCAAGACGAACTTAATGAATTCGAAAGAAATAAGGTTTGGCGCCTCATTCCAACTCCTAAAGATGCCTCGGTTGTTGGTCTCAAATGGGTCTTCAGAAATAAAATTGACAAAGAAGGCAATGTGATAAGAAACAAAGCTCGTCTAGTGGTGAAAGGATACTGCCAGGAGGAAGGAATCGATTATGAAGAAACTTTTGCTCCTGTAGCTAGGCTAGAATCTGTTCGAATATTTCTTGCCTATGCTGCACAAAGAACTTTGAGGTCTACCAAATGGACGTAAAATGCGTATTTCTGAATGGAGAACTTGAAGAAATGGTGTACGTGGAGCAACCTCTGGGATTTGTCAATGAAAAGTACCCCAATCACTGCTATATTCTGGACAAAGCGGTTTATGGTCTGAAACAAGCACCTAGGGCCTGGTATGAAACGCTAACCAAGTTCTTAAAGATGTCCAAATTCAAACAAGGTTCGGTTGACCCAACCTTCTTTCATAAGAAAGAAGGTAACCACCTTATGATTGTTCAAATCTATGTCGATGATATCATCTTTGGCTCAACGAATTCTAGCTTAACAGTTGAATTCAGAAAACTGATGGAGACTAAATTTGAAATGAGCTCAATGGGTCCGATTAACTTTTTCATTGGTTTAAATATTAGACAGGGACCCGAAGGCATCTTTATCAACCAGGAAGCATACACCAAGACTCTCCTTGCTAAATTCGGCATGACAGGAGACTCAAAGGTTAAAGTTCCAATGGCATTCGGCACCAAGCTCACACCATCCTTGGAAAAACCGGCAGTCGACATTACGTTATATCGATAGATGATAGGTTCTTTATTGTATCTCACTGCTAGCAGGCCTGATATAATGTTTTCTGTGTGTTATTGTGCTAAATTTCAGGCAAATCCTCGTGAACCACACATGCTCGCTGTCAAGAACATACTCCGGTATCTGAAACGAACTACCTCTCTCGGTTTATGGTATCCATCAAACTCAGGTTTCTTCGTTCAAGCCTACTCAGATGCAGACCTTGGAGGTTGTGGTTTAGACAGGAAAAGCACCACTGGAGGCTGCCAATTTCTAGATGGGAAGTTGGTTAGTTGGCAATCAAAGAAACAGACATGTGTATCTCTGTCTACAGTCGAAGCAGAATACATTGCAGCTGCCTCCTATACATCTCAAGTGATTTTGATCCAAAGCCAGCTCCGGGACTATGGACTAAATATGAAGAAGATCCCACTATATTGCAACTCAGAAAGTGCAATTAGGATCTGTCATAACCCAGGGCAACACTCCAAGACTAAGCACATATCACTGAGGTATCACTTCATTAAGGATCATGTGGAAGATGGGAACGTCGAAATTCACTTTGTTCGAACCACTGATCAACTGGCTGACATCTTCACCAAAGCTCTTCCTGAAGCATCCTTTAACAAAATTCTACAAGGGCTAGGTATGATGGAATCGGAGTCAGTACCAAAAATTACCTCTCAAAATTAACAGGTCGAAGCAAAATAGACCGAACGTTCGGGTTCGGGTCTCATATGTGCCGAAATGAACTGAACGCTCGGGTTCGGGTGCTGTCAGGTATACCGAAATAGACCGAACGCTCGGGTTCGGTTGTGTCATCTGAAGTTCGCTTATTGCTCAAAGGTAGTTTCTTTGTTTGTAAACCATTTGTATACTTTTCTCATATCTCATCTCTCTTATTTTGAAAGTTCATTTTTCAAACTTATTTCTTTTAACAACCGAAATGAACCGAACGCTCGGGTTCGGGTCCAAAATTTTTTCACCCGAAATAGACCGAACGCTCGGGTTCGGTTCCAAAAAAATTTTTCACCCAAAATAAACCGAACGCTCGGGTTCGGTTCCAAAATTTTTTTTCACCCGAAATAAACCGAACGCTCGGGTTCGGTTCCAAAGTTTTTCTCAAACGAAATAGACCGAACGCTCGGGTTCGGTTCCAACATTTTTTTTATTATTCAATTTTTTTCTGTCTTAATTTTTTATTTTATCAAAAATTCCAAAAATATTTTTTATTTTATTTATTTTTTTCTTTTGGCTCTTATCTTTTTATGTCTACTTGTGGGTAAATCATTTCACTAGCTAAGTGTCCCTAGAAGCATGTTGCTGTATGTGTCCAAAGCCTCACCTGATTCTGAATAATAGCCTTACTGACTTGGTATAAAACAAACCTTGTCTTCCCAATTAGGCTCTCATATTTATTCTAATCATGAGCTACCTAACTCTCTTCTCACATGAGATAAGAGTTTTCTGCTTGGTCCTTATCTTCACAGCAGAGGTACTTTGGTTTCTTTACACCATCTACATTACATTTCTTCATCTTATTCTCTTCACCAACGTAACCCTTGAGACTCTCAGAAATTACCCCTGAGGTTTATGGTTACACAATTTCTGTGTTTATGATCTTAGCTTCGTGTTACTACGTGCTAAGTGAAACCCAAAATTCAATACCCAATACGAATTGACGGTGAACAATTATTTTGCTCTAGCTTTCACTAATGAATCTCTATTTTTTTTTATTCCTATGAAATCGTTAATTGCAATAACATTTCTTCCCTTGGAATCCAGTTTTATTTTTTATGAGATTTTACATATTTCCTTACCACTTAAATCATTTCAAACCTACTTGTTCAACAGACTATACTGGTCTCACAAGTACTTCGTTCGATTTCTGTCTTATATCAAGATCAGGAATTCTGAATTGAAGCGAAAGCCACCCACATAAATCTAATCAAAAGAAGCCTTTCAACACTTCTCAATAAGTGTATGATCATTATTCAACGGGAAACCACACAAGCACTTTAAAGTCTCTCTTGACTTTGATGGAAGAGATTCGTGCCCGAGATCCATTGTTTCATGTCTTTAATGACATCACAAATATCCCTCATATGTGTTGCTTTATTTCTTTTTCTTTTACACACTCAGCACGAAAATCAGGGCGTTTTAATTGGATTGGTTGTTATACAAGATTGTGGTTAAAATTGATCCACGTGGGAGATTTTATTTTAAAGATGTCGTTACACTCTAAAGGGATAAGATGATAAAATGCTGACTCAGGCGGGAGTCCAATCGATTTGATTTCAAACAGCGCCAGAAGGTCAAGCGTGCGGATTGGAACCGTTTATCTCATACGTGATCATCGGCAATAACAACTGTCACGCGTCAATCGCCTCCGAAAAACTCTTCATTTTTCAATCGAAGATTTGGGAAAGATTCTTCTCTCTCATTTACTCACAGTATAAATTGCAATGTAAACCATCGTGTACCTCTTTACTGCACCTATCTTTCCAGAGAGCAAGAAAATCCTCCAACCTCCACTGTTCATCATCTCTCCAATCTTCATCACAGCAATGGCGGATTCTTCATCAGTTCACGTAACTTCTCACATCTTGCCTATTACCCCGCAACAGAGTTTGATCATTGATCTTACTCCTCAGGCATACGACTCTTTCATGTTTCCTATTATTGAATGCCTGAAGTACTCGCTAATTGTTCCTGCTCTTACCAGAGCTGAAGTAGTTCCCATGGAGTTTCTATCTCAAATTTTTGCCACAGCTCACTACGACAAGGTCGTCGACAGGATTTTCTTCGATGTCTTCGAGCACAAAGCATCGATTTCCAAGCAGAGATTTTGTATGTTGTTAGGGATTCAACCTGATTCATCGAGGGTTAACCTAGAAACCATTCCGTTGGGTCATCTTTTCAGTATGTTCTACAACATGGGGTACACTGAGGTGCTCACTACAGTCACGAAATTCAAGAAGTCGTGTCTGCCTCCTCAATGGAACGGTTTGTTTACAGTGCTTTTTAAGGGGCTGTTTGAAAGAAGTGCTGGATCAGACGGGGCTAGTCGTCAGTTTCTCTCGATCATGTATGGGATCTATAATGGAATCAATTTGGACTACGGGTCGGTCCTCTGGCAACAACTCACTCAGAGTCTTTCTTCCACTTCTCGTCATTCAGAGATATCATATTCCCGGTTCTGGACACTTGTCACTAAATGGGTGATGGACAAGTATCACATCCCCATTGTTGCTGGTTGCCCAATGTCTTCGATCGGTACTTACCATACCACGAAGATCATTGTCTCTGATGCTTCTAAATTTCCGTTCAACGGTTCATTTCCGGAAACGATGTATGGTGATGTTCTCGCTGACAGCCGGATTATAAGGACGTACAAGGAGTTCAAAAACTCTGGACCAAGGGAGCTCACTCCTGAAATGCTCAAGTCCATCCACGAGGCTGACAAGCCTGCCTTAAGGGGAAATAAGGCTGACAAGGGCAAAGAAAAACAGGTGGCTAAGGGAGTAAAAGGCCCGTCTCCCAGAAAAAGAAAAACTAGCAGCACTGTCCAATCCCCACCGATGAAGAAGAGAAAAACCCAACCGAAGCGAAAGCTTATTGTCGCTTCATCCTCAAGCGAATCTGAGGACGAGAGTTCTAGCTCTGAAGGCTTTCTTCGTGGTCACACTCCACCACGATCACCTACCCCTGAAGCTCAATTTCCTACTTCTCCTATCTCCTCTCCACCAATCACTATTCCTATTTCTATTCCCCCCATAACTTCCACAACTGAAATACCACCTACCTCTATCCCAATACCACCTCCCATATTTACCGAAGTAACCACCACTACCACTGCAGAAGTCAGAACCAACGTATCTGATACGGGGGTTCATACTAAAGCACCCGAACCCACACCAACAACTGAACATCCCACCCAACCCGAACCTACTACTACTACCGAGCCTCCAGCTTCACCACCAGCATCTTCTCCTGCTCATGCATCAGAGGGTGATGAACCATTCCTTGGCGGGGAGGACATGACCTTCGACTTGGTCTATTACAGTTCGTTTCAAGTTCAAAGTGACGATGATGACGACGCTCCTGTCACAAAGAGGCATCTCAAGGAGCTACATGCCAAAATCGATTTGCTCATCGCCTCATCTTCCACTTCTCAGTCCTCCATATCTGAAGCTGCTATTCAGAAAATTGTTGACGCTTTTTCCAAAGCTCATCAAGTTTCCCTTGATTCTGCCACTGCAGCCATTGACGCCTCAACCAAAGCTTGTCAAGCAGCGACCGAAAAAGTCGATAAACTATTTACTGATGCTTCTTCTTTGTTGAAATCTTTACAGGAAAGCGTTGAAGCCACCAAGACTACGCTGGAACCCATTATCAACCAGCTGGCTACATCAGTCGCATCCGAGCTGAAATCGTTCGCTTCGCTTCGTCAAACAATTTCTGACGACAATTCAGCTTTCAGAACAACCATTGAGGAGCGTCTCTCCAAGCTTCAAGAAGACTTAGCTGCCGAGAACTCTCTAATGGATGCTCTCGCAAGGAAGACTACCGCTCTGAAGGTCAAGAGTATTCAACTCTCCAACTCTCAACAGGAGATTGCGTCTCTTCGATCTGAAAGAGAGGTGGCTAAATCGTGTGTTTCGGATGTCCACCCAGCTATCTCAAACATCCTTGAAGAACATGATCCAATCCTCAATTATTCTGTGAGGCGTGACCTTGCAGAGAAGCTCGCTCCCGCCCTCTCTCTACTCAGAAAAATTGAAGGGCTCCTTGATTTCGTGTCCATTCCGAAACAAGGGGAGAAAAAGAAAGTATGTCTCAACCACCTCCTTCTTCAACAACAACACACACAACCGAACCTCCTCCAGTAGGCCAAGCCTCCGGTTCCGGTGTAAAAGACAAGGGAAAGAAGATTGCTGAGGAGAGTGATGAAAATGATAAGGAGACAATAGCCGACCTCCTGAAGCGACAAGGTCGAGATAAAGAGGCTGATATCAGTGCTCGTGTGGCTAGAGAAGCTGAAGAAGCTGAAAGGAAACAGAAAGAAGCCCACGACCTTCTTGAGAGCAGGAAAACTCTTTTTCCTTCTTGGACTCTTGAGAGGCTGATTAAAGAAGCCATTAACACACCAAGTATCTTGTGGCTAGAACCTGTGATCTCTTTAGATCGTTCTAACACTGTCGACTCACAGTTCGACATGCCACTGACCCGAAAGGCGTTTATTTTTCATGCCTTTTCCAACATTGCAGAGTTCCCTCATCCTCATCCAAAGGTTGATTGGTACTTAATCAAATTTTATCTGAGGGCAGCTCAACCTCAATACCAAACTTGGAGCGCTTAGAAAATTATCAATGTTCGGGTCCTGAAGCCGTACAGGGAAGGTAACTTCACCAATGTTCGGTTCAAGATACTGAGGGGATTTGCCAAGACCGAACATGCCATCTCACTTGCAGATCTTCCCAACCTTAATCCCCATGATTGGATTATTTTGCACAACATCCTTCTTACAAACGAAGCTGAATATGGTCCGATCATCGACCATTTTAAGAGGATGCTTGTATGCTATATCATGGAAGTTGCTTTGATGGATCAGGAGGTAGCGAGCGTGTTCAAGAAAAAGCCTACCATATCTCCTGTTGGCTCTGCCAGTGATCTCAACATGATGCAGATGGGGAAAATTGACTCGAAGAGAAATTCTGTGATGTTTACCCGAAATGAAGGCCAGAAATGTCTTTTTGCTTTGGCTGATAGACATCTCTACACCACTGCATGTTTGGAGCATGTCTTAGGGATCATCCATCGATGCAAGCAGAACACAGCGGATGATATAAAGTACTTTGATGATATGATTCAATGGTACATTCGGTTCAGACAGACTATCCTTGCACTTATCTCACGTCTGTTTGATACAACAAAGAAGGTTCCCGCTGCTGGTCCAAGCAAGAAGAAGAAGTAGTCTCGCTCCAAATTGACGCAAAGGGGGAGATTGTTGGGTCGTATTTTGTATTGCGTCTATTGGGCTTGTTAGTTAGTTCAATATGTATCTCCGGTATGGGCCTGTCCATCCGTGAGTTTTGTAGGGTTTAATATAAATAGATGCTTGCATGCATCCTAGAAAAAAGATGATTAGTAACGATTAGAAAAGTTTTATCGTTCTTGTTTTGTAACCCTAGTATCCTCTACAGCGGAAGTTTTTAATCAAGCTCTGCTGAGGATTGAGTAATCTAATCATTCGACTCATTCATATCCATTCTTGTGTTTTACATAACTGTTTTTACGATCCATTATTCACCTGTTTCAAGGATCTAATCGATCAAAGAGTTTAATAACTCATCAATCGCTCTATCTTAATTCTGTATTTTACGTCATTCAGCGTCGTGTCGGTTCTGTCGTAAAACTTTGACAGCTCATAACTTCTTCGTTATCACTCGGATTTCAGCATTCTTTATATGCATGGAAACCTTGTGACATATACTACAACTTGGTTATGATTATTCATTCTAAAAACTCTTCTATCAAAAAGTCATTTGACACTTATTGTCTCTAAATTGACTAGCCCGGATCTACAGGTGTTACAACATTACCCTTTAGGCATACACAAAATGATACACAAGCTCTCAAATTCTCTACTCTCTTTACATGAAAATGATCTTAGTATTGTCACAATGGATGATGCAATAATTGCGATAATTGTAGGTTAGTTAGTACCAGGTCACTTCAATCCCGTGTAAAACCCATAGCCTTCAACAACAAGATGACAAGGCATTGTAAAATATGATATTAAGAATGTTAGTATACATTTTGTGGATGCTTACTTGCATATAAGAAAGTTTAATTTTGCTATTTGGAAAAACAAGACGGATGCTAAAAGTGATGACTTTGTGGAATCATTGTTATATTTATAATATAGAGTTAGATAACTACTTACTGTAACTTTTTAATTGACTTGAAATATACATCTTTCTTTTTGAATGGGTACTTATTTCTATTGAATACTTCTTTTAAAGAACTTGTATAATACATTGACATCGAAGGGCCTGTTTGTTTGGCAGGAATGGAATGGAATTTGAGGAACAAGGATTCCAACTACCTCAAATTCCCGTGTTTGCTTCAGCTTCAAGTGATGGAAAAGTAATGCTAAATGAAAATTTTTCCATTCAAATGAAGGAAAGTTCATTCCTTCACCATCTCAATGGAATTAATTACTTCATAACATGGAAAGCAACAGATTACGAGTTTGCCCTCTCTAAACATCACCACACTCTTCATCAATTAACCTAGATCATTCATATCATTCTCGATGAGCCGACATCCGTCAGCTTCATGTCTTCTCAACTTCGTTACAAGGGTTGTCCGATGACCTTCATTCCATGTGACATATATATATATATATATATATATATATATATATATATATATATATATATATATATATATATATATATATATACACATCTCCATCTCCATCTGCATCTGCATCTCCATCTCCCTATTCCTTTACATTCGAACCAAACAGCCCCCTATCAAGCAACAGTTAATCAATTCCATATTTCAAGCTAATCAATTTCTTCACATTCTTTTCTACTTTTCCGAATTCGTCTACAACTAGCGTTAGTGAAGCTAATAAAGTTCTCATTCTTTTCTGATTTTTTGATTTTCTAAATTATCCTTTTCACGATTACAGAAAAATCGAAACTCTATTCTTTCCCTTCTTGTTTTGATTTCCTTTGTCTGCTATAGAATTGGGAAGTTAATCAAGTTATTTGATTTAATTTTGGAATCTAACCTAGAGTCTAGAACTGAGAGTTACAGTTACTGATTGTGATTCCTTGTATGTTCTAGTATTTTTGAAATTTTTTTATGAAGCTTTGAAATTGTTGCTATGAGAAACTGAACAAAAAAAACATGTTTTGGTTTCTTGCTAAATTGTAAAACAGAAAACCTTTGTGGTTTCGATGGTATTTGGCTATTTTGTTGCTTTGCTATCAATATATGTCATTTTGCTATTTTTGGTGAATTAGATTTGGATCTAACAAAAGATTTTACGTTATGTTTTTTTTTGTAACAATATTAGGATATGTAATGAAGAAGGTGACAACTTTTAAGTTAGGTTTTTTTGCTAACGTTACCGGGACATATATTTAAAGGATTTTTAGTTATGAAGTCATTTGCATGATTTTCATATTATATTGACACGAACACTCAATCAATTAAATTAGATTTTACTATTTTTAAAATTTATATAATGTATAATTACATATAAGTTAAAACAGAAGGTAAAATTAAGCAAAATAGATAAAAAAAAAGGTCAATTCTACCCTTTTATATAGATTGTAATTGTAATTCTTGCGAACCAAACAGAATTTGAAACTCTTCCAATTCCATTTCCTGTCAAACAAACAAGATATGAAATTGGATTCAAATTTCTGACGTATATTTTTTCCAATTCCGAATGCAATTCCTTCAACAATATTCTACGACCCAAACAACACCTAATAGTATATTATAAATTTAACATTTAATTAATAACAGATATAAAGAAAATAAGAAAAAAAAAACCAATTTAAGTCATTAATTGGACAAGACCAAAATAGGGAAATGCAATCCAAACTTAAGGACCAAATTAAGAAAACAAAAAAAATGGATCGAGAACGCAACTTTTAGGGGCTGTTTGTTTTTCAAAAAAAAACACTTCTTACCAATTCTGATAGCGCCATGCAGAATACGTGCAACATGTGACCTTTAACAGCTGTTTGTTTTTTCAAAGACTTCAGACTTAAAAATTATTGTGTGTATGTACTGTGCGGCGTAACACTGGACTTCTTCTTCAAACCTCTTCTCACCTTATTTTAAGTTATAATTCTACGTAGAATTGTTTAATTTTTTTTTCAACATATTTATTATTTTAATAACATTATGAAGGATATTATAAAGAATTTAAGTATATTTTACATAATTTCAAAACCGTTTGGTAAACTTCATATAAAATATTTTTTTGTGTTGTATTGTCTATAAAGAAATATTAATAAATTATAAACTTAATGATTAAAATTACCAAATCTATTGAAGCTGATCGAAGAATAACTATCGTCTTGGAAAATTTAACAAAATGAATAAATTGTTTGTTAAATTAACAATATTATTTATTGTTATTTAACGATCATTATTTTAATTATTTTATATATTCGATATTGTATAGATAAACAATGTCAGTAAAACGACTTATCTATATGTTCTAAATAAATGACATATCTTATTAAACAACAATTTAGTTAACAACAACAAAATTAAATATAATTTAAATGAATAAATATAATATGTTTAAAAAAAGGATTTCACTTGTAATATATACGGACTAGGACATGTATTGACAGAACAATTATAGTAATATGAAAATATTTTAATTTTGTAAAATAATTTAATTAAATTTTAGTTTATTATAGTAGTCCGCAAACATTTAAAAAAACAAACAAATTTCTTATTACTGAAAGCAGACGTTTGATCAATCATTTCTGCTGTAAAAGATTGCAGATGTGACCCTTCTAGATGTTTTTTCACTTAAAAAAACAAACAATTGCCTACTTAATCATACAAACTATTTATGTAATTTCAATTTATTTTCATAAAAATATAATCACATTATTTTTTATTCTTGATGTTATTCAATTATAATTATTATCGTTAGTTACTATAAAGTTTTATTAATACATAAAGTCAGTACTTTAAATTTATTTAACATTATCGTAAATTTACGTTTTCTTAATAAGTTTTATAGATCTATAATAATCTAATACACACTTTTTGTATAGTTTCAATACATGTGATCGACACCCTACATGTGATACCCCTCGACCTCAAGCAACATTTTTGTATAAATTGCCAATATGCAACTATCACTCAACACACAAATTTATAATTTAACTAAGTAAGCGCCACCTTTCCTACCTTCAACAGAAAATGGTTAGTGTTGACGAATTCGTAAAGACCCAACGAGCAGAAGGTCCAGCAACAATTATTGCTATCGGCACAGCAACACCACCAAATTGTGTGCTCCAAAGCACGTATCCCGATTACTATTTTCGTATTACAAAAAGCGAGCACAAGACAGAACTTAAGGAAAAATTTAGACGCATGTGTAAGTTATCTATGTAGTATGTACTATACTACTTGTTAGTTAACGTAATTGTAGTTCATAATTTTCGTTTTTAACCGATCTCTTTTCCTAATGTGATCTTCAGGTGAAAAATCCATGGTCAAAAAACGATACACGTGCTTGACAGAGGAATTACTAAAACAGAAGCCAGAGTTTTGTGCCCACATGGTACCATCTTTAGATGAAAGACAAGAGATTGCAATCGTGGAAATACCAAAGCTCGGTGCAGAAGCAGCGGCTCAGGCCATCAAAGAATGGGGCCAACCAAAATCAAAGATCACCCACGTGGTGTTTTGCACCACCACCGGCGTTGACATGCCGGGAGCTGATTACAAGCTGATAAAGCTCCTTGGCCTTCCTCCTTCAGTCAAACGTGTGATGATGTACACCCAAGGGTGTTTCGCTGGTGGCACAGTCCTTCGTTTGGCTAAGGACATGGCCGAGAACAACAAGGGAGCCCGTGTTTTAATCGTTTGCTCGGAGATCACTGCACTAACTTTCCGTGGGCCCGATGAAAAGCATGTTGATAGCCTTGTAGGTCAGGCTTTGTTTGGTGATGGGGCAGCAGCTATCATAGTTGGCTCTGATCCATTGCATGATGTCGAAAAGCCACTTTTTCAGATTGTTTCTGCTTCCCAAACTATTCTCCCAGATAGCGAGGGTGCAATTGAAGGGCACCTTCGTGAAGCCGGGCTTACACTTCATCTTCTCAAAAACGTTCCTTTACTTATCTCTAAACATATTGAAAAGAGCTTGGTAGAGGCCTTTCAACCCTTCGGTATCGTTGATTGGAACTCACTTTTCTGGGTCCCACATCCAGGTGGCCGTGCGATCTTGGACCAAGTGGAGGAAAGCCTAAGCCTTACCCCAGATAAACTACGGGCTACTCGCCACGTACTCAGTGAATATGGGAACTTGTCATGTGCTAGTGTCCTCTTTATCCTAAACGAAATGCGACACTCTTCGGTTACCGATGGGTTCAAAACTACCGGAGAAGGTCTAGATTGGGGGGTTTTGTTTGGATTCGGACCTGGTCTTACTGTTGATACCGTGGTTCTCCATAGTGTTTCAATTTAAGTAGCGTATCTCAGTGTTTTCGTTATGCATGGATGCAGGATTAATGGTGTGCTAACATCTACCACGTTACATTAATTCATTGAAATTGTAGTTTCCTTTATTATTGTAACGCATGTGTGATTATTTCATTTCATTATGTTTTTTCTTGTCATGAAATTGTAATCTATATCTTTCCTATATTTCTAAGTTATCCATAATCTATCCATAATGTGTTGAAATTCAGATTTTAATTGATTGTGACATCATATTTTAGTGCATCCACAATAGAGTTCAATGGAGTGCTACATTATCATTCACTATTTCATATAATTTTATTCATTTTTATCTCACAATGCATTAAACTCTACAAGTTCAATAGAACATATTAAAAAAATATTTATTTACAGATTTAAAAGACTTTTATTTTCTCATTGAAGAGTTCAACGGTCATTGAACTCCAAATTCATTGAATGTCAAGGTGACATTTCACAATGTTGGAGTTCTATTTATTGAATGACAAATAGGCATGACACCTCATTCAACTCTTCCATTAAACTTCCCATTATAGATGCTCTATTCCTAATGTATTGAAGTCCACAAAATTAAATGAAACATTACCATATTTATTTAAATGTTTAAAAACATTTATTTTTCCCTCTTGAATGATTATTGAATTTTAGAATCTATTGAATATAAAGAGGACAACTAAATTTGTCACCTTAATTCAACTCACTATTATGAATGTTCTAGTTAAACAAATAATTTTACATTGGTCAAGAAAATACAACGAGCAAGGTGCAACCCGCACAAATTTGTTTATCTTGATATCTTACACCAGGATTTGAAATATACATTCTTGAGGTTTCAACGTATTTTTAAAAACAATTGTTTATTATTTTACCATAAAACAAAATATATTTTTTAATTATAGTAAAATATTTTGAATATTTCATCTCCGAAGTTTTCAAATTTAGTTATCTTATATCCTATTAATTTTAACTATCCTATTAATATGAATTTTAACTAATGTTGACTATTTCATTACTATGTACTTACAGGGACTACCTATGTAGCTATAAATGGACATGTACCAAAGACGTGCCGTCGGCATAAAATGGACTAAAAGAATTTTGACCTCTAGAACTACAACAACGACATGTCCTCTCAATAAGTTAGATGAGAGCAAAAAGAAATTAGGTGAGTTTTTGACATACTATGACGACATGTCGTTGCCATAAAACAAAAATGAAAAGAATTTGTTTTTTAATTATTTTATTGAAGTAAGGAGGCGACCCCGTTTTTTTAAGATTTTGGCAACAACATGTTGTTGCAAGACAACAAATTGAAATTAAAAGAATTTATATTTTTAAGTTGTTTAATAAAATGTGTTTCGTATAAACTTTGCTAAGGACCGGCTCCCACTCCGACAATGACTCAATCTCAGTCTCTCCTCACATCTTCACCTCTTCTCTAATCGCGGACCCTTTGGACTTATAGCTTACTAACTTGATAGCTTTGATCTCCACAAAGGGAGAATTTCAATACTCCATATCCATCTCGACCCAAATAAATGTTCCATTATAGGTTTACCGTAACGAATGGAAAATTGCTACCTTATTAACAATAAATCAAATCATAAATGCAATGTCATTAATAGGATACTAATGATAGGAAGTCGTATAGCTTCTCGAGATGGTCATGTGGATATAAAGAACGTTGAAAATAGAGTTTATAGGGAGAAATACGATCATTTTAAAAGTATGTTATAGCCACGACGTGGAGAGTGTACAGATAGCTTGGAGATGTATCAGCAACATCGTAGTGACACGTGGAACCTATATTCACCATGACGTGGATAAATTATAGACATGACATGGAAATATGATGACGAAGTGGGACACATGGCAGTGTCAGAGTAACATGTGGCAGTTTCCACGACGTGACAAAGGGAATGCCGCGACGTGGGGCTGACCATACCACCCTATGAATATAAGGTTTCTGGCCATCTTCGTGTATGCATTCGGCGGAGGTCTGAGTTGGTTGGCAAACAAGGTTCTGGGTACGAGAGTGTGTGTTAATGTCGACACCAAGGAATCGATGCCGATGTGAGGTTTGTATGAATGGTATAGTGGAAAACGTTTCAAGACATGAAGTCAGACTAGCAATTAGTCTTCATCAATTAGCCAACTGAGCACATGTTGTATTTTTGTGGGTACATAAAAGTAAAATATTTGACATTTAATGTGTTTGTGAAATGCGTGGATGTGATATAGGCTTGCGAAAAGCCAAATATTAAAGGCTTAGTTAGCCATCGTTGTTTGAAATTATCGTGTATACTCTTAAAATGAGTATTGTGAAAGAAGCTAGTTGTATGCTAGTTAGGGATTGAGGTATCCCTAATAAATCGGGTTGCTTTATGCTAACTAGGGATTTAAGCATCCCATTATGATGCAGTCGACAAATGATTGGCTAGGGATCAATGGAGGTATCCCATTTGTATGCATCCAACTAGTAATTAGCCAGGGATTGAAGTATACCAAATTAAGGAACTAGTTGCGAGCTAGATAGCGATTGTAGTATCCCATATGTGCTAGGATCCAACTTGTTAGGATTATATGCCTGAAATTTATTAAAGTTATTTGTACTTGCCGTTTGATTAAATATGGTAAGCGTATTTACTTAATGAATATATGTGGTGTCTAAACCTCATGTGAATCACGAGACTTCAACGTTACATATGTGTTATTTTCTAAATCTATGTACCCATATATACATTCCAGAGAGGAGAGCCTGTGACTAGTGAAGATGACGAAAGGAGTAAAAAAGGGTATAGAATCCTTTTCTCTTTTAATATGCTTATCAATATTGATGTGTACCATTGAAGGACTATGAAGCTAATAAATATTGAAAATTTTTATAAAATCGTATTTTTATCAATATAAATGGCGTTTAAAAGTTATGGTGTTATAGTTTGGTATAAGAGCCATGGTTTTTTTAGGAATAAATTGATTTCGACTAGACTTCTATGTCTAAAGTGATATAATTAGTAAACATAGGTAAGAGACTCTTTCAAGATAGTGTGTGCTTGCGTGCGTTTTTGGAAGTTATGCTAAAGCCATATGATATGACTAAAGCATTATCATCGTTATATTAGGCAATAATATTTAAATAATTGTTAAGAACAATTTAGAATATTGTCTATGTGAGAATGGTGGAACTAGAATAAGAGTGGTATGTCTGGACAACTTGGAAGGTAATTTAGAGATGATATCTTCGCATATTATTGGAATTGTGCATAGGTTATATGAACTAACCGAGGCACTGCTATTACTATGTCAGGTGCCTTCTATGGTATATGATACAGTGTAGGTATGTATATATGATGTCGTAATAGACGTTACAGTATGCATGATGATGAATGATATTGTATTACATGACATAGTGACATTGCGACATCCATGTGATGTGAGATGTTTGAAAATTAAGAGTGCTAATGTTGCATAATTCGAATGATAACAAGCGACCGAAATGGAAGTGAAACCACAACATGGTGGCTTGAAAGATACAACGTGGAAAAGTAAATAAAATACCAATGGACCTTGCTAACCACAATAGAACAAGGAGTATATTTGACCCGGTCAAAAGAAGAATACATTAATTAAGAAGTGAAAAACACACTGCGGTAAGGGTAAGACCACCACATGGTTGGGTAAGACCATGGTGTGATAGTGTAAAGTGAACATTAAAGGTAACATACTTAAGGTGAACACATAAAATCATTTATCGTGATGCGGTTTAAAGGTGGATTCTCCTATATTAGTTTTGACGGCTTAAGGGTGAACCAAGACGTAACTCAAGAAATACTAGAGTGGGGTACTTGCTAGAAGTGGAGGGGAGTAGAGGTATAACTCCCAAATCGAGATAACACAAATATTCTTTAAGTATTAATAAATCGAGTAATGTTTGAATATATATATATATATATATATATATATATATATATATATATATATATATATATATATATATATATATAAATGGGATTATAGAGCTCAGATGACGTAAGTGGTTCTTAAGTTGTGATAAATTGAATAGTATTCTATCATATATATATAAACATCTATGAAATGGGATTATAGAGCTCAGATGATGTAAGTGGTTCTTAAGTTGTGATAAATTGAATAGTATTCTATCACATACCATGTAACATAAGGTTTCAAGAAATTTCTTATTTCGGGAATTATGGACAATTAGTGGATAATTAGAGGCACTGGGATTTTAAAGGAATGGAGTTTAGACCCAATTGGATGTGGATTATATAGGTTATGTGATCCAAGTTCTCGGATGTGTTTTGGAGTTAGAGGGTATAATGGTAAAAGTGATGCTTTAGACTTCTTTTATGAAGTAAGGACTCTAGTTCGGTAAGCTTTAAGTCAAAAGGGATGAGAGAGGATTTTAAGGCTCTTCTACATTTTTGTACATATAAAAACGCCAAAAATAGAGTTGGGGCGAAGAAGTTATGATCATTGGAAGTTAGGATGAGAGTGGGAAATGGTATGTATGTTAGGCGTACATCATTAAAGATGATGTGGTCATCCTTGAGTACACTGGGCGTACTCATGCAGTTTCCAAACCCTAATTTTTGGGTATCGGACCATATTTAAGGACCTTAACTGTCACACCCCCAAACCAGAACGACAGAAACGTTCGGGGGCGGAGGACGTCATATTCAGTTTCATAACAGTTCATAAAAAGGAAAGTACACACCACCATATATATTAAGGTTTCCAAAATGTTTACATAATTGTATTCGTTACATGTTCAAAATATAAATACATAAACATCCTTCAAAAGAAGTAATTAACGTCAGCACGTTAATCCCCAAAAGTTGATTTCCAAACCTGCTTAACGGTTCCCTGAGAATATAAGTTATTTCAAAGAAAAAGTGTCAACAATTAAGTTGGTGAGTTAATAAGTGATTTAGAAACATTGAATGCCATTCCAAAATGAGTGTATATTTTCCCAGAAAATGCAGTATTTCAAATGTAAAGAGTTATGATTCGTTGTGTTGAAAATGAATGTATTAGATCCAGAAAATCCCATATTTTCCCTAATAGTTGAGATATGATTTGTTGTGTTTTCCAAGAAAAACCCTTATTTTCTTATAAGAGTATGAAATGCATATGAATGTTCGTGTTATAAGTTGTAACTAATTGTACCAGAAAAATCTCTTATTTTCCTATTAGTTGTTTGTTTTAGATGCATGAAAAACCCTTATTTTCCTAACATAACTAGCAGTCTCTAAGACCGAAAATCGCAAGCAACCGACGTGCTTGAAAGTTGTGGCATAGTTTTATATAATAAAGCTATATGAAGCTCGTACTTGTTAGATGAAGAATAGTTTTAATAGCTACTCGTTCATAAAAGCATAATATCATAATAATTGTATATCCAGTGAGTTTTATAACCATACTAAACATAATATGCCTGTAACGACGTTCTTCAGGCGTCGTAGCGTTATGACAAACTGTCACCCCAAAAGACGGACTGTAGCTAACAGTCAGGGCGCGGGATCATAACTTCCCGTATAGATCTATACACATTTGACACGTTCTCCGAACGGGAGACTCTGGTTATAGACAGGACTTGAAGCGGTACCTTTTAGCAAAAAGGTATGATTTGAAGATGTACACGTCTCACGGATTCTCAACTAAGTCTGTATTAACGTAGTAGTTTTGTATGCAAAGTTTATCCTTTTTCACAATGTTTGACAAAGCATAAATCATAATTTCTTTGAATGCATAAAATGATTTAGTAAAGAATGTTACCCTTGATATGATGTATTTGTATGTAAACGTATAAATAAAACATTATTTCTATTTATAAAACATTTTGTATCCCAAGAGGGTAAAGCTGTGTTGTGAGGTGTTTTGCATGATAATAACTTCATAAGATTAGTTAAAACAACAATATGAAAAGTATATCAAAAGATCGATGTTTCACACGATTTTAGTCGTGTGTTTACTTGTATTCCCCCCCTTAAAAGTGTTTAAAAAGCATTTAAAAAGCATTTAAAGTGTGGTTGTAGGGGTATGAACTCACTTGAAAGTTTGAAGATAGCGAGATGGAAAATCGGGCAGAGTTTCGTCTCGGGAAACGGATTTTTCTCGGGATTCTCGGGAATCTCGGGAGTAAAATCGACCTTCGGGACTTGAGCAAAATGACCAGGGCTTCGGGGTAGTGCGGGGACGGAAAACGAGGCAAGATCGTGAGAGAAATGAGCAAGTTTGCCCGGAACCCTCACATTCCTTTTATAGGGGTGCTGAACCCCCTCGGTACGCTGGGCGTACGAGGGTACGCGGGGCATACTGGGGCGTCATCGCTTACGTACTTCGGATGGGAGGGCATAGAGGAGTAGGGGCGACGTGGACGAACCGGAGCCTAGCATCCGAGTATGCTGGGCGTACGAGGGTACGCGGGGCGTACGAAGGATCGGACCGCTGACTCGTTCTTCGGATAATACTGGAAGTTTATATTTAAATTTATATTTATTTTAAATAAACTTCTAAAATTCATATCTCCTTCCTACGAACTCCGTTTTCGACGTTCTTTATATCCACACGAAGGTGAGACTACGATCTACAACTTTCGTTTAGATTCCGTCGGCAATTTCCGAAATTATTTTTAATATTATATTTTTAAAATGTCGTGATTAAGGAATTTCTTTAGAAATTCATAATTTCTTTATCTGACGTCGGTTTTTGCCAGACTTTTTACCGTTGAATTACCATTGTCGAGACCTTTGATTCTCGTTTAGGTCATTCCGGCCAAAAGTCGCTCGATCTCCGATTCGAGTTTTTAGCTGCCTACTACTATATCTGTAACTTAGAAAAATCATAACTTCCTCATACGAAGTCAGATTTGGACGTTCTTTTTATGTATGTTCACGGTTTAATGATAACTATTACTTTCATTTAGATATTTAAGGCTAAAAAGTATTGTATTGGAACTTCGCGTTTTTTGTTTAATCGGTGTTGCCGGTTTTGTCGGAAATCTTAGAATGGTCATAACTCCTTCGTTATAACTCGGATTTGTGTGTTCTTTCTTTGTATGAAAACCTTGTTACGATATCTACCACTTAGTATACTTAATTACGGTTTTATAAAAGTTTAAATTTTGACCTGAATTTTGCTGTTGTTACATTAACTGTCACACCCCGCTAAAGCGAAAACGCAAGATATGACAGTGATAAAGGTTTCATTGCAAAAGGTAAAGATACATCACCATAGTAGTAGTTAAAAGTTTACAATCCATAATTTAAACAAAATAAAATACAAGTTTCCCAAAATAACATTGTTTAAAAGTTAAGTTCATAAAATAACTTCCACACGATGCAGCATACTCTATGATGATGAATCGTTATATCCACTTACTAATATATCCTGAAAAAGCATGTAAAACGAGGGTCAACTATGAAAATAGTTGGTGATTTCACATGTTTACTAAATCAATATTTGGTATAAAAGTTTCCATAAATAAAAGTACATTGTTATAATGAGAAACAAAGTTCGTTGGTATAATAAGTAAACACGTTTATTGCTAAGACAAGTAAATAAGTTTCCAGTAATAAAAGTTTGTTGCTGTAATGAGAAACAAAGTTCGTTGCTATAATAAGTAATCTAGTTTGTACGTATATGAACAAACAATGAGTTCACAACCATGCTTATGATTGATGCCCTATTATGATCTATGCTAATCGTTCCATAGATGAATATGGTATCATACACTCAAGCAATCGGGCGAGTACGAAGTTGTCAATTCCTCATAGCGCTATCCATAATGACCATTGGCTCAAAGAGTTAATGGTTGAGGTAAAGTGGAAGGGACTTAAGACGATAATGCCTCATGTTTCAAGTTGCATAGACATACATAGCAAAGTATTACAATCAAGTTTGATACAAAACAATTTAAATACAACGAACAATAAATAGTTTTTTGGACATGCTTTTCCACCCCAAAACACAAAAATCGAAAATTGAAGGAGGCGTGAATACTCACAATGTTTGAAGTTGCTACAAGTGGTGCCTCAAAATACACCAATGCCTTATTAGGGATCCTATGACATCAAGCACACGCTAGTGAGTTTCTATGTCGAAATCTAAAGCTAATATACTAAATTCTACATATAGAGAAATGCTAAATTTTTGTTCTAATATTGGTTTTATATTAATTGGTAACAATTTTTATGAAATGGTGAAATTTTATAACTCATGTGATTAAGACAATTTTGTATGTTATTTTCCAGATTTTTGTAATATTAATTGAGGGTGTTTCAACACATTTAAAGGTGTTATAAACTCTTAAAATCCAAAAATGTTATCAAACAGTTTCCAAAAAAATTTAAGCTTTATATTTTCATTCCAAATATAGTAGAGGTCTTCCAGAAAATTCCCCTTGATTTTTTGATGTGATTACCTATTTTTCCAAAATTTTAAGCCTTTATATAAATATAAATTCGTGAAAAATAACATTCAGATGGTAAAAATTCCCAAACATTTTGTAATATTGTTATTTAAGATACATGGTCTAGGAAAAATACAATATTTTATTTTTTTTACAGTTTAACCTGATTTTACGATTTTTGTGAATTTATTCTAAAAAAATTGGAGATAATTAGAAAACAGTTTCCAAAATTCCCCAAACTTTTTTTACCAGTGCTATTAAACATATAAAAGTTGGGAAAAATATAAAGTTACTTTTTAGTCAGTTTGACTATTTTTCCTTGTTTTATTCACTTAAATAAGCATTAATTTGTGAATAATTACTAAACAGCTAAGGGAAATTACCAAACTTTTTGTAAACTTGATATATAGTATACATAATCTAGGAAAAATACCAAAGATGATTTGTATATATTGGAGTCTGATTTTGTGGATTTAAGTGTATTTAATCTTAGGAAAATAGAAGAAAACTAGCATACAAAAAAACAAAAATTGTACAACTTTTTATGTGGCATCCTAATATATGATAAAGTGTTCTGGTAAAGTTTCATGAATTTTGGATGAGTAAAACTATTTTTTTCGTTTTTAGCCCATTATTACACAAAAATCATAGAAAAATAGATATACATTATGAAAAATTCCCAAAATATTTTTCTAAGTATTCCACATAGGGTAGGAGCTACGAAAAAACATTGATGATCATTTCACATTCTCTAAAGTGGTTTTATTATTTATTGGAACTAAAAGAAGAAAATTAAAAACCGTACTAAACGGTAAAAAAATCGATGAACCTTAATGAGAGGCCATTATTTACAATAGGGGTCATCCACGAATTTATCTAGGATTTATGGACCTCAGAAAGTATTTTAAATGATTTATAGCCTTGTTTTTTTGGTAACAATTATAACATATCAAAGACATGAAAACAACTCTTGGGATTTTTTATATCCTGTTATTATCTTACTGGGATTCAAAGAAAATTTTGTTTTGAACAGAAAAGGATATTTAGATTTTTTATGATAAGATCCTTTAAATGCACTATTAGTAATGTACTTTGATCATCAAGCTCTTAAACATGATGTTCATCACATGCATCACGGTTTGAAGATCATGCATGGACATTTTTTTGTTCATAGTGATGTTTTCAAAGGAAAATTTTGGATGCATAAGGTGGATGAACCTTTAAAACTTGTAAAAATCCATATTCTAGGGTTTGACATAGGTGTTGGTCCTTGGATTTCAGCATTAAACAACATGCATGTTGTTCTTGGGTGAAATCCTACCATCATCATCATAAAACTTGATATTCATGGTTATGCTCATGAATGTTCATAAAGAATGGTGTAGGAGAAGTAGAAGTGTAAGCAAACTTTTAAAACTAAAAAGAAAAGTGAAGGAGAATGAAGGATTTCCGTGATTACCTTGAAGAATAACTCTAGAAGATGAAGGTTTTGAGCTTGGGAGGTGTTCTTGGCTGGAGATTTTCATGGTTTTAGAGGGAGAAAGAGAGAAAATGAGTGTTGTAAGTGGTGGAGTGTGTGTGTGTGAGAGAGAGAGAGAGAGAAGAGAGGGAGATGGAGTGAAGAAATGATATATTGATTAAAATTTTAGGGAAAAGAGGGCATTGGAGAGAGGGTAGCCAGATTTTGGGAGAAGGAGAGAGGCCCTCTCTCTCCTAATTCAAATTAAATAAATTCTCCCAACAACTTTTTATAAAATCCTAATTTTTGTAAAAAGGCTTCTTTATTTAAATCTTAATTTATTAAAAGTCTTTGTTTTTAACTCATAAAATATGATTAATGTTTGATAATTAAATTTTTATGTCTTTGATTATACCCCATAACTTAATTATTTAAATTTGATATAATGAGGTTCATAACAAGTCTTATAAAGTTTTTAGGTTTTAAAGCTTATAGACTTTAGGGCTCTTTAGGGCTTTTGGAACATTGTTAGATGTTTAATCATTAACTCATTGGGGCTCAGCCAATCCATCCCCACTATAACCTTGGTCTCACGCATGGGAATAGGAACCAAATCAATCAGATGCTCTCTGAACAACTCCAAGACACAACCCCGATGAACCCTAAACACTTGCACATGACGATCATCAACAATCTCAACCTCTAATGGACAATCCAGCTCCACCAGAGCACCGACAAACCTCTTGGTTAGCGCAAGAGATATAAAAGGATCGGGTAGCTCCCGCATCAAACATTACCAAACCAGAAATACCGTTTACAAAGAGCAATCGTAAAACAAAACACCACGATATAAACAAAATAATCAACAGAAATAAAAATGTATGGAGAAGATACATACCTGTTGTTAGGGCTAGGATCCTGGAATTACATTCAGGATCCTCAAACCTCAGGATCCTTAAACATACTTTAGGATCCTGTTTATTATCATTTATTTTCCTAACATATATAACGGTTATATGCTTTATTTTTCTCACATGTGCAGAAATAGTCAGCTAAAGACTTATTCTCAACGAAGAATCATCTTGACCATGCAAAAGACCCGGAATACCATGTCAAATAAAGTCTATAATCTGATCTTGGAGGATCCTGGAATTACCGGTCTTCTAGCTATTTGGTTTAGACTATAAATAGCACTTGTGTTACACACACAAAGAACACACTTAGCTTATCTATGCTACTTTTACTTCTATTTTTACATTCATCTATATAATCAACATTTTCAATCAACAAAATCATCAAGGTATGTGATCATTATCACCTCCTAAGGTTTTGTGCCAGAGATACTACCAATGATCAAGGGATTTCCTTGTAAAACACTTGTGTAACTATGATCATCATTTCGTACATGTTTATTATGAACATCATAGCTTGTCATACAATTTGGTTGAGTTTCACTTGTGTAACTTTTGACCAAAACAATCTGGCGCCATCCGTGGGACCGTGCTGTTCAGAATATCTTGAAAAATCATGTCTACACAATCGACCATGTCCTATTCCTCAATTCCTCAAATTTCCTCCAAAAACCTTCCACCACCTCTAGCTGGAGCTCCCAAGAAAGCCTCGGAAGCATCGAAGAAAAACACCTCTCCGATCATTACACAAGGACACTAAGATCCTCATGTGCTAATTTTCAACAATGAAATCTTCACTATGATGAAGATACTAGGACAACAAGTCGCCCAATAGCAGGAGGATAACAGGACAGTTCTCAAGGAATTGGAGAGAATGAGGATCGAAATCCACAAGCCTCAAGAACAGCACCCTCGATCATGCAGCCCAAGATCCTAAAAATCGAAAACACAAGATCCTCAACGATTCTCCGCAAGATAGGATCCTCAACACTGGCTTCTGTTTCCGCCTGGGGCGCAACTTCAAGAGAGGAAGCCTATACAACCCAAGATCCCAACAAAACCTTCATTACTCCCACTAACAAGGATCCTGGTAACCAAATCAATAATAATATCCTTAACACTAACTCTAGTGACCTTGATATATGTTTAAGCCCGATCATGGCTAAGGAGCTACAACAATAATGACAATTAATCTCGAGTGTGGCTGGAGTAGTTCAAGATGTACCAGAAGTATCCCCTACAAGATTTTTTCCAGAAATAGCTGATACCGAGGTCCCAAAGCGCTTCCAAACCGCCAACGTGAAGCCTTATGACGGGACTACAGATCCTGAGGAGCACGTGGCACAATACAGGGAAATGATGGAGATCATTCCCATCCCACTCACTTTAAAGAAGCTTGCCTATGGAAGGGTTTTAGTTCAAACCTCAAAGGAACGACTTTAAAATGGCTTCTTAGCGTTCCTCCTTGCTCTATTACATCGTTTGCAGATTTAGTTAATTTATTTAACAATCAATTTTCTTGTAGCTGAAAATTCGAAAAGATCACTAGTGATCTGTATCGGGTGGTCCAGGATCTGAAGGAATCCTTTAGGAATTTTGTGAAAAGGTTTGGCATAAATGTTATGAGTATCCCCAACATCAACATGGCAACTACAGTTGAAGAAATTAAAATGGGCTTAAAGAAGGGCTCTCCTTTGTACGAAGATCTCATGATGACTCCACATAAAAGGATGGACAAAGTTAGGAGCAAAGCATTAAGCACTACTAGAAAAATAGCCTTTAATGACGCGCAAACAATGACACACAGTGATTTACGATATGCAAAAGCGTGTGTCCGAAAAATAATGGCATCTCTTATAAAATTTAAAGGATAGAGGACACGCTTTTGTGCGTGCCCTGAAATTAGTGTCAGAAAAGAAAAAAAAAGAAATACGGAGGACGCCTATTATAAAATGTGTGTCATGTAAGTGTGTCGCTTTATATTTTTTTAATGAAACACACGTTTTGAGCGGGAAATGAAATCTCCAAAAATTAAAACCCCGCCTATGTGAAAATTAACCCCCGCTCTGCTTCCAATCAACAAGAAAGAAGCCTAGGGTCTTCATCTTCCTTTCTCTCTCTCTCTCTCTCTCTCTCTCTCTATAACCTAAAACCCATCTTCTTCCCTGTAGCCTTTCTCGTCGTTACATCCATTGGTCCCATCGCCACCACCATGCCGCTCTGTCTCCCTCCATTTCTCAATCTGATGTTGTCAGGATACTTTATTCTTCAGGTACAACCGGATTGAGGAACGACGATTTCCCCAAAAATCCTTGTTGAATACATGCCTCTCAAATCAAATCAGGTAGAGGAGGACCTCGAGGTGATGCTATGTCACATATTATATCACGTCCCTGTTCGTTTCAATAATACCATCGGTAGTTCTGTTGGTTCTGGCTCCGACAACTTCTATCAGGTTTTTCGTCTAGCATCTTTTAATACTTCATTTGAAATTTCAATCGACATTCTCCTCTTGTATTATTCCCATAATACTTCATGAATGAAATTGATAGGTTGTAACAGTGGCTCCTATGGCCCTATTCAACCCTCTATCGTCGGTTCTCCTAAAAAAAATAAGTGCCCATCCTATCTGGAAGCAATAAACGAACAAGAAGCTTTCTTCTTCCTTTTCATTGTGTGTTGTTTCTTCTGAATGTCTCATTAATTCTGATAATTACGGCTTCCATTTTTTCTCTCAGGTATCTTTATTTTCTCTTATTTCAACGTCTACACAATGATGCAACACTACAAAGGAACAACATTTGGGGAGCTAGATTCTCATGTTTTGCAATTGCAGATTCATCTTTTAGGTTATCTCCTCTCCCCACCTCTTTATTTTATAATGAATGTATCAGGGCAATGGCTAATGAAGGAAAAAGCAACTCGATCTTGGTCAGTGGTGAAAGTGGGGTAAACTACTAAAATGCTTATGCATCAATTAGGTACGTTACATGTTAATAGATTTCTAAGCCTTATGTATGTTTCAGTTACTATGCAACTTCCCCAAATTAATCTAGAGAAATTTCTAGGGTTTATGATTTTTTAGGTAATCTGCAGTGATTAGGTTAATTTACTCATAGTTTTGATAAAGTTTTTTTTTTTTTTATCATCATGTCCAGGTCCCTTCTCTACTGTCTTCATGTGAGTCTTATACTCGGTAAATAAATATGTAATAAAGAGGAAACTAAACGAAAATAATTCTTTTGGTATCTGCATATATTTCCAGTAGAGCTCAATTTATGGATTTTATTTGCACTTTCTGCATATATTTCCAGTAGAGCTCAATCTATGGTAAAAGCTATTTTATTTCAACTTTTACCCTCGTGAATGAAAATGAGAGTGTTAATTGATTCTTCAATGGATTCAGCTACAAAGTTCATGTCTAAATAGATTCTTGGATCCTTAATGACAATCACAGAAAGAACGCATTTCAGATGTTTTACAGAATTATTTAAAGAGTAATGATTACGACACAAGTGCTTATTTATGAAAATGATCATTATGCCCTTGTCTCTTTCGTCTTCTTAATCTCCTTCATCTTCCTCCACAAGAAACCTGAAACCAAACAAAATCCACAAAAGTCAAACCAACAAAATCCAAACTCAAATAAAAAAACAACATAACAAAAACAAAAAAGAAAAATATTGGGATCTGTTATCGAACAAGAAGTAGTACTCAAATGGATAAAATTACAAAAACAAGAAAACAAGACGAATTCTAAAATGGAAGAAAAGAGTTTGTTGCCTTTGTGTTGTCTTATTTTTTTCTTTACAGCTCACAGCATGAAGCTTAAGGTTTACTTGTAATTAATATTTGATATAGTTGTCTTTTCTTAATACAATGTAACTAGAATTGTGGAGAGGCGTTACAACTTAAAACTTAATTAATTGTGTTCCCTTCTTGTTAATTACCTTCAGTTCTTAACTCAACTATTTATTTACACGATGATTCCCCTTCCATTTTTTGTAATTGATGACCAACTGTACATAAATATTTTGGATTCTTTATCCCTTTTATGGGGGTGATATAGTTTTTTATTGGGAGGGAGGTATTATCAGAAGTTTTTTTTTACTTCAAACATTTGAGCTCTTTTTGGTTATTTTATTAGAAAAGGTTCAGTAACTTTTAAGTGTTTGGTAATTGGTATGGTATGTATTGTCTAATCAAGCAAGATCTACATAGATTCTTACTTTATCTCTAAACTTGTTAAATATATGAACCAATCACAGTGTAGATTTTTTGCAAATAAAACATATTGAAGGGAGGATTCTCTTATAAAGAAACTGGTTTTGAATACTATAAGGAATCAAAGAAACATTCTTGTAAACGTTGACATGAAGCAAGTAAACGGGAATGTGTTAGAAAATTGTAGATCAAATGATCATTCTTTATAGTAATTTCTTGAAAAAAAACATCATTGTCTACGCCCACATTCCCATTCATCTTTATAATAACTTTTATTTATTAAATAGTAATTGTTACCCTTGTGTGAGTATGCTTAAAAGTTAAATCTACTCTGATGGAAGCAATTACTTAGTATAAAAGTAGGATGATCCTTTATAAAGTGTAACACCTTAAAAAGTTGAGTGGTAAATCTACACAGACAATGTCATTGCATGCACCCACTAGTGTTTCAGCAGCAGCCATTAATAGATTAAATGGCTGTAACAAAGTTGATAATGATCAGTGAAAAGAAACTCTGAATTCAAACATATATATATATATATATATATATATATATATATATATATATATATATATATATATATATATATATATATATTATGATCGTTTTGTTTTCAAATCTTCATAGTATGTAGATTATAATTTGAGTTGCAATTTTTGTAGTTTGAAAATGATGGTGCGTCAAAAGCTAAATGCTTACTTAATCAAAATGTTCAATAAGAAGGTTGAAAAGTCACTAAGACACAGGTACATTCAATTTGTGTATCATATGTTTAACCGTTGAAGGGGGGAATGCTCATTTATTAGACTCCTAAGTGTTGTAGGAGACGGGAACATCAAGGAAGATGGCATGGTAATCATGTGATTTCAATAGTTGAAAGTATGTTATGATATTTCCACTTTAGTTCATTCTACTACTAATTTCATGTTCCTTTGTACTATGAGTAGTATAAGGTGGAAGAGAGGGGTAAAATGTCATTCCTAACAAACAATTCATAATTGGTGATGAATTAATGGTTTTAAATAATTATATCTCTATTAATCAGCTTGGTTTTTTATTTAATATTTATATAATCTAATTTATGTTAGTGTCTGGCAAATTGGCAGAAGATGACAGATGCATGTGTGTATATTGTGTTAACAGAAAGTAAGTGTCTATTTTTTTCAATCAAATGGAAGTAAGTTTTTATTTGTAGCATTTAACTTTTGTTAAACACAAGAAATAGTAACTTGCTTTCATTAGTTTGTTTGTTGCATCATCATACCTTCATATCTTCCTGTTACAGTTATTTGATGTTGACAATCGATCGTAGGAAGGGAAAGAGGTCCTGATACACTAAATCTTACCCATCCAACATGATACTATCAAGCTAATGCTTCCAAGTATATGCAAGACAAGAATACATATGGTAGGTTCCACTATCTTAAATGTTGAAAATGTCTCATGACACAAACAAATCTCCTTGAAAGCATTAAAGATGTAGGAAAAAGTAAAACAAGATACAGTGAAAGATGTGAAATGTTTGTATTGTAAAAGACATGTATGGAATAGATAGTTTTCTTTTTTTTTTTCCTTTAAAAAGAAGGTTTTCTTGTCTCATTAATTAGCAATAGATAGTTTTCTTTTTTTCTTTTAAAAAAAATTTCTTCCATTTTTGCTTTCTTTCTTGTTGTGTAGTTGTAGTCTAATCTTAACAAAATCATTCCAACGGGCTGCAGCTAATAAGGCACGTGCCATAATAATATTGCCAACTAAGGGTGATATTTTACCCATTGGTATAATAGATAGAAGTTTTAAAGTACATGTCCAAATGTTACACTTTGCTTTTTCTCACATTGATTGCTTTTTCTCACATTTTGTTTTATCTTATTCTTAATGTGTAAATGGTTTTAGAAAGGTTATACATACATAGAATAGAAAGTGTGCTTTTTTTGGGAGGAAAGTAACACTATTTCACTCTTTCATATTAACTTTTATTATCTACATGTGTATTAAATTTTAATATTTTATACAGGTATGGGTTGTATTGAAGCTTTGATTCTTGGAAAAAGGTATGTTACTATATGTTTATTAAATTTAAATATTTTATAACATTCATTGATGATGCTTGAATCCTTTCTGAATACTAATGTGTTGATGAAAGCAGGTATCATGTGGAAATAGAAGCATAACAATAAGAAGCAGAAACAAGAAGGTTTTCCTTAATAGCAATGTAGTATTAGGTTATATAGTTAGGTAAAACCTTTTAATAACTATGTACAATCTGATCCCCTTAATACCAATGTAATACAATTTTTTGACATGATGTTATGTATGAAATTGATTGCTTTGGTAGATATTTGTTTCCAGTAGTGAACGGATTGTATTTTTTGTAGATGATATTTTATTTTCTATTATGAGACATTAAATACAAATTTAATTTGAAAATTAGTAAATCTATAAATAATATTTTTTTAAAACATATAAAATTACAATACGCATAAATGTGTGTCATCTTCATTTATGACATGGCCTTTCTTGACATGGGCTTTAATGATACGCAGTGCGAGTCGTAAATGCGCGTCGTAAGGTTACGACACGCAAATGTGTGTCGTCTTCCTTTATGACAGGGCCTTCCTTGATACACCTTGCGTGTCGTAAATGTGCGTCGTAAATTGTGTGTCGTAACTGCGCGTCGTAAATGCGCGTCATCTATAGACGATGCGCAAAAGCGTGTCGTCTCTCGTTATGACAGGGCCTTTCTTGACACGCATTTGCGCGTCGTCTGAGCATTTTACGACACACATTGCGCGTCGTAAAAGGCTATTTTTCTAGTAGTGAAGTTTCATAAGGCTTGAAGAAGACATGGATATCCAAAAGAGGAGCAACCCACCAAGCTCTTATGATCACCCCAATAGAAAGGCCGACTCCTTGGCCCAAAGATCCTATAAGTCAAAACCATATTTTAAACCTAACTATCATAGGGTTAATGCCCTCGAAGATGAGGGAGAGGAAGAAGGCTTTCCTAAAATTACTGAATATTGTTTTTCTATGGATATTTCAGGTGTAATATTTGCTCTGCAGGATTTTGGAGACAAAGCAAGATGGCCAAGAAGAGGAGAAAAATCCACCGCTTGGAAAAGTCTAAATGGTGTCCATACCATGAGGACTTTGGTCATATCACATAGGATTGCATAACTGTCAGGAAGGAGATAAGATACCTCTTAGGAAAATGATACCTCAACATAATCCTTGTGAGAAGAGAGGAGAGATCCAAAGATAAATATTAGGATCCTCAGAAGATCCTCGACAGACTGAGATCCCCTCCTGCTGATGACAAGGTAATCAATGTGATCCCTAGAGGATCTAACATTTGAGGTACCTCTTATCCTGCAGCAAATAGGCATGCCAAGGTGTCGAAAACAGACAAAGAAAAAGGAGCATAGAAGAACACGTCAATCAGAAATTAGAAGGAGATAACCTTCGACGAAGGAGATATACAATACTTCTAGCATCCTCACCATGACGGGTTAGTAATCACTCTTTACATTGCTAAGCATTTCGTCAGAAGGATCCTTGTTGATGGAGGATCCTCAGTGAATATTATACTCCTGGACGCATTAAAAATAATGAACATCACAGAGTCTGAACTAGTTAGAAGATGCTCACTTCTTATCGGATTCAGCGGTGAAACCAAACACACCGTCGACGGAATCAAGCTTCCTATCCACATAGAGTGGGTAAAATCTATACAACGTTTTTGTGTAATTGATACATCGTCCTCTTATAATGTTATACTACGTAGACCATGGATCCACAAAATGATAGCCGTTCCATCGACACATCATCAATATGTGAAGATGCCTATCCCATGGAGGACAATGATGATCATGGTAGATCAACAAGAATCCAAAGAATGCTACAAGACTTTGATGAATGCCTCGACGAGACCATGACATGCATAACAATTAAACAAGGGGGCACAAGACGTACTAGAAACAAGAGAACAAGAGATAAAAGAAGTGCCCTTGAACCTTGAGGATGCTAATGCCAAAATTCGCAAAGGATCCTCAATGCCTGAACAAATCATACATAATCTAATAAAGTTCATCAAAGATAGAAGCAAGACATTTGCATGGAAGCATGAGGACATGACAAGTATAGTAAAAAATATAATAACCCATAAACTTAACATTGATCCGTCTTCCCGACCAATACACCAAAAGAGAAGGAAGTTCGCACCGGAGAGAAACCAAGTTATAAAAGAAGAAGTAGAAAAAATTCTCAAAATAGGGATGATCAAGGAGGTGAAATTCCCAATTAAGGTCGCTAGCTAATCTGTTTGTGGTACAAAATAAGAATGGGAGGTGGAGAATGTGTGTACATTACACAAATCTTAACAAGTCTTGTCTGAAGGATCCTTACCCTTTACCACACATAGACTCCATAATAGACGCGACAACAGGTCATGAATTATTAACATTCATGGATACATCTATGGGATTCTAACAGATCAAAATGGAACCCTCTGACCAAGAGGATACAACATTCATAACTCCAACATGTATCTATTCTTATACTACCAAGCCATTCGGTCTTAAAAATAAAGGTGCAACATATCAAAGGTTAGTCAACAAGATGTTCAAAGAGAAACTGGGGGACACCATGGAAGTTTACATCGGTGACATGGTGGTCAAGTCCAAGAAAGATAAAGATCACCTCAAGGATCTTGAAGAAGCCTTCAACATAATGGACATATATATCATGAAGTTCAATCCCTCCAAGTGTGTCTTTGGAATGAAATCAGGAAAATTCCTTAGATACATCGTGACCAAAAGTGGAATTAAAGCTAGACAGAGCAAATCAAGGCCATCCTCAATCTAAGATCACCATCCTTGACAAAAGATATTCAAATACTAACAAGAAGAGTGATGGACCTAAATAGGTTCATCTCAAGATCCTCAAAAAGATGAAAGCGTTTCTACGACATCTTAAAGAAGAAAAAAAGATTCGAGTGGACCAAGGAACATGAAGATGCTTTCCAAGAACATAAAAAAATATTATCTTCAACACCCATGTTGGTAAAACAATTAGATGGGGAACCACTTCTTCTCTGCCTTTTAGTATCCTCAAATGCGATGAGTGTAGTATTGGCTAAGGATCTTAACGGGGACCAACATCTCGTCTACTATGTAAGTAAAAGTCTATTGGATCCTGAGACCAGGTACTCCGACCTTGAAAACTTATACTCACATTGGTAACTGATTCTACTAAATTAATACAATATTTTGAAACACATCCTATAAATGTAGAAAGTAGTTATCCCATTAAGAATGTTATGAGAAAAACATAAATGTCAGGTAGGATGGCAAAATGGTCTGTGAAATTAAGCACATAATGACATAAAGTATGAGCCAAGATCCACTATAAAATCTCAAGTATTGGCGGACTTTGTGGCTGAATTTAGTGATGATCTACAAGCTGATGTAAAATAGAAGCCAAAAAACTTCTAGAAGAAGAGAACATGGGAAGATGGAAACTATTCATAGATGGAGCATCAAACAGAAAAGGAACTAGCCAAGGGATCATACTAAACTCGCCACACGGGAACATCCTACCCCAAGAAATTAGCTGTGAATTCAATACAGCCAACAACGAAGCAGAATACGAGGCACTAATCATGGGATTACAGTTAGTCAAGGATCTTCAGGTATTCTTTGATTCATTAATATTGACTAACCATTTTAATGGATCCTATGCAGTTAAGGAGAAAGATTAGCACTATATCTGTAGATCCTCAAAAACATAGCCTTAGAATTCGAAGTATTTATCATAAACCAGGTTCCTAGAGAAGACAATGTTGAAGTAGATGCTTTAGCCAATCTAGGATCTTAGGATCCCGCCAGAAACCAGGATCCCGATAACCCACGTGTTGATCCCAGCAATCGAGGATCTTGCCAAAAGACTGAAGGATCCCAACGATCACAAGGAAACTACTAACGTTGCTACAATCGAAGATTTTGATCCTCTACTTCCTTATCAGGATCCTTGCCAAACCTCAAGATCCTGGATCTAACCAATTATGGAATACCTCCAGAATGTTATGATCCCAAAAGAGGAAAAAGGCGACAGAGCATTTAGAACAAGGGTCTCAAGGTTTGTTACAATCCAAGGTAAATTATATAAAAAATCTATGGTGGCTCCATACCTTAGATACTTAGAAGATCATGAAGTTGCAGAAGTTCTAAAGGATATACATGAAAGAGACTGCAACAATCACACTAGGGGCAGATCCTTATGCTCCAAAGTACTAAGGACGGGATACTACTGACCAAGAATGAAGAAAGAATCCTTCATTCATGATAAAAAAATATGATGCTTGTCAAAGACATATCAACATCGTACATCAACCAGCAAAACCTCTGCATCCTATCATCTCCGCTTGGCCATTCATGAAGTGGGGGATGGATATAGTGGCCAAATTGTCGGTAGCTCCTGGAGGAAAGGTATTCATGCTAGTGATGACTGACTACTTATCAAAATGGATATAAGTTGAAGCTTTTTCCAGGTAAGAGACAAAGAGGTAGTCTCATTTATTAAACACAATATCATGACCATGTTCGGGATCCCTGCCAAATTCATATGTGACATCGAATCCTAGTTCTTAAGCAAGAGGACAAAGAATTTTGCTCGAGTTGAGGAATGAATATGGTAATGTCCACTCCTGTTCACCCTCAAGACAACGGCGAAATAGAATTTAGCAACAAAATCATAGTCAATAACTTGAAGAAAAGGTTGGGCGAATAGAACGAAAGATGGGCAGAAAAAACTTCCTTTCATATTATGGGCAGATAGAACCACTTCCAAAGTAGCCACAGGCCAAACCCCATACTCCATGGTGTTCGGAGCAGATTCAATGATCCCCACTAAAGTGGTGATCCCAATAGCAAGATACCTACTTCAAAATTAAGAAAACAACGACATGATCCTAACCCATAATCATGAGACTATCGACGAAATCAAGGATATTTCCAAGATCCGCATCGCTGCTCATCAACAGAGAATCACAAAGGCATACAACAAAAATATAAATGTTAGAATACTCCAAATAGGAGACTTGGTACTAAGGAAAACATTCCAAAACACCAAGGATCCTAGAATTGGTAAATTGGCACCTAAATGGGAAGGACCATATCTCATAGATGCCGAAGCAAGAAAGGGGGCATATTGGTTGGCTACCCTCGATGGAAACATCCTACCAAGATCCTGGAATGCTACACATCTTAAAGCTTATTTTATGCAAGTTTAGTCATTTTCCATAACACTCAAGGTACACATGCTCTTTACATTTTACTCTTTATTTTTATTACTATTTACTCTCTTCGAATACCATTACTAACTTAAGCATCGGAGTGGCATTAGCTAAACTAACGACCACCCCTAGCTAATGTTTGTTCTCTGCAAGGTCTCAAGGATCCTGAAACTCAAGGATCCTATCACACAAGATTCATGACATAGAAGGATCTTGACATATGAAGATTCAAGGATCCTGATAAACAAGGATCTTGACGTTTGAAGACCCTGACACCTAAGAGTCCCATAGCTACAACATTCTATAATTCGTAACACAAGTATCCTAAGAATAGAGACTGATCATCTCTCCTACGAATATGTGTACTTAATCTCCTCTGAGGTTTAAAGAGTTAATTACATCTTTCACATGAGTTAAGGTTTATACACCACGCTTAGACGCATGTTATCTAACTATGGGATCTAAATAAGGGGATCAATTCACACTCTAGTGACTTAGAAACCCTCTTATTTCTATGCATAATTAAGATCATAAACTTGAAATATAAGGTTTATAACATTGATGTGTTATCTCAAGTTGGGATCCTCCCCAGATAATGCCTAAAGTTGATAACATTTTCATGTTATCTTAAGTCGGGATCTTCCCCAGAAAATACACATGGTTCATAACATTTTCATGTTATCTCAAGATTGGGATATTCCCCAGAAAACAACTACGCTTTATAACATTATAACGCAATCGGGATTTTCCCAAGTAATTTACTAAAGTTTATAGCACTAATGGGTAAATCTCATATTGGGATTCTCTCCTGAGATTTTCCAAGGATTATAAAACTAACGTGTTGCTTGAAATTGGGAAGTTCCCCAGAAAATATGTAAGACTTATCATGTTGCAAAACAAAAGTTACCTCGTTTATTTTCTTGGTTGGAAACATTTCTAATTGATCCCTATAGTGGGATCCTCCTTCAAGTTTACAAGTTCACCAGTTAATTTGGCCAGAGCTTCACGCCACACTGCTAGGTTCCAGGATCCTGCATTCGCCATGTCCTCAACTAGTTTGATATTGGCTTCGAAGACGGCCTCAACAGCAATGAACTTTGCCTTAGTGATCACCTCGTCTATCTTTATGGCCTGCTCTTCCTCTTTCTTATCTGTCTCCTTGCTTAGAAGCTCTACCCTCCTGAGAAGATACTCATTGGTCACATTCCACTCCTTCTCCCTCTTCTTTAGGGCTCACTCAACCCCCTCAGCCCAGATCCTTAGATTGACTACAGACTGGGAGACATGAGCAGAAACCTAAAACAAGCATGGAATTAGTAAAAGCAAGTAAGAAGAAGAAACGAAATCAGGTTGATACTTCGGGTTGAAAGGTTTGCAAAAACAACATCATCAGAAAAAGCGTCGACCGATTTTAATGACTCGATACCACTCTCACAAAAAGAACAGATCTCGTCGTTAGACATGATCTTTTGATCGACAAAGTCATCCTCGGATGGAGCGTAAACGTTTTTATGAGAAAGGGTCATTTTCTTGTCCATGCTTATGCAAAAGACCCGGAATACCAAGTCAAATAACAACTCTAAGCTGATCTCAGAGGATCCTAGAATTATCAGACTTCTGTAATCAACATTTTCAGTCAATAAAATCATCAAGGCAGGTGATCATTATCAACTCCCAAGGTTTTGTGTTGAGCTCCTTGCAAGGATCAAGGGATATCCTTCTAAAACACTTGTGTCACTTTGATCATCATTCCGTACCTGTTTATTCTGAACATCACAACCTCTCATACAATTTGGTTGAGTTTCACTTATGTAATTTCTAACCAAAACACTCGTCAGCACATAAGGTGTTGCACGAGCCTCCTCGGCCGTCAGCTGAAAAACTCTACTCCTCACAACAGGTGCATCTGTCTTGCCCTGGCGGCCATTAATAATCTGTAAAGTCACTAGAGCGGGTGCTACAACTGGTCCCCTTGTTGTCAAACTTGGGCAATTGGCCTTCTTATGGCCCATCTGATTGCAATGGAAGAAAATAAGATCAAATACTTGGATGGTGGTGCCAGCAGCGCAACCCCTACTAAAATGACCTGTTCTGCCGCACTTGAAGTAGCCAAAACCATCCACCCTACATGCCCCATCTCAGGTCTTGCCGCACTTGTAGTAGTGTGCAGCCCTGCTGGCCCCTCGATCTTCAGTTGAAAACCTTGGGCCTCTTGCTAGAACCCTCTGAACCCTGAACCTGATCCGATTTCATCTTCCTCTCCATCTCTAAGTTAATCTCCCTCTCCCTAGCAGACAATATCATATCGTCTAGTGTCCTATAATTGGATCGAATCACAAACTGCCTGATATCACTCATCAACATCTCGTTGTATCTCACCTTCTTCATCTCCTTGTCCACTACATACTACGAAACCAACAATTACCTCTCATGGACCATAGAAATGATCTCTGCCATCATCTCATTAGTGTGGCGAAGGTCTTGGAACTCTCGCACCAACTATTGGACCTCAATGACATGTCCCAACTCAGCCTGAAAACTCGACAGGAAATCCTCCCAAGTCATCGAGTCAATCGCCTCCCCTACTAAGGAATTGCTAACTCCTCCCACCAGTCTCGAGCTCTGTCTTTCAGAAGACAGGATGCAAGTGTGACCTTCGCCTCCTCAGGAAAAAGGCTAGATTAGAAGATGTTCCCAACATCTGCCAACCAACGCCTGCT
Organism: Lactuca serriola; assembly: GCF_051521515.1. Lineage (NCBI taxonomy): Eukaryota > Viridiplantae > Streptophyta > Magnoliopsida > Asterales > Asteraceae > Lactuca > Lactuca serriola. The sequence goes on along the minus strand of NC_136409.1, from coordinate 112,730,923 downwards.
TGTAATCAGGTCTATCTTCCAAAAGAACTTTAGGGTTGCATATGCCTGGAACTCACAAAAAGTCAAAGTGCGAGCTTCCATCATCGTCACCGTCTCAGAATGAAAAGCACTCGAACAGTCACACCCCGCTAAAGCGGAAATACAGGGTGTGGCAGTACAAAGGGTTTCATACCAATAGTTAAAAGACAACACCATCCATAGTATTTAAAATCATTACAAATTTACAATGAGTTTGAAAGACTTTTTAAAAGAAATTACAATGTATTTAAAAGTCAACACGTGCAAATGCTCCTACAAGTTTTGTGTCTCTACATACCTCTTACTAGATGATACCTAAAAAAGCATGTAAAATGAGCGGTCAACTACCAAAATAGTTGGTGAGCTCACAAGTTAAAAACAATACTGGCTTCATGAATCGAAATCAAAGTTTTGATATAAGTTTCTGTAGATAAAATATATTGCTAAAATAAGTAAATAAGTTTGTATAAACAAAGTTCGTTGTCATCATGAGAAATAAAGTATGTTGCCCAAAAGAGATGCATCGTTCATATCCTCATGGGAAATACAGTTTGTTACTAAAATGATTAAACAAGTTTCATTGCTATAATGAGTAATCAAGTTCATTGCTACAAGGAGCAAACAATTTTGTTACTATAAGGAGCAACCAAATTCCTTTCTAAGACAAGTAAATAAGTTTCTAAGAACGAAAGTTCATTGTTATAATGAGAAACAAAGTTTATTGCTATAATAGGTAACAAGTTTTTATGTGTATGAGCAAACAATGAGTTCCCGACCAAGTCTATGACTGATGCCCTATAAAGATCTATGCTTATCGTTCTATAAATTATATGGTATCATGCACTCCAGCAATCAGGCGAGAGAGGAGTTGTCAATTCCTAATAGCGCTATCCATAATGACCATTGGATCAAATAGTTAATGGTTAGAGTAAAGTGTAAGGGAAGGGACTTAAGATGATAAGGCCTCATGTTTGAAGTTGCATAGACATACATAGGAAAATATAGCAATCAAGTTTGATACAAATCAATTTAAATACAACGAACAATAAATAGTTTTTCGGACATGCTTTTTCACCTTAAAACTTAAAAACCGAAAATAGAGGGAGTCGTGAATACTCACAATGCATTGAGATGATGCAAATGGTGCCTTGAACTAAGTTCCACTTGTACCGCTATTGATTCATACACGATGTTACACACTAATGAGTCTCCAACCGAAATCTAATACTAGTATACTTACTACTATAATATAATTACGCCAATATTGTGTAAAAATTTAATATTGTTATGTTACAAACATTTTTCTATGAAATTTAGATTTCTATGAATCAATTTGCAGAATAACAAATTAAAGTGGAATTTTCCAATATTCAAATGTTAAAATTTAACATTTTAAGAGGTGTTCCAATGATGAAATATTCAAAAACCAAGTCAATTTAGTTCCAAAAACTCCCAAACTTTGCATTTCAGTTTTAAATGAAGTCAAAAAACCTTAAGATAAATTTTTCTGAATTTTTTGATTTGTCTAACTATTTTTCACCATTTTAATTCCTTGAATAATCGTAAAATCATGGAAAAATAAAAAGTTATCATGAAAAATTCTTTTAATTTTTTTGTAACTGTTTTACATTGTAGATAATCTGGGAAAAATATTAAAATATATTAGCAAACAGTTTAAAAAGATTTCTTTGAATTTTTTGTATTTATTCTATCAAAATAGAGATAAATAGAAAAATGTTTCAAAAATTCCCCAAGCTTTTTGTACTAGTGTTATCACATATATACAATCTGGAAAAAAAAATACAAAAATTGGTTTTCTAACAGTTTAGATATTTCTTTTGTTTTATTCACTTAAATAAGTATTAATTCTTGAATAATTAATAAACCGTTGAGAAAAATTATCAAACTTTTTGTGAACTTGACATACAGTGTACATAATCTGGGAAAATTATTGAAAGTCATTTTTAAATAGAAAATCCCTATTTTTAGAATTTAAGTGTGTTTAATACCAAGAAAATATAAATAAATAGTAAGCAGTTAAGATAAATCCCCATAATTTTTATTTATGGTTATAATGTAATCAAAGATTTTGTGGTAATTTTTTTGTGAGCTTTTGATAAGCGTAACTATTTTTCATATATTTAATTCTTTTAATATACATTAAATATTGGAAAAATAGTAAAAGGTTATGGAAAATTTGTCAAATTTTTCTGTAAAGCTTATATAATATAAAGAAGCTTTGAAAAATAATAAATATGATTTTTATAACTTTGAACATGACTTTAGTTATTTATGTGTGCTTAATAACAATAAAATAACAACTAATAGTAAATAGTAATAAAAATTTCTCAAACTTCATGGGGAATGTTGTTTTACAGTACAGGTCATTCATGAATTTTTCCAGAATTTATTTACTAGTGTAAGTTTTTTATAAGCTTTAACACTATATTTTCTTATTATTTTCATGTAAAAATAAAGAAGATGTATATTGAGCTGAAAAATTCCAGAATGTATCTTCATAAAATTTAATAACAGTGAATATCGTTTTCTTATTTTGGATGTCGAAAGCATGCCTAAAGGCTTAACATATTATAGAGAAAACTTGATTTTTATGATTTTGGTAAAAGTTATTGATGTGACTTTGAGAATTTTTGCAACATGTTGCAAAGAATTTTCAATCAAGATCTTTTTTCCCTCTGAATATATGATGTTAAGAGTTTAAAATAATTTTTGAAGGATTTTTATTGTTGAATAAGTCATTTGATCATGCAACACAAAACAAATATTCATAAGGAAAGTGTTGTTTGAGCAACTGTTATGTAAAATTTTGTTAAAAATCGAAATATTGGAATTTTCTTGTGAGGTCAGGTGGGTTTGAAAGCTAAGTCACAATATTATATTTCAGAAAAATAATCTTGAACTTTGGTTAAGAAATGAGTGAGATATGGTAGTTCAAAGCCAGGCAAAGAAATCTGGCAGATTACATGCTTGATGATTGGTTTGAAAAGTGAGTTTTCATCATTTTTTTGAGTAAATCTTTTGAAATATTTTATGAAATCATGAATCATCCATGTTATGTTCATGTTTCTAGAGATCAAATATATTTACAAATCTTAATTTACACACATGCATTAAAATACAAAAATCTTATTTCTCAAGAACTCTTAAAAATGAGTTTTATGTTCTTAACTTGAAAACCGATTTTTGTGCTAAGATCATGAACATGAAACCATGTTTTTCTACATGCATGGTGTTAAAACACATCCATGATGTTCTAAAAACCATTTTAACCAAAAGAAAACAAATTTGAAGAAGATGAAGAAGTAGAAGTCGGTTTTTGAAGTAATATGCACATAAAATCATAAGAAAATAGTAGAAACTTGCATGCATGATTAAGTTAGGTGTTTTTACCTTGCTGAGTCCTTATGGATGATGAATATTTTAATGCAAAATGGTGGTTTTTGCTAGACATTTTCGTGGGTGAAGGAAAAGAAGGAAAGGGGGTTTTAGAGAGAAGAAAAGAGAGAAAAGAAAGATTTCATCTCTCTGGATACCCAATCTCTCTTGTCATCTCTTTGGGATTTCCCTCCACCGAAATACAGAGATGCATGTATACTCATGAGTTATCGACTGGAAAAATATCTCCCACAGATTCTGCATCAAACTTCGTATTTTGTAGAGAGAACGAGGAGAGAAGTTTTCTAGAGAAAGAAAGAGAAAAGTGGAGTGTGGGAAATCAGGAATGTGATTATGATTTTGGGGAAGTGAGCTACGGGGAGGAGAGATCTGACTTTTGCATGGAGAGAGGGGATCCCTCTTTTAAATTTTATAAAATTTCAAACATATTTTATAAAAATATCAAGTTTTTATAAAATATGCACCATATCCTAGTTTTTATTCGTAAAACCTTGATTTTTGACTTATAAATTAAGGGTAAATGTTAATGAGTTAAATTTTAGTTTCCTTAAATGAATTTTTATAATTTTAATTATTATAAGAGAATATTATAAGTTTCATAATTATTTTTATAGAATCTTTAAGGTTAAAGTTTATAAATGTGGTTTTTTAGGGCATTTAGGGTTTTTGAGAGTTTGTAAATCTTCGGATATCAAAATAAATCGAATCTTTAAGACTTTAAATTATTATTGAGTTTCATAACTCTTATTCAAAATTAGAAATAATGTTTTTAATTTAATTTTACCGGTTTATTAGCATTCTATGTAGTGATTCCTAGATTCAAGCGAAATTAAGGAATCAAGTATACTAGTCCTAGTCTTTAACTTTGACTTAAGTTTCTATGAGACTTTGACCTAATTTCTACTTCTAGGTCAAGTGCATGATGTGCGTATATGATTCATGAAATGGTGTTCGAGTCAAAGAGTGACTTGAATATGGATAGTCACTACAGTTAAGTAGTTGCAGAATTCACATATCAATGTAAAATCTAAGTATACTATCCATCATTCTAAGTGTTTCTAAGTTTCTAGTAGGTTATAACTTAGATTCTAGTTACTAATTCTAGTATGTGTCGTGCCTATACGTGCAACTAAGTTTAGTTAAATGTAGAACTGACTCGAATTTTGACGGTTGTCACACATGCACTCATCTAGAATCTCCATGATACCCTCATTGACTATATCGAAGATCACAAAAGTCTTCCCAAGAATACTACGGTTAATCTCTGATGAAATGAACTCCTGCATATGATCATCCATATGTCTAACTACAGAGCCTAAAACTAAACCCTCACCAGCACCAGAACCACTAATAGATACTCCTCGGGTGACCATTATACTGACAAATAGACCACTCAAACCATCATAACACACATACACATACACACATGCTTCCTCGATATATATATATATATATATATATATATATATATATATATATATATATATATATATATATATATATATATATATATATATATCGATGAATCCCATACTCTACAAGCTGCCTCGTATCATCGTGGCTTTCCTTGACTCGAGCACGGATCCTCTGCTTCCAGTAGTACGGGCCCATACTACCTTCCACTTTTATCCATAAGTTCCTTGAGGCTCACCCCGAGTCCTCTAGGTGACTCCCTTATCAAACTAATAATTCTTAATAAGACAAAGCTCTCAACACCAAATCACCTCCTATGTCTTCCTAGTGCAACCACTCCTCGTCATTAGCTACATAAGGAACTTCATCTTAACACCCCTAGCTATCTCATCATTACAACTACATATCACCAACACCAGATAATTCTACGAATGAAAGGTGTCACACTACAACGGTTCGACTCAAACAAGAGTTGCGCAATAGAGTAAAGACCTGTCCTTCTAAAATTATCTAGTGTCAGTATAATGTAACTTAACATTTTCACTTACTAGTTAGTTAATGTTAATGGTAATTCCTAAAATCACAAAGCCATCATCATTCGAGCATCGAGTAATTGGAATCAAGTATAACCTAATTAGGCCATCCTATCACTGACTGATCAGTACTAGGGTTTTGGTCAAAAAATGAACAAGCAAGAATCAACCAAAGTGTATGAGAGGTTGTGATGTTCAGAACAATGCAAATATAAAATGGTGATCAAAGTGACACAATTTTTTTAAAAGGAAATCCCTTGATCCTTGTAAGGATCTCCGACAGAAAACCTTAAGAGGTGATAATGATCACCTACCTTGATGATTTTATTGATTGAAAATGTCGATTATAGAGAAAATGTAAAGAGTATATATACAATTGTTGTTGTTCTACTAAGTCTCGGGTGTAGTGTGATGAATACAAGTGATTTTTATAGTCTAAAGCTAATAACAAGAACTCCGAAAATTCTGGGATCCTCCTATATCAACTTATAGACGTTGCTTGACTTGGTCTTCCGGGACTTTTGCATGGTCCTGTCGAATATTCGTTGAGAATAAGTCTTTGGCTTGATTATTTCTACACATGTGAGAAAGATAATAGAGTATATAACCGTTATAAATATTTTAAAAATAATAGTCAGGATCCTTAAGTATGTTTGGGATTCTGAAGTTTCAGGATCCTAAGGTTAGAGGATCTTGAGGTTTGAGGACCTTGATTGTAATTCTGAGATCCTAGCCATAACAATTGTCCCCAAGTTATCCCTGAAAATAAGAGAATTAATTCTGAATATATTGAAGGGATAAGTTCAACTAAATGAGTAAAAATAAAGATAAGGGTAAAAGGATAAGATTTTTTGAATTTAAGAACCCCAACGGCTAGATTTCTACCTATTTAAGAGAAATTTACAAGGCAGTCAAATCATACGCCTCTTTCTTCAGTTGGCATAATAAATAGGAGCGAAGGGTAAGTTTTCCTCTACACTTTCTCAGTTCCTTTTGATCATTACTGGGTAACTTTGAAGGTAAATTTTCCTACTCTTTCTTTCCATAAACTTCTTCGTCATGGCCAAAAAGATGACCCTCTCTCGCAAAAACATTATTGGTCTTCCTGAAGATGACTTCATAGATCAAAAGTTCTTGTCTTACGATGAGACATGCTCTTTTGACGATGGAGACCTCTAGTCTCTATAAGCTGGTAGAGCTTTTCCCCCCGACACTGTGTTAGGTCATATGACCCTTTGATACAACCAGATTTCATCTCCTCTTCATGGGTGTGCTTTTTGAAGTACCCTTTTTATTTAGGCCAAAAATTCCCTTTCTATGGTCTGATTTTTGGATTTTTTAAGGTTACAAAGCTCCCTTACATCCAATTGATGCCTATCATTTGGAAGATGCTGTATTGGGTCGAGCATCTGAATCAAACTCATGTCCTTGACATGGGTTTGGATGAACTTTACCATGTATATGATCTTTCGACTTTCGATAATTCTCGTTTCCTATTCAAAGTCAAAAACAAGTCTCCTATTTTGTTGAAAACAAAACACAATGATGGGGCTTGGAAAGAGAGATACTTCTTTGTCAGGCGTGACTCCATTCCCTGCGGGGATCTTTTGCCCAAAGAATGGATTAAGAAGGATAGGATTTCAAGATTATCTTAAATGATCCTGAAATTTATTTTCTTACTTTCTTTTTTTTGTTACACGTTTTATGCTTGGAGAAATTATATCTGTTGCCAAGGATACATAGGAGAAGATCATTAACTTTCTTGCTCTCCCTGTGGAGGATAGACCCTTTAAGATTAACCAATCCAATCTCTAAGAGGGTTCCTTCAACACTGTTTCCATGTCTACAAGTATAATTCCTTATCTCTTCTTCTAGTTGGTTTTAAGATCTTCGATCTTATAAGGATGTTTACGTTTATGTAGGATCCAAGACCACTAGATCCAGTGCTCATTTCGCTTAGGTAGACCTTGAAGATGACATCACCAGCGGCTTGATTATAGTAAAGCAGGAAAAGGCTTCTACTCTCCCTCCTTCGAAAATACTCAAATTGATCTGACTGTGAAGACTCTGGAATCTCGAAAGAGAAAGACCTCTAAGGCTATGGATCTGTGCCTGAAGAACCTTAGCATTGAGAATTCTCTTGGGAAATTTACTTCCTTTTCTCAGGCTGTAAGTTAATTTATTTATATAACTTTCTTTTTTATCTATTCTTCCCCTTACCTTTATTGATGTTGTGCTTCTTTCAGGTCTTCACTCATGTCTCTCAGTTCACCACTGTTCTTAGGATCCGTTTGGAGAGAGCTAAACATGCTCTGAGGGAGAAATGGAAGATCTGTAAGACAACCAACGAGGATCTTCTTCGGAGGGTGGAGCTACTAAGCAAATAGAAGGCTAAGAAGGAGGATGAGCACATCCTAGAGATCAAGGAGGCTATTGTCGATGTGAAGGCAAGTTCTGCGGTGGATATCTAGGAGGCCAAGATCAAGTTGGAGAAGGATCTTGAGAACTCAAGATCTTAGGATGTATTTGGATGGCATGAGGCACTAGCCAAAGTAACTAGCAAGCCTGTCACCGCTACTGAGAATCCCGCATCGAAGCCTGTAGAGGGGGAGAAGAAGAAGGGTGTGGTCGATGATGACTAGGCTAAGGTCTAGGCCTTCAAGAACTTAGTCTAAGTAGTTTTTTGTTTCTCCTTCAATGTAAAAGAATTAAATTTTTGTTGGGTTGGTGTGCAACCCTGTTTAATGCAATGGTTGTATTTCTCTTTCATATTTCTTTCTTGATTATCCTGCATGACTGTTATGGTAATAGGATCCTTAAATAGTTAGGATCTTCAAAAACATGGTTTCTGTAAATATTCCTAAGGTAAAATTCTTTCAGTAAGTAACTAACCATATTTAATAAGTAAACCTTAAAGTCAACTTAAATATTGGAGGTCTAATAACCAAATAATATTTGTCTTGGATCTTGAAAATTTTGGGAACCTCAGACTCTACTTAGAGAAAATTTTAATGTTTTTCAAAAATAATATAGATAGAACCTAGTGATCTTTTGACTTAGGAAAAATTTGAAGTTATGACTCCCTTATCATCGTATGATTCTGATGATGTTATGTGGAAGGATCTTTTCTTTAGAAGTTCGTTGGGAAAGATCCTTATTTGACTTCATCTTAGAAAACTTCAAGAAGGATCTCTTATTGAAACTAAATCTAACTTGAGGAAAGTCTTTGTATGATGATGCTATAAATCTTGTTTACTTTCTGGGCAATATCCCATCTTTAGATAACATGCTAATATTATGACATTTTATCAAGTCTCTAGAGAAAATCCCAATTCAAGGTAACACGTTAATTTTATAAATCTTAGTGAATTACTGGGGAAAATGCCAAACCGTATGATAACATGAAAATTTTATAAACCTATTGTTTTTTTTGGGAGGATCTCAACTAGAGATAACATGTAAATGTTATAAACCTTAGGAATTTTCTAGGCAAGATCCCAACTTAAGATAACATGTAAATGTTATTAACAATAGATTTAAACTTTGGGATCTCAACTTATGTTCAGAAATGAGAATGTTCCCAAGCCACTAAAGCGTGAAATGATCCCCTCATTCACATCCCATAGTTGGATATAATGCGTCCAAGCGAGGTGTATAGACATTAACTCATGTGAAGGAGGTAATTAACTCTTTAAACCTTATAGGGGATTAACTACCCTTATTCGTAAGAGAGATGATTAATCTCGATTCTTAGGAAATTCATATTGTGAATTGCCAGATGTTTGCAGTCATGGAACTCTTTTATGCTAATGGTCTTTTGAACGTCAGGATCCTCAAATATTCATTTGTCAAGATCCTTAGAGGTCAAGATCCTTAAGCATCCGGATCGTTAAGTGTTCATCCATCAAGATCCTTATAGATCAGGATCCTTAAGTCCCTGCGTGCAACAAACATTATCTAAGGGTGGGCTTTATCCTAGATAACGCCCCTCCGATGCTTAAGTTAGTAATGATATTTGAAGAGAATAAATAGTAATAAAAATAAAGGGTAAAAGTTAAATTTCATGCGTACCTTAAGTGTTTTTGGAAACAACTAACCTTACTTACATTAAATAGGCTTTGAGGTGTATAACATTCTAGGATCTTGACAAGATGTTTCCATCTAGGGTGGCCAACCAATATGCCCCATTTTCTACTTCGACATCTATAAAATATGGCCCTTCCCATTTAGGTGCCAGTTTATGTGCACTAGGATCCTTAGTATTTTGGAATGTTTTCCTTAGTACCAAGTCTCCTATTTTGAATCTTCTAACTTTTATATTTTTATTGTATGCCTTGGTGGTGCTCTGTTGATAAGCAGCAATATGGATCTTGGCAAGATCCTTAAGTTCATCTATAGTGTCAAGATCCTGGTCTAGGATCCTATTGTTGTTCTCTTGGTTTTGAAGTAGGTATCTTGTTGTTGGGATCACCAATTCAATGGGAATCATTGCTTTTGTTCCAAACACTAATGAATATGGGTTTTGGCCCGTAGCTATCTTGGAAGTGGTCCTATCTACCCATAATACGAAAGGAAGTTTTTCTGCTCATCTTCCTTTTTTCTCATCCATCCTTTTCTTCAAGTTGTTGACTATAATTTTGTTGTTGGATTCTACTTGGCCGTTGTCTTGAGGGTGGCCAGGGGTAGACATTACCATCTTGATTCACGAACTTCTGCAAAAGTCCCTTGTCCTTTAGCTTTTGAATTGGGATAAATTGTTGCATATAATTTCGACAGGGATCCCGAATCTGGTAGAGATGTTACATTTGATGAAGGAAACTACCTCTTTGTCTCTTATTTGGATGAAGGCTTCGAATTCTATCTATTTTAAGATGTAGTAAGCCATCACTAGCATGAAGACCTTTCCTCTAGGGGCTACTAACAATTTACCAATTATATCAATTCCCAATTTCATGAATGACTAAGGGGAGATGATAGGATGTAGAGGTTCTGCTAGTCGATGCAGGATGTTTCTATGTCTTTGACAAGCATCACATTTATGAGCATGAAGGAAGGAGTCTTTCTTCATGGTTGGCCAATAGTATCCCATCCTTAGCACTGTGGAGCATAAGGATATGCTCCCAGTGTGGTTGTCGCAGTCTCCTTCATGTATATCCTTTAGGACCTCTGCAACTTCATGATCTTCTGGGCACCTAATGTGTGGACCTGCTATAAATTTTTTTATAACATACCCTGGATTATAACAAACCTTGAGATCCTTGTTCTGAATGCCCTTTCATTTTTCTCTTCCTTAGGGATCGTGCCATTCTGGAGGTACTTCATAAAGGGTTGGATCGAGGATCTTGAAGTTACAGAGGGATTCTTGATGTTGCGATCAATATGCTGAATGACCGAATTAAGATCTTCGATTGTGGCGATGTCAGTAGTTTCTTTGTCATTTTTCAGGATCCTTTAGTCTTTTAGCAGGATCCTCAATTGTCGGGATCAATACGTTCGCTATAGGGATCATGGTTTCTTGCAAAATCCTTAGGGAAGATCCTAGATTGGCCAAAGCATCTTCTTCAACATTGTCTTCTCTAGGAACCTAGTTTAGGCTAAATGTTTCGAATTCTGAGGCCAGGTTTTTGAGGATCTAGAGATATAGTGCTAGTTTCTCTCCTTTTACTACATAGGATCCATTAAAATCGTTAGTTAATCATAAATAATCGACAAATACCTGAAGATCCTTGATTTAAAGATCTTTGGCTAGCTGTAGTCCCATGATTTTTGCCTCATATTCTTCTTCGTTGTTGGTTGCATTGAACTCAAAACTGATTGCTTAGGGTAGGATATCCCACTATGGTGATTTTAGTATGATCCCCAATCCAGTTGCTCTTTGGTTAGACGCTCCATCTGTGAATAGCGTCCTTCTTCTAATGTTCTCTTCATCTAAAAGTTGTTTGGCTTCTGTTTAGACTTCGATTCTTATATCATCACTAAATTCATCCACAACATTTGCCAATACTTGGGAATTTATGGTGGATTTTAGTTTGTATTTTATGTCATATGTGCTTAACTTCACGGAGCACTTTGCAATCCTTCCTGACATTTCTGGTTTTCTCATAACATTCTTAATGGGATAGTTAGCTCTTACAATTATAGGATGTATTTCAAAATAAATTCTTAATTTACTAGAGGCTATTACTAATGCAAGTATAAGTTTTTCAAGGTTGGAATACCTAGTCTTAGGATCCATGAGACTTTTACTTACATAGTAGATGGGATGCTGGTCTCTGTTGAGATCCCTAGCTAATATTGTACTTACTGCATTCGAGGATACTGAGAAGTAAAGAATGAATGGCTCCCCATCTAGTGGTTTTACCAATAGGGGTGGTGAACTCAAATATCTTTTAAGTTCCTAGAAAGTATCTTCATGTTCGTGGGTCCACTCGAATCTTTTGTTCTTCTTCAAGATGTCGTAAAAAGGCTTGGATCTTTCTGAGGATCTTGAGATGAACCTATTTAGGGTTGCTGCTCTTCATGTTAGTCTCTTAATATCTTTTGTCAAGATCATCCCAAAGTGGCAATTTGAGGGATTTAGCTTCAGGTTATACTTTTCCAGGACGCCGAAGGCTTCCTTGAGATCCTTGAGGTGATCCTTAGCTTTTTTGGACTTGACCAACAGGTCATCGATGTAGACTTCCATGGTGTCCGCCTTTTTCTCTTTGAACATCTTGTTGACCAGTCTTTGGTAGGTTCCACCTGCATTTTTAAGACCAAATGACAAGGTAGTGTAATAGTAGATACATGTTGGAGTAATAAACGTCGCGTCCTCTTGCTTAGACGGTTGCATCTGGATCTGTTGGAATCCTACTGATGTGTCCATGAATGTTAGTAATTCATGACCTGCTGTTGCATCTAACATGGATTCTATGTGTGGTAGAGGGAAAGGATCCTTGTGACAAGCTTTGTTAAGATCCGTGTAGTCTACACACACTCTCCATTTACCATTTTTCTTTTGTACCATGACCACTTTAGTTAGCCATCTTGGGACTTCACCTCCTTGATCATGCCAATTTTGAGAAGTTTTTCTACTTCTTCTTGTATAACTTGGTTTCTTTCTAGAGCAAATTTCCTTCTCTTTTGGTGTGTCAGACTGAAAGATGGATCAATTTGAAGTTTAGGGGTTCTTATTTTATTATCAATACCTTTCATGTCCTCATGTTTCCATGCAAACGTCTTGCTTCTGGCCTCGAGGAACTTTATGAGGTTATGTTCGACTTGTTCAGACATCGAGGATCCTATGAGAACTTTGGCTTTGGGATCCTCAAGGTTCAGGGTCACTTCTTTTATATCTTTCTCTCTTGCTTCTAGTACGTATCGTGCCCCTGCCTTAATTGCTATGCTTGTCGTGGTATTGTTGAAGATGTCATAGAAGTCTTGTAGCTTTCTTTGGATTCTTGTTGGTCTCCTTTGATCTTCATTGTCCCCCATGGGATGGACATCTTTACGTACTGATGATATGTTGATGGAACGGCCTTCGTTTTGTGGATCCATGGTCAACTTAGTATGACATTATAAGAGGAAAATGTATCAATTACAATAAAATGTTGTACAAAGTCTACACCCTCGATGTAGATTGGAAGCGTTATCTCATCGATGGTGTGCTTGGTTTCGTCGTTGAATCCGATCAGCACTGGGGATCTTGCAACTATCTCAGACTCTGGGATGTTCATTCTTTTCAATGCATCCAGGAATATGATGTTAACCAAGTATCCTCTATCAAGGAGGACCCTTTTAACGAAATGGTTGGCAATGTAGAGAGTAATCACTAATCCGTCATGGTGAGTATCTTGGATGTCTTGTCTATCCTCTTCGTCGAAGGTGATCTGCTTTTCGTTTGTGATCAATGTGTTCTTCCATGGTCCCTTTTCCTTCTCCATTTTGGATACCTTGGTATGCCTCTTTGCTGCAGAGTAATAGGTACTACAAATGTCAGATCCTCCAGAGATCACATTGATTACCTTCACATCGCCAGGGGGGATCCTGGTCTGTTGAGGATCTTCTGAGGATCCTAGTCTTTTTCTTTGTATCTCTCCTTTCAAGGATTTCTTTGAAGTATCCTTTACCTAGGAGATAGTTGATCTCCTACCTGAGAGCTATGTAATCCTATGTGATATGACCAAAGTCTTCATGATATGCGCATCATTTGGACTTGTCTTTCAAAGCGGTGGATTTTTCTCCTTTTATTGGCCATCTTACTTTGTCTCTAAGATCCTGCATAGTAGATATTAAACCTGAAATATCCACAGAAAAACAACAATCAGTAATCTTAGGAAAATCTTCTTCCTCTCCCTCATCTTCAAGGGCATTAACCCTGTGATGGTCAGGTTTGGAATAAGGTTTTGATTTATTGGATCTTTGGTCCGAGGAATCGACCTTCCTATTGAGGCGATCATAAGAGCTTGGTGGGTTGCTCCTTTTTTGGATCTCCTTGTCTTCTTCGAGCATGATGAACCTTAGTGCACGCTTCTGACTTCGTCCATTCTCTTGCATGCAGTCATTATGAGGTCTTCATAGAAGGGATAATCCTTCTTTAAGCTTATTTTAAATGCTTCAATTGCAGTTACCATGTCGATGTTGGGGATACTTAGAGCTTCCCTGCCAAACCTGTGAACAAAAGTCCTAAGGGATTCCTTAGAATCCTGAACCAGCCAATAGAGATCGGTAATGAGCTTTTCGAATGTTCTATTAAAAGAAAATTTATTGTTAAATAAATTAATCAAATGAGGAAATGATGTAATAGAGTAAGGAGGAACGTTAAGAAACCATTTTAGAGCTAATCTTGTGAAGGTGGAACCAAAAACCTTGCACATACAAGCTTCTTTCAAGTGAGTGGTGATAGGAATGATCACCATCCTCTCTCTGTCTTGTGCCATGTGCTCCTCAGATCTGTAGCTCCGTCATAAGGCTTCATGTTGGGGGTCTGAAAGCGCTTCGAGGACTTGTTATTAGCTTTTGCTGTAATGAATCTGGAGATCATGTAGCTTTTGGGGGATACTTCCAGTACATGCTGAACTACTCCGGGTATGCTTGAGATCATTTTTCTTAGCTACTATAGTTCCTTAGCCATGATCGGGCTTAAACATGTATCAAGATCCATTGAGTTAGTAGTAAAGATATTATTATTGACGGGATTACCAAGATCCTTATTATTGGTAGTAATAAAGGTTTTGTTGGGATTTAGGTTCGTATGGGCTTGGTTTCTCGGATTCGCGCCACAAGCGAGAACAGAAGTTGGTATTAAGGATCCTGTCTCGCGATGAACCACTGAGGATCCCAGGTTATCAAAGTTCAAGATCTTGGTCTACAAGATCGAGGGCACTGCCTCCTAAGGCTTGTGGATTTCTGTCCTTATTCTTTCAACTTCCTTGAGAATTGTCCTGTTATCCTCCTGCTACTAGGCGACTTTTCATTATAGTCATTTTATTATAGAAAAGATTTTGTTGTCAGAGAACAACACAGAAGGATCCTTGAGTCCTGGGGTAACGACCGGAGAGGTGTTTTTCTTTAATGTTTCTGGGACTTTTTTCAGAGCTCCACCCGGTGATGGTGGAAGGTTTTTTAGGGAAATAGGAGGAATCTAGGAAGAGGATAGAGCCGATTGAGTAGACATGGTTTGTTGAAGGATTTTGAACACCATGGCCCCAAGGTGGGCGCCAAATAGTTTTTGTCAAAAATGAACAATCAAGAATCAACCATAGTGTATCAGAGGTCGTGATGTTGAGAACAATGCAAATATAAATCATTGATCAAAGTGACACAAGTTGTTTACAAGGAATGCCCTTGATCCTTGCTAGGATCTCTGACATAAAACCATGGGAGGTGGTAATGATCACCAGGCTTGATGATTTTATTGATTGGAAATGTCGATTATAGAGAAAATGTAAAGTGTATAAGTACAAGTATTGTTGTTCTTCTAAGTCTCGTGTGTAGTGTGATGAATACAAGTCATTTTTATAGTCCAAAGCTAAAAACAAGAACTTCGAAAATTTTGGGATCCTCCGAGATCAACTTATAGACATTGCTTGACTTGGTCTTCCGGGTCTTTTGCATGGTAATGACGACTATTCGTTGAGAATAAGTCTTTGGCTTGATTATTTATGCACAACTAAAGTATGTTTGGGATACTGAGGTTTGAGGATCCTGAGGTTTGAGTATCTTCATTGTAAGTCTTAGATCCTAGTTGTAACAAATAATATGCAAGTCTCCAAGCTCATACAACAGGCATACAAAGACATCTATGCTAGTACTCTATCATGCAATTCTGAGCAGATCCTTAGCCCTAATCCAACATGTGATTCACAAACTCGCAATTCAAAGCATAACATAAAAGAGGTATGGGTATTTTGGGAAAACTTACTTGAGCTCGGTCGATTTCATGAACCAACCCATTTTTTATTAGAAAAACTCTTTTCAGAAAACATTTTTTTTTGACAAAAATCTACCAAATCCTCGGTCTGAGTTCAGACACACCCGAGAGTATGCCTGAATCCCTCAAACCAAGGTTCTGATACCAACTTGTAACGTCCCAAAATTTAAAGCCAAAAATTTTGTTTTCATAATAATAAAAGCATCAATGAAAACGTGTTTATAAAAGCCATATAAGAAAACCAGAGTATGTCAATCAAACATCCCAATACATCAGACGCGATCATCCCCAACTCTTCCCTTTCGATCCGGAAATACCTAAAACATAAATTGAAAACCATAAGCAAGAAGCTTAGTGAGTTCCCCAAAATACCCCTACCGTACATATCAATACACATTGGGCAGTCCCCGAAAACAATTGGGACCTGCCAGACATCGAGCCCCTCTCAGAACATATCTATTAGTAACGTGAGATGGGCCTGCCAGATCACATTCATCAGGCTCCGCCTGGCATCATACAGATACATAAAACACATATAAGAATAACTAACATAAATAGCATACAACACACTCATCAGGCCCCGCCTGAGATCGGATATCGTCGGTCTACATATCGCATACCATAGATGCAAGAGTCACACAACCAACTACCATTCTGATCATAATAAATCATGGGCCAACATTGGTGCCTTCGACCCGCCAAACACAACGAGGAGACTCACCGAAAAGTACTGAAAATCAGATAAATGCTCGGACTACTGATCCAGGAAACCGCCGCACTCATCAATCAAATAAAAGCCCAATTAATAATTGAGCATAAACCATAAATAAGAATCTTTCTCAATTGTCCAACTCCTAGGGTGAAAGACCATTTTACCCTTTCCTCACTTGGCCTAATAACCGAGGCCAAACTTAATGGCTCCAAAAGCCCAATATGGCCCAAATTCCTACATGGCACCAATGGCCTAAAGTCGGAAAGACTAAGGCCTAATAAGGCCCAAAACCCTAATAGTCCAAATACAGCCCAAACCGCAAAAGTAAACAAAAGTTCACAGTTGTTCAGTACGCCTGATGTACTCAGACTTACGCCCTACATACTCCTTTTTTCACCAATACGCATTGCGTACGTGTAACACCCCAAAGTTTGGAAAGTCAAGAAAAGAAAGAAAACCTCAATTTTAAGGGGAGACTCGGCGAGTCCATGGAGGGACTCGGCGAGTCCGAGCGGGATCCGGGTCGAGGTGTAAGCGACCGACATGGCGAGTCGGCCAAGGAGACTCGACGAGTTGGGTCTGAACGAGGAAAACCCTAAATCCGGGACTTGGAGCTTATTTAAGCGTCTCATTCTGCTTCCTAGGGTTCCTTTACTGCCTCTCTACCCCAGAACACCAAACCCTAGCCACCATATCCGTTTTTGAGCTAAATCTTGCTTTGAAGAGTGCACTAAAGCTTGGAGAAGGAAGAAAGGCCTTGGAGGTGCAAGAAGGGACTGTAGATCCGGGATTGAGAAGTCATTTCAGACCAATTGGAGGTAATAAGCTGTTGCTTGGACTCCCTTTGCACCTAGATCTATTCTTATGTGTGAGTTTTGGACATTTTGGCATGATAAGTAACCATTTCGAGTTAGAGGTCTAGATCTGAGGTTGCTACCTCAGATCCATGATTGTTTTGGTCTAGAATCCCCTAAAGTATCAGCCCTTGGTATGTTGAAGAAGTATGTTGCCATAAACCCTAGTTTGAATGTGTTTAAAGCCTAGATCTCTTGATCCACACGTAAAGTTTGCCACTTTACGTCGGGGATAGGCCTTAGAAGTATGGATCTATAAGTTGGAAGCCCTGTTTGGCTCGAAAAGCCACTGCATGGATTAAGGACTGAATAGACTCGGCGAGTCCTTCGAGTGGACTCGGCGAGTAGCATGAAGATGAGGAGGAACTCGACGAGTGGGATGAACAGCTCGTCGAGTCGGATGAAGTTAGGCATGAACTCGGCGAGTTGGAAGAACAACTCGACGAGTTGGTTGATGATTGCCTTGGGCTCGGCGAGTCTATTAGTGGACTCGGCGAGTCAGGTCGCGAACCCCAAACCCTTCGAGTTGAGACTCGAATCAGTGAGTCGGGTGGTGACTCAGCGAGTTGGACAGGACAGGACTTGGAACTAGTTGGACTCGGCGAGTCATAGACTGACTCGGCGAGTCGAGTCGCGAATAGAAAGGCCCTGAGCATATGAACTCGACGAGTCATTAGGAGGACTCGGCGAGTAGGGTTGACCTGGAAGGTTGACTTTGACCAGGATTTTGACCTTGACCAGAGTTGACCTAGTTGATCTTTGGAGGTCAGTTGGACTAAGTGTTTTATGGATATTGATAGCTCGGAGAGCTAGAGGAGCAGTTGTTCAGGAGATTGTCGAGTAGCAGCCAGAGGTTTATCAGCAGAGCTCAGCAGTTCAGGTGAGTTTCCTTCCAGTAGGAACGGGTCTAAGGCCACAATGCCGGCCCGTTTAGCTAGCAGTAGTATCTGGATTTTGATCCGATGCAGTAGTTAGCATGTTTGATGCCTTCGTGGCTCAGACAGGATTTATGTGTTTATGCTAGTTGATATGTTTATGCTATGTTCAGTCAGCTTCGGACTTCGGTCCGATGTAGGGGAAAAGGTCCCAGTCAGCTTCGGACTTTGGTCTGATGTAGGGGACAAGGTCCCAGTCAGCTTCGGACATCGGTCCGATGTAAGGGACAAGGTCCCGGTCAGCTTCGGACTTCGTTCCGATGTAGGGGACAAGGTCCCAGTCAGCTTCGGACTTCGGTCTGATGTAGGGGACAAGGTCCCAGACAGCTTCGGACTTCGGTCCGATGTAGGGGGCAAGGCCCCAGTTAGTCCGGACTTCGGTCCGATGCAGTGGCCAAGGCCCAGTATGTGCTTTACATGTTATTTTGTGGTATGTGGTAAATTGGGGGAGCTCACTAAGCTTCGTGCTTATGGTTTTCAGTTTTGGTTTTAGGTACTCGGTTTTCAAAAGAGGAGCTCGGGAAGATTGCAGAGCACACACCATAGTCAATTAGCCTGGGGATGTTTAACTCTGATAATAAGATTATGTTTTGAATTAATACTCGAAAGTTATGTTTTGACTTATGATACGTTTTTTATAAATCTAGTTTTAGTAATGTTTTAAAAGAAATTTTTAGTCGTGATTTTTGGGTCGTTTCAATTTGGTATTAGAGCCTTGGTTTGAGGGATACGGATGCACCTCTGGGTGTATCTAAACTCAAACTAAGGGAAAGATAAAAGGATTTTCAAAAAAGGAAAAACATTTTCAAATGGAATTTTAAAAAGCACTTAGAAAGAAAAGAATTCTTAAACAAGATAAAAGGTGTGGTGCATGCAATCAGCCGAGCTCAAGGAAGTACTCCCAATTTACCCATACAAGTTATGTTATGATTATCAGTATCAATTTCAGTTTCAGTTTCAGTTCCAGCTTCAGTAGAACAGCATGCTAGAATAGGACTAAGGATCTAGGATGATGCCTTATGTGCCTGCTTTATGTGTTCCAGCTTGATGAGAATTGCATGCTAGTATTGAGTAGACAGTAGTAGGATCGCCTGTGTAGGTGATGCCTGATAGTGTGAGCTTAGCATTGTATGCTAGTGCAGTTTCTTATTATGAGAATAGTTTTGCCTGAGTATGTTTCCTTTATCCGAATGTTGCTTGCTTTGTGCTTTGTGGGACTCTGAGTGATGGGAGTTAGCCATTAGGTGAACACGTCATATCACATGTGATCAGGTTTGAATAATCTCAGAGTGCTGGATTTGGCCCTACTGCGCAGCTCTCGTCTGAGTCTAACCGTCGTAAGGACGAGACTTTTACTCGAAGGATTATCCGAGCCTCATTGCATGTGATGGTATTCAGGTGGTGGCTAATTGGCATTACGAGGAGGCCCTCAGCAGCTGAGGATTGGTTTGGTTGGAATCAGAGGTTCCCTAGGGCAAGCCTAGGATGAGAGTAGCAGAGATCAGTATTAGTAGAAGTGAGTTGGTGGAGTTGAGGTGACTCTTGAGGAAAGTACAGATAGATGTGGAAGGTAGTAGGGGCCCATACTACTGAAAGCAGAGGATCCGTACTCGATTCAAGAGGGGCCAAGACGAAACCAGGGAATGGTGGAGTGAGAAATCCCTCAGCAGTAGTGTGTAAATTGATCAGGAATTGTTATATTTTCAGCATGGTGACATTGCGCGAGCTACCAGTTAGCAGTTCAGACATCGAGGAGGGATCTGGCTCGGGCTTTAGAGCCGGGCAGCTTGATGATCAGATGAGGGATTTCATTTCCGCAGAGATCACGCGCAACATCATTGATCAGACTCCAGTGATTTCCGGTTCGGTTAGAGAGGCCATTGTGGAGCTCATGGACCGTTATCTTGAGGCCTTTAAGGCCGGGATAGTTTCAGGACAGTTTGGGGCTCGTCTTGGTCTCGAATCTTATGGAGTTCAGGGATCCATCAGGGAGGGAGATCCCATTTCTAGTTTCTGCCATCAGGGGACAGGAGTGAGTGGGGCACCCTGTCTCCAAGAGAGACCTCTGTATGATTGGATAGTTGAGGAAGTTTCGCGAGCCATTCACGAGGATCTGCCCGACATGGTCGTGAGGATCATTGATATATTGATCGAGAGGCTCCAGGATCAGACAGTTGTTGTTCAGTCGGCGGGCAGGGAGTCGGAAAGGAAGAGGAAAGCGGATGAGACTCAGGTAGCCTCAGGTTCGAGTAAGAGGCCCAAGGGTTCGGATTTGAGGACGAGGAACTATCAAAACCGCAGTCGATGTGGGAAGTGCGGAAGGACGCACATGTGTGTGTGCAGGCGTAGAAGTGGTGATGTTTTGGGCTATTTCAGATGCGGTCGAATGGGTCATATTAGCAGGGATTGTACTACTACCATTGCCCAGGGACTTGACCCGATATGTTTCCATTGCGGTCAGAGAGGCTACAAGAAGGCCCACTGTCCGAGTTTGTATACAGCAGGGCAGGTGCCAGCTCCTGCCCCTAGGACTTCGAGAGCCCAACGGACATCAGGGCTGGGCAAGGGCGCCTACGGCTCGGAGCCAAGTTTTCTGGTAGATTTCAGCAGGGATTCGAGCAGCACTGAGTGATGGAGGTATGTATCTTTTTCTTTTCTGTCATCTATTATTGTGATATTATTGTTATGTTGCTGCATTACCTGCTCGTGGTTGAGTTTTATGCCATCTGAATACCTTGGAATTCGAATAGTGAATTGGAGGTCGTTCCCTCTAGATCAGGTTACTTCGGATTCAGCATCTGTAGCATGTATGTGTAAGATGCAGTAGTGCTTTACTACTTGCGGAAGGCGTTAGTTGGGTAATGATCAGTTATATTCTCAGGAGTGATAGTCCAGAGTTTTAGTGGAGTAGCTAGCGGTCAGTAAGGAAGTGGGTTGGGGATGCGCACCCCAAACGCAGATTCTCGGGATGTAGTCCCTAAAGCAATTACAGTTAAGGATCGAAGGGTGCTCAGTCAGATAGCAGGAAGGGTGTGGACCTGGCAGGAGTTAGTTGGAGCGCTGGCAAGGGTAATCGCCGGCGGTCAGCATATCGCCCTTTTAATGGAAGGAAGGTTGGAAATCCTTTCGACCAGTGAGTAGTAAGGATCTAGTCGAATCCAAGTGGGGGAGAACCCTTCCAAGTATACAAGGATAAGAGTCACGTAGACTCAGAATGACTGTGCGGCCTCCGAAACGATTGTAGCATAGTAATCGATAGATTGAGGAGTTCAGATTTGGGAGTTCGAGGACCTTCCCAGCAATTAGTTCATGTAATCGAGATGATTAGAAGCTGGTTGAGAATCCAGGATTGGAGGACCACCTGTAGAGGCTCAAGTGAGTCGGAATGGGGATCCTGAGAACGGATATCAGGAGATGTCTTCGTATTAGTAGCTAGTGTCAGCGTCAGCATGCAGGATTGTGTAGATTCAGGAGTTGGGAGTTTGGAAACTTCCCAACAATAGCTTCTTGTATTTGGATCAGTAGACGGTTGGTTTGGGAACCAAGCCGAAGAGTCCCTCGACGAATCGCTAAGTATATTAAGGATATAAGATGTCGAGGATGATGCAGTATTCAAAGACTAAGGGCTGTTTTTGGGAAATCAGGATGAGGAATCACTAGCGGGACTAGGGATAGTCAGGATGTCCTCGGGATAGTAGTAGTAGTGTTGTAAGTCAGCGGGGGTAGCCGTAGCATTCACTAGCAGTCAGATAGTAGTAGTAGTGTTGTAAGTCTGCGGGGGTAGCCGTAGCATTCACTAGCAGTCAGATAGTAGTAGTAGTGTTGTAAGTCTGCGGGGGTAGCCGTAGCATTCACTAGCAACCAGATAGTATTAGAGAGTTGTAAGTCCGCGAGCGTAGTCGCAGCCTTTATCAGATTGGTAGGTAGCATGAGCGCGTGTTGGAAGCGGGAAAGCAGTAGTACCCACCAGTTCGGGTGTAGCAGTGAGGATATGGGAATCCACGGGTTAGATTTCGGATTTCCCAAATGGTTCACTTATGTTTAAGTCGGCGATTTGTCAGTAGATCGTCGCATCAGTTATGAGATCAGAGTAGCAGCGGACCGTTGGGGTTCGGGTATGTTAAGGGCTACCGTCATTCTGGGAGCCATCATGTTGTTAGCTGTGGAATTGATGATGTCAGGATGCGACGTATGGACCCGATCGGTTGGATCGGAAGGTTGCTTGAGCCACAGTGACAGGATAACTAGTGCAAACTAGTTCCAGAGGAAGATTTCGTTCAGAAGTCGTGGAAGCGACTAAGTGAGGAGTCCTTTGACTCCACCGTTGGGTTGGAGTTCAGTTTTTCAGTTAGATCAGTGTTTCAGGCAGCTCAGTGTTTCAGCCAGTTCAGTGTTTCAGGCAGCTCAGTGTTTCAGTCAGATCAGTGTTTCAGGCAGCTCAGTGTTTTAGCCAGTTCAGTGTTTCAGGCAGCTCAGTGTTTCAGTCAGTTCAGTGTTTCAGGTCGTTCAGCGTTTCAGTCGGTTCAGCGTTTCAGGCAGTTTAGAGTTTCAGGCATGTTCAGTATTGCAGGCAGTTCAGTGTTTGGAAAGTTTCAGAGTTTTGGGACAGTATTAGTATTTGTGTTGGAATGCAAGTGCTGGCGGTATAGTTGGTTGATTTGGAAATGGCAAGCCCCTCTCAGCAGGATCAGTTGAGCCTTCTGCCAAGGGTAAGTGATCTGTAAGGATAGCTAGGCAGGTAGCGTTTCTTTCAGGATGGAAGGCTCGAGTTAGTAGGAGTTGAGTAATCAGATGGGATATAAGCAAGCTGGTTCCAACAGCATCGTTTCAGTATGAGCGGCAGAATGGATAGAACAGTTATAGATGGTCGAAGTATCTTCAGGAGTCGCTGGAAGCGACTAGGAGATTGCGATGGAGTGTAGTGACCGGTGGGAGTCCGGTAACTCAGATATCAGTAGATTAGTTGGACCAGGGTGGTCTCAGTGCATCCGGTAGGCGGATGAGGGGTAACAGAATTCTCAGTCGGAGGAAGTAACATTGAGGAAATTAGGGAAAGGAGAAGAATTCAGTATGTACCAACTGTAGTGACCAGCACTGTGAGTGGCTGGAGTGATGGACAGAAGGGTGTTAGTTTTCCAGATAGAGAGTTGGAGGCAGTTCGCAGGACAGTTGGTCATAACAAACTTCGAGGACGAAGTTTAGTTTAAGTGGGGGAGACTTGTAACACCCCAAAGTTTGGAAAGTCAAGAAAAGAAATAAGACCTCAATTTTAAGGGGAGACTCGGCGAGTCCATGGAGGGACTCGGCGAGTCCGAGCGGGATCCGGGTCGAGGTGTAAGCGACCGACTCGGCGAGTCGGCCAAGGAGACTCGACGAGTTGGGTCTGAACGAGCAAAACCCTAAATCCGGGACTTGGAGCCTAGTTAAGCGCCTCATTCTCCTTCCTAGGGTTCCTTTACTGCCTCTCTACCCCAGAACACCAAACCCTAGCCACCATATCCGTTTGTGAGCTAAATCTTGCTTTGAAGAGTGCACTAAAGCTTGGAGAAGGAAGAAAGGCCTTGGAGGTGCAAGAAGGGACTGTAGATCCGGGATTGAGAAGTCATTTCAGACCAATTGGAGGTAATAAGCTGTTGCTTGGACTCCCTTTGCACCTAGATCTATTCTTATGTGTGAGTTTTGGACATTTTGGCATGATAAGTAACCATTTCGAGTTACAGGTCCAGATCTGAGGTTGCTACCTCAGATCCATGATTGTTTTGGTCTAGAATCCCCTAAAGTATCAACCCTTGGTATGTTGAAGAAGTATGTTGCCATAAACCCTAGTTTGAATGTGTTTTAAGCCTAGATCTCTTGATCCACACGTAAAGTTTGCCACTTTACGTCGGGGATAGGCCTTAGAAGTATGGATCTATGAGTTGGAAGCGTTGTTTGGCTCGAAAAGCCACTGCATGGATTAAGGACTGAATAGACTCGGCGAGTCCTTCGAGTGGACTCAGCGAGTAGCTTGAAGATGAGGAGGAACTCGACGAGTGGGATGAACAGCTCGTCGAGTCGGATGAAGTTAGGCATGAACTCGGCGAGTTGGAAGAACAACTCGACGAGTTGGTTGATGATTGCCTTGGGCCCGGCGAGTCTATTAGTGGACTTGGCGAGTCAGGTCGCGAACCCCAAACCCTTCGAGTTGAGACTCGAATCAGTGAGTCGGGTGGTGACTCAGCGAGTTGGACAGGACAGGACTTGGAATTAGTTGGACTCGGCGAGTCATAGACTGACTTGGCGAGTCGAGTCGCGAATAGAAAGGCCCTGAGCATATGAACTCGGCGAGTAGGGTTGACCTGGAAGGTTGACTTTGACCAGGATTTTGACCTTGACCAGAGTTGACCTAGTTGATCTTTGGAGGTCAGTTGGACTAAGTGTTTTATGGATATTGATAGCTCGGAGAGCTAGAGGAGCAGTTGTTCAGGAGATTGTCGAGTAGCAGCCAGAGGTTTATCAGCAGAGCTCAGCAGTTCAGGTGAGTTTCCTTCCAGTAGGAACGGGTCTAAGGCCACAATGCCGGCCCGTTTAGCTAGCAGTAGTATCCGGATTTTGATCCGATGCAGTAGTTAGCATGTTTGATGCCTTCGTGGCTCAGACAGGATTTATGTGTTTATGCTAGTTGATATGTTTATGCTATGTTCAGTCAGATTCGGACTTTGGTCCGATGTAGGGGACAAGGTCCCAGTCAGCTTCGGACTTTAGTCCGATGTAGGGGACAAGGTCCCAGTCAGCTTCGGACATCGGTCCGATGTAAGGGACAAGGTCCCAGTCAGCTTCGGACTTCGTTCCGATGTAGGGGACAAGGTCCCAGTCAGCTTCAGACTTCGGTCTGATGTAGGGGACAAGGTCCCAGACAGCTTCGAACTTCGGTCCGATGTAGGGGGCAAGGCCCCAGTTAGTCCAGACTTCGGTCCGATGCAGTGCGCAAGGCCCAGTATGTGCTTTACATGTTATTGTGTGGTATGTGGTAAATTGGGGGAGCTCACTAAGCTTCGTGCTTACGGTTTTCAGTTTAGGTTTTAGGTACTCGGTTTTCAAAAGAGGAGCTCGAGAAGATTGCAGAGCACACACCATAGTCAGTTAGCCTGGGGATGTTTAACTCTGATAATAAGATTATGTTTTGAATTAATACTCGAAAGTTATGTTTTGACTTATGATACGTTTTTTATAAATCTAGTTTTAGTAATGTTTTAAAAGAAATTTTTAGTCGTTATTTTTGGGTCGTTTCAAGTATAATGGGGGGTGAAAGTGGGTTAGATCTGATCCCACATCGGCTGGGATGGAGAACTAAGCATTCCTTATAAGGGGTGTGGATAGCTTCCCTATCACAACGCGTTTTAAAGTCGTGAGGGCAGTAGATCCCATAAGAACTCTGCAGTTAAGCGTGCTCGGGCGGGAGTAGTACCAGGATGGGTGACCCCTTGGGAAGTCCTCGTACCGAGTGGCCCAAAGCGGACAATATTGTCATACGTGCCAGAGGGGTGTTATAGTACGAGATGGGTACGCATAGCATACTAAGAAGCATGCACGATTGGCGATTCGGCAGCATACATGCAACGTATGCTTGCGTACACCCATCGTACGTGCCCATTAAACATTGTTCCATTAAGGGCGTAACACTTGCAACCAAATGTCTAAACTTCAGATCCAAGTCTTGTGAAATGTCTTAATCCATAAAATCATGAACTTGGAGCCTTTGCATGGCTCAAAAGAATTCAAACTTTACTTTTAGCTTTCCACTTTCACACAACCTAAACATATGCATGGTTAATCCACAACCATCAAGATGCTAAATTTATGGACTAGGAACCTCATAAACATAAAGAGAAGCAACTTCTAACTTCTGGAGTGGAAGAAACCCACTAGATCTTATCATAGGACCAAAAAGGGATCAAAACTTCATAAAGACTAGATCTAGGCAGACACGGAGTAAGTTCCAAGCTTTATACCTCAATGAATCTGGAAAAGATGTGACAAATCTAGATCTACAATCTCTCCCATAATTCAGGCTCCTTCTTACAAAGCTATTCTTCCTCAAATCTCACCAACACACAATAAAACACACACAAGAAGGTCAAATCTCCTCAAGAAGGGCTAAAGTTTCAAAATGGGGACCAAAGCGCAATGGAGGCTGAGAAATGAGAGGATCATGGATCACAATGTTGTTTAAATGGGGTCCAAAACCTAAATTTTAGGGTTTTCCCTGTGAGTGCGTACGCCCAGCTTACTCCAAGTTTTCCAAAAATGGAAAAACTGCCACCCTAGGGAACAAATCTGCAAAACATTTACACACCAACGGTCAAAAAAGAAAAGTACCTTGAATCAGGTGTTAGACATTCATTGACCAACATTAATTTTTCTTTTGTAGTTAAATGAAAAACATAGAACTCATAAGCATTGTGAACTGAACTAGAAGGCATACAAAAATTAGAATGTCTTAGTCAAACACGATTGGTTATCAACCTCAGGTTATGTGCTAGTGATAAATAAAAGGTATATTGCCGATTGAAAAACTCCCACTGACATCTTGACATGTTCGTTTTTCTCTCAAGGAACATTCCTTGACGAGCTAGAACAAATATTACAAAGTATGTGTTGATTCCCGATAAGAAAATGTTGGATTAGTCTCTAAGGCTGTAACTATATTTTGTAAGTACTTGACCCGGTTGTGCATGGTCCTTTTGGGTTGCCTTCACCATAGCAACTTGATAGGATGATTTGTTAAGAGAGAAGAAATATTATTGTTAATATATTATGAGATAATATAGTAAAGGATTAATAATGTTCTTTGATTAATATAAGTCATATATTAATTAAGAATTGATTTGGTGACTTAAAGAGGTTAATTGAATAAAGGGGCATAAACTATCAAATGTGTGATAGTTGTGTTTTTCGGCTATGTATCCTTATAGATAATGGGGTGGACGAAATTTAGGGTTTGGGAACCTTAAAATCGTCCAAGCCTAAAATCTAGAAGGATCTTGGATAGCTTAGGGCCTAAGTTATTCAATTAGGGTTAAAGGTGAAACCCTAGTATCCCATAGTATAAATAGAACCCTAGGGTGAGGGAAATCGGTACTCATGCAAGGGAAGAAATCCTAGGGCCGATTTCTCACCCTCCTCTCTCTCTCTCTCTCTCTCTTAAATCATCTTCTTGTTAGTTGGTGTTTGTAAGCCATTAGAGGAGTGACAATTATGACTCTAAGCTCCAAGAAGAAGAAGTATCAAGCAAGTAATCCAAGGTATTGTTCTAGATCCGAATTCATATGATTAGAATCAATTGTTTACATTAGATCTAGTATTGAAAGTCTTTGATAGAATGCTTGTTCAATTAGAGAAACCTAGATCCAAGCAATTAGGGTTTGCATGTGCACTTAGGAAAGTTCTTATGGCTCAAAGCCATCAGTGGTATCAGAGCTTTGATTGATTTCTATTGAATTGATGCATTGGTTAATTGCTTGTTAGTTGAAAAATTCGATTTTCGGTCTTCTGCCTGATGAACTCGGCGAGTTCCACTATGGACTCGGCGAGTAGCTCAAACTCGGCGAGTCCATAGTGGGAACTCGGCGAGTTCGAGCGTCAGGAAGAGGGAGTTTCAGGATTTCTTGTTGTTTTACTTGAGGAAACTGGCCTTAACTGTTTTGGGTCATTAAAATCCGATTTTAACCATATATATGAGTATATTCTTGACTAAACAAAATATAATTACCAATTAGTTGAATAATAATTTCCTTATGTGATAATAATTGATTATTTGAATTGAATTGGTGAATTGTTTTGCAAGTAATATTGAATAAGATCAAATTTAGATAATCTAATTGTTGATTTACATTATTTGTTGTTTGATCCTTATGTTTTGAAAAGTTTAAAACTTGTTCTCAAGTTTTGAAATTTAAGTTTTGTGATTAAAAGTTTAATTTGAATAATTTAAATTTCAACCCATAGAATTTTACAAGTTTAAAATTCAACCCTATACTATTATATGATTACACGTTTAATATATATATATATATATATATATATATATATATATATATATATATATATATATATATATATATATATATATATATGAGTTAATATATGCTAGTCTTACCGTTAGTAGGCCTCATTCACGAAGTCGGTCTATACGGTGGGTATAAGGTTGTTGCCTATAAAATGGCGCTTAATGGGTGTACACTCACACCCACCGCTTGCTTGACTGGTGGAGGATTGTTAGCCGAACGGGTAGGATATGGAAAACTTCTTCTCATTAATAAGTATAATGAATCTATTTAAAGTAACTAAACTATTTTATAAAATTCCCAATTTTAGTTACTTTAGGAAAAGTGAATTGATGCAATCCCATGAAATTACACTTTACACCCTTATTTAGATGTTAGTGGAGCGCGTGTGGTTAACCGGCACACTAATTGGTTCTAAGCAAAGGTGGAAAAGGGTGATTCATTTTTTGTCATAGTTCGGTGGAGCGTGTGTGACTTACCGGCACAATGAATAAGTGATTGTAACAATGAAGGCACCGTGTAGATTTGCATGGTTATTCACACCCGCTTTGTGATCCTCAGTATCCCAGTCACAAACTAGAGGGGCATCTCGAGATTTAAACATGCCATTGAAAAGTTCAATGAATCTCAAAATCTAGGAATTCTCAATACATTTGAAACTTAAAGATTATGTTTTTCATGGTGAAGAATTAGTGAATCGTCATTCACTTACCTCCAAATTATTTGCATGTTGGATTACGGTATCCCTTTTCTAATGTGTAAATAATGTTGTTGGGTCCTAGCCCTAAATTTTCATTTTGGGTGATAATTAGGGACTTAACTCTAATCAACTTTGTTCCTTTCTATTTGTAGATGTCTAACACAAACAACATTGCTGCTAGCTCATTCACGCTAATGAGCCTTTGTCAAAAGGTGACTTTCGATGGATCGAACTTTAGCGAATGGA
Organism: Lactuca serriola; assembly: GCF_051521515.1. Taxonomy (NCBI): domain Eukaryota; kingdom Viridiplantae; phylum Streptophyta; class Magnoliopsida; order Asterales; family Asteraceae; genus Lactuca; species Lactuca serriola. Next base: position 112,701,638 of record NC_136409.1, on the reverse strand, counting down.
TAAGATACATTCGCATGATCACGCGTTACGAGGACAAGGAGTATGTTCTCAATGAGAAGCTCGAGAAGATCAATCCAGAAACTGCCACTCCCGAAAAAATGGTTGTGTTTGAAACACATGAGCGTGATGCAACGAAAGTCCATTGCATCATGATAGCCACCATGAACTCCGAATTCCAAAAGTCCTATGAGGACATGTATCCTTATGAGATGCATATAGACATGATGGAGCGATACCACAAAAGCGCGAGGCAAGAGCGCTATGAGATCATAACGAATATGATCACTGCTAAGATGGGAAGTGGAGAATCTCTTACCGTGCACTTGCAAAAGATGCAAAGGTATGTCGATCATCTTTGCAAGTTGAATGTCAACTTGGGGAAGATTTGGATATCGACATTGTTCTCCATTCCTTGCCCTCATGCTACAACCAATTTAGGATGACCTACCACATGAACAAGGAAGAGGTCACCCTAAGAAAACTCCAAGGGCTCCTAAGGACTGCTGAGAGCAATCTTAAGGACAAGTCTGTTGCACCATCTCCCAATCCGTCTGTTGCTCCTGTTTTGGCTATTGGGCATGGAAGGGGCAAGAAGAGGAAGGCTTCTTCGAAGAACCACCACAAGGGAAAGTCCCAAGATGGTTCCTCTTCTAGTGGGACCAAGGTTGATCCTGCTAAGCCCAACCCTAACCCAAAAGAGGCAGAGTGCCATCATTGCCACAAAATAGGGCATTGGAAGAGAAGATGCCCGGAATATCTGCAAGCCATCAAGGATGGAAAGATCAAGCCATCTTTCGCAGGTATATACACAATTAAATCTAATGATTCATCCCATGCTATTTCTTGGGTTCTTGATACAGGGTGTGGTTACCACATTTGTTCTGATTTGCAGGGTCTAGGAAGAACTAGGAATGTGGAGCTTGGAAGAATAAATCTAATCATGGGGAACAGAAGATCGTCGCCTATTACCAAGATTGGAATGTATTCTTTAGTGCTTAGAAATGGATTGAATTTTGATTTAAATAATTGTTGCTATTCGCCAGATATGGCAAGAAACATCATTGCTTTTCATGGTTTGTTTAAACAAGGATTTAGATATTCGTTTAATAATGAGAATGGTTCGATTTATCTAAATGGTGTTTTATATTTTGAAGCAATGCCTTGTAATGGAATTTATGAAACTGTTATGGTTGTAGATAACCTAGGAAATGATGTGTTGTGTATGGATTCTTCCAATAGTATGGATAGAGCATCCTTGTGGCATTGTCATCTTGGACATGTCAACAAGAAGCGCATAGCCCAACTCCAAGAGGATGGAGTGTCGGATTCATTCGACCTTAGGGAAGATGACACATGCAAATCTTGGTTACTTGGAAAGATGACCAAGTCACCCTTCACTGCCACTTGTGAGAGGGGTGAGGGTTTATTGGATCTCATACATACCGATGTGTGTGGGCCCTTTAGATCTACCACAAAGGATGGGAACCACTTCTATGTGACTTTCACCGATGATTGTAGTAGATATGGGTATATCTACTTAATCAAGCACAAGTCAGAAACGTTTGAAAAGTTCAAAGAATTCAAACATGAAGTGGAGAATCAGTTGGGCAGGAAAATCAAGATGCTTAGATCCGATCGAGGAGGAGAGTACATAAGTCTTGAATTCCACGACTATCTCAAGGAATGCAGAATAGTTTCGCAATTGACGCCACCTAGGACACCGCAGTTGAATGGTGTGGCAGAAAGGCGTAATCGAAGCCTGTTAGACATGGTTCGTTCTAAGATGAGTCGTGCTTCACTACCTATCTCATTCTGGGGGTATGCCTTAGAGATTGCCACCCATATCCTTAACTGAGTCCCTACAAAGAAGGTTGCCAAAACACCTCACGAGATGTGGATAGGGAAAGCTCCCTCGTTGGCACATATCGAGGTTTGGGCTGTGAGGTTTTCGTAAGATGAGAGACTCACGACAAGCTCGAACCTCGGAGTGAGCGATGTATTTTCATCGGCTACCCACAGAAATCCTTTGGATATCTCTTCTATAGACCGAGCGACAATGTTGTCTTCGTTGCAAGGAGAGGGGTTTTCTGATAGTGAGAAATCATAAGCCAAGGAGACAGTGGGAGGCAAATCGATCTTGAAGAGATTCGAGAGTCAAGCGATGAAGGAACCTCTAATGCTGGCGCTCAACCCGAGGAGGAAACTCCGGTTGAACCGATTGACGAGAACTTACCTCTTAGACGTTCCGAAAGAGTTAGAGTTCAACCCCAGTTCTATGGTTTTCATATTACTACCGAAGGGGATACGTATATTAGTGATGGTACACTAATAAATCTAGATGAACCTAACAACTATAAGGAAGCCATGGCAGGCCCAGAGTCTGTAAAATGGAAAGAGGCGATGGACAGCGAGATTCAGTCCATGTATGACAACCAAGTTTGGAATTTGGTTGACAATGTGCCCAAACGTAAGACGGTTGGGTGCAAATGGATCTTCAAGAAGAAGACCGACGTGGATGGGAATGTGCACATGTATAAGGCACGACTAGTGGCAAAGGGCTTTACTCAAACTCCTAGAGTTGACTATGATGAGACCTTCTCACCAGTTGCTAAGATAAAATCTATTAGGGTGATGCTTGCCATTGCTGCATTTCATGATTATGAGATATGGCAGATGGATGTCAAGACCGCTTTCCTTAATGGGAAGTTGGCTGAGGATGTTTACATGGCTCAGCCAGAGGGTTTTGTCGATCCGAAGCATCCCAATAGAGTGTGCAAGCTTGAGAAGTCCATTTATGGACTTAAGCAAGCGTCTCGCAGATGGAATCTTTGCTTCGATGAGAAAGTCAAAGAGTTTGGATTTGTACGAAGTGAAGATGAATCATGGAGTATAGTTAGCTTGATCGTTTTGTATGTCGATGACATACTGCTCATAGGAAACGATGTCCCGAGTTTGCAGGAGGTTAAGTCCTAGCTCGGGAAGTGCTTCGCTATGAAGGAGCTCAGAGAGGCTTCCTATATTTTGGGATAAGGATAGTGAGAGAAAGAAGTAAGAGACTAATAGGACTTAGTCAAAATACTTACTTAGATAAAGTACTAAAATGTTTTAATATGGAAAACTCGAAGAAGGGAGAACTACCGATACAAAGTAATGCAAAGTTGAGTAAGACTCAAAGTCCGAGTACCGAAGCCGAGATAGCTGAGATGAGCCGAGTACCCTACGCTTCCGCAGTTGGCTCAATCATGTAGGCTATGACTTGTACTCGCCCTGATGTGTCCATTGCTTTGAGCATGGTCAGTAGATATCAAGGGAACCCTGGCAGAGCTCATTGGATTGCAGTCAAGAATATACTTATGTACCTTCGGAGGACCAAGGAATGGTTCTTAGTCCTCGGAGGGAGTGATGACTTAAAGGTGCAAGGGTATAGTGACACAAGCTTCCATACCGACAGGGACAACTACCGTTCGCAGTCGGGCTGGGTCTTTACCCTTAATGGAGGAGCAGTGACTTGGAAAAGTTCCAAACAAGAGACCGTAGCTAATTCAACGTGCGAATCAGAATACATTGCAGCGAGCGAAGCATCAAAGGAGGCGATGTGGTTGAAGAACTTGATTGGTGAACTTGGAGTTGTTCCTGCTACAAAAGAGCCTATGGAAATTTTCTGTGATAATGAAGGAGTGGTTTCCTTGACCAAGGAACCGAGGGATCATGGTAGATCTTGACATATGGACATAAAATATCACTTTATTAGACATCGAGTAGAAGAAGGACACCTCGTAGTGAAGAGGGTATCGTCAGAGGATAACCCAGCAGATCCGCTTACGAAGGGACTGAGTAGGGTTAAGCATTTGCCGCACGCTAGGAGCATTGGGCTGAAAGACAATATTAGTTTAGATTAGATAGTTTTTGAAACATGTAATAGATAAATGTAATTGACATTTCATGATTAAATAAAAGAGTATTATTTATAAGTAAAGATATTGTCTTATGTTAATTGTTTAACTATTGTTTCACTTTGCATGTTATGACTTCCTGAATAATTATGTTATTAAGAATAATCGAATTATTCGAATGGTCCACAATCGTTCATATGTTGGAAGTTGGTATGAATGAAGACTGTTATGAATTGATGTGTAGATTGTCTAAAAGAGTATTAGACATAGAAAAGGATTGCTAGAACGTTCATGAGTGCTTATGAACAAGTTTTGAGCATTGGAATAAACCCGCGCTTGCTGGAATCACTTTTTGGAATGTGATATAAGTGATCGCAAGACGATAATATCATATTGTCTTAAAACCAAGATATATGGTTTATTGTTTATTAATTGGTTGTGGATTGACAATGTGAAACCGCATCAGTAAATTGATGCCATAAAACACATTGTTGTGTGTAGTTGATTAGTAAATAGTGAATTCATACAAGTCAAAGTTTATCTGTTACTTTTATCCTAAGAGGATAAAAGCGATATCACGGCCGCTCGATGGTTTGATTTGACTTATGTGTCGGGCCCGGTCAGGACTGAATTGATGTGTTCAATTAAGTTCTATGTCAAATGAATCTGAGATCGAGAAATCAATTGTTGGACAATAAGTTCCATAAGATTGTCCTCATAATATCTAAACAGAGGACTATACGATCCCTTATCTAAAGGACAAGAGATTGATAAGATCATAGTTGACAGCGTCTTAGAGAGCTACGATTTCTAATCGGTTTGTGTTTGCATATATAGTTACTAGACTTATCGAAGTGGGAGACTGTTGGATTAGTATCTAAGGCTCTAACTATATTTGGTAAGTACTTGACCCGGTTGTGCATGGTCCTTTTGGGTTGCCTTCACCATAGCAACTTGACAGGATGATTTGTTAAGAAAGAAGAAATATTATTGTTAATATATTATGAGAATAATATATTAAAGGATTAATAATGTTATTTGATTAATATAAGTCATATATTAATTAAGAATTGATTTGGTGACTTAAAGAGGTTAATTGAATAAAGGGGCATAAACTGTCAAATGTGTGATAGTTGTGTTTTTGGGCTATGTATCCTTATAGATAATGGGGTGGACGAAATTTAGGGTTTGGGAACCTTAAAATCGTCCAAGCCTAAAATCTAGAAGGATCTTGGATTGCTTAGGGCCTAAGTTATTCAATTAGGGTTAAAGGTGAAACCCTAGTATCCCATAGTATAAATAGAACCCTAGGGTTAGGGAAATCGGCACTCATGAAAGGCAAGAAACCATAGGGCCGATTTCTCACCCTCCTCTCTCTCTCTCTCTCTCTCAAATCATCTTCTTGCTAGTTGGTGTTTGTAAGCCATTAGAGGAGTGACAATTATGACTCTAAGCTCCAAGAAGAAGAAGTATCAAGCAAGTAATCCAAGGTATTGTTCTAGATCCTAATTCATATGATTAGAATCAATTGTTTACATTAGATCTAGTATTGAAAGTCTTAGACAGAATGCATGTTCAATTAGAGAAACCTAGATCTAAGCAATTAGGGTTTGCATGTGCACTTAGGAAAGTTTTTATGTCTCAAACCCATTAGAAAACACTTCACAGAACATGTTGCAGTTTATCCTTTGGTTCTCGATTAACAAAAAAAAATCACAAATCTAATTCTTTATGTGCTAGAGTAAGAAAAACAAATTTTCTCCACATATTTTGAGGTGTTTTTAACCTTCTTAGTTTGAAATGATTTTCAAGATATGATTTGTAGTTACTAGACCATGGCTCTACAACTTGATTGGAAACGAAGTATGACTCATCTCATGATTAAACCATTTCAACAATATCTGATTCCTTTTCTTAGTCATACAATTGCACTAAGATGTTCTTCAAGGATTAATTGTGATATAGCTCCAAAATCATTAAGATGATCTTATAACATGATACTAAAGTATTCTCCTTTCTTATCAGATTGGAGAATCTCTTATCTTTCTACCTAATAGAATCTTCTTATTCGTTCTACTACTCTTTGAATATTTTCGAAGTATCAGAATTATGCTCAATCTTATAAACACAACCATATTTGCTGAAACATCAGTAAATCATGACGAATAGAGTTATTGTCCTTTATGTTGGATACGAATAGTCCATATGTGACACCCAAATTTTTGCAAAAATTTTAAACTTTTAAAACCCATCTTACATTAAATTAAAACAACTGAAGTAGTCATAACATAATCCATCTACTTAATAATCTTATAAAATAAGTGCGGAAGTAATAATAATAATAAGGTCCCAACAAAAAGAACTAGTAGTGATGTCCCGGTGCTCCATGTCAAGCCCTAGCCTCTTTAATCATAACACCTGAAAAGTTATAAGGGAAACCGTAAGCACAAAGCTTAGTGAATTCAAACACAGACATTGTACTAACATTCATATTTACTAACTATAATCCATTTTCCAATTATAGTTTTATAATAAGGGCAAAGAACGAATCAACGCCAATAATACAAGAAGGACTTGTAGGTTTAAGCCGCACCGGGAAGATCCCGTATCACTTGGCCCTAATCACCGCACCTCACGATGAGTATTACGTTGGTGATCTTACCTACCCACCGCACCGGTAAATCCGTATCCTTTGGTGGTGTCCCCATATCCATGATTAGTTACATACAATGCACATGTACAAATTAAAACAATACTTATATAGCATGCTTTTATAATAAATTCGAATAATCACACACGAGCTAAATAGCAAACACAATCATCAATACAACGATGTGAGAGAACTCACCTGGAGTGAGTAATAAGGATAGCTAAGAATCAAATAATGCTACCAAGCTTGAGCAAACTTCAAAACCTCACCTAAGAAGGACTAAAGGTTAGAAAGGAGAAGTAATGAAGCTATGAGTTGAGAAAAGAGTAATCACAGCAAGGTCTCTAAAACAGACATGCTGTTTAAAACGGATTTACTCCAAAATCTAAAAACAAAAACGTAGCTTTAACTAAATTTTATTGGAAACTACGATTTCTCAGGATTCCACAACTATAAAGAACTCATTCTAACTCCAAAATATGAATTAAATATGAATTTTACAATATGGTGTATCACTTCTGTTTCCAACAATACAGTCAAGTGATGTTGGCCAATTCTACCTAACTTGTGAGTAGAATTCGTCCAAAAAAAATTAATAGAAGTAAAGGACATAAAAATGAAAGTCTCAGAGTTGGAATTAGATGGAAAGCATCTCCCAAACTCCAGATATAAAATTCACATTGTGGACAATCACAGCACTAGCAAAAGCTGGTGACTGCCCACTGATCTAGAGTTTGGATCCATTCTAACCAATTTATGATTGGAAATAACACCCCATCTTCTCCAGATCTTAAATTCATAATATAATGAACATATAGAAACTTGGAATCACTCTGGATCTTTTTCCAAGACTTAGAGATGATGAAAACAAAATGACATATCAGAACAGACCCGGATTAGACCTAACAGCAAAGATACCATTCTTTCCTATAGATAAATCCTTATCAGTGAGCTTGGCCTGCTTAAGAAAGTTAGCCAACTCAATTTGTGAACTTTTGGAACTGGTTTGGGGTCCGTTTGAATTCTAGAGCTCAGGATATGAGTTTTACAATATGACTACAGATCTGATGGAAAACAGAATCGTAGCCACCCGTGATTCCTTTTTGGCTTATCCATCCTTCTCCCTTTGAAACACATTTTAAGATGTGTTAATCATCCCAATTTATTCCCCATGATCATGGTGGTACTAAAAAGGGTTAGGTATCATTAGGATTTCATTTTTCCGCAAGACTTTAATAACAATCAACATGAAAATGAACATAAAGCACATAAAATCACCATTCTCCCTTTTAGGGTTTCCATGCTCTTTTGCCACATGTAATCCCCTAGATCCATCATCCACCATATATGGGGTGAAGATAGCATCTTGAGATGATGTATAACATACAATTACAAATCAAATATGAAGGAGAAGAAGTGAAGATGAAACCATAAAACTAGAACAAGGTTATGAATCAAGTTGTAAGAAATGATAAGGAGGTTCATACCAATATGAATCAAAGCTGGAAATGAACAAGAATTAAGCTCCAAACAACAGCCCCTTGGCTGCTCTTGATCCCAAAGAGATAGAAGACGATTTTAGAGAGAGAGAGAGGGAGGGTTTAGAGTGTTTTTCTTGTGTGTGTTCCAAATGACTCAATTAACACATTAAGTACTATTTACTAGATGGACTTTGCAAATAGGCCCATAGTCCATGGACTTCAATAAAAGGAGTTTACAAGATGATCAAAAGAGTCCAATAACATAAGAAATCAGACATTGGTTAAATAAATTAACCCAAGGTTACAAGGATAATTAAATTAAAATAACCAAACGTACCGAGAAAAACCGGGGCGTTACAACTCTCTCCCACTAAGAACGGACTTTGTCCTCGAAGTCAACACCTAGAAACAAATCCGGATAATGAGCCCGCATCTCGCATTCTGGTTCCCAAGTTCATTTTGAACCCTTCCTATGTTGCCACTGCACCTTAACCAGGTTTATAGTCTTGTTGCGGACAGCTTTCGTCTTTCGTTCTAAAATAGCGATTGGTTTCTCAACATAATTGAGACGCTCGTCAATCTGTATGTCCTCCAGTGGTATCACAGCGGTCTCATCAACAACGCATTTTTGTAACTGAGACACATGGAACGTATTATGAATTAGACTAAGCTCGTCAGGAAGCTCTAAACGGTAAGCCACCTTCCCCACACGGGCTATGACCTTGTAGGGTCCAATGAATCGGGGTCCGAGCTTTCCCCGCTTCTGAAATCGAATCACACCTTTCCAGGGGGAGACTTTAAGCAACACATAATCTCCCACCTGGAACTCAAGATTGGAGCGTCTTTTGTCGGCATAACTTTTCTGACGACTGCTCGCTGTGACCAAATAATCCCGAATCACTTGGATTTTCTCCGTAGTCCGTAGCATGATATCGGTACTCCCAAGTACCCTCTGCCCAACCTCGCCCCAACAAACGGGCATCCTGCACTTCCTCTCGTATAAGGCTTCATACGGAGGCATTTTAATGCTCGAGTGATAGCTGTTGTTATAAGAAAACTCAGCTAGATATAGATGGTCATCCCAACTACCCCCAAAATCAATCGCACATGCCCTAAGCATGTCCTCCATGGTCTGAATCGTCCGCTCACTCTACCCGTCTGTTTGCGGATGGAAGGCAGTAATAAAATGTAATCGTGTGCCCAATTACTCTTGAAACTTCCTCCATAACCGAGAGGTAAATCGGGTGTCTCGATCGGAGACGATAGAAACGGGCACCCCATGTAATGAGACAATCTCCCGAACAAAGATCTCGGCTAATTTCTCCGCCGATGAGCTCTCCTTTATAGCCAGAAAGTGAGCACTCTTAGTCAAACGATCAACAATCACCCATATCGTATCGGATCCTCGGGCAGTTCTAGGAAGTTTTGTAATGAAGTCCATGGTTAGATTCTCCTATTTCCATTCAGGAATCTCCAATGGTTGCAACTTCCCATGCGATTTCTGGTGTTTCGCCTTGACCTTCCGACAGGTCATACATTCTTCCACAAATCGAGCCACATCATGCTTCATTCCATGCCACTAGTAAGCCTCATGAAGGTACCGATACATTTTAGTAGCACCAGGATCGATAGAAAATTTTGACTTATGAGACTCATCCATTAGGGTTTTCCGATTTCCCCCGGCATATGGAACCCAAACCCTACCGTAGCGAGTCAGCAAACCCCGCCCGTCTCATTCCATCTTAGGCAACTCTTTCCCAATCTTCTCACGCTTGATGTTTTCCTCCAGTATTGCCGTCTTTTGGGCGTCCCGGATTAGATCTAACAAAGACGACACCATCGTGATCCAGAGACACTTAGCTCGAATCGGTTCGGCTGATTGTTTACGACTTAGAGCATCAGCTACCACATTAGCTTTACCGGGGTGGTAGTGAATTTCACAATCATAATCTTTTACCTAGACCTGGCAATTCGTGTATTCGTGTCATGAAAACGTGTCAGCCACAAATTTGACACGATACGATTACACGATGAGAAATAAGCTTTATCTCAATTTTTAAGATGTATTCGTGTCGTGTATTCGTGTCGTGTCGTGTCTCTCACAGATTCGTGTCTTCGTGTCTGAAATTGCCAGGTCTACTTTTACCACATCCAACCATTGGATCTACCTCATGTTCAAATCCCGCTGCTCGAACAAATATTTCAGACCCTTATGGACAGTGTCTATGATAAACTTCACTCCATAGAGATAGTGTCTCCAAATCTTAAGAGCAAAAACAACAGCCCCAAGATCCAAATCATGAGTGGGGTAGTTTCGTTCGTGGGGTTTCAGCTGTCGAGAGGCATAGGCTATTACCCTATCTCGTTGCATTAACACGGCACCAAGACCCTGAAGCGATGCATCACAGTAAACCACCATATCCTCAACCCCATCAGGTAAGGCCAAAATCGGAGCATCACACAATTGTTTCCTTAACTCATCAAACACCAGCTGCTGCTTCGGGCCCCAAACGAAATTCATTGATTTCTTGGTCAATCGGGTGAGTGGTACGGCGATTTTAGAGAAATTTTCAATGAACCTCTGTAATAACCGGCTAAACCCAAGAAACTGCGAATTTCAAAAGGTGTTTTTGGAATCTTCCATTGTTTAACCGCATCAACCTTGGCTTGATTGACCTTAATACCGTGTTTGTTTACCACATGCCCCAAGAGCTGAACTTCTTCCAACCAAAATTCACATTTTGAGAATTTGGCATAAAGCCTTTCTCTTGCCAGAGTTTCCAAAATCTCACGAAGGTGTTGTTGATGCTCCTCTTTGCTCTTAAAATAGACTAAGATATCATCTAAGAACACTATGACCGAACAGTCAAGCATCAGGCTACACACCCGGTTTATGAGATCCATAAACGCCGTGGGTGCATTGGTGAGCCCCAAAGGCATCACCACGAATTCAAAGTGCCCACATCGAGTACAGAATGCTGTTTTCTCAATGTCTTCTTCACGAACCCGCATCTGATGGTAACCGGAACGTAAATCAATCTTGGAAAACCAAGATGCTCCCTGAAGCTGATCGAAAAGATCGTCAATACATGGCAACGGGTACCTATTCTTTATCGTGCGCTTGTTTAGCTCCCTATAATCAATACACATTCGCTGGGATCCATTTTTCTTCTTCACAAAGAGAATAGGAGCACCCCAAGGCGAGCAGCTTGGCCGTATAAACCCTTTATCACTTAGTTCTTGAAGTTGATCTTGGAGCTCTTTCATTTGAGGTGGTGCCAAGCGGTAAGGAGATTCCGCTACCGGAGTCGCACCTGGCACCAAATCAATGCAAAACTCCACTTGCCGAATAGGTGGCAAGCCAGGGAGTTCCTCCGGAAAGACATCACTGAAGTCAGAAATGATAGGAACGCCGTCTAGTGCTATAGCAGAAGAGCAAGAAGCCATAGCCAGGCGGGGAATGTCCTCCTGAATAATAAGTTCTCCACCTCTAGGGTTTCGAACACAAACTTCCTTCTTACGACAGTGGATTTGCGCATCAAACGCATCAAGCGAATCCATGCCTACGATAACGCAGAGCTCTCGCATTGCAATAGGGATAAGATCAAATAGGGAATTCAACTCCAGAAAACTCGAGAGTGCAACCCCGATAAACATCGGTGACATAAATAGTGCAGTTGTCGGCAACTTCGACAACCATTGGGCAAGCCAATTTTCCGATACTACACCCTAAATGATTAATAAATGTGCGAGATACAAAAGAATGGGTAGCATCGCTATCAAACTTAACAACAGCGGGCTCAGAATCTAGCAAATAAGTGCCTGATTTACCACATACAATCATGTAAACAATTCTAACTACCATTTATTAAATAATGGCAGGAGAGAAAAGAAAAAAAAAAGAAACCATTGTCGCGGTAATCACCGGCTCATCCGTAGTCATCTGGTGAGCATGACCTCGTGTCACCATAGTGGGTCCCTTAGAAGACGATGCAATTGCATGATTTGTACCCCCGCCTCCTTTACCAGCCTTCAACTTCGGGCATTCGGGCTTCTTGTGTCCCATCTCATTGCAGTGATAGCAGACGGGAGTAGCAGAAGTAATCTGAGGAACTGCAGTCGCAGGGGGAGCCCTACAATTTTTCCAATGATGCCCTGGCTTTTTGTAGTTGTAGCATATCAACAGATTTTTCTCGCCCTGACCTGAAGACGGCCTGTACTCATACCTTGACTTACCACCCTGCTTTTGCTTTTCTGGGTATCTCCGGATGTCTTGGAGGAGGTGTCATTGGCCTTCCTCTTGGGTTGGGTCTGCAACTCGATTTCCCTCCTCCTTTCTGCATCCATGATCACGGATAAAGTCGGGAACTCCTACATGCTAACGAATTCTCGAATCTCGGTACGTAGAATGGTAGTGTATCGGCTGACCAACCAGGCCTCGTTCCCAGCAAACGAGGGACAAAAAGATAGCATCTCTAGAACTTGGCGTTCAGGTCGCTAACAGACTCGGTAGTTTGCTGTAAGGCCATGAACTCTTGTTGCATCCGCTGCTGCTCCACCTTAGGCACATATTGTGCCTCAAACCTCTCCCCAAATTGGGCCCAAGACATGGCCCTCACTTCTTCTTCGTTTAATAGAGCGGTGATGGTATTCCACCATGTCTTTCCCCTTTTTCGCAGCTGATTCATGGCGATCACAACTTTGTATTGGTCCGGACACCCAACAGTCATGAAGGCGCCCTCAACATCTGACACCCAGTGCTTAGCAGCAACTGGTTCAGATTCACCGTTCCAAAGAGGAGGGCTACACTTGTTGAACTTCTCGAAGTAGTATGGCGAATCCCGAACGGGCGGAGCCGGTAACGCTCCCCCAGGAATAGCTGCGAGGCACTCATCCAGAAGAGCTTTGACCTGCTTGATTATGTCATTGGTCACGCCCGAGATTAGTTCGTTGAAAGCGTTATTGAATTCCTCAGCGACAATATTCCTAACTTGCTCCATTTGGAGCTGATTAAGGCGAGCAGGCGGAGCCATCTATATCCGTAGAAGGAGAAAAATATTTAGAAATAATTCAGCCTAGATATTTCTAGGAAGACGAAACACTCATCTTGCCGAAATATTCTCAACCTTGCCCCGACCCGAAACCGGCACTGATGTTTCAAATAGTAGGGGCCCTTCTACTACCTTCCACACAAGTTCCAATTTCGCATTCGCGTCTAGTTTCAAAATTTCGAGCTCGCTCTAGCCGTTAATTGTACAACTCTCTCACATGTTAACATTAAGTAAGTGTGTAATCTAACATTTTAAGACTAGTAGAATCCAATTCATAGTCAACAATTTAACATAAACATTTAACATACGAAATAAGGCTTACTTGGCTGGCCGACTGACACACCGCGACATCTTCCACTACTAGTCATCAGAAAGTTTGAAAAATCTTTGAAAAAGAAAATAAACTCTTATAGAGCCTCAAATTTGAGTCTAGAACATCTAAAAGAAGGCCTAGTTCCCTCAAATTGTGGCTCTGATACCAACTTGTGACACCCAAATTTTTGCAAAAATTTTAAACTTTTAAAACCCATCTTACATTAAATTAAAACAACTGAAATAGTCATAACATAATCCATCTACTTAATAATCTTATAAAATAAATGCGGAAGTAATAATAATAATAAGGTCCCAACAAAATAACTAGTAGTGATGTCCCGGTGCTCCATGTCAAGCCCTAGCCTCTTTAATCTTAACACCTGAAAAGTTATAAGGCAAACTGTAAGCACAAAGCTTAGTGAATTCAAACACATACATTGTACTAACATTCATATTTACTAACCCTAATCCATTTTCCAATTATAGTTTTATAATAAGGGCAAAGAACGAATCAACACCGATAATACAAGAAGGACTTGTAGGTTTGAGCCGCACCGGGAAGATCCCGTATCACTTGGCCCTAATCACCGCACCTCACGATGAGTATTACGTTGGTGATCCTACCTACCCACTGCAACGGTAATCCGTATCCTTTGGTGGTGTCCCCATATCCATGATTAGTTACATACAATGCACATGTACGAATTAAAACAATACTTATATAGCATGCTTTTATAATAAATTCAAATAATCACACGCAAGCTAACTAGCAAACACAGTCATCAATACAACGGTGTGAGAGAAATCACCTTGAGTGAGTAGTAAAGATAGCTAAGAATCAAATAATGCTACCAAGCTTGAGCAAACTTCAAAACCTCACCTAAGAAGGACTAAAGGTTAGAAAGGAGAAGTAATGAAGCTATGAGTTGAGAAAAGAGTAATCACAGCAAGGTCTCTAAAACAGACATGCTGTTTAAAACGGATTTACTCCAAAATCTAAAAACAGAAACGTAGCTTTAACTAAATTTTATTGGAAACTACGATTTCTCAGGATTCCACAACTATAAAGAACTCATTCTAACTCCAAAATATGAATTAAATATGAATTTTACAATATGGTGTATCACTTCTGTTTCCAACAATACAGTCAAGTGATGTTGGCCAATTCTACCTAACTTGTGAGTAGAATTCGTCCAAAAAAAATTAATAGAAGTAAAGGACATACAAATGAAAGTCTCAGAGTTGGAATTAGATGGAAAGCATCTCCCAAACTCCAGATATAAAATTCACATTGTGGACAATCACAGCACTAGCAAAAGCTGGTGACTGCCCACTGATCTAGAGTTTGGATCCATTCTAACCAATTTATGATTGGAAATAACACCCCATCTTCTCCAGATCTTAAATTCATAATATAATGAACATATAGAAACTTGGAATCACTCTGGATCTTTTTCCAAGACTTAGAGATGATGAAAACAAAATGACATATCAGAACAGATCCGGATTAGACCTAACAGCAAAGATACCATTCTTTCCTATAGATAAATCCTTATCGAATCACACCTTTCCAGGGGGAGACTTTAAGCAACACATAATCTCCCACCTAGAACTCAAGATTGGAGCGTCTTTTGTCGGCATAACTTTTCTGACGACTGCTTGCTGTGACCAAATAATCCCGAATCACTTGGATTTTCTCCGTAGTCCGTAGCATGATATCGGTACTCCCAAGTACCCTCTGCCCAACCTCGCCCCAACAAACGGGCATCCTACACTTCCTCCCGTATGAGGCTTCATATGGAGGCATTTTAATGCTCGAGTGATAGCTGTTGTTATAAGAAAACTCAGCTAGACGTAGATGGTCATCCCAACTACCCCCAAAATCAATCGCACATGCCCTAAGCATGTCCTCCAAGGTGTGAATCGTCCGCTCACTCTGCCCGTCTGTCTGTGGATGGAAGGTGGTACTAAAATGTAATCGTGTGCCCAATTCCTCTTGAAACTTCCTCCAGAACCGAGAGGTAAATCGGGTGTCTCGTTGTGAGAAATAGTTTTCTAAATCCAATAGCTGGATTATACTAGGGAATTGACATTAATAGTTTTCACGTCGTGAGAACCTGATGCTCAAGTTGTGAGAAATAGTTTTCTAAATCCAATAGTTGGATTATACTAGGGAATTGACATTAATTATTAAAATCAATTAAAATCTAAATTAATCATTTACACATATAAAAATTAATTATATTGATCAATTAAATTATTAATCAATTCAAAGATTTATCTCTTAATTTATAGGCTTTTATTTAATCATCAAATATGCAACAAATTGGGATTTGGAAAATATTTAAGGAAAATAAATACTAAATAAAAGGCATGCAAATCATAATAGGCAGTTAAATTTGAAATTATCGAATTCGACATATCTCACATTGTTAGCATAAACTCTCACGTCGTGAGATCCAGAAAATAAAAAAAAACTTGGTTGATCGATTCACCAATGTGCAGTTAGATGAAAGACATCCATAGTCTCTGATACCACTGATGTAATAAGGTAGGTTACTACCAACAATGCTCTAAGTAGAAAAAAACAATTAACAGTTAATTGTATTAGTGCACACGCAACCTAAGGGATCTATGTCTTTAAAATAAAGGCAACACACTATGAACTATCAAACTACACAATTTTCTTAATGAAATCCAAATTAATAAAGTGAGATTACATACCTCTTGATTTGTTGTAGTAAACAAATCTAAAACCTTCTTCAAAGTTTTGGAAACGAGCACCACAAGTGTCGTGCCTCTGATGGTTCACACCCAACCCTAGCAACTACGATACTTGAAGATAGAGGAAAGATGTGAGTATAATTTCGTCTTTCTCTATCAAAGAAGGAGTGACCGAAAATTAAATGCTAACGGTACTTTTTATAGTACAACTTCAAAACCCTAGATAACTCTACATGAATAAAATAATATTTATTCAAAATGGTAATTATCCAGCTTCCTACTTATCTACAAGGAATATTCCAAATGCCCTGGAATACCTAAATTTCGTCCACCTCCTTCCAAGGAAGGTTCTGGACTCTTTCTTGTTCAACTATTGAATAATTACACTTTAACCCTTGCACTTTCAATTAATACAATTAATACTAAAATTAATCCAATTAATTTATGATTAACTATTAATTAAATATTACTATTTCTAATTAACACATTATCTTCATAATACATTTATTGCTATTTATTAATCATATAATAAATCAATAAACCAATATCTCTCTATAAAAGTCATCATATTCAGTTAGTAGGATTGAGGGTAACCCAAAATGACTTTGCGAATAATTCAAGATTATACTAATTTAGTTATTAGCATAGACACCTAATCCAACAATTACAAGTTGGTATTGGGAAAAATAATCTTAAACCATGAGCTTGACATGTAATCCATGTCACCAGTTCATTAGAAATATCATGAAGATCAAAGGAATTTGAAGTCATTAGTCTTCGGACTCCTTATAGCTAAATTGTGATAAGTACAATAGTTGCATTGGACTGTCACTTGTTGCTTATTTGTAGTATGTACTGAATCTGACTTTTGTTAATGCCAAAGTGAAAGTTAGAATTATTGGAAACTGGTCCTCATAGTTAAAACAAGTCAATAATATTACTATAAATAGCAATGTCCTTTTGGGTTACACGGAAGAGAATAAATCATAACTGAAAATATATTGATTTTAGGGACTTGTTTTGTTAATTAATTAATTTAAAAAACATTAAGAATATGGAATGTAATGGAAATATTTGTTTCTTGGATAATTACAAAAAATCTATATAACTACTAAATTGTCAGATAATTATTAATTGGAGTTCAAATCAACTCCCTATAAATAAAGGGGTTAAATCCTGGTTTAGGAAGAATACAAACTTAGCCTCTTACCTTCAAAAGTCGGAAGCCTTGAAAAAAAATCCTAGAAAACTTGAAGCCTCGATATTGCATTGCTACACCTCTTCTATCGTGTCAAGTTGATGATTAGATTCCTTGGTATGAGATTCTATATGGTCACAAGCCTTCAGTCAGTCATTTCTGTGTATTTGGCTGCCCTTGCACCCTTCTTCACCTAGAGACCAACTGAAGTTTAATGCCAAAGCCGATGATTGTTACTTCATTGGGTATGCTGCTCGCACCTCTTATAGGGTCTACAATAAGAAGACAAAGCAGGTTGTAGAATCTTATGACGTGTGCTGGTTGGAAGAAAATGAGACGAATGCTCGAGTAGGCCCGGATTGGTTGTTTGATTACACATCTGTTTTCAAATCCATAAATGTGTTTTCAGGTAGCTCATCTGGATCTGTCTCTGGTTCGAAGAATGTTTCTAAAGACGAAATCGAAGAAGTTGTCTACAGACCTCCAACGGTATCCTCTTCACAACCTGAGGGGGAGTCCTCTGCTTCGCCTGAGGGGGAGTACTCTGCTTCGCCTGAGTGGGAGTACTCTGCTTCACCTGAGGGGGAGTTCTCTACTTCGCCTGAGGGGGAGTCATCTGTGCATCATGATAGTACAAAATCTCCAGTTCAGAATGATACTCCTGATGTTGAAGCTACACCACTCACTCCTATAGAAAGAGAGTTCTTGTCTAAAGATGCTTCCGCTGTTACTTCAACCTTTATGGAGCTACTCTTTCCTGAAGATATTTCAAATGAGTTTGTGGCAGAGTCGTCTGGCGCGGCTCAATCAGCAAATGAAGGAAGTCTCAATATTCACAATCTTCCTATCTCACTTAATGATATCAGCCAAGAAATACCCTCAAGGTATCAACGTGATCATCCGATCAAAAACATCATTGGTCAGCTGGGCGACCGCGTTAAAACTAGAAGTCAGAGTGGAGATGTCAATACCTGTCTTTGCTCTTGCTTTATCTCTCAAATAGAGCCCAAGAATGTTGAAATGGCTCTGAATGAGCCCAGCTGGGTAGATGCAATGCATGAAGAATTACATCAATTTGAATAACTCGGGGTTTGGAAGTTGGTTGAGTTGCCAAAGGGCAAAAAGTCTCTTGACACACGATGGGTCTATCAAAACAAGTAGGATGATTCAGGGGTTATAGTGCAAAATAAAGCTAGATTGGTGGTTTGCGGGTTTCGACAAGTCAAGGGTCTTGATTACACTAAAGTTTATGCTCCAGTAGCTCGCTTGGAGGCTATTCGTATCTTCCTTGCATATGCCTCTTACATGAACTTCACCGTTTACCAAATGGACGTCAAGACTGCCTTCTTGTATGGCAAGGTGAAGGAAGAAATCTACGTTGATCAACCCCCTGGGTTTGTTGACTCGAAGTTTCCTAATCACGTCTACAAGTTGGACAAGGCATTGTATGGGTTACATCAAGCTCCTCAAGCGTGGTATGCGACTCTAACAAAGAATTTGCTCGATCATGGATACTCTCGTGGCACTATCGACCAAACTTTGTTCATCAAGCATGTCGGTAGTGATCAGATTCTGGTTCAAATCTATGTTGACGACATTATCTTTGGGTCGACCAGTCCACAGCTTTGCAAGGAATTCGAAGGTGTTATGAAAAAGAGGTTCGAAATGAGTTCATTAGGGAAATGACCATGTTTTTGGGGCTTCAGGTCAAACAAAATTCAATAGGAATCCTGCTACATCAAGCCAAGTATGTGGAGGATATTCTTGAGAAGTCCGGGTTTCACGAAGCTAAATCTTCATCAATGCCAATGGCTGAAAGACCTCTTCTGAATCCAGATTCTGATGGCAAATCCGTAGATCAGACACACTACAGATCGATGATTGGATCGTTGATGTATCTTACTGCAAGCCAACCTGACATCATGTTTACAGTTTGTCAATGTGCACATTATCAGGCTAATCCTAAACTTTCACATCTTATTGTTGTTGAAAGAATTTTTCGGAATATCAAAGGTAGCCCAAAATTGGGTATTTGGTATCTGAAGAATTATGAATTTGATTTATATGATTTTGCTGACAGTAATTATGGAGGCTGTGAGCTTGACAGGAAATCTACTTCAGGAGGGTGTCAATATCTTAGTGACAGACTAGTGTCATGGCAGTGCAAGAAGCAACACATTGTCTCAACCTCAACAACGGATGAGGAATACGTTGCTGCATCTGCCTGTTGTTCTCAAGTTATCTGGATCCAACATCAGCTGTTGGACTACGATTTGAATTACTTAGAAACCCCCATTTTACTGTGATAATGAGGCCGCAATTCAACTTGCCAAAAATCCAGTCCAACATTCTAAAACCAAGCACATCGATATTAAAATTCATTTCATCAGAGATTGTTATGAACGATCACTAATCGGGCTGGAACAGGTTCCCACTGCTAATAATGTGGCGGATCTGTTCACTAAGCCTTTTAACAAATCTTGTTTTGATGTGCTTGTGGGATTTCTAATAATGATTCCTTTTTAGGAGTAAGATTTTCTGTTTTATTTTTTCTTAATTCTTCAAAAATTTTTAAATTTATTTTTGTTTCTGTAGGTAGGTTAGTTTAAATTTGTGCATTTTATTTCCTTTTATTTTTATTTTTATTTTTATTCTCACCAATTCACAAATTTAGGGGGACAAAATAATCAAAAATCCAAAAACAATATAAATTTCAAAAATCCAAAAACAATAAAAAATTTCAAAAATCCAAAAACAATAAAAATCCAGAAAATTAAAAATATTGCTGATAGTTTTGTTTGCAGGTGTTGTGACGGGAACTGATATTAGCAAGTGATAACAAGCAATCTGAATCTGCGTAACGTACCTAAATTGAATTTTCTACGCTCTGTGCTCGATGCGTTGGTAGGCACGAAATATTTTAAATGGACTTGACTAGGGAGAGTTGAACATAAGGAACTCAAGGACTTGACAAACATTGACCTAGTTAGATCCGTTTAGCCTGACATTACAACACTCGGATACGTTGAGAAGCGAGATATACACGGAAATCTACTGGTCTCACTAAAGAACCCATATCTAGAACTGTGGATTCACTTTTCCTTGATGTGTGGATTCTGTGCTTAATTCCGGTTTTGATGGGGTGACTAGGAATTCTGATAAACTAGGTCTGTAGAAGGTAATTTTCTTGCTTTTTGTCTGTTAGTGATATGTTGCATTCTCTGCGTGATCGAGAGATCCGACTTGGACTGTAACATATGTAATTCTATCTCTCTGCATCTTCTCTCTATGCAATTCTTTCTTTCTGTTAGCCATATATTGTCTCCTCTGCGTGACTCATAATCCGACCTGGTACACAGTATATGCATCATTCTCTTCTCAATCGCTCTAAAACTTCAGTTAGTCATATGTTTCATCATCTGCGTGATTGGAAGAGATCCGACCTGGATGTATAGCATATGCACTCTAAATGTATTTTCTCTCTTAATAATTGTCTGCTCACCCGGTGTAAGGAGTATTCTGGAAGTCCTTGATGGCTGGAGCATATCAGGAAGCGGGAAACATGTTCTAGTACAATTAAAATTTGAACACATACAGATTGTTTGTAGATCTTGCTGCTCAATTTAGGCGGACAACAATATCCCTGGTTGTAGTCAGTTAAATGGCCACAAGGAAATTTATTTAAGAATAAGGGCTAAAAATGTCATGTTATTAGTAATTTGTCCAAATTCTGTCATAAATGTTTCGTGCTTAAGTGGACCACAATACTGGCGATCGATCAGACGAAGACGTGAAAATAAGGGTACCGACAAGTGGAATAGGGTTGTCCAACAACTTTGATCCCAGTGTCATAAATTTATTATCAGTAATTAAATTCTTGTGTTTTGTTGTGTAATTCATTTTATTTAATTTAATTTTAATTTTAATTTAATTTTAATTTTAATTTAATTTTTATTTTTATTTTTAATTTTTCATTTTATTTTATTAATTGTTAAAATTTAACTATTAATTTTTAATTTTTAACTTTTGCAAATTAATTTTATTTTACTTTATTTTATTTTATTATTAATTTTAGTTGTAATTTTAATCCTCAAAAAGATTTGTTTTAAATTTTTTTGAAAAACTTGGATTGTGTCTTACACTGTGTGGACAGCAGGTAAAGGGTTCTTGGGTATTTAAGGAGTTTACAGCCAGAATCATCCTCACTTTTTGATTTTCGGCCGCAAACTCTCCTCCTCTCTCTCTCTCTCTCTCCTCAAATTTTTTTTTCGTTTTTTGGTGAAATTGTTCGGATAGCTTCAAAGGTATCATATTTTCGACCGTGAATATGTGTTTGTTTTAGAGATTAACCAGTTTTTGAGCCTAAAATCAACGAAAAGGGATATGTAGGAGTTTACGGCCCAAACTTACGGCCGTAAGGAGCTTACGACCGTAAACTCATTTGCGGCCACAGGCTTGCGGTCACGAGTTTACGGCCGTAAACTCGTGTTGACCATAAACTTTATGTTGACCGTAAACTCCCCATTGACCTGAAATATAATTTTCTTTTAAAAATTGATAATTCACTCTTGGGCTCGAAATTAAATTATTTAAAATATTATGTGCTCAAATTTCTCTCTTGTCTTATTTGGTGTGTTTTAGTGCAGATAAAATGGCAGCATTAAAATTTGCAGATATGCACAACCTGGCTATGGTTCTCGCTGATACTCTGGTGGCCCATGGGGACTTCAAATCGACGATTCACGGATTACGAGAATGCTGTCTGGCCTCTGCCATCACTATGAACACGGTTGTCTACCATAAAATCATTCGGGAATTCTGGCAAACTACCATAATGACAAGGGACGATGATGGAGCTGTGACCGTGAATGCGATCGTTCAAGGATGCAAGATTGTTATCGATGAGACCTTTGTGAGAGAAACCCTACTGATCAACGACCTTTCGAGGTTTCCCACAGAGATTGGTATTAAAAATGCTTAGAGGATATTAAGGAGGATGGGGTACGAAGGTGATTCTCCACCAACAATGAATAAGCTTCTGCCACCCTATTGGAGATTTCTAGCCCACGTGTTCGTGAGCTGCATCTCTGGCAGAACGTCCAGTGCAGATGAGATATCCCTGAGAAACATCGGCGCCATTGTTTCTCTTTCTGCGGGGATCGACTTCAATTTTTCTAGGTTTATCTTGGACGAGTTTGTGGTCAACATTAATGCCACCACTTGGGATACCTTCTTAATGTACCCGCGGTTCATTCAGCTCTTTATCAATAAACAATTTCCTGACTTGGTAAAGGAGGGAGAAACTCTCGATATGAAGTCCTTGGGTCCCCACACCATTGGGCTCATTAAACAGAATCGCAAGGGGAAGGTGAACTTTCAAGGGTTGTATCCTTTGGTTAAGTTCAGACGATTTGCTGAACCGAATGAAGCCACCGAGTCACATTGATCTTCAGATAAGATATCATCGGAGCACACTTCGTTGGAAAAGGTGATCTCAGAAGGAGGTGTGATCACCGTGTCGGATCAAGAAGGAGAAGAAACTGTTGCTCCTGTTGTGTCAGTAGCAGAGGAGCATGACCTACAAACAGTTCATGTTGAAGGAGATTATAATGATGGGTCTTCTAGGAATACTGCTGAGCCTAATCAATTTGAAGACCTTGATCTCACAGGCTTCGATGGAGATGAGATTCCAACTAATTTTGGAACTAATGATGATTTTCTGTCAAACGTCAACCTCAACTCGCTGCTAGATAATCTCAGTGATGTTTCTCACAAGGCAACGGAGAGTAGGGATACAGAATACGCTCTCGAATCAACCCCCATTACTATAGAACAAGTGGTTATTTCTTCAATTCCAATGGTGACAGTGTCAGGGATTCCTCCCCTTGATGTTGCCTCACCTACATCTAAACCACTTCAGGGTGATTTTTCAACAGACCAGACTTCGTAGCCTCCGTCTAAAAGAAGATGACGAGATCCTAGATTTGGTTATCTGGATTCTAGCTTGTCTCAGGGCTTTCCATTTACTCCAACTGTTGGATTAATGTCTAAGTCCATAACTATAATTGGTAAGACTTGACCTG
The DNA here is from genome assembly GCF_051521515.1 of Lactuca serriola. Classification (NCBI taxonomy): domain Eukaryota; kingdom Viridiplantae; phylum Streptophyta; class Magnoliopsida; order Asterales; family Asteraceae; genus Lactuca; species Lactuca serriola. The sequence goes on along the minus strand of NC_136409.1, from coordinate 112,678,243 downwards.
ACCCGGCATGGTCCATTTGGGTTGCATACCATCATGCACTTGGATAGACTATAATGAGAGAAATAAGACACTTATGGTTATTAATATATTATAAGTTCTAGTATATTAATAATAATAATAATAAGATTATTTAATTAGTATTGATCAAGAATTAATCTAGGATTAATTAAGTGATCAAAAGAAGACTAATTAAATATATGGGTTGATCGTGTAAATCATCCATACTTGTATAGTGGGCTAATGCTCCATGGATAATCAAGTTGGGCTAAAACCCATAGGATGGTCCATGGATGCTCCATGGTGTATTTGTACCCATGGATCATGGAAATGAAAGGCCATGTCAATTAGGGTTTACATGGTGTAACCCTAACTATATAAGCATCTTATTCTTGACCAAATTGGACACTAGAGTGTGAAGTGAAAGGGCTAGCCGATTTCATGAGTTGTAGAATTCTCTCAAGTTATTCTAAGTGTTTTGGTGATTGTGATTCCATTTGAGGCTTCCACACTATCGGGGCTAGGCACTCAAGCTTCATGAAGACTTTCTACATCAAAGAGGTATGTATTCTATCTTGTTACACTCATTGTTTTGTATGCTAGATTAGGATAATACCTTGGCTGTTCTTATTTGTATGTATAATAGAGAAAACATAGATCCAAGGTATTTAGGGTTGCATGTACACTTAGGAGTGTTAGAGTGCTCAAAACCCAACAGTGGTATCAGAGCCTAGGCTTGTTTTCTTGTTATACATGCAATAGAAGCTGAAAAAACGAATTTGTTGCTGTCTGATCATCAGACTCGGCGAGTCCATCAAAGGACTCAGCGAGTCCATGCCTAAAATGTGATCAATTCGATCCAACTCGCCGAGTTGGTTCATGCACTTGACGAGTTGGACCCCCAGACAGCATATTTTCGAGTTTTTTTGGCTAGAAATGGACTAGGAACATTACCCTAAGTTGTTTTTGAACTTATAAACTTGTTTTTTTGATGTGGTAATGTTCATGCTAATCCATTTTCAAAGATAATTGTCAATAGATTCATGTTTTGTATTAGTTTAAAGTGTTAGACTAATTACATGAAAAAGTTTGATTTGAATTATCTTGTTCTTATGAGTTGCTTAGATTAATAGAAAGTTGAGTGAAATAGTTGTTTTCAATCCAAATTAATCTAAGAGTTGATTCTAAAATGTGTTTTTGTAACTTCTCCTCAAGTTATATGAAAAGTCACATTTAAGTTTCATAAAACTCATAAAAGTTGGCAATGGTTACAAAAGATGAAGAGTCTTGTCCTTAAGTTATGGAGGTTCAAGAGTCACTTCATTTAAAAAATAAATAAATAAAGTGTAACCTTAATTAATTCCATAAGTTATAAAATAAAGAAGAGTTAATTCTTTTAATTAGTTTAAAGTCTTCCATAACTTGTCCTCAAGTTATGGAACTTGAAGAGTTTTTGGATTAAAACTACTTTAAACACATAAATCATGGAATTAATTAGTTTTGAATAGTTTCAAAACTTGCCCTCAAGTTTTGGAATTTGTAAATTTTTCTCTTATGAATACTTTAATTCCAAGTTAGCCCTTAGAATTTTAAAAGTTAAAATTCAACCCTTATACTTTATAATATTATAAGTTAATAATATATATGTATAAGAGTAAAGTCAGTCTTACCGCTAGTACGCCTCATTCACGAAGCCGGTCTATAAGGTGGGTATAAGGTTGTTGCCTATAAAATGGCAACTTAATGGGTGTCCACTCTCACCCACCGCTTGCTTGACCGGTGGAGGGTCGTTAGCCGAACGGGTTTGACAAGACTATAATTCTCCCTTAATTAAAAGTATTAATGATAAATACTAAGTAACTAAACTCTTAATAATACCCAATCTTAGTTACTTAGGAAAAATGTGAATAAGGTGCTAATCCATGAAATTACACTTTGCACTTTGTTTAAGTCGGTTAGTGGAGCGTGTGTGGTTAACCGGCACACTAACGCGTATTTAACAAGGTAGGCAAAGGGTAACTTAATGTTTATCATAGTATCGATGGAGCGTGTGTGGTTAACCGACACATCGATTAAGGGGTAAACACTTAAGGGTACCAAGTAATTTCCATGGTTACTTCACACCTTGTTTTGTGATCCTCGGCATCCCAGTCACAAAACTTGAAGGGCACACTCGAGATTGAAACATGCCTTTGAACAGTTCAATGAATCTCAAAGATCTAGGAGTTTCAAAACCAATTAAAACCTAATAATACATTTCGTTTATCTTGGTGGAAATTGGTGAATCGTCATTCACCTACCTTCAAATATTTTATAGCTTGGATTACGGCATACCTCTTCTAAGTTATAAAATAGTTTGTTGGGTCCTAGCCTTAATATTTCATATTGGGTGTCATATTAAGGACTTTAAAATTCAACTATCTTGAATGTCTCCCAAAAGATGTCTGGTTTAGACATTTATGATCTTCCCAAATCTCTTGAAACAAGCTTTCCTAAATGAAGATGATGTCCCTTGGAAATCATACTTCATTCACCTCCTCCAATTATTCTCCCTAACCCACAAGTTCTTGAAAAAGTTTAAGGTCACTCAGGCCCTATTGGCAAGACAAGGTCTAGGTGTGATCACATCTTGGAGATGTAGTCACATATTGACAAGCTGGGAGAGTTGGGTGTCAAAGTCTTGAGAAAGTTGGTGGTTCAATCACTTTCTAAGTCACATAGTGAGTTCTTTTGGAACACCTATGAAAAAGACTATGACAAGACCCTTAATGATCTTATCTATTTGATAAGATCAACTTCCTAAAACTTTATGGACATTGACAATGATGACATTGGATATCTAGTAAAGCTCTCTCTTCCCAGTGGAAAGGGATCGGCCATAGTCAACTCGGTTGACCAAATCGTAAAGAGAAAAGATAAGTCTGTGATAGTCTCGTGTACCATTATCAAAGGGTCCATATGTTTATATTGCCAAAGAAAGGGGCATTGGTTGCGAAGCTGCCAAAATTTACCTAAGGATGTTAAAGTCAATAAGTTTGACTCTACTTCAGGTAAAGTCCACTATCTAACTCTGCTAAGTTTCTATTCTGAGATTCTTATTACATGATGTGACTGGGTCACATGTTGATGTTTTAAGAATCAAAGAAAAGTGAAGAAACTTAAAGAAAGAATATGCTGAATCTGATCGCGTAGATGGTTTTCTATCGCGTAGTTTGAAGATCAGATTCTTGAGCTACTTCTTAGGAGTTATGAGATATTGCTTAGGAATAGATAACAACAAGTTTTCATATGGATTGTAAGGATAAGTTTTTCCGCAAAAGTTTTAAAATAAAAGGAAATTTTTGATTTAATTTATTTTAAAATATCCTTACAGTGGCATTTGAGGAAAATTGTTTCTTATAAGATTCCATTAATAGCAAGAGTGGAAATATGAAATTGATTCTTTCATTTGTGGTAATGTCTAAATTTACCAAATAAGGAAAGATTCTCATCAACCAAGTTTCAATTGGACCGGGACTTGGAATCACGCAAGTTGTATTGCATGATGAATGAGAACTTTCAAGTATTGGAAAAATTAAGACTAATTACTCGTTCACATGGATGTGTGGGTCAAGTAATGGACTAAGGGATCGAGTACACATTCTTGTGCACTGATTAAGTCCACCACAAAAGATTGATAAGACTATTCGTCATAGTTTACTAAAGCTCAGTAAATATGATTATACTTACAAGCTTAAGTGTAACTCTGAGACATTGGAAAAGGTTCCAATGTATGGCAGAGCGAATAGAAGAATCAAATTAGGCAGAAGGATAAAAGTTTCTCAAATCTGAAAAGATGGGAGAGTACTTTAGTATCAATTTTGTGATCATCTTAATGATTAAGAAACCATATCAAAATTAGTTCTCTAAGGAAATCTTAGTGCATTCTTATGACTAAGAAGAGGGAACTTGAGTTGTTGAAATGGTTAAATCAAGAAGATGAGTCATACTTCGTTCCAATACGAGTCTTAGAGTCATACTCCAAGATTGTAATTTGAGTGACATGTCTTAACAGAAGGTTTAAAACACTTGTCAAATGTAAGAGTAAAAGTTTTGTACTCTTGTACATTTGAAATTGGTAAGTTGTAGTAAAAGTTTTGTACTCTTGTACATTTGAAATTGGTAAGTTGTGATGTTTTGGATAAAACAAAGACCAACTAAGGCCAATTTTGTGAAGTGTTTGTCTTGATTAGAATCCACACTATCTCTTGGATGTTTGACAAGGGAGTCTTATAGGTCAAGAGGACAGTGGGAGTCTTAAAGGTCTTGAAAGTCTCAAGAACTAATCAAGAATAGAACCTGAAGTTCTTCACTAGCACACGACTTAAGGTTTATAACCTATCGTGGTGACATATTCTGTGCCCATTCCAGTTAAAGTTGGCTTTGCATATGAGTTCTTAGAGTTCTCAATGTGTTGCACAACAACTTGGAAGCAATGGCAGGCCCTTGAGCTGCCATGTGGCAAGAAGTTAAGATTGAGTTCAATCCATATGAGTTTGGATTTGTCATTACCCTTGTCCTGTGACTAAGGTTTTGACAATTCACATGGATAAGAACACATACACCATTAAATCTAAGTGTCATAAGGTTTCTCTCCAATTCATGAAAATGATGGTGAGGAAACACTTTCACTAAGTAGATTTTAGCTAGATAGCATTTGTGATATTTGCATTCTCAAAGTCGTTAGTGGAGCATGTGTGGTTTACCAGCACACTAACCTGGACTTGTGAGAAATGGCAAAAAGGTCTAACCATTATGACTATGGCATACCTCTTCATAATTTTTTAGAAACACAAGTGTGCTATCTAAGGGAAGGTGTATGATTTTGATAAAGTTTTATCAAAACAATCTAGTATCAGAAATCTAAACTTTGGTAAGAAAGTCAATGAAGTATTGATTTCTAGAAGTCCAGCTGATTTCTGAGTACATGTCAAAGCTAGTGGGAGCATAAGTGTTATGCTAATAATCATCATGTTAGTGGGAGCATGATAATTATGATAAGTATTGCAAGCTAGCAATGTTAATTATAGAAAACAAAAAGTCTCAATTGGGAAAGAGTTGTTTTGCTATAATTAAGGGAGAGGAAATTATACTTCATCTCAAATCTATAAGCTTAGATCGTGAGGTTTTAATCATTTAGTCAAGGATATATATGAATTTCGTGTTGGAATGGCTCAACATAAGGAAATTTTGTATATGAGTCCATTATTTGCGTTCTAAAATTCGATTATGATTACGGCATCCCTTTTCATGATCTGAATTATGAGAACTTGGCAAATAGAAATGGAAATGTTATAGCAAAAGACTGGTTTAGTCTTTATGTGAGACATCATGAATCGTGTCCCATATGCTTCGGATATAGGATCGATTACATGTGTTATATTCATCCTTTCTAAAATTTTCCAAATGCCTAGGGCATTAAGAAGGGAAAAGGTTTAGAACTGGATATGATTAAAAGGATTAAACAATTGTCGAGGACAATCTAAGGTTTACCAAAGATTGGTTGCTCAAGGACAGTTGGAAGTATAGTGATAATTCTGGAAGGACCATATTGACATAGTCTGTAAGGAGGCAACTCTTGGTCAGAAGTGATAGTCAAAAAGGAATCTGGAAATGTTTCAAAGTTAGAATTTTCAATCTGTGTAAGATTAAGAAAACTTAATGCAAGAAGGATGTTTCCAAGGAGTTGATCTCCTTTGGAATGCTCTGTAATTTTTGTTGTCAAGTCTTTCTGACTTTGTGCATAATCATTACAAGAGGATCAATGCATATAAGTTTAGAATCTAACAGATTTCAGTAAATGGCATGAATTTGGAATTCTTGCATTTGCGGTAAGGATTTGGGAGTGTGAAAAGAGAATCATTGAAGTTATGTTCAATTGATCTAGTTCACAAAGTAAAGATCATAGACAAACATAGTATGCATACTTGGTGTATGGCATGACTAGTGTTTAGAAAACATAGTGTACATGCTTGGAGCATGGGACAACTATTGTTTTAAATTCAAGAATAAAGTTGATAGCTGAAATAGTATACAATGAATAATGTGTAATCATATGGTGATAAATAAAAGGTGTTTTATTTATGTTCAAAGGGTTGATACCATATTGGATTCAATTATTATTGTGTTTCACTTTGCATGTTTTGACTTCCCGAATAAACTAGGTTATTCTTCCGGAATGACTAAATTATTCAAACCATCCACAGTCGGTCATATGTTGGAAGTAGATATGAATTAAGACTGTCATGGGTTGGCTTGTAGAGGTCTAAGGTGTTGGACAAAGGGCTACAACACTCATGAGTACTCATAAGTTCTGAGTATTGGATTCAACCCGCGCTCATTGGAATCACTTCATGGATTTTATCACGAGTGATCATGAGACGATAATATCTTATATTCTTCAAACCTAGAGATATGAGCTGTTACTATGAGTTGATAGTACATTGATTGCACGAAAACGCATTTGGTAACTCGGTGCTATAAAACGTGCCTTTGTGTATGATTCAACAAGTAGTAGAACAAGCCATATGAGTCGAAGTTTATCCGTTCCTTTTACCTTCGGGATAAAAGCGATATCTGTGGGCCCCTCGATGATTTGATGATGACAAATGGAAGTGCTCGGCCGGGCCAAGACTGATTTGATTTGTTCAATTAGTTAGTCGTCATAAATCGAAAATCGAGAAACAACAAATGGACAGAGATAATGATTATAATCCATGTCTCAGTCCATACGATATCTAGAATGGAGGAATATATGATCCCTTATCTAATGGACAAGTCATTGACAAAGGTCAGAGTTCATCTACAAGGTCAGAGTTCGATAGAAGCTTTTGAGAGCTACGATTGCCAGTTGGTTCCTGAAGTCATAGACAATAATATTTTTAGACTTATCCAAGTGGGAGACTATTGGATTAATGTCTAAGTCCATAACTATAATTGGTAAGACTTGACCCGACCCGGCATGGTCCATTTGGGTTGCATACCATCATGCACTTGGATAGACTATAATGAGAGAAATAAGACACTTGTGGTTATTAATATATTATAAGTTCTAGTATATTAATAATAAGAATAATAAGATTATTTAATTAGTATTGATCAAGAATTAATCTAGGATTAATTAAGTGATCAAAAGAAGACTAATTAAATATATGGGTTGATTGTGTAAATCATCCATACTTGTATAGTGGGCTAATGCTCCATGGATAATCAAGTTGGGCTAAAACCCATAGGATGGTCCATGGATGCTCCATGGTGTATTTGTACCCATGGATCATGGAAATGAAAGGCCATGTCAATTAGGGTTTACATGGTGTAACCCTAACTATATAAGCATCTTATTCTTGACCAAATCGGACACTAGAGTGTGAAGTGAAAGGGCTAGCCGATTTCATGAGTTGTAGAATTCTCTCACGTTATTCTAAGTGTTTTGGTGATTGTGATTCCATTTGAGGCTTCCACACTATTGGGGCTAGGCACTCAAGCTTCATGAAGACTTTCTACATCAAAGAGGTATGTATTCTATCTTGTTACACTCATTGTTTTGTATGCTAGATTAGGATAATACCTTGGATGTTCTTATTTGTATGTATAATAGAGAAAACATAGATCCAAGGTATTTAGGGTTGCATGTACACTTAGGAGTGTTAGAATGCTCAAAACCCAACACTGATGGGTTTTCAGCATTCTAACACTTCCTAAGTGTACATGCAACCCTAATAAACCTTGGATCTATGTTTGTCTAAGATACATGCAAATAATTAATTTTCCAAGGCTTATATCCTAACTAGCATGGCATGGGGAACTTGAATGAAATAAAGCTAGTAGAAACACTTACCTTGTAGTTGTAGTTGATTGCTTGGAGTTTTTGAGCCTAGCACCAATAGTGTGGATGCCTCAAATGAAAGTCACAAATCACCACAAACTTGGAACTTTGAGAGAATAGTCACCACTTCTCTTCAAATCGGCCCTCACCTCAACAAGTGTCAACTAGTGTGATTTCAAGAACCAAAACCTCCTTTATATAGTGTGGTGGATTAGGGTTACATCCATGTAAACCCTAATACCCATGTCTCTTCATTTCCATGAGATCCATGGATTAAAGCTCCATGGAGTATCCATGGACTTGTCCATCCAAGCCTAGCCCATTCCAAATAAGGATAGGCCCACACTATATAAATATAGAAGCCCATATTTAATTAGTAGTATCTTTGATCACTAAATTAATCCTAGATTAATTATAGATCACTACTAATTAAATAATATGATCTTATATTAATATATTAGAACTTATAATATATTAATAAATCATAACTTGTACTATTCTCAATATTATCCATAAATTGTTCGGGTGAAGTGCAACCCAAATGGACCATGCCAGGTCGGGTCAAGAACATACCAAATATAGTTATGGGCTTAGACACTATATCCAACAGTCTCCCGCTTGGATAAGTCTAATAACTAGAGTTGCAAGTATGATTTCAGGAACCGATCAGCAATCGTAGCTCTTTAAACTCTGTTGAACAAGAACGCGCCATTTAGATAAGTGATCATATAATCCTCTGTTCTAGATATCAGCCGGACAAATACATGGAACATTGTCTTGCTTATTGTCCAACATTTGTTTCCCGATTTCCGATTTGTTTGACATAGAACTCAACTGAACACATCAATTTAGTTCTGACCGGGCCCGGTACATAGGTCAAAACAAAATCATCGAGGGGCCCAGATATCAGCTTCTAACCCAAGAAGGAACAGATAAACTTCGACTCATATGTTTGTTCTACCACTCATTGAATTACACACAAAGGCACGTTTTATAACATCGAGTTACCAATGTGTTTTCGTACAATCAATGCATAACCAACTCGTAAGTAACAAATCATATCTCTAGGTTTGAAGACTTATATGATATTACCGTCTCACGATCACTCGAGATAAAATTCCATGAAGTGATTCCAGTGAGCGTGGGTTGAGTCCAATGCTCAGAACTGATGAGCACTCATGATTGTTGTAGCCATGTCCAACACCTTAGACCTCTGCAACCAATCATGACAGTCTTGATTCATACCTACTTCCGACATATGACCGACTGTGGAGGTTTGAATAATATGATACACCAAACATAATTATTCTGGAAGTCAAAACATGCAAAAGAAATATAGTAAAAGATCGACAAGAGATAGCAACACTTTACTCATAAATAAAACACCTTTTATTCATCATCAAATGTCAATTACACTTTACAAATTTCATAATTTATCTAAATACTAAAACTTATATCATCCTTTAGTCCTATGCTCCGAGCATGCTGGAGATGCTTAACCCTACTCAGTCCCTTCGTGAGGGGATCTGTTGGGTTCTCATCCGATGATACCCTCTTCGCCACGAGGAGTCCTTCTTCGATTCGATGTCTGATAAAATGGTATTTTCTGTCGATGTGTCTGGATCTCCCGTGATCCCTTGGTTCCTTGGCTAAGGCAACCGCACTATTACTGTCATAGAAAATCTCCATTGGCTCTTTTATAGCTGGTACAACTCCGATGAAGTTCTTTAGCCATATCGCCTCCTTTGCTGCCTCGCTTGCTGCTATATACTCTGATTCACAAGTGGAATCAGCCACTGTCTCCTGCTTGGAACTCTTCCAAGAGATTGCTCCTCCGTTTAGGGTAAAGACCCAGCCTGACTGAGAGCGGAAATTATCTCTATCAGTCTGGAAGCTAGCATCACTATACCCTACAACTCTCAAGTCATCACTCCCACCGAAGGTAAGAACCCAGTCCTTAGTCCTTCGCAGGTACTTGAGGATATTCTTTACCGCAGTCCAGTGTTCCTTGCCAGGGTTCGCCTGATACCTGCTAACCATGCTCAAAGCAAAGGCTACATCAGGCCGAGTACACGTCATGGCATACATGATCGATCCTACAGCTGAAGCATAAGGCAGTCGACTCATTTCTGCTATCTCAGCCTCAGTACTAGGGCTTTGTGTCTTACTCAATCTGGCGTTACACTGAATGGGTAACTCTCCTTTCTTGGAGTTATGCATGTTGAATCTTCTCAACACTTTGTCCAAGTAGGTACTTTGACTAAGTCTAATTAGCCTTTTACTCCTGTTTCTCAAAATCTTTATCCCTAGGATATAGACAGCTTCACCAAGGTCCTTCATAGCGAAACACTTCCCAAGCCAGGACTTAACTTCCTGCAGGGTTGGGATGTCATTTCCTATGAGTAGTATGTCATCCACATACAGTACCAAAAAACTGACTATGCTCCCACTAGCCTTGATATAGACGCAAGATTCATCTTCACTCCTTGAAAAACCAAATTCCTTGACTTTCTCATCAAAGCAAAGATTCCACCTGCGAGGTGCCTGTTTCAATCCATAAATAGATTTCTCGAGTTTACACACTCTATTAGGGTACTCTGTACTGACAAAACCCTTTGGTTGAACCATGTAAACATCCTCAGCCAACTTTCCATTAAGGAAAGCGGTTTTGACATCCATTTTCCATATTTCATAGTCATGAAACGCAGCTATGGCTAACAGAACCCTAATAGATTTTATCTTGGCCACTGGTGAAAAGGTTTCATCATAATCAACTCCCGGAGTTTGAGAATAACCTTTTGCAACCAGTCGTGCCTTATAAGTGTGTACATTACCATCCATGTCGGTCTTCTTCTTGAAGACCCATTTGCACCCTACAGTCTTACGACCAGGTACATTCTCAACCAAGTTCCAAACTTGATTGTCATACATGGATTGTATCTCGCTATCCATGGCCTCTTTCCATTTAGTAGCATGGCTTCCGTGTAGCTGTTAGGTTCATCCAGACCTACTAGTGTCTCATCACTAATAAGTGTCTCACCTTCCGCAGTAATATGAAATCCATAATAAAGCTCAGGTGCATTCCTAACTCTCGTGGAACGCCTAAGAGGTACAGGCACATCAGCTGGCTCAACAGGAGTTTCCTCCTCGAGTTGAGGGCTAGGGTTTGAAGTTCCTTCACCACTTGACTCTTGAATTTCTTCAAGATCAATTTGCCTCCCACTGTTTCCTTGGCTTATAAATTCTCTCTCTCGAAAAACTCCTCTTCTTGCTACAAAGACCACATTATCACTAGGTCTGTAGAAGAGGTAACCAAAGGATTGCTGTGGGTAGCCGATGAAAATACACCTCTCGCTTCGAGGTTCGAGCTTATCATGAGTCTCGCGTCTCACGAAAGCCTCGCAACCCCAAATCTTGATGTGGTCTAGCTTAGGTACTTTACCAGTCCACATCTCGTGAGGAGTTTTGGCAACTTTCTTTGTAGGGACAAGATTAAGAATATGGGCGGCAGTCTCTAAGGCATACCCCCAGAATGAGATTGGTAGCGTTGCTCGACTCATCATGGAACGAACCATGTCCAACAAGGTTCGATTACGCCTCTCAGCCACACCATTCAACTGTGGTGCCTGGGAGGTGTCAATTGTGAGACAATCCCACATTCCCTAAGATAGTCGAGGAACTCTGAACTAAGATACTCACCTCCTCGATCGGATCGAAGCATCTTAATGTTCCTGCCCAATTGATTCTCGACTTCCTGTTTAAATTCCTTAAACCTCTCGAAAGTCTCTGACTTATGCTTGATTAAGTAGACATATCCATATCTACTGTAATGAGCAGTAAAAGTCAAATAATAATGATTAGCATCCCTTGTGGCATGTTTGAATGGTCCACACACATCCGTGTGTACAAGGTCCAACAAACCTTCACCCCTCTCACACGAGCCTGTGAAGGGTGACTTTGTCATTTTTCCAAGTAAGCATGATTCACAACTATCATCTGACTTTAGGTCAAATGATTCCAAGACTCCATCCTTTTGGAGTTGGCCTATGCGTTTCTTGCTTATATGTCCAAGACGACAATGCCATAATGATGCTTTATCCAAGTTATTATGATTAGTAGAATCAATACACAAAACATTATTTCCTAAGTTATCTACAACAGATACAGCTTCATACATACCATCACAAGGTAATGCTTTAAAATAAAAGACATTATTATAGAAAACATCAATAGAACCAACTTCATTATTAAATGAAAAGGTAAACCCTTGTTTGTACAAAGCATGAAAGGAAATAATATTTCTTGTCATTCCTGGCGAATAAAAACATTTATTCAATTCTAAATTAAACCCACTACTTAGCGATAAAGTATAAACTCCAATCTTGGTGACAGGTGAAGCTTTCCTATTCCCCATGATCAAGTTTATTCTTCCTTGCTCCACATTCTCACTTCTTCTTAGTCCCTGCAAGTCACAACAAATATGAATACCACAACCGGTATCAAGGACCCAAGATTTAGAATGGGGTGAGTTATTAGAAATGATAGTGTAAATACTTGCATGGTTGGGTTTGACTTTCCCATCCTTCACATCCTGCTGGTACTTTGGGCAGTTCCGCTTCCAATGAGACTTTTCATGGCAATAGAAGCATTCAGCCTCTTTTGGGTCAGAAGAAGGAGTGATGAAACCTTTCTTGGTTCCACTTGAAGAAGAGCCATCAAGGGTCCGAGCCTTGGTACCCTTCGAGGATCTCTTTCTCTTCCTCCATCGACTTTTCCCAATTGCCAAAACCGGAGTTGAGTTTGAAGTAGGAGTGATAGCAACTGACTTCCCCTTAAGACCTGATTCTGCGGTCTTGAGAAGTCCCTGAAGTTTGCTGAGTGTGACCTCTTCCTTATTCATGTGATATGTCATGCGGAATTGATCATAGCACGATGGTAAGGAGTGCAAAATGATATCTATTGCAAGATCCTCAGGGAAGTTCACATTAAGTTTCAGCAAACGATCCACATACCTTTGCATTTTCTGCATGTGGCTCGTGACGGATTCCCCGTCCTTCATCATGGTTGTTATCATAGAGCAGATGATTTCATACCTCTCTTGCCTTGCACTTTGATGGTATCTTTCCATCAAATCTTGGTGCATTTCATAAGGGTAGAAATCCTCATAAGACTTTTGGAGTTCTGCTGTCATTGTGGCCATCATGATGCAAGCCACTTTCGTAGCATCCCTTTCATGTGCCCGAAAGTCAGCGATCTCCTGAGGAGTTACAGTGGTCTCATCAATCTCCTTAAGCTCCTTGTCAAGGACATATTCGTTGTCCTCGTAGCGGGTAATCATCCTGATGTTTCTGATCCACTCATTGAAGTTGGATCCATCAAAGGTGACTTTCCCACACAAGTTCATAAGGGTAAAGGAGCCATTAGGATTAGAGCCAGAAGCAGCATTATTAGAAGACATCTGAAAAGAAGAGAACAAGATTAGTTTAGATATAAGAGAGTCCTTAATAAAACACCCAAATGTAATATTAAGGCTAGGATCCAATCACAATATAATATAACTTAGAAGAGGTATGTCGTAATCTAAGCTATACCATATTTGAAAGGTAGGTGAATGACAATTCACCAATTTCCACCACGAAAACCGAAATGTTTAAATATTAGGTTTTTGATTGGTTCTTAGAAATTCCTAGATTCTTTGAGATTCAATGAACTTTTCAAAGGCATGTTTCAATCTCGAGTGTGCCCTCCAAGTTTTGTGACTGGGATGCCGAGGATCACAAAACGAGGTGTGAAGTAACCATGCAAATAACTTGGTACCCTTAAAGTTTATCACTCAATCGATGTGCCGGTAAACCACACACGCTCCATCGATACTATTATAAACCTTAAGTCACCCTTTACCTACCTTGTTAAGTCCAAGTTAGTGTGTCGGTTAACCACACACGCTCCACCAACGACTTAAACAAAGTGTAAAGTGTAATTTCATGGATTAGCACCTTATTCACATTTTTCCTAAAGTAACTAAGATTCGGAATTTAATAAAACATTTAGTTACTTTATAATATTCATCATACTTTAAATGAGAATTTATAAGTCCTTGTCTTACCCGTTCGGCTAACGACCCTCCACCGGTCAAGCAAGCGGTGGGTGAGAGTGGACACCCATTAAGTCACCATTTTATAGGCAACAACCTTATACCCACCTTATAGACCGGCTTCGTGAATGATGCGTACTAGCGGTAAGACGACTTTGTTCTTATACATATATATATATATATATATATATATATATATATATATATATATATATATATATATATAATTATTAAATCATAATAATATAAGTATAAGGGTTGAATTTTAACTTTTAAAATTCTAAGGGTTGGAACTAAAGTTTTAACTTCACTTTACTTGTTCCAAAACTTGAGCGCAAGTTTTTGTAAACTTTCAAAACTTTTCATTTCTTGTAACTTATGAGTTTAATAGAGTAATAAAATGAAGAATCTTCATTTTTCTAACTCTTGTGTTCTTTTAATGGTTTTCAATCCAAGAGACTTTTGGTTTTCCATAACTTGAGGACAAGTTATGGACTCCATTAAATCACATTATGATCAAGAATTAATCTACCACATAGGTTACACATAATTCCTATGATCATCTAAACATCATAAGAACAAGATCATGAACATGAACACTTTCATATATCAAAATCATACTTAATCTTTGTAATTTTGATAACTAGTTGTTGTAAATGAGTTAGAAAAGACATTACACCTTCTAAAACAAGTTTTCAAGTACCAAAACAGTTTAGGGTAATGTTTCTAATCAATTTCCAGCAACTAAAGTCGAAAACCTGCACTCTGTCGACCCTACTCGCTGAGTGCATGAACCTACTCGGCGAGTAGGTTGAAGATACAAGTGAACTCGGCGAGTCCCCCCATGGACTCGGCGAGTTCAGCAGTCAGACAGCAATTTTTCGACTTTTTCAACCATATTGCAACAAGTATCAAACAAACAAGCCTAGGCTCTGATACCACTGATGGGTTTTCAGCATTCTAACACTTCCTAAGTGTACATGCAACCCTAATAAACCTTGGATCTATGTTTGTCTAAGATACATGCAAATAATTAATTTTCCAAGGCTTATATCCTAACTAGCATGGCATGGGGAACTTGAATCAAATAAAGCTAGTAGAAACACTTACCTTGTAGTTGTAGTTGATTGCTTGGAGTTTTTGAGCCTAGCACCAATAGTGTGGATGCCTCAAATGAAAGTCACAAATCACCACAAACTTGGAACTTTGAGAGAATAGTCACCACTTCTCTTGAAATCGGCCCTCACCTCAACAAGTGTCAACTAGTGTGATTTCAAGAACCAAGACCTCCTTTATATAGTGTGGTGGATTAGGGTTACATCCATGTAAACCCTAATACCCATGTCTCTTCATTTCCATGAGATCCATGGGTTAAAGCTCCATGGAGTATCCATGGACTTCTCCATCCAAGCCTAGCCCATTCCAAATAAGCATAGGCCCACACTATATAAATATAGAAGCCCATATTTAATTAGTAGTATTTTTGATCACTAAATTAATCCTAGATTAATTATAGATCACTACTAATTAAATAATATGATCTTATATTAATATATTAGAACTTATAATATATTAATAAATCATAACTTGTACTATTCTCAATATTATCCATAAATTGTTCGGGTGAAGTGCAACCCAAATGGACCATGCCAGGTCGGGTCAAGAACATACCAAATATAGTTATGGGCTTAGACACTATATCCAACAGTTACCACTCCTGCTATTGTAACTACAGAACCTTTACGTGAAGGCCCTAGCACATTCTTTGAAGCCGATGGCTCCTCTGTTCCACCAGGATATTCTCCTCCAAGAACAGATCTCGATGCGGCCTCTGTGCGTTTGGCCTTGCATCTTGCTCAGGAATAAGTTGTCGCACCTTCTTCTAAGGGCAAAGGAATTGATTTTAGGGAAGGTCAGACAAGATAAGATGACTCCGTGATTGATGAACTTGAGAAGAGAGTGAATGTGCTGGATCAGAAAAATATTGAGTTCAGTATTCGAGTTGAAGATCTCTTGAGTGAGAATACGAATTTGAAGATTCAAGTTTCTGATCTCCAAGAAGATAAGGCAATAAAGTCCAGACAAATCTCTGAGCTCCAAGATCATTTCAATCTTCTGACCTCCTGCTACTTTAATCTCAAGAAGAAGCTTGAGGAAGACTTTAGTGATAAGTATAAGACATCCGCAGATGAGCACAAAATCCATCTTTACTCTCAAGCTCATCTTATTGTTGTGCCAACTGCTTAGACTTCTCGAGTGGTGAATCGTTTTGAAGAAGAACCTGCTCATGCTCCACATGTTGCAGAGATTATTCGAGATAACAAGACAAAGCCGCCGAGAAGGGACAACTCTTGTTCAAGAGGAGTTTCGACAAGAATCCACCAGTAAATTAATCCACAATCACTATTACGGATCTCGAAGCCGTAAGATTTAGAGACACGTATGGTGATAGGTCAGGAATTGTATCTTGGGGTTCTCATGATCCCCTGAAAATGTGGATTGTTCGCAGAAAGAGCGGCAATATGGAGCTCTATAATGATTGTCATTATTTTAATTCTTGGATCAGGGTGGATCTTTTAGAGTTGTTTCAGTCTCCATTTTCAAACCAGACGGATAGTCAGCAAGCAACTAACTTCAAACACTTTCTGGAAGATCAAGTAAAGAAGGGTTTTCCGTCTATGAAGACTGCTGAATCTGTGATAAAGCAGTATCTTGATGTTATTGATCCCAAAACTGTTAATCCACTCTAGGTGGTGATGTGGCTTGCTATCAATCAGGTCAAACAAATTCCCGTGCTTCAAGATTACCCGGATGGATCCTTAAGCTCTATGCTCTACTGGGTATTTGATGAAACCACATCATCTGATGTCATCAAACTAAAGGAGGGGTGCATTCGTTTGTATGATAGAAGGGATTTGTTCAAGTTTAGAAAATGGAACATTCATCATTTAATCCATTTTCAGATCAGGGTTGCTGAGGAGATATTTGAGTTAGCCGCGAAAGAATACACCACTATGGTTGCTGAGATTATTAACAAACGGATGTGGAATGGAGCTATGGGGCTAGACGATGTGATGATCGTGGACAAAGATTGACTTCAAGCTAGCACCAAACCAAGCGGGGATTGGAGGGTCTAATTAATGGTTTGGTCTAGGCTTTCAATGTAATAGGTTCTTTTGAGTCAATATGCATGTTTTGGTAGTTTCAGAGTAGTTTACAATATGCTAGGATTTTACGGTCGTAAGCCTGTTTACGGCCGTAAACCCAAGGCCGGCCCAGGTCCAGTTACGGCCGTAAACCCAAGGCCGGCCCGGGTCCAGTATATATAGAGGTGTACTAGGTCTTTTGTTAGTTGTTGATGTCACAGAGTTCACGGCTGCTATTCGACAAGTTGTACAAGACATTTTTCTTAATAGAAGCGTGTGCAAGCTTGTTTTCATTATTGTTTCTACTTGTTCTATATTATTATTGATTGTGTTTGTTGTTTGATCACTGGTAAGATCCGTTTCAGGACCTTACAGATTAAGAATAGATTATGATTGACAAATTTGAAAGATTAAAATAATTAATTGTTTTACATGTTTGTTATTATATTGCAAGGATGTCTTTTTTGTTTTGCTAATGCATGTCTCATAAAATTTATGTTTTATGCTGATGGGCGGAGCTAAGTGATTCCTGGGCCATTACTACCTTTCAGCAAGTCAATGTAATTTTTTTAAAAATACGTTTTTGCTCTTCTATTGAAGTGCAGCGGTTATACATACTAGTGCAACTATTATTTTATCGTTGCTTTTACTACCGAAAGATCCCGCTTCTGCCATTATATATGTTGTAAACAAAATTTCGAATTTAAGGGTGTATAGACATCCTTTAGGTAAACATAGACTCGTCTCTCCTCTTTTAATGATCCGTTCGAAAATTCTTATGAATTTGTCGATAATTCTAATGATTTTATTTAGAATAGTGATTTTAACGATAAACAAAGTTACGTATTAACGATTTGAAGTATTGAAAGTAAACTTTTAGAACTAATAAACGAGAACTTTGAATATATATATATATATATATATATATATATATATATATATATATATATATATATATATATATATATATTAACTATGATATAATAATTGATATTTAGTAAAAGAATGCAATGAAAACATGGTTTTATTGAATATGAATTTTCTAGTAAAAAGTGTACTACACTTCTGTTATAGCGGTAATATTATACGTTACATTATTCAATTTCTTCACCGTACTCATTAA
Organism: Lactuca serriola; assembly: GCF_051521515.1. Classification (NCBI taxonomy): domain Eukaryota; kingdom Viridiplantae; phylum Streptophyta; class Magnoliopsida; order Asterales; family Asteraceae; genus Lactuca; species Lactuca serriola. The sequence goes on along the minus strand of NC_136409.1, from coordinate 112,660,019 downwards.
AATCTACGTACCACCCTCCCAACCATGCATAATTTATACATTATATAAATTGACACTCTACCACCATCATTCACCACAGAAATTCCTTTTCCAATTCCTTGCCAGTTTTTCTACCTTCACCTGAAAATGGTTAGTGTCCTGGAGCTCCGAAAGGCGCAACGAGCTGAAGGTCCAGCAACGATTTTGGCTATCGGGATTGCTACACCGATTAACTGTGTGCTCCAGAGCACTTATCCAGATTACTATTTCCGTGTTACAAATAGCGAAAACAAGAAAGAACTTAAAGCAAAATTTAAACGCATGTGTAGGTTTTGTGAATCATTTGTAGTTGAAAATGTAACTCTATAGTAGTACATTTACTTTAATTTGATCTTTCTTTGTGTTATACTCAGGTGACAAATCAATGATTAGAAAGCGACACATACACTTGACGGAGGATATGTTGAAAGAGAAGCCCAATCTTTGTGCTTACATGGCACCATCGTTAGATGCAAGACAAGATATTGTTGTCTCGGAAGTACCAAAACTTGGTGCAGAAGCCGCAACTCACGCAATCAAGGAATGGGGCCAACCGAAGTCAAAGATCACCCACCTTGTCTTTTCCACTTCGTGTGGGGTTGACATGCCAGGAGCTGATAACCAACTAATAGAGCTTCTAGACCTTCGTCCTTCAATCAAACGTGTGATGATATACGAAAATGGTTGTTATGCTGGTGGCACAGCCATTCGTTTGGCCAAGGACTTGGCAGAGAACAACAAGGGGGCTCGTGTATTATTTGTTTGTTCGGAAATCACTGCTATAGGTTTCCGTGGGCCGGATGAGACCCATCTGGATGGCCTTGTAGGCCAGGCTTTGTTTGGTGATGGTGCAGGTGCCATCATAGTGGGCTCTGACCCATTGCCAGATATTGAAAAGCCACTTTTGGAGATTGTTTCTGCTTCCCAGACTATCATCCCGGATACAAAGAGCATGCTTAGAGGACACATTCGAGAGGTCGGACTTAAATACCATCTCCATAAATCCATTCCTGAACTCATCGCGAACAGCATTGAAAACAGCTTGGTAGAGGCCTTTCTACCCTTGGGCATTGTTGACTGGAACTCACTTTTCTGGATTGTACATCCAGGGGGCACTGCCATCTTGGACGGGATAGAAGAAAAACTATGCCTTACACCCAACAAACTACGGGCCACACGACACATACTCAGTGAATACGGAAATATGTTTAGTAGTGGCCTGATCTATCCATATCCCTTCACTACTTAATACTACTCTTTAATAATTAGCTTTTAATCATTAGCTAATAATGATATGTTTTTTATTAATTATGATTGTTTTTAATAATTATATTATGAAGATATATATATTTTTTAATATATGAAAAATTAATATTTATAATTAATAGTTTTTTTAATCAAGTATTTTATAAGTAACGACCCATTTAAAATATAATCTAAATGCTTTTGTATACAAACTTTTCAACATTAAATATATTTAATATATTATTCTAAAAAAATTATTTTAAACATTTTAAACAAACAGTAACTAAATAACTTACTTATAAATACTAAATTTGCCTCTTACCTGTAGCATAACATATTATTTTTTACTTCAAAAAATAATAAAGATACTACAAAATAAATGATAAATTTAATTTTGAACATAAAGCTTAATTTCATATGACAATAATACAAAATAATAATTAATCGTGAACATACATTTGCGACAAAAACTAGGAAATAAATGTTTAAAAATATTTAATTTATAAAAATATCATTTTAACTTTTAAGTTTTAACCCAATTGTACTGTATCAACTTAAATAGAGGTTCAAAAATGAAATTTTGAGGGTAAAAATGTAATATCTTTTAAATAGATAGGCTGTAAATGTAAAATTCAAGGGTATAAAACGTTTTACTTTCTCACTAACCCTAACAAGAAGATTCAGCCGCCAATGACACCTTCATCCGACTTCCGGCGATGGGAGCTATGCGACTATCGCTTTCTTTTTCTCTCGTTCTTTCTCACGACGACTATTTTTTTTCAGACGATGTTTTAGGCGATTCCTTCCTTCTCCGGCGTTTTCTCTATTCCCGGAACACATAACACATAAATCCTGTCTGAGCCACGAAGGCATCAAACATACCAACTACTGCATCGGATCAAAATCCAGAAACTACTACTAGCTAAACGGGCCGGCATTGTGGCCTTAGACGCGTTCCTACTGGAAGGAAACTCGCCTAAACTGCTGAGCTCCGCCGATAATCCTTTGGTTGCTGATCGACAATCCCCTGAGCCGCTGCTTCTCCAGCTCTCCGAGCTACCAATATCAATATGACACTTAGTCTGACAGCCCTCTAAAAGTCAACTAAGTCAACTCTGGTCAAAGTCAACCTTCCAGGTCAACCCTACTCGCCGAGTCCACCTAATGACTCGCCGAGTTCATATGCTCAGGGTCCTTCAATTCGCGACTCGACTCCCCGAGTCCAACTATTTCCAAGTCCTGACCTGTCCAACTCACTGAGTCTCCACCCGACTCATTGATTCGAGTCTCAACTCAAAGGGTTTGGGGTTTCGCGACCTGACTCGCCGAGTCTAAGAACAGACTCGCCGAGTCCAAGGCAATCATCAACAGACTCGCCGAGTTATTCTTCCAACTCGTTGAGTTCCTGCCCATCTTCATCCAACTCGTCGAGTTCACCCATGTGACTCGCCGAGTCGCTGCAGCTCTTAATCCATGCAGTGGCTTTTCGAGCCAAACATGGGTTCCAACTCATAGATCCATACTTCTAAGGCTTATTCCTCACGTAAAGTGGCAAACTTTACGTGTAGCTAAAGAGATCTAGGCTCAAAACACTTCAAACTAGGGTTAATGGCAAACATACTTCTCCAACATACCAAGGGCTGATACTTTAGGGGATTCTAGACCAAAACAAGCATGGATCTGAGATAGCAACCTCAGATCTGGACCTCTAGCTCGAAATGGTTACTTATCATGCCAAAAATGTCCAAAACTCACACATAAGAATAGATCTAGGTGAAAAAAAAGAGTCCAAGCAACAGCTTATTACCTCCAATTGGTCTGAAATGTCTTCCTAATCCCGGATCTATAGTCCCTTCTTGCACTTCCAAGGTCTTTCTTCCTTCTCCAAGCTTTAATGCACTTCTTCAAGGCAAGATCTAGCTCAAAAACGGATATTGTGGCTAGGGTTTGGTGTTATGGGGTAGAGAGGTAGTAAAAGAAACCTAGGGGGAGAATGAGACGTTAAAATAGGCTCCAAGTCCCGGATTTAGGGTTTTCCTCGTTCAGACCCAACTCGCCGAGTTCACGAGCCGACTCACCGAGTTGGTCACTTACTCGATCCCCCTGATCCCGCTCCGACTCGTCGAGTTCCTCCCTGGACTCAACGAGTCCACTCCCTGACTTAGGGTTTCTTCCCTTTTCTTGGCCTTTCTGATCTTGGGTGTTACAATTTTTGTGAGTTGATCAATCATGTTGATGTCTTTTCTCTCTTCCGATTTCCTAGGAATACATGTAATTTTGGAAACAGTCAACATAATCTTGGTGAATTCACATGTTTTATAAACATTGAAAACACTCTTTAAATAGTTTTTAGTATAAGATCTTTGTCTATGAATAGGTATTTGATAAGATGTTAAGATAGTATTGTCCTTGTTCTTAGATCTATTTGATACTCTTAGTATATTGGTTTTATAACTTCTTTTCTCAGATGTACTGCCTCATTTGCATAATTCTTAGATTCTTTGAAGTTAGTTCTGAATACTTATACGAGAATAGTATTATCCTTATATTTAATATTCTTAGTATTTTAGTATTATAACTTCTCTTTCGTATTCACCCCTTCCACATAACATTTTCTACCCTTTCGCATACTTCGCTTATAAGATATTCACCCCTTTCACTTATTAATGTATACTATCACTACTTCAAGGCGTTCCCCTCTAGGTAATTTAATTAGTGAAGGATGCCCGAACATTGCTACAATAAGTTCCTATAATTGAGCTTTCGAATTGATATTTTTCCCACACGACGCTTCTTCGGACATCGTAAAATAGTTTAAAAAGCTATGGGTGTTGTGATTCAACGATCAAGGTTGCAGCTTGCAACCGTAGGTGGGGTTGTTAGCCTCGTATAGATCTATATATAAGTTTTCCGCTCACTTAATATTAATGATTACAGGACGGGGTTAGCTGAAATTAATCAGCTAAAGGATTAATAGTATTGGTACATACTGAATTCTTCTCTTTTCCATAATTTCCTTAACGTTACTTTCTCCGACTGAAAATTCTGTTACCCCTCATCCGCCTACCGGATGCACTGAGATCACCCTGGTCCAAGTAATTTTCCGATATCTGAGTTACCGGTCACTACACTCCATCGCAATCTCCTAGTTGCTCCCAGCGACTCCTGAAGATAGTTCGACTATCTATAACTGTTCTATCTATTTCTACCATCCATAATGAATCGATGCTGCTGGAACCAGCCTGCTTATCTCTCATTTGACTACTCAACTCCTACTAACTCGAGCCTTCCATTCTGAAAGAAAAGCTACCTGCCTAGCTATCCTTACAGATCACTTATACTTGACAGAAGGCTCAACTGATCCTGCTGAGAGGGACTTGCCATTTCCAAATCAACAACTATACCGTCAGCACTTGCATTCCAACACACATACTAATACTGACCATCACACTGCAACCATCTGAAACACTGGACTGCCTGCAACACTGAACTGCCTAAAACGCTGACCTGCCTGAAACACTTAACTGCCTGAAACACTGAACTGCCTGAAACACTGAACATGCCTGAAACTTTGAATACGCCTGAAACACTGAGCTGCCCGAAACACTGAACTGCATGAAACACTGCTTCCCAATTATCTCAAGACCTTCCTGGTTACCAATCATTCGTCCGTTATTTGCAACACCGAGCTCCAACTCAATTGTGGAGTCCAAGGACTCCTCACTCAGTCGCTCCCATGACTTCTGAATGAAATCTTTCTCTGGAACTAGTTTCCACTAGTTATCCTGTCACTGTGGCTCTAACAACCTTCCGATCCACTGATCAGGTCTAAACGTCACATCCTGACATCATCAATTCCACGACTAACAACATGATGGCTCCCAGACTGACGGTAGCCCTTAACATACCCGAACCCCAACGGCCCACTACTACTCTGATCTCATAACTGAGGTGACAATCTAATGCCAAATCGCCGACTTAACCATAACTGAACCATTTGGGAAACCCAAAATCTAACCCATGGATTCCCATATCCTCACTGCTGCACCCGAACTGGTGGGTACTACTGCTTTCCCGCGTCCAACAACGTGCTCATGTTGCCTACCAATCTGATAAAGGTCACGGCTACGCCTGCGGACTTACAACTCTCTAATACTATATGGCTGCTAGTGAATGCTACGGCTACCTCCGCAGACTTACAACACTCTACTACTATCTAACTGCTAGTGAATGCTACGGCTACCCCCGCAGACTTACAACACTCTACTACTATCTAACTTCTAGTGAATGCTACGGCTACCCCCGCAGACTTACAACACTCTACTACTATCTAACTGCTAGTGAATGCTACGGCTACCCCCCGCAGACTTACAACACTCTACTACTAGCTGAGGACATCCTGACTATCCCTAGTCCTGCTAGTGATTCCTCATCCTGATTTCTCAAAACCAGCCCTCAGTCTTTGAATACTGCATCAACCTCGATATCTTATATCCTTGATATACTTAGCACTTCGTCGAGGAACTCTTCGGCTTGGTTCCCAAACCAACCGTCTACTAATCCGGATACAAGAAGCTATTGTTGGGAAGTTTCCAAACTCCCAACTCCTGAATCTACACAATTCTGCATGCTGACTCTGTCGCTGGCTACTAATACGAAAGCATCTCTTGCTAACCGTTCTCAGGATCCTCATTCCGACTCACTTGAGCCCTACAGGTGGTCCTCCAATCCTGGATTCCCCACCAGCTTCTAACCATCTCGATTACATAAACTAACTGCTGGGAAGGTCCTCAAACTCCCAATTCTCAACTCCTCAACCCTTCAATCACTGTGCTACTATCTTTTCTTCTCAGAGATCGCGCACTCATTCTGGGTCTACGTGACTCTTATCCTTGTATACTCAGAGGGTTCTCCCTCACTTGGATTCGGCTAACTCCTTACTTCTCACTGGTCGAAAGGATTCCTAACCTTCCTTCCATTAAAAGGGCGATATGCTGCCCGCCAACGTTTACCTCTGCCAGTGCTCCAACTACTCTTACCAGATCCGCACCCTTCTTGCTATCTAACTGAGCACCCTTCGATCCTTAACTGTATTTGCTTTAGGGACTACATCCCGAGAACCTGCGTTTGGGGTGCACATCCCCAACCCACTTCCTTACTGACCGCTAGCTACTCTACTAAAAACTCTGGATTACCACTACTGAGAATATAACCGATCATTAACCGACTAACGCCTTTCGCAAGTAGTAAGGCACTACTGAATCTTACACATACATGTTACAGTCACCGCATATGAAGTAACCTGATCTAGAGGGAACGACCTCCAATTCACCATTCTAATCCCATGGTATGCAGATGGCATAAAACTTCGTCACAAGCAGGTAATATAATACCCAACACATATGCTTATTGACATCAATGCAGCAACCTAACAATAATATCATGAATAATATTTGACAGGGAGGTAAAAGATACATACCTCCATTACTTAGCGTTGCTCGAATCCTTGCTGAAATCAACCGGAAAACTTGGCTCCGAGCCGTGGGCCCCCTTGCCCGGCCTCGGCAACCACTGGCGGTACTTGAAGTCCCAAGGGCAGGAGCTGGCACCTGCCCTGCTGTATACAAACTCGGACAGTGGGCCTTCTTGTGGCCCCTCTGACTGCAATGGAAACATATCGGATCAAGTCCATGGGCGATGGTAACAATACAATCCATGCTAAAATGGCCAATCTGGCCGCACATGAAACATCCGGCATCGCCACCACTTCTACGCCTGCACGCACCCAGGTGCGTCCTACCGCACTTCCTGCATCGACTGCGGCTCTGATAGTCCCTTGTCCTCAAATCCGACCCCTTGGGCCTCTTACCCGAACCTGTGGCTACCTGAGTCTCATCTGTTTTCCTCTTCCTTTCTAATTCCCTGCCCGTCTCTCGCTCCGGCGTTACCTTGTCGACACCGCCCGTCGACTGAACAACAGCTGTCTGATCCTGGAGCTTCGCAATCAACCTATCAGTGATCCTCACTACCATGTCGGGCAGATCCTCGCGAATGGCTCGCGTAACCTCCTCCACTATCCAATCATGCAAAGGTCTCTCTTGGAGACAGGGTGCCCCACTCACTCCTGTCCCTTGATGGCAAAAACTAGAAATGGGGTCTCCTTTCCCGATGGATCCTGGAACTCCATAAGAATCGGGGTCTAGACGAGCCCCAATCTATCCTGAAACTATCTCGGCCTTAAAGGCCTCAAGATGACTGTCCATGAGCTCCACAATGGCCCCTCTAACCGAACCGAAAATCACTGGAGTCTGATCAATGATGTTGCACATGATCTCTGCGGAAATGAAATCCTCAAGCTGCCCGGCTCTAGAGCCTGAGCCAGATCCCTCCCCGGCACCTGAACTGCCAACTAATATTTCGCGCAACGTCACCATGCTGAAAATATAACAATTCCTGATCAATTTACACACTACTGTTGAGGGATCTCTCACACACTCTACTAGTTCCCTGGTTTTGCCTTGGCCCCTCTTGAATCGAGTACGGATCCTCTGCTTTCAGTAGTACGGGCCCATTTTACCTTCCACATCTATCCGTGCTTTCCTCAAGAGTTACCTCAACTCCATCAAGTCCCCTTTTCTCTACTATTGATCTCTGCTACTCTCATCCTAGGCTTGCCCTAGGGGACTTCTGACTTCACCCAACCAGTCCTCAGCTGTTGAAGGCCTCCTTGTAATGCCAATTAGCCACCACCTGAATACCATCACATGAAATGAGGCTCGGATAATCCTTCGAGTAAAAGACTCGTCCCTACAACGGTTGGACTCAGACAAGAGCTGCGCAATAGGGCCAAATCCAGCACTCTGAGATTATTCAACCCTGCTCACATGTGATGTGACGTATTCACCTAATGGCTAACTCCCATCACTCAGAGTCCCACAAAGCACAAAGCAAGTAGCATTCGGATAAAGGAAACATACTCAGGAAAAACTATTCTCAAAACAAGAAACTGTACTAGCATACAATGCTAAGCTCATACTATCAGGCATAACCTACACAGGCTATCCTACTACTGTCTACTCATTACTAGCATGAAATTCTTATCAAGCTGAAACACATAAAGCAGGCACATATCCTAGATCCTTAGTCCTATTCTAGCATGCTGTTCTACTGAAACTGAAACTGATATTCATAACATAAACTTGTATGGGTAATTTGGGAGTACTTACTTGAGCTCGGCTGATTGCATGCACCACACCCTTTTCTCTTACCAAAACTCCTTTCTTTCTGAATTCTTTTGCTTTACTAAAACTGTTTTCTTTCTCAAAACTCTTTTTACAAAACTGTCTTTTCCTTTTGAAAACCTTTATACCAATCCCTTAGTTTGAGTTCAGACACGCCCGAGGGTATGTCCGAATCCCTCAAACCAAGGCTCTGATACCAACTTGTAACGACCCAAAAATCACGACTAAAAATTTCTTTTAAAACATTACTAAAACCATATTTACAAAACTGTATCATAAATCATAACATAATTTTTAGAGTATTAATTCAAAACATAATCTCATTATCAGAGTAAAACATTCCCAGGCTAACTGACTATGGTGTGTGCACTGCAATCTTCTCGAGCTCCTCCTTTAAAAACTGTGTACCTGAAACCAAAACTGAAAACCGTAAGCACGAAGCTTAGTGAGCTCCCCCAAACTACCACATACCATACAATAACATATATAGCACATACTGGGCCTTGCCCACTGCATCGGACCGAGGTCCGGACTAACTGGGGCCTTGCCCCCTCTATCGGACCGAAGTCCGGAAATTGATTGGGACCTTGTCCCCTGCATCGGACCGAAGTCCGTACTAACTGGGGCCTTACTCCTGCATCGGACCGAAGTCCGGAAACTGACTGGGACCTTGTCCCCTGCATCGGACCGAAGTCCGGACTAACTGGGGCCTTGCCCCCTGCATCGGACCGAAGTCCGAAACTAACTGAACATAACATAACATAAACATATCAACTAGCATGAACACACATATACTGCATACTGCATCGGGCCGTAGCCCAGAACACATAACACATAAATCCCGTCTGAGCCACGAAGGCATCAAACATACCAACTACTGCATCGGATCAAAATCCGGAAACTACTACTAGCTAAACGGGTCGGCATTGTGGCCTTAGACCTGTTCCTACTTGAAGGAAACTCACCTAAACTGCTGAGCTCCGTCGATAATCCTTTGGCTGCTGATCGACAATCCCCTGAGCCGCTGCTCCTCCTGCTCTCCGAGCTACCAATATCAATATGACACTTAGTGTCACACCCCCAAACCAAGGATGGCGGAAACGTCCGGGGGTGGAGGACTTCATGTATAGTATCACAACAACGAGTATAATAGTGCTCAAAGTAAATACAACCAATCATATATATCTATTCGAAAGAGTTACATCATTGTATGAATTACATGTTCTAAATCAATTACAATATGTAGACAATAAGTATGAAATGTTTGACGCCTTAACGTCCCATCCTCAAAAGCACTTGGTTACCTGTTTATTGATTTCTTGAGAATACAAGTAGTTTTGAAAAAGTGTCAACAAAAAGGTTGGTGAGTTCATAAGAAATTTTGTTGGAGAAGTAAACCGTTTTCCTTGTAAAAGCGATAGTATATGTATCCAGAAAATCCGATATTTTCTTTATAAAAGTTATGTAATGTAGTCTTATAACCGAAGACCAAAATGTATAAGTAACCTCTCTTACTAATAGAAAATGATATGTGTTTAAATTGACATAAACGCGCCTGAATTAAATGAAATTCCCGTAAATTCTTATGTTTGTTAATACTTTATGTATATGTAGTCCTAAATCCCAGGACCGAGAAAATAACAAGTATTGTCCATACTTAAAGATATAAGTGTGGTTTCAAATGATGTGTAGTCATAAATACCAAAACCGAAAGTGTACAGTAATATCTGTACTTATTGAGATAATAAGTGATTTTAAAATCGACATAAAACCCATTTAAGTTTTATAAAAATCCCGTAAACTTTATGTATTGTTATATCCCTATGTGAGTCGCTATAATCATACTATGACTAAATGAACCTGCCACGACGTTTCTCAGGCGTCGTAAAACTGAAATGACATTTGTCACCCGTAGACCTGCAGGTCCCACTGTAGCTAGCAGCAAGGTGTGGGGTGTCAAACCCAATATAGATCTATACACAACTATCACGTTCTCCCTCCAGGAGACTCTGATTATAACTAACAGGAATTATATCCCGCACTCGGACGTACGGAAAGAGATTGTCTCACAGTTTAGGTTAACAAGTTTACGAGTTGTGTGCGTGAGTGTAAAACATTTCTGTATGAATGTACCCTTTTGTACGTGTGTGTTATGTGATGTATCATAAACTATACCTATTATAGTTTTATCCAAAATGTTTGTAATATATAAGAACTCTTTTATGAAAAAGCGTTAGTGTTATGAAATCCATTAAACTATGCTTATTATAGCTTATATACGTGTTCTAAATGAATGAATAATCTTATCATGAATGACTTATTTTCAGTTTATGATGATAAAATTTACAAAGAAACACATTCAATACTTAGAATTTATATTTATACACTTTGCTCAACATAATACAAAGTGTTATGAAAATTATATGATGTTAACTAAATTAGACCTTCCTGCACTGTTTTAGAAAAGCCATAGAAAAATCATACGAAGTCGAAAACTAAATCCGTAAATTCTGAGAGTTCCCAAAATGTGTCTAGTTCACTCATAATTTTTATCATGATTTTTAATGACCTCCAACTTGGGTGAAAAAGTCCATAATCACAGACTGGTCCGGATTGGTGTTTGAAATGATAGACAGTTTTGTAAAAATCACCATAAATTGTAGAAAATCGTATGGAGATGTGAAAGTAGTCATTTTAAAGCTAAGAACTGGAATTACTTACAACTAAAACAGTTTTTCAAACAAAAAATTTTAAGTTGTCCAAAACAGTCCGTGAATGGAGTCCAACTTTTCTGATGAAAGCTGTTAGAAAAATTTAGTTATGTTCTTGGTGTTTTAACTTGTATTCCCCCCCTAAAAACTTAAGAAAACATAAAAATGTAGGGGTATGAACTCACCTTGAGTGATTTCAGTAGGTAAGTGTTGAAGAAGAGAAGTGTTCAACCCAAGAACACTTGAAGAATCACTTGAAGATTCGAAGATCTAACAAAAATGTGATGATGTTTTTGTAAGCAATCTTTGATTTTGATTAGGAGGATATGTAATAATCATAAGAAAGATGATGATACTTACTAATTGTAGGAGAAGAGTCTTGGAGTATGCCTTGAAATTCTCGAATTAGAGAGAAAAAGATGAGAGAGTTTGAAGTGTGATTCTTGGTGAAAATGAGAGAATGACTAAAGTGTGAGGAGAGAGGATGGATGTTCCAGCCCTAAGAACGTGGGAATAGTTGAAATTAGTGAGAAAGGACCTATGAAGTGACTAGGGATGGGCTGGTGGTGAATAGTGACATGGAGTGGGTATGGGAGTGGTTGCTTGTGTCATGGAAATAAGTAAAGTCAACACTCTACCTTTGTACTTCACTCACTCTCTTTTGGATAAGGTTTTATCCTTAAAAATGTGATTAATTAATAGTTAAGGGTCCTTATATGTTAAAATAAAGTTTTGGGTGAAAATCCCATGTTAAAACAATTAAAAACGGGCCTAAAATGCGAATTTAGTCGAAAACCGGGAGAAAAAGCGTTCCCAGCGAGACCTCTCGGTCCTAGGCCGAGGTTCGGTCCCTGCTGGTGCTGAGCCGGAAGCGAACGGTGCGAACCAGAAGCAAGAAGCGAAGGCGAGGGGCTCAGTCCGAAGGCTCGGTCCGAAGGGTCAGAAGCGAAGGTTCGGTTCGGTTCATTGAGTGAGGTTCGGTTCGGTTCTTTGAGTGAGGTTCGGTTCGGTTCTTTGAGTGAGGTTCGGTTCGGTTCAGCAGCCTTCTTCATCAGGAGGGTTCGGTTCCTAAGAGGGGTTTCGGTTCCTAAGAGGACTTTCGGGTCCTAAGAGGGGTTTCGGTTCCTCAAGCCCGTTTTTCGCGTAGACTTCCGCTTTTGGGCTGTTTTCGCCAAATTCGAGGGTCGGAATGCCCCGAGTGATTATAGAAAGTTGGGAGAGATTTCGAGAGAGATTTGAGAGAGATTCCACATACTCAAAGAGATTTGGGAGAGATTTGACATACTTAGAGAGATTTCACATACAGAGAGATATTTGGGAGAGATTTCATATTCTTAGAGAGATTTGGGAGAGATTTGACATTCTTGGAGAGATTTCTCATACAAAGAGATATGTGGGAGAGATTTCACATTCTTAGAGAGATTTGGAAGAGATTTGACATTCTTGGAGAGATTTCTCATACAAAGAGATATGTGGGAGAGATTCGACATTCTTAGAGAGGTTTCTCATATAAAGAGAGATTTGGGAGAGGTTTCACATACTTAGAGAGATTTGACATTCTTGGAGAGCTTTCTCATACAAAGAGAGATTTGGGAGAGATTTGACATTCTTGGAGAGATTTCTCATACAAAGAGAGATTTGGGAGAGATTTCACATTCTTGGAGAGATTTGGGAGAGATTTCTGATAAGAAGAGATGGAGTGAAAACGATTGAGAGAGGTTTCATTGGTGACCTTTTTGAGTGTCCGGCTTCACACTGCAAGGTCCGTAAACCCCGTTAAGCCTTGTTTAAGGATCTTGCATACTCCCGATGAGTATGTAACATTGTTTTATCGGTTTGGCTCTCCACGTACCACCGTTTTAGGTTAAGGAGATCTAGATGTACGTACTTTTCGATTTATGATCTCTCATTAGAATAGAGAGTTGTTTAGAAATTACATAACGTAAACTCTAATACTCACGGCAAATTGAGTTGACCGCTTTGACTTGTTGACTTTAGTTGACTTTGACTTGACCGAAAATTGATGGTTGTCACACTTAGTCTGACAGCCCTCTAAAAGTCAACTAAGTCAACTCTGGTAAAAGTCAACCTTCCAGGTCAACCCTACTCGCCGAGTCCACCTAATGACTCGTCGAGTTCATATGCTCAGGGTCCTTCAATTCGCGACTCGACTCACCGAGTCAGTCCATGACTCGCCGAGTCCAACTATTTCCGAGTCCTGACCTGTCTAACTCGCTGAGTCTCCACCCGACTCACAGATTCGAGTCTCAACTCGAAGGGTTTGGGGTTTCGCGACCTGACTCGCCGAGTCTAAGAACAGACTCGTTGAGTCCAAGGCAATCATCAACAGACTCGCCGAGTTGTTCTTCCAACTCGTCGAGTTCCTGTCCATCTTCATCCAACTCGCCGAGTTCACCCATGTGACTCGCCAAGTCGCTACAGCTCTTAATCCATGCAGTGGCTTTTCGAGCCAAACAGGGGTTCCAACTCATAGATCCATACTTCTAAGGCCTATTCCTCACGTAAAGTGGCAAACTTTACGTGTAGCTAAAGAGATCTAGGCTCAAAACACTTCAAACTAGGGTTAATGGCAAACATACTTCTCCAACATACCAAGGGCTGATACTTTAGGGGATTCTAGACCAAAACAAGCATGGATCTGAGGTAGCAACCTCAGATCTGGACCTCTAGCTCGAAATGGTTACTTATCATGCCAAAAATGTCCAAAACTCACACATAAGAATAGATCTAGGTGAAAAAAAAGAGTCCAAGCAACAGCTTATTACCTCCAATTGGTCTGAAATGTCTTCCTAATCCCGGATCTATAGTCCCTTCTTGCACCTCCAAGGTCTTTCTTCCTTCTCCAAGCTTTAATGCACTTCTTCAAGGCAAGATCTAGCTCAAAAACGGATATGGTGGCTAGGGTTTGGTGTTCTGGGGTAAAGAGGTAGTAAAAGAACCCTAGGGGGAGAATGAGACGTTAAAATAGGCTCCAAGTCCCGGATATAGGGTTTTCCTCGTTCAGACCCAACTCGCCGAGTTCACGAGCCGACTCGCCAAGTTGGTCTCTTACTCGATCCCCCGGATCCCGCTCCGACTCGTTGAGTTCCTCCCTGGACTCGACGAGTCCACTCCTTGACTTAGGGTTTCTTCCCTTTTCTTGGCCTTTCTGATCTTGGGTGTTACAATTTTTGTGAGTTGATCAATCATGTTGATGTCTTTTCTCTCTTCCGATTTCCTAGGAATACATGTAATTTTGGAAACAGTCAACATAATCTTGGTGAATTCACATGTTTTATAAACATTGAAAACACTCTTTAAATAGTTTTTAGTATAAGATCTTTGTCTATGAATAGGTATTTGATAAGATGTTAAGATAGTATTGTCCTTGTTCTTAGATCTATTTGATACTCTTAGTATATTGGTTTTATAACTTCTTTTCTCAGATGTACTGCCTCATTTGCATAATTCTTAGATTCTTTGAAGTTAGTTCTGAATACTTATACGAGAATAGTATTATCCTTATATTTAATATTCTTAGTATTTTAGTATTATAACTTCTCTTTCGTATTCACCCCTTCCACATAACATTTTCTACCCTTTCGCATACTTCGCTTATAAGATATTCACCCCTTTCACTTATTAATGTATACTATCACTACTTCAAGGCGTTCCCCTCTAGGTAATTTAATTAGTGAAGGATGCCCAAACATTGCTACAATAAGTTCCTATAATTGAGCTTTCGAATTGATATTTTTCCCACACGACGCTTCTTCAGACATCGTAAAATAGTTTAAAAAGCTATGGGTGTTGTGATTCAACGATCAAGGTTGCAGCTTGCAACCGTAGGTGGGGTTGTTAGCCTCGTATAGATCTATATATAAGTTTTCCGCTCACTTAATATTAATGATTACATGACGGGGTTAGCTGAAATTAATCAGCTAAAGGATTAATAGTATTGTTACATTAATAAAAAGAAATTGAAAACCGAATACACTACTAGAAAACTGGTGCAATAGCTACAACCCAATCCGTAGCTATTCTGTAGCTAAAAGTAAATAGCTACAGAATTGCTACGGAAAAATGCATGTAGCATAATAACCCGTGGGAAAATTATAGCTACGGATTAGCTATGAAATCGCTACGGAATAGCTACGAAATTTTCCGTAGCTAACATAGCTACAGAATAGCTACGGAACAAAATAGCTATGGAATAGCTACGCAATTGTTATGGAAATATATAGCTACAGAGTTGCTACGGCTAACATTACCTACAAATTTTTTGTAGGTAATCCGTAGGTAATTACTTTTAATTTAAAATAAAAAAACAGCAAAAATTTATAAAAAATCCATTTTTTTGTTCAAAATATTGGAAAAACTCGTTACATTAAATTCAACCAAAAAACAAATAACATTACAATAAAACTAATAAACCTAAAAGTCTCAAATACAAATGCATATTACAAATGAACATTGTCTAATAATACATTAAATGTGTCTAATAATACACATTAAAAGTGTCAACTACAAATGTTTATTTAAATGCTTACATACATAAATTTGAGAATTATATGGTGGATTGTTTGGCAAATTACCGAGTAAGCTGAATCGATAAAGGCCGACAAGTGTTCTTCAATTTGAGTTTTGAATCATATTGTTCCTGTTTCAACACAAAATAATCAATGATCACAAAAAATACAAATATAGCAATGTACTTTCATTTACTTTTTTAATATATCCATAATTAGGAACATTTTCGAAAGTACAACGTTATAAGTAAGACAAAATGAAAGTTAGATGTTATAATAAACATGTATATCTTGCATTTAACTAGCTCAAAAATAAAAACACATTTCCTTCTAATAATCGACTCCATCATGTTGTTGAATCACTACAATAATTGACTCATTCATCATTTTGTTATCACTAGAAGTTGGCTACCAATACAATGATCAATAATCCATAATAAAAATAGAAAGTAAAGCTAATATATGCATGCACCAAGATTTAATCATTTGAAAACCACTCACCACTCTAATATGCCATTCATGGCTACCAAAATCTTTGAAAGTGCTACGTCTAGTTCCCAAAAATAACATATTTGTGTCCGTTATTTATTGGTAGTAAAATAAAAGGAAAGTATGTTTAAAGAAATATGAACTTACAATGCCCTACATGGTCCATTAACTGTGCAAATCATAACCTGAAAATTCATCCCCAACTCCAAATCAGTCACCATTAGGTCCAATATTCAATTATCAAAAATTGAAAATCCAAAACTGAAGTGAAACATGTAAAATAACGGCAAAATCAATGCAATATGATAAAAATGAGGTTTTAAGCCCGCGCGTTGCTGCGGAGTTTAAGCCAAAAAAATTGTTGAAAATGCATTGTTATAAGCTTAAAAAAACATTAGTGGTTTAATAAGAATAATAATTTCAGTCACACTCACACATAATAGCAATGTATTTATAATTTTTTTACGATAATAACAATACTTTGGTTTTTTATCGATAATGGTAATGTACTTACGGGTTTTTTTTTTACCTAAATAGCAAATATCTTTGGTTTTTTTTAGCAAAAATATCAATATTTTACCCATAAATAGCAATATACTTATAACTTTTAACCCAAAATAGCACTATACTTTCAAAGTACAATGGTTTAATAAGAAAAATATTTATAAATATAATATTTTTTGAATAAGAAATGAAAGTGAGATGTTATATTAGACAACGAAATGAAAGTACATTGTTATTTCTTGCATTCTGATCGGACTAAATGAAAGAAAAAGAAATTTAATTTCATTATGTTGTCTAATATAACATCTTACTTTTATTTCATATTCTTAATTTTGTTTATATCAAATGATATTTTAATTTTCTTTTCTTACTAAAACATTACCCTTATTTTTTTTCCTTTTACTTCCCAAAGTGGGACATCATTTTTTTTCCATATACATATAGTATGGTTTGTAGTAAGGATAATTCATGGTTGTACCTTGAATTGAAAGTAAAGACAATTATATTTGTCTACATTGTTCATGCAAACCCAAAATACAAAGTTATTTCATATGGAAAAGGGGAATGATTATGGCTAAAAAAATTATAATTTTAGTCATTACAAATTGTTATGGCTTAAAAAAGTTGTTATTTAACATAAATATTGTTGATTTTCCAAACATTTACCTTAACATCACCCCAGAACATACCAAGATGTTTTGTGGCTTCATGTCACGATGAAATCATGTAGTTGGAATGCAAGTAATGCAAAGCTCTGACCTGAAACTTTTCAGAAAGTATATAAAACATTAGATGTTAAGTAAGACATCAGAGATAAGAACAATTTCATACTCAATTATGAAAAGATGTATTATTCACAGTTAAACCTTAGACGGTTACCTGACCATTTTTTCCAACAAACATGCCTCACACATTATAGCAGGGGCGTGAGTCTTCTTGTTGTGAAATTTGCCTCCTTATCCTGAAATTAAAACAAAAAAACAGGAATACTTACCAAAAATTGATGCATAAATTGGTTTTAAATGCCAAAAATAGTTAAAGTCGAAGAAACAACAAAAGGAAATGAACCTGATTATGGTTTTAACCTTTTGCGAGTAGAGAGATATAAGGTGTATTAATCAAGAGGGAAGAAGACGATCATCCAAAAAATCTTCTGCAACAAAAATTATAAAAAATAAATCTCGTGTTACATCTAGTAATTGGGGGGGGGGGGAGGAAAGAATAGGTTGGTTAACCAAGAAGCAACATCACGTCCTGAAAGATTTTTGTTCGGTCAAAGAAGCAAAGAAGGAGGAAGCAAACAATATAACTGTGTCTAGGATTTGACCTTAAGAACAGTAAAAACATTTTGTCAAATGTTATGTTTATAATTGGAACAAAAACTAAAGGATAAATCCCAATCAGGTCTTACAAGCTATCAAGCTGTAAAAAGGAAAGCAATCCTTAGAAAAACTATGAATGGTCTTGGAAAGTTTGTAATCATGGAAGAATTATGATATTGGTCTAGCTAAAAGTGCGACATCGGTCCAGCAAAATGTGCACCAGGTATAGATACAAGGGTTTACCTTAGTTGAAGAAGAAATCGAGCAAAAGAGGTAACAGAGAAGGAATGAACGCGCAGTAAACCAAAAAGAAATGAACCCTAAATCAAAACAAAGATAAATCGAAATAAATTCTAACCCAAAACGAAACCCTAAGTGTAATTAAACCAAAAAGAAACTTACTTGAAGGAAATGCGACAGAGGGAAACGGCCGCTAAAATGGAGGCGGACAACGGGTGAATGAGCCGGAGAAGGGACGAGCAACGAGTGGAGGGGTGGTTTTGGGATGCGTTCACAGAAGACGAATGGGGGAAGACAAAAGCGAGGAGTGTAGGAGTCGATCGCTAAAATGGAGGCGGAGGCGTACAAAACAAATATGAAACCCTAAACTGAACAACGCAAAAAAAACAAGGGTGATGGGACTCGAACTCGGATATTTTCCATACATAACCAACAAATCTACCAATTGGCTGGGAATGCCACATCCATACTAACATTGTCCACTATTACTTTTAACCACTTCCACAACCGTTTATTGTTATTATTATTATTATTATTATTATTATTATTATTATTATTATTATTATTATATTTGTAATTATTAAATACATGTAGATACACATACACGAGTACATACATATACACAAACACATAACCATATAAATATATATACACATTTAAATACACACATACACATACATATACACTCGCACATACATACACATACAGACATACATAAACATACATACATACACACATACATAGACATACATAAATATACATACAATTTTGACCAAAAAGAGTTAAGTTATGGTACTTTGATATATCAGAAGTATAATGGCTTGAGTGTTATTTTTTTTTTCATATTTATACATAGAAATTATAGTCTTGTTCGGGACCTGTTTTACCCCCCTTAAACACCTTATTTTTCAAAACTGTTTTATATGAATTAAGTAAAGGTCATTAGATTTAAAAATAGTATTTGCACAACTCTATACGATTTGTCTACAATTTTTGACGATTTTTACAAAACTGCCTCGCAAAACAGCTCATTACGGACCAGTTTGGGTAAATGGTCGATTTCACCCTAGTTAGGGGCATTTCTGGCATTTGGTCAAAACTAATGAAATGTATAGGACTCAAAAAAGAAACTCTGTCTTTTGGTTTCGACTAAAAAGGTTTTAGCATGATCGAAATATTATCTCTCAAAGATATGGACACATTAGGGTAAAATCCTGAAAACACAACTTTGTCTTTTTAGGGTTAATTTGACCTCTTAACCCATTAAGACCTATCCAATGAGGCTTATAATCAGTAAATGAGTTCATAACAGTAGATTACTTCATTGATATAGAATTCATTGAAAATATAAACCCTTTTTCTTGAGATTTCTTGCATAAAACATCAAAATAAGTACAATGCCCTCGTGGGAAGAATACCAACTAGGGTTTAAGGTTTGAGACCAAAACAACCCATGTCACCACTTAGCCCTCAAAACACCTTGGAGCATCACAACCCACTGCCATAGTGGCAGTGGTGGCTGGCGGTGACTGCCACCATCTTGGTGGTGGTAGTGATGGTGAAGATTTCGTTTAATGGTAGAAGAGAAAGAAGGAGAATAAGATTGCATGACTTACTTGAGAATGATGGTGATGGTGATGATGATGATCGTGATGGTGATGGTGATGGTGATGGTGGTGATGGTGATGATGATGATGGTGATGGTGATGGTGATGATGGTGATGGTGATGGTGATGGTGATGGTGATGGTGGTGATAGTGATGGTGATGGTGATGGTTGTGATGGTGATGGTGATGGTGATGATGGTGGTGGTGGTCATGGTGGTGGTGGTGATGGTGATGGTGATTGTGATGGTGGTGTGATGGTGATGGTGGTGTGATGGTGATGGTGGTGTGATGGTGATGATGATGATGATTGTGGTGGTGGTGATGATGGTGATGATGATGATGGTGATGGTGATGGTGATGGTGGTGATGGTGATGGTGAAGGTGATGGTGATGGAGATGGTGATGGTGGTGATGGTGGTGGTGGTGATGGTGGTGGTGGTGATGGTCATGGTGGTGTGATGATGGTGGTGGTGATGGTGATGGTGGTGATGATGATGGTGGTGTGATGGTGATGATAATGATGATGATGATGATGGTGGTGGTGATGATGATGATGATGATGGTGATGGTGATGATGATGATGGTGGTGATGATGATTATGATGATGACGATGGTGGTGGTGATGATGATGATGATAATGGTGGTGGTGGTGGTGATGATGGTGATGATGATGATGATGGTATTATTCAGTGCTTTAAATAAAACTCAAAAAAACTAATCAGAAGCCGAAATCCATAAACACTCAAAACAGACGAAGCAAACAGTGATCACGATAAATGAATCGTAACCCAAAACGAAAACCTAAGTGAAATTATACCAAAAAAAAACCTTACATGAAAGATTGATGATGATGGCGATGACATGTAGATGACAGCGACGGGAAGGAGATACCGACGATAGCAAAGAGATGACGATGACGCAGAAAGAACAAATTCCGGTAAGAAAATGACATCGAGTGAAAGAGAAGATCGAAAGGGAGGGTGTGAATGGGAGGTGCGACTATCTGAGTGATAGAGAAGAGGGAAACCTAATGAAGGAAATCATGAAAAAACGTGATAGTGATGGTGATGATGATGATGGTGATGGTGATGATGATGACGGTGATGATGATGATGGTCGTGGTGGTGATGCTGCTGATGATGATAATGATGATGATGATGATGGTGATGGTGATGATGATGATGATGATGGTGGTGGTGATGGTGATGATGGTGATGATGATGATGATGGTGGTGGTGGTGGTGATGATGGTGATGATGATGATGATGGTGATGATGATGGTGATGGTGATGGTGATGGTGATAGTGATGGTGATGGTGATGATGATTGTGATGATGGTGGTGATGATGATGATGATGATGATGATGATGATGATAGTGATGGTGATGGTGATGGTGGTGGTGGTGGTGGTAGTGGTGGTGATGATGGTGTTGATGGTGGTGGTGGTGGTGGTGATGATGATGATGGTGATCATGATAAAGATGGTGATGATAATGATGGTGGTGGTGATGATGATGGTGATGATGGTGATGATGATGATGATGATGATCGTGGTGATGATGGTGATGATGATGGTGGTGATGACGGTGGTGATGATGGTGATGATGATGATGGTGATGATGATGATGATGATGATGGTGGTGGTGGTGGTGGTGGTGATGATGATGATGTATATGAGTTTGTGAGATATATGTGAACGTATTCATAAGCATTATAGTGTTAAACCACTAAACGAGCAATGGAGCTCCTATGTGCACACGGATTTATAAATGATATTTGTAGCTATAAATTGGTGATAATATTGATAATGATGTATAATAGAGGTGTGAAAAAAGGAGCGAAAAAAACGACATTTGGTGCCGGAAAATCAAAAATAAGAAAAATCCGTAGCGAATCCGTAGCTAATTAGCTACGGAATAGCTTCAGAATTCTAGCGAAATGCATATTCCGTAGCTAATCCGTAGGTAATTACCTACGGATTAGCTACGGAATATGCTTTCCATTAGAATTCTGTAGCTATTCCGTAGCTAATTAGCTACGGATTAACTACAGATTTTCTTATTTTTGATTTTCCGGGCACCAAATGTCGTTTTTTTTTTCGCTCCATTTTTTTTCAGAACTCTATTATACATGATTATGTATATTCTCACCAATTTATAGCTATTAATATCATTTATAAAGCCGTGTGCACACACAGGATCCATTGCTCGTTTAGTGGTTTAACACTATAATGGTTATGAATACATTCACATACATCTCACAAACACGTATACATACACATATACCACAACTCATTCATGTTTATAAATATACATATTCAAACATAATCCATCACAAGTTGGTGAAAAGTATAGACATTACAATGTTAAACTGTGAAATGAGTACTTGATCCCGAAGGGGCACAAAACTTTATGAAAGAGATTAATAGCTATAGGTTACTAAAAATATAGATAATCATGTATAGTAGTGGTGTGAAAAAAAAGAAGCGAAAAAAACGACATTTGGTGCCCGAAAAATCAAAAATAAGAAAAATTTATAGCTAATCCGTAGCTACTTAGCTACGGATTAGGTATGGAATTCTAACGGAAAGCATACTCCGTAGCTAATCCGTAGGTAAATAGTATTTGTAGGTATCCCGTAGCCATTCCGTAGCTAATTAGCTACAGAATAGCTATGGATTAGCATCTGTAGCTATTCCGTAGCTATTTCGTAGTTAATTAGTGAATAGCTACAGACTGACGTCTGTAGCTATTCCGTTACTAAATTAGGGCATCCCATTATGTAGATGATCCGTAGCAATTCCGTAGCTAATTAGCTACAGATATTTTCCGTAGGAAAACCCCATGTTTTCTAGTAGTGATATATTTTTTTTGTTTTTTGGTAACTGATCCTAAATTTAAGGGAATTTGATTGATTTTTTTTATTTTAATTAAAATATGCAATTACTAATATGCATTTATATATTGATTGGTCTAGAACTGTGTCGCGTTCTCAACATTTAGGTGTTCTCATTTGATTATTCTCAAATATATATATATATATATATATATATATATATATATATATATATATATATATATATATATATATATATATATATATATATATATATATACAATATTTTGTTTTTCTAAGATTACCTTTTTGACTAAAACTATGCATGTAAACTTCTAGTCAAAAAAATTCACAACTATAAACATTTTTATGTTATGATAGAAAATATGTATGTAATTTTTTAACATAAATAAAATCATCCATGTTTTCCAAAATCAAAGATTATAACAAATAATTATATAATATAACCAATATTGTAAAAAAGACTCTTATAAAAATTGTTGTCTTTTATTCAAAAATCGATTTCAAGAAACACTAGAAAGGACAACAAAAGTTTTAAAATGTTGAAAAACTTAAAACCATTTTAACGAACCAATGGTCATTTGACAAACATGGAAAGATTTAAACAACAATAAGAGAAAAGAATACAACCTTTGAAGTCTTTGATTCCTCTTAGGAGGCTGTAAGTTGACTAGGAATATAGAGTATAACTCCATCTTAGTAGAAACACCAACAATTTGTTAACTCGATAAAATGCTAGCACTTCCTATCATAAAAGAAATTCTTAAGCATTTAAGAATAAAACAACGCTTATCTCTTAAAGAGAGTATAAAGTATCAACCTCTTTTTGCTATTTGTTTTTAACATGATGAGAAAACCAGAGTCAGAGAAGGCCTCAAAATTTCATTGTTTTCACCAGCCAAACCGTAGAGACAAATGAAAAGCTTTTAATTATATTAATTCAAGTCATTCCCATTGGATGTTGATGCTTTAAGACAACATGTATCTATCAACAAAAGGCTACATGTATAAGGACATGACTTTATGATTAAGGAGATGCAAACATATCTTCTTTTCATTTTATTGTTCGCTCGCTTCTTTTTTTATATATAAAAGGAAGAATCTAGTTTTTATAAAAACTCTTACAATTTATTACTAATTTATATAACTTCTAAAGATATATAAATAGATATAAGACAAAAAAAAATCTTATTTAGTTTAAAAGATGCACATGACATTATGAATCATACCTTATGATATATTTTGATACTTAATAATGAAAATTAATATTTTCTTAAAATAAATAATTTTCAATTAATTAGAACAGTTACAAATATTTATAAAAAAAAATAAATTTTTATAAATAATATATTTACATCAACCTATGATTATATATTATTAACAAATATAATTCTAAAATTATTCTTAAACTTATACATCTTTTATTTTTTTTTTGTCAATACTATTTGGTATAACCTTAGAAATTTTTTTTAATTATATTCTATGGTTTAGTGTCCAATGAGTGACAACCACCATAGAACAAGTGACATGTTAACAATTAATATATCAACTATGATATGCTAGTTGATGCTTAGTTTATATTAAGATTGCAATGAAAACATGTTTTTATTATTGAATACGAATTTTTTTAATTAAAGGTGTGCTACACTTTTGTTTTTTAACCATGTGTTGTATATTATTGAGTCTCTTCACAAAAATCATTAAAATCTACGGACGAATTTACGCATTCTATAAATTGACACTCTACAACCAATTACTCAGCACACAATAAATTTTTCAATTGCTTGCCGTTTTTTCTAGCTTCACCTGAAAATGGTTAGTGTGCTGGAACTCCGAATGGCGCAACGAGCTGAAGGTCCAGCAACGATTTTGGCTATCGGGATTGCTACACCAATTAACTGTGTGCTCCAGAGCACTTATCCAGATTACTATTTTCGTGTTACAAATAGCGAGAACAAGAAAGAACTTAAAGCAAAATTTAAACGCATGTGTAGGTTTTGTAAATCATATGTAGTTGTTGACGTAACTGTAGTACATCTATTTTAAAAAATTACTCTTTCTTGGTATTTCAGGTGATAAATCAATGATTAGAAAGCGATACATGCACTTGACGGAGGATATTTTGAAAGAGAAGCCAAGTCTTTGTGCTTACATGGCACCATCGTTAGATGAAAGACAAGATATTGTTGTCTTGGAAGTACCAAAACTTGGTGCAGAAGCTGCAACACACGCAATCAAGGAATGGGGCCAACCCAAGTCAATGATCACCCACCTTGTCTTTTCCACCTCGTGTGGGGTTGACATGCCAGGAGCTGATAACCAAATAACCGAGCTTCTAGCTCTTCGTCCTTCAATCAAACGTGTGATGATATACGAAAATGGTTGTTATGCAGGTGGCACAGCCATTCGTTTAGCCAAGGACTTGGCAGAGAACAACAAGGGGGCTCGTGTATTGGTTGTTTGCTCGGAAATCACTGCTATAGGTTTCCGAGGGCCCGATGAGACCCATCTTGATGGTCTTGTAGGTCAGGCTTTGTTTGGTGATGGTGCAGGGGCCATTATAGTTGGCTCTGACCCATTGCTAGATATTGAAAAGCCACTTTTCGAGATTGTTTCTGCTTCCCAGACTATCATCCCGGATACAAAGAGCATGCTTAGAGGACACATTCGAGAGGTCGGACTTAAATACCATCTCCATAAATCCATTCCTGAACTCATCGCGAACAGCATTGAAAACAGCTTGGTAGAGGCCTTTCTACCCTTGGGCATTGTTGACTGGAACTCACTTTTCTGGATTGTACATCCAGGGGGCACTGCCATCTTGGACGGAGTGGAGGAAAAACTAAGCCTTACACCCAATAAACTACGGGCCACATGACACATACTCAGTGAATACGGAAATATGTTTAGTAGTTGTGTCCTCTTCATTCTAAATGAAATGCGACACTCATCAGCTATAGACGGGTTTGAGACCACCGGAGAGGGTCTAGAGTGGGGTGTATTGTTTGGGTTCGGACCTGGTCTCACTATTGAAACTGTGGTTCTCCATAGTGTGCGCATTTAATGGGTATCATGTTTTGGTTATTCAAGGTTGCGGCCTTGGTGTACTAAACTAGACTAGCCTGCATTCCATCCTTGAAATTATGCATCCTTTATTTATCACCAAATGAATAAAAAATCATGTAAGATGATTCATGATTGGCTTTTGTTATTTCGCTAATGTTAATTTGGCGGTAGTTTCTTTTTTCTTACTATGTCATGGATCTCCTTATTCTTTGATCATAAAGCATATTAGGAGGGAGGGGGGGGGGGGGGGGGGAGAGAGAGAGAGAGAGAGAGAGAGAGAGAGAGAGAGAGAGAGAGAGAGAGAGAGAGAGAGAGAGAGAGAGAGAGAGACTTGTATCACCATAACATTTCTTGGCTTTTATAATATGGTTTTAGAAAAAAACATTTGATGACACTTTGTGATGTTTTGCAAAATGGTCAAAAAGAAAAACCTTTGTTTTAAAAATAACAAGTTGGTCGTTGTAGTTACCTAATTCATATCTACAACCATAACAAGCCAATTACCATCTATAAAAGATCATAAAGAATAATAAAGAAAATCCACCCAATCTAAATTTGTTCCAAGTAGTCTTCTCGCTTGTTTACTTCTTGGATCTAGGTATTCTCGCTTGTTTACCTATTGGATTTAGCACCGGACACGCATGAGTTTTGACACAAAATAATATCTAATATGTCAAAAAATGACATAAAGATACTTTTTGAAAGACGTGCAATGATATGAAAAAATATATGATCTATTGTTATCGTTAGTTCGAGAGTCAGATGTATTCAAAAATCTATGGGCTTTTTTATTCAACTATTCTGGGTCGTTTATTTACCGACATCATGTTATTCAACTACTCCACGTTGATTAAATAAGACATCATGCCACTCAACTTTCTAGATCGGTTAGTTACCGGCATCATACATATTTGTTACTTAGAGTTATTTCACGATATAGTTAGGCTCCAAGCCTAAGCTAATGAAAAAGAACATGATTAGTTCATCTTGACAACTTGTTATTAGACATCTACCTCACTAATGGAGGAACTATCCCGGTAGTGTCTTTTCCTCCTGTTACGGGAATGACATGTCCGGACCTTACTTAACATCTGTTATAAAATATTTTGCTACTTGCCAATCGTTACTCCTTGCTTGATACATTTTATTTGTTACTTGTTAAGTCGCTACATTATTCTTGCTAATTCCTACTTCCTCTACATGTATGTATAAGCACCACTTTTGTTTTATGCAAGTCATTCCCACACAATTTATGTTCGAATTAACAATAAACATAATTTATAAATAACTTTGACACATTCATTTACCTGCATAAAATCATACACATAACTTTATCAATTAAAAGTATTATTTATGCTCAATTTATAAATGACTTGGACACATTCATTTACAGCGCGTATAATCCAAAATTATTTTCCACTTGTCTGATAATTATCTGTGCTCAATTTTCTACAATTTCTCATTAATTCGTTAATGCAACTTGCTACAAAAGTTTGGATTCTACATGACCAAATGGAAAATATTTAACATTGGGAAGAAAAGGGATATGATGGCTTGTTAGATATATTTCTGTAACATGATGATTTAATCCCTTTGAACCTTCCTTGATATCACCTTGATTGTTATTACACACACTATTCCCCCCTTCAACTTCATACACTTAGTCTATAGATTATTAAAAAAATAATGAGGAATTTCTCCACTTAAATTTATAGATTCAAAGTTGTTGTGATGTTTTGAAGTCTTAGGTAGATGTCGAAGTCTGTAATCATTAGTACAAAAAAGGGCTTTCATCACATGACAAATGAGTGATTGTATGCATAAAATCACACATTCGTTTTCACTAAATGTGTGACCGAAGGTCAAGTCACATAAAATACATCTGGTCACATTAGCGAGTTAGTGGTCGTATCTATTTAAAAAGAATGGTGAAAGGCATAAAATGAGAGACCAAATGGTTTCAAAAGTCATGAAAAAATGTATTTTGAGTGACGTTACTCCATTTACATGCCACATGAATATGATGTTTGGGTATCCTTATATATATTTGGTAACAGAGCCATTGTTTTTTTTCGGGGATTTTGTCACTTACAATTATGCAATGAGTAGCCTAAGGTGTTAAGAAGAGTAGCCAAATGTATTAATAATCTTGAAAAAGTGTATTTTAAGTGTAGTTAGTCCATTTAATTGTCACATGAACATGATGTTTGAGTAGCCTTATGGATATTTGGTGACACAACCATTTATTTTTTGGGGGATTTTGTAACATTCATAAAATTCTAGAAAATTTTAAACTTTTTAAACCATCCGAAAATCATCATTGTTTGAAAATTGTTTTCAAAATAAGTTTTACATCAGAGAAATCTCAAAATCGTAAAACTAAAAACATGAGGAGGTGCACGATCACGTCTTTGCCTTCCCAAAATCCTCTGAGGTACCTAAAACATAATCTAAAACTGTAAGCTCAAAGCTTAATGAGTTCCCCCAAAATACCGATACATAACAAATAGCACAAATATAAAAACAACATGTAATGGGTCTACAACTTAAGAGACTGGATTATCCCTGAGCCCATAACATAAGTCTGGCTTGCCCTCGGCCCACAGCTTATGTCTGGCTTGCTCCCCAGCCTAGTCAGTCCTTGAACTGAACACTGATAAGCCATCAGTATGAGTATGACTTGCCCTTCCCGGACCTATCTCGTATCTAGAATGCTCATGAGTCTTCAATATGATTCTGGCAAGCCCTCCCTGGCCCTCAGCTAATATCTGGCATACTCCAGGGTTTGTTGGTTACAACACGGAGCGATAAAACCTCAACCCAACCAACACACTATGTCAACATATAACAGATAATAACATATTCAGCTAAACAAAGAGTACCACAGGTAGTCCCACATATCTACCAAATCATACTAGACTACCATAATGTTGGTGAATTCACATGCTTTTATAAACACTGAAAACACTCTTTAAATAGTTTTTAGTATAAGATCTTTGTTTATGAATAGGTATTTGATAAGATGTTAAGGTAGTATTGTCATTGTTCTTAGATCTATTTGATACTCTTAGTATATTGGTTTTATAACTTCTCTTCTCATATGTACTGCCTCATTCGCATAATTCTTAGATTCTTTGAAGATAGTTCTAAATACTTATACTAGAATAGTATTATCCTTATATTTAATATTCTTAGTATTTTAGTATTATAACTTCTCTTTTGTATTCACCGCTTCCGTATAACATTTTATACCCTTCCACATACTTCACTTATAAGATATTAACCCCTTTCACTTATTAATGTATACTATCACTACTTCAAGGCGGTCCCCCTCTAGGTAATTTAATTAGTTAAGGATGACCGAACAATGCAACAATAAGTTCCTATAATTGAGCTTTCGAATTGATATTTTCCCTACACAACGCTTCATCGGACGTCATAAAATAGTTTAAAAAGTTATGGGTGTTGTGATTTGACGATCAAGCTTGTAGCTTGCAACTTTAGGTGGGGTTGTTAGCCTCACATAGATCTATACATAAGTTTTTCGCTCACTTAAGATTAACGATTACAGGATGGGGTTAGCTGAAATTAATTGGCTAAAGGATTAATAGTATTGTTCCATTAATAAAAAGAAATTGAAAACCGAGTATTTTTTTGTTTTTTGGTAACTGATGCTAAATTTAAGGGAATTAGATGAGAACACCTAAAATGTTGAGAATACGAGAACAAATATATTCATTTGTGGAGAAATGATAAATTTTTACGTAAAATCAACATGGGTATGTTTTTTCTCATCAATGGAAATTAAAGACGTAAAAATTTATCATTTTTCCTCAAATAAAAACATGGAATCACAATTGAATGTACTTTGTTCTCACAGTCTTAACTTTTTTGGTGTTATCATTTGATCCTACTTATATATATATATATATATATATATATATATATATATAACATTTTGTTTTTTTAAGATTACTTTTTTGATTAAAAGTATGCATGTAAACTTCAAGTCAAAAAAATTCACAACTATAAACATTTTTATGCTATGATAGAAAATATGTATGTAGTTATTTAACATAAATAAAATCATCCATGTTTTCCAAAATCAAAGATAATAGCAAATAACCATTTAATATAACCAAGATTGTAAAAAAGGCTTTTATAACAATTGTTGTCTTTTATTCGAAAATCGGTTTCAAGAAACACTAGAAAGGACAACGAAAGCTTTAAAATGTTGAAAAACTTAATACCATTTTAACGCACCAATGCTCATTTTACAATCATGGAAAGATTAAAACAACAATAAGAGAAAAGAATACAACATTTGAAGTCTTTGATTCCTGTTGGGAGGTTGTAAGTTGACTATGAATATACAGTAGAACTCGATCTTAGTAGAAACACCAACAATTTGTTAAATTGATAAAATGCTAGCACTTCCCATCATAAAAGAAACTCTTAAGCATTTAAGAACAAAACAAGGCTTTAGAGTAGAAAGTATCAACTTCTTTTGCTATTTGTTTTTAACACGATAAGAAAACCAGAGTCAGAGAAGGCCTCAAATTTTCGTTGTTTTCACTAGTCAAAACGTAGAGACAAATGATAAGCTTTTAATCATATTAATTCAAGTCCTTCCCTTTGAGTGTTGATTAAGCAGATGCAAACATATCTTCTTTTCATTTTATTATCTCCTTGGCTTCTTTTTTTATATAAAAAATGAAGATTCTAGTTTTTATAAAAACTCTTTTAATTTATATAACTTCTAAAGATATATAAATACTAGGGGTGAGCAAAAACCGAACCGACTAATGAAAAACCGACAAAACCGCAATAAACCGCAACCGAAAAACCGAAACCGATGCAAAAACCATTCGTGCGGATTTAATTTTTGCAAAAACCGAAGGTCAATGGTGTGGTGCGGTTTCTATCCTAAAAACTGGTCCACCAAAACCGAACCGCACCGCAAGCGTGTATAGTAATAAATCAATCAATGTATATTATATACATGCTATTTAAAATAGTTATAAACGATAAAATATTTATTATATGTTTATTTTGTGTTTGTATAAGACTCTATGGGGTGCAAAAGAAATGTTCTATTGTTAGCCAAACGTACTAATCGATTACATGTAATAAACTTGTAACAAATTAAGTCAAAATCAACCAACCTTCAATTATTAATTAGTTTGTGAAAGTGGTCACAAGTTGTATTTTAAGCGACTTACAATTTTTGATTATGTAATTTTGTTTTGAGCTGAAAATGAATGTATTAAAAAAACAGCACAATACAAGCTTATATGCACATGGTTTTCAGTTCTTACAGTTTTAAAAAACCGCACCAAAAAACATTAAAAAAAAATAAAAAAATAAAAAAAAAACTGCACCAAATTCGTAACACGGTTTAAAAACCGAAACCGCACCGATAAAAACTAAAACCGCATTTAAAAACCGAAAAACCGAACCATTGAAAAATCGCACCCAACGGTTTTAAGAATACAAAAACCGCACCATGCGGTTTGCGGTTCGGTTTGGTCTGAAAACCGCACCAAACCGCACCATGCTCACCCCTAATAAATACATATATGACAAAAGAATCTTATTTAGTTTAAAAGATGCACATGACATTATAAATCATAACTTATGATATATTTTGATACTTAATAATGAAAATTAATATATGACAAAAGAATCTTATTTAGTTTAAAAGAGTGCATACCGCGCCATCAAGCCTGTCCCTTGACCTTAGGCTCAGATGTACCAGAAACAGTCAACAAACTATTAGCTAATGCTTAGTGACTTCCCCAGAGCATACCCCACACAATCTGCATAATCACATAATCCGTATTAGCTATAAAAGCTACATAAACCACATAAGCCATGCATACAACATATAGGGATGCCATGGGCTCCCCATATGGTCTTACACCTAAGTGTCATGGGCTCTCCCATGGCCTTTAATAGGAAAGCCATGGGCTCTCCACATTGTCTTACATCCAGGTGTCATGGGCTCCCCCATGGTCTTTAATAGGAAAGTCATGGGCTCTTTACATGGTCTTATATCCAGGTGCCATGGGCTCCCCCATGGTCTTTAATAGGAAAGCCATATGCTCTCCATATGGTCTTACATCCAGGTGTCACGGGCTCCCCATGGTCTTTGATACAAACGTACCACATATACAACAAGCATACCTCCTAGCATATAATCAACAATCCTGCCACATAACACTATATCAACTAGTGTACCACATATCATAAAATGGATCGACCTTAGTGCCTTCGACCCATTGGTATGGTAAGGAGACTCACCTTCTCAAGAATGTTGAACTGCTAAGATAAGATCAGATAAGTCCCAACACATATGTCCAACTTAACTGCCTACAATCATCATACGACTAGTTTTGTCAAAATTTCGGAATCCCAAAAATACCCTTAAGGTCAAACTTGGTCAACCCTGGTCAAAGTCCAAGTCAATATTCAAGGTCAACACTCCTTGTTGACCCCAAATCGTTGAGTGCATCTAACAAATCGTTGAGTTCCTTTAGAGTCCATAAAACCGATAAAAACATTAGCAAACTCGCCGAGTTGTCTCATCAACTCGTCGAGTTCACTCATCTCCAATAGACATGGAATCTTGTTCCAACTCGTCGAGTTTTTCCCGTTGGTTTTCATATCGGATGATACGTTGATTGCAGGGACTCTAGGGCTTAAATCAAAATTTTAAAGATGTTTAGGACGATAAAGTTTCCAACTTTATGCCCCAGAAGCACTTTAAATGCTCCAAAACGTCTAACAAAGGTTGGAAATCTCAAAAGCTTAGCCATATGGTTCAAGACTCTAGGAATCTGAAATCGGTCCTTTCCATAAGAGGTTCTAGTCCTTCAAACGTTCCAAAGATGGAGACTTTATGGACATGCATGTTCAATTCATGTCTTGAAGACAAAATGGCCAAAGAGGGACAATATACCCTAAATTACATGCATCACATCCATGCTTGACCAAAAGTTATATCTAGCCCACTATGGGACCATTTTGCCTTGGAGATTCATAAAGTTGCAAACTTTATGAACCCCATGCAGGCAATCAACAAGAATGACACGAAATTAAGAGTATACTCAAGATCTAGCCATAATCTAAGATAAAAATCAAATCTTGAATGCTTACAATAGTCCAGAAGATATTCAAACTCAAGAGCGAGGGCCTTATTTGTTGGATCTTCTCCTTCTTCTCACTATCTTCTTCTTCTCAAGCTCCAAAAGTCACTCTAGATCACAATATGAAAGGAAATGGAGATTAGGGTTTAGCACATACGTTCTTAGGGTTTGGAGGCTGATGGATGGTCAGCCTCAAGTTTTTAAGGAGATTATTTGGCGTGCAAACCCTAAAAATTAGGTTTTTCCTTTATAGAACCTACTCGTCAAGTCGGGCCTTCCAACTCATCGAGTAGGTCCTGAATTCCGTGTCCCACTAGTGGTCTCTACTTGACGAGTAGGAGCTTCCCAACTCGTCGAGTTCCATGTCAATTTTAGTGGGGCCAGAATGTTTATTCTTAACTACAACTGATACAGGGGCTAGACATAGAGAACAAATTTTTCTGTCTCTATGGTTTTAGAAGCCGGAGTATAGTTATCATTAAAAGGAGGTGGTACACTGTGATACCGTAAGCCAAGTTTCTGGTTATATTTTCCATGTCAATTGTTTTTCTATCATAGATTCAACTATCTCAATTGACACATCAAATTTCTTAAAGTTAAATTCAGCATCTTTAAATGTAGCTTTTAACGCATCAAGTTCGGCAGTTAATTTGGCAATTTCCTCTTTAGCATAACGATGGTGAACACTTTTAATGCTATATTCATCCTTAATCCTAAATGCTATATTCATCCTTAATCCTAATTAGATCTTTATTTTGAGCATCTAGTTTTTCATTAAGAGGCTTGTTTACTTTCTTAATTTCATAGGTTTCATTTTTAAGATTAAAAACTTGTCTAACTAATAACTCATTTTGCTCATAATATTTATTAACTTTATCTACGCAAGATTTAGAGCATGAAACGTCACTAACCTCTTTGGTGGTAGGAGTGGTGGAGACCATGAAAGCGAACTGCAACTCCAACATATTCTCCTCTGGCAAATCTGCATCCTCACCATCTTCAATTTGTGCAAGATTTGCTCTTCCATCTTCAGTAAGATTAAGAGCCTACATCTGATCTTCCCACGAAAATTATTATGCCACCATAACATTCTCATTATTCAGAGGCGCTTCTCTGTTGTTTCCAGCTGGAACCAAAGCCCTCTCAGCAGTATTCTCCACTCTTGGCTTGGTGCACTAATGAGCAAAATGACTTGCCTTATGACAATTGTAACACCTCAGCTTACTCTTGTTGAACAAAACTTTCTTATCCACATTCACTCCCTAGTTATCCTTTTCCAGTTCGCTGAGTGAACTTCTTCGCCCTAAACACCGCCATAGCAATTTGCCATGATATGCCCATCTCGTCAATATCCTCAGGGTGAATTTGATCGATTTCTCCAATCATAACTAGAGGAACTAATTCACCAGCAACAAAGGCATTGTAGCAGTTCATGAATCCAGCCATCATATCCATGTTATCTTCAGCTCCTTTGGCAGCGACTGGAGTCAGCGAGGTGAATTTGGTGGTGGAAGTGGACGTAGAAGAATTGGGAGATGCCATTGGTAGACCAAAAGATGGACGGGCATGATGTGATGGTACAACTGAAAATGCACTATTAATGGATGCTCTTAAGCTTACAGTTGAGTAGGAATTGACAAGATTAATTTCTCTCTACTTGTCATCCATTTCACATGCCTTGATGATAGCCACCACTCCAGCAAGAGAGAGCCTGCTCAAGTCATTTGTCTTCTTGATCATAGACACATTCATATCATAAATCCTAGGAATTGAATTGAGCAACTTCTTATTTATCTCAGAGCGAGACATCACAATTCCAACAATGCTCATTTTTGTGTTGAGAGCAATAAAATTATGCAACTGGACTTACAGAGCCTCCCCAAGAATATGATTAAACATGTTGAATCTTTGACGAAGCAAATCATGTCTGCTTTGCTTCATATCCACATTCCCTTCATACACCTCAATCAATGCTTCCCACAAATCCTTAGCAAATTTATACTCTCGGAAACCTTGAGTAATGTTTGGGGACAAAGCCATGGTAAGAATAGCCAATTCTTTCTCATCATCTTCAATCTTGTCGAAATCGTCATTAGTGTAGTCCTCGATTAGCTTGTCAACCAAGGTTTTAGCTTCATCATCTAGAATGCTTGTGGTCTTGACTGGACCTCTTAGGAAGCATCTCCACACTTTGTTATCCTTCATCTTAACATACTTCTTAAATCTAAATTTCAACTCAGGAAATCCATCAGTAGTTAGCAATCGGGGAACTCGATTTGTTGTCCCCATAACTAAATCAAGATCACTTTGTATTGTTGTAAGAGAGGTGTTGTATGAGTCCATTGTAAGTTGAATGGTATATTATTTAACCGAAAACTACTAGGTTTGACCGAAAAGCCAAAAAGTCAAGATTGTTGACTGAAATCCCGTTGACGGAAAACGTTCCCTGAGAACTTTGTTTGACCGAGATCGTTGGCCAAACACAATTTCAAACCGAAAACTCTTATCTGAAACCCCGTCTGACTGAAAATAGATGTTTGACCTAGTTGCTGACCGAGAACTCTACTAGCCACCGGCATCACTTTGACCTAGTCAAGAACTCAAGTGTGCCGCCGAAATCAGCCAGGCTAAACCGAAATCGATGATTCTAATCTCAATTTCCAAATAAATGAAGAAAACAATGAACACTTATGAGCAGCAAAAATTGATTCTTCGCCAAAGGAGACCCAAAAACACCAAAAACTTCAAAAAAAAATTAGGGATTGTTTTGAAAACTTATTGATACCAAAACAGATTTAAGTCGTTTTCAAGCTCTGATACCAATTGTAAAACCCTGATCTAGGTATCAATCTAAAACACGAGATTAGTGCGGAATCCTAATCAAGTGATAAGCACAAAATAATAAATACGAATCAAGAACACAACACGAATCTTCAATGCACACTATTATTGATTAATAGTCGGGTACATAAGATCAAACGATTTCTCTCTAACTGTTAATGCTCTCTAAATCTCTCTCTGATAAAACTAAATGACTAACTCTAATTGACTGAAAATAACACATTATATACTAATACCTAATTACTAAAGCCCAGTCCAATAGAAAACATCATTAAGCCCAACGAAATCACATGGTGATTTCAATCCAAGTACCACCGAGATCATAGAGATTTCGGTCCAAAACCAAGAATTCGAAAAGCCTTAAGAAGCAAATTATAAACTACAAATTTATGCCCTAACAGCTAGGGATTTCTTTCAGTGAATTTCTGCATTCGAGGTGAGTCTCCTCATTGTTCTATGGGTCGAGGCACCAATGTTGGCCCATTTGGTTTATGTATTGTAGGAAAACCCAGGGGTAACCCTTGGTAGTTTGTATGAAAGACCAGGAGGCGGCTCCTGGAAAACTATACGCAAGAACAGAGTCTGAACTTGGCAGGTAATTAGTTAAGTAATGTAGATCGTTTGTCCCTGACCTAACAAGGAAGACCACGAGGCGGCTCGTGCTATAATGGAAAGACTATGGTTGGCACATAGTACTTTTCTTGATTGATTGGATATGTCTGATATGTTTGGCTCATGGTTATGTATGGTATGTGGTATTTTGGGGAACTCACTAAGCTTTATGCTTACATTTAGTAGTTTGTGGTTTTAGGTACTTCTGGTTCATAAGGGAAGGGCCCGACTTGATCGCAGCGCATACACCCGCGTTTTCCGCAATATGTGATCTTGGAAATGAACTCTGATAATTGTTTTAATTTTAAATACTTCTATATGTTTATGTAGAGGTTTAACTAATGTTTGATTATAATAAAAATGAAATTTTCATCCTATGATAGTCGGGATGTTACATACAAATTTATTTATATATAAAGATTTATAGAGTCAAAACCTTTAGAATTCACTAACAAATTGTTGACGTATCTTAACATGTATTCTCGGGAAATTAAGGCAGGAATCCACGTGAAGAGGATGTAACCATTATCTTGTGTTTTTGTTATAAATTATGTTTTATGCCCTCTTTTCGCGTCGCTGAAGATTTGTCGTGAATCTTGTAGTAAAGTAAGATATAATTATGTCGTATGTGGTGTAAAACTTTAAGTGGTTATTTTAATGTAAAATATATGTTATGATTGTGATATTCAATTTACATTACTCGCCCAAAGATTCTGCCGTCAGCTAGGGGTGTAACAATAATTGCATTATGTGGAAACATGATACGGATGCTCATGTGAACAGTCGAACCTTGCCCTTCTCATGAATCAATGAAGTACCTGAAAAATATTTCTAATCAATTGGATAAGCATAAGACCTATTGAGTTCCTCAAAATACCATATACCATAATACATAACATGCATACATTCAATGGCTCACAACCTTTCGTCGTTCCACCAATAATACAAGCAATGGATCACAGCCTTTTGCCGATCCACCGATTGGCTCACGACCTTTCGCCGATCCAAAAATGATGTGTGTATCTAGACTTACAGCCTACTTTTCGTTTCGTCATCAACACTCGGATCTATGGGCTTCCGACATATCGTCGTTCTTCCGTCAACCCCTACTCCATCTACAATGAATAAAAATATCCGCCCACATAGTGACTATCAGCTCTACATTACTAGCTCTTACATCCTAACATGGATATATATTGTAATACATAGTATAGTGAGATAACTCACCCTGATAGTTATTTAGATCACTAGTAGCTATCCCTTCGGTAATACAGGTAACATGTCTAAATTAGTATTAACCAATAATATTATTACTTATTAATTTCTATAGCAAATTGGAAAAAGACAGATCTTTCACTGTTTCTAAATATACTTTTGTGGCTATGAAATAAGGATCAGGCATGAAATTTGGGAGGCAGGACAATTTCGGCATATAGCCTTTATGAAATCCAATAACCTAGTCAATGTGACTATTCTAGACACCGCTCTTATAAGTAGACCAATCAGTATTTTAAAATGAATTAATGACTAATAAGGTAGTTATAGGTTCCTAATAATTATTATAATTATAAACATAAGTTATCCTGAAAGCCTATGAACTCGATATCGAGCACTTCTTTCTGCCCGACTCTCTGTTGCCCCAGAGCATCACTAAATGTATTCTAAAAACTCAAAAATATCGGACTCGAGGGGTTAGAGGTCTCTAGAGAGTTTTGGAGTGAAAATGGGGTGGAAAATAGGTGAAAACGGACATTCCTTTATATAGTAAAGGAGGCATGCCGCGTCCCATCTTCTAGAAGGTGTGTGCACCACGCAAAATGCCGATTTTGTGAAATCCTTTACTTCTTTATATGAGATTCGTTTCTGATGTTCTTTATATCCACGCGTAGCTATCATCAAGTACTACAACTTTCATTTAGACTCTGTCAGTTAATTCTCAATTTATTTTCAAAGTTATATTTTTAAGAGGCTTAAAACTGTTGAAGTTAGTATAAAAATTATAACTTTTTATACGACATTTGTTCTCGACTGTTTTTGTATCGATGGGTTCATATTTATGAGATCTTCAACCAGTGTTCTAAAAGGCGCGCCATAGCGCGCGCCAAGGCGTGGCTCCGCCGTTACGAAAAGCCTCATAACGTTGCTGTTAGGTGTGACACGTGGCAAGGCGTGATATGGCGCGCCATGGCGCATTATGGCGTGTTATGGCGCGTGTTTTATCGTTTGAGACACCGTTTTTTGCTCTTTATTATGTCTTTTCTAATCGGAGACATATGTATTGTGGTTTTCGTTAAATTTTTGTTACTAGTTATTGATCTAACACTTATAAAAAGTAGTTATATTTAATATAAATTTATATTTATGTGGTAATATAATTTTAAATTAATACAAAATCGCCGCCTTACATCACGCCTTGAAAAACGCCATGGCTCGCCATGGCTCGTTAAGCTTGAGGCTTGACCTTGCCGCCACGCCACGCTTCACGCCATTTAGAACCTTGTCTTCAACTCTCGTTTAAATTGTTTCGGATAACAATCAACTGATTTGAATTTTGATTTCAGTATCGCATACTTTTGTACTGAAACTTCGAAAATTCATAATTTCCTCATATGAAGTCAGATTTGGACATTCTCTATATACACACTCTCGCTTTTACGACTACTATGACTTTCGTTTTAATCACTAAAGCTAATAAGCAATCTATCCGGTTTTACGACACACTTTGTCGTATAGGGCTGAATGCAAAATTAGAATAATCATAACTTCTCCATTTGAAGTCAGATCTAAATGTTCTATATATTTACAAAAATTGGATTGACGTCTACTACATGTTTATAATGATAACTTTGCTTAAAAAGTACTATATGTCTACTTCGAATTTATAAACAAACCCTTATATAAAATCTTATCGAAGAGTGAACAGTGGGTGTTATATGTAGTCAAAGCAGATAAAATGCAAAGATGACCTCTTCCTCTCTCTGCCCGAAACCCACTTACGCGGTCTCTTTCTTTGGCATGCTACTATGGTGGGATCAGTGTTTGTAGAGCATGTCCTACTGATGGCAAACTCTTTATCAGCCCATTCCTTAATGTGTAACCGAATTGAATGAATGAATACATATTACACAAATGGACCTTATGCTACTCTTCTTTATTCATAAACTATCAAACTTATAGAGTTAACCCGTATAAAGTTGTGGTCCATGTTTTTAACATAAGTTTCTTAGAACTTACGCTTCTTAAATATTATTTGTGTGTTATTGTTTTATGCTTTTGTTTTTCTTAATCCTTTTTTTCTTACCATTCTTTTTTCAAAAATTAGTTTTTTATACAATTTTTTTTACAGTCGATATGTATTTTCATTTTCATATATATTCTTAGATTTTAATTTATATTTTTCTCTAATAATTATTACACATTTTCATATTTATATGCTACGATTTATTTCATGTCTATTCGCGTAGTGAAAATGAGGTATTCATAAGTTTGAAGTAAAAGTAATGTAATTAATACATTCTTTTCTCAATCCTCAACTATATAATTTCGTATATTCAAATGACATGTTTGTGGTTATGGATCAACAATAAGAGAACCAATAAAAAAGAAGAAAACAATGAAAAAAAGTAAATGAAATTGCATCTCGTCATTTTATTGTTTTATGTGAATGGTCTTCAGGAAGACCAAACTTGCCAACATATGAATATCTAGCGACCAAACCTGCAAATAAGGCAATAAAGAATAGTTGAAGTTGTGGAAATTATCGTTGTTCAAACTTAAGGGTGGTAAAATGATATTTAAAAAATAATGGGGTGGAAAGTGTCGTTCTACAAAGTAAGGGATGGAAAGTGTCATTCTGTAAAATAAAGGGGGGAATTACTTATGTACGAAAGTTTAGGGAGCAAATTTACTAACATAAGAAATGATTGCACGCAATATATGAAATAACAAATTAGATTTATGGCCAAAGTATGTAATAAAAAACTTTTTTTGTTAAATTATAAAAACACACAATTATAATATTCATAGGGGTTGCTTTTTATTATATATAATAAGATATGATCCCTCCATCACCCGAGAATGAAAGCGGTGGTCTCTTAGTTTTTGGTCTGTAAAGATGAGTTATCAGGTGCTCCATTTTATTTCCTACTAAGGCCGAATCAAAACCTATGCTTGAGATGCAGTCATCGATTCTCTCGAGAGGCCATAATTGTCGCGAGCAAATAGTCACACAAAAGGAAAGTACTAATATTAATCATTTTATTCTTTGTGTGGATGGTTTTGCAAGGGGAAATTGTTATTCTTCAAATTGAAGAGGTAAAAGTGATATTTTATAAAATAAATGGATCAAAACTGTCATTCTACTAAGAAAGGGGTGGAAAGTGTCGTTCTACAAAATAGAAGGGGGGAAATTGTCATTGTATGAAAGTCTAAGGAAAAGCTGCCAACATAAAAAATGTTTGAAGCCAAAATATGAAATAAGAAAGTAGATTTAAAGTGCAAGTGTGAAATAAAAAAAAAATTATTGGTAAATTATAAAACCGCAAAACTATAGTGTTCATAAGAAGATTGTGTTTTATTATATATAATATATAATACATTAAAACAAGATTAATACAATTTACTATACACAATACACGCCATTTATTGCGATGATCAAAATAACGGAAGGTACAATTTCAATGATTTAATGAACACTAGCATTCTGTTAGCGCACCAAGCCATGCGTGACGAAAACACCACATAAGAACTAAATAGACACACTCCGGAGAACCACAGTCTCAACAGTGAGACCGGGACCGAACCCAAACAACACACCCCACTCCAGACCCTCTCCTGTATTGTCGAACCCAGCTGTAGCCGAAGAGCGTCTCATTTCATTTAAGATAAACAGCACACAAGCACTTGACATGTTACCATATTCACTAAGCACTTGTCTCGTAGCCCGCAGTTTATCAGGCGTAAGGCGTAGTTTTTCCTCCACTTGGTCCAAGATCGCAGGGCCACCTGGATGTGCGATCCAAAAAAGTGAGTTCCAATCAGCAATTCCCAACGGTTTAAAGGCCTCTACCAAGCTCTTTTCAATGTGTTTTGAGATAAGTCCAGGAACATCTTTGAGGAGATGAAATGTAAGCCCGACCTCACGAAGGTGCCCATCAATGGCACCTTCGCTATCTGGAAGAATAGTTTGGGCAGCAGAAATTAACTCAAAAAGTGGCTTTTCCACATCGGGCAATGGGTCAGAACCTACTATAATAGCTGCTGCACCATCGCCAAACAAAGCTTGACCTACAAGGCTATCAAGATGAGTCTCATTAGGTCCACGGAAAGTAACTGCGGTGATCTCGGAGCAAACAACCAATACACGAGCACCCTTGTTGTTCTCAGCTAAGTCCTTGGCCAAACGAAGAACAGTGCCACCAGCAAAACACCCTTGTTGATACATCATGAAGCGTTTGACTGAAGAACGAAGACCGAGGAGCTTTGTAAGCTGGTAATCAGCTCCGGGCATGTCAACCCCCGAAGTGGTGCAAAACACGAGGTGGGTGATCTTTGACTTGGGTTGACCCCATTCCTTGATTGCCCTAATTGCAGCTTCTTTACCTAGCTTTGGAACTTCCACGACAACGATATCTTGTCTTTCGTCTAACGATGGTGCCATGTAAGCGCAAATGTTTGGTTTCTCTTTCAGAATCTCCTCAGTCAAGTACATGTATCGCTTTGTTATCATTGATTTATCACCTGAAAACATCACCCAAAAAGATTTAATGTAATTAACAATAAAATATTGAACTAGAATTACGTCATTAAGTAGTACTACATGACATGTATATAACTTACACATGCGTCTAAATTTCTCCTTAAGATCTGTCTTGTGCTCGCTTTTTGTTATACGAAAATAGTAATCTGGATAGGTGCTTTGGAGGACACAATTTGGTGGGGTGGCAGTTCCTATGGCCATAATTGTTGCCGGACCTTCAGCTCGTTGCGACTTTCTGAACTCCTCAACGTTAACCATTTTTTGGTGAAGGTACAAATGGTAGTGATCTATGACTTGAAAAATAGAATCGTTGTGTTAAGTGATGGTTGTATCTTGAAAATATATAGAAGGGATGATATATAGAAGGAACGATGGGTTTGGTATGTGGGAGAATGGTGGATGGGTATCACATGTATAACTCCCGTATCTCAAATTTTCAACGGGGAAGCGGGCACGTGACTAGCATTTGCCTATCAAACCAACCTCATGATTTAAATACGTTTTGGCATTATTTTTTTTATTTTGAAATCATATATAAACACAAACTATTTGTTTTGCTTTGTACGATATAAATCATATGTCAGTTATATGAACCGTCGTTAAGATAAAATGATAAATACGAAAGACGATTTTCAACTCAACTTGTGTCTTTTATTTATATATCATATCATGCGGTTAAAACTACATGTTATAAAAGTATACAATAATATAGTTAACGTAAAAAAATTGAGTTTTGAATGATAATATGAAAAAGATGAAAATTTGATATAAAAACTGATAAATATAAAAGAACAGGAATGATCTATTTTCTATTTTTGTTGGTTTCCATTTGGTGACGAAAGATTGTGAGCATTGAATTGCAAGGTTTGACGGGTATGCATCGCAAATTGTAGAACAACTAACAGAAGCATGTCTTGCATTGGTTCAATCATTCACTGCCTCTCCTTCCAATAAAATTACCAACATCCCAACAAAATAAAAGAGCTTTAGGCTTATGAGCTTCGTATTAATCAATAATAGTTTACAAAAAATTGGGCATTAAATATTATAAAGACCAAACCTCAAGAATAGTTCATGTTTTTATACATTTCCGTTGGGTTTAGTTTTAGTGGAATATTTTTTAAAAGTTTTTTATGCCGAGGTTCGTCCACCATAGATCCCTTTCATTCATAAAGTTGTTTAAGTCCACTAAATTATTTTAAGATTAATATTTTGTGCTTATTATTGTTACATTAGTTGTTTCTAATTTAATTTAATAGTTATTAGTATTTAGTGACCTATGAGACAAAAATGATGACGAAAAATTTGTGGAAGAAATTGTAGGAACAAACAATAAAATAAAGTTTCAGTTCAAATGTAAGACGACAATATTATAAGAACCCAAACACTACAAGGAAAAAGGTCATTACCGGCGACAAAAGTCACCGTTAAAGTCCCAAAAGTCGCCAGTAATACTAATAGCGGCGACGCATCGCCGGTACTGAGTTGCCGCTACTGCTTCGTCGCTATTGATCAGTTTGTCGTTGCTAATGATAAAAGTCGCCGCTATTGACTCTGTCACCGCTAATGAGTATTGTCGCCGCTAATAAGCTAGTCGCCGGTAATGACTTCTGTCGCCGGTAAAAGTGTCGTCGGTAATAACTTCTGTTGCCGGTAAAAATGTTGCCGGTAATTTTTATTTTCAATTTTTTAATTTTTTTTTTTAATTTTTGATTAACAAAAATTAAAAACAAATAGTGTCGACCGTAATTTTTAATTTTTGGTTGCCGGTGATAATGTCGCCGGTAAAAGTGTCACCGGTAATAACAATATTCGATTAAATATCAAAACCAATAGTGTCGACGCTAATTATTTTGGGATTGAAAAAACGAATAAAATATCAAAAGTCATAATATCCGAGTAGCAAAACAACAAAATTTTTACAATCTACCAAGTAGCAAAATGTGACAACATATGCAAATAAAACTCATCCTTACATACCATCATCGTCATTCCCATTGTTTCCTTGATTATTTTGGGATTGAAAAAACGAATAAAGCTCATCCCTACATGCCGGGTCGGTGAGCATTGCACGAAGATTTTCCAACCACATAATTAATAACAATATATATAAACTTATAAGTTAGATCGTCAAACATAAACCAAAACTATCAAAATACATTGCTATTTTTAAACTAAGATAGAAAACCAAAGTACATTGCTATTTCTTGCACTTGGGACAAAAACCAAATTACCAAACTTTTTAGCAAATAATCACCACAAAACCAAAACTACCAAATCAACATGCATTTTACGATGCTAAAGTAGATTGCTATTTTACCTGTGATGGTTGTGATGGTTGCGAAGGCTGTGGAATCGTCGGGAGACCCGAAGGTTTGCGGCCAATGCCTCTAATGTGGCCACGTCGCTCTCCTAATATTTTCTCGAACGTAGCTCTTTCTTGAGCGGGTGTTAACTCACTTTCACCTTGAGTTTGTTCTAACAGCTCTTCAACTAACCAATTATGTAACTCCCAAAATTGAGTAACAATTAAGTATAAATAAACATTTAAATATATGATAAAATTATAATTAAATACTTACATATTGTTGTTCCGATTCAGCAGTAACAAATACGTCGTTCTTATCGATATGAGTTTTGCGAAATGTTTCCACTCTCTTAAGGTTCTATTTAACTTTAAAAATTAGATTATAT
Organism: Lactuca serriola; assembly: GCF_051521515.1. Classification (NCBI taxonomy): domain Eukaryota; kingdom Viridiplantae; phylum Streptophyta; class Magnoliopsida; order Asterales; family Asteraceae; genus Lactuca; species Lactuca serriola. Next base: position 112,615,138 of record NC_136409.1, on the reverse strand, counting down.
TTTAGATAAGTAATTACATGTATCGTACGATACCTTCTTATAGCAAGTACTGCTATATGAGCTCGAACCCCCACGATTCACATTTGTTTGCTTTTCACGGATTTTTTTGTTCCTTTCTGAAGCAACTATGTGTTCGTCAGTTTGAAAATACTCAAGTGCCTTCGCCCAGTTATCAACAAGCATACCATCCGGAGGATTGGCCAATGCTCTCGGGATATCTTCATACCCTCCGAACATCTTGAAATATTCTTTTGCGTCGGCTTTACGCTCTCGATAACCTTTTAACAAGGCTGCTTTAAAACCCTCTGTCAATAGATTAGCTTGTGCATCCTGGTACATTTGATTGAGATCAAACTTTGTCTACAAAAAAAAAAAAAGTTAACCAAGTAAAAAACAATGATAGTTAACCCTATAAAATATATTTAAATAAATAATTACCGCTAAATGTTGTAATACATTGTCCTTTATATATCAAGGGAAACTCTTTTCCAACTCCATTTGTCAAAAGGGACCATCTACCATAGTGTTTTTCCAACTTCTCGGGAAAACATGTCACTCGGCTCTCCTACGGGATTAAATCACTACTAGAAAAACAGCCTTTTATGACGCTCATTGTGCGTCGTAAAAGGCTCAGACGACGCGCAAATGCGCGTCAAGGAAGACCTTGTCATAAAGAGAGACGACGTGCATTTACGACGCTCGTTTACGACGCGCGTTTACGACACGCAATGTGTATCAAGGAAGGCCATGTCATAAAGGAAGACGACACGCATTCGCGTGTCGTAACCTTACGACGCGCGTGTTAATGACACGCAATGCGTATCAAGAAATCCCCTGTCAAGAAAGGCCATGTCATAAATGAAGATGACACACATTTTTGCGTATCGTAAATTTAAATGTTTAAAAAAAATATTTTTATATTTATTAAATTTTAAATTAAATTTTCATTTAATGTGACATAATAGAAATAAAATACCATATACAAAAAATACAATCCATTGCATTAAATTTAATGTCATACATTTCTATTTCTTACAATATATAAATTTATATTAATCTAATCTACTATGTGTTTCATACTAACAATTGAAATGAAGAATGTAACTCTTGCATTTGCAGCATCTTATCTCTTTCAGCTTGAGCTTTCTTTCCTTTTCTAATTCAAGAGCTATTCTCTATCATCTACCCTGTAAGCACAACACAAGAAATAATGATATGATTTCCTTCAATGTGGAGACATCCTTACATGCTCCTTCCTCCAAATCTATACCAACTTTGACATTCTCAGCTAATGTTTTTGGTATCATTTCAAAGCTCTCTGTAAATTTTCCAATTGCATATTGATCTAATCTGCATCATATCAATCATCAATCAAAAAACAAATTTAGTAAAACCAAAACTAATCATTCAGATTACCTACCCTATCTCCGAGAAAGAAAACTCCTTCAGTTTTCTTGCTATTTTCTATTTTCTATTTTTGTTGGTTTCCATTTGGTGACGAAAGATTGTGAGCATTAAATTGCAAGGTTTGACGGGTACGCATCGCAAATTGTAGAACAACTAACAGAAGCATGTCTTGCATTGGTTCAATCATTCACTGCCTCTCCTTCCAATAAAATTACTAACATCCCAACAAAATAAAAGAGCTTTAGGCTTATGAGCTTCGTATTAATCAATAATAGTTTACAAAAAATTGGACATTAAATATTATAAAGACCAAACCACAAGAATAGTTCATGTTTTTATACATTTTCGTTGGGTTTAGTTTTAGTGGAATATTTTTTTAAAGTTTTTTATGCCGAGGTTCGTCCACCATTGATCCCTTTCATTCATAACGTTGTTTAAGTCCACTAAATTATTTTAAGATTAATATTTTGTGCTTATTATTATTACATTAGTTGTTTCTAATTTAATTTAATAGTTATTAGTATTTAGTGACCTATGAGACAAAAATAACGACGAATAAATTTGTGGAAGAAAATATAAGAACAAACAAAAAAATAACGTTTCAGCTCAAATGTAAGACGACAGTATTACAAGAAAACGAATCTCACTCAAAAACCTTACTATTCCTAACACCACTACAAGAAAAATAAGTGGCGACGTCAACCTTTTGCGGGGATATCAAACTTTCGCGTAACATGTCGCCCATAAAAGTGGACGTCGTAGCTAAAGGTTAAGGACTCCGATCTGCGTCAAAAGCTAACGTTTAGTCATATATGTCGATCTCCACCCTTATCTAACGGTTGGAAACAAATATCGCACATACTATTAGCAGCAACATCAATGGCGGTGACTAATAATTGTGCCGCTAATACTCAAAAATAATTGTGCGGTATAAATTCCCTCCAGATGATCGCCATTTAAACCCTATTGTCGCCGCTAATGCTTCTTGCAGATATATCCTTATCTTCTCCCTTTTCCTGTCTTTTGTCGTTCTTTTTGGTCTGTTGAGTTCCCACCAATTTGTGCATCACCAACGTCGACTAAAAGGTACAACCTATCACTAATGACGACGACTTTCATCACCGACGACACAACATCACCGCTGACAAAAGCTTCATCAACGACGATCCCTACTGCCGACGACGACCACATGCCCGTCCTTCTTTGTCCCTCCTTTCACTTTCTCTTCTCCCCATGACCATCTAGTGAGTTTGAGTGTTTGATTTTGTGAAGTAAGCATAGTTGACCACTTTCCTCGTGTTGTCACCACTGTTGTCGGATTTATGCCGCAGCAACACTACCACAACACCAACATCGTTATGGTTTCGCTCCACCAGATGTTCTATTCGATTTCATGAAAAATTTACTTCTAGTTTTTCAGATTGATCTTATATGTGGTTATAATATATGTATATGTAATGTATGTATAGTTGTATGTGTTTACATTGAAGACTGAATAATTGTTAGGAAAATATAACCCAAAATTGTACAAAGAACAAAAGCAAAAAATTCTTGACTGAGGCTTGTGTTTAACACAGTTTCCTTAAAACAAATTCACCCTATATTGGTGTTTGTTTCCCAGAATACAACAGTAGAAAACAATTTTTCTAGATTGTTCGAACCCTCACTTGACCCGGATTATACCTTGGCTGCAGCAAGAGAGAAAAGGTGAAGCGGAAGCGTAAGAGAGGAAGATAGTGATTTCGTTTCATCCGCTGTCTGGAATCAGTCACATATACATTGTATGTATACTACCCAATGTAACTGATGCAATTAAAACGAAATCGTATATGTCACAATTAAATAAGAAAATTAATCAAGAAATCAAAACCGAAATCTATGATTAATTGCTCTTAATTCGTTTTTGTAACTGTTAACCAAAAGGAAAAAAATGCAAAAAAGGTCTTTGAACTTTTCTGGTCGACCAGTGGTGCATTCGTGCCGCGAGGACGCGCGCTGGCACACAAGTTTAGTGGCTCAAAGCCAATTTGGCTCGCATTTGCATCCCCCCTACGTGCGCGCACAAGAGAGAGCCTTGGTTCTAATAAGTCTTATAAAGGTAGCTAGTCTTTGTAGTTATAAACCAATTTCCTTTTCATTCTCCCACCAATGTGGGATGAGTTTTAAACCCACTCAACTCTTTTATTTTCTCTTCCAATTGCCCTGCTTTGATAAGTTATTTCTCATTCATTTTTAATCCGTTTTGGACGTGTGATATATCGAAACGTAGATATCACGGAGGAAAACACGAATATATAATCAATAACTCGTTATGATTATATTTAGAGTCCAAAATTCATGGTGAAAATTGGAAAAAATCCATTTTTTTGGAAATTAATTAAATTAATTTTCCTGTTGAATCAAAAAGTGACTCTCTTGAACTTTAGCTACCGCAACCTACAAGCCACCGCAGTCAAGCAATCCCATCATCAGCTTGTCATCCGAAGTCTTCAGCACCGCAATGTTGATCTTTACTTAGTTTATTTTGTCTTTTCTGTAAAACACTCTAATGTCCAGTATGCCTGGCATGGCTAATCTTAGAATTGTAAGCTTGTCTCTATAAATAGAGATCATTTCTCATGTAATCAGTACCGATATGAATCTCTTATCAAATTCTAATACACATCTTCAAGTTCCCATTCTATCTTACTTATCAAATCTTCTTACTCTCATAATTAATCATCATCTCTCTTCGGAGCAAGTCACTTGTGACTTAATCACTAAGCTAGATCTCACTTACTAACTTGGTATGAATGCATTCCTTGTTATGAATCTGCTTTTGTGTATACTTGATATAACAATTGTTGTCATTTACATTTTGTTACTTTTCCGCATCTAACTCACTAACTTCTAACTCTTAATATTATTGTTGAGCTAACAGATCCTTCGAGATTAACTATTCCGCTATATACTTGTTCTAACATTTTGTTCAAGTGTGTCTCAAACTTTTTCTCTCAACAATTGGTATCAGAGCCATAGTGGTTGCTTTTTGAAAATCGGAACTCTGATTTTTCGAAGAGCTTTCTATACCATTGAAGCTCATTTCAAAAAAAAAAAAAAACAAAATAATCTTCAAAATGGCACAATCGTTATCACTGAATGTCTCCAACAGTGTTGGTGGTTCTAATCGAGCCCCAATACTGGTTACGAATGAGTATCATCACTTGTCTCAAAGGATGGAAAGATATCTCAGACGACTTGGTAGAGATGTCTAGAGATCCATAGAAGAAGGATCCCATGTTCCAGTCCTTACACCAGTCCAAACTGATGGAGCCACAGCAAGGCTAGGAGGAGGACAACCAGCTTTGAACTGTCCCACCAAAGATGATCTAGACAATATGGAAAATGATGCTATTGCCTTTTATGAAATCTCTTGTGGAGTTGCTCCTGACAACTTCAACATCATCATAAACTGCAAATCAACAAAGGAGATTTGGGATGTTCTCAAAAACTTGTACGAAGGCTCAGAGCAGGCTTAAGACAAGAAGCTCACTACATCACTCAATGAATTCAACAACTTCAAAGCCCACTCTGGTGAAAGTTTGGAAGATTCTTTTAAGAGATTCAACTTGATTGTCACAAACCTATCCAATGCGGGCACCATCTGCAACAATCATGAAACAAATCTACAGTTCCTTAATGGCTTGGGAAGACACTGGACAACAGCCAAAATGATTGTACAAGGTGACAGGACGATTCACTCGTTATCCCTCTATAAGCTCTATGGAGAGTTGCAAGTTCAAGAGTCCACCATACTCAAGGACTGCTCAGACTTCGAAGGTCCACTTGCACTAGTAGCACAATCACCTCACACTCAAACCTATCCCACTTCATATGACTTACCACCGCAGTCATATGAAGCTGACTCAGAATATGACGATCAAGAAGAGTTTCAGAATGTCATCGCCCTTGTCAGTCAAAAATGCAATCGCTTACCACCTTCATTTCGCAAAAACCAACAATACAATCGACCACCCTTCAACCGTATCTTTCAAAACAATCACTTTCGTTCCACCAAGAATCCTCTCCCTCCACCGCAGCCTCAGCAAACACAGTCTAAAGACGTACCACCGCAGTCTCAATCAACTGACTCTCGTACCTCTTTAGAAGACAAAAGTGACATTGTTATATGTCACAAGTGCAACAAAGACAACCATTTTGCCAAGGATTGCAAAGTAAACGTAGTGAAAGAGAGAGCCTTCTATCTCAGAATGGCTCAAGAACTAGAAGACAAAAAAAAGGGAAAAGCCTACGTTGCTCAAGTGAAAAGGAATCATCAAGTGTGGTCATCAAGAGATGAGGATGAAGATGATCTCAGTAGAGGAAAAGGTGTCACACCCCCGAACCAGACGGTGGAACGTTCGAGGGATCTTCTGACTTAAATTGAATACCATCACAATGAATATACATGAATCTTAACATAAATCATCACCATGCATTAAAATAATACAACTGATATTGTTTACATCCAGTACATTGTTTTGAACATTTCAAATTCATAACATAGATTATCTGATGGATATCATAAGCAAAACACACAGACATTACTTGGTACTTATTCTTCGGTTTACCAGTTACCTGAAAATACAAATTAATTTGAAAAATGTCAACATATTAAATGTTGGTAAGTTCATAAGCAATGTTGTGATAAAATGATTTGGTGTTGTTTATAAAACACAGAAAATCCGATATTTTCTGAAAAGATCATTGTTTATAAAATAAAAGTGAGAAGATCCGTAAATATATGCTTGTTGATTTTCAAAACATGTATAAATGTTGAACTTTAGTATTAATCACACAAGTGAAGATGTTGAACTTCCTAGGAAAACCCGATGTTTTCCCAACACATAAAATACAGTGATTTCTAAATTGCTATACCGTCACGACGAATGATTTTGATTACTCGGGTGGCGTTGGATTAATTTGGGTCAGTGAGTTGTTATAACCACGCATTAGAAAATGACTAGTTTATAACTACAGATTTCGAACGATCATTAAAGGCGTTGCCTGTTACTACTCACTTAATCCACAACCATGATTACTCTTGATTAACGTCCTGAATTTGTTTATCTTGATTACTCGTAGGCCTAACAAACGAGGAAAAGGGGGAGTACGAAGTCTCATTATTTCCTTGAGTTATTTTAGGCTGTCGGGGATGCGAAAGGCACGTTAGCCCAACTCGCATTTGATTTCTTAACCTCACTAGCAACACTAATGGGCCACTAGGGCCCAATAGCACATTAGAGCCATTGAAGTCCTTTTACATGAAATCGAGTCATAGGAGGCCCAATAGCACATAAGCATATTCCCTTTGGGCCCAAAGATCATGTTAATGGGCTAGCAAGGCCTAACAAGCGTGATTTGAGACTTCTAAGCCCAAAGTTTGTAAATTGGCTCATCGTAGTTATCGCGTATTTATTTAGGTGGTTTGATTTAGCGTTTGTTGTTTTGTATTGATTCGAGACCGAATCACTTCGTTTCTAACGATATTTGTTGTTCAAAATGTATTTGTTTTCCGTTTCGTTGGTAGTCATGGATCTTGTATTTGGTATTAATGAATTAATTTGTTTAAAAGTGGAATTTGACCTTTTCACTACCCTTCTTTTATAAAAATAACACTTTTGGTCCTTTTATATAAAAGAATTTCAATTTTAGTTCCTTAAAACATTTTCTTGACACTTTTGTATCATAAACTTGTTGAAAAGACAGTTCAAACCCAAAATTTATTTTGTTGGCAGCTTCAGCCGTTCCAGAATGGTGTTTCTCGGTTAGAACCCCATTTTTCTCAACTTTAATAGTTTTGGCCCAAAATCTAAAAACATTGCATTTTTGGTCCTTTTTGATAGTGAAAAGCATTTTTGACCCTTAAAATATTTTGTTATGCTAATTACCCCTTGTTTTATTGAAAGTTTTATTTCAGCCCCTTAAATTTATCATTTTCGCATTTTGAGGCTTATTCGGTTGAAAAGCCCAAAATTAGCCCATTAAGCTAAAAATTTACATTTTAAGTCCCTTGAAAATTCTATTATTCAGAAAAATGATTATAGAAACTGTTTTGACCCTTTTGGCCCTCGAGAAACTGTGACTTATCGATTTGTAACCCAAGTTTTGTATTTTTGACAATTTAAGCCCTAAAAAAGGTTTTATGTTAGAATATGTTAATCATAACCTTATAAGCAATCATTCTTGACTTGTTTGTTGTAAAATAGCTTAGATTATGTTTGTTACCTTTCTTATGTCATAGATCTCGGGTTTACACCCCTTTTGTTAACATATTCATCACAAAAACACATGAAATCACACACATACATGCATAAAATCACACATAGCATACAGATACACATAGATCTACACATTTTCTTGTATTCTCCCCCATAAAACTCATGAAAACCGAAAAGAATGGGGTATGAAACTTACCTTGAGTTGTGGTTTCGGTTTTAAAGAAGATTGGGAGAAGTTTGGTGCTATTTTCGGCCCTAGCAAGTTTCTTGGATGGATCTCGAACTTAGTGTGTTCTAAGATGCAAGATCATGAATTTGAATGGATTAAGAGATGATTTTTGATGAAAAGAAGCGAGTTAAAGCATGGATCAAACATCAACTTACCTTAGATTTGTGATATTAAGAAGAGATTTCCTATTAGCCCTTGTGATTCTCGAAATTTTTGAGGGAGAGTGTAAGGATGTTCTAGTGAGAGTTTGAGAGAATGAAGATAAATTTTGTGAGTGTGTGTGAGTGTGTGTTTGGCCGAGAGAAGAAGGGAGGGGAATAGAGAGACCTTGATGAGATGTTTGCTTGGAAGTATGAGTTGCATTCATGGAGACCCAACAAATAAAAATGAGGTGGCACAAAAGTCAACACTCCTTTCTTCATGCTTTGAGGTTGGGCCGAGAATTAGAGAAAGAGAAGGAAGATTTTGGGCCTTTGGTGTTTATTCCATATTATGGCTTAATTAGATGATTTTTGGCCCAAAAAAAAATTCAAGAAATGATTTTTTCGGCTCATTAGGGCTAATTAGGTTAGTTATGGCCCAACGAGGTCCATCAAAGTATTTTATTTCGTTCTAGGCCCAATATGGCCCAAAATATTAAAATAAATAGAAGTGGGTCCAATTAGAGCCCATTTAAGAGTTCTAAGCCCAAGATAGTCAAATTGAAAGCTTATTGGCCCATTGGGTCCAATAAGGGAATCCTAGTCCAGAATGGACTTAAACCGGGATTTTTAGGGTTTCCAATTCTTTGTTGACTATTTGTAGTACTTGTATGAAGTTTTTGATTGAAGTTTGTTGTTTTTGAATAAGCATCTTACATGCTTTCACATTGTTGGTTCACATTTGTTATCATTGTTCCATGTTTACAAGGCATCGAATTTCCTAGTTGTGACATCATCCCCCGTTAGAGGGAATTTCGTCCCGAAATTATTTTGAAAGCTAGATTTGAGAATGCGAGAATAGGTGAGGATACTTCTGCTTCATCTGGTCTTCGCGTTCCCATGTGAATTGTGGCCCACGCTTCGCGTTCCACCGTACCTTCACAATCGGAATGCAACTTTTCTTGGTACGCTTCACCTCCCTTTCCATGATTTCGATTGGTTCCTCCACAAACAGGAGATTCTCATTGATTCCAATTTCATTAAGGGGAATGAAGAGAGTTTCATCGGATAAGCACTTCTTTAGGTTGGAAACATGGAACATGGGGTGTAGGCTGCTGAGCTCAGCGGGTAGCTACAGTCTGTACGCTACTGGACCAATTCGGGCAAGAATCTCGAAAGGTCCAATGTATCCTGGATTCAATTTTCCCCGCTTTCCAAAATGAATAACTCCTTTCCAGGGAGAAACTTTTAACAACATTGGATCCCCGACCTGAAACTCCAAGGGCTTTCGCCGTTTATCAGTGTAGCTCTTCTGTCGGTCGCGTGATGCTTGTAGTCGAGCTCTGATTTGAACTATCTTTTCCATGGTTTCACGTATGAGCTCCGGTCCCGTTAACGTATTGTCTGATGTTAGTTCTCTCGCTAGCTGGGTGTCACCTACCTCCGCCCAACACAATGGTGATCTACACTTACGTCCATACAGTGCCTCGACAGGAGCAACTTTGATGCTCGAATGGTAACTGTTGGTGTATGAGAATTCAGCTAAGGGTAAGTTGGTATCCCAGGACTTCCTAAAGTCTATCACACATGAGCGAAGCATGTCTTCAAGAGTTTGAATGGTTCGTTCGCTTTGACCATCCGTTTGTGGGTGATAAGCAGTGCTCATGTCGAGATGGGTTCCTAGTGCTTTCTGAAGTGATTGCCAAAAACGTGAAGTGAATCTACCAACTCTATCAGAGATGATAGACACTAGCCTTCCGTGAAATCTCACAATTTCTCGAATGTATATTCTTGTCAATCTCTCCATCTTGTAGGATTCTTTTTTTGGCAGGAAATGAGCGGATTTCGTCAGTCTGTCGACTATTACCCATATATTGTCCAATCCATCTGACGACTTGGGTAACATGGTCAAAAAATCCATGGTAATCCTTTCCCACTTCCACTCGGGAATTACTGGTTGCTGTAATAACTCCGGGGCATCTGGTATTTTACCTTTACTTTGGAGCAAGTAAGGGATCTGCTAACATAGGTGGCAATCTCTGCCTTCATGTTAGGCCACCAATAATGTTGTTTAATATCCAAGTACATTTTGTCCGAACCCGGATGGATGGAGTATCGTGTCTTGTGAGCTTCATTCATGACTACCTCCCTAAATCCTCCATGTTTAGGGACCCAATTACGGTTCATGAAATAATATACTCCGCCCTCTTTCACCTCGAGATTCTTCTCCACTCCGCGTAACGCTTCGCTTCTTTTGTTTTCCGCCTTCAAGGCATCTGACTATGCTGCCTTGATCTAAGTGGATAGGTGAGATTGGATGGTTGTTGTGAGAGTTTTCACACGACGATTAGAGTACTCTTTCCGACTCAAGGCATCAGCTACTACGTTAGCCTTGCCTGGGTGGTACTTGATTTCACACTCATAATCGTTTAATAGTTCAACCCATCTTTGTTGCCTCATATTCAACTCTTTTTCATTCAAGATGTACTAGAGAATCGTGTGGTCCGTGAAGTTGGTGCACTTCGTACCATAAGGGTAGTGCCTCCAAATTTTCAGGGCGAAGACCACTGCTCCCAATTCCAGATCATGGGTTGTATAGTTCACTTCGTGTGTCTTTAGTTGTCGGGACGCATAAGCTATCACCTATCCACGCTGCATGAGAACGCAACCTAAACCCTGATTTGACGCGTCATAGTAGACTATGAAATCTTCCGTTCCCTCTGGTAGCGATAGTACCGGGGCACTGCAGAGTGCTTGCTTTAGATTTTAGAATGCAACTTCTTGCTTGTCCATCCATTCGAATGGTACACCCTTTTTTGTAAGCGAGGTAAGTGGCTTGGCGGTCTTAGAGAAGTTTTGAATGAACCTCCTGTAGTAACCTGCTAGAACTAAGAATTAGCAAATTTCTGTGGGCGTTGTTGGGACTGCCCATCCTTCGATAGCTTTGAGCTTAGAAGGATCCACATGTATTCCTTCCTGACTAACTACATGACCCAAAAAGTTCACGCTACGGAGCCAGAACTCACACTTAGAGAGTTTTGCGTATAGCTTCTCAGTTCCCAGGGTTTCCAGGGTTTGTCGGAGATGTTGGCCATGCTCTTCTTTGCTTCGAGAATAAACTAGAATGTCGTCAATGAAAACAATACCGAAGTTGTCGAGGAATGGTCGGCAGATTCGATTCATTAGGTCCATGAATGCGGCAGGGGCATTCGTTAGACCGAAGGGCATTACGACAAATTCATAATGTCCGTAATGAGTTCGGAAAGCGGTTTTGGGAATATCATCTTCCCGGACCTTGAGTTGATGGTACCCAGACCGCAGATTTATCTTAGAGAAGTAACTAGTTCCTTGGAGCTGGTCAAATAGATCCTCGATTCGTGGGAGTGGATAGTGATTTTTGAAAGTGAGCTTATTTAGTTCTCTATAATCGATGCACATCCTAAAAGATCCGTCCTTCTTCTTGACAAAGAGAACTGGAGCTCCACATGGCGAGAAGCTGGGTCGGATGGATCCATTGTCCAGGAGTTCACTGAGTTGGCTAGACAATTCCTGCATCTTAGCGGGAGCCAATCGGTAAGGCGATTTAGCGATGGGAGTAGCTCCTGGCACAAGATCAATTCAAAATTCAATTTGTCTTTCTGGGGGTATCCCAGGAAGATCTTCAGGAAAGATGTCTGGGAATTCACATGCTATAAGAATGCCTTGAACGTTAACCTCTTCCTTGGATTTATCCATTATGTGCACCAGGAACGTCAAATCTTTCTTTCGTAGATACTTCTGTGCCTAGACGCACGAGATGAGACGAAGATTCGTGTTGGGTTTGTCTCCGTAAATAATTAGGGTTTCATGATTTGGAAGGTGAAGGCGAACGGCCTTCTCGTGACACATAATTTCAGCATGGTGGGGGCTTAACCAATCCATGCCAATAATCACATCAAAACTCCTAATGGAAACAGTCATTAAGTTTATTCGAAAGACGTGTTGATTTAGGGCTAGGGTACATCCGATATAGATTTCCCCAGTGGATTCTGTTTTCCCATTGGCCATTTCCACCATAAAGGTTTCATTGAACTTCTGGGGTTGTTGTTTTAACAAATGGTTAAACTTATTGCTCACAAAACTTCGTTCTGCTCCGTTATCAAATAGGATGCATGCATAAGTGTGGTTTAGGAGGAACGTACCGGTGATGACAGCGGGATCCTGAACCGCTTCTCCTTGACCCATGGTCAGCACCCTTCCTATCCCTCCATTTCCGGAATTGTTGTTGTTGGGGCAGTTTCGATGGAAATGCCCAGTCCTTCCACATCCATAGCAGGTGTGGCTTGGTCCTGCATTGTTGTTGCCATTGTCGGTGTTGTTGTTGTTGCAGTTATTGTTGTTGTTGTTTCCCTGTTGTTGGTTCTGAGGAGGGTAGGTCCTGCAATACTTTGTCGTGTGCCCCTTCCGATTGCAACTGGTGCACTGCATCTATCTGTATTCTCCATTGTGATGGATACTGCACTTGTTGCACGTAGCAAGATTACCAGAATAAGGCCTAGGAGCACTTGGAGCAGCTGAGGATGGAGCATGTGGTGTGGGTGGAACTTGAGTGGTTGCAGCATTAATTGCCACTGTTTGCTGCTTATTGGATGATTCGGAGCCTTGACGTCCCTTTCTCTTGTTGTTCTTTCCCTTTTTATTGTCGTTTTCCTTCTTACCTTCAGCCTCCATTGGCTTCTCACCCTTCTTGTTGTTGTGGTCATACAACTTCTTGGCCAATCTCTTGGCACTGTCGAAAGTTTCGGGATTTCATGTTTCCTTGGATCGGGGAGTTTAGTCCCCAGATGAATCGCTCGATCTTCTTTCCTTCTGAGGTGATCATGCCAGGGCATAACAGAGAGAGTTTGCTAAACCTTGATATATATGCATCTATATCAGTGTTTCAGACGGTGAGATTCCACAGCTCTTGTTCCATTTTCTGAATTTCGCCACGAGGGCAGTACTCGGCCATTAGCATTTCCTTCATCTCTGCCCATGGCATGGAATTGGCTACGGGGAGTATCATGGCTTCCATGTGTCCGTTCCACCAAGTGAGTGCTTGGTTAATGAAAGTGCATGCGGCAAACTTCACCTTCATCTCCTCAGGGCATTCACATATCTCGAACACCGATTCCACCTTCTCGATCCATCGTTTCAAGGTAATCATTCCTCTAGTGTGGTTAAAGGTTCATGGTTTGGCATTGGTGAAGTCTTTGTAGGAGCATGTTTTGGTAGGTCCTTGATTTATCCCGTTGTTTGAACTTCCATCCCCTTGTCTGTTGACTCCTCCATTGTTCCCTTGGTGAATTTGTGCCATAGTCGTGGTGACTGCAGCAGATACCGCTGCCTGAAAAGCAACAGAGTTGAACTCGAGCGGGTTTGGCTCAGGGTTTCTGCGGGTTGGTCGTCGAGGCATCTTTCTGCCATGGAATGGAAAGATGTTGAGTGTCTGTGCTTTTTGTGAGATTGTGATCCTATAAACTATGTGTGTGGCACAAAGTTAAGTAATTTCACAAATTAGCACACAATCATGGATATGTAACACATAGCAGATTAAAACATCATAGTAAACATATAAAATTTTTCATTAGTATTATCTACACTTTGATACATGAAAATTTTGCTCGAAAGAGCATACTTAAGCGGTACAAGTTCGGAAGCATAAAGGCTCTATGAGTAGTGTAATCACTTAAACATTGAGTCGATGGTACATAGCATAGATCATAGTACTAGTAAGATAAGTCAATTCCTAACACTCTATGGATCCCCCTATGACAGTAGCGAGATCATATGCCGAAGTGTTGAGCCGACAACTGAGCCATCTCAGTCATTTCTCCAATGACCTCATCCCTCTCATGCTCAGCTCACACTGCACGTGCTTCCATGGTGAATAGCTATTGCTGCAGGGCGGCAATCTTAGCTTCAGGGGAGCGATTCTCCCTTGCAAGATTCACTGGTGGGGCGGGGTGGTCCTGCTGCGCCTCGTTGACAGGTGGTGTGGCGAAGTGCTCGCCTGAGTCTTGTCCTTCCTCCATGTCATCATCGGCCTCATCGAGTTCATAGTCAGTGTCCCTGTACTCGTCAGGCCTAACGTCGTGTGCTCCCCCTTGATCTCCTTCAGGCTCATCTTCAATCATCCCGTGAGCCACTAAGACTTGATGAAACTGAATGCCCTGCTGCTCCCATTCCATAGCGACTAAGAAGAGGTATACGAATAAACTATCATTACTCCTAGGATGCTACAATTATTGTATAGATTGAGCTGATGTTCTCTTCTTGGTGATCAAGGAGGTATGTTTTTAGGTTCCCTAGCCATCACGATTTCCTCGGGACATGTGATAGTTGTGCCTTGGAGGAAATGTAGTTGATCAGGCTACATCCACTCCTTGATATGACTACAAACAGTCCTGGCTTAACCGAGATGCTAACATTATCTTGTTTGGTTCAGTATTATGTTCTTATTCCTAATTCACACAAGCAAAGATGTTTTATCGTGGTGTTTTACTTGTTTTGTTTAGAGTTGTGTTAGTCCTTTTTTTTGGTTTATAGTTGCATATCAATGTGTGGTTAGATATGCTAGTTCACTATAAACAAAGCTCTGATACCAACGTGTCACACCCCCGAACCAAACGGCGGAACGTCCGAGGGCTTTTGTGACTTAAATTGAATACCATCACAATGAATACACATGAATCTTAACATAAATCATCACCATGCATTAAAATAATACAACTGATAATGTTTACATCCAGTACATTGTTTTGAACATTTCAAATTCATAACATAGATTATCTGATAGACATCATAAGTGAAACACCCATACATTACTTGATACTTATTCTTCGGTTTACATGTTACCTGAGAATACAAGTTAATTTGAAAAATGTCAACATATGAAATGTTGGTGAGTTCATAAGCAATGTTGTAATAAAATGATTTGGTGTGGTTTGTAAAACCCATATTTTCTGAAAAGATCATTGTATATATATTAAAAGTGTGAAGATCCGTAAATATAAGCTTGTTGATTTTCAAAACATGTATAAATGTTGAACTTTAGTATTAATCGCGCAAGTGAAGATGTTGAACTTCCTAGGAAAACCCGATGTTTTCCCAATACACAAAATACAATGATTTCTCAATTTTTATACCGTCACGAAGAAGGATTTTGATTACTCGAGTGGTGTTGGATTAATTTGGTTCTGTGAGTTGTTATAACCACGCATTAGAAAATGACTAGTTTATAACTACAGATTTCGAACAATCCTTAAAGGCGTCACCCGTTAGTACTCACTTAATCCACAACCATGATTACTCTTGATTAACGTCCTGACTCTGTTTATCTTGATTGCTCGTAGGCCTAACAAACGAGGAAAAGGGTGAGTACGAAGTCCCGTTATTTCCGTGAGTTATTTTAGGCTGTCGGCGATGCGAAAGGCACGTTGGCCCAACTCGCATTTGATTTCTTGACCTAACTAGCAACACTAATGGGTCACTAGGGCCCAATAGCACATTAGAGCCATTGAAGTCCTTTTACATGAAATCGGGTCATAGGAGGCCCAATAGCACATAAGCATATTCCCTTTGGGCCCAAAGATCATGTTAATGGGCTAGCAAGGCCCAACAAGCATGATTTGAGACTTCTAAGCCCAAAGTTTGTAAATTGGCTCATCTTAGTTATCGCGTATTTATTTAGGTGGTTTGATTTAGCGCTTGTTGTTTTGTATTGATTCGAGACCGAATCACTTCGTTTCTAACAATATTTGTTGTTCAAAATGTATTTGTTTTCCGTTTCGTTGGTAGTCATGGATCTTGTATTTTGTATTAATGAATTAATTTGTTTAAAAGTGGAATTTGACCTTTTCACTACCCTTCTTTTATAAAAATAACACTTTTGGTCCTTTTATATAAAAGAATTTCATTTTTAGTTCCTTAAAATATTTTCTTGACACTTTTGTATCATAAACTTGTTGAACAGACAGTTCTAACCCAAAATTTATTTTGTTGGCAGCTTCAGCCGTTCCAGAATGGTGTTTCTCGGTTAGAACCCCATTTTTCTCAACTTTTACGGTTTTGGCCCAAAATCTAAAAACTTTGCATTTTTGGTCCTTTTTGACAGTGAAAAGAATTTTTGACCTTCAAAAAATTTTGTTATGCTAATTACCCCCTGTTTTACCGAAAGTCTTATTTCAGCCCTTTAAATTTATCATTTTCGCATTTTGAGGCTTATTGGGCCGAAAAGCCCAAAATTAGCCCATTAAGCTAAAAAATTACATTTTAAGTCCCTTGAAAATTCTATTATTCAGAAAAATGATTATAGAAACTGTTTTGACCCTTTTGGCGCTCAAGAAACCGTGACTTATCGATTTGTAACCCAAGTTTTGTAATTTTGACAATTTAAGCCCTAAAATAGGTTTTATGTTAGAATATGTTTATCATAACCTTATAAGCTATCATTCTTGACTTGATTGGTGTAAAATAGCTTAGATTATGCTTGTTTCCTTTCTCATGTCATATATCTCGGGTTTACACACCTTTTGTTAACATATTCATCACAAAAACGCATGAAATCACACACATACATGCATAAAATCACACATAGCATACACATACACATAGATCTACACATTTTCTTGTATTCTCCCCCATAAAACTCATGAAAACTGAAAAGAATAGGGGTATGAAGCTCACCTTGAGTTGTGGTTTCGGTTTTGAAGAAGATTGGGAGAAGTTTGGTGCTATTTCGGCCCTAACAAGTTTCTTGGATGGATCTCAAACTTAGTGTGTTCTAAGATGCAAGATCATGAATTTGAATGGATTAAGAGATGATTTTTGATGAAAAGAAGCGAGTTAAGGCATGGATCAAACATCAACTTACTTTAGATTTGTGATATTAAGAAGAGATTTCCTTGTAGCCCTTATGATTCTCGAAATTTTTGAGGGAGAGTGTAAGGATGTTCTAGTGAGAGTTTGAGAGAATGAAGATAAATTTTGTGAGTGTGTGTGTGTGTGTGTTCGGCCGAGAGACAAAGGGAGGGGAAGAGAGAGACCTTGATGAGATATTTGCTTGGAAGCATGAGTTGCATGCATGGAGACCCAACAAATAAAAATGAGGTGGCACAAAAGTTAACTCTCCTTTCTTCATGCTTTGAGGTTGGGCCGAGAATTAGAGAAAGAGAAGGAAATTTTTGGGCCTTTGGTGTTTAATCCATATTATGGCTTAATTAGATGATTCTTGGCCCAAAAAAAATTCAAGAAATGATTTTTATGGCTCATTAGGGCTAATTAGGTTAGTTAAGGCCCGACGAGGTCCATTAAAGTATTTTATTTAATTCTAGGCCTAATATGGCCCAAAATATTAAAATAAATAGAAGTGGGTCCAATTATAGCCCATTTAAGAGTTCTAAGCCTAATATAGTCAAATTGGAAGCTAATTGGCCCATTGGGTCCAATAAGGAAATCCTAGTCCAGAATGGACTTAAACCGGGATTTCTAGGGTTTCCAATTCTTTGTTAACTATTTGCAGTGCTTGTATGAAGTTTTTGATTGAAGCTTGTTGTTATTGAATAAGCATCTTACATGCTTTCACATTGTTGGTTTACATTTGTTATCATTGTTCCATGTTTACAAGGCATCGAATTTCCTAGTTGTGACAAAAGGCAAGATCTGTATGGTAGCAACTGCTGATGAATACGGCTCAACCAATCTAAAGAAGAACCATTGCTATATGGCAAAAGATGGAACTCTCAGCATTGTGGAACAGGTAAAACTTATGATTCAAACTTTAAATTACAACATTGTCAATCATTCATAGATACACTCAATGAGACATGTGCTGCCGTCCTTACAGACTACAATAAAGCCTTAGATGAGAAGAACCTCGCTTCGTAGGAGATGTTCCACGTTAGAGGACGTTTGGACAATAAAAGACTCAAAATGGCAATGTTAGAGAAGGACTTGATGCTAGAAAAAGATGCTAGGATCTTAAGTGAAACACAACTAGAAATAGCTTTAAATTAGAGAGATTTAGCACAGAGTGAAATTGTATGCTTAAATCTTTTAATTGAAAAGCTTTTTAATGAAACTGAGGCCATGGCGAATCTTGTTAATAATGGGAATGTTGATAACACCTTTAATTGGGGTTGGTCCAATGGATACCCAACCGTAACAGACTCTTCACCTCGGTTTACACCTGAACATCCCTATGTCCCTCCAGACCGCAGCTTCTTATTCCCAGTCAATGACAAAACATTTCTTGAGGATATCCAAGCTCATTTTGGTATACTCCATGAACTGAGTAATAACTATGTTATCGAGGAATTTATCCCTGAATTTTCTAATCATGTTGATAACATTGTTCAGTATGATTCACAGACATCATCCGTAGCCGATGAGGAAATTGTTGTAGAAAGTCCTGAACTTTCATTAGACTTTCCATCTCTGCAGTCTGATAGCAGTGTTCCTAACCGCAGTCATGAACTGCAATCCGTCCCATTACCCAGTATCAAATGTCCCACTGAAGTGTCCACCAAGAATTACTCTGCGGTACTCCAAAGCACTACACCGCAGACCATAGTCAAAAGTTCTGTGACTATTGAACCAATTAATCATGAATTACCAATCGAGAATTTTGAATTTGGTCAATGTTCTCAAAGTCCTGACATCTCCAGTTCGGATGAATCAAGTCCTTGTTTTTCAAAATCTTAAAAAGATTTAAGGAAACCGCAATTAAATGTCACTGACTGCGGTTCTCCTAAGACCGAGGCAAGAAGAACTTTTAAAGAAGAATTTCGTTCCCGTGGAAGCAACTGGAAATTCATTCAAAACAAAACAAACTTGTGAAATGTCCCAAATCAAAGAGCCCATAAAAACTTGTTTTCTCAAATTATCACTTCAAGAAAACTGTTTCCAAGAAAACAAAAAGGAAGGAGTTCGCTGTTTCTAACACTACTCAAAATTCATCTGACTCTAAGGATAAGTCTTTTCGATAAAATGGTTTTCAGGTCTATTCTTTAGACAATCCAAAATGGAAAGGTATTCTACCTACTCCAACCCTTCCAATATCACTTTCAAAACCTCAAAAATGGAAAGGAATTTTGCCAACTCCGACACTCAAAAGGCCACCTCAAGAGTTTACGAAATCACCTCACAAAAGGCCTGCATGTGTTTACACACCTGCTAGACTTACAAAAAACACCTTTTCAAAACACACACACAAGAAGGACAAATCTTACAATCCTCAGACTAAAAGCACACTTTCTCTTCAAAACCTCAGACTATGTCAAATGTCAGGAGAAATGACAAAAAATTCATGTGTCAATGTCAGTGTCAAAAGATCTTCTGTCATGACAAATCTCATCGTTCTCAAAAGACTCGTAACTATCCAAAATCTCATAAAACTCCAAAAAATCTCAAACACCCAGGACTAGGCTTGAAAGTTTACTTAAAACCTGTCCCTGCCACCTCGCATCAAGCATCAATTAATACATCGTATGTGACTCCGGGCTCCAAACTCGCTTGGGTGCCCAAATGAACCACTTATTTTTGTAGGCTTTGTGAAAGGAGGATCAAGAATAAGAATGGTTGATCGACAGTGCCTGCTCCTTGTACATGACCAGAAGGTTAGAATACCTTCGGGATTTCAGGCCTATATGCAATGGTGGAAATGTTACATTCGGCAACAATGTGAATGGAATTATCCGAGGTTACGGTATACTCACTATGGGGAACTTCTCAATACAGAAGGTTGCCTATGTAGAAAGCCTTAAACACAATCTCAACAGTGTTGGCCAACTCTGTAAGGCAGGCCATCGAGAGAAGTTTGATGATCAATTTTGTTACATCATGACGAGTGATGGAAGCACTTGCTTAAGCAAGTCACGATCCGAAGGCACCATGTATCCTTTGGATGTCTCTCTCATCATTGGTAAACTGCATCTGTGCTTTCTCTCAAAAGCCATATCCGAAGTTAGCTGGTTATGGCACCGTAAGCTCACTCATCTCAACTTCAAATACATCAACTCCTTAGTCACCGAAGAATTGGTCAGAGGTCTACCCATTCTCAAGTTCAGCAATGACACTCTATGTCGTGCTTGTGAATGTGGTAAGCAGTCAAAAGCAAGTCACCCTATGGTGATTGACTCCTCTATATCCGAACCACTTGAACTTCTCCACATTGATCTCTGCGGTCCATCAGCCGTAGCTAGTCTCCATCATAAAAAATATATACTAGTTATAGTTGATTACTTCACTTGCTTCACTTGGGTATTCTTTCTCAGACTCAAATTTGAAACACCGCAGATTCTAATAAATTTTATCAAAGAAATTGAACTCCAGATCAAGCTTCCTATAAGACACATCCGCAGTGACAATGGCACTGAATTCACCAATCATCCTCTCAACAACTTCTTGGTGTCAAAAGGTATCTCTCATAACTTTTCAGCTCCGTAT
The DNA here is from genome assembly GCF_051521515.1 of Lactuca serriola. Classification (NCBI taxonomy): domain Eukaryota; kingdom Viridiplantae; phylum Streptophyta; class Magnoliopsida; order Asterales; family Asteraceae; genus Lactuca; species Lactuca serriola. The sequence continues at coordinate 112,594,637 of NC_136409.1, read as the reverse complement.
ACACCTCAACAAAATGGTGTAGTAGAGCAAAGGAACCGCACCCTTGTTGAAGCAGCCAGATCCATGCTCAACTTCGCAGATCTTCCTCTTTACTTCTGGACTGAAGCTGTAGCAACCGCATGCTTCGTTCAGAACCGAACCATTGTGTGCAAACGCCTCAACAAGACACCATATGAGGTTCTCAACAACCAAAAGCCAAATGTTCGTTTCTTTCACATCTTTAGGTGTAGATGTTTTGTGATCAACAATAGAGATCAGCTTAACAAATTTGCACCAAAGTCTGATGAAGGCATCTTTCTCGGTTACTTCACAAATAAGGCTGTGTATCGGGTTCTCATCAAATGTACAAGGCTAATCATTGAAAGTTTTGATGTGAAGTTCGATGACTCTTACATCCGTAACACCCCTCCATCTACTGAAACCACTACCATCATGGAAAGCGACATTCCTGATTTGTTAGGTCTTCTAAAGCTGGTTGAAGTAAATTATGATGATCTTTTCAACCCTGTTGAAACGGCAAAACTATTTGAGGTTCTTGTATCACCAACTGCTCAACAACAACATGCTGATGTTTCTGGTCCATCTTTATCCGAAGTAGCATCTCTCAATACTTTCACCTCTCCAGTTAAGGGGGAAAGCTCTACTCCGGTTCATACTACAACCATCGAGGTTCCAGTACTTGATGATGCTCAAGCTCCCATTCTCAGAAAATCACTTCCTTCAAACGTATCTTCAGATCCGGATGATGAAATCATAGAGAATATTGACACTCGAACTGACTCAAGGATTATTTCTCTCCCATCAGCAGTCCAGAGGGAACCTTTTCAGGTTCCAGAGGAACTCACTTCAGCAATCCAGGGGAACCTCTCCAAACTACTCAAGAAAATGTCATTCTCGCTCCAACAAGTCTAGATGATTCCGCAGGCTGTTCACAAATCAAGGGGGAACTTACTTCCCCATCCGAAGCAACCTCTGATATTGAAGACATTCCTTCTACCGCAGCTGCTGATCATGTATGGATGAAGGATCATCCACCAGGTCAAATTATTGGCAACCCATCTGCAGGTATCCAAACTCGATATGCCAAAGATTTATCTGATCATTGTCACTATGCAGCATTTATGTCCGCAGTCGAGCCTCGATCTATCAATGAAGCATTATTGGAACCAGATTGGATTTCTGTAATGCAAGAAGAACTGGAAGAATTTGAAAGAAACAAAGTGTGGCAACTTGTTCCCATTCCACAAGGCCATACTATTGTTGGCAAAAGATGGGTGTTCAAAAACAATCTAGATGAATCTGGTTATTAGAAATAAGGCAAGACTAGTTGCTAAAGGCTATAGTCAACTGGAAGGTGTTGACTACGATGAAACATATGCTCCGGTGGCTAGAATGGAAGCTATCCGAATCTTCTTAGCATATGCTTCCCACAAAAACATCAAAGTACACCAAATGGACGTTAAGAGCACTTTTCTCAATGGGGAATTGAAAGAAGGGGTTTATCTTCAACAACCTCACGGCTTTGAAAGTATCGAGTTCCTAAATCACTGCTACAAGCTTCAAAAGGTAGTCTACGGTATGAAGCAAGCCCCTAAAGCTTGGTATGAGACTCTTTCTGAATTCCTAGTCTCTTCAGACTACAAAAGAGGAGTAATTGATCCCACACTATTTAGAAAAAGCAAACGGTTCTCACCTTATGCTTGTACAAATATATGTGGATGATATCATCTTCGGATCGTCGGATCAAGGAATGGTGGATGAGTTTGCTAAGCTCATGACAAACAAATTTCAAATGAGCATGAATAGAGAGATTAACTTCTTTCTAGGTCTTCAAGTCAAACAAATTCAGCAAGGGATATCTATTCATCAAAAGAAATACACCATTGAACTTCTGAAGAAATACTCTATGGAGAACTGTTCCTCGGCTAAGGTTCCTATGGCCTTTGGATATAAGATCTCTGTTGATCCTTCTGGCGAATCAGTGGATCACAAGACTTATAGAGGTATCATTGGCTCTTTAATGTATCTGACCGCAAGCCGACCGAACATCGTCTTTGCAACTAGTGTGTGTGTGCAAGGTATCAGGCTGACCCAAAAGTGTCACACATGACCGCAGCCAAACAAATTCTCTGGTACCTAAAAGGAAGCAAATCTCTTGGTCTATGGTACCCTGCTGGCAATGACTTCAGTCTTCAAGCATTTATTGATACGGATCATGCCGGATGCAAACTTGATCGAAAAAATACAACTGGTGGATGTCAATTTTTAGGAGGTATACTTGTCAGTTGGTCCTCAAGAAAACAAAGTTGTGTTTCATTATCTACCGCAGAAGCAGAATACGTGGCCGCAACCAGCTGTTGTTCCTAAGTCCTTTGGATGAAGACACAACTGTTAGACTACAGATACAGAATGCTGCGGATACCAATCTATTGTGACTCTGAAAGTGCCATAGCGATTTCTCATAATCCTATTCAGCACTCCAAGACTAAACATATTGAACTACGGTATCACTTCATCAAAAACCACATTCTGAAAGGTAATATTGAACTCATCTTTGTACCTACTCATGAAGAGATTGTTGATGTATCTACAAAAGCACTTGACTCTAAAAAACTCAATATGTTCCTACAAATGTTGGGAATGATGAATCCGGACCCTAAATTCCTCTTGAATTGACAGGCACCAAAGACCTTCCTGGTCTCCATTGCAGTTCTAACTGAAAGTTATTGATAATAGATGGTTTTGGAACATTCTGTGTACCGTAGTCAATGTACCGCAACCATATATTATATCTATCTTTCATGGGTCCTTCTTGTTTGTTATTACTAACTTTTGTACAAGTTCTCTTCTCAGTTTCTTTCACTGCAGTCATCTGCAATACCAAAGAAGTCATTCGCAGTCAGATTAATTGCTTTACAGATGGTTCATTCTTTTTGAAAAACAAAAAATACATAGTGTTCTATTTAATGATCCTTCATTAAGTAAAACACTAAATAAAAAACATTCCTTTGAGAAACTGTCACATTATTCTCTCCAAAAACCTTGTGCCAGACCTATTTTAGGTATGATGACAAAATAAAAGATTTTCCAAATCAAGTCCTCTAAAATGTCTCTTCCTATTACCCAAACCATCTCATCCATTACAACTTCTACTTTATCCAATGGATTTTTCTCACCCCCTCCACACATTCTCAAGACGTGATTTTACATTTGACATTTCATTAAATGCAGAGTTTCTTTTTGGTTAATCCCAATTTCAATCTTTATCCCTTTTTGTCAATATGTTGTTAAAATTAAAGATTCTTTTTCAAAGATAAACTCAATTTTTTTTACCCACTTTCACCTAGGTCAAAACCTAAACGTTTCCCGCTCCTACAAATCACTATAAAACCCTTTTTCTCTTTACAAAGAAACCTTTACGCTCTCAAAACCCTCAATCCTTCTCTGCATTCTTCAACCTCTTACCAACTCAACAATTGTGAAATCTGGCGCTTCCAAGAAACAATCCAAAGCTTCTGGATCAGTGAACCCAACTGGTTCAGACTCTCCCACGAGTGCCTCAAGCAATTTCAAAGCGGTGTTCGACGATCAACAAACTTACAATGCACCAACCAAACTGATGATCAAATTTTTGAAGAATCATCTCCTTTTTGGACCTTTTGATGCATTTACAGACATTGTTCCACTATCCACTCTCTACAAGTGTGCCTTTTCTGCATATCGCCCAGTCGATAACCCTCAAGAAGGCCATCTAAATCTTGTTAATGATTCTTTGGTCATCCTGACCAAAGAAAAGTTCCTTTCAGCTATGAATCTTCTGATTCATCCATCTGTTAAGTTTTTCACACCATCAATGGCGGATGTCAACACTGCACTGTATCAAATGGGCTATCAAAAGAAGATAAAAGGCATTGGTGAGTTCAAGAAGAACCAATTGCCTACGATCTGGCAGTTCGTCTATCACTTCATCATCCGCAGTCTGTCCGGCAGAACCGGAGGCACGGACAACATTGGATTAAAGCTTTTAGAACTGGTTTGGAGTGCATTCACGGGCCGCTTATGAACTACGGTCAGATTCTTTGGGACAATTTTCTCCAATACATTCCCAAGGAGAGCCCGAGGCAGAACCCAACCGAGCTTACTTTTTCACGATTCTGGTCTCTGTGCATATCTGACTTGCATGCGGATGCCAAGATTGACATGGGTGACGACATCAATTTCTTTGTCACCAAAGACTTAAAAAGGTACAACCCTTCCTCTGATCAAACTATTTTTGGTCCAATCCACAGACTCCCTACCCATATTCTTACTTTACTTGGTCTCGAGACTGCTGATATCTCTGACCACGTTGAGGCTATGGAAGGTATTGACCCATACCTTCCTACCTTGCCTCTTCCATCCGCAACCTTAAACCCTGAAGGTACTGTAGTTCCTTCTTCTACCACTCTTTCTAACGTCTCTCAGAGACGTAAACATAAGGTTTCTTTTCTCCATGTTCCCCGCACCACAAAGAAATCTAGCACGCCCAAAAAGGGTGCCCCCAAACCATCCAAACCATCAAAAAAGAGAAAATGGCCACCAGTTATCATAACTGCTGAACCGAGTCTCCATGACTCCGATAGTGATTTTGAAGAGGATAACCAGCCCATCTCTATCCTCAAGAAACGAAAAGTTGATCCCACTAGCGGCCTGAGATGTCGGCGTCTTGCAGTAACGGGCTGTATGCCCCTTCCTGTTGCAGCGTGAGCACTGCATCTCCTTACAAGTTCCATAGTGGTGAAAACTGCATTTAATGCATTTTGGGAGAATTCCAGTATAGAGTTTGGCTGGTTTGGGGACCCTTGGGACACCCAAAGGAATGGTCCTAGGAGGTGCAGATGTCGTAGCTGTGTTCGTATTCGCCCCTCGAAGCGATTTGTTCTTCCTTTTGGCCCAAAACTTCCGGCTGTTACTCTTGGCCTCGGCACTCGGGGTACCGTGGTAGTTTGTTGGTCGTTGCGGGGCTGGGTTGTTACTTGGATTGGAATGATTGATAGTGATCCTGCTAACACTTGCGTTGTTAGCGTTCAGGTGGGTCATAACAGCTGACACGACAGCCGAGACTGTAGCTTGAAAGGTAGCTGCATCAATCTGAAGAGTTGGTGTTTGGTTGATGGGCTGATCGTTTTTCTTGGGATTCATGATTCTGTTATATCGAAAAGAAAAATGAATTTGTGAGCGAAAATGGTTGAATCTAAACGTAGTTCGATTGCTCATGTAAAGAATAGAAGTATTTTCTCTAAGGTTCGACCTACATCCCTATGATGCAGTCGTAGCAAACATCGAAAGTAAGCTCATGTAATGGTCTCAAGATGTTTGTCGTTCTTGCTGAGGTATCATGGTTGGTGAATAACAAGATCTAACCACTGAAAGAGACTTGGAAGTGTCTCCTGGGATAAATCACCATAGTACAATGACTTGACTAAAGTATGATTCAGATAGACTCCAATGAAAGTAAAATAAAAGTACTTGAATGAAGAATGACTCAAAAGTTAGCCGGCTGTCACTACCTTTGATATTCACGATGTAAAGATTCAGGAAAAGGACCTTGTAAAGGTCTTACATCATATTCACAGAAGATAGTTCCTGACAGCATAAAGACCTAACTAAAGTACTTACGGTAAAAGATAATTTCATAGAAAATACCACATCGGGCATAGACAGAAAAACACGATTTCTTTTTATAAGGGAAATAAAGTAAAACGTCTACTACTGGCGACGGTCATCCCTCTGGTGAACTCTTAGTTCAACCAATTGACGTTCCATGTCAAGTAGGTGTCTTTCGCACACCATTTGGCGTACTCGGAGCTCTATGACTTCGGCTCGTGATTTAGCCAGTGCTTGCAGCAGGGTTTCATGGTTTCTCTCTGATCTCTCGTGAGTATATGCTAGATGAATGGTGTAGAGGGTATGCATTCTAGCATAGGCGACTACTTCTGAAATCTGATGTAGAGCTGTCTTGCCTTGAATCTCATTTTGGGTCCTTCTGCGGACCAAGATTGGCAAGACTCTATTTGCTGAGCCCCCATTGCTCAAGTCGTAAAAGCTTCGGTCGCCATCAATTAGCATAAACTGATCTTGTCCTTGGCTCCCTGTTTCCAAGCATTCCACTCACTCAGGGTCAGGCCATGAAAAGCCGGAAGAGGGTTAGGAATTTGAAAGGAGCTGCTTGGGGTAGGTTCTCAACCTGTGGTTCGGGGTTAGTATTATACGAAAGGTCTTCTTCATGGTGATCATCCAAGGGGATAGGATGATGATTCTCTGGTTCTTCTCCAAACCAACCAGCTATGACTTCGTTCGGAAGATACTGGTTGTCAAAGGGGATGGAGTCCAACTATGTTTTCTATGCGGGAATTTAGGGTAAATGGATAATTATTAGACGAACTATCTAGATAATTATTTAGAAAACCTTCATTAGTTACATCGCTATTTGTGAAGTGCATACCAGCTATGTGTAATCTAAACAGGATAGACCTTTGAATAAGTGACCTTAACTCCTTATTCACACAGAATAGGGGTAAGGCAAAATTATCACAGATTCTAAGTCTATAACATCCTAATTACATGTAGCCTCAGTGTATCCACTTAGCAACTATTAACTTAGTAATGAAGATCCCATTTTTAATTCTCAAGTATAAAGTACTTATAGTAACACCAAATACTCCTATAGTATTTTAAATTTATTGTTATGTTCTATGGTTCTCATTGTGGTAGGGTTGGTAAGATTTTAGCATTGTTGCAACCACACACTTAAACTTAGGCACATGCTAGTCAATCCTCGGATAATATAGGCGATCAGGCTATATCTTCCCATTTTTGACCATATGTCTCTAAGCCCACTTGTGTTGCCCAACAATCGTAATTCTTTTGTACTGTCCTAGTGACACTGATTTTAGTATGAATGCAGCACGTATACTTTATTAAATATTTTATTATTTAAAGTATACACTCTTGGTCAGAGTATTTTTAATCCCTTATGTATTTATAGTTTAGTATATCTTTTATGGGTTGATATACTTAATTCACTATAAACAATGCTCTGATACCAATCTGTCACACCTCAAAACCAAGAACGGCAGAAACGTTCTGGGGCGGAGGACGTCATGTATAATATCAACAACAATGTAAAGTAGTAAACAAGCAACAACATCATCCATTGCATTAATAAAATAATTATTATACAATTGTATTCTGTCAAATCTTGATATACACTGAAGCATAAATCAAAATGAAAGATAAGTCTTGAATAAGCTCCATCTTCCTTTCTCATTGCATCGGTACCTGTCTATGATGACCTGAGGATACAAGTAATTTTGAAAGCGAGTATCAGCTTTAAAGCTGGTGAGATCATAAGTAATTAAGTGTCATTGCCTTGTTTGTGAAAATCTATTATGAAGGCCATGTAAATCATTAAATGAAAAATATTGAGGTAAGTATGAAATCCCTAGAAAAACCCTTATTTTCTATAAGTATGAAATGTAGTCTTCTACCAAGACCCGAATGTTCTGCACGTATGAAGTGGTGTCTTCTACCAAGACCTGAACGTTCTGCAAGTATGAAATGGAGTCTTCTACCAAGACCCGAATGAAGTGTAGTCACCGGGTACTAGGACCAACACAACATCGCATTAAGCGAAATGTACAACCTAATGAACATCCGAAGATTGTCCAATTGTCCTCTGTAGCAGCAGCAGGTGGGTGGAAGGGTTAGTCTCGAATTGATTTCCTAATATAAGTAGTAACCTTAGACCTCCGAAGATGGTCATCGACCACTGGTGCTAATCAGTGGGGTTCGGAATGGTAAGTCCCGTCTAGCTATCCCCTGGACCCGAGATAGGAAAGACAATTTACACAGTAAGTACTAATAAATCATCTTCGTAGTTCTAAGTACAGGTATCCAGGTAAGTGAATACAGGATAATACATCTATATGAAAGTGGTCCTGTAAGGCATTCATATATGTGTGTCCATGTAACAGGTAAGTATATGTAAACATATTCATGTATCAAGTAAACATCTGTAAGTACTCATGTATCAGGTAAGGTACTAGTATAGACTCATGAATGAACTGACTCTTGTGTGACTCCTTGTAATAGATGTAATGTTTGATATCTTCCCATTATCCCTATGATAATCTACTGTAATATAACTAGTTGATCATGTAAGTTTACACATTCTTTCTACTCAAGGGTGTGAGAAACTAAAGGAAAGATGCAAACTATAACCTCAATACATATATAAGAATATAAGTGTATATGCATAGTTCAGTTCAAGAATGTAAAATGGTTTTGTAAAACATCTTATGGGTTTTGAACAATAAATAACAATGACTTGATGTCATTTGAATAAACATTTCAAAAATAAACATTTGGCTACATTGTGCTTTTAGGATGTAAAACCATTTCATGCATCACATTTTGTAGCATGTGAAATTTGTTAAATGACAAACACAGTTATAAAATACATAATAATGATTTAATAACATGTTTGTTTCTACTTGTATCCCTCCCCCATTAAAGCATTTAAAATCATTTAAAACATTGATTAGGGGTATGAACTCACCTGCAGTATGTGACTGGAAATGAACTGGTTGTTATCGTACGGAAGGATCGGACAAGTGCTTGGTGTCAAGTGATGACTTGGACACACACAATGATCCTAGTTACATATGAAGACATATGTATATAAATAATTAGAGATTAAATCACTAATTATACAAGTATAAACATTTAAGCACGAGGACAACACTTTTGGTCAAGCGCTAGGAGGCTAATGGGTTGCAACAAGGAAGTGCAATGCCCCTAATGGAAGTTTAAGGTCAATAGACCATTTTCATTAGAATTTGCGGCCCAGGGGAGTAAGCTCCTGGCCGTAAACTCTCAAACAAGCCATGAAATGGAGTTTAGAAGCACTACAACCTTAGAGGGGAATTGTTTCAAGGCTAAACAAGAGTTTACGGTACCATATTGACTCCTAAGGGGAGTTTACGGCCCAATGACCCTTTTCCCTTGGAGTTTACGGCCGTAAACTCCCTTGGGAGGGTTCTTATTGTCCTTTCAAGTCTCTAATATATCTAGGAACAAGTCTAGGCTTCAATACTTGGATTAAGGAAGATTTATGGCACTAAATGGGACCATTTGATGGAGTTTACGGCCATAGAACTCTTTGGGCCGTAAACTCCCTCACACATGAGGTCCTAAGAATTTTAACTAGTCCATATCTCATCTAGGTACTTGCCCTAAAAGTTTCTTGGCCTAAGGAAGTGTCTAGGGTGCTCTTTGTCACCATTAAAGGAGTTTACGGCCCAAGAAATACTCTTGGCCGTAAACTCTTCAACACTTATGCTTTTCATGAGTTTTCTAGGTCCTAAACACATCAAGGTACATGCCAAAAATGAAGACTAAGCCTTAGGAAGAGTTTGAAGTGGTTTTTGGCACTAATTCTTGGAGTTTACGGCCTAAGGAGCATCTTGGCCGTAAACTCCTTTCCAAAGTTGGTTTCTAATTGTTTTGTGGGTCTAAAACACTTGCTTAAGGCTTCTAGGTTCTTATTCTAAGGCTAAAGGATCACTAGGCACTCATTTGTGCCCTTTACTTGGAGTTTACGGCCCAAGAGGTGGTTCTTTGGCCGTAAACTCCTCAAACTACTTGCTTTTGATTTGTTTCTAGCCTTTAATGATCATACACTAAGTCCTTAGTTAGATGCCTAACACGGAAATGGGACTAGGTGGCCTTTAGGCTTGATTTTGGAGTTTACTCCCCAAGAACGTTCTTGGGCGGTAAACTCTCGGATCTTGTGTTTTGGACATGTAAACAATGTTATAAAGCATATAACAAGTATTAAAACACATTTAGGGAAGTAGACTCACAATCTGGGATGAAAACCCGAAGATCCGTGAGAGAGAAATTGACTTTTCTCTATTTGGAATTCAACTAATGAACCAATTTGGTTCAGAATTCTATTTATAGTCCTGAGATTTTTGGCAGAAAATATTTCTTTTCTCGGAATGGATTCTAATGACCTAGAGTAATGGATTTACAGTGTTGCACAAAATCCTAGTGCAACCACTCTCCTAATAACTCCTTAGGTGTAAAACCCTAAAACTGCCAAACTTATTCCAAAAGTTTGAATTTTCACTGAAACTGCTCTACTTCTATTGGATTGATGTGGTTTGATTTGAATGGAAAATTTCGGGTTGTCACACTCCAGTTGAACACATATGGTATAACGATAGACCATCCGCAGTGAAGAATTACAAGATCCGAAAGTTCATGAAGGCTGAGTTCATCCAGTACACCATGACTAGGAGGGAACACGACTACATCCATACCCAGGCTGATTTTCCGTGTATGAACCCTGAAGAAGTGTTTCTCATCGCCAAAGTTCTTCAGACAAGTTTGAGAAGCATCCGAAGATGAAGATCGCTCTTGAAAGGGCCATCAACTTTCTTAAGGAAACAGTCTGTGACTTTGCCAAAATAGATGCAGACATTCATCCCATCATCTCCAAGAATGCTGACTTGCCACCGCTTGACCCCGCACCCATGCCTATCGAAGGCTATGAAGAAAGATCCTTGGATGCAACCAATTATCCTGAGCTGGGAGTCATTTTCAAGAGGAAGACTGACAACGTCAAATATTTCATTCCTATGACTGCCATGCACCGTCTCACCAGAAAACAACTTGAGATCTGCCGCAACGCAGTTGAAAAATCCAATCACACAACTGCAGAGGTCGAGTTTGAAATACTGAGAAGAATCAAATGGTTAGAGAACGTTAGGAAGTTTTGGTGGATCCTGATCAAGTTCCTTAAACTTGATAGCTGATCAAAGTTAAAGAGGTCACTTAGGGGAAATTGTTGAATCAAAAAGTGACTCTCTTGAACTTTAGCTACCGTAGTCAAGCAATCTCATCATTAACTTGTCATTCGAAGTCTTCAGCGCGGCAATGTTTATCTTTGCTTAGTTTATTTTGTCTTTTCTGTAAAACACTCTAATGTCTAGTATGCCTTGCATGGCTACTCTTAGAGTTGTAAACTTGTCTCTATAAATAGAGATCATTTCTCATGTAATTAGTACCGGTATGAATCTCTTATCAAATTCTAGTACACATATTCAAGTTCTCATTCTATCTTACTTATCAAATCGTCTTACTCTCATAATTAATCATCATCTCTCTTCGGAGCAAGTCACTTGTGACTTAATCACTAAGCTAGATCTCACTTACTAACTTGGTTTGAATGCATTCCGTGTTATGAATCTGCTTTTGTGTATACTTGATATAATAATTGTTGTCATTTACATTTCTTTACTTTTCCGCATCTAACTCACTAACTTCTAACTCTTAATATTATTGTTGAAGTAACAGATCCTTCGAGATTAACGTTGAGCTATATACTTGTTCTAACATTTTGTTCAAGTGTGTCTCAAAGTTTTTCTCTCAACATTTCCAACAATCCCCCACATGAATGAAAATTGTTTCAGCATCCACAATTCCAAGTTGCTTTAGGTAAAATCTAGCAGTTGAATCATGCACACGATTGGTAGGTTTAACCCTTTGAACCTTCCCTTAAGATACATATTTATTTTACTAGCGGACTAGTAGACTCGATGTCCTTGAACTGTTCTGCCATTTTTGTAAATAATCAATACATGTCTCACATGATTTTCCCTGACCTAGTTAGGTTCTCATTGATGTGTCCGTTTTGGTCATGGACACTTGCGTGGTTCTGTAAGAGCTCTAAGGAACTTGCCCATTCAATTCCCTTTGAAGCGACCCCACGTCTCTCTCACATAGGTGATTATGTCATAATCATTAAAAGCTAAAGTGTGATGATTTCCAACTTATCACCAACTACTATAAGCTTAACCTGCATCACTGTTATTTATAGGAATAGGATGGAATTGACCCCCACATTGATCCACATATGTTATATGCAAGTAGGTTGACCCATTAAACCTAGATCTTGTGATCTCCAGTCAACTAGGTTGGGTTTTCCTTCGCAATAACTTATCCGTTCAAGGGTTTTAATCCCATTCCTTTTGACGATTTTCCAACTAACTCCCTGTTTAACCCTTTGGTTAGCGGATCCGCAATGTTATCCTTGGACCTTATAAAGTCAATTGAGATAACTCCAGCTGAGATTAGTTGTCGAATGGTGTTGTGTCTTTGACGGATGTGTCGAGACTTACCATTATACAAAGCACTTTGCGCCCGTCCAAATGCCCATTGACTATCACAATTGATTGAGATTGTCGAAACTGGTTTAGGCCATCATGGTATATCTTCCACAAATTGTCGTAGCCATTCTGTAGCATCTGGTTCTTGGTACGTATTCTTTTATTATTTTTGCATTTTTGGCCTTGGACTCGGCGAGTTGAAGGACCAACTCGCCGAGTAGAAACGGGATGAGACACGGGGTTTAAGCTGTGGACTCGACGAGTCTGGTTCCAGACTCAGCGAGTAGGCCCTGTTTGGACAAAAACCCTAATTCGAGGGTTTGCACCCTATTTACACACCTTAACTCGACCTCTTTCGTCCCATTTGCTCCCAGAAGACCCCCATAGAAAAACCTAGCCGTTATTGAAGCAATCTAAGGCATTTGGAGTGATTTTGGTGTTTTGTGAACCAAGGAAGAAAGGAAAAGCTTTAAGGATCTAGAGGAGGATAGAAGGATCCGATGTTGGGCATCATTTGCAGTCTTCAGAAGGTATAAAGTGTATACCTTGTTAGTTCATTTGTTATATCCCATTTTGTGGAGTTTTAGGGCTTTTCTAAGCCATTTTGGTCACAACCATGATTGAAAGCATGGTTTGGAGTTGATGTTTCGGATCTAGGTCCTTAGAGGTGTTACAAGGCAGAAAGGAGTGGCTCTTGCACTCAAAGAAGGCCCCATGCTTTAAAAGAGCTTGTTTAAGGACCTTTTGAGCTCAAAGTTCCATGCAAACACATAAAGTTTGTAACTTTACGTGCTAGATCAATTGTAGAAGCATAGATCTATCTTTTGATCAAGGGTTGTACATCAGAAATCGAGGATCTAGTGAGTGGATGTGACCAACTCGACGAGTCCATTCTTGGACTCGGCGAGTCTTAGGCTTCTGTCATGTATCAGTTGAGGGTCATAAGGACCCAGTTGAGTGTGGAAAGGCTTTAGTGGGTCCCAGGGAGTGACCCAACGTTCTGGACTAAGCCATTGTTCTGGAAGTTCATGGGACTCGGCGAGTGCATGGGCGGACTCGGCGAGTCCATGGCAATCTTCTTAAGGATGAGGATGAACTTAGCGAGTTGTTCATACAACTTGGCGAGTCAAGGACAGGAGCTGTGTATCAGTTGAAGATGAACTCGACGAGTTGTTCATACAACTCGGCGAGTCGGATGAAGATTCAGTCGATGTTCATTTAGAAGGAAAACTCATCGAGTCATCGCCTAACTCGACGAGTAGAGACGCGTATAAGGACAAATGGAAGGATAGGGACTCGACGAGTTGGCGAGTCAACTCGGCGAGTCAGGTCAACTAGAAGTTGACTTTGACTTTGATTTGGTCAGGGGTAAAATGGTCATTTTACCCTAAGAGCAGTTAGTAGTGTATGACTAAGTGTTTTGGGGGAATTATAGCTGGAGGAGTTCCGGAGCAGCAGTGGCAGTAGTCAGAGGATTCCCGCACAGACCAGCAGCTACTACGAGGTGAGTTACCTTCCAGTAGCGGTGGGTTTATGGCCAAAATGCCGGCCCACCAGTAGGAGTTGTATGTTATATGATTTTCTTTGTGATATTATCTAGGTTTGCTGCTACCTGATATGTTATATGCTGGCATGATATGTTATATGTGATAGTAGTAGAGTTCGGTTGTTAGGACCAAAGGGTAGGTCAGACACCCCAGATATGTCTGATAATATATGCTGATATGTTTATATGCTGGCGTGATATGTTATATGTGATAGCGGTAGTAGGAGGGGAATAGTCCCCAAGTTCGGTTGTTAGGACTGAAGGGTAATTCGGACACCCCATATATGTTTGATAGTATGTTTACGTTATGAAATATGTGATAGTAGTAGTAAGGGGTGGAATAGTCCCCGAGGGTCGGTTGTTAGGACCGACAGGTAGGTCAGCACCGCAGAATGGTATGACATGGGCAGGACGGCACCCGAGAAAGGCCGCATGGGTAGGACGGCACCCTAGAATGGTCGTATCGGAAGGTCGAGCACCCCAGAATTGCCTGGCAGTATGTATGCTATGTGATTATATGGGCTGTGGTACGATGGGGAGACTCACTAAGCTTCATGCTTACAGTTTATAGTTTTGGTTTCAGGTACCTCTTCAGCGAAGGGGAAGGAGCTGGCGCATCAGTAGCACATCATACACACGCTCTTTGTTTTCCGCACTATGAGTTATTCTGGGATTTGTACTCTGACATTATTATGTTTTACGATTCGGTTTCCAGAAATGAGACATGTTTTTATTAAATGATATGATTGGATGATATTCTGTTACTAATGTTTTGCAACTCACTTAATCTAAAATGAAATTTTTGGACGTGAAAATTGGGTCGTTACAAGTTGGTATCAGAGCCCTGGTTTGAGGGATTCGGACACACCTTCGGGGTTGTCTGGACTCAAACCAAGGGATTAAAAGATTTTTACAAGGAAAATGACTTCCTAAAAGCTAGGATAAAAGAGTTTTGAGAAGGAACAAGTGTGTGATGTGCGCAACCGGCCGAGCTCAAGTAAGTGTTCCCCATAGTACCCATACCAGTTATCTTATGTTTATCAGTTACAGTAGAACAACGTGCTAGAATAGGACTAAGGATCTAGGAATGATGCCTTATGTGCCTGCTTTATGTGCTTTAGCTTATGAGAATTGCATGCTAGTATTGAGTAGGCAGTAGTAGGATAGCATGTTTAGTTTATGCCTGATAGTATGAGCTCAGCATTATATGCTAGTTCAGCTTCTCATTATGAGGACCTATTGGCTTGAGTAGTTTTCCTGCGTTTGAATGCCGCTTGCTTTGTGCTTTGTGGGAATCTAATTGATGGGAGTTAGACATTAGGTGAATACGTCACGTCACATGTGATCAGGGTTGAATAATCTCAGAGTGCTGGATTTGGCCCTATTGCGCAACTCTTGTCTGAGTCTAACCGTTGTAGGGACGAGTCTGTTACTCGAAGGATTATCTGAGCCTCTTCACATGCGATGGTATTCAGATAATGGCTAATTGGAATTACAAGGAGGCCTTCAGCAGCTGAGGACCAGTTTGGGGTGAAATTTGAGATTTTCCCTAGGGTAAGCCTAGAATGGGAATAGAAGATGATCAGCAGTGGTAAAGGGGACTTGGTGGAGTCAAGGCAGTCCTTGAAGAATGTACAGATAGATGTGGAAGGTAGTATGGGACCGTACCACTGAAAGCAAAGGATTCGTACCTAAATTGAGGAAGGCTGAGACAAGACCAGGGAACTTGTGGTGGATATGATCCCACGAGATGTATCGGTATCAGTAACGGTTAGTATTATGTTTTGCAGTATGGTGGTACTACATCAGAGGCCAGTACTTGGCAGTTCAGGAGAGGGATTGGGTTCGGGATTAGGTTCCAAGCCAGTAGATGAGAGGCTACGCGAGTTCATCGTGTCAGAGATCACCAGAGGCATCCTTGAGTCGACCCCCATCATCTTCGGGTAGATCAAGGAAGGGATAGTCGAGTTGATGGAGGATCGCCTCAGCACGTTCAGGAGTGATGTGGCATCTGCCCAGTTAGGATCCCACACTCTGTCCTTTAAGGACTTCAGGAGCAACGGTGCACCAGATTTCCATGGGGAGAAGGACCCCATTGCTGCCAGACAACGGATTGCGGATATTGAGTCCGCGCAGCTGACCAGCTTCTGCCCCGAGGGGTCGAAGGTACAATTTGCAACAGGATGTTTGAGGGACCGCGCCAGGGATTAGTGGGAGTTGGTTGGTGACTCTCTGGGAGCCTCGACTGTTGAGGCTATGACATGGTCAGATTTTATGACCCGATTCCGAGCAGAGTTTGCCCCAGCTGTAGAGCTTCAACATCTGGCCAGGGAGTTTTTCAATATGAGACAGACTACGGAGACTGTCATGGAGATCACCGCCAAGTTACGGGAGAGGGCATTGCTGGTGCCCCAGTATGCGGGAGATGAGGATATGAAGAGGACCCGCTACCACGACATGCTACGGGCTGACATTCGGGAGCATGTTAGTTTTTCAGCATGCCCTACCCTGGATTCCATGATTGCCAGGGCAAGGGAGAGGGAGCTTGATCTGGAGCATGTCAGGAAAAGAAAGATAGAGGAGGGTCAGACGATTGGGGCTTCGGGGAAGAAGCCCATGGGATCAGACGGTAGGCCGAAAGGCCAGTCAGGACCGGGCTACTGCAGGAAATGCGGCAGGCCACACGAGGGGGCATGTAGATTGGGATCGTCGGGCTGCTACAAGTGCCGCAAGACGGGGCATTTCAACAGGGATTGTACTGCCCATGCACCGGTTATTCAGACGTTTGAGTTGCTATATTTCCACTGCAACCAGAAGGGCCACAAGAAGGCCAACTGCCCCAAGTTGATAGCAACATCAGCGCCCGTGAAGGCGCCAACACTAACAACCCTGCGGATCACTGATGGCCGGCAGGACAAGGCAGAGGCTCCAGTGGTGAGGAGCCGGAAATTCTAGTTTACTACTGAGGAGGCACGCGCTGCATCCGATGTGGTGACAGGTATGATTTCATATCTTTATGCTTTATGATGCACTGCTGTAATTTTGATATGTTATGTATGTGCTCTATTTAGGCTCGTTCCATGTAAACGGTATCCTAGTTCAGGTACTATTTGATTCGGGGGCTACCCGGTCATTTGTTTCTCTTGCGCTTAGCAAGAAGTTTCCTGAGTCTTCGGGCATGTTGGATTTCCCTTTAGAGGTACAGATTGCAGATCACCGATAGGTGCGAGCATCGACGGTATTCCGAGACTGTGTGCTGAGATTATTCGAGGAACGTTATCTGGTGGACCTGGTTCCTATTTTGTTGAGAGGGAACAAGGTGATTATAGGCATGGATTGGTTGAGCCCCAATAAAGCAGTGATAGATTGTGCATAGCAGCTGGTTCGGATCAGGACTCCAAGTGTGGGAGAGTGGGTAGTTCTAGGCGAGAGGCCACAACAAGGATCAGCAGTATGTTCGGCAGCGAGAGCTAGGCGTTACCTTCAGAAGGGTTGCATAGGATATGTCACTTATATTATGGGTACCTGGGAGGCGGGTAAGGCGACAATGGGCAATGTAGCCGTAGTGCGAGAGTCTACGGATGTATTCCCCGAGGAGTTGCCAGGGATACCTCCAGAGAGGCAGGTGGAGTTCAGGATCGACCTAGTCCCTGGTGCGGCTCCGATAGCCATGGCACCGTATCGGTTGGCTCCCCCCCCCCCCCCCCGAGATGCTGGAGTTGTCTACACAGCTACATGAGCTGTTAGACAAGGGATTCATTACACCAAGTAGCTTTCCCTGGGGAGCGCTGATTCTGTTTGTGAGGAAGAAGGACAGGTTGCATCGGATGTGTATAGATTACCGGGAGCTGAACAAGGTAACGATGAAGAACTGTTACCCACTCCCGAGGATTGATGACCACTTTGACCAGCTACAGGGAGCATCTTGGTTCACCAAGATTGATATGCGTTCAGGATATCATCAGATGAGGGTCAGAGAGGAGGATGTGCAGAAGACTGTGTTTCGGATGCGCTATAGCCACTACGAGTTTGTGGTGATGCCCTTCGGACTCACCAACGCTCCTGCAGTGTTCATGGACCTCATGAACCGCGTTTGTCGACCGATGTTAGACCGGTCTGTGATAGTGTTTTTTGATGATATATTGGTTTACTCCAAGACGTAGGAGGAGGACGAGGAGCATCTACGAGAGGTTCTGGAGACTTTAAGGATGGAGAACTTGTATGCTAAGTTCTCTAAGTTTGAGTTCTGGTTGTGCGAGGTGCAGTTCCTTGGGCATCTCATCAACCAGTACGGGATCTCAGTGGACCCGGCCAAGGTGGAGGCCGTGATGAGATGGGAGGTTTCGTAGTCTCCATCCGAGATTCGGAGTTTCCTAGGATTAGTCGGCTACTATCGGAGATTCATCCAGGATTTCTCCAAGATAGTCGTGCCCCTGACTAGGCTAACAAGGAAGGTCGTGGTCTTTTGCTGGGGGCCTGAGCAGCAGGCCACATTCGAGACACTGAGACAGAGATTGTGCGAGTCGCCAATCTTAGCCCTGATAGAGGTCATGTAGGATTTTGTTGTGTACAGCGATGCGTCCATCTCAGGTTTGGGCGCAGTATTGATGCAGAGAGGGCATGTCATCGCCTACGCGTCGAGGCAGCTGAAGCCTCACGAGGTGAACTACCCAACGCATGATTTGGAGTTGGGGGCTGTTGTATTCGCCTTCAAGATTTGGCGTCATTACCTCTATGGGGTTCGCTATACCATCTACACGAACCATAAGAGTTTGACATACCTCATGGATCAGCCGAATATAAACATGAGGCAGTGTCGGTGGATGGACGTGGTAAAGGATTATGATTGCGAGATACTTTATCACCCGGGTAAGGCCAATATGGTGGCCAACACGCTTAGCCGAAAGGCAGTGCCGATTTGGGATATCTGCCTGAGGATGACAGTGGTGACTCCGCTGTTGGAGCGGATTCGGGAGGCCCAGTAGGAGGCCATAAAGGAGGAACATCAGAAGAGCGAGCGGATCGTGGGGCAGGTTTCCTCCTTTGACTATGACAATCGAGGATTACTGACACTACACCGTAGGGTGTGGGTACCATACCACGGGGGTGTGCACCAGGTTCTGATGGTGGAGGCACACAAATCTCGGTTCTCCATTCATCCCGGGGCGACGAAGATGTATAGGGATCTTCGTCTGGACTATTGGTGGCCCTGCATGAAGCGGGATGTGGCATGGTTCTTGGAGCGGTGCTTGACCTGTAGAAAGGTCAATGCTGAGCATCAGAGACCTTACAGCAAGATGCAGCCGTTGGATATTCCGCTGTGGAAACGGGAAGATATCATGATGGATTGTATCACCAAGCTTCCCAGGACCGCGTGGGGAGGGGATTCGATTTGGGTCATCGTCGATCGATTGACCAAGAGTGTCCATTTTATCCCGATTCAGGAGAGCATCTCGGCCGAGAAGTTGGACGACATCTATATCCGGGAGGTGGTGGCACGGCATGGTGTGCCAGTTTCTGTGATTTCAGACAGGGATGTGCGGTTCACTTCCAGGTTTTGGAGGAAGTTTCATGACGAGTTGGGTAATCGTCTGCATTTTAGCACCGCCTTTCACCTGCAAACGGATGGTCAGAGCGAGCAGACCATCCAGACCCTGGAGGATATGCTGCGGGTAGGCGTATTAGACTTCGGAGGTAGTTGGGATACCTTCCTTCCATTGGCAGAGTTCTCCTATAACAATAGTTATCATGCGAGCATTGATCATCCTGCTTTCTAAATGCTATATGGGAGGAAGTGTAGGACCCCGATATGTTGGGGCGAGGTTGGCCAGAGGGTAATGGGGAGCACTTAGGTAGTGCTTAAGACGACAGAGAAGATTCAGCAGGTCCGGAGCAGGCTTCAGACAACTTAGAGTCGGTAGAAAAGCTATGCCAATAAGCTCTGATCAGACCTAGAGTTCCAAGTCGGGGATATGGTGCTCCTAAAGGTGTCACCATGGAAAGGCGTTATCCGATTTAGATAATGGGGCAAGTTGGGCCCCAGGTACATCAGACCGTTCAAGGTTATAGCCCGGGTGGGCAAGGTGACATATAGGCTGGATTTGCCAGCTAAACTCAGTCAATTACACAACACTTTCCATGTTTCTCAGCTACGAAAGTGCTTGGTGGACGCCTCAGCAGTGGTACCCTTGGAGGACATTCAGGTTGATGACAACCTAAACTGCATTGAGAGACTAGTGGCAATCCTCGACCGGAAGTCGAAGGATTTAAGGAACAAAAGAGTGGAACTCGTGAAGGTGCAATGGCAACACCAGAAGGGGTCGGAGTGGACTTAGGAGGCGGCGGACAAGATGATGGAGCATTACCCCGAGCTATTTCAAGATCGAACAACAAACTTCGAGGACGAAGTCTAAAATAAGTGGGGGAGATTTGTAGCACCTGGTTCTTGGTACGTATTCTTTTATTATTTTTGCATTTTTGGCCTTGGACTCGGCGAGTTGAAGGAAAATTTTGCCGAGTAGAAGCGGGATGAGACGCGGGGTTTAAGCTGTGGACTCGACGAGTTGGGTCCCGGACTCGACGAGTAGGCCCTGTTTGGACAAAAACCCTAATCTGAGGGTTTGCACCCTATTTAAACACCTTAACTTGGCCTCCTTCATCCCATTTGCTCCCAGAAGACCCCCATAGCAAACCTTAGCCGTTATTGAAGCAATCTAAGGCATTTGGAGTGATTTTGGTGTTTTGTGAACCAAGGAAGGAAGGAAAAGCTTGAAGGATCAAGAGGAGGCTAGAAGGATCCGATTTTGGGCATCATTTGCAGTCTTCAGAAGGTATAAAGTATGTACCTTGTTAGTTCATTTGTTAGATCCCATTTTGTGGAGTTTTATGGCTTTTCTAAGCCATTTTGGTCACCAACCATCATTGCAAGCATAGTTTGGAGTTGATGCTTCGGATCTAGGTCCTTAGAGGGGTTACAAGGCAGAAAGGAGTGGCTCTTGCAATCAAAGAAGGCACCATGCTTTGAAAGAGCTTGTTTAAGGACCTTTTGAGCTCAAAGTTCCATGCAAACACGTAAAGGTTGTAACTTAACGTGCTAGATCGATTGTAGAAGCATAGATCCATCTTTTGATCAAGGGTTGTACATCAGAAATCGAGGATCTAGTCAGTGGATGTAACCAACTCGACGAGTCCATTCTTGGAATCGGCGACTCCTAGGCTTCTGTCCCATATCAGTTGAGGGTCATGAGGACCTAGTTGAGTGTGGAAAGGCTTTAGGGGGTCCCGGAGAGTGACCCAACGTTCTGGACTAAGCCAATGTTCTGGAAGTTCATGGGACTCGGTGAGTGCATGAGCGGACTCGGCAAGTCCAAGGCAATCTTCTTAAGGATGAAGATGAACTCAATGAGTTGTTCATACAACTCGGCGAGTCAAGGACAGGACCTGTGTATCAGTTGAAGATAAACACGACGATTTGTTCATACAACTTGGCGAGTCGGATGAAGATTCAGTCGATGTTCATTTAGAAGGAAAACTCGTCGATTCATCGCCTAACTCGACGAGTAGAGACGCATATAAGGACAAATGGAAGGATGGGGACTCGACGAGCTGGCGAGCC
Source organism: Lactuca serriola (assembly GCF_051521515.1). NCBI lineage: Eukaryota > Viridiplantae > Streptophyta > Magnoliopsida > Asterales > Asteraceae > Lactuca > Lactuca serriola. The sequence goes on along the minus strand of NC_136409.1, from coordinate 112,573,261 downwards.
AACTCGGTTAGTTAGGTCAACTAGAAGTTGAATTTGACTTTGATTTGGTCAGGGGTAAAATGGTCATTTTACCCTAAGACTAGTTAGCAGTGTATGGCTAAGTGTTTTGTGGGAATTATAGCTGGAGGAGTTCCGGAGCAGCAGCAGCAGCAATCAGAGGATTCCCGCACAGATCAGTAGCTACTACGAGCTGAGTTACCTCCCAGTAGCGGTGGGTCTACGGCCACAATGCCGGCCCACCAGTAGGAGTTGTATGTTATATGATTTTCTTTGTGATATTATCTCGGTTTGCTGCTACCTGATATGTTATATGCTGGCATGATATGTTATATGTGATAGTAGTAGAGTTCGGTTGTTAGGACCGAAGGGTAGGTCAGACACCCCAGATATGTCTGATAAAATGTGCTGATATGTTTATATGTTGACATGATATGTTATATGTGATAGCGGTAGTAGGAGGGGAATAGTCCCCAAGTTCAGTTGTTAGGACCGAAGGGTAGTTCGGACACCACATATATGTCTGATAGTATGTTTACGTTATGAAATATGTGATAGTAGTAGTAAGGGGTGGAATAGTCCCCGAGGGTCGGTTGCTAGGACCAACGGGTAGGTCAGCATCGCAGAATGGCGTGACATGGGCAGGTCAACACCTCAGAAAGGCCACATGGGTAGGACGACACCCTAGAATGGCCGTACCGGGTAGGTCGGACACCGCAGAATTGCCTGGCAGTATGTATGCTACGTGATTATATGGGTTGTGGTACGATGGGGAGACTCACTAAGCTTTGTGCTTACAGTTTACAGTTTTGGTTTCAGGTACCTCTTCAGCGAAGGGGAAGGAGCTGGCACGGTAGTGGAACATCATACACACACTCTTTGTTTTCTGCACTATGAGGTATTCTGGGATTTGTACTTTGACATTATTATGTTTTACGATTCGGTTTCCAGAAACGAGACATTTTTTAGTAAATGATATGATCGGATGATATTCTGTTACAATTTTTTTGCAAATCACTTAATCTAAAATGAAAATTTTGGACGTGGAAATTGGATCGTTATACATTCAACTTCTTCTCCACTTTTAGCAAGTGCTATAAATTCTGATTCCATGGTGGATCTAGCTATAACTGTTTGTTTTGAAGATTTCAATGATATAGTTCCACCTCTAAGTGTGAACAAAAACCCACTAGTTGACTTGGAGTCTATAATGTCAGATATCCAATTTGCATCAGTATGCCCTTCTATCACATCATGATATCTTGTATATTGTAACCCATAATTTCGAGTGTATCTTAAGTATTGTAATAATCTTTTAATACTCTTTCAATGTTTATCACTTGGATTACTGGTATATCTACTTAGACTGCATATTGAAAAAGCTAAGTCAGGTCTGGTACAACTCATAAGGTACATCAGACTACCAATAATTCTTGCATATTCGACTTGTGCAACTCCTTCACCTCTATTTTTACTTAGATGATGACTTGTATCAATTGGTGTCCTACCTACAGTAGTATCACCGGAGTTGAACTTCTCAAGAATTTTATCCATATAATGGGTTTGATTAAAAGTAAGTCCATTTGCAGTCCTTGTGATCTTCACACCGAGGATGACGTCTGCTAAACCCATATCTTTCATGTCGAATCTTGCCTTTAGCATGTCCTTTGTTGATTGAACCATTTTATCGTTTCTACAACAATAAGCATATCATCAACATAAAGGCGCAAAATAACATAACCGTCACTTGTGTTTTTAACATAAACACACTTGTAACATTCATTAGTCTTGTATCCATTTTCCAACGTCACATGGTCAATCTTTTGATGCCATTGTTTTGGGGTTTGTTTCAACCCATATAATGACTTCACTTGTTTGAAAAACATTGATTCTTTTCCTGGAGCCACATACCCTTCTGGTTGTTCCATGTAGATTTCTTCTTTTAAATCCCCGTTTAGAAAAGTTGTTTTAACATCCATTTGATGTACTTCAAGATTTCTTATAGAAACGATTGCAAGTGCCAATCTAATGGATGTAATACGTGTGACAGGAGATTACGTATCAAAATAATCAAGGCCACTTTTCTGTCTATAGCCTTTAATTACTAGTTTTGCCTTGTACTTGTCAATGGTTCGATCCGCTTTCATTTTCTCCTTGAAAATCCATTTATAGCCTAGTGGTTTGCAACCTTGAGGTAAATCCACTAGCTCCTATGTATGGTTTTGCAAGATAGAATCCATTTCACTTTTAATTTCCTCTTTCCATTGAAGTCCTTCTGAGGAGGTGACTGCCTCTTTGAAATTTTGACGCTCTCTTTCAACCATGTAAGTGTAGAAATCATCTCCAAATGACTTCTCCATTCGTACCCTTTTACTTATACGGGGCTCTATTTCTTCCTCTATTTCTTTTTCATAAGATGATTCATTGTGCTCATTTAACTTTGAAGCATTTTTCTTAACCTTATGAAGACATGGAAACACATTCTCAATGAACGATACATTTCTTGACTCCATTATTGTGCCTTTGTGAATTTTTGCAATTTTTGAGTCATGTACAAGAAATCAATATGCACTACTGTTTTGTGCATATCTAACGAATATTCAATCAATAGTCTTGGGTCCTATGTTAACCACCTTGGGTTCAAGTACCATGACCTTTGCAAGGCACCCCCAGACTCGGAGGTATTTGTAGGATGGTTTTATACTTGACCATAACTCATATGGTGTTTTATCCGATTTCTTTCGTGTGACATTATTTAAAACGTAGTTAGCTGAAAGTATAGCTTCGCCCACATTGAGGGTGGCAGCCAAGAACTTAACAGCATGACATTCATCATTTCCTTTAAGGTCTGGTTTTTCCTTTCTGCCATACCATTTTGTTGTGGTGAATAAGGTGGAGTAAGATCATGTATGATACCATGAGTTGCACAAAATTCCTCAAACGGTGATACATATTCACCTCCACGGTCACTTCTTAGTACTTTAATTTTCTTATTAAGTTGATTCTCAACTTCACTTTTATACACTTTAAACTTCTCTATTGTCTCATCTTTACTTTTAAGTAAATAGACATAGCTTAATCTAGTGCAATCATCAATAAAAGTAATAAATTACTTATTTCCACCTTTAGATGGAATTGATTTCATGTCACACACATTGGTGTGAACTAATCCAAGTGGTTCGGTTGTCCGTTGAATGGACTTGAAAGATTGTCATGTTAATTTCGATTTAACACAAGTGTTTTATTTGTATTTTGAGTCAATGTGAAAGTGTGGTATATGATTGAGTTTAATTAAACGACGAAGATTATCAAAATTAAAATGTCCTAATGTAGCATGCCATATATTTGGAGACTCAAGCGAGTAAGTTAAAGAGTTATTCATTTCATTATCATTGTCACTTGGCTTAAGAGCCATTACACAAAGTTTGAACATATCCCTGATCAACATACCCGTTACCCACATACACACCATTTTTGGTTAACACAAATTTATCTGACTCAAACACCAAGCGAAAACCATGCTTGTTCAATAACCAACCCGACACAAGATTCTTACGAATTTCGGGTACATACAACACATCATTCAACGTCATCTCTCTTCCCGACTTCATCTTCAACACAATATTTCCAACACCTTGGATATCAGAAGTGGCGGAGTTTCCCATTAAAAGCTTGTCACCATTATCCACAACCTTGAAGTTTCTGAACAATTCTTTATTTGAGAAAACATGACGGGTAGCTCTCGTATCAATCCACCACTCCCTTGTATTGGAATCCACAAGATTAACTTCAGAAATAACCACTGCAAGATCGATGTCAGACACATCTTTGGTTATCTTCTCCACAACATTTGCCTCCTTAGCCTTCTTTGAAGCTTGCAATTTGTAGCCCAATAACCCCATTGGTCGTAGTTATGGCAGTTTCCTTGAAACTTTTTCTTAAAAGTTCCACCTTTGGCTCCCATGTTTGAACCCGTGCCTTTCTTTTGGAATTTGCCCTTTCCATATTTGTTCTTCTCAGAAGTTTGACCATGCTCCACAACATTAGCTTTCTCAGAAGTAGGGGTATAACTACTCTTTTGAGCTATCTTATTGTCTTCTTCAATTTGAAGGTCAACAATAATGTCCTCAATCGACATCTCCTTTCTCTTATGTTTCAAGTAATTCTTGAAATCAACCCAACTAGTGGGTAGCTTCTCAATCATGGAAGCAACAGAAAAAGGCTCATTCAACCCCATACCCTCGACATGCATGTCATGTAGGAGGACTAGTAGTTCTTGGACTTGGGGCATAAGAGCTTTCCCATTCACCATTTTATAGTCAAGAAATCAGGCAACCAAAAATTTCTTTGTCCCGACATCTTCAGTTTTATACTTTTTGTCCAATGAGTCCTAGAGTTCTTTGGTTGCCTTTGTTCCACAATACACATTATAAAGTGAATGAACAAGACCATTAAGAACATAATTCCTACACAAGAAATTAGAATGTTTCCAAGCAACTGCGCAGTTAAGGCTTTGACGTCTCCTTCTCCTTCGGGCATCCGAGGGGCCTCTTCAGTTCAAAATCTTGCAAGATTCAATGTGGTAAGATAGAAGAGTATCTTCTGCTACCACCTTTTAAAGTTCAGTCCAGAGACCTTCTCAGGTTTCTCAGCACGATTGACCGACATGGTCATCATTGGTGCTCCTTGAATATTAGGAGTACCAGTAGGTTTTGGTGGTTGGGAACCTTCACCAGTAGTTAGTTTACAAAGGGAAGAAAATGTAAAACCGTTAAGGATTAAAATTCAATAACAACTAAACTGTTAAGTATTTTCTATTTCCAGAAAACAGGTTCTGAAAGGCTGTGAAACAACAGAAAGAATCTGAAAAGTGTTTTAGAAAACAGTTTTTGAAAACAGTAACATACTATGGACGCAATATCCTTAAACAGTTAGATACATGTAAACAGAAAAGCAGAAAAAATACACAAAAATGTCTTAGAAAACGATTTCTAAAAATAGATTCTGGAAGTGTGAGGGAGGAAAAAAAATTCGTTTCGCACAAATGATTTTTTTTTTTAAGATTGTTAGGAAAATATAATCCAAAATTGTATGAAAGTACAAAAGCAAAAAATTCTTGACTGATGCCTGTGTTTAACACAGTTTCCTTAAAACAAATTCGCCCTATATTGGTGTTTGTTTCCCAGGGTACAACAATAGAAAGCAATTCTTCTAGATTGCTCGAACCCTCACTTGGCCCGGATTATACCTTGGCTGCAGAAAGAGAGAAAATATGAAGCAGAAGCATAAGAGTGGAAGAGAGTGATTTTGTTTCATCCACTGTCTGGAATCAGTCACATCTGCATTGTATATATATACTACCCACTGTAACCGATGCAATTAAGTCTTACAAAGGTAGCTAGTCTTTGTAGTTATAAACCAATTTCCTTTTCATTCTCCCACCAATGTGGGATGAGTTTTAAACCCACTTAACTCTTTTATTTTCTCTTCCAATTTCCCTACTTTGACAAGTAATTACTCATTCATTTTTAATCAGTTTTGGACGTGTGATATATCGAAACGTAGATATCACGGAGGAGAACACGAATATATAATCAATAACTCGTTTTGATTATATTTAGAGTCCAAAATTCATGCTCAAAATTGGAAAATATCCTTTTTTTTGGAAATTAATTAAATGAATTTTCGAACAATAATTGCATGCAGTATGTGTATTTGTATGTATATATGTGTGTGTATATATATAATTTGGGGACAAAACTGTAAATTTGGTCCTTGTGGTTTGCAAAAACCTTTGGATGGGGTCCAAAAAATTTTCAGCTTGCACCGAAGGTCCAAAATCAAAGTTTTTCATTGTTTTTGGTCCAAAAAAACTTGAAAAGTCGGTTTTACCCTTTTTCATTTCATTTTCTATTTTCTTTATTTATTTTGGTATTTAAATAATTAAAAAAATAAAAAATAATCTCTCTCTCTCTCTCTCTCTCTCTCTCTCTCTCCTTTTACCCTTATTTGTTGGACACTATTGTTCTTTACCTTCTTCATTCTACCGTCACTGCCCTTCCTCCAAGAGAAACACCGAATTTCACCATAGTTTTATACCATCAGCATCCTGTAAGCAAATATCGGTCTTATTACTATCGTTCTTCACCTTCTTAGAATCATTAGCTCTTAGATCGGATTTAACGGTTTCGGGTTTTATGCTCCCTCAATTTGGTCACTGAGATTGATGAAGCATGAATGACACATGTGTGGATCATCGATTTGCAGGTTACAATAGAAGAGGTAGATGAAGGTTTCTCATCCTCCAGTATATCTTATGGACCACCCTTCCCTTTCTCTTCGTACCCCACAAACATATTTCACACACAAACACTAGTTTCAAATTTCAATTAGAAGCTCAAATTTCATACACATACACACTAGTTTCGTGCTTTATCGTCTGGGTTTCTCAACCAAGTTTTCACCGTATTTCAGCGTCATAGAGGAGGCTGAGAAAGGGTCAATGGTGGTTGCATTGGGGTTATTGACGGAGAGATGGTGGAGATGGAGTTTCCATTCACAATCGCAGACCTTGTGAAGGATCAATCGAAGGAATCTTGATTGATGGGTGGTTTTGAATTGTCGATTTGGATGAAATCAATGCTTCAACCCCTACCAGATCGGAACGACACAACCACCAAGTTTCTTCGAGTCACCATCATTGTTCTCTAAAATTGTGTTCATCTTTTATCCTCACAATAAAATCGGAGCAAAAACCGTTCCACAGCCCCATTCACCGACCTTCGCCACCACTCATCGATTCCGCCATTACAATAAAATTTGGTCCCTGTGTTCATCTTTGCGTTGGAATGTGAATATGTGTGTTAGTGTGTTTGGCTTCATTTTGGATTTTGTTCATCAATTTGGGGAAATCTTAAGAAGATGAAGAAGTTCACGAGATTTGAGAAGACGAACGGAGAGAGAGAGAGAGAGAGAGAGAGAGAGAGAGAGAGAGAGAGAGAGAGAGAGAGAACGGTGAGTTGGGTGGGTTTTTTTTTTCTTTTTTCTTTATTTTTAATTAAAATAGTATTAGAATAATTATAAAAAATACAAAAAAGAAAATAAAAGGGCATAATCGTCTTTTCAAAAAAATTTGGACCAAAATCACATAAATGTTTTGATTTTGGACCTTCCATGCAAGCTCGAAACTTTTTGGACCCTATCCAAAGATTTTTTAATACCACAGGGACCAAATTTGTAGTTTTGTCATAGTTTGGGTGTATTTGTATGTTAAAGTGTATTTGCATGTATACGGTTAGTTGTATGCAATATTTGTATATGTATGTATAAGTGTGTATATAGGGAATATATGTATGTATATGTGTGTATGACGTATGTATATGAAACATTACAACGCTATAATTGAAAAAATGAAATAAAGGTACAATGCTAAAATGCTATAACATATATGCACTATGTGTGTTTATATGTTTACGTGTATTTGTATATGTATGTATGTATGTATTCATTAGAACATCACTTAACTGTTAAGGACTTATTTGGAAGGGTTAATATTATAAAAGCCTTAAAATTTTAACGCATAATAGGAAAAAGCCCTAATATTTTTTTTATCATTGGTGTGGCCACAACTTTCTCGTAGAATTATCACTCTAGCCCACTTAACGAGTTTCATTGTTAAGTTGGTAAACTTTTATGCAAAATTAGTCCTAAAAAGTTCAAATTTAATCCCTGAGGTTTGAAAAAAAATTACACCAGATGGGTTTTTTAATTTTTTTTTTTTTTTGTATAATTTATTTATTTTCGGTTTTTTATAAATATATGTACATTTTTATTTTCTTTTTATATATATACTTTATTTATTTTCATTTTTTAACTTTATTTTTCAACAATTTTTTTTAACCTTTTTACCTTTTATTTTCTATTTTTTAGTGTATATATTGAGTATATTAGAGTTTTTTTTAGGTTTTTTTTTCATATTTCTTTTCGTATTATATTTTGTTTTTTTTCACCTTTTTTTTATATTTTTTTTTTCTATTTTTTGTTATTTATGGTTTTTCTAATATTTTTCTATAGTTTTTTCATATTACAATTTTTGTTTTCTATTTTTTTCTCCTATTTTAGTTATTTATGGTTTTTCTAAGTTTTTATTTACTTTGATACAAGTAAACGAACTTGAATTCAATATAAATTACTATAACAAGTGTTTTTTTTTTTTTATAAAGATTGACTATTATTTTTTTTTGTTTTATTAGTCTATTATTAAATTGAAAAATATTATCTTGAATTTAATCTATTGATATCACATATAGAAATATGATTTAATTTGCAAGTTATATAACACATTGAAACACTAATTCTTAGTAAACAAACTATTTTTTTATTCTTTTTTTGTAACATAAATATAATATCACTAAACAACAAAATAATAAGTTGGACCGTAATTACAAATATAAACATAACTACTTTATGTACTAGAATAAAAATAAAAAAATTACAAAATCTATAAATTATCAAAATTGTAATATACTCTAACATATTAATACATTTTATATTTTTGAAAAATGTCAACAAAAAGATAAAAGTACAAAAAAAAAACAAATAATTGGAAAACAAATAAGAAAAAAAATAAAAATAAATAAAAAGATGAAAAAAATAAAATATAATATGAAATGAAATATGAAAAAACCTAAAAAAAGACTCTAATATACTCTATATATACACTAAAAAATAGAAAACAAAAGGTAAAAAAGGTTTAAAAAAATTGTTGAAAAATAAAGTTAAAAAATGAAAATAAGTAAATATATATATATATATATATATATATATATATATATATATATATATATATATATATATATATATATATAAAGAAAATAAAAAATGTACATATATTTATAAAAATCTGAAAATAAACAAAGTTTACAAAAAACGAAAAATAAAGTTAAAAAACCATGTGGTGTAATTGTTTTCAAAGCTCAGAGACTAAATTTGAACGTTTTAGGACTGATTTTGCAAAAAAGTTAACCAACTTAACCATGAAACTCGTTAAGTGGGTTAGAGTGATAATTCTGCAAGAAAGTTGTTGCACAACAATAATAAAAAGAAAAATCAGGGCTTTTTCCAATTACCCGTTAAAAATTTAGGGCTTTTATAATATTAACCCTATTTGGAAAGTACAATGCTATAATGGAAAAATGAAAAAACATGTAGGATGTTATAATAACCATGACCTTAATTTGGAATGTATAATGTTATAATGTAATGTATAAAAAAAATAGGATGATAGAATGGAAAAAAAGAGCATACCCTTAATTTGTAAAGTACAATGCTATAATGGAAAGTAAGAAAAAACATAGGATGTTATAATGGAATTTGTAAAGTACAATTCTATAATGGAAAGTATGAAAAAACTAGGATGCTATAATGGATATTGTGTTTCTATATTGTACATCCTATAATACATCATGGCTGATGTTATAGGGCTAGGACATGGACATGATGGAGTCGTGGATCCACCACCTCCGATCGGCTTTGGTCGTAGAAGACACGAATTAAATGTTAAGTCTTATTATGATTTATTTAATTGTTATTTTTATTCATTTATTATTGACAGATGCCATTTTATGCATCTTTTAAGGTAGTTTTTATTATCATTTAGCATCATATTTTGTACATTTGCAAGTCACTTGTTTAAATAATATTCAACTCATGTATTTTATCAGGATTCTCGTACTGCTAGCATTTTTTGTGTCAATTTCAGATAGTTCGGGTTGAAATAGTACTTTGGGAGCAGTTGGATGCATATTTGGAGCCTAAATGGAGTTGGAACTGAAGGAGGATGTTGAGGAATGCTTGAAAGATGCTTTGGTTAGGAAACATTCAATTTAATTGATCATAAGAAGATATATTGCTACAATTTGAAGCTAAAGGATGTTGCTGGCAACTTTGACCCCCTGTCAGTATTTTGATTATATCTCATGAACTATAACTCAAATTGATGAGATTCAAAATGTTTCGAAAACTAGAGAAAATATTGGATGACTTTCATGTTTGTGAAAAAGCCCAAAAAGGCGATTACATAGGCCAAAAATGTGATCACATGTTTTTTCTGCGATCACATTTTTGCCACGAAGTTTCCCAAGGTCAAAATAAGTCATCTGAAGAAAAAACCCGAAACCTGCAATTGCATATAACATACCTGCAGTCTCATAAATGGCCCAAAGTCCCGAAAACGTCAAAAATAACATCCTACATCATTTAGGGTCAAATATGGAAAAAAATTGGAAATGTCATCGCATATAACCAACCTGCGATCACATTGTCCAGTTTCTTTCTTTGGAAGTTTCCGTCTCGCATATAAATACGACTCTCATTATCATATTCAGGGGTTAGACGATTCTAGACGACAAAATACCCTTCTGAAGACGATTTCCGATACCTTTCAACCACTTTTGGAGATCTGAAGACTGCGAATCATCTTAGACATGTAGTTTATCTAGATTTATCAGTAAATGTTTCTTTTAGCTAGTTTAGTTTCGTGTTTAGCCATGTTTGGCTAAACCTTAGTTTTTAGTTCTGCAGAGTTAGTACTTTTCATATGATTAGTTTTCAGATCTAGTTTTTGTTTTGTGTTTTTGTCTAGATTTTTCCGTTTTGAACTTAATGGACTTTTGTTTTTTATTTCTTGTTAGTCTGATCACCTAGCCAGGGTTGTTATCATTCCAGTTAATCAGTTAATAGAATTCGTAACTGTTCTTGTCAACTAGTAAAGTAACAAGTATCATATTGGTTCCATTTTGGGGTTTAACTCTGAATAAACTTAAAAAATTATACCTTTACACTTCCGAGCTTATGAAAAGTATTGAGTATTGTTAGAAATTTTACACAGATCATAAAGCTGCTTTTCTGATTTAATTAAGAGCTTATTAATTGAACAGTAAAAAGTTAGGGTTAATTCAAAGAGCTTCTTTTGGTTAACTAATTTAGCTAAAACAGATTATACTAGTGTCTGATAGTTTTTCCCAGTACCAGCTTAGATTGAATGCATCGTTTGAACGCATCTTAAATAACCATATCTGAATTGATTGCATGACTAAGAAAGTCACAGCAGAACTGAAATCATTTTTATTACTGATTTTCGTTTAGTTTAATATCACTATAATTTTCATTTTTAGTTTAATTTTAAAACCCCCTTTTATAATTTATTTTTTGACTAGATTGTGCCTGATACAAAAAGAGATTGACCGTCACACTGTGTCCTTGAGGATTCTACCCTGATTCCTTATGCTATATTTTTCATGCAACCAACAGTGATAATTTTATTTGTTTAAATCTGGTGCGAGTACCAGTTTAACAATTATAAACTATCATGACTAATATTTTTAATTAAGTTTTTCAGCTAAGCTACCAAAAAGAACATGAGGGTTATCCTAAAATATCTAACTCCCAAAGTTGTTACAAAAAAGACAAGGGGAAGCCTGTGGATTTTGATTTTGAAAGAGAGCTTACATTATTCACTGTGAGGAAACGTGGCAATATGTTTACCTATTAGATTAGGCGGTATATGTAGAAGAACATACCTTTTAGCATATTTAGTTGGGACGATGTTTCCCCCACTTTAAGTTATGTCATTGTTTTACATTTTAAAGTAAATTTATTTATACGATTATATTTGAACTTTATTTTTTATTGATATTTAATTAAGTAATTTGTTTGTATTTTTAGAGAAAATTTGATTTGGATCAGGTTAACTTGGATTCCCAACATGCTTAGCTTGTTGCAGAGCATTGATGCGTCTCTAAAAAACATTATAAAGACCAGAACAGTAAAGTGTTTGATAGAGTTTGAAGGGCGTTAGCTCCCCCCCCCCCATGTTATCTAAAAATTAGGTGCAAGCAGTTAAACATTTTTCAAATGCTAGACTTTCTAAAGTGTTTGATTGCAAACAAATGAGTTCGTGCACTACAACAATCCACACACAAAGGGGTGTAAGTGGGGTTGGGGTCGTGCTCGTATTGTTGTGCTTGTTTCAAAAAAATAAGTTATGACATATTTAATTGTTTATATAAAGTATAAAAATCTACTTTTTAATGTTAAATAGGACATAAGTAGACATAGAGTTTTTTTTGTAAGACTCATAACGATCGTCAAGGGGTATTTGTTAGTGCCAGAGTCGACCAACAATATGTAAGTGGTTATTTATAATATTTTCATATAAGTGTTTATTTTTATTATGATGTTAATCCTTTTTTGAAAATAGATAATGCTTTAGTCCAAGAGTTAAATCAACAAACTCAAGTTTTAACCAAATAAAGATGACTAACACAACAAGAATTAAGAATTGGTTTTCAAAAAATATTAGGTGTTCGACACGACCATATTAGAGGCGATAGGTGTAAAACTTCTATGGTTGTGTCAATGTACGAACAACCATCATAGCCGCCACCACCATCGCATCCATAATCACTAGTAACAAAACTATTTCATTTTAATATATATATATATATATATATATATATATATATATATATATATATTGGTTATAGTTTTATATTTTGGTATTTGTAGTTTGGTAATTGTTAGTTAGGTAATAGTTTGATATGTTGGTATTTTATTGTTTGGTTATGTTTTGGTAATTGTTTAATTTGTTGGTAAGTGTTAGTTTGGTAATAGTTTATATGTTGGTAATTTTTAGGTTGATTATAATTTGATATGTTGGTATTTGTAGTTTGGTAATTGTTAGTTGGTTATATTTTTGTAATTATTAGTTTGTTTATGTTTTGGTAATTGTTAGTTAGGTAATAATTTGATTTGTTGGTAATCATAAATTTGATAATAGTTTATTTGTTGATAATTATTAGTTTAGTTATAGTTTGATATGCTGGTAATTTGTAGTTTGGTATTTATTAGTTTGGTTATATGTTGGTAATTGTTAGTTTTTTAGTTTGATATATTGTTAATATATTTTGTACTTTACTTATGTTTTGTTTTGTTGTTTATTTAACTTATAAGATTATGTTGTTTCTTTTGTAGTTGGATATGCTTCAAACAATGCTAAAAGACCCGACATGTAGTGTGAAACTTGAAGAATGGTTTCGATCGTTGCCACCACGAAATAAGACCGGAGGGAATGAAGTGAGCCAGGAACTGATGACAAAATGTAGCTACTTGTAGGGTTTATGTAATTTTTTTGTTATAATTAAAACATAACTTGCACTTAATGTTTGGATTAATACTTTGGGATATTTTATCTTTAAATTGTACTAATATTTTATAGCAGTTTTTATATTTTTATATCTTTTTCTGCATTTTTAATGTTAAATAATAAAAAAAACTAAAAAAGAGAAAACAACAATTAGTGGGGACAAAAGCATTAATGGCGACATATACTTTTAGCGGTGACAGGAGGCAATAGCGGTGACTATTTGAACATTAGTGACGAACCAACAACAATGACTCTTTAGTAGTGACATGTCGCCGCTAATACCTTTAGTGGCAACAAATTGGACTTTTAACGACGACACCCATCGCCACTGATGATCGAAACTCTTGTAGTGCACACACAAATCACCAATATAAAACTAGCTTTTGGTGTTGATTTTTTAAAACAGGGTGGTGTCAATTTTCATATTTCTCGACGCTAAAGAATAGTGGTGAGAAAATGAGTTTTCTTTAAAAGTGTTTGCATTAGTTTTTGAGGTGGGAAAGTCAATACGTTGTTTATTTTATTGAAAGTGTTTGTCTTAAATTATATATGTTTTAATGGGTATTTGCAACCCAAAAATTTATAATGAGTTTTGAAAAGTTAGAAATTTTAAGTTATTGAAATGACATTTTTGAAAGGTTCATGATAAGTTATTTTAAAGGTCATTTTCATATATTACTAAACACTTTTTTCCAGTTATTGACTTTTCAAAAATCCAATAAGTTATTAAGTTGTTTTCAATTGAAATCCAAAACACCAGAGTTTGAAATCAAATAATAAGTCATTACAATTGTGAGAATTAATTTCTAAATGGTTGTTTTAAGCAAGGGTCTAAAAAGTTTGTCATGGGTCCAAAGCTTGTAGTTGTCGTCGAGTTTTGATTGTCGCTTTAGGTCATATATGTATATATAAATGAATAATAGTAGAATATATATATATATATATATATATATATATATATATATATATATATATATATATAGTTATTAATTAAATACACAATTTCCGCTTTAAGTCACGTCTTACAAACGATGTGGTTTGCCACAGCTTAAAAAGCTTGAGGCTTGACATTGCCGCCAAGTCACAACTTATGTTATTTAAAAAATTTGTTTTAAGTGCTCACCTTTAACTTCTCATTTGTTAAATGTTAAGTAGGTATATAAATAACATTCAAAAATTAAAACACGTGCATTTTACTACATTAATATATTTAGTTGCATTTACACATTACTATATAATCATATTAGATGTCATCTTTACATTCATCATCAAAAAAATCAAAAAAGTATTGTGTTTATACTCACAATTACCATAAAATGTTACGTACATACTGAAATACATTTTACAAATTTACAAAAAAAATTGTACTCCTGATACCACTTACCAACATGGAAAAAAATCCAATACATTATCATACTCAGCAAATTCATCGGTGACCTGTACTATGGGATGGTCGTCTCTACATTTTAAAGTAGTCATGAGTTGATGTTTAACCACTATATTTTTTAACAGTTTCGTAAATTTTTTTGACAACCAACAAATTTTCATCATATTCAAAGATCATGTAAGCTCTAGGATCATTATGAAATCATATTTGCTAATAACATATGATCTTATAAGGTCACACCAAATGACAAGTGAACATTAATTAACTATTTATTAAGTAATATGGTTATTAATAAATTAAATCATCACTTGAAACTATTTAGGAAATTATTGCTTCATGGAAGGAATAATTATAAAAGGTTTCACTAGCCACATTTGATCATATTGTATGACTTAAATGTTACACATTTTTGTTTGGACTAGTTACATACCATATTAGGAATGTTATGTACACATTTTAAATAAATTATGAGGTGGATTTCCACTCACTCTTAAAGGACATAAGAATGACCGGAACATACGATTGCTTGCTTTGACTTATTTGTTGTTACATCTCATGACTTGCAAGACTTGTTTTCAATTAATGCAAGTATGGTCTTCATTATATGTGTAAGAGTATATAATGAGAGAGTGTGGTAGAAACTAGATAGCTAATCCTTTCTTTTCTTCTTTTTTTCAACATAAAGTCGAGAGTAAGAGAAGACTTTCCCTTTTCTCCCCCTTTTCAATTTGCTTGCCCTTTTATGCTTGGATTTGCTCTCCTTTGAAGTCATATTTTATAAATAGCTTAGAGGCTTAAGAACATCTCCTTTCAAGTTTAGAACTGTTATTCCTTACTGGTTGGAGACTTGTTTTGGGCGGATAGATATAGAGTGCTCCTAGTTTGGATCCCGTCTTTCTTCGTTAACTTTGAAGCCTCCCCTTGAGGACTCAAAGGAATCCAAAGTTTGTTCATCTTTTAACTTGTAACGTCTGATTTTCACAACCAAAAATTTCTCTTTTTATTAAGGTAAAACTCCACATTATAAAATCTATACTAAGAAAACCATTTGTTCCAAAGTACATTTATTGAAATCAGAGTAATATAATAACGTAGAATCTTAATTCCTACTAACGAATATGTACAGTTACGCCTTTTCCATCCCATGATAATCGATGATTCATGAAAACATAAATAGCAGGGTAAGCACAAAACTTAGTGATTTCCCCCAAATACCACACACAACATAACATATACAAGCATGCATATTCGGTCCTCAGTCATCAGAATGGAATACCCCTTAGTCCACAGCATAAGTGTGGATTGCTCTCGAGGCCACAACATAAGTCTATATTGTCCTCCCGCCCCACAACTTATGTCTGCATTACACCCTAGCCAACAACATAAGTCTAGATTTCCCTCTCGGCCTATATATTATGTTTGGATTGCTTATTTGTTAGCTCCACACAGAGCAATTTTTGCCTCAACCAGACCGCACTATATCGACATATGCAACAAGTAAACATATAACCAACAAACAAATACTCATGTGGATCTGAAAGATCACTATAGCATAACAACATCCTATATACATCAGGATATGTGACCGACATCCTACTCTACAGCTACAACCAAAGAAGGAACAAGAAAGAAAGTGTAGATCAAGAATCCTCTATTTATCCCACGTGACTACATATAGCCCCAAGAGCATCCTTCTAATAAATGATAACAGAAACTAGTGGGTCAGCATTGGTGCCTTTGACCCACGGGTATAGTGAAGAAAGCTCACCTGAATCGAAGAATCCCATAAACACTTCGATGCGCTCCGCTTTCTACACTGCTTGCTCCTGCGAATCCATTATCACCAAAAATAGGTAGAATCTTAATCAACAGTCCAAAACCCTCAAGTTTGACCTAAAGTCAAACTTGGTCAAATGTCAGCGGTCAAAGAATGTCAAAGTCCATGTCCTGCTAAGTATGCCTTGCATACTCCATCTCTGTGCATGGTGTATGGGACTCAAACCTAGTACATGCTATGTACCCCTTTGCTATGCCCAACGTACTCAACCCAGATCCAAATTCTTCATTAAGCACTTATTCCCTTAAGACCTTTCCTCCAAATCTCAGATCTAATCCCAAAAAACATCCTAAATCATAAAGTTTCCAACTTTATGACTTTGCACGGCTAGAGAGTGCCAAAAACCAAAAACCTAACTTATCACAAGCTCTTAAACTCCATAACCCATGCATGGGAGGAAGGAAAGGATGAAGATTACATTTTTATGGTTATAAGCACACAAAAACATCTGAAAATGCTACTCATGAGGTCTGGAGTAGCTCATACTAAACTAGACCAAGAATGTGGAACAAAAAGGACATAGAACTAATGAATAACAAGATCTAACAAATCATTCACCAAGTTCAAAACTTTATACCTCCTGGAGAATGCATGAAAGCTGCAAATCCCAGATCTACAGTACTTGAAGCTTTCCAAGAAACACTACCAACTTCTTCTTCCTTAAAAAGAACCCAAAATCACAATTTTAGCTCACAAGACAAAAATATGGGGTTAGGGTTCCAAGGGAGTCTTTTGTAGAGATGGAGGCTGAAAATGGAAAGAGTTTATGGAAGTTAAGGTATTTAAATAGGGCTCAAGGCCTCGGATTTAGCGTTTGGGTTAGGGTTATGTACGCCCTGTGTAACCCATTAAAGGGGCGTCCCACTACGCCCTGCGTAACTAGTGTACGACCAATGTAGTGTCATATTCCTTTTTCTAGCTTAACTTCCAAAAGCCATAACTTCTTCTCTTTAACTTTGTTTTTGGCGTTCTATAAATTCATGAAAAGGTATTGGACATCCCCACAATTTTATGTAGTTACTTTGGACTGAAAACATCTCGAACTGAAATCCGTAGTTCATGCAAGAAACCGATCTATAACTTTTCCCCGTTTTACCCATCATTCAAACATACAATTCAAGGGTTAGATCTCACAACCAACATTATTACCTCCCAAAAGGTTAAACCTAACTTTCGTATGGCCCAAATCATTTACATGATCAACTTTCAGACCGCAACCCAGAATTAAGAGATGTTTAGAAACCGAGTGGTACAATCCCCCCCGCCCCCACTTGAATTAGATTTCGTCATAAAAATTAGTTCTTGCTTCCCCTTCTTGAAGTAACCCCTTGGGGGCTCTTCAAGCTCGACTCCTACTAACCGGTCTTAGGTCACTTCAATGCTAGAAACTCTAACCATCAACAACTAAGTTTCCTAAACTAGGCCCATTAGCCAAATCGATCAGAGGCTCCAATAGTATGAAATGCAACTACTACGACACCCTTTGATCAGTCGACCACCTCTCGACATCTTTGCAGACTTCAACAAAAAGAAACTGATTTGACGAAAAGAAATTCCACACAACATTCTTAATCAATAAGAGAAGAATCCACGTTTCGGTCTAGGGACCACATATCTTCAAATCATGCACAACCTTAAGGTTGGAAGAGCCATCTCATATGTCACCCACACTGACCAATACTTGCAAATTTCGTTCAGCCAATACCTCTTGGCTTTGCGCCTACCAACAAATATATGAAGGACGAAACTAAAACCTATGCTACCATTGAACCAAAGAACATCCTGGCAACACCCAGTAGATGAGACTATCAATCCTTCACATCAACTTTGTTGACCGAGACCTGGAGGTTTGTTTAGTCCGAGGCTTTTTCAACTAGCCGCAGCCTACGAAAGATAGCAGACGAAACTCACAGCCAACTATCGTCATGCAGAGCCTAAGTAAAATGCACTAACGAAAGAAAACACAATGATCACATTCTAAACTAGACCACACTCCTACTTCGCTCTAATATCCCTGATCTGCTATCCGCATATACCACTCGGGCTTAACCCCCCCCCCCCAATCCACTAAGCACTAACACCACTTTTCCTTAGGACCGACCTAATAACGAATAACTGCACTCGGGCTTACCCCAACCTGCTTACCAATAACTACACTTGGGCTTATCCCGACATGCTAACCAATAACTGTATTGGGGCTTAACCTACCTTCTAACCAATAACTACACTCCCAGCCTAACATAACACACACCAAAACAGCAAGTCTTAACTTAACCTTACTAGGCTTCTGGGTCGTGTATTAGATTTCCATGCCCTAATCAAAATAAGAACATATAAGGAAATCCTCCTCACAACCGCTAACCTAGGAGCCTAACACCTTAGAGTCTAAAACGCGAGGATACCATCACAACTAAAATGAAAAACGACACGAAAGGAAATTCAAAAACCAACATCACACTTGTCGCGAAATCAAATAAAATAACAATTCTACGAAAATCCTGAATTAGAAAAATTTGGTTGCGAACTGAACCTTGGCATAATGTCTTCCTACTGCAATGTTTCCACTCTCCCCCACTGGGAATATGCTAGAGTCCGACAACAATAGTCCTTCAAATCATGCCAGCGTGAACTCTAATACTTGATCCACTCATTTAACATTCAGATGCTTAGGAAAAATCTACACCTATAACAATATTAACAAATTCCCACTAATCAATCCCTTCATAATAAAAAATATATAAGGATATCAAAAACAATCCCTTCATAATAAGAACTTACAAAACAAATATATAAGGATATCAACATTGTAGTACCAAATGAAATCGAAGAACTGATAACTCAAACCTCGGTCTCCGGGACCCTGGCCGTCCCATAACGCTTGTTATGTAACTGCCAAGCTAGGGGTTCAGGGTTCTAAATCTCACAAAAAATAAGGATGGGACAATGAGGTTTGATGTGCCCCCCTAGTCGCAACAAAAAACAAACCCATGAACTCCACCTTTAATCCCTACCAAAATGAACCTCTTCACCACATCTGTGACATACAAAAGATCAACACCCTCCATCATGAAGCTTTCCGCACTTTCCACACATGGATCTCCTATGCTCAGCTGATCCTGAACTTGGGTCGGTGGACTTGAACCGCTTGGCCACCGTCTAATATTGTCAAGAAGTAGCCATCTTCTCCTTTCTTCATATCTCCAACTCAATATTCCTCCTCCTGGTGCTCGACTGCAACTCGATCATGGTCCAATGAGACTGATTCAATACAAACTCTCAAATCCCCGTGTTGATCATACTTAAGTATCGCAACATTTCCATGTAACGACGTAAAAATTTAAAACAATTTTTCATTTAAATAAAACAACCATAACTCATATAATAGTTCTCAAAATCTCATAATGTCAAATGTCATAATAATAACAAATCCTAGAATCTCAAACAACTCTTCTTCCAGTGTGTACTGATCATGTCGGCACCTTCCCGCGGTCCTCGCTAGTATCTAAAACACATATCACATAACACGGTAAGCAAAAATGCTTAGTGAGTTCCCCAAAATACCACATAAAACACATACACTACTCAAGGCTATATCCTAGTACGACCTTCCGGTCGTTGTGTCCCAACGGGACCCTCCAGTCCCGTAGCTCGTTGGACCCTCTGGTCCGGTCATAGCTCATTGGACCCTCCGGTCCGGTCTGATAGAGTACCCTTTGGCCTCATGGGTCGTTGGATCCTATGATCCAGTCTATATAACACATAACATATATATAGCACAATGCACATAATCTCAAGCATACACATAACACATAAGACCCTCCAGTTTGCAGATAGCTACCACTCTAGGTAATGTATAGTGAGAAGACTCACCTCGAATTAAGTCGGATAAACTCTCGTGCTCGAATATCATGACCTACCTCCTCCTATCAACAGGATAACATCTCTAATCAAAATCCTCTCATTTCCTTATCTCTAATAATGGGTAGAAGGCTATTCTACCCTTCTCTGACCTCTCTTGAATCATCTTGACCAAAACCCCATGGTCAACTCTAGTCAACAATCAAACTTTGACCAGACTCGTCGAGTTCACATGGGTGACTTAGCGAGTCCAAGCATGTCCTCTGAATCCTTCTAAGGCCTCACTCGACTCGTCGAGTGAACCTTTCACTCGACGGGTTACCAATGGTCATGAATCGCGGGGTAACCTCGACTCGACTCATCGAGTTCTCCTATAGACTCGACGAGTTTCTACCATGGCCATGCTCAAATAACCTTCTGAGGTCAGATCTGTTTTTCTAACCTATAGATCTGACTTCCGAATGCTTAATAATCACGTAAAGGTGCAATCTTGGAACTCATGCAACGTCCATAATGCTTCTTTTGGTGAAATAGGTACTAAAATGGAACCTTAGGTTCATATCTCCAAAGGAATAGCATAAAGCAGGATGGTTGGGACTCTCTGGACTTCTTAAGGTCCAGATCTAAGAGTTATTCCACCATGGGTTCTCAAAAGCTTCGAATCAAAGCTAAAGAAGGGGAATGAAAACCCTAGATTCAAGTAGATCACCATAAACACGAGATTGAGCATAGATTTATACCTCTAGTAGCCTCCTCTGATAAAATGGTAGCATATCTGAGCTGCTTAATCCGTTTTGCTTGCCCTCCTTCCTTCTTCCTTTCAAAATCACACTAGAAATGATGAAAATGGTTTCTTTCTCTCTCTCTCTCTCTCTCTCTCTCTTTCTCTCTCTCTCCCTCTCTCTCTCGCTCTCTCTCTATGCTCTCTGGTTCTCAGGTGCTCTCAAGGGTGAAGGTGGCCACAAATGAGGGCCATAAGATCCCTTAAATGGGGCACATGCCCGAGGATTTAGGGTTTCTGCCGACAGCGCGGACTCGTCGAGTCGACTCCCCGACTCGTCGAGTCCCTTCATTAAATCCACTCAACAAATCGCGATCCTACTCGACGAGTCTAGGCGTCAACTCGTCGAGTCCCCCCCCCCCCTGACAAAAATAAATAATTAAAATATGATACTTGGAATTCTGGATGTTACAATTCTCCCCCACTAGAATCAGACTTCTCCCTCGAAGTCTCGCTCTACAAACAACTCTGGATGCTGCTCCCGCATCTCTAACTCCGGCTCCCAAGTCAGCTCGGACCCTCTCCGATGTTGCCACTGGACCTAAACCAGGGGCACCTCCTTGTTCCTCAGAACCTTGATCCTCCGATCCAGTATCTCGATCAGCCTCTCAACATAATAAAGGCTCGCATCCACCTGAATATCCTCTAGTGACACTACTGCCGACTCGTTGGCTATACACTTCCTCAACTGAGACACGTGGAAGGTATCATGTATTTGGCTCAACTCCACAGGTAGCTCTAAAATATACACTACCCTGCCCACCCTTGCAGTCACCCTGAAAGGACCAATGTACCGAGATCCAACTTTTCCCTCTTCCTGAATCGGATCACTCCTTTCCAAGGATATACCTTTAGGAGGACGAAGTCACCAACCTGAAACTCGAGCTCGGATCGTCGTCTATCCGCATAATTTTTTTGTCGAATCTAAACTGTCAGCAACCTTTGTCTGACCTGTTGTATCTACTCAGTCATCTGAAGTACTATCACAGTGCTACCCATCACTCGCTGCCCTACCTCTCTCCAGCAGATGGGAGTCCAACACCTCCTCCCATACAACAACTAAAAGGGAGTTATACTAATACTCGAATGGTGTCTATTGTTATAGAAAAACTTAGCTAATGGTAGTTACGTGTCCCAACTTCCTCTCAAAGTCCAACACATATGCTCGAAGCATGTCCACGAGCGTTTGAATCCTCCGCTCATTCTGTCCGTCTGTCTATGGGTGGTAAGCGGTGCTGAAATGTAACCTTGTACCCAACTCCTCATGGAATTTCTTCTAGAATCTGGAAGTGAAACGTACATCTCGATCTGACACAATCGAGATCAGTACTCCATGTTGCGATACCACCTCTCTCACATACATCTATGCCAGTTTCTCTGTGGAAGAGCTCTCACTGATAGCAAGGAAGTGAGAGCTCTTCGTCAGCCGGTCAACGATCATCCAAATTGCATCGAGACACCTCGCGGTCCTCGACAATTTGGTGATGAAATCCATAGAAATCTGTTCTCACGTCCACTGGGTAACTTCAAGTGGCTGCCAGTTGCCATGTGGACGTTGGTGCTCAGCCTTAACCTTGCGACAAGACAAGCACCTCTCAACAAACCATGTCATATCCCTCTTCATACAGGGCCGCTAATACTCACACTTCAGGTCCAAATACATCTTAGTGGCCCCGGGATGGATCAAGAACCTCGATCTGTGCGCCTCCTCCATCAGGATGGTACGTGCCCCTCCCGCAAACGGCACCCAAATCCGACCCTGAAAGGTCATAAGCCCTCGGCTATCGGTGTAACGCCCGCAAATCCAGGCTAATCAATTAGAGGCAATAGGGTCGAAAACGACTTTTCGACAAAAGATTATTTAGAATAAATAATTTGAACCAAGTTTTAGTATATGTCTCAAGGTTTCCGTACATATAAAGAACGCCGAAATCCGAGTTATAACGAAGAAGTTATGGCCCATCGAAGTTTTACGGCAAAACCGACACGGCACCAGGAAGCGTAAATAGTGAATTTATGATAGACCTAGATTTAGCCTTAGCAATCTAAACAAAAGTTGTAGAATAGGTTACACTAAGAGCGTCGATAAAAAGAACGCCCAAATCTGACTTCGTATGAGGAAGTTATGATTTTTCTAAGATTCGGCTTAGCAGTGCACGGCCCGAAACTCGAATTTTAGTTCGAGCGGTTTTTGGCTTACGAGACCTAAATGAGAGTTGAAGATCTCATTAATAGGAACTCAACGGTAAAAAGACGGACGAAAATGGAGTTCGTATGAAGGAGTTACGAATTCTTCGCGGTCGTTAAACAGTCTAAACGCCTCCTACTATTAAATTTGAGATCGGTCGAGAATTAGCCAACGGAGTCTAATTGAAAGTTGTAGATCCTTATTTTACCTACGCGTGGAAATAAAGAACGTCGAAAACGGAGCTCGTATGCGAGAGTTATGATTTTTCTAAGTTCGAAGGCTGATACGCGATAGGGGTGACGTGGCACCACCAGAATTGGACACGTGGTACCACCAGAAGGCCACCACATGGACCAACTCGACGAGTAGGTCCCCCCTACTCGGCGAGTAGACCAGTCAGCACCCCTATAAATAGAGGTGTCGGGCATTCCAACTTCCTCACCCCTCAAACACTTCTTTCTCTCTCTAAACTCTCTCTAACCTCCCTTAAGCCCCTAAAAGCCTAGCTAAACCCCCTAGCATCCGAAGGAAGCCCCGAGGCTCCCGGAGTCCCGAGAAAAGAGCCTTTCGGCTCGGGAACGCTGCTCCAGCGAAGCCCGGTTTTGCGAAAAAACCCGCTGTAAGTGAGCTGTACCTACCCTATCTTTAGTATAGCTTATGTTTTAATATAGTAAAATTATTAGGAACTTATAATGAGTATTTGCGCTATTATTATGAGTTATATGGAGTGTTATTTAACGCTTATATAATAATAATAATAGCTAGACTATTCGTTTGTCACGGTTATCGTTAGACTAAACCCTAGTGGAATTGATACTAGGTTTTATCGAAGGAAATTGTTTTGGGAGTATCGAAGCGTTGTTCGAGTGCTGAGTCACCACCTACTCAGGTGAGTGCATAGCCCCTTTCATCTTACACATATATATGAAGTATTTTATATAAACTACGTGCTATGTGTGCTTATTGTCTGAATACTTGTTGTCTATGCTGGATGAACGTTTTATACATGTTTTAAATGATTTAAACTGTATACGTATTTTATATATACGAATATGTTGGGTATGATATGGGTAGATGAACGATGAGAGATATAAGGTGATGAGAGTATACATTGGTAGCTATACACTTAGTACCTATGGGACAAACACCAGTAGCTATGGACTTAGTACCTGTTAGGAATTGGTAGCTATGGATTTAGTACCTGTTAGGAATTGGTAGCTATGGATTTAGTACCTGTTAGGAATTGGTAGCTATGGATTTAGTACCTGTTAAGAATAGGTAGCTATGGACTTAGTACCTATTAGATGAACACTAGTAGCTATGGATTTAGTACCCGATGAGTAGACTATAGCAGCTATGGAATTAGTGGTTTACGAACGAACATTGGCAGCTATGGATTTAGTGTCAGTCCTATGACCCTAGAAGTAAGGGACTTTGGAATAAATGAATGCAGGATAGATGACTCTTAGGTTAAATCCTTAAGAGTAAAGAGGATAATGGGGAATGGGTAATTAGGCTGATTGTTTGATTGTATAAACATAATAATTATATTATTGTGGGTTGAAAACCCTATGTACTCACCAGGTTTCGCAACCTGACCCACTCAGTTTATTTACATCACAGGTGTTGATATGAAGTCACATTACACTGAGAGATTTAAAGAGATGTAGATCACTAGTGTAAACAAATTTAAGTTCTGTTTATGCTTATGTTTCTGTATTAACGATGACATCCCAAACGTTTTAAAATGAAATAATTACGTTTCTTCGAAAATGTTTTAATAACGTATTTACCATGTTTTTCTGGGAACAAATTCCGCAACATTTTATAAAATGATGTTACTCTGATTTTTAAACAAAACATAAACAAACTGGTGTTTTCTGGCCGTGATTTTTGGGATGTCACAGTTGGTATCAGAGCATTAGTTTAAGCGAACTAGGAATATGGATTTATTTCTAGACTTAAACTTAGAATGCTAAGCGATGATTGTGAGGTGTGAGCACTAGATTATTTAGGGAAAATTCCTAACATGCTTTCATGTGCTAAATGTTTTATGATATGCATTATATGAACGGATCTATGGTCTGTTGCCGACCGGATCTGGAAACTTTATGTGTTCAGATTTCTAAACGTTTAATTACGATATTAGAACTGGCATATAATTTTTCGGAGAGATAAGGAGAATTATACGTCGATCGTAAATAAAATCTTCTCTATCTAAATTCTCGTCACTCTACATCGGACATCTAAATTCGATGTATAGATCGACGTGATGAACACTCAAAGCGGATTCGAAGATATTAACCCGCAGCCTAAGCCTCAAGTGATTGAGCGTACACGAGAAGTAGAAGTTGCACCCGAGCCAATCACGATGGAAGGAGTACAGGAAATGGTGCGGATGATGTTGGATCAACAGATGAGAGAAACAAGGTGCTTAATTCAACAAAGTAAGGACAAACTTACTATGCCAGTACGCCAGGCACCCGCTCTTGAGGCAACCATCTGGGTTGCTAAGTCTGTCGGAGAGAAGATCAACGATAGGATCGCCAACAAAGTTGAAGTTGGCCAGAAGAGGAAATTTGAGGGATCTTTAAGGTCCAACAGGAAAAACTTATCTTCACAGTCTAGAGGAGGAAGAGGTAAAGCAAAATGGTGTCACATAAAATGCCCTAAGGAAGTGACCTGCTTTAAATGCGGGAAGATTGGTCATAATGCCCATAAATGCTCAACCAAGGATGAAGTTTGCCTCAAGTGTAGTGGAGTGGGACACTTCAAGCAAGATTGGCCAATGAGAGCAACAACGCCAAATGTACTGCTAAAGCACTATGAGGGATATGATGAGAAGGTGACTTGCTACAAATGTGGAAGGATAGGGCATTACGCCAGCAAGTGCACGTCTAAGAGTAAGGTGTGCTATGGATGTAACAAAGAAGGACATTTACGTAGGGACTGCCCGAAGAGACATGAAGCAGCTGACAAGGTAATCAAAAGTGAGGATTGATATCCGGAGATTAAGCTATGAATGTAAACGTAGTATGGTAGGGGTAGCCTAATAGAGGCATGATCTAGGGTGAACTTGAACATCTATGTAATAGTTTC
Source organism: Lactuca serriola (assembly GCF_051521515.1). Lineage (NCBI taxonomy): Eukaryota > Viridiplantae > Streptophyta > Magnoliopsida > Asterales > Asteraceae > Lactuca > Lactuca serriola. The sequence goes on along the minus strand of NC_136409.1, from coordinate 112,546,910 downwards.
AAGAAATAATAAAGCCTTCGTTTTGTTATCTGATGTGTTAAACTGTTACGTGATTTTCTTGTATGGTGACTTGGAAAACTGCGAGACGATACTTGGGACGAGTATGAGTAGGTGTGAAAGGTAGTAGATGCATATACTACCGGAAGCACAGGACTCACGCTTGGATCAGGGAAAGTCACAAGGTTACCAAGAAGCCAATAATTGATTCCGTTTTATTCAAGTATGTCGTTACCATCGTTTCGGTAATGACTAAAAAGATTGTTGATATTCCGACCCGAGTGGTCATATCGAATTGAGTTCGACTACGATAAGTATGTTGCGTGATTCAAAGAACCAAGTTCAATATAGCACCGACTTAAGCCAGAAGAATTAATCAAAGCGATCAGTAGAGGTATCACGACGGTTGCTAGAAATGCTACCTTCTAAGATGTGATCTAGAACATGAAGGAAGGTATAGTCTGTTCTGGAATTTGACTCTAAGAGACTTGAGTCTAAGCATTGCAACACACGATGATAGAGAACTTATCTTAAGTTCGTATCAACTGAGGATTGACATTATGACTTGAAGGTCATAATTTGGAGTCTAATGTGAGATAAAGAAAGGATGCAGGATCGAGCATCGCCTGTAGTCAAGGAGTCCAAGAGTTAAAAACTCATTCGAAGAAACATCGAAGTTATGAATTAGGATCAAGAGATAACGTATGGAGTCATCATGTGAGCCCTGTTTCGTTGATGATTCCGGGACGTAATCATCCTAAGGAGGAGATAATTGTAACGCCCGCAAATCCGGGCTAATCAATTAGAGGCAATAGGGTCGAAAACGACTTTTCGACAAAAGATTATTTAGAATAAATAATTTGAACCAAGTTGTAGTATACATCTCAAGGTTTCCGTACATATAAAGAACGTCGAAATCCGAGTTATAACGAAGAAGTTATGGCCCATCGAAGTTTTACGGCAAAACCGACACGACACCGGGAAGCGTAAATAGTGAATTTACGATAGAGCGAGATTTAGCCTTAGCAATCTAAACAAAAGTTGTAGAATATGTTAAACTAAGAGTGTCGATAAAAAGAACGCGCAAATCTGACTTCGTATGAGGAAGTTATGATTTTTCTAATATTCGGCTTAGTAGTGCACGACCCGAAACTCGAATTTTAGTTCGAGCAGTTTTTGGCTTACACGACCTAAATGAGAGTTGAAGATCTCATTAATAGGAACTCAACGGTAAAAAGACGGACGAAAACAGAGTTTGTATGAAGGAGTTACGAATTCTTCGCGGTCGTTTAACAGTCTAAATGCCTCCTACTGATATATTTGAGATCGGTCAAGAATTAGCCGACAGAGTCTAAATGAAAGTTGTAGATATTGATTTTACCTACGCGTGGATATAAAGAACGTCGAAAACGAAGCTCGTATGCGAGAGTTATGATTTTTCTAAGTTCGAAGGCTGATACGCGATAGGGGGTGACGTGGCACCACCAGAATTGGGCACGTGGCACCACCAGAAGGCCATCACATGGACCAACTCGGCGAGTAGGTCCCCCCTACTCGGCGAGTAGACCAGTCAGCACCCCTATAAATAGAGGTGACGGGCATTCGAACTTCCTCACCCCTCAACCCTCTTCTTTCTCTCTCTAACCTCCCTTAAGCCCCTAAAAGCCTAGGTAAACCCCCTAGCACCCGAAGGAAGCCCCGAGGCTTCCGGAGTCTAAAGAAAAGAGCCTTTCGGCTCGGGAACGCTGCTCCAGCGAAGCCCGGTTTTGCGAAAAAAACCCGCTGTAAGTGAGCTGTACCTACCCTATCTTTAGAATAGCTTATGTTTTAATATAGTAACATTATTAGGAACATATAATGAGTATTTGGGCTATTATTATGAGTTATATGGAGTGTTATTTAACGCTTATATAATAATAATAATAGCTAGACTATTAGTTTGTCGCGGTTATCGTTAGACTAAACCCTAGTGGTATTGATACTAGGTTTTATCGAAGGAAATTGTTTTGAGAGTATCAAAGCGTTGTTCGAGTGCTGAGTCACCACCTACTCAGGTGAGTGCATAGCCCCTTTCATCTTACACATAGATATGAAGTATTTTATATAAACTACGTGCTATGTGTGCTTATTGTCTGAGTACTTTTTGTCTATGCTGGATGAACGTTTTATACATGTTTTAAATGATTTAAACTGTATACGTATTTTATATATACGAATATGTTGGGTATGATATGGGTAGATGAACGATGAGAGATATAAGTTGATGAGAGTATACATTGGTAGCTATACACTTAGTACCTATGGGACAAACACCAGTAGCTATGGACTTAGTACCTGTTAGGAATTGGTAGCTATGGATTTAGTACCTGTTAGGAATTGGTAGCTATGGATTTAGTACCTGTTAGGAATTGGTAGCTATGGATTTAGTACCTGTTAAGAATAGGTAGCTATGGACTTAGTACCTATTAGATGAACACTGGTAGCTATGGATTTAGTACCCGATGAGCAGACTATAGCAGCTATGGAATTAGTGCTTTACGAACGAACATTGGCAGCTATGGATTTAGTGTCAGTCCTATGACCCTAGAAGTAAGGGACTTTGGAATAAACGAATGCAAGATAGATGACTCTTAGGTTAAATCCTTAAGAGTAAAGAAGATAATGGGGAATGGGTAATTGGGCTGATTGTTTGATTGTATAAACATAATAATTATATTATTGTGCGTTGAAAACCCTATGTACTCACCAGGTTTCCCAACCTGACCCACTCAGTTTATTTATATCACAGGTGTTGATATGAAGTCACATTACACTGAAAGATTTAAAGAGATGTAGATCACTAGTGTAAACAAGTGTAAGTTCTGTTTATGCTTATGTTTCTGTATTAACGCTGACATCCCAAACGTTTTAAAATGAAATAAATACGTTTTTTCGAAAATGTTTTAATAACGTATTTACCATGTTTTTCTGGGAACAAATTCCGCAACATTTTATAAAATGATGTTACTCTGATTTTTAAACAAAACATAAACAAACCGGTCTTTTCTGGCCGTGATTTTGGGGATGTCACAATCGGTAACAAACTCAGATACCTGCCTAATCACCCGCTCTCTCTTGTGATTTTCCAGTCTCACATCTTCTGCCTGGGCCACTCGGATGGTATCCAGCACCGGAGTCATCACCGTCATCCTAATACAAATACCTCGCATCAGGGCACTCTCCGCCTTATGGCTCAGGGCATCGGCTACAATGTTAGCTTTGCCCGGGTGGTACAGGATCTCGTAGTCATAATCCTTTACCACATCTAACCATCATCTCTGGCGCATGTTCAGGTTGCGCTGATCCATCAAGTACTTCAAACTCTTTTGGTCTGTGTATATGATACACCGAACCCCAAAAAAATAATGATGCCATATCTTAAGGGTGAACACCATGGCCCCCAACTCCAAATCATGGGTAGGATACCTTACCTCGTGAGGCTTCAGTTGCCTTGATGCGTATGCTATCACATGCCCTCTCTGCATAAGCACCACACCCAACCCCAATATCGATGCATCACAATACACTGTGAGATCCTCCATTCCCTTTGGAAGGGCTAACATCCGGGCTTCGCACAGTCTCTGGCGAAGCGTCTCAAACGATTTATGCTGCTCTGGACCCCACATAAAAGCAACACCCTTCCAGGTCAACCTGGTGAGTGGCACGACAATCTTGGAGAAATCCTTGATAAATCTCTGATAGTAGCCGGCTAACTCCAGAAAACTACTGATCTCAGTGGGGGATCTCGGCACCTCCCAACTCATCACCGCCTCAATCTTGGCCGGATCGACCAATATCCCATTCTGATTAATGAGATGCCCCACGAACTGGAACTCTAGTAACCAGAAATCACACTTAGAAAATTTGGCGTAAAGCCTCTCTAATCTCAATACCCCAAGAATATCCCTTAGATGCTCCTCATGCTGCTCTCTAGATCTCGAATACACCAGAATATCATCGATGACCACGACCACCGATCTATCCAACATCGGTCTACATACTCTGTTCATGAAATCCATGAACACTGCTGGTGCATTGGTGAGCCCGAAAGGTATCACCATGAACTTGTAGTGCCCATAACGAGTCCTAAACGTCGTCTTCTGAATATCCTCATCACGCACCCTCATTTAATGATATCCAGACCTCAAGTCTATCTTGGAGAACCAAGATGCTCCCTGCAGCTGATCAAATAGATTATCGATCTTCGGTAATGGATAACTGTTCTTGACCGTCAACTTGTTCAAGTCATGGTAATCAATGCACATCCGGTGTGAACCATCCATTTTCTTAAGAAAAAGGATTGGCGCTCCCCATGGCGAGCTACTCGGCCTGATAAATCCTTTCCCCAACAGCTCCTGAAGCTGTGAGGATAACTCCTGCATCTCTGGTGGCGCAAGGCAATAGGGCGGCTTGGAAATAGGTGCTGCCCCCGAACCAAATCAATGCGGAACTCCACCTTCCTCTCGGGAGGCACTCCCGGCAACTCCTCGGGGAAAACATCTGGGGACTCACGCACTATCGGTACATCATAGACCGAGCTCGGCCTCTCTGTGGCACTCATGTATCCATCACATAAGTTACAAACTCGCTGCATCCCTACTGTAAATTCTGTCTCGCTCCAACAGCCGAATAAAATGCTGACCCAGATCCGGTATCCTCGCCATAAACCATAAGTACTCCTCAACTAGGGTCTCGTATCGTCACCAACTAGCACTTGCAGTCTATAACAGCTCCAAATCGGCTCAACCAATCCATTCCCACAATGACGCAAACGTCCCCCCATCGCAATCGAGACCAGATCTATCGAAAACTTAACACCGAAGATTCGAGTATACACCCTTGGATCACATTCCTAGCATAAACCACTTGCTCGTCAGCTATGGAAACTTAAAGAGGTCGACTCAACGCCTCTCGACAGATACTGATGTGCTGGCTAAAACCTAAAGACACGAAAGATCGACTCGTACTCGAGTTAGATAACACCAAAGCAGGTACATACCTCACAAGAAAAGTAGCTACGCATATCATAATATAAGCATAATATCTCAAACTCAAAGTAAATTATGAAAGGATGTATACCTGCCACGACATCGGGCGCAGCGCGGACCTCCTCCGTTGTCAAATGGAAGGCTCTCCCGCGAACCTTCGGTGCCTCGACCTTCACTGGCCGACCCTCAGTAGCTCGTGTAGCAGGTGCAGATCCCTGTGCCGATCTATGCAGCAGCTGTGGGCACTCGGCCTTCTGATGGTCGGGCTGGTTGTAATGAAAGCAAACCAAGAATCCCTTGGGGAAATCCTTCGCAAAATGCCCCACCTTCCCACACTTGTAACACACCCTAGCTCTACACACTCCCTCGTGACTCTTGCTGCACTTCCCACAAGTGCGCCCCTTCGGACCTCCAGATCTAGAATCAGCGAGATTTACCCGCTTGGTGGCCGACTGAGCCTGCACTGGTCGTCTGTCCTTCCTCTGAGACTCGACCTCCTCCCTGACATGAGTCTCCAGATCAATCTCCCTCTTTCGGGTATTTTCCTGGAGCTCAGCAAATGTTTGGTATGACGAGTTCGCCACGAACTCGTGAATGTCCCTCCTCAGTTTGCTCAAGTACCAGTTCATGCATGTCTGCTCAGACGACACGTTCTCAGGGCAAAACAACACCCTCTCGTGAAACATATGTGTGATCACCGTCACAGACTCTATCCCCTGCTTGAGGGGCTAGAACTCATGAGCCAATCGTTCCCTCTCTACCATGGGAACACACTCATCTCTTAACATGGTGATGAACCCCTCCCAGGTTACTGCCGAGATCTCCGCAATAGTGAAATCTGCCGTCACAAACTTCCACCAGGCCTTTGCTCCCAAACGAAGCTAATTTAGTGCGAACCGAACGCTCAGTTGATCTGGACACGAACAGTTGTAGAAGCATCCCTCGATATCAGAAATACATCTCATCGCAGCAATCGGATCCTGCGTCCCATTAAACTCTGGTGGCCTCGTGTTGCTGAACTCTCGGAACAGCAACGAGTCCCCCTTTGAGGTCTAGTAGCAGCCATAGTTGCAGTAGCTACAGCAGCCGCAGCCTCAGTAACCACTGCATATCTCTCGTCAAACGTCTCAATCAAGGTGTTCTTGATAGACCCAAACATCTCCGGTATCTCTGCGCGGATAGCCGCAGCCACCTCATCGTGGATCATCTGACGAAGCTCCTCATCATGCATGCTGCTGGTCTCTGGTCTGTGGCTTGTCCCAACCATGAGGTCTTTAAAATACAACATAAAATATCAGAGACTTGCTCGAGTATACTCACACTCGATAACTCAACCTTACTTGCTCCTTAGTACCCTAAGGATTCTTACTTGGACTGCGCACTGATCCAATGTTTTCAGTAGTACGGGAACTATACTACCTTCCACACCGCAACAACATTCATTCCAAGTCCTCCTCCTAGGATCCCAGATCACAAGTACTCTACATCTCGCTAAGCATAGGCTACCCTTCGGTAGACTTCTCATAAGCTCCTCACTGCTATATACTCACTCTCGAAGCATCTCATAGCAGCAGTAATCTCCTAGGCTAAGGCATCACAAATCAGGCCACTCTAGTCCTTATAGGAATACCTAGCCTACTCTAGCATGCATAACATATCATATCATATCTCATAACACATAATGTAAGGGTATTATGGGAAATACCCATTCGGGCGCTGACTGATCGTACACACTTCTTCTTTCCGGTTTCCTCATATTCCTGTACTTTTTAGAAAAATTGTTTCTTTTATGGAAAAATTTCTCAAATTCTCAGTTTGAGTTCAAATACACACGAAGGTGCATCCGAATCCCCCAAACCAAGGCTCTGATACCAATTTGTAACAACGTAAAAATTTAAAATTTTTTTTCATTTAAATAAAACAACCATAACTCATATAATAGTTCTCAAAATATCATAATGTCAAATGTCATAATAATCACAAATCCCAGAATCTCAAACAACTATTCTTCCAGTGTGTACAGATCATGTCGGCGCCTTCCCGTGATACCACATACAACACACATGCCACTCAAGGCCATATCCCAGGACGACCTTTCGGTCAATATGTATCAACAGGAGCCTCCAGTCCCGTAGCTCGTTGGACCCTCTGGTCCGGTCATAGCTCGTTGGACCCTCCGGTCCGGTCTGATTGAGGACCCTCTGTCCTCATGAGTCGGTTGATCCTCTAATCCGGTCTATATAACACATAACATACTTATAGCACAATGCACATAATCTCAAGCATACACATAACACATAAGACCCTCCGATCTCCACATAGTTACCACTTTAGGTAATGTATAGTGAGAAGACTCACCTCGAATGAAGTTGGATAAACTCTCATGCTCGAATATCCCGACCTAGCATCCTCCTATCAACAGGATAACATCTCTAATCAAAATCCTATCATGTCCTCATCTCTAATAATACGTAGAAGGCCATTCTACCCTTCTCTAACCTCTCTTGAATCATCTTGACCAAAACCCGATTGTCAACTCTAGTCAACGATCAAACTTTGACCAGACTCGTCGAGTGCACACGGGTGACTAGGCGAGTCCAAGAGTGTCCTCTGAATCCTTCTAAGGCCTCACTGACTCGTCGATTGAACCCTCCACTCGACGGCTTAGCACTGGTCATGAATCGTGGGGCAACCCCGATTCAACTCGTCGAGTTCTCTTATGGACTCGGCAAGTTTCTACTATGGTCATGCTCAAATGAACTTCTGAGGTCAGGTATGTTTCTCTAACCTATAGATCTTACTTCCCACTACTCAATAAACACATAAAGGCCCAATCTTGGCACTCATGAAACGTCCATAATGCTTCTTTTGGTGAAATAGCTACTAAAATGACACCCTAGGTTCATATCTCCAAAGGAATAACATAAAGCAGGATGGATGGGACTCTCTGGACCTCTTAAGGTCCAGATCTAAGAGGTATTGCACATTGGATTCTCAAAATCTTCGAATCTAAGCTAAAGAAGGGGAAAGAAAACCCAAGATTCAATTAGATCACCATAAACACAAGATTGAGCATAGATTCCTACCTCCAGTAGCCTCCTCTGATAAAATGGTAGCAGATCTGAGCTCCTTAAGCTGTTTTGCTTGCCCTCCTTCCTTCTTCCTTGCAAAATCACACTAGAAATGATGAAAATGGCTTCCTCTCTCTCTCTCTCTCTCTCAATACACTCTCTGGTTCTTAGGTGCTCTCTAGGGAAAAGGTGGCCGCAAATGAAGGCCATAAGATCCCTTAAATAGGGCACATGCCCGAGGATTTAGGGTTTCTGCCCACAGCGCGGACTCGTCGTGTCGACTCTCCCACTCGTCGAGTCCCTTCATTAAATCGAGTTAGCAAATCGCGATCCTACTCGACGAGTCTAGGCGTCAAATCGTCGAGTCCCTCCCCCCTCCTCTTGACAAAAATAAATAATTAAAATATGATACCTGAAATTCTGGATGTTACATTGCACATGCCCCGACGCGGCTTACTCTAGGTAGAAAAGAGCTCTATCCATAAACATCTTGGTGATGTCCATCACAAACTCAGTCGTCTGCTTGAGCGATAGGTACTCTTGTGTCAATCCTTGTCATCCCACAAGAGGAACATACTCTACAGAGAGCATTGAGAAATAAGTTATGTGAAGCACTAGTATTAGCATTTCTTGAAGGTGTTAATTATATGGTAGTTTAGTGCGATGTATCAATCATAGGTTTTGGAGCCATTCTCATGAAATGAGTTCGAGTAATCGCTTATTCCTCAATACCAATGAAGCCTCATGAAGCTAACTATCCAATACATGATCTAGAGTAGGGAGTAGTGGTCCTTCCCCTTAAGATTTGGAGACATTACTTATATGGAGTACGATGTACCATTTATACATATCATAAGAGTTTAAGGTACCTAATGGATCAGCCAAATCTGAACATGAGGCAACGTCGATGGTTAGATGTTTTAGAGGACTATGACTATTAAATCCTTTATCATCCTCATGGAGTAGATACTATATGGTTGATTGCCGACAGATTGACTAAAAGTGCCTACCCTATACCAATTCAGGAGAGTCCTTTGGCATAGAAACTCGCTGACATCTACGTCCAAGAGGTGGATTCCTATTATGGTGTGCCGGTGTCAATCTTCTCTAGTTGGGATGTTCGTTTCACTTCCAGATTTTGGAGGAAGTTTCATGAAGAACCGGGCACAAGTATACATATTAGAATACTTATCATCCACAAACCGATGGACAGAGTGAAAGAATAATATAGACCCTGGAGTACATTCTTCGGGAATGTGTTATTGACTTCAGCGGAAGTTAGGACATATACCTACTATTAGCAGAATTTTCTTACAACAACAGTTATCACTCGAGTATTGGGAGACCCCCATTTGAGATGCTTTATGGAAGGAAATGTTGTACAACAATATGTTGGAGAGAAGTCAGCCAAAGATTTATGAGAAGCACTGAAGTTCTAATAAAAACTACTGAGCATATTCAACAAGTGCGTCAAAAGATTAAAAACTGCTCAAAGTAGACATAATAGTTATGAAGATCGACGTCAATTAGACCTTGAATTCGAGGCTGGGGACTTTGTACTTTTGAAAGTAGCACCATGGAGACGTGTTATCTGGCTCAGGAAGTGAGGTAAGTTGGGCCCAAGATTTATTGAACCATTTAAGGCTATTGCCCAAGTCGGAAAAGTTGCTTACCATTTGGATCTACCGGACGGGCTTAATCAGATCCACAATACCTTTAATGTTTCTTATCTATGTAAGTGCATAACAAACCCAAATTCAGTAGTACCAACGGATGACATTCAAGTTGACGAGCATCTGAATTATATAGAGAAACCAATTACAATTTTGGACTGGAAGACGAAATCGTTACGCAACAAAGAAATACAAATTGTCAAAGTGCAATTGCAACATCATCTTCATTCAGAAAATACTTGGGAACCAATAGAGGAAATAAAGAAGAATTATCCTGATTTATTTGAATAAGATTTCAGGGACGAAATTAGTGTAAGTGGGGGAGATTTGTAACATCCATAAAATATTATATTATTTGGAAATATAATCAAAGGTGCCAATAAAATCCTCAATTTATTTCGATAGCAAACGATTTTATAAAAACTATGATTTTATATTTATTAATTTCTTTATAAAAATGGAATGAAAAACATAATCTCTTTTAATAAAAGTATTCTAAATGAAAGTTGTCGTACCCATTAATACCTACGCGTGGACAAAAATAACATCGAAAACGGAGCTCGCATGAATAAGTTATGATTTTTATTTTTACTATTGAATATTTACTTTTTATAAATTACTATTATTACCCAATTACCATTAACCGTCTTCTAGAAACATTTGTCATGATTACATCATGAATATGTCATACTAGTTAATGGAAAATGTCAAAATTTAACACTTTTTATTAAAGAATGTTAGGATATTAAATCCTTAATGATCGATTAGATTCAACAAGTAAACAAAGAAAACAAAATTAGTCAAACTGATGCTGAATTATTAAAAGTCACGCCTCAGATGAAATTGATGAAGAATTTCAACTGTACAGGTGTGCTAGGGTTTACAAGAATTTCTCTATCAAAAATGTTAATGATCTACGGTGCATGCTTGCACTATTAATACTTAAACCCTAATTAATAACACGACATGGACATGCCGAATACCGAATACAAAATGGACTAACTAAATAAGCCCAAAGACGCAACACTTAACACCTTACAATCTCCCCCTTTGCATCAATTGAGGCGAGAGATGCTTCACTGCTGTGTCTTCTTAACCGTCTTGAAGATCTTGGGAATCACAACAATTAAAGTCCTACGAAATAGAATGTACCAACGAATCATGTCATTAAAATTCCTCTTCGCAGTATCATCATTCATGGTGCATGTAACATCCAGAATCCCAGGTACATCATTTTGTTTATTTATTCTTGAAGTTTATAGAGAGAATCGACGAGTTTATGCTATGTCTCGTCGAGTCGTGTCGCAGGTGGTCACAAGGGTTTAATGACCTACTAGACGAGTCCAAGAGGCTACTCGCCGAGTAGGCGCTGGAATGAGAAACCCTAAATCCTCGGCTTTGGGACCTATTTAAAGGCACTTATAGCCTCCTTGGGCGGCCACACTTTAAAGAGAGAAACCCTAACCTACCTTTTTCGTTATGTAGAGAGAGAGAGACCATTTTGAGCATTCTTGTGCAATTTGGAGGAAGGTTTGGAAGAGCTCGGTGGATCTAACTGGGGGACAGCTATCAATCTTGCATTCTTCTGTCATTAGCTGCTTTTCAGAGGTAAAAAGCTCTCATGTTGGCCACATATTCATTAGATCTCATTTTTAGGAGTTTTAGGGTTTTCTCCCAAACCATATTTTGTTCTTGAGTTATTTGTGCATGGTTGATGTTAGAACCTCAGATCTGGAGTAGAGAAGGTCTTGAGAGTCCATAGATTTGAACTTTATTGAGTTAGAGGCAGGTCCACACGCATTTAACCTTCCTTGGAGCTTGTAATGGCATTATGGAGCATTTATGCCATGCATGAGCGTAAAGATCGAATATTTACGTGACATTCGAGCCTAGGTAGCCTAGATCTTGTGTTTGGAATGTTAGATCTGACCAAAAACATCTAAATGCGAGTATGGACTGGATGAACTCGCCGAATCCATGAGCAAACTCCACGAGTCGATTAGGGTTTGCCGGATAGTCTGAGCACGCTGCAACTCAAAGAGTAGACGGGTCTACTCGGTGAGTAGAGTTTGTTTTCATAAGGTCTTTGAGGGAACGAGGGGAATCGGCGAGCCCTCTCAATTCACTCGACGAGTTGAGTCAACATGGACTGTTGACTCAAGTTGACTTCCGTTAACTTTTGGAGTTGGGACCAACTATGAGTAATGGAGACCATGGAGGGGTAGAATAGTCTTTTACCCTTATCAAGAGTTAGAGAGGGATTAGTAGAAGCTTGTTAGTATAATTGGTCTAATTAGAACCATATGTATTAGGTGGAGGCTGATTCCGTGATTCGTGTACGAGGTGTATTAGCTTCCTTACTTAGAGGTGAGTTTTCTCACTATACTTTACCTAGAGTGGTAACTATGTGTGACTAGAGGGTCTTATGTTCTTGCTTGAGTTCTGCATGTTTCTACAATATGTATTGTATGTTATATTATGTGTTGCTTAGAGTGGACCAGAGAGTCCAATGAACTATGAGACCGAAGGGTTCTCAATCAGACCGGACCAGAGGGTCCAACGAGTTGTGGGACTAGAGGGTCCCACTGAGATACATTGACCGGAGGGTCTTCTAGAGCTATAGCCTCGGGTGGCCAATTAGTTGTACATGGTATTTTAGGGAACTCATTAAGCTTTATGCTTACCGTGTTAATGTGTTTTGTGTTTCAGGTACATCCGAGGATTGTGGGAAGGGAACGACATTGAGACACTTATGATTTTCATGAAATATAATATGTGAGTTAATGTGTTTTTTAAAAATGAAAATTTTGGTTGAAAAATTGCGTTCTGACAAGTTGGTATCAGAGCCTTGGTTTGAGGGATTCGGATGCACCTTCGGGCATGCCTGGACTCAAACAGAGGATTCGAGAAAAATTTTCAAGAGAAACGATTTTTCTAAAATGAGTAAGAGTTTCTAAGAGAAAAACGAGAAAGAGCAGTCTGTACAATCAGCCAGCTCCTAAATGATGATTTTCCCAAAATATCCTTACTTTTAGTGTTATGAGATACTTATGAAATATTATGAGATACATTATGCATGCTAGAGAGTAGGCTAGGAACTTCATATTTTAGGACTAGAGTGGCCTGATTTGTGATGCCTTAGCATAGGAGTTACTGCTACCTATGATTTTCTTTGAGTTCGAGTATGTAGCAGAAATGAGCTTATGAGAGTAGCCTATGTTCGGCGAGATATAGAGTACTTGTGGTCTAAAATCCTAGGAGGAGAACTTGGGGTGATTACAGATGTGGTGCGGAAGGTAGTATTAGGCCCGTACTACTGGAAGCACCAGCTCATTGAGTAGTCCAAGTAAGAATCCTCAGGATGCTAGGGAGCAAGTAGGAGGAGTGATCGAGTGTGAGTATACTCAAGAAAGTCTCTAAATATTTTATGTTGTGTTTTAGAGAGACGTCATGGTGGGTACACGCCACAACCCAAGTGGAAGTGCTACCATTGACAAGGAGATTCGTAGGATGATTCACGAGCAGGTGGCCGCAGCCATCCAAGCAGAGATTCCAGACATATTTAGGTCTATCAGGACCACCTTCATTGAGACATTTGATGAGCGTTACACTGCGATTACCGAGGCGGCTGCTGCTACAGCCACCACAGCTGTCGCTACTACCAGGCCACATGGGGATGACTCGTTGCTGTACCGGGAGTTCAGCAATACGAAGCCACCGGAGTTTGATGGGACTCTGGATCCTATTGCTAAGATGAGATGGATCTCTGACATCAAGGGGTGCTTCTACACGTGTTCTTGTCCGGAACATTTGAGAGTATGGTTCATGCTGAACCAGCTTTGCTTGGGGGCGAAGGACTGGTGGAAGTTGTGACAGCCAGCTTCACTTCTGTAGAGCTCACTTTATTGTCTTGGGAGAGGTTCACTACTATGTTTCGAGAAGAGTATGTTCCCCATTGGAGAGGGAATGGTTGGCAGTGATTAGGAGGATGTTCAATGAGAAGGCGATGTTCTGCCCTGAGCACGTGTCTACCGAGTAGGCACGAATGAGCTGATACTTGAGCATACTGAGGAGGGATATTTGCGAGTTTGTGTGACAACCCGAAGTTGCTCCATCGCCGTAACCAGTTTCCGTCCATAAAATTCGTCTTTTTCGAATTGTTTCCGTTTAAGTTTTAAATTAAGTCATTATTTTTGACACTTCTATTATGACTTAATTAGTATTCAAACACGTTAGAAACTCATGAAAACAACCCAAACTATCACTTAGAAAATTTTAGTTTTATTCCGTCGGGTTATAAACAATTAAATCGGGTACGACCAAAAGCCCCATTTAACGTTAGTATCGAGTAGAATTCCACAGGGTCTTAAACCCATCCACTATATAAGGGTTGAGTGGACATCTTTTGAATACTTTTTGCCCACCTCATAACTTTCTCACTCTACTCTCTCTCATCAAATCCAAGTTTTGATCCAAAATCATCCATTTGAAGCTCCAAATTGGTAAGAAATCTATCCTAGCTCACAGTATAACATGTTTGGCTTTCAAATTCGTGTTTAAATCATGAAATAGGACCAAAGACTTGTGTTTACAGTCTAGGAACCTCCCCAAACGGTGAACACCTATAAATGGGGTTTTGGAGCCCTAAAACCCTTCCAAATACTTCTTGTGCTTAATTAAGACCTTTGGACTTGTAGGAATGGACTTAGAGCACCAAAATCTTACAATTTTAGGGGTAAACATGAGTTTACGGCCCAAGAACATGCTTGGACCGTAAACCCTCATTCATGGACCATAAACACCTTTTAAGGTGTTAGTTTGCCCCCTAAACACCTCCAAAAGCTTCCATGAGACTTCGCAAGGAGGATATCCAGAAGACGGTCTTTAGGACTCGTTATGGGCATTACGAGTTCGTGGTGATGCCTTTTGGGCTCACCAACACACCGACAACATTCATGGACCACATGAACAGGCCTATGTTGGATCAGTCGGTGATCCTGTTCATCGATACTATTTTGGTGTATTCGAGATCCAGAGGGCAGCATGTGGAACATTTGAGAGAGATTTTGGGTGTATTAAGATCGGAGAGGCTTTTTGCAAAATTATCCAAGTGTGATTTCTAGTTACAAGAGGTTCAATTCTTGGCATACCTCGTTAATCAGAATGGGATTTTGGTCGATCCGGACAAGATTGAGGTAGTTATGAGATGGGAGGTGCCGAGATCCCCCACCGAGATCAGGAGTTTTCTAGGGTTGGCCGGCTACTATCGGAGATTTATTAGGGATTTCTCCAACATTGTCGTCCCCCTCACCAAGTTGACCCGAAAGGGCGTTGCTTTTGTTTGGAGTCCCGAGCAGCAGATCTCATTCGAGACTCTTCGCCAGCAATTGTGCGAAGCCCCGATGTTAGCTCTTCCCGAGGGAATGGAGGATTTTGTGGTTTATTGCGGTGCATCTATATCTAGGTTGGGTGCGGTGCTAATGCAGAGAGGACACGTGATAGCATACATAACCAAGCAGTTGAAGCCTCAAGAGACGAGATATCCCACCCACAACCTAGAGCTGGGGGCGGTGGTGTTCACCCTCAAAGGAAGGTTCTAGGGTTGATTCGATGGCTTAGGAAGTGATTGGGACTTGAATTGACCTTGGAAAGGAGTTTACGGTCTATGAAGATTTTCTTGGTGAATTTACTACCTTAAACACATGAGTTTACGGCAGTAAACTCATGTTTGCCCATGATTCATGTGCTTTGGTGGTTGTAGGTTAAGCATAAAAAGTTCTAGACCCATTTCTAAGCCATACAATGGCGAACACCACTGCCCCCACCTCTAGGTTGTGGGTGGGATATCTCATCTCATGAGGCTTCAACTGCTTGGATGTGTATGCTATCACGCGTCCTCTCTGCACTAGCACCGCACCCAACCCAGATATAGATGCATCGCAATAAACCACAAAATCCTCCATTCCCTCGGGAAGATCTAACATCGCGGCTTCGCACAATTGCTGGCGAAGAGTCTCGAATGAGATCTGCTGCTTGGGACCCCAAGCAAAAGCAACGCACTTCCGGGACAACCTGGTGAGGGGGACGACAATGTTGGAGAAATCCCCGATAAATCTCCGATAGTAGTCGGCCAACCCAAGAAAACTCCAGATCTCGGTGGGGTATCTCGGCACCTCCCATCTCATTGTTGGATTAGGTGTCTAAGCCCATAACTATAATTGGTATGTACTTGAATTGATAGCAACACAGTCCTTTTGGGTTGCCCTCAAACATAGCAACCAGACAAGGAAATTATGAAAGGAGAGATATTAATTTATTATAAGATTAATAAATTAATATAAATGAATTTATTAATATGTTAAAAGATTAATATATTAATAAGAAATCATTTTGTTTAATTAATTGTTAGCCAGAAATTAATTAGAATTAATTTTGGGGTTAAAAGAATTGATTATAAGGTGCAGGGACTAGTTTTCAATTATCTAATAGTTGAGTGGAAGGCTCTAGAACCCCCTTGGATAAGGGTGGACGAAATCTTTAGGGGAAACCCTAATTATTTCGTCCATAGGGGCTTGGATAAGGCCCTTGGGTTTGCTTAACCCTAAGCAAAGGATAACTAGGGTTTCCCCTAAACCCTAGATCCCTCAGCTATATAAGGAGCCTCCTGGTTCATGTTTTGGTCACTCTTTCTTTTGAAGAAACCCTAAGGGCCGAAATTTTGCATACTCCCTCTTCCCCCTCTCCTCTACTTTCCTTCTTGCTAGTTTGGGTGTGATTCCATTAGAGGCATTACACTTGTGGTGCTAAGCTTCCAAGAAGATCAAGATCAAGATCAAGGGAATCATTAATTGTTTACTATAACAATTGAAAGGTATGTAATTACTAAACCCTAGTTTGTAAATTTCGATTATAGCCTCTCTCCTCTATGGTTCTTGTTTTGCAATTCAAAGTTGTATGTTCAATAGATAAAACATAGATCCAAAGTAGGTTGCATGTGAACTTAGGAATTGTTTTCTAGTTTATCTGTTTTACCTAAAACCCATCAGTGGTATCAGAGCCTTTGTTTGTTTTAAATTGAATTGTCATAATTGTTGAATTGCAAATTAGGGTTTATAGCTATTAAACCCTAAAGGCCATTTTTTTCGATTTTTTGGGTTGTGGATCAAAGGGTTTTTGAAAACTCTAGCCTCCAAAGAACCATAATCGAAATTAGTGTTAGGGTTTTGAAAACCCTAGCCTCCTCCCTTGGAAATTTCGAAATATGCGATAAAGATTAGGGTTTGTTTGTTTTGGATAATAGCTGCCTTATTGGATAATTGAGAAAAATAAGGAAATTATCCTATCCCCATATTTTCGAAATCTAGAAGGGATATGGATTAGGATTAAATTAATTGTTTAATTTAATTAGATAATCCTTACAAGATTTAATAAATTAATTAAAATTTAATTAATAGATAAATATTAAATCTAATTAATTGGTTTATTTAAATTTAAAATTTAATAGTTTAAATTTCGAAAAAAAAAATTATATAAACCCTTGGAGTTTTAAAATGTTTTAAAACACACCTTATATATATATATTATAATTAAAAGTTAAATATTATATATGTATAAGAATATGGTCAGTCAAATCACTAGTATGCCTCATTCACGAAGCTAGTCTATAAGGGGGGTATAAGGAAACTGCCTATAAAATGGTAGTTGAATGGGTGTCCACTCTCACCCACCGCTTCCTTGATTAGTGGAGGGTCGTTAGTAGGACGGATTTGATAGGACAACTACTTCCATTCAAAGTATAATGCTATTAAAGAAAGTACTAGAACACTATATTTCAAAATCCCAACTCTAGTTACTTTAGGAAAAATGTGAAAAGTATGCTAATCCATGAAATTGCACATTATGCTTTATTGGTCGTTAGTGGAGCGTGTGTGGTTAACCGGCACACTAAAAGGCACTAATAAAGAGTAGTAATGGGTATCTTATAATTATCATTTTGATGGAGCGTGTGTGGTTTACCGGCACATCAATAGTTAATGATAAAGACAATAAGGTTACCAAGCACATTTGCATGGTTATTCACATCTAGTTTGTGATCCTCGGTATCCCAGTCACAAATAGTAGAGCATAATCCGAGATTAAAACATGCCGTTAAATAGTTTTAATGTATCTCAAAAGAATTAGGAATTTCACTTCGTTTATTTTGTCTAATGGTGGAATTGGTGAATCGTTATTCACCTACCTTTATGAGATTTGAACTTGGATCTCGGCATCCCATTTCTAAGTTGTAAATCGTCATAGTTGGGTCCTAACCTTGATATGATATCTTTGGGTTATTATATTGAGGTGTCTTGTAATCTAACAAAAACTATCTTTCTTTTCAGATGTCTACTCCTGGAAACACTTCTGCTTCATCATCCTCCAGCCACAACTTCTCTCTACTAAACATCTGCTCCAAAGTCGTTATGGATGGCTCCAACTATAACGATTGGATGCGTAACATCAAGATGGCGCTTAGATTCGAGGACAAAGAGTATGTCCTTGAAAAGGAGCTCAACTAACTTGATGAGTCAAAAGCCACTCCCGAAGAGTATGTTGCCTACAAGAAACACTATGATGATGCTAGAAAAGTGGCATGCATCATGGTTGCAACCATGTCCCCAGAATTGCAGAGGTACTATGAGGACTACTGGCCTTTTGAGATGAACAAGGACCTTATGGAAAAGTACCATAAGCGAGCTCGTCAAGAAAAGTTTGAGGTAGTCAAGTCACTCATGGCTTGCAAGATGAAAGAAGGGGAATCGGTTGTATCTCATGTGAAAAGAATGCAACGCTACATAGAGCGTTTGGTCAAGCTCAACATTCACTTCGATGAGGAATTGGCCATTAACATGGTCTTAAACTCGTTGCCTGATTGTTATGGTCAGTTTATCTTAACTTACCATTTGAAAACCTCGGAGCAGACTTTGGCCCAATTGCACAACTTGTTGCAGACAGCTGAGGCAGGGATGAAGGGTAAAAGTATACCCTCCACACCTGCAAGTGCCCCTGTCTTGGCCATTGGACAGGGAAAGGGGAAGAAGAGGAAAGGTCCTCCCAAGCAAAACTGGAAGAGCAAGGCTCAAGCTGTGTCATCTAGTAATGGCCCGAAGGCTAAGCCCAATGGTTCCACTCCCCATGTTTCTGATCCAAAAGAGGCCATTTGCTTTTACTGCAATCAAAAGGGGCATTGGAAGAGATCTTGCCCATAATATCTGCAAGATATCAAGGATGGCAAAGTGAAGCCATTCTCGGCAGGTATTTACACTATTTCTGCTAATAACTCATTATCTTCTCGTTCATGGGTCCTTGATACAGGATGTGGTTTGCATATCTGTTCTGATTTGCAGGGGCTAAAGGAAAGTGAGGAGATAGAGCATGGGAGGATAAACTTGATCATGGGGAACAGAAAGTCTTCACCAGTGACCAAGATCGGAGTTTATCAACTATTGCTTAGTAATGATGTTAGATTAGACTTAATAAATAGTTGCTATTCATCTGAGATGACGAGAAACATTATTTCATTTCATGCATTGTTCAGACAAGGTTTTAAATATTCTTTTAATGATTTGAATGGTTCAATTTATGTTTATAAGAATGGTGTTTTTGTGTTTGAAGCTTTACCTTGTGATGGTGTGTATGAAACAATGACTTGTGTTGATAGCTTAGGAAATAGTGTACTTAATATTGACTTGTCTAATAGTATAGACAAGGCATGCTTGTGGCATTGTCGTCTTGGACACATTAACAAGAAACGCATAGCCCAACTCCAAAAGGATGGAGTGTTGGAATCATTTGACCTAAAATTAGATGATATGTGTGAATCTTGTCTTTTGGGAAAGATGACAAAATCACCATTCACAGGGTCTTGTGAAAGAGGTGAAGGTCTGTTGGATCTCATACACACAGATGTGTGTGGGCCCTTCAGATCAACCACAAGGGATGCTAATCGATTCTATGTGACTTTCACTGACGATTATAGCAGATATGGTTACATCTACTTGATCAAACATAAGTCAGAAACCTTTGAAAAGTTCAAAGAGTTTAAGCATGAAGTCGAAAATCAATTGGGCAGAAAGATCAAGATACTTAGATCCGGTAGAGGCGGGGAGTATCTTAGTACCGAGTTCAACGACTATCTGAAAGATTGTGGGATAGTCTCACAATTGACTCCTCCTAGGACACCACAGTTAAATGGTGTAGCTGAGAGGCGCAATCGAACCTTGTTAGACATGGTTCGTTCTATGATGAGTTGTGCCTCGCTTCCTATTCACTTCTGGGGGTATGCCTTAGAGACAGCCGCCCACATCCTCAATCTTGTCCCTACAAAGAAGGTTGCCAAAACACCTCACGAAATGTGGACAGGGAAAGTTCCCTCGTTAGCACATATTAAAGTCTGGGGTTGTGAAGCTTTCGTAAGACGAGAGACTCATGACAAGCTAGCAGCTAGAAGTGAGAAATGTGTTTTCATTGGTTACCCAAAGCAGTCTTTTGGATATTTGTTCTACAGACCTAGTGAAAACGTGGTGTTTGTAGCTCGAAGAGGAGTCTTTCTGGAAAGAGAGCTCATATTCAAAGAGGACAGTGGGAGTACCATTGACCTTGAAGAGATTCAAGAGTCAACCAATGAAGGAACCTTAGATGACACTAGCACTCAACCAAAGGAAACAGTTCCTGTTGAACCGGTTGATAAATCATTACCGCTTCGAAGATCCACTAGGGTGAGTGTGCCACCTGAGTTGTATGGTTTTCATATTACTTCAGATGGTGACACATTCATAAGTGACAGAACACTGGTAAACTTAGATGAACCAGTCACTTATAAGGAAGCAATGGCAGGCCTAGAGGCTTCCAAGTGGAAAGAAGCAATGGACAGCGAGATTAACTCCATGTATGACAACCAAGTTTGGAATTTGGTTGATAGTGCACCAGGTCGGAAGACAGTTGGGTGCAAATGGATCTTCAAGAAGAAGACAGACATGGATGGGAATGTGCATACGTTCAAGGCTCGACTGGTTGCAAAAGGTTTCACTCAAACCCCAGGGGTTGACTATGATGAGACTTTTTCGCCGGTGGCTAAGATTAAATCTATTAGGATATTGCTCGCCATAGCTGCCTTTCATGACTATGAAATCTGGCAGATGGATGTCAAGACTGCCTTCCTTAACGGGAAGTTGGCTAAGGATGTTTACATGAGTCAGCCAGAGGGTTTTGTTGACGCAAAGTTTCCCAATAGAGTATGCAAGCTTGAGAAATCCATTTATGGATTAAAACAAGCATCTCGTAGCTGGAATCTTTGCTTCCATGAGAAAGTCAAAGAGTTTGGTTTCTCTAGAAGTGAAGATGAGTTTTGTATGTATATCAAGGCTAGTGGGAGTATAGTAACTTTTCTGGTGTTATATGTCGATGACATATTACTCATTGGTAATGACGTTCCAACCTTGAATGAAGTTAAGTCTTGGCTTGGAAAGTGTTTTGCCATGAAAGACCTAGGAGAAGCCGCCTATATTCTTCGGATTAGAATATTGAGAGATAGAAAGAAGGGACTAATTAGACTTAGTCAGAGCACATACTTGGATAAGGTACTAAAGAGGTTTAGTATGGAAAATTCCAAGAAGGGAGAGCTACCTATCCAGAGCAATACCAAATTGAGTAAGACTCAATGCCCGAGTACAGATGAGGAAATAGATGACATGAGTCGTGTACCGTATGCTTCCGCTGTCGGATCGATCATGTATGCTATGACATGTACTCGCCCTAATGTGGCATTTGCTTTGAGCATGGTCAGTCGCTATAAGGGAAACCCAGGTAGATCTCATTGGATAGCCGTGAAGAATATACTCAAGTATTTGCGAAGAACGAAGGACTGGGTCCTTGTACTTGGTGGCAATGATACTTTGAGAGTAGATGGTTATAGTGATGCCAGCTTTCAGACGGATAGAGATAACTTCCGTTCTCAGTCAGGCTAGGTAGTCTTATTAAATGGAGGAGCAGTTACTTGGAAGAGTTCCAAGCAAGATACGGTGGGTGATTCTACTTGTGAATCAGAGTACATAGCAGCAAGTGAAGCGTCGAAAGAAGCAGCTTGGTTGAGGAATTTCATCGGGGATCTCGGAGTTGTTCCAACCATCCAGGAGCCTATGGAACTGTTCTGCGATAATGAAGGAGCGGTTGCCTTGACAAAGGAACCGAGAGATCATGGTAAAACAAGACATATCGACAGAATGTACCATTTCATCAGACATAGAGTAGAAGAAGGCCATCTTATAGTGAAGAGGGTGTCATCTGAAGATAACCCAGCAGATCCCCTCACAAAGGGTCTGAGTAGGGCTAAGCATATTCAGCATGCTCGGAGCATAGGACTGAAAGATGATATTAGTTTTAGTAGTTAGATTAGTTTTAAAACTTGTAACAAAGTAAATGTAATTGACTTTTGGTGATTAAATAATAAAGTATTATTTATAAGTTTGGGTTCTACCTTTTGTCAATTATTGTGTTGTATTTTTGCATGTTTCACTTCCCGAATAATAAGATTATTCAAACTCCACAGTCGCTCGTACTTTTGGAAGTAAGTAGTGAATCAAGACTGTCATGAACTGGCTTGTAGATTGTCTAAGGATAGACATGGCAATAGATTTTGCTACAACGTTCATGAGTACTCAGAAATTGAGATTTGAGTATTGGATAAACCCTCGCTCAGAGTATTACTTCATGGAATTCATCACGAGTAATACTGAGACGATAATATCTTATAATGTTGAAACAAAGATATATGAGTTGTAATTTGCAAGTCGGCTATGCATTGATAATACGAAAACGCATCAGTAACTTGGTGTTATAAAACGTATTATCATGTATGGTTTGATGAGTAAAAGATACAAGAATATGAGTCAATGTTTATTCGTTCCTTTTTCCTTAATGGGAAAAAGCGATATCTGTGGGCCCCTCGATGATTTGGTGTTGACTTATGTGCTGGGCCCAGCCAGGACTAAATTGATGTGTTCAATTAGAAGTCCTAAATCATCACTAATCAGGAATCAGGAAACATAGATTCTAAACAAAGAGGTTGATTGCATTCCATGTCTTTTGTCTAGGGATATCTAGCAGAACGAAGGATTATATGATCACTTATCTTAGGACACGTAACTGACTGGGTCAGAGTTCGGCAGCAGCTTTTTGGAAGATACAATTTGTTGGTCAAATTTAGAAGGAATACTAGCAATTATAGTTACAGACTTATCCAAGTGGGAGACTGTTGGATTAGGTGTCTAAGCCCATAACTATAATTGGTATGTACTTGAATTGATAGCAGCACAGTCCTTTTGGGTTGCCCTCAAACCTAGCAACCAGACAAGGAAATTATGAAAGGAGAGATATTAATTTATTATAAGATTAATAAATTAATATAAATGAATTTATTAATATGTTAAAAGATTAATATATTAATATGAAATCATTTTGTTTAATTAATTGTTAGCCAGAAATTAATTAGAATTATTTTTGGTGTTAAAAGAATTGATTATAAGGTGCAGGGACTAGTTTGCAATTATCTAATAGTTGATTGGAAGGCTCTAGAACCCCCTTGGATAAGGGTGGACGAAATCTTTAGGGGAAACCCTAATAATTTCGTCCATAGGGGCTTGGATAAGGCCCTTGGGTTTGCTTAGGCCCTAAGCAAAGGATAACTAGGGTTTCCCCTAAACCCTAGATCCCTCAGCTATATAAGGAGCCTCCTGGTTCATGTTTTGGTCACTCTTTCTTTTGAAGAAACCCTAAGGGCCGAAATTTTGCATACTCCCTCTTCCCTCTCTCCTCTACTTTCCTTCTTGCTAGTTTGGGTGTGATTCCATTAGAGGCATTACACTTGTGGTGCTAAGCTTCCAAGAAGATCAAGATCAAGATCAAGGGAATCATTAATTGTTTACTATAACAATTGAAAGGTATGTCATTACTAAACCCTAGTTTGTAAATTTCGATTATAGCCTCTCTCCTCTAGGGTTCTTGTTTTGCAATTCAAAGTTGTATGTTCAATAGATAAAACATAGATCCAAAGTAGGTTGCATGTGAACTTAGGAATTGTTTTCTAGTTTATTTGTTTTACCTAAAACCCATCACTCATCACTGCCACAATCTTGTCCGGATCGACCAATATCCCATTCTGATTAACGAGGTATCCCAAAAATTAAACCTCTCGTAACCACAAATCACACTTGGATAATTTTGCGAAAAGCCTCTTCGATCTTAATACACCCAAAATCTCTCTCAAATGTTCCTCATGCTGCCCTCTGGATCTCGAATACACCAAAATATTATCGATGAACAAGATTACCGGCCGATCCAACATAGGCTTGTTCATGTGGTCCATGAATGCTGTCGGTGTGTTGGTGAGCCCAAAAGGCATCCCCATGAAATCGTAATGCCCATAACGAGTCCTAAAGGCCGTCTTCTGGATATCCTCATCGCGAACCCTCATCTGATGATATCCAGACCTCAAGTCGATCTTGGAAAACCAACACGCCCCCTAAACACCTCCAAAAGCTTCCATGAGAGTATAGAACCTTATAATCCTTCAAGAGATGCACCAAAACATACACAAATGTGTCAAACTTGAGTTTACAGCCCAAGAACATTCTTGGACTGTAAACACCCCTTATTAGAGCTTAAACTCCTCCAATGGGTGTTAAAGTGCCCTTAACACCTTGTATGGCTTAGAAATGGGTCTAGAACTTTGTATGCTTAACCTACAACCACCAAAGCACATGAATCATGGGAAAACATGAGTTTATTGTCGTAAAATCATGTGTTTAAGGTAGTAAACTCACCAAGAACATCTTCATAGACCGTAAACTCCATTCCAAGGTCAATTCAAGTCCCAATCACTTCCTAAGCCATGGAATCAACCCTAGAACCTTCCTTTGTGCGTTGTAATTGACCTAGGACCACCAAAACGCATTTAGATTGAGTACATAAGATTTTACGACCGTAAACTCCTAGTTTACTGCCGTAAACTCCGCAAATGGTCCTTAGGATGTCCAAATTGCCTTCCAATGCCTTAAAACCCAGCCTAGCATCAACCCACAAGAGTTGTAAGACTATTAGGAACCCAAGAACACCCCACCATGAGTTTACGGCTGTAAACTCATGGGGATATGGTCATTAGGGCCGTAAACTCCCTTAGGAGTTTACTCTTGAAGAGTAAACTGCATATCCAAGCTATACACATCTATAGATGCCACCCGGGTCAATCGTAACACTTGGAATGAAGTGTTTTCGCGACTAAAAGTATATATCCCCAACTAATTAGTAGTACAAAGCCTAATTAGAAACAAATGTGTATCTTTTCATATTACATACGAACCTCGCATGCGTTCAAGCCCCGAATTGACGTTTAGCATCCAAACTGACACATTTCGCGACTGGTGAGTTCATACCCTACTCTTTTTCCGTGTTTTTCAAATGTCTTCAGGGGGAATACAAGCAAAAGTACAAGTAAATCTTGTACTAAACTTATTATTTCAGTTCAAATGTTTATATTCTGTATGTTTTTAACATCGAAAACCGAATTAACCAATAATTCAAATTGCAGAGTTAGCATTCAGATTAATCATAGTTTTCTTGATAAAGTGTTATAATCTATGTTATATTTCATAATCTACGAAGAATTCATACTAATCATTAATTAGGATTAATACTAATAAGATACGCCCTCGGATAGTAATAGAACGACGAAAGTACAGCTAGGAATAATATGAATACGAATGATACGAATACGAATAATACGAATCCGAATAAAACCAATACGAAAGTTAGCCTTTGGATATCGACAAAATTTCGAAAATACTGCTAAGTAAAGTAGATATTCGACATTCGAGTGTAGGACAACTTGGATAACAGAATACCTAATTAATACGACAAGTATGATAGATACTAGGGCATAGTATTCCGAACCAAGAAATAACCACGACTTTAGGAAAATAAGGGTTTTTCCTGAGATAACAAACTGTTCCTAATCAAACTGTAGGATAATCGAATAACTAAACTTACAAATAAAAAAATATGGGATTTTCTTGGATAACGACTTTTTCAGAAAACCGAAGGAAACTTGTTCTTTTACAAAAATAAACCGCTTATGAACTCACCAGCTTTATGCTAATTTTTAAACTGCTTGTATTCTCAGATCCACATTAGATAGGTACACCGAAATCTTTTGGAGAAAACGGAGCGTATAGAAGACTCGTCTTAACTTTTGTTCATATGATATATATGTATAACTTTTGTAACACTTTTTTTTCAAACAATGTAAAGATTTCTATGTAATGTAATGGTTGTGTTTACTACGCTTACTATGTACATTGGTTGCGATACTACATGACGTCCTCCGCCCCGGAATGTTTCTGCCATCGGTGTTGGGGTGTGACAGATTTGTATCAGAGCCCTTGTTTATAGTGAGCTAGTATACCAAACCTTACATGGTATAAGACTATAAACACTATGGGGCCGAAGTGCTCTGAACTAAAAGTATACTTTAAAATATAAGTATTTTCAAAAGTATACAAGTAGACCTAATCGCTGGAATCCGTAACTTCGAGTAGAACAAAACATAAGTAAATGGGTGTTGTACGCTGCGGTTAAAGCTGGGCAGTTATGTAGTCGTGTCTAGGGTCAATATAGCCTGATTAACTATATTCATTCGAGACACGGCCAACATGTGCTTGGGAGTGACTGTGGTGTCCAGCATGCCTAAAACTTACCCAATACCAAAACAACGAGCCGTCGTCACAACGAATCATGAAATACTATGGGAGTATTTCTCGAGCCAAATCCGTTATAGAAATCCTCATTCCAACGTTGCTCCTCAATCATTCCTTTAGCGATAGCTTATCTGCTTTGATAACTCTTTTCTGCTTTATCGCTTAATAGAATTCTATATTTGTCTTAATGAGATATCCTCTGTTCCATATCTCTTGATTCAATTCAGAGGATTTATGATCCTCTCTTTCTTGACTATTTTAGATCAAGATTCCTCTGAGGAAAAGACCCAGCTCAAAGAACAACAATCCTCCTCCGCCACAACTTCCTCCTCAATTTGATCCCCTCATATTTCAAGCAGCTGTCAATGCTGATGTGGCTGCTACCCTATCACAAATGAACCTTAGTGGCTTAGGTGGGCAAGGAGGTGGTCCCTAGCCCCAAAACCAGGAAGGTAGCCAAGGACAACAGAAGGAGTGTTAATATAAGGACTTTAATGAATGCAAAACCCACATTCTTCGATGGCACTGGAGGTCTCATTGCCCTAACTCGGTGGTTAGAGAAAATCGAATCAATCTTCGAGATTTGTGCCAGTTCAGAATCCATGAAGGTGAAATTCGCCGCCTGCACGTTCACCGATAAAGCTCTGACTTGGTGGAACGGCCGAGTCAAATCCCTAACCCTACCTGTAGCCAATGCTATGGGTTGGGAAGTCATGAAGGAATTTCTGCACGCGGAGTACTGCCCTCGGGGCAAAATGTAGAAGCTACAGCATGAACTCTGGAACCTGAAGATGAAAGGTTCCGTTATCGCCGCTTACACTTCAAGGTTTGACGACATGGCGCTTCTTTGTCCGGGGATGGTTACCCCGGAAAGCAAAAAGGTTGAGAGGTTCATCTGGGGGTTGACCTAGCCAACCAAAGGGAACGTTTTGGCTGCGAAGCCGCACACATACGACAACGCCAAATGTCTAGCGGAAATCCTAATCGACCATAGTGAGGACATAGAGGAAGCAGCCACCACTCCTGAGCCAACAAAGAGAAGTGGTGAGAAAATAAAGTTTTGGAAGACGAAGGAGGAAAGTCAGCCTTTACAGGAGTTCTCGACGAAACAACAAATAGTGGCAGTCCATGCTGCCACTACCCCTGCTGCTGATTCTGTCCTCGGTTACTCAAGACAAGCACCTATCACTGGATATGCCAGTATTCTTCCCTGGTGTAACTGATGCAGTTACCACCACCGTATCCCCGATCCCTGTCTTGAGAAATTTTGCAAAAACTATGGCCAAGAGGGTCACCTTGCACAAAGCTGCAAGACACCAACCAATGAAGCTTCTGGAGCGGGCATCAGTCAGGCCTGCTATGGTTGCGGCGAAGTCGGGCATTATAAGAGAAACTGCCCCAAGGCAGCAACAACTGGGAACACCAGAAGACTCCTAGCTATGGGACAAAATTAGACAGCCGTCTATCCCACCGTTGCCACAGGTATATTCCTTTTCGATAATCCTTATGCTTGCAATCCTTTTCAATTCTAATACTGAAAGATAATCTATTAGCTGTTCATTCGAACATCTTCATAAACATATTCCTCAACTAGTAACCAAAACGTTTACCGTCGAGAAAGCTAACGGTAAGAAATAGAGCATTAGCGATAAACTTAGTTCCCAGTCTATGGGACCAACGAGAAACAGGAAGATAAAGACCTCAAGAGCATCCCCGAAGTCTGCAATTTTTTCCTGATGTCTTTTCCAAAGAGCTCACGGGAATTCCCTTCGGACGCCAAGTAGAGTTTTGTATCGACCCAATTCCCGGAGCAAACCCTATAGCCTAATCTCTGCATCGATCGGCTCCAGCAGAAATGCAGAAGTTACCCAGTCTGCTTCGAGTTCACGAGAATGATGTTCCAAAACAACATTCAGTATTCGATATGGTCACTACGAGGATGTAGTGATACCCTTCGGTCTAACCATTTTCTTTGGTCACGTAATAAGCGAAGAAGGCATGATACATTTTGAAACGCGTAAAACTTAACCCGAGGAATGTAGGACCTTTCGAAATCCTCATTAGGATCGATCCCGTAGCCTACAAACTCCGACTACCCTCAGAACTTAGCAGCATCAATCCAGTATTCCACTTCTCTGTCCTTAAGAAGTGCCTATTTGACGAAACCCTAGTAATTCCTTCGATGAGACCGAAATCAACGAAAGTTTGAACCTCATGAGAGAACCAATCGAAACGATAGATTGAAGGATTAAACGTACAAAACAAAGCCGTATCCCGATAAGTGAAGGACCCGAATTCACTTGGGAACGTGAAGATCCGATGAAACAGAAGTATCCGTATCTCCTTCCAAATCATTGAGTCATATCTAAAGTTTGAATTTTGGGACGAAATTCCCTCTAACGAGGGGATAATGTGACAACCCGAAGTTGCTCCATCGCCTTAACCCGTTTCCGTCCATAAAATTCGTGTTTTTCGAATTGTTTCCGTTTAAGTTTTAAATTAAGTCATTATTTTTGAGACTTCTATTATGACTGAATTGGTATTCAAACACGTTAGAAACTCATGAAAACATCCCAAACTATTACTTAGAAAATTTTATTTTATTCCGTCAGGTTATAAACAATTAAATCGAGTACGACCAAAAGCCCCATTTAATGTTAGTATCGGGTAAAATTCCACCGGGTCTCAAACCCAACCCCTATATAAAGGTTGAGTAGACATATTTTGAAGACTTTTTGCCCACCTCATAACTTTCTCTCTTTACTCTCTCTCATCAAGTCCAAGTTTTGATCCAAAATCATCCATTTCAAGCTCCAAATTGGTAAGAAATCCATCCTAGCTCATAGTATAACATGTTTGGCTTTCAAATTCGTATTTAAATCATGAAATAGGACCAAAGACTTGTGTTTACGGTCTAGGAACCTCCCCAAACCGTGAACACCTATAAATGGGGTTTTGGAGCCCCAAAACCCTTCTAAATCACTTCTAGTGCTTACTTAAGACCTTTGGACTTGTAGGAATGGAATTAGAGCACCAAAATCTTACCATTTGAGGGGTAAACATGAGTTTACGGCCCAAGAACATGCTGGGACCGTAAACCCTCATTCATGGACGATAAACACCTTTTAAGGTGTTAGTTTTCCCCCTAAACACCTCCAAAAGCTTCCATGAGAGTATAGAACCTTATAATCCTTCAAGAGATGGACCAAAACATACACAAATGGGTAAAACTTGAGTTTATGGCCCAAGAACATTCTTGGACCGTAAACACCTATTATTAGACCTTAAACTCCTCCAATGGGTGTTAAAGTGCCCTTAACACCTTGTATGGCTTAGAAATGGGTCTGGAACTTTGTATGCTCAACCTACAACCACCAAAGAACATGAATCATGGGTAAACTCATGTGTTTAAGGTAGTAAACTCACCAAGAACATCTTCATAGACCGTAAACTCCTTTCCAAGGTCAATTCAAGTCCCAATCAATTCCTAAGCCATGGAATCAACCCTAGAACCTTCCTTGGTGCATTATAATTGACCTAGGACCACCAAAACACATTTAGATTGATTAAATAAGAGTTTATGGCAGTAAACGCCTAGTTTACTACCGTACACTCCTCAAATGGTCCTTAGGATGTCCAAATTGCCTTCCAATGCCTTAAAACCAAGCCTAGCATTAACCCACAAGAGTTGTAAGACTATTAGGCACCCAAGAACACCCCCACCATGAGTTTACGGCCGTAAACTTATGGGGAGATGGTCATTAGGGCTGTAAACTCCCTTAGGAGTTTACTCTTGAAGAGTAAACTGCATATCCAAGCCATACACATCCATAGATGCCACGCGGGTCATTCCTAGCACTTGGAATGAAGTGTTTTCGTGACTAAAAGTGTATATCCTCCACTAATTCGTAGTACAAAGGCTAATTATATACAAATGTGTATCTTTTCATATTACATAGGAACCTCGCACGCATTCAAGCCCCGAATTGACGTTTAGCATCCAAACCGACACATTCCGCGACTGGTGAGTTCATACCCCTGCTCTTTTTCTGTGTTTTTCAAATGTTTTCAGGGGGGAATACAAGCAAAAGTACAAGGAAATCTTGTAATCAAACTGATTATTTCAGTTCAAATGTTTATATTCTGTATGTTTTTAATATCGAAAACCGTATTAACCAATAATTCGAATTGTAGAGTTAGCGTTCAGATTAATCATAGATTTCTTGATAAAGTGTTATAATCTATGTTATATTTCATAACCTAAGAAGAATTCATACTAATCATTAATTAGGATTAATACTAATAAGATACGCCCTCGGATAGTAATAGAACGACGAAAGTACAACTAGGAATAATACGAATACGAATGATACGAATACGAATAATACGATTCCGAATAAAACCAATACGAAAGTACGCCTTTGGATATCGACAGAATTTCAAAAATACTGCTAAGTAAAGTAGATATTCAACATTCGAGTGTAGGACAAGTTGGATAATAGAATACCTAATTAATACGACAAGTATGATAGACACTAGGGCATAGTATTCCGATCCAAGAAATAACCACGACTTTAGGAAAATAAGGGTTTTTCCTGAGATAACGAACTGTTCCTAATTAAACTGTAGGATAATCGAATAACTAAACTTACAAATAAGAAAATATGGGATATTCTTGGATAACGACTTTTTCAGAAAACCAAAGGAAACCTGTTCTTTTACAAAAATAAACCGCTTATGAACTCACTAGGTTTATGCTGATTTTCAAACTGCTTGTATTATCAGGTCCACATTAGACAGGTACACCGAAATCTTTTGGAGAAGAAAGAGCGTATAGAAGACTCGTCTTAATTTTTTTTCATATGATATATATGTATAACTTTTGTAACACTTTGTTTTCAAACAATGTAAATATTTCTATGTAATGTAATGGTTGTGTTTACTACGCTTACTATGTACATTGGTTGCGATACTACATAACGTCCTCCGCCCCGGAACATTTCTGCCATCGGTTTCGGGGTGTGACAGTTTGTGGTGAGCTCGACATACCGTACATTTTCTGAGCTTCATGAAAATGCCCCGAAGAGGGAATTGAGCTGGAGACTCGGGCCAAAGAGGAGGCGGAGTCTCAAGGGAGGAATAAGCGACCGACACAATCTCATCCGACAGTCAAGCACGCAAAGCTTACTGATTTGAGATTTGGAGGCCAGTAGGGCCGCACTTTTGGGATGTGCGAGTAAAGATATGAGGGAGTATGTCGAGCGGGTATGTGCTGCAAATGCAGCAAGGAGGGGCATATCGCAAGGGATTGCCCTAAGGGGTTCACAATTTGCTTTCACTGCAACTAGCAGATCGTCGGCTGGCCAAGTGCCCACAACTGTTACATGGATCAACATAGGGATCTATCCTTGCTACTACACTAGCAACATAGAGCCAGCTAGTGAAGGCCAAGGTACCGAAGGCTCGCGGGAGAGCTTTCCAGCTGACAGCAGAGGAAGTCCGCGTAGCACCTGATGTCGTTGCTGGTATGTGATCATTTATTTATTCTATTTTAGTTATTTTGCGCTTATATTGTGATATGCGTAGGTACTTTTCTTGTGAGATCTGTACCTACCTTGGTGTTATTTCACTCGGGTGCGAGTCGATCTTTCATATCTTTATCATTTAGTCGTTACATCAGTATCCGACGACAGGTGTTGAGTCAGCCTATGAGAGTCTCCATAGCCGATGAGCATGTAGTGTTCACGACTAATGTGATACGGGGATGTGTGCTTGAGATTTTGGAGTTGAGTTTCTGATAGATCTGGTACCGATTGCGATGGGGGATGTATGTGTCATCGTGTGCATGGACTGGTTGTGTCGATTCGGAGCTATGATCGACTGCGAGCGTCAGTTGGTGACCATACGATACCGTAGTGGGGGAGTGCTTACAGTATATGGTGAGGGTACCCGATCTGGGTCAACATTTTGCTCGGCTTCCAGAACAAGACAGAGTCTACAGCAGCATTGCGGGGGTTTTGTAGCGTATGTAATGGATACGTGAGTTGTTGCCGAGAGCTCGAGTTTTATCGCTGAGGTTCCGATAGTGAGTGAGTTTCCGGACGTTTTTCCTGAGGAGTTACCAGGTGTGCCTCGTGAGCGCAGGTGAAGTTCCGGGAGCGATGCCCATTGCCAAGGCAACTTATCGCCTTGCGCCGCCCTTGATGCAGGAGTTATCCTCGCAGCTTCAGGAGCTGTTGGGGAAAGGTTTTATCCGACCGAGTAGCTCGCCGTGGGGAGCGCCAATCCTTTTTGTCAAGAATACGATGTTTCACACCAGATGTGCATTGATTACTGAGAGTTGAACAAGCCGACACTCAAGAACTGTTATCCGCTGCCGAGGATCGACGATCTGTTCGATCAATTGCAGGGTGCGTCTTGGTTTTCCAAGATCAACTTGAGGTCTGGATTGTTGGGTTTTGAGCATTCTAACACTCCTAAGTGTACATGCAACCCAAAAAACCTAGGATCTATGTTTTCTCTATTATACATGCAAATAAGAACTTCCAAGGGATTATCCTAATCTAGCATACAAAAACAATGACTATAGCAAGATAGAATACATACCTCTTTGGTGTAGAAAGTCTTCATGAAGCTTGAGTGCCTAGTGCCCCAAGTGTGACACCTCAAATGGTTCACACAACACCAAATACTCTTGGAATGAATTGAGAGAATATACACTCATGAAAATCGGCTAGCCCTCTCACACCACACACTAGTAGCCGATTTTGGTCAAGAATAAGATGCTTATATAGTTAGGGTTACACCATGTAAACCCTAATTGACATGGCCTTTCATTTCCATGATCCATGGGTACAAATACACCATGGAGCATCCATGGACCATCCTATGGGTTTTAGCCCAACTTGATTATCCATGGAGCATTAGCCCACTATACAAGTATGGATGATTTACACAATCAACCCATATATTTAATTAGTCTTCTTTTGATCACTTAATTAATCCTAGATTAATTCTTTATCAATACTAATTAAATAATCTTATTATTCCTATTATTAATATACTAGAACTTATAATATATTAGTAACCATAAGTGTCTTATTTCTCTCATTAAAGTCTATCCAAGTGCATGATGCCATGCAACCCAAATGGACCATGCCGGGTCGGGTCAAGTCTTACCAATTATAGTTATGGACTTAGACATTAATCCAACAGTCTCCCACTTGGATAAGTCTAAAACTATTATTGCGTATGACTTCAGGAACCAACTGGCAATCATAGCTCTCAAAAGCTTCTGTCAAACTCTGACCTTGTAGATGAACTCTGACCTTTGTCAATGACTTGTCCATTAGATAAGGGATCATATATTCCTCCATTCTAGATATCATATGGACTGAGACATGGATTAAAATCATTCTCTTTGTCCATTTGTTGTTTCCCAATTTCCGATTTATGACGACTGACTAATTGAACAAATCAAATCAGTCCTAGCCCGGCCGAGCACTTCCATTTTTCATCATCAAATCATCGAGGGGCCCACAGATATCGCTTTTATCCCGAAGGTAAAAGGAATGGATAAACTTCGACTCATATGGCTTGTTCTACTACTTGTTGCATCATACACAAAGGCACGTTTTATAGCACCGAGTTACTGAATGCGTTTTCGTGCAATCAATGTACAACCAACTCATAGTAACAACTCATATCTTTAGGTTTGAAGAATATAAGATATTATCGTCCATGAAGTGATTCCAATGAGTGTGGGTTGAATCCAATACTCAGAACTTATGAGCACTCATGAGTGTTGTAGCCCTTTGTCCAACACCTTAGACCTCTACAAGCCAACCTAGTTTATTCGGGAAGTCAAAACATGCAAAATGAAACACAATAATTATTGAATCAAATATGGTATCCAAACCTATGAGCATAAATAAAACACATTTTATTTATCACCATATGATTACACATTATTCATTGTATACTATTTCAGCTATCAACTTTATTCTTGAATTTAAAACAATAGTTGTCCCATGCTCTAAGCATGTACACTATGTTTTCTTAAACACTAGTCATGCCATACACCAAGTATGCATACTATGTTTGTCTATGATCTTTACTTTGTGAACTAGATCAATTGAACATAACTTCAATGATTCTCTTTTCACAGTCCCAAATCCTTACTGCAAATGCAAGAATTCCAAATTCATGCCATTTACTGAAATCTGTTAGATTCTAAACTTATATGCATTGATCCTCCTGTAATGATTATGCACAAAGTCATAAAGACTTGACAACAAACATTACAGAGCATTCCAAAGGAGATCATCTCCTTGGAAACATCCTTCTTGCATTAAGTTTCCTTAATCTTACACAGATTGAATAATTTCTAACTTTGAAACATTTCCAGATTCCATTTTGACTATCACTTCTGAACAAGAGTGGCCTCCTTACAGATTATGTCAATATGGTCCTTCCAGAATTATCACTATACTTCCAACTGTCCTTGAGCAACCAATCTTTGGTAAACCTTAGATTGTCCTCGACAATTGTTTAATCCTTTTAGTCATATCCAGTTCTAAACCTTTTCCCTTCTTAATGCCCCAGGCATTTGGAAAATTTTAGAAAGGATGAATATAGCACATGTAATCGATCCTATATCTGAAGCATATGGGACACGATTCATGATGTCTCACATAAAGACTAAACCAGTCTTTTGCTATAATATTTCCATTTCTATTTGCCAAGTTCTCATAATTCAGATTATGAAAAGGGATGCCGTAATCATAATCGAATTTTAGAACGCAAATAATGGACCCATATACAGAATTTCCTTATGTTGAGCCATTCCAACATGAAATTCATATATATCCTTGACTAAATGATTAAAACCTCACGATCTAAGCTTATAGATTTGAGACGAAGTATAATTTCCTCCCCCTTAATTATAGCAAAACAACTCTTTCCCAGTTGAAACTTTTTGTTTTCTATAATTAACATTGCTAACTTGCAATACTTATCATAGTTATCATGCTCCCACTAACATGATGATTATTAGCATAACACTTATGCTCCCACTAGCTTCGACATATACTCAGAAATCAGCTGACTTTCTTACCAAAGTTCATATTTCTGATACTAGATTGTTTTGATAAAACTTTATCAAAATCATACACCTTCCCTTAGATAGCACACTTATGTATCTAAACAATTATGAAGGGGGATGCCGTAATCATAATGTTTAGACCTTTTTGCCACTTCTCACAAGTCCAGGTTAGTGTGCCGGTAAACCACACACGCTCCACTAACGACTTTGAGAATGCAAATATCACAATTGCTATCTAGATAAAATCTACTTAGTGAAAGTGTTTCCTCACCATCATTTTCATGAATCAGAGAGAAACCTTATGAAACTTAGATTTATATGGTGTATGAGTTCCTACCTGTATGAATTTGTCAAAACCATAATCACAAAACAAAGATAATGAAAAATCCAAAACCATATGGATTGAACTCAATCTTAATTTCTTGCCACTTGGCAGCTCAAGGGCCTGCCATTGCTTCCAAGTTGTTGTGCAACCAATTGAGAACTCTAAGAACTCATATGCAAAGCCAACTTTAACTGGAATGGGCATAGAATAAGTCAACACGATAGGTTATAAACCTCAAGTCGTGTGCTAGTGAAGAACTTTTAGGTTCTATTCTTGATTAGTTCTTGAGACTTTCAAGACCTTTAAGACTCCCACTATCCTTTTGACCTATAAGACTCCCTTGTCAAACATCCAAGAGATAGTGCGGATTCTAATCAAGAAAAACACTTCACACAATTGGCCTAAGTTGGTCTTTGTTTTATCCAAAACATCACAACTTACCAATTTCAAATGTACAAGAATAGAAAACTTTTACTCTTACATTTGACAAGTGTTTTAAACCTTCTTTAAGACATGTCACTCAACTTACAGTCTTGGAGTATGACTATAAGACTTGTTTTGGAATGAAATATGACTCATCTTCTTGATTTAACCACTTCAACAATTCATAGCTCCTCTTCTTAGCTATCACAATGCACTTAGAGGATGAATTGTGATAAGGTCTCTAAATCATTAAGATGATCATAAAACTGATACTAAAGTACTCTCCCATCTTTTCAGATTTGAGAAACTTTTATCCTTCTGTCTAATTCGATTCTTCTTATTCGCTCTGCCATACATTGGAACCTTTTCCAATGTCTCAGAGTTACACTTAAGCTTGTAAGTATAATCATATTTACTGAGCTTAAGTAAACTACGACGAATAGTCTTATCGATCTTTTGTGGTCGACTTGACCAGTGCACAAGAATGTGTACTCGATCCCTTAGTCCTTTACTTGACTCACACATCCATGTGAACACGTAATTAGTCTTAATTTTCCAATACTTGAAAGTTCTCATTCATCATGCTATACAACTTGCATGATTCCAAGTTCCGGTCCAATTGAAACTTGGGTGATGAGAATCTTTCCTTATTTGGTAAATTTAGACATTACCACAAATGAAAGAATCAATTTCATATTTCCACTCTTGCTATGAATGGAATCATATAAGCAACAATTTTTCCTCAAATGCCATTGTAAGGATATTTTAAAATAAATAAAATAAAAAAATTTTCTTTTATTTTAAAACTTTGCGGAAAAACTTATCCTTACAATCCATATGAAAACTTGTTGTTATCTATTCCTAAGCAATATCTCATAACTCCTGAGAAGTAGCTCAAGAATCCAATCTTTAAACTATGCGATAGAAATCCATCTATGAGATCAGATTCATCATATTCTTTCTTTAAGTTTCTTCACTTTTCTTTGATTCTTAAAACATCACCATGTGACCCAGTCACATCATGTATCAGGAATCTCAGAATAGAAACTTAACAGAGTTAGATAGTGGACTTTACCTGAAGTAGAGTCAAACTTATTGAGTTTAACATCCTTAGGTATATTTGGCAGCTTCGCAACCAATGCCCCTTCCTTTGGCAATATAAACATATGGACCCTTTGATGATGGTACACGGGACTATCACAGACTTAGTTTTTCTCTTTACCATTTGGTGAACCGAGTTGACTATGGCTGATCCCTTTCCATTGGGAAGAGAGAGCTTTACTAGATATCCAATGTCATCATTGTAAATGTCCATAAAGTTTTAGGAAGTTGATCTTAGCAAATAGATAAGACCATTAAGGGTCTTGTCATAGTCTGTTTCGTAGGTGTCCCAAAGGAACTCACTATGTGACTTAGAAAGTGATTGAACCACCAACTTTCTCAAGACTTTGACACCCAACTCTCCCGGCTTGTCAATATGTGACTTCATTTCCAAGATGTGACCACACCTAGACCTTTCCTTGCCAATAGGGCTTGAGTGACCTTAAACTTTTCAAGAACTTGTGGGTTAGGGAGAATAATTGGAGGAGGTGAAAGAATTATGATTTCCAAGGGACATCATCTTCATTTAGGAAAGCTTGTTTCAAGATATTTGGGAAGATCATAAATGTCTAAACCAGACATGTTTTTGGGAGATATTCAAGATAGTTGATCTTAAGTCCTTAATATGACACCCAATATGAAATATTAAGGCTAGGACCCAACAAACTATTTTATAACTTAAAAGAGGGATGCCGTAATCCAAGATATAAAATATTTGAAGGTAGGTGAATGACGATTCACCAATTTCCACCAAGATAAACGAAATGTATTATTAGGTTTTAATTGGATTTGAAACTCCTAGATCTTTTGAGATTCATTGAACTGTTCAATGGCATGTTTCAATCTCGAGTGTGCCCTTCAGGTTTAGTGACTGGGAT
Organism: Lactuca serriola; assembly: GCF_051521515.1. NCBI lineage: Eukaryota > Viridiplantae > Streptophyta > Magnoliopsida > Asterales > Asteraceae > Lactuca > Lactuca serriola. Next base: position 112,508,525 of record NC_136409.1, on the reverse strand, counting down.
GCCGAGGATCACAAAACAAGGTGTGAATAACCATACCAATTCACTCGGTACCCTTAATATTATCACCCAATCAATGTGCCGGTTAACCACACACGCTCCATTGATCTATGACAAACATTAAGTCACCCTTCGTGATCCTTACTAGTCCAAGTTAGTGTGCCGGTTAACCACAGATGCTCCACCAACGACTTGGTAAGGTACAAAGTGTGAATTCCATGGGCTAGCACCATATTCACATTTTTCCTAAGTAACTAAGATTGGGAATTATTAAGAGTTTAGTTACTTAGTATTTATCATTAATACTTTTAATGAAGGGAGAATTATAGTTTTGTCAAACCCGTTCGGCTAACGACCCTCTACCAGTCAAGCAAGCGGTGGGTGAGAGTTGACACCCATTAAGTTGCCATTTTATAGGCAACAACCTTATACCCACCTTATAGACCGGCTTCGTGAATGAGGCGTACTAGCGGTAAGACTGACTTTTCTCTTATACATTTATATATATATATATATATATATATATATATATTATTAACTTATAATATTATAAAGTATAAGGGTTGAATTTTAACTTTTACAATTTTAAGGGCTAACTTGGAATTAAAGTATTCATAAGTGAAAACTTTTCAAATTCCAAAACTTGAGGGCAAGTTATGAAACTATTCAAAACTAATTAATTCCATAACTTATGTGTTGAAAGTAGTTTTAATCCAAAAACTCTTCAAGTTCCATAACTTGAGGACAAGTTATGGATGACTTTAAACTAATAAAAGAATTAACTTTTCTTTATTTTATAACTTATGAAATTAATTAAGGTTACATATTTTATTACTTAATGAAGTGACTCTTGAACCTCCATAACTTAAGGACAAGACTCTTCATCTTTTGTAACCATTGCCAACTTTTATGAGTTTTATGAAACTTAAATGTGACTTTTCATATAACTTGAGGACAAGTTACAAAAACACATTTTAGAATCAACTCTTAGATTAATTTGGATTGAAAACACATAATCAATTAACTTTTCTATTAATCTAAGCAACTCATAAGAACAAGATAATTCAAATCAAACTTTTTCATGTAATTAGCCTAATCACTAAACTAATTCAAAACATGAATCTATTGACAATTATCTTTGAAAATGGATTATCATGAACATTACCACATCAAAAACAAGTTTATAAGTTCAAAAACAACTTAGGGTAATGTTCCTAGTCCATTTCTAGCCAAAAACCTCGAAAATATGCTGTCTGGGGCTCCTACGCGGCGAGTGCATGAACCTACTCGGCGAGTATGATGATTTTACTCATGGACTCGGCGAGTTCATCAGTGGACTCGGCGAGTCCAGTGCCCAGAAAGCCAGAAAATCGAGTTTTTCAGCATTTTTCAGCAATTTGCATCAAGTATAATAGAAAACAAGCCTAGGCTCTGATACCACTGTTGGGTTTTGAGCATTCTAACACTCCTAAGTGTACATGCAACCCTAAAAACCTTGGATCTATGTTTTCTCTATTATACATGCAAATAAGAATTTCCAAGGGATTATCCTAATCTAGCATACAAAAACAATGACTATAGCAAGATAGAATACATACCTCTTTGGTGTAGAAAGTCTTCATGAAGCTTGAGTGCCTAGTGCCCCAAGTGTGACACCTCAAATGGTTCAAACAACACCAAATACTCTTGGAATGACTTGAGAGAATATACACTCATGAAAATCGGCTAGCCCTCTTACACCACACACTAGTAGCCGATTTTGGTCAAGAATAAGATGCTTATATAGTTAGGGTTACACCATGTAAACCCTAATTGACATGGCCTTTCATTTCCATGATCCATGGGTACAAATACACCATGGAGCATCCATGGACCATCCTATGGGTTTTAGCCCAACTTGATTATCCATGGAGCATTAGCCCACTATATAAGTAAGGATGATTTACACAATCAACCCATATATTTAATTAGTCTTCTTTTGATCACTTAATTAATCCTAGATTAATTCTTGATAAATACTAATTAAATAATCTTATTATTCCTATTATTAATATACTAGAACTTATAATATATTAGTAACCATAAGTGTCTTATTTCTCTCATTAAAGTCTATCCAAGTGCATGATGCCATGCAACCCAAATGGACCATGCCGGGTCGGGTCAAATCTTACCAATTATAGTTATGGACTTAGACATTAATCCAACATGGATATCATCAGATGAGGGTTCGTGAGGAGGATATCTAGAAGACGGCCTTTAGGACTCGTTATGGGCATTACGAGTTCGTGGTGATGCCGTTTGGGTTCACCAACACACCGACAACATTCATGGACCACATGAAAAGGCCTATGTTGGATTGGTCGGTGATCCTGATCATCGAGAATATTTTGGTGTATTCGAGATCCATAGGGTAGCATGAGGAACATTTGAGAGAGATTTTGGGTGTATTAAGATTGGAGAGGCTTTTCGCAAAATAATCCAAGTGTGATTTCTGGTTACGAGAGGTTCAATTCTTGGGATACCTCGTTAATCAGAATGAGATTTTGGTCGTTCCGGACAAGATTGAGGCAGTTATGAGATGGGTGGTGCCGAGATCCCTCATCAAGATCAAGAGTTTTCTAGGTTGGCCGACTACTATCGGAGATTTATCATGGATTTCTCCAACATTGTCGTCCCCCTCACCAGGTTGACCCTGAATGGCGTTGCTTTTGCTTGGGGTCCCAAGTAGCAGATCTCATTCGAGACTCTTCGCCAGCAATTGTGCGGAGGCCCGGTGTTAGCTCTTCCCGAGGGAATGGAGGATTTTGTGGTTTATTGCGATACATCTATATCTAGTTTGGGTGCGGTGCTAATACAAAGAGGACACATGATAGCATACACATCCAAGCAGTTGAAGCCTCATGAGACAAGATATCCCACCCACAACCTAAATATGGGGGCGGTGGTGTTCGCCCTCAAGATCTGGTGCCACTACTTGTATGGATTTCGGTTTACCATTTACACGAACCACAAGAGTCGGAAGTATCTAATGGATCATCCCAACCTAAATATGCAGCAGAGGAGATGGTTGGATGTGGTGAAAGACTATGACTATGAAATCGTGTATCATCTGGGTAAGGCTAACGTGGTGGCTGACGTCCTGAGTCGTAGGGCAGAGAGTGCCCCGACTCGAGATGTGTGTATGAAGATGACAATGATGACTACAGTCCTAGATACCATTCAGGAAGTCCAGGAAGAGGCCGTGAAACCGCTGAATCACAAGAGGGAGCGGGTGATTGGGCAGGTGTCCAAGTTTGTGATGGATAGCCGAGGACTTATGACTTTCCGAGGGCAAATTTGGGTGCCCTATACGGGTGGAGCTCGGCAATACTTATGGAGGAGGTTCATAGATCGAGGTTCTTGATCCATCTTGGGGCTACAAAGATGTACTTACACTAGAAGAGAGACTATAGGTGGCCATGTATGAAGAGGGATGTTGCCTGGGTAGTTGAGAGGTGCTTGACCTACCATCAGGTCAAGGAAGAGTACCAGCGTCCACATGGTCCACTACAGCCTCTTGAGATTACCCAATGGAAGTGGGAGCCAATATCTATGGACTTTATCACCAAGTTACCAAGGACTGCATGAGGAGTTGACGCGATTTGGTTGATTGTGGACCGATTGACGAAGAGTGCTCACCTCCTTGCTATTAAGGAGAGTTCTTCTGTGGAGAGATTGTGTCACACCCCCGAACCATAAAACAAACGGCATAAATGTTCGGAGGTGGATGACGTCATGCGTAGTATCACAACAATTGCATCATAGTAATCAAAGTAAACACAACCATTACATTACATATGAATTACATCTGTTTGAAAAACATAGTTTGTGTACATTAGTGTTTAACAAAAGTAAAAGACGAGAATCCAAAATGCTCCGTCTTCACCAAAAGATGGCAAGGGTACCTGTCTATTATTGTCCTGAGAATACAAGTGGTTTTGAAAACGTATCAGCATAAAGCTAGTGAGTTCATAATCATGTTTTTATAATGAGAACTAGTCACTGAAATTGTATAAATGTTAAAATTTCATTATATGTAAAGTATGATTTGTATCGAAACCTTTGCCACCACCAGTATGTAAAGTATGAGGTTTAGTCTAGGAAAATCCCTTATTTTCCATGGTATACATGTGCTCGTTGCTTTTATAGTTCTGAAACTGAAAGGCATAAGTATCACACTTATGTTATTAAAGTAATTGTTCATGAGTATATTATTACGTAAATATGTCATACGATTGGCGAGTTTTATGACCATACTTAAACTTGATATGACGTGAAATGGACGCCAATATCCTTTATGACATTTGTCACCCGTAGACCTATTGGTCTGATTGTAGCTAGTAGCCAGGTGTGGGATAGTCAGTCCTGTATAGATCTATACACAAAAGCCACGCTTTCCCTCCAGGAAATTTTGATTCATAAGGGTAGTCCTCCACTTAGTTAATGTTGTAAGCGCCCAAGGACGTGTCTCCCAATTAAGTTAACGACTTTGCATGTAATAATATGTAAGCGTACTGTTCTTTTGTATGTAAATCCGATGTATATTTTGTGGAGTAAAAAAAATAATTATACTAAAATAATTAATTACCGTTGTACTCTCGTAGTAATGTATGTTATAAACCAAATCTATCATAGTTTATGTATTCAACTGTGTAAGGAGTTCGCATTTGTAAGACTGGTAATGAAATCCCTAAACTATACCCTTTATAGTTTGACTGAAATGTTATGTTCGTGAAATGTTCAGAAAACTATGCAATTAAATTTAGAAAAGGTCCCTTATGCTCCGCATACTACAAAAGGGATTAAGTATCTAAAGGCTTTATGAAAATCATTGATTTGTATAAATTGCATAATTTTGACTTGTTAAAAACTTTGTGTTTGGCTTGTATCCGCCCTGAAAACATTTAAAAATCATAAGCGTAGGGGTATGAACTCACTGTTTGGCGTGGGATTCGAGTGTAAGTCGATAGGAATTGTTGAGTGTCAAATGAAGCCTCAGACTCAAACGAATCATATTCAATATATAGAAGTACATATATGTATCAGATGAGGGCATAACACTATTTGTTATGGAAGGAAACGACCTTAGGGAATTGGAAACACTTGGAACTAAGTATTAGAATCACATGTGATTTAAGGAATTGAGTTTGCGGTCACAACAAAGGGTGTACGGTCATGGGTTTGCGGCCCAATGGGGTTTTCATCCCAAGAGTTTGCGGTCCATGAGTTTACGGCTCATGGTTTACGGCCCAATTGAGTATATGACCCATGAGTTTGCGGTCATAAACCCTCGATGAAAGGTGCGATTTGCGGTGTTTCAAGGTCCTTTCTAGCCTCCCACAAGTGTTCTAAGTCTCATTCATAGTTAAGGCAGTGTTTAAGGTCAATATATGACGAAATACTAGGGTTTACGGTCCATAAGGTGTGTACGGACGTAAACCCTCCGTGTTCATGCTTTTTGGGTCAATTTCTAGGTGAAAATCAAAGGTTTCTAGTAGACATCAAGCATAGGAAGTAGTTACTTACTGTAAGGTAGCTTGGAATGAGGTTTTTAGCCAACAAGAACTAGTGTGTATTCTAGGTAAGAGCGAAGGTCTATAAAAAAATGAGATTAATAAGGTAGGAACATGGATTCACTACTAGATAAGAGATTGAACACAATCAAGATGGAGGATCACTTACATCCTGGAGAATTCTTGAGCCAAAATCGATGGATGTAGAGAGAGAGTAGAGAGAGACGGTCTTTGAAGTGGTTAAAGTGTGAAATGAAGGTTAAGCATCCCTTATATAGGGTTGAGTTTTCGGCCAAGGGGGTGGGGTGGGGGTGTACGGCCGGAAGCTCGAGTTTACAGTTGTACACTCCTCTCGAAGGGGTGTTTGGCCCGAATGTTATGCCTTGACTTAGAAAACGTGTTCTTGGACCCAAATTTTGAATGTACTAAGCATAGTATATATAATTAGCCCCCAAAATAATGTTAATCTAGAGCAAAAATCAACTCTGAATTGATTTATTTTAACGGTTCGAACAAAAGAAATTTCGGGTTGTCACATCATCCCCCCGTTAGAGGGAATTTCATCCCGAAATTTGTACATAGAATACAAATCATGGATTTTGAATGAGATGCAGATATTTCTGTTTCATCTGATCTTCGTGCTCCCTAGTGAATTCAGGTCCCCGCTTGGCATTCCAGCGAACCTTCACTATCGGGATGTGACTTTGTTTTGTTCGTTTGATCTCTCTATCCATGATTTCGACTGGTTCTTCCATGAAGTTAAGGTTCTCATTGATTTCGATCTCATCGAGAGGGATCATAAGGGTTTTTCGGATAGACACTTTTTAAGGTTCGATATGTGGTAGACGGGATGGATGTTGCTAAGCTCTTGTGGTAAACGAAGTTTGTACGCCACAGGACCAATCCTAGCAAGGATTTCGAATGGTCCTATGTATCTCGGATTCAGCTTTCCATGCTCTCCAAAGCGTATCATGCCCTTCCAGGGTGAGACCTTTAGCAGAACATGCTCTCCAACTTGGAACTCCAAAGGTTTTCATCGTCTATCGGTGTAGCTCTTTTGTCTGTCTCGTGAGGCATTCAGTCGTTCTCAGATTTGTATAATCTTTTTGGTGGTTTCACTAATGACCTATGGGCCTATGAGAGTGTTGTTAGGGACTTTTCCTTTGGCTAGCTGCGTGTCGCCCACCTTAGCCCAGCACAGAGGGGATATGCACTTGCGGCCAAAATGGGCTTCAAAAGGCGTAGCCTTGATACTATTGTGATAACTGTTGTTTTAAGAGAACTGAACTAAGGGCAGATGGGTGTCCGATGACTTACCAAAATCTATGACACATGATCTCAGCATGTTTTCTAACGTCTGAATGGTCCTCTCACTCTGCCCATCTATCTGAGGATGCTAAGTTGTGCTCATATCCAGCTAAGTTCCAACAGCCTTATGCAATGACTGCCAAAATCTCGAGGTAAACCTGCTATCTCGATCGGATATAATAGAAACTGGCACATCGTGGATATGAACTATCTCTTGGATATAGATCCGAGTAAGTTTTTCCATCTTGAATGTTTCTTTGATTGGCAGGAAGTGAGCGGATTTTGTCAATCGGTCGACTACTACCCATATAGTGTCGTACCAACTCGGAGATTTGGTTAATTTTATGATAAAATTGTTGGATTAATGTCTAAGTCCTTAACTATAATTGGTAAAACATGACTTGACCCTGCATGGTCCATTTGGCTTGTATGGCATCGGAACACTTGGATAGACCTTTTATGAGAAAAAGATATATTTGTGACATATTAATATATTATAAGTTCTAATATATTAATATGAGATCATGTTGTTTAATTAGTATTGATCAAGAATTAATTTGGACTTGATTTAGTGATCAAAAGAGACTAATTAATTATATGGGGATATATTGTGTAAATCATTCATTCTTATATATGTGGGCTTTTTATCCAAGATTCCTTATGTTGGGTTTAACCCATGTGGTGACCCATGGATACTCCATGGAGGTTAAAACCAATGGAGCATAAGGAATGGGTAAAGTCATGGGCTACATGGTGTAACCCTAATGTGCACACTATATAAAGACCCCATTAGTTGGTGAAATGGGAACTAGTGCATAATATGGAGGGCAAGCCAATTTCCAAGTCATATATCTTATTCTCATGGTTATTCCAAGAGTTCATGATGTTGTGTGAACCATTTGAGGTGTCACACTTGAGGCACTAGGCTCTCAAGCATCATGGAGTCAAGCTACATCAAGAGGTATATATTCTAACTTGTTATATTACCCAAATATCAAAGATTGTATGCTAGATTGGGTAATACCTTGGAATATTCATATTTGCATGTATAATAGAGAAAACATAGATCCAAGGTAGTTAGGGTTGTATGTGCACCATAGGATGTTGTAGTATACTAAAACCCAACAGTGGTATCAGAGTCATGAGTTGTTTTCTGTTATATTCATGCAAATGTTTGATTATCAAAGTTGAAACAAAAAGAAAAAAAACATGAAATTTGTCAAATTTTAATATAATTACTTGTTTTGTGAAACACTAATTTTTTGTAAAATTTAAATCATTTGCTATATGAGTTGAATTAGGTCAAATTTAGTAAAAGATAAAATGATATGATTATTTTACTAGTTTTAAAAGTTTGATCTAAATGTTTTAACGAGTTACAAATTTTGTCATAAAATTTTGGAGCTCAAAAGTTTGTTTTTTATAGTTGTGATGTTAAGAGTTCTGAAACTTCCATAAGTTATGGATATGAAAGTTTTTTTTAATAAAAAAAATTGATTCAAAGTTTTTCTGGAGTTACAAAACTTGGTGTTAATGTTTTAAAGAATTTCATAACTTGATCTTAAGTTATGGAACATGGAAAGTTTCATCATAAAACACCATTAATTCCATAAGTTATGGAATCCAAAGGTTTTCAAGAGTTACAAAATTTTCCCTCAAGTTTTGGAATTTGAAAAAAGTTTTTTATGAAAAAAAACAATTGAATTCTAAAACTCTTGGGTTTATAACATAGACAATTAATTAAATGGTTTTAATTTTGAATTTAATAATTGGAATTATGATGTTTCGTTGAATAGTTCAAATTAACTCTTATGGACTTTCTTAATAGTTAATTAAAGCGTTTAATTAAAAGGGTATTATTAAATCCATAAATTGTGACAACCCGATATTTCAACTCTTTGTAATGACCTAAAAAGTCAAGTATTGTAACCACTTTTGAGTTAATAAAATTAACTTCGATAATAAAAAGTCCAAAAAGTTCCTATTTAAATTTCTTCTATGTTTAAATGACATCAAACCATGATCGTACGTAAAAAGAACGCCCAAATCCGACTTCGTATATTGAAGTTATGATTTTTTCCAAATTCGGCTTAGCAACAGACAACTAAAATCTCGAATCGGAGATCGAACGACTTTTGGCCGGAATGACCTAAACAAGAATCGAAGGTCTCGACATTGGTATTTCAGCGGTAAAAAGTCTGGCAAAAACCGACGTCAGATAAAGAAGTTATGAATTTTTAAAGAAATTCATTAATCACATCATTTTAATAAATAAATAATAAAAATTATTTCATAATTTGCCAATGGAATCTAAACGAAAGTTGTAGATGTTAGTCTCACCTACGCGTGGATATAAAGAACGTCGAAAACGGAGTTTGTATGAAGGAGATATGAATTTTAGAAGTTTATTTAAAATAAATATAAATTTAAATAAAAACTCTTGGTAATATCCGAAGAGGAGTCAGCGGATAGGACCGGAGTACGCCCTGCGTACCCTCGTACGCCCCGCGTACTCAAATCAAGGGCCTCGGTACGTAAGCGATGACGCCCCAGTACGCGCTGCGTACCCTCGTACGCCCAGCGTACCGAGGCGGTTCAGCACCCCTATAAAAGGGATGTGAGGCTTTCTGGAAATTTTGATCATTCTCTCTCTATTTTCTTGCGTTTTGCCTCGTTTTCCGTGCCCGTTCAGACCCGAAGCCCTTGCCATTTTGCTCAAGTTCCGAGGGTCGATTTTACTCCCGAGATTCCCGAGAATCCCGAGAAAAATCTGTTTCCCGAGACGAAACTCTGCCCGATTTTCCATCTCGCTATCTTCAAACTTCCAAGTCAGTTCATACCCTTAATCAATGTTTTAAATGATATTAAATGCTTTAAGGGGGGGGGGAATACAAGTAGAAACAAACATGTTATTAAATCATTGATATGTATTTTATAACTGTGTTTGTCATTTAACAGATTTCACATGCTACAAAATGTGATGCATGAAATGGTTTTACATCTTAAAAGCGCATTGTTAGCAAATGTTTTATCTTTGAAATGTTTATTAAAATGACATCAAGTCATTGTTAATTATTGTTCAAAACCCATAAGATGTCTTACAAAAACCATTTTTCATTCTTGAACTAAACTATGCATATACACTTATATTCTTATATATGTATTGATGTTATAGTTTGCATCTTTCATTTAGTTTCCCACACCCTTGAGTAGTAAGAGTGTGTAAACTTACATGATCAACTAGTTAGATTACAGTAAATTATCATAGGCATAATTTGAAGATAACAAAACATTATTCCTATTACAAGGAATCACACAAGAGTCAGTTCATTCATGAGTCTTTACTAGTACCTTACCTGATACATGAGTACCTTTACATGTGTTTACCTGATACATGAACACATTACATGAGTACCTTTACGTTGATACCTTTACCTGTGTATACTTATTTGAATATTTGTATCACAAATTGCGAGGATAATTTATTAGTACCTTCTGTGTAAATTATCCTGCATATCCCCAGTACCTCAGGATATCTAGAATAGGGCTCTATCCCCAGTACCTCGGGATATATGGACGGGACTAACCATTCCGGAACCCATCTGTTAGCAACAGTGGGTAATGAACATCTAATGATGCCTACGGTTATTACTTATACTAGGAGTACATTTACAGGGACTAACCCTTCCTCCCACCTGCTGCTTCTACAGAGGACAATTGGACAATCTTCGGATGTTCATTAGGTTATATAGGTAGTGTTAACCCTAGTACCTCGGGATAACAGTTACCTAGGCTGTGTTGGTCCTAGTACCCAGTGACAACACTTACAGTAGTACATTTTCCTGTTTACTTTATTTTGTGATACTTTCACATAAACGATGAGTTAGACTAAGTACTTTAGTACTAAACAATTAAAGGAAAACTATCATTTTACTAACAAAACATTCGGGTCTTGGTAGAAGACTACACTTCATACGTACAGAACATTCGGGTCTTGGTAGAAGACTACATTTCATACTTATAGAAAATAAGGTTTTTCAAGGGACTTCATACTTACCTCAACATTCTCATTTAAAGGTTTACATGGCCTTCATAACAGATTTTCACAAACAAGGCAACAACACTTATATACTTATGAATTCACCAGCTTTAAAGCTGATACTCGCTTTCAAAATAACTTGTATTCTCAGGTCATCAGTAGACAGGTACGAAGGCCAGGTTTTGAGAAGACGGAGCAGACAAGTCTCGTCTTTTATTTTGATTGTATATTTTTGGTGTCTTACTACAATGAAAGAACACACATGTATTAAAACTTTACTTATAATGCAATGGATGATGTTGTTGCTTGTTTATTATATTACACTGTTGTGATACTGTACATGACGTCCTCCACCCCTGAATGTTTCCGTCGTTCGTGGTTTTAGGGTGTGACAGATTGGTATCAGAGCATTGTTTATAGTGAATTAAGTATATCAACCCATAAAAGATATACTAACTATAAATACAATGGGATTAAAAATACTCTGATTTAGAGTTTATACTTTAAATAATAAAATATTTAACTAAGTTATTACGATTGTTGGGCAACGGAAGTGGGCTTAGAGACATATGGTCAAAACTGGGAAGATATAGCCTGATCACCTATATTATCCGAGGGTTGACTAGCGTGTGCCTAAGTTTAATTGGGTGGTTGCAACAATGCTAAAATCTTACCAACCCTACCCCAATGAGAGCAATAGAACATAACATTAAAATTAAAATACTATAGGAGTATTTGGTGTTACTATAAGTACTTTATACTTGAGAACTAAAATGGGATCTTCATCACAAAGTTGATAGTTGCTAAGTGGATACACTAAGGCTATATGTAATTAGGATGTTATAGACTTAGAATCTGTGAAAATTTTACTTCACCCATATTCTATGTGAATTCGGAGTTAAGGTCACTCATTCGAAGGTCTATCCTGTTTAGATTACACATAGCTGGTATGCACTTCACAAATAGCGATGTAACTAATGAAGGTTTTCTAAATAATTATCTAGATAGTTCGTCTAATAATTATTCTCTTACCCTTAAATTCTCACATAGAAAACATAGCTGGACTCCATCCCCATGGCAACCAGTATCTCCCGAACGAACTCATAGCTGGTTGGTTTGGAGAAGAACCAGAGAATGATCATCTGTAGCGCCCGTAGATCAGGGCTAGTCAATTTAGAGACAATAAGCGTCAAAAACGACTTTTTGATAGAAGATTATTTAGGATGAATAATCCTAGCTAAGTTGTAGTATATGTTACAAGGTTTCCGTGCGTATAAAGAACGCCAAAATCCGAGTTATAACGAAGAAGTTATGACTTGTTGAAGTTTCGCGACAAAACCGGCACAACGCTGAATGACATAAAAAAAGTGGATTCACGTTAGAGTGATATTTCGCCTTAGCGATCTAAACGAGAATCGAAGATCTCGTTGTTATTAGCGAAACGACGAAAAGTTAGGCAAGAACGGACGTCGGACGAAGAAGTTATGAATTTATAACGTGTCCCGACCTATTAAAAATAAATAATAAAAATAAAAGTCAAAATTAGCCAACGGAGTCTAAACGAAAGTTGTTGAGCGTAGTCTCACCTTTCCGTGGATATAAAGAACGTCGAAAACGGAGTTCGTATGAAGAAGATATGAATTTCCCAAGTTTATTAAATATTTTGTAATTAAATTTAATTGAAAATTCGGAAGCATTATCCGAAGGCGAGTCACCGGTCTGATTCGAGGTACGCCCCGCGTACTCCGAAGAGTGTCGACACTTCGGGTGACGCATGCAGTGACGACTTTGGAGGCCAGTACGCCCCGCGTACGCATGTACGCCCCGCGTACTCCAAGGCTCTAGCCTCCTATAAATAAGATGCGAAGGCAGCCGACCCAATTGCCAATTTCTTCTCTTCTCTCTCCCGTTTTGCATCGTTTTGCGTGCTAGAAATACCCCGAAGCCCCGGTATTATTCTCTAGCCCCGAGGCAAGTCCCGAGATCCCGAAGATCCCGAGAAGTGCGGTTCCCGAGCCGAAGCTCTGCCCGCGAGAAGTTCGATTTTTGTGGAGATCTTCCAGATCTGCAGTGGATTACTACTTCTGCAAGTCGTAGTGCTGTCCAATCATCTTCTGATCAAGTGAGTGTATACTACCTTTCATAAACACGATAATAATACAAGTGTGGTTTGAGTGTATACTACCTTTCATAAACACGATAATAATACAAGTGTGGTTTGAGTGTATTAAGTATATTGTTGTTTATATGTGTGGGTGTGTAGTTACCTTCTTCTAACACATAAATATGAAGTATTTGCTATGAAATACGTGCTATGTGTTTATTTGTTATTTGTCTATTTGAGATGGGCATGGAAATTGGAGTTTTATACAGGTGTTAAGTGATTTAAACTGTGTAAGTATTTATATCTACACAAATTGTTGGGTAGAACATAGGTAGATGGAATAGTTGGTGAGTATGGAGTTAGCGCCTATTGTATAAACCTTGGTGACTATGGATTTAGCGCCTTTTGTATAAACCTTGGTGACTATGGAGTTAGCACCTATTGTATAAACCTTGGCGACGATGTGACTTCGTGCCTATTTGCTGAACCTTGGCGACTATGGAGTTAGCGTACGTTGAGTAAACTTTGGCGACTATGGATTTAGCGCTTGTTAAGTAAACATTGGCGACTATGGAGTTAGCGCTTGTTAAGTGAACCTTGGTGACTATAGAGTTAGCGCCGCTTGAGTGAACCCCGACGACTATGGAGTTAGCGTCTGATAACTATGGATTTAGTACCCGATAGATAAACTTTGGTAGCAATGGATTTCGTGCCGATTCCTTAGGAATAAGTGAATGAAGGATAGTTGGTTCTTAGGGTGAAACCTTAAGAAGATAATGGGGATGGGTATTTGGGTTGATTGTTTGATAATTGAATATAATAAATGTATTATTGTGGGTTGAAAACCCTATATGCTCACCAGGCTCCCAAGCCTGACCCACTCAGTTTACTTTTCATTACAGGTAATGACACAAGAATATAAGTCGGCGGAATTGACGAGAGATTTTGGATTATAGATCAGTAGTTGAATAACTATTGTAAGGTCTATTTTATATTGTTTATGCTTTTGGTCTGTAACGAACATGACATCCCGAGGTTTTATTATTTAATGAAAATACATTCTTTTCGAGAAATGTTTTGATAAAATGGTTATCATATTTTATTTTGGGAACAAATTCCGCAACCGTCTTCTTTAAATGATCACTCTGATTTATAAAACAAAGCATAAACAAATCGGTCTTGTCTAGCCGAGAAATTGGGGATGTCACATCATCCTATCCCTTTGAATGATCACCGTGATGAAAACCTTTCAGAAGATGCTAATTCCGAACCAGAGGTTGAGAACCTACCCCGAGCAACTCCCTTTCCAATTCCTAACCCTCGTCCGTCTTTTCATGGCCCGACGCTTGAGTCGGTGGAATGCTTGGGAAACATGGAGCCAAGGACAAGATCAGCCCATGCCATTTATTGGCGACCGAAACTTTTACGACCTGAGCAATGGGGGCTCAGCATGTAGAATCTTTCCAATCTTGGTGCGCAGAGTGGCCCGAAATGAGATTCAAGGCAGGAGAGCCCTACATCAGATTGTCGAAGTTGTCGCCAATGCAAGAATTCATACCCTCCGCACCATTCATCTAGAAGATGCTCACGATAGATCAGAGAGAAACCATGAGACCCTGCTGCAAGCACTAGCTAAAAACCCGAGCTAAAGTCATAGAGCTCCAAGTACACCAGAGAGTGTACGAGAGATACCTGCTTGGTATGGAACGTCAACTAATTGAACTAAGGGTTCACCATGGGGGTGACTGTCGCCAGTAAGAGATACCTTACTTCCTTCTTTGTTTTAACGAACCATGTTCCTATCTGTGTTCTGTGTAGTACTTTCTATGTGACTACCTTGTACTGTAAGTACTTTTGGTTAGGTCTTTATGATGTCAAGAACTATCTCCTATGGATATGATGTAAGGCCTTTTACAAGGTCATTTTCCCAAACTTTTACATCATAAATATCAAAGGTATTGACAGTCGGCTAACTTCTATGTCATTCTTTATTTAAGTACTCTTATCATACTTTCATTGGAATCTATCTGAATCATGCTTTAGTCAAGTCATTTGACCATAGTAATATAACTCCAGAAACAATTCCAAGTCTCTTTTAGTGATTGGATCATGTTATTCACCAACCAACGATACCTCGGCTTGAACGACAAGCGTCTTGAGACCATTCTATGAAACTTACTCCCACTCATTCTAGGACTACATCCTAGGGATGTAGGTCAACCCTTCATAAAAACACTTCCACTCAGTACTAGGACTGCATCATAGGGATGTAGGTCAAACTTCCGCAAACATACTTCCAATCTGTACTAGGACTGCATCGTAGGGATGTAGGTCAAACTTTCGAGAACATAATTTTACTCTTTACTTGAACAATCGAAGTACACCTAGGGTCAACCAGAATCGCTCACGAATTTATTTTCTCTCCGTGAAACAGAATCATGTCGTCATCCAGAAACGATCAGCCGAGCACCGAAACCCCTATCCTCCATATCGATGCCACTACATTACTAGCTGCAGTAGCAGCTGCTGTGACAACTTTCCTTACGCACATCAACTCAGGCAACACAATCAAGGCTGGAAAAGGAACTGTGAGTTCCGATGGTAGTACCAAACTGGGAAACCAACAAATGGCAACAGTCATGGAATTGCAAAGCCTAAAGACCGAAAGGAAGAGACGCTATCGTAAAGCCCTAAGGGAGCGCAAGAGAGCCCAAAGACTTGCCATGCCACAACCACCAGTGGCAACTCCGGCAGAACGCTTTAGGAAGCACTTTCCAAGGTGGAGTAATGAGGAAGGCACTCGTGTCCACATAACACTGGCTAAGCACCGCAATCCCGTCATCAATGCAAGTACTAGCCAGTCATGCCACCAATGCGGTGAAATAGGCCACTTCAAGAAGGATTTCCCTATAGCAAAGAACTCTGGCGCAGATGGGAAGATTCTCAGGATCACAGCTTCAGGAGAGCCTACTCCGGAACCCTCATTAATGTAACTTAGGCGTGTCGTTATAACAGACTTATAAACCATCCAACACTAGTGCAACCAGAGTCTTATCTTTTGCGGGATCCCGTCGGTATAGGGATGCTTGTGCTGCGTATACTTGCCTTTCGAAGCATACCTTATTCGCAACAATAGTCTTGTAGAAGTCTAAAGTACCGTAACTCTGTTGATGGTTGCACGGTTGTGTTTTATTTGTAAACATCTTATGTTCAAATCTAATGTCTTTAGGTTTCCTTATGATTCTGACATTATCATACGACTTGATTCAATTCTATCCTCACAAAAACAGCTTCATACGTACATCTCTTCCTCCGAAATAGTCTTTCTAGCAAAACCGTCATTCCAGAACAACAAAGTACTCGTACATAGAGCACCTCATGTTTCTCATCCTTTCCGAAGAAAAACTCAGCAAACCGCCCCAAAGTACCACTCGTGCAGTACGTCAAGTTCAATCCAAAGACCCACAGTTTCAAGCTTATTTATATAGGACTCGTATACCCGAGACTGTGATTGATGAACCTGGTATGGGTTCTACTATGAACTTCAGGACGGAGACTGTCCAAGACTACGAGTGATCGTGCTGCCATGCGAATAAATTTAGAAGCCCAACACATGCCCTGTCTGTCGATTGGGACAAGAAAGACAGATAGAACAAAAATACCTATCCTTTTTCCTAAATTCATGAGTAATCATACTTTATTTTAGATCTTCACGACATCTAATCAACCACAAGGTTCTGACTTCATAATCAGTATGGATTGGATTTGTTCTTATACAAAAGGAAAGGTCACTACCTATACCTCAAGACAGCTTAAGACGCAGGAAGTTAACTATACAACACATAATCTTGAGTCAAGGGCAGTGGTAATTGCTTGGAAGAATTGGAGGCACTACTTGTAGGATACAAGATGTACTATTCCCACAATCCACAAAAACATTCAACATACGTTCGACCATGAAGAGTTGTCATGCCAGTGAAGTCAAACGAAAGAAACAAAGTCGTGTCCTGATAGTGAAGGTTCGCTGGAATGCCAAGTGAGGGACCGAGTTCACTTAAGAACATGAGAAGCAAATAAAACTTCTATCCGTAGCATGTTTACCAGTTCGGTTTAAACTCTAATTTCGGGACGAAATTCCCTCTAACGGGGGGATGATGTGACAACCCGATATTTCAACTCTTTGTAATGACCTAAAAAGTCAAGTATTGTAACCACTTTTGAGTTAATAAAATTAACTTCGATAATAAAAAGTCCAAAAAGTTCCTATTTAAATTTCTTCTATGTTTAAATGACATCAAACCATGATCGTACGTAAAAAGAACGCCCAAATCCGACTTCGTATATTGAAGTTTTGATTTTTCCAAATTCGGCTTAGCAACAGACAACTAAAAACTCAAATCGGAGATCGAGCGACTTTTGGCCGGAATGACCTAAACAAGAATCGAAGGTCTCGACATTGGTATTTCAGCGGTAAAAAGTCTGGCAAAAACCGACGTCAGATAAAGAAGTTATGAATTTTTAAAGAAATTCATTAATCACGTCATTTTGATAAATAAATAATAAAAATTATTTCATAATTTGCCAAGGGAATCTAAACGAAAGTTGTAGATGTTAGTCTCACCTACGCGTGGATATAAAGAACGTCGAAAACGGAGTTCGTATGAAGGAGATATGAATTTTAGAAGTTTATTTAAAATAAATATAAATTTAAATAAAAACTCTTGGTAGTATCCGAAGAGGAGTCAGCGGATAGGACCGGAGTACGCCCTGCGTACCCTCGTACGCCCCGCGTACTCAAATCAAGGGCCTCGGTTCGTCCACGTCGTCCCTACTCCTCTATGCCCTCCCATCCGAAGTACGTAAGCGATGACGCCCCAGTACGCGCTGCGTACTCTCGTACGCCCAACGTACTGAGACGGTTCAGCACCCCTATAAAAGGGATGCGAGGCTTTCCGGAAATTTTGCTCATTCTCTCTCTATTTTCTTGCGTTTTGCCTCGTTTTCCGTGCCCGTTCAGACCCGAAGCCCTGGTCATTTTGCTCAAGTTCCGAGGGTCGATTTTACTCCCGAGATTCCGGAGAATCCCGAGAAAAATCCGTTTCCAGAGACGAAACTCTGCCCGGTTTTCCATCTCGCTATCTTCAAACTTCCAAGTGAGTTCATACCCCTAATCAATGTTTTAAATGATTTTAAATGCTTTAATGGGGGGAATACAAGTAGAAACAAACATGTTATTAAATCATTGATATGTATTTTATAACTGTGTTTGTCATTTAACAGATTTCACATGCTACAAAATGTGATGCATGAAATGGTTTTACATCTTAAAAGCGCATTGTTACCAAATGTTTTATCTTTGAAATATTTATTAAAATGACATCAAGTCATTGTTAATTATTGTTCAAAACCCATAAGATGTCTTACAAAAACCATTTTTCATTCTTGAACTAAACTATGCATATACACTTATATTCTTATATATGTATTGATGTTATAGTTTGCATCTTTCATTTAGTTTCCCACACCCTTGAGTAGTAAGAGTGTGTAAACTTACATGATCAACTAGTTAGATTACAGTAAATTATCATAGGGATAATTTGAAGATAACAAAACATTATTCCTATTACAAGGAATCACACAAGAGTTAGTTCATTCATGAGTCTTTACTAGTACCTTACCTGATACATGAGTACCTTTACATGTGTTTACCTGATACATGAACACATTACATGAGTACCTTTACGTTGATACCTTTACCTGTGTATACTTATTTGAATATTTGTATCACAAATTGCGAGGATAATTTATTAGTACCTTCTGTGTAAATTATCCTGCATATCCCCAGTACCTCGGGATATCTAGAATAGGGCTCTATCCCCATTACCTCGGGATATATGGACGGGACTAACCATTCCGGAACCCATCTGTTAGCAACAGTGGGTAATGAACATCTAATGATGCCTACGGTTATTACTTATACTAGGAGTACCTTTACAGGGACTAACCCTTCCTCCCACCTGCTGCTTCTACAGAGGACAATTGGACAATCTTCGGATGTTCATTAGGTTATATAGGTAGTGTTAACCCTAGTACCTCGGGATAACAGTTACCTAGGCTGTGTTGGTCCTAGTACCCAGTGACAACACTTACAGTAGTACATTTTCCTGTTTACTTTATTTTGTGATACTTTCACATAAACGATGAGTTAGACTAAGTACTTTAGTACTAAACAATTAAAGGAAAACTATCATTTTACTAACAAAACATTCGGGTCTTGGTAGAAGACTACACTTCATACGTACAGAACATTCGGGTCTTGGTAGAAGACTACATTTCATACTTATAGAAAATAAGGGTTTTTCTAGGGATTTCATACTTACCTCAACATTCTCATTTAAAGGTTTACATGGCCTTCATAACAGATTTTCACAAACAAGGCAACAACACTTATATACTTATGAATTCACCAGCTTTAAAGCTGATACTCGCTTTCAAAATAACTTGTATTCTCAGGTCATCAGTAGACAGGTACGAAGGCCAGGTTTTGAGAAGACGGAGCAGACAAGTCTCGTCTTTTATTTTGATTGTATATTTTTGGTGTCTTACTACAATGAAAGAACACACATGTATTAAAACTTTACTTATAATGCAATGTATGATGTTGTTGCTTGTTTATTATATTACACTGTTGTGATACTGTACATGACGTCCTCCACCCCTGAACGTTTCCGCCGTTCGTGGTTTTGGGGTGTGACATAAATATATGCTTTAAGTTTAATTAAATTGAAGTCTAGTTTAATTAATAGATTAAACCACCAAGCATTTTAAATGTCTAAAGTACACCCTTATACTATTATAATATTAAAAGTTTAATATATTATATGTATAAGAGCAAGTCATCTTACCATTAGTAGGCGTCATTCACAAAGTCGGTCTATAAGGGGGGTATAAGGTTACTGCATATAAAATGGCAACTTAATGGGTGTCCACTCTCACCCACCGCTTCCTTGACCGGTGGAGGGTCGTTAGCCGAACGGGTAGGCACTACAAGAAAAAGACCCTTTTACGACACACAAACCACGTCACTTATTGATTTATGCTACGAAAAGAGAGTGACATTAAAAAGGTGTCATATCTTCAAAAAATTTAAGGATTTAGGTCACGCATTATTCTATGCCTTTAAATTAGTGTCTCATGTAAAAAAATTAAAAGCATGGAGGGCACTTTATCTTAAATGTGCGTCCTCTGTGAATGTTGCTTTATATTTTTGTAAGAAACGAACGTCTCATAAAAGGGAAAATGAAATCCCCAATTTTTTTAAACCCCCGCCTTCTTCTCCCTCGTCTCCACCCTCACCCACATCCACTGCCTCGAATCCTAGTTGCCATTTCTAGTCTCAAACCCGAAGCTGATGGTAATTGTTCGGTCACTGCAACTCCTTTCGATTGTAGCACCGATCGACAACTATGACTCATCAACCATCAAATCGAAGCTACCTGTTGAACAACTGCTAATCGACACCTCCACCTTCTCGTCTCTCCTTCTCCACCAAGTTTTCTCTCAACTCTATCCTCCACCAGGTTTTCACTTTGAAAAAGGTGATCGATCTCCCTACTTCGATTCGAAAACCCAAAAATGTATAAAACCGCACCTTGGAGATTTAGGGTTCATTCCGACCCAAAATTCTTTCGTATACCCAAAATTCTCAAACATCAAGATCTCTTTCGTCATCTCCCCTTTCATTCATTTTCCCGCTAACTTTCTCTTGTTAAAAGACACCAAAGTAGAGGTTTCGGTGGCAAATAAGGATGAAACGACGTAGGAGAGAACTAAAAGGACTCCTATTGGTTGGAAAGACTAGCTGGAAAACACACAAGACTCTATAACCACTACAGGGTTTAGAAACAGAGAGAAAGTTCTTGTCACTTGCTCACGTCTTACAAGTTACATGTTTTTTTATTTGTTCCCTTTATGCCACTAATTGTATCTAACCCTTTTTATTGTCCGGGGGCAAATAAAGATTTTTTTTTATTTGCTCCCTTCGCATCAATTACAGGAAGTTGATTATCCCTTCTCTTTGAATTGAAGAACTCAACCTGGACCAGCACTGCTCAGCCACCCCTGCATCTACCGCTACAAGATGAAGACTTGGACCTGAACCTGAACCCGTTAGCATAGATTCTTCGTTTGCGAAATGGGATAATTCATGTCTTCTATCTGCATATTTTTTACTTGGTGATGATAAATTCGTACCCATCAATCTTCCTTCGTGCTCACCATCTACAATGTAACCCTAGGTCAATGATCTGTATTGATATGAAATGGGTTGTTTACAGGTATTCCTTTTCCCTTACATGAAAAATCCAAATAAAAAGATTCTATACCTGGAGTTTTGGACTAAATGTATGTAGGTTTGACCGACCTGTTTCCGAATTGTGTGTATATATGCTTCAATAGAAAGTGATTGGTTTTTGATTTTGAATAATTACATTTTCTTGATGCAACATATACTTGTCTGTTTGAATCATTTCTATGTTGGTCGGTCTTATGGTGCTCTACTGGAATTTTCATCTTGAGATAAACATACTAGTTGAATTATTTTTGTTGTCTTTGATTTTTTGTGATGAAATGTTTGCTAATGAAACTATTGAAACAAACATACTTGTTGAAATATATTTGCTAAAATCTCATGCTAAAATATGATGTTAGGATATGATTTGAATCTTTTTTTTTAAATCTATTTGCTTGAAATCTTTATTCTATGTTGAATGTAAGTACTCCACTGGTAAGCTCTCTCTTTATGCTAATTGGTTTGTTTTGAATTATAAGTTATCGAATTATATGTTCACAGTTAAGAGAATCAGGAGCATTTGGGAAATCATCAAGCTCTCTCTCATACCTAAAATGCCCCTAATGCCCCTGTTTAATCATACTTGGGAAATTATCAAGTAAAGATAATCAGTGGCATTTGAGAAATCATCAAAGTATCTTACTTTACTTCCTTTTTCTTTCTACATTATAGTAGTGATAACTACAAGTAAACAATGTAGCATCCACTTCTCAGGGTTATACTGCCCCGGATTCTGGCTGATATAAATTGGCAATGCTCCTAATGCCCCTGATTCTCTTTATTTGATGATTTCCCAAACTACCCCTCTCTAAAAGTACGCGACTGAATGACACTTTTCTAGTCTCCTTTCTTTCTTCCTTTTTCTTTGGCAAGAGCAAAGATAGAGAATAAATGGATTGATTCTGGAAGAAGATGTTCTTTCCAACTAAAGACATTCCTACATAAACACGTGATTTATATTAAGATGTAGATGTATAACGCATACGTAGTTATATCATAAGTAATATCTCTAAATTTTTTTTGCTTTTTATGTATATGATTTCTGTTATGCATAAAAAAATATCCATTACTTTCTCGTTGAAATCTGACATGTGTATTCTTTTTCAATTAAATAGTTGTATCCATCTTGGAGAAACCATCCACTTATGATTCTCCTTCCAACAAGAAAATTGAAAATGCCAACTTGAAGTCAAATGCTAAAATCTGCTAACAAATCACCACCATTTATTTCAAAAGATAAATCTGAACACATGGAGAACAATAACATGACACAAACACATAAGACTGCACCTCCTTCTGATGCTCTATTACTTTCCTAGTTAGTATTCTACTTTCATTTTTTATTTTTTTCTATTACACATTGATTGATGGATGTTAACATATTGGTAAATAAAAATAAGAATTTCACAATCTGAACCAAAGTCTATAATAAAATTAAAAGGTGATCCTATTCCTGAATTCCTTCCTACATAGACAATTAGAATGAAAATGCAAAATTTAGGTCGGTATTGAAGCAAGTGGCATGAGTTATAAAAATAAAAATAGTTGGGGTCTTAAGGAAGGTTATGACAATACCAGTCAGTTGTTATATATATTAAGTGAAGATTGAATGAATGGATGTTGGAACAGATGATAAGGAATGAAGATGTTGAAGAATTAAAGGAAGTTGGTTTGGTACATTTGGGACAGTTTACCATGGAAAATGGAGGGGAACAGATGTGGCCATCAAACGGATAAACAAGAGTTGCTTTGCAGCAGGTCCATCATCTCAACAGGATAGATTGGTACTCACTCACTCATTCACTCTATTTAGTATTTATTTATATCATCGTTATTTTCTGTTCTTTAATGTTAGGTTTTGTACAAGAGCAAGTTGGTAAGAGTCCCATATCGACCCTTTTTGCCTAAATTGAAAGTTAGCATGCTTGGAGATGCCCAACATGTTGAAGAGGTAATAAGCTTTCTCATTATCATAAAACAATACTAAAACTCACCAAAAGATTTGTCTCTGTAAAATTGAATCTAACATCTTCTTGAATATTTATAATAGGCTCAAAAGATTGGGCTTAAATACATGGATGTTAAAGGGCTCAAGAAGTTGAACAAGATTCATTTGTTTCCTACCTAATAAGGATATAAATCTTGTGGATGAGGCATGTTCAAATGTTAGGGTACAACTTGATAGTCAACCATAAGGGGCTCACAGTGGCTTTGGTTTAGGTCGTGAGTTTCTTAAACATATTGAAAGATGTTCAGATCTGGTATACTTATTTTCACATTGATTCAACACTTTTTTTTATTAATAGACCAAAATACCCTTGAAAGATCCATTCATTCTTTTTGAGATGAATCATTTTTTGACAGATCAGGGGGAGTGTAGCTTTAGTCACCGGTTTAATAAATGTACCAGATCTGAACATCTTTGAGATGGCAACATATTTTCATTTTTAACTAATGTATTGTGTCATACACTTGCAGTCTATTACTAGACCATAGTGGCCTTCTTCACTTGCTTGTCATTTCCCATGAGAAAGAAAAATGAGTTATAATACTACTTTTTGTCATATATATACCATTAAATAGTCATCCCAATTGTTCGAAAAGATACTTTCTCTTCATTGTCTTAGAGTTACTGAACTTAAAATTGAGCTTCTAGGGGAAACTTCTATAGCATCAACTATATCATATCTTGATAATGCATTTGTGCATGTTGTCTCAAGTTATGGAGATTCCCATGTATGTAAAAACTTTCATCACATAAAAGTATCATATCAACATCAATAATGTCAAATGCTTATGTAATTTATTTATTTTTTACATAATGCATCTTATTAAGTTGAATCTCCAACCTGATACAAAAGGCTCTTATGTGGAAGTTGTAGAAAGGTATGTCAACTTGTTCAGGTATAATTATCTAAATACTTTCCTATTATATTTATACCCCATTTAATTAAATTTTCCTTCTTTCAGGTTTTTGCTCTATAAATGTTGCCATTGCTAACGCTACTCAGGTATAAACAAGGGTGTTTTGGTCTTTTAATAAATAAGTTTGACTAACCTTTTTAATTTCCATAACAAGTGCCATTGGCAACTAGAGGTGGCCATCTGGTTTACCTTGAAATTGGTGATGGTGTTTTAGTAGAAAAAAAGTACGGAAAACAGAAATATGATATCTCATGTCTTGACATAAACCCCATTGGTGAAAATCCAAATT
Organism: Lactuca serriola; assembly: GCF_051521515.1. Lineage (NCBI taxonomy): Eukaryota > Viridiplantae > Streptophyta > Magnoliopsida > Asterales > Asteraceae > Lactuca > Lactuca serriola. Next base: position 112,483,961 of record NC_136409.1, on the reverse strand, counting down.
ATAGTAATCTTGCTGCAGTTTGGATGTGGCTGATATTAGTGTCAAGATATTTTCACTACTCAATTTAAATCTCATCACTAAAGAACATCTAGGTGGCGAAATAATACCACGTTCTGTTCTTCTGTGTGCCTTTCAAGGGGTATGATTCTCATCTCATCTCCATATTTATCTTCGTCTATGAGGGAAAATTTGTAAAAAGTGTTTAATTTTTAATTAAAGATACGTTACTTGTTGTGTGCACTTGGGGATGGAGATCTTTTGAACTTTTTACTCAACACAAGCACATGGGAATTAACTGTCACACCCCAAAACCAAGAACGGCGGAAACGTTCTGGGCAGAGGACGTCATGTCAAGTATCACAACAATGCAACGTAGTAAACAAGCAACAACATCATCCATTGCATTAATAGTATAATTTTAATTAAATGTGTGTTCTTTCAAAGTATAAAGCAACATAATGAATAATCAAAATAAAAGACGAGTCTTGACTGCTCCGTCTTCACAAAACCTGGTCGTCGTACCTGTTTATTTGTGATATGAGAAAACAAGTTATTTTGAAAGCGAGTATCAGCAATAAAGCTGGTGAATTCATAAGTATATATGTGTCTTTGACTTGTAAAAACTATACAGGAAAGACTTGTAAATGTTTGCAGAAAAGTTTGTATAAGTACGAAAATGTTTGTAAGTAATTGTAAACGTTTGAAAACCCTAGAAAATCCCATATTTCCTACTAGTATATAAAGGTAGTCTTCTACTAAGACCCAACTGTTTTGAAAGTAGCCTTCTACCAAGACCCGACTGTTCTGAAAGTAGCCTTCTACCAAGACCCGACTGTTTTGAAAGTATGAACCTCTACATAAGTGTAGTTTTTTCATTGTACAACCATTATTATTCAAATCTAATCTACCTCATCGATTATGTGAATGTGACACAAAGTAAAGTTAATAATAATATAATAACTGGATTTGTATCCTTTTGTATTTGTCGTATGTAAAGTGTAAGTATTGTAGTATTTGTAATAAGTGACTACTATTGTACAAATTGCCTTAATTGAGTATTAAGGTATAATGTGATGGCTAGATACCATACTAAACGCTCCCCCGTCAAGAGATTCTGAGAACCAAACACGACCCCTACAATGATTGCAAGCCATGAACATCCACATTATTATGATCATGTATACCTAATATAACTATCACCTTTTGTTTAGAACAATGTGTTAGTGATTCATTGGTATAGTTACATCCTATAATTGTTCCATGCTATAGCACCTTGTCGTGTATTGTATCTTCCTCCTTGTATTCCTTTATTGTGTGCTCTCTTACGTTATAGTGTATTGTATCTATGAAATAGTATCTAAGTAATAGTATGTAATAGTATCTCTTCATATAGTATGTAATGTATTAGTATGTCTGTAATTATACATTTGTAATTGTAACTCTTCATATAGTAAGTATTGTATTAGTATAGACTCATGAATGAACGGACTCTTGTGTGATTCCTTGTACTTGGAATAGTAAGTAGTATCTCCTAACTATGCCTATTATAGTTACTAGCAATGTACGTGTATAATCGAAGTATGCCTTTGCTACCCAAAGGTACTGAACTAACTGATGGAACTTTTATGTCTATATATGTATACATAATATATATAACTAATATTTAGATGACATTTGGACGAATAACCGATACTCTAAGGCCACATCCCAACGAGGAAAAGGAAATAACGTGAGCTAGCCGTCCTAAGTCCTTTAAACATTACTTCTATAACTAAACATATATAGGCATGCATTCGACAATATAAAAGTATAAAAGATGTTTTGTATAACCTTTAAAATGTTTATTAACTAAGAAATGATGACTTGATGTCAGTTTGTAAAACGATTTGAAAGCAGTTTGTTTGATAAGAACAATTTTAAGTATAACGAAACCTTTGTTTGAACCACAATTGGAACAGAGTTTGAAAGGAAACATACAGTATGTAAGAAAGTTTGATAAAGAGTTTTAACATGTAAAAACGTTTGAGAAAGTCATTTGAAGTAATCTATTTGGTAAAACAACTAAAAGTGTAGTAAATCCATTTAAATGCTAGTTATTAATCACATGTGATTGATGTACTAACTAGCATTATTCAACTTGTATTCCCCCCACCCCCCATAAAAGCATTTATAAACATTTAGAAACATTTAAAGGTTAATTAAGGGGTATGAACTCACTTGTAGTGAGTGTTTTGGATGAACAGATGGTATAGGATGCTAAGTGTCAAGTGAAGACTTTAGCACACAAACAGATCCTATTTATCATATAATAAAACATATATGTCTTCAGTTAGTCATTTAACAACTAATTAACCAAGTTAAGACACCCTAGGATAAGGAAAAAACACTTTGATTCAAGTGCTAGTAGTATCAAGGGTTGCGTCTAAGGGTTGTATAGCCATTTAAGGGAGTTTTCGGTCCAAGTGGTATGATTCTTGTGGTTTTCGGTCCATATGGTTTCGGTCCAAGAGGTTTTCGGTCCAAAAGGTTGGCCGAAAACTCTTGTTCTTTGATGCATAAGGTGATTTCCATGGGCTTCCAACAAGCAAGTAGTGTTCTAGACTCGATACTAAGCATTAGGAAGGCTTAAAGTCATTTTTCACCTTTCATAAGGGTTTTCGGTCTAAGGAGACGCACTAGACTGAAAACAACTTTGTTCTTGGATAAATGGATGTTTTCAAGGCTCTAAATTAAGTATCCTTACTAGATAACAAGTATAGGAGATAGATACTTACAATATAGAAGCAAAGAAGGTGTTTTTCGGCCCAAAACACTAGTATGTGTTCTTGGTGTTCTTGGTGAAATGAAGAACACTTGAAGATCTAAGAAAATGGGATGATTTCATGGATGAAATCATATAAGATCACTAGATAATGGAAAAGATCAACTAAACAAGGAATGAAACACTTAGAATCTTGAAGATCCTGAAAAAAAATTCGGATGATACTTGAGAGATAATTGTTTTTGACTTGGAAATGGGAAAAGAATGGTAAAAATGACTAAGTGTCATCTTTATACCCTTTAGGGTTTTCGGTCCAAACACTATTTGGGCAGAAAACTTCTAGCTCTTGGAGTTTTTCCGAAAATGATGGACAATGAACCTAGGACATCCTCTCTCCTGTTATTCCTTGAAGTACTAAGCTTTAAAACACTTAAACTAACTCCAAAATGCTTAACAGATAGTAGGAATAGTTCTGATTTCTATTGAAGTGAATGATTGTTTAGAATAGAAATTTCGGGTTGTCACATCATCCCCCCGTTAGAAGGAATTTCGTCCCGAAATTAGGATTTAGGTAAAGTAGTATGTGAATAATTGAGTCAAGAAGTGGGGATACTTCCTAATCGATTGGATCCTCGCGCTCCCAAGTGAATTCAGATCCTCGGTTGGCATTCTAGCGAACCTTCACTAATGGGAAGCGACTTTGCTTCGTTCACTTGACCTCTCGGTCCATGGTCACTATGCTTCTTCCACGAAGGTGAGGCTCTTGTTGTTCTCGATCTCGTCGAGTGGGATTACAAGAGTCTCGTCGGACAGACACTTTTTCAAGTTCGTGACGTGGAGGGTAAAATGTATGTTACTAAGTTCGTGGGTAGGTTGAATTTGTAAGTTACAGGGCCGATTCCGGTAAGAATTTCAAAGGTCCTAACTATATTGGATTTAGCTTTCCACGCTTTCCGAAGCCTATCAAGCCTTCCCAGAGTGAGATTTCCCAAAAGAGTATGATCTCTCACTTGGAATTCCAAAGGTTTCTTTTTCTTGTTTCTCTTCCCAGTCAAGGGCCACTCCCTTCTAGTTCAAAGTCGTAAGAGGTTCCTTATTTCGCGAGGTGTTCTAAATGAACTACGATAGTAGGTCAGAGAGACCTAGAATTTGGCGAATTCCTGTCGGCGTCTTCGGTGCTGACAAATTCTAAATGGTTTTGATTATTGGAAGGGTCCTCAAGAATTCCCACATCACTAATAGTGTGTTGTAGGAATTTGACTCTTCATTTCCAAAATTCGTATTTAGAGAACTTCACGTAACGCTTCTCTGATCGTATTGTTTCCATGGTTTGTTGTAGATGCTCTTCATGTTTTCCTTCTTACTACGAGAGTAGATAAGTAAGTCATTTACAAGGACATTGATGAACTGAACCATGTAAGAATGGTGCACCCTATTCATTAAGTTCATGAATAGTACGGGCGCATTGGTCTTATTCGAGGGGTATCACTACGGACTCGTAGCGTCCGTATCGAGTTTGGAAGATTGTCCTTGGGACATCCTTCTCTAATACTTGCAACTAGTGATATTCAGATCGCAGGTCCATTTCGGAAAGCTAAATCATTACTTGCGGTTGGTCAACCGACTCATCTATGCGAGGCAGTGGTAATGATTCCTAATGGTAATCCAGTCGAGGTTTCCGTTAGTCGATGCTCCTATGAAACAGTCCGTCTACCTTCTTGCAGAATAAGACCGGAGCTCTCCACGGTGAGGAGCTTGGTCTTCTAATTCCATTGCTGAGTAGTCATTAAGTCGTCCGAACGGTTCTTGTATCTCCGTGGGTGTTAGACTGTAGGTCGATCTGGTTACAGGAGTCGTATTGGGTTCTAAGTTTGTTCGCATGATGATGCGATTACTCGTAGTCTTGGGCAGTCTCCGTCCTGAAGTTCATATTATAAGTCATACATGGTTCATTAATCACTGTCTCGTGTATACGAGTCGTATATAATTAAGATTGAAAAGCTAGTCGAATAAATGATTTTTCTTTAAGCTCACATCCCAACGAGGAAAAGAAGTTAAAGTGGAATCATCAATTCAAAACATGTAGAACCTTGATTATATACAACCCTTGTGTATACATATTTCAGTGATAGATCAACCGTACGAGTCCTTGGATTAAACTTGACGTACTGTACGAGTGGTACTCTTGGGAGGTTTCCTGAGGCTTCTTTGGAAAGGATAAGAAACATGAGGTACTCTACACATGAGTACTTCAGAGTTCTGAAATGACGGTTTCGCTAGAAAAACGTTTACAGAGAAAGAGATGTGCACACGAAACTGGTATTGTGAGGATTGAATTGACTCAAGTTGTATGATAATATCAGACTCGCTTGGAAATTAAAGCATTAGACTTGTTCATAAAGGCGGTACAGAGAAAACACAACAGTGCAACTTTTAACTGAGTTACACTACTTTAGATTTACTACAAGAGTATTGCTGCGAACATGGTATACTACAAAAGACAAGTATACGCAGCACGAGGGTCCCTTAACTGACGGGATCTCGCAAAAGATAAGACTCGAGTTGCACAAATGTTAAACAGTTTAAGAGTCTGTTACAACGAATGCCGTAGATAATTTAACGTGGGTCCAAAGTAGTTTCTCCTGCGGCAGTGATCCTTAGCATCTTCCCGTCGGCGCCAGTGTTCTTTGTTATTGGACAAACCTTTTTGAGGTGTCCAATCTCACCTCATTGGTAACATATCTGGCTGGTACTAGCATCGGTGGTGGAAGCAAGGTGTCGAGTCAAAGTAATGTGGATGTGGTTGCTTTCGTTGTTCTTTACTTTTGGACAATTCCTATGATAATGTCTTGTCTCACCACAACTATAGCAAACCTGGCTGGCTCCAGTGGTGGAGGTGGTTCTACAGAAATGAGCAGTGTGCCCCATTTTGTTGCAATTGATGCATTGCAATACTCGGCAACCCCCATTATGATGATAGTTACACTTGTTACACTTTGGGAGTGTTCCCTCATAACGCTTGTCCGGTGCTGAGGTGGCAAGGGTCGTCACTGGTTTCTATCGCATGGCAAGCCTTTTAAATCGCTTCGGTTCCTTTTGGGCTTGACGCTTCCATTTCTTGAACTCTGAGTTGTGGCTTTGGGTGTTTGCGACTGTTACTATTTGTTGATTTATCGGATCGTTACAACGATCGGAATTGTCAACCCCTTTGTCAGTCTTGTTTGTGTTGCCAGAGTTGAAGTGTGCAAGGACAGTTGTCATGGTAGCTGTTACCGCGGCTTGAAATGTAGCGGCGTCGATATGAAGGATAGGGGTTTCGTTGTTCGGCTGACTATTTCTAGATGACGACATGATTCTGTTACACGGAAAGAAAAGGAGTTCGTGAGCTAATGTGGTTGAACCTAGATGTATTTCGGTCGTTCAAGTAAAGAGTAAAAGTATGTTCTCGAAGGTTCGACCTACGTCCCTATGATGCAATCCTAGTACAGAGTAGAAGTAAGTTCTTAGAATCGTCTTTTGATGTTTTAGGGTCCTAAGTACATCAAGGATATGATCTCTGAGCTAAATTACTCTAGTCCAATAACTTGACTAGAGTGGGTTTCAGATAGACTCCAACGATAGTATGATGAAAGTATTTGAACAAAGAATGACACAGAAGTTAGCCGACTGTCAATATCATTGATATTCAAGACGTAATAAGTTTGGGAAAAATGACCATGGAGTAGGTCTTACATCAGATCCAAAGTAGAAAAGTTTTGGCCGCATAAAGGCCTAACTAAAAGTACATACAATACAAGATAGTTACATAGAAAAGTGCCACATAGTGCATAGATAGGAAAACGATTCCTTAAAACAAAGAAGGAAAGTAAAACATCTCCTACTCGTGACGGTCACCCCTATAGTGAACCCTTAGTTCAGCTAGTTGACGTTCGATATCAAGCAAGTGTCTTTCGTACACCCTCTAGCGTACTCGGAGCTCTATGATTTCGGCTCGTATTTCGGCTAGTGCTTGTAGCAGGGTCTCATGGTCTCTCTCAGATCTCGCATGAGTGTGTTCCAGGAGATTGGTGCGGATGGTATTTATTCTTGCATTGGCATCAACCTCTACGATACGATGGAGAGCTGTCCTGCCCTAAATCTCGTTTTGGGCAAACTCTACGAACCAGGAGTGGTAGAACTCTATCTGTCGAGATTCCTTCACTTACGTTGTAGAAGCTTTGGTCTCCATTAAACGGCATAGGTTGATCTTGCTCTTCGCTCCATGTTTCCAAGCGTTATACCCAAGGAGGTGTCGGGCCATGAGAAGTCGGACGAGGGTTGGGATTTGGAATGACAGCTACCGGGGGTAGGTTCTCAACCTCAGGCTCGGAGTTATCATCATCCAAAAGGTCTTCAGCATGGTGATCATTCAAAGGGTTTGGATGATCATCCTATTGTTCTTCTCCAAACCATCCAGCATTGCCTTTGTTCGGAAGGTACGAGTTGTCGTGGGGATGGAGTCCAACCATTTTATCTACACGAGAATTGGGGTAAGGAAATAATTATTAGACAAACTATCTAGATAATTATTAGCTAATCTTCATTAGTTACTTCACTGTTTGTAAATTGCATACCAGTTATATGTAATCAAAACAGGATAGTCCTTCGAATAAGTGACCTTAACTCCAAACTCACAAGGAATAGGGGTAAGGCTAAAATTCACAGATTCTAAGTCTATCACATCCTAGTTACATATAACCTTAAGGTATCCACTTAGCAACCATTGACCTAGTAATGAAGATCTTTTTAGTTCTCAAGTAAGTAATTATAGTAACACAAAGTACTCCTATAGTATTCTAGACCTATGTTCTGCTCTAGAGTTCTCACTGTGGTAGTGTTGGTAAGTTTTTAGCCTTGTTGCCACATCACAACCATTCTTGGTCATGTGCTAATCACACCTCGGACCGGCATAGTTGATCAGGCTAAACCACTCCCAAGACGGACCTTACATCCACGAGCTTATTTGTGATATTCAACAATCGTAATATTTTGTTCTTGTCATTGTGACACTGATTTTAGTATGAATGCAGGTATGTATACTTAGTTAAATATTTTAATATTTAAAAGTTTAACTCTTGATCAGATTATTTTAATCCCATTGTATTTATAGTTAGTATATCTTTTATGGGTTAACAAACTTAATTCACTATAAAAAATGTTCTAATACCAATCTGTCACACCCCAAAACCAAGAACGGCGGAAACTTTCTAGGGCGGAGGACGTCATGGCAAGTATGACAACAATGCAAAGTAGTAAACAAGCAACAACATCATCCATTGCATTAATAGTATAATTTTAATTACAAGTGAGTTCTTTCAAAGTATAAAGCAACATAATGAATAATCAAAATAAAAGACGAGTCTTGACTGCTCCGTCTTCACAAAAACTGGTCGTCGTACCTGTCTATTTGTGACTTGAGAATACAAGTTATTTTGAAAGCGAGTATAGACATCATAAGTACGAAAATGTTTGTAAGTAATTGTAAACGTTGGAAAACCCTAGAAAATCCCATATTTCCTACTAGTATAAAAAGGTAGTCTTCTACAAAGACCCAACTGTTTTGAAAGTAGCCTTCTACCAAGACCCGACTGTTTTGAAAGTAGCCTTATACCAAGACCCGAATATTTTGAAAGTAGCCTTCTACCAAGACCCGACTGCTTTGAAAGTATGAACCTCTACATAAGTGAAGGTTTTTCTTTGTACAACTATTATTATTCAAATCTAATCTACATCATCGATTATGTGAATGTGACACAAAGTAAAGTTAATAATAATATAATAACTGGATTCGTATCCTTTTGTATTTGTGGTATATAAAGTGTAAATCTTTAGTATTTGTAATAAGTGACTACTATTGTACTAAATGCCTTAATTGAGTATTAAGTTATAATGTGATGGCTAGATCCCATATTAAACACTCCCCTGTCAATAGATTCTGAGAAACAAACGCGACCCGTACAATGATTGCAAGCCGTGAACATCCACATTATTATGATCATGTATACCCAATATAACTATCACCTTTTGTTTAGAACAATGCGTTAGTGATTCATTGGTATAGTTAGATCCTGTAATTGTTCCATGCTATAGCACCTTGTCGTGTATTGTATCTTCCTCCCTGTATTCCTTTATTGTGTGTTCTCTTATGTTATCATGTATTGTATCTATGAAATAGTATCTACGTAATAATATGTAATAGTATCTCTTCATATAGCATGTAATGTATTAGTATGTCTATAATTGTACTTTTGTAATTGTATCTCTTCATATAGTAAGTATTGTATTAGTATAGACTCATGAATGAACTGACTCTTGTGTGATTCGTTGTACTTGGAATAGTAAGTAGTATGTCCTAACTATGCCTATTATAGTTACTAGCAATGTACGTGTATAATCGAAGTATGCCTTTGCTACCAAAAGGTACTGAACTAACAGATGGAACTTTTATGTCTATATATATATATATATATATATATATATATATATATAACTGATATTTAGACGACATTCAGACGAATAACCGATATCCTAAGGCCACATCCCAACGAGGAAAAGGAAATAAAGTGAGCTAGCCGTCCTAAGTCCTTTAAACATTACTTCTATAACTATACATATATAGGCATGCATTTGACAATATAAAAGTATAAAACATGTTTTTTAAAACATTTTAAAAGTTTAATAACTAAGAAATAATGATTTGATGTCAGTTTGTAAAATGATTATAAAGCAGTTTGTTTGATAAAAACAGTTTTAAGTATAAGGAAACCTTTTGTAAGTCCCCAAAAATGTCTGTGTATCAATCAGATCCATTTGATGGTGCAGAATCCCAATCAAACGAATGATGTCAAATCAAATAGAAGAGAAGGAGAAGAAGAAGATGATGAATCTTGTATGTATTGATATGAATGAAGATCCGGATACAAGATTCACACACACTTACACACACTCTCTTTTTTCTCTCTCTAGAACACCTTCAAATGCACACACTTAAGCTCCTCTAGTGTTCATCACTCTTTTTCTCACACCCCCTCACCCCTATATATATATATATATATATATATATATATATATATATATATATATATATATATATATATATACATATATACATGAGAATATGGGCCGTAAACAGGATTTACGGCCGTAAACCTGTTTATGGCCATAAGCACCCCCTTGGCCATAAAGCTGACCGTAAACACATAAGATATTACATAAAAATACAATTTCCTAGAAAAGCAAAGTATAAACCATATTTTTGACCCAACACCATTGTTTGAAACACAATTGTAACAGAGTTTGATAGGAAAAATATAGTATGTAAGACAGTTTGATAAAGAGTTTTAACATGTAAAGACGTTTGAGAAAGTCATTTGAAGTAATTTGTTTGGTAAAATAGCTAAAGTTTAGTAAATCCATTTGAATGCTAGTTATTAATCACATGTGATTAATGTACTAACTAGCATGATTCAACTTGTATTCCCCCCCACCCCATAAAAGAATTTATAAACATTTAGAAACATTTAAAGGTTAATTAAGGGGTATGAACTCACCTGTAGTGAGTGGTTTGGATGAACGGAATGTACAGGATGCAAAGTGTCAAGTGAAGACTTGAGCACACACACGGATTCTATTTATCATATAATAACACATATATGTATCCAATTTGTCATTTAACAACTAATTAACCAAGTGAAGACACCCTAGGATATGGAAAAAAACACTTTGATTCAAGTGATACTAGTATCAAGGGTTGCATTTAAGGGTTGTATAGCCACTTAAGGGAGTTTTCTGTCCAAGTGGTATGTTTCTTGTGGTTTTCGGTCCATATGGTTTTCGGTCAATATTGTTTTTTGTCCAAGAGGTTTTCGGTCCAAAAGGTTGGCCGAAAACTCTTATTCTTTGATGCATAAGGTGATTTCCAAGGGCTTCCAACAAGCATGTAGTGTTCTAGACGAAATACTAAGCATTAGGAAGGCTTAAAGTCATTTTTCACCTTTCATAAGGGTTTTCGATCTAAGGAGATGCACCAGACCGAACACACATTTGTTCTTGGATAAATGGATGTTTTCAAGGCTCTAAATTTAGTATCCTTACTAGATAAAAAGTATAGGAGATAGATACTTACAATATGGAAGCAAAGAAGGTGTTTTCGGCCCAAAACACTAGTGTGTGTTCTTGGTGTTCTTGGTGAAATGAAGAACACTTGAGGGTCTAAGAAAATGGGATGATTTCATGGATGAAATCATGTAAGATCACTAGATAATGGAAAAGAGCAACTAAAGAAGGAAGGAAACACTTACAATATTGAAGATCTTGAAAAAAATTTCGGATGATACTTGAGAGATAATTGTTCTTGACTTGGAAATGAGAAAAGAATGGTAAAAATGACTAAGTGTCATTTTTATACCCTTTAGGGTTTTCGGTCCAAACACTATTTGGGCCGAAAACTCCTAGCTCTTGGAGTTTTTACGAAAATGATGCACAATGAACCTAGGGCATCCTCTCTCCTGTTATTCCTTGAAGTACTAAGCTTTAAAACACTTAAACTGACTCCAAAATGCTTAACAAATAGCATAAACAGTTATGATTTATATTGAAGTGAATGATTGTTTAGAATAGAAATTTCGGGTTGTTACATTAACAGACAGGAAAAAGGTGTCACTTGGGAAAGAATTAAGAATGTTGAAGCTGGTGAGTGAATTTTATGTAAAAAATCTAAGTATCATATAATACAATTTTATCTAAATGCTTTGAATTATAAGAATAAATAATAATTAAAAAATTATAATATATGTTGTCACAGGGTGCAAGAGATGTTGGAGCTCTTAGAGAACCTAAGGACAAACTGGAGAAGTGAGTTGAAGAGCTGACATGGAGATTAGACTTTGAAAAACATTTTAGGGTATCTTTTTTTTATCTTTTTTGTATCTAATTAATTTGTAAATTTTTGTTACAACTTCTATTGATTTGTTTTATCTTTCCATGGAACGATTATTTGTATGACATTAAATTTTATGCAATGGATTGTATTTTTTTTATTTGATATTTTATTTTGTATTATGAGACATTAAATATAAAATTAATTTGAAAATTAGTAAATCTACAAATAATACTTTTTTTAAACATTTAAAATTATTATACGCAAAAATGTGTGTCATCTTCATTTATGACATGGCCTTTCTTGATAGGGGCTTTAATGATATGCAATGCGAGTCGTAAATGTGTGTCGAAAGGTTACGACACGCAAATGCTTGACATCTTCCTTTATGACAGGGCCTTCTTTGATACGCAATGCGTGTCATAAACGTTCGTCGTAAATGCGTGTCGTAATTGTGCGTCGTAAATGCACGTCATAAATAGACGACACACAAAAGCATGTCGTCTCTCGTTATGAAAGGGCCTTTCTTGACACGCATTTGCACGTCGTCTGAGCGTTTTACAACACGCATTGTGCGTCGTAAAAGGGTGTTTTTCTAGTAGTGAGGACAAGGACTATAATTCTCCTTCATTAAAAGTATAATGATTAATACTAAGTAACTAAACACTTATAAGTTCCCAATCTTAGTTACTTAGGAAAATGTGAAATAGGTGCTAACCCATGAAATTACACTTTGTGCCTTACCAAGTCGTTAGTGGACCATGTGTGGTTAACCGGCACACTAACAAGGACTGGTAAGAGTGGCAAAGGGTAATTTGACTTTATTATAGATTCGTGGAGCGTGTGTGGTTAACCGGCACATCGATTAGGTGATAAAGTTAAGGGTCCCAAGTCAATTTGCATGGTTATTCACACCTTGTTTGTGATCCTCGGCATCCCAGTCACAAACTTTAGAGGGCACAATCGAGATTCAAATATGCCATTGAATGTTCAATGTATCTCAAAAGATTTAGGAGTTTCAAATCCAATTAAAACTTAATTATATTTCGTATTCTTGGTGGAAATTGGTAAATCGTCATTTACCTACCTTCAACTATTTTATAACTTAGATTACGGCATCCCTCTTCCAGTTATAAGTAGGTTGTTGGGTCCTAGACTTAATATTTCATATTGGGTGATATATTAAGCACTTAAATCAACTAAACTTGAATTTCTCCCATTATAGATATCTAGGTGAGACATTTATGGTCTTCCCAAATCTTTAGGAACAAGCTTCCTAATGAATATGATATCCCAAATGGTAATCAAGGTGAAAGATCAATACCTTTATTGAGCATTAATGGGACTGGAAATCATGCTTCACTTCTTCCACCTCCTATAACAATTCTCCCTATCCCACAAGTTTCAGAACTTGATAAGTTCTAAGTCACTCAATCCCGATTGGCAACTTAAGCCTATATGTGCTTACATCTTGGAGATTAAGTCACGCATTGGCAAGTCGGGAGAGTCGGGTGTTGAAGTCTCGAGTTAGCTGGCTGTTGACTTGGTTTTTCAATCACTCCCTGATGACAAATTGCGACATGACCCTTAATGATCTTATATATTTGCTTGATGTAGTTAAATCAGCAATGATTTGGAGCACTGGTAAAGCAAATTAGAATGGAAGATCAAATTCCCAAACTTATTATGACATTGAAAATGGTAACATTAGAAGTCTAGAAAACCTTTCTCTTCCCAATGGAACGGGATCGGCCATGGTCGAACCGTTTTGATTTAATGGTAAAGAGAAAGCCTGAGTCTGACATAGTCTCATGTACCATTTCCAAAGAGTCCATGTATTTCTTTTTCCAAAAGAAGGGGCATTGGTTGCAAAGATGCCATATTTACCTAAAAGATCTGGTAAAGTCAAAAAGTTTGACTTTGCATAAGGTAAAAGTCTAGTACCTAACTCTATTAAGTTCCTATTTGGAGATTCTTAATACATGATGTAATGTGATTACATTTTGATGTTTTGGAAGAATCAAAGGAAGCTTAAAGAAAGAGTGTGCTGATTTTGATCGCAAAGATGGATTTTGATCGCATGTTTCGATGATCAGAATTTTGAGCTGCTTAAGAGTTATGATATATTGCTCAGGAATAGATAACAACATGTTTTTCATATGTATTTGCATTGTAAGGATAAGATTTTTCTGCAAAGTTTTTAAAATAAAAGAAAAAGTTTTGATTTATTTATTTTAAGTATCCTCACAATGGCTTTTATGAAAAAAATGTTGTTTATTTGTTTCCAATGATAGCAATGTTGGAAAATGGATTTGATTCTTTCATTTTGCGATAGTGTCATAATTTACCAAATAACAAAAGATTCTCATCACCCAAGTTTCAGTTGGATAGAAACTTGGAGTCATACAAGTTGTATTGTGTGATGAATGAGAATTTTTCGTCTTTGGGAAATTAAGACTAGTTCCTTGCTCACGTGTCATGTGAGTCAAGTGAAGGACTAAAGGATCAGGTACATTAGGTTGTGCACTGTTCAGGTCCACCACAAATGTTGATAAGATTATTCGTTATGATTTACTAAAGTTCAGTAAATATGGTTATGCTTACAAGTTTAAGTGTGATTCTGAAACATTGGAAAAGTTTCAATGTATGGCAGAATGAATAAGAAGAATCAAATTAGGCAAAAAGATAAAAGTTTCTCCAATCTGAAGAGATGGGAGAGCACTTGAATATCTTGTTTATGATTATCTTGGTGATTATGAAACCATATCACAATTGATCCTCTAAGGATACCTTAGTGCATTTGTTTGGCTAAGGCTAGGAATCATGAATTGTTGAAATGGTTAAATCAAAAAGATAAATCATACTTCATTACAAATCAAATCTTAGAGTCATACTCCAAGATTGAGCCTTGAGTGACATAATCTTTAGAAATTTTAAAACACTTGTCAAATGTAGAGTAAAATGTTTTCTACTCTTGTACATTTGAAATTGGTAACTGGTGATGTTTTGGATAAAACGAAGACCAACTGAGACCAATTGTCTGAAGTGTTTTAATTGATAAGAATCCGCACTAACTCTTGAATATTTGTTTTGTCAAGGAGTGGTTCCTGACAAAGAGAATCTTATATGTCAAGAGGTTAGTAGGAGTCTTAAAAGATCTTGAGACAGTTTCGAGAACTAATCAAGAGTTTTGTTAATCACTAGCCCACGACTTGAGGTCTGTAACCTATCGTGTTGACATATTCTTATTTTTGTGTCTATTCAAGCAAAAGTTGATTATGCTTTTGAGTTCTACGAGTTCTCAATTGTTTGCATAACAACCCGGAAGCAATGGTGGGCATTGTGCTACCAAGTGGCAAGAAATTAAGATTGAACAAGTTCAGTCCATATGAGTTTGTATTTGTCACTAACCTTGTGTTGTGATTATGGTTATGAAAAATTCACATCGATAGGAACACTTACACCATAAAATCTAACTGTCATATGGTTTCTCTTCGATTCATGAAAATGATGGTAAGGAAACTCTTTAACTAAGTAGATTCTGAGTAAATAACACTTATGAGAATGACAAAAGGTCTAAACATTATGATTACGACATCCCTCTTCATAATTGTTTAGACACACTTGTGAGCTATCTAAGGAAAGGTGTATGATTTTGATAAAGGCTTATCAAAGCAATCTCGTATCAGAAATCTGAACTTTGGTAAGAAAGTCAATAAAGTAATGATTTCTAGAATTCCAGTTGATTTCTAAGTACATGTCAAAGCTAGTGAGAGCATAAGTGTTATGCTAGTAAGATAATAATCATTGTGCTAGTGGGAGCATGATTATTATGTTTAGTGTTGCAAGTTAACAATGTTAATTATAGATAACAAAGTGTCATTTCGCTTTGAAATGTTGTTTCGCTATAATTAAGGGAGAGGATTTTATACTTCATTCTAATTCTACAATCTTAGATTGAGAATTTAATCAAATTTAGTCAAGGATATATATATATATATATATATATATATATATATATATATATATATATATATATATATATATGAATGTTATGTTGGAATGGTTGAGCATAAGGAAATTCTATATATGTTGCATTCTCAAAATTCATTTATGATTACGGCATACCTCTTCATAGTTTGAATTGTTAGAACATGGCAAATAAAAAAAATTATAGCATGAATCAGGTCCCATATGCTTCGAGTAGAGGATCGATTACATGTGCTATAATATTTATCCATTCTAAATTTTTCAAATGCCCTGTGCATTAAGAGGGAAAAAAGGAATAGAACTGGATATGACTAAAATGATTAAGCAATTGTTGAGGACAATCTGAGGTTTACCCAAGATTGGTTGCTCATGGACAATTGGAAGTATATAGTTAGGACCATATTGACATATTTTGAAAAAAAGGCAACTTTTGTTCAGTAGTGATGGTCAAGATGGAATATGGAATTGTTTCCATAGGTGGAAGTTATTCTTTGAAGATTAGAAAACCTAATGCATAGAAGGATGTTCGAAGGAATGTATTTTGAATTTGAGAGTTCGTTTCCATGGAATTGTTCTCCATTAGAATGCTTTGTAATGTCTGTTTCCAAGTCTTTGTGACTTGTGTGCATATTCATTACAAGAGGATCATTGCATATAAGTTTAGAATCTAACAAGATTATGGTAAATGAATAGAATTGGGTGTTCTTACATTTATTGTAAAGGATTTGGGATTGTGAAATGAGCATCATTGAAATATTGTCAATCGATCTGTTTCACAAGGAAAGGACCATATATAAACATAGTGTGCATACTTGGAGTATGGCATAGCTATTGTTTGGACAAACATAGTGTGCATGCTTGGAGCATGGCATGACTATTATTTTCAATTCAAGTACAAAGTTGATTAATCGAAACATAAATAATGAGTAATCAATATGGTGCTTAGGTAAATGTTGTCTTATTTACACTCAAAGTGTTGGGGCCATATAAGATTAGTATTATTCTTGTGTTTCGCTTTGCATTTTTTGGCTTCTAGAATAACTAGATCATTCTTCCCGAATAACTAAGTTATTCAAATCATCCATAGCCAGTCATATGTTGGAAGTAGATATGAATCAAGACTGTCATGAATTGTGTTTGTAGATGTCTAAAGTGTTTAGACATAGCAAGAGTACAACATTCATAAGTGCTCAAGTTCTGAGTATTGGATTCAACCCACGCTCATTTGAATCACTTCATGGATTTTATCACGAGTGAATCATGAGATGATAATATCTTATATTCTTCAAACCTAGATATACGAGTTGATTATACATTGATTGCACGAAAACGCATTGGTAACTCGATGTTATAAAACTTGCCTTTGTGTATGATTCAGCAGGTAGTTAGTACAAGCATATAAGTCGAAGTTTATCCACTCCTTTTACCCTTCATGTTCTGAAGTCATACTCAATAATAGTTTTAGACTTATCCAAGTGGGAGACTGTTGGATTAATGTCTAAGTCCATAACTATAATTGGTAAGACTTGACCCGACCCGACATGGTCCATTTGGGTTACATGGCATCGGAACACTTGGATACACCTTTTATGAGAAAAAGATATATTTGTGACATATTAATATATTATAAGTTCTAATATATTAATATGAGATCATGTTATTTAATTATTATTGATCAAGAACTAATTTGGACTTGATTTAGCGATCAAAAGAGACTAATTAAATATATGGGGATTGATTTTGTAAATCATTCATTCTTATATATGTGGGCTTTTTATCCAAGATTCCTTATGTTGGGTATATCCCATGTGGTGACCCATGGATACTCCATTGAGGTTAAAACCCATGGAGCATAAGGAATAGGTAAAGTTATGGGTTACATGGTGTAACCCTAATGTGCACACTATATAAAGACCCCATTAGTTGGTGAAATGGGCACTATTGCATAATACGGAGGGCAAGCCAATTTCCAAGTCATATATATTATTCTCATGGTTATTCCAAGAGTTCATGATGTTGTGTGAACCATTTGAGGTGTCACACTTGAGGCACTAGGCTCTCAAGCTTCATGGAGTCAAGCTACATCAAGCGGTATGTATTCTAACTTGTTATATTACCCAAATATCAAATATTGTATGCTAGATAGGGTTGTATGTTCACCATAGGATGTTGTAGTATACTAAAAGCCAACAAAAATCCATAGTAATTCTCTCCCACTTCCACTCAGGTATCTCCGGCTACTGGAGTAGACCCGAGGGCTTTTGATATTCAACCTTCACCTTGGCGCAAGTCAAGCACTTGCCCATGAAGGTAGCAATCTCCACTTTCATGTTTTGCAACCAATACAACTTCTTGAGATCGAGGTACATCTTATCTGAACCTGGATGAACGGAGTATCTGGTCCTGTGAGCCTCGTTCATGACAACCTCCCTGTATCCTCCGAACTATGGGGTCCATTTCTGGTTCATGAAGTAATAGACTCCGCCTCCCTTGATCTCTAAGTTCTTTTGCATCCCCCTCAAGGCTTCTTCCGACATTTTCTATGGCTTCAAGTCTTCCAGCTGAGCATCTCTGATTTTCGCAGATAAGTAGGAATGATAGTCATGGTTAGTACTTTCACTTTACGACCTGAGCATTCCTTCCAACTAAGGGCATCTGCCACCACATTGTCCTTTCTAGGATGGTAGCGAATTTCACACTCATAATCACTAAGTAGTTCTACCCATCGCCGTTGTCTCATGTTCAGCTCCTTCTGGTCAAAACTGTGGTGCATGATTTTATGGTTAGTGAAGATAGTGTACTTAGTTCCGCAGAGATAATGTCTCCATATTTTCAATGCGAAGACCATGTGACGACCTGGATTTTTCATTCGGTCAAACCCTAGAATAAATTACTTCTTATTATAAGTTAATGTCATGATTTCTTATTTTAACAAATTTAGAGTTTGTTTGATTATTTTAATATTATTCTTTAAACGAACGGGCGTATGAAAGTGCCGTCACGGGTTTTGAAATTTAGAAACCGCAACCACCTCGATTCTTAGAAGTTCCCGGCCAAACTATTTCATTTGGGTCAAAAAATCATACCAAAATCCGTAAACTCATGCTTATCCATGAGTTTACTCCCTAAGTCTAGTCAATATGAGTTTACTCCCCATTTATCCAAAAGAGTAAACTCCCAAAAGAGTAAACTCAAGAAACACACTCAAGTAGCAAACTAGAAACAATTCAAGATCTTCCAAGTTGTAAGTGTTCTATCCATTTCCAGTTGATTAAACACTTAATCTAGTGTTTGTGCATCTATTCATCCATTTAATTTTGTGTTTTCATTAGATTTCCAAAAACACCAAGAACATACACTAAGTGTTCTTGGACTTTTAGCATACTTCAAGCTTCCTTATAGTAAGTACTTCACTCCTTGACTCTTATTCAGTTAGTACTACAAGTTAGCATCAAGAAAATATGCCAAGAACACATGGAACAAGGTCTTCACGGTCCAAGAAGGTTCTTGGGCTATAAACACCATATAAGTCACCAAAGTGTGCCTAAGTCCCTACTCTAAGTCCTAGTTGATGTATAAACCATCCTTAACATGTTTAAACCTTTCCTTATTGTCTTTAAGCCTTGAAAAACATCAAAAACCAACATTTATAGGTGTTTACGGTTTGGGGATCTCCCAAAACTGTAAACACCCTAAAGTGTGTAAAAGTTGGTCATTTTCCTTCCTTAGGCTTAGAAATTAGCTTATACACTTACCTAATTGTGTTAAGGTCTTGAAGGCATAACAATACCCTTCTCCATGTGGGTTTACAGTAGTAAACCCAAAGGGAAAAGTCCAAGAGGCCGTAAACTCCTCCAAGGAGTGTTTTTGAGGCCCTAGTCCCTTCCAAAGGCCAAATCACTTAGTAGAAATGCTTCAATATGCTTGATAAACCACAAACCATAACATGGTCATTTGGACTAGAGTTGACAACCGTAAACTCTAGAGTTTACTTCCGTAAAATCCCTAGGTCTTGACCATCAAAATCGTAAACTCCAAAGGAGTTTACCCTTGAGCCCCAAACACAATGGCAAGGTCCTTTAGCATATAGATGCAATCTTTATGGATTGTAGCACTTATATAAGGTGTTTTACATGCCTTAGGATGTCTTAACTTTGTCAGTTAGTGGGTTAAAGTCTAATTGGATACATATATGTGTGATTATATGTTAACTAGGATCATTGAGTGTGAACAAGTCTTCACTTGTCACCTAGAAATCCTACATCATTCAGTTCATCCAAACCACCATCTGCAGGTGAGTTCATGCCCCTTAATCAATGTTTTAAATGATTTTAAATGCTTTAATGGGGGGGGGATATAAGTAGAAAACAACATGTTATGAAATCATTTATATGTATTTTATAACTGTGTTTTCATTCAGCAAATTTCACATATTACAAAATGTGACGCATGAAATGGTTTTCTATCTCAAAAATACTTTGTTATCAAATGTATTACTTTTTAAATGTTTATTAAAATGACATCAAGTCATTGTTAACCATTCTTCAAAACTCTTAGATTTCTTAAAAAACCAGTTTTACCTGCTCGAACAACCAATTACCTTTCAGTTAATTATCATACGGATAGTTAGATGATACAAAACATTATTCTTATTACAAGGAATCACACAAGAGTCAGTTCATTCATGAGTCTATACCAGTACATTACCTGATACATGAGTACGTTTACATATGCTTACATGATACATGAATACGCTTACATGAATACATTACATGAGTACCTTACGTAGATACATTTACCTGTGTATATTTACATGAATACTTGTACCTCGAATTGTGAAGATGATTTATTAGTACCTTCTATGTAAATTTTCTTGCCTATCCCTAGTACCTCGGGATATCTAGACGGGACTAACCATTCTGGAACCCAGCTGTTAGCACCAGTGGGTGATGAACGATTACGGATGCCTACGGTTATTACTTATACTGGGAGTACCTTTACGGGACTAACCCTTCCTCCACCCTGCTACTGCTACAGAGGACAATTGGACAATCTTCGGATGTTCATTAGGTGATACATTTCGCTTTACGCGATGGCGTGTTAGCCCTAGTACCTCGGGATAACACTTACATTAATACTTTTTCCTATTTACTTTATTTTGTGATAGGATATACATTTTCGCTTATCGCGAGGCCGTGTTAGCCCTAGTACCTCGTGATAACACTTACATTAGTATATTTTCCATATTACTTTGTTTTGTGATATATTCACATAAACGAAGAGTTAGACTAAGTACTCTTAGTACTAGTCAATGGAAAGGAAAAACTATCATTTTACTTACAAAACATTTGGGTCTTGGCAGAAGACTACATCTCATACTAATAGGAAATAAGGGATTTTCTTGGGTTTTCATACTTATATCAAAATCTTCATTTAAAGATTTACATGGCATTCAGAACAGCTTTTCAAAACAAGACAATGACACTTAAATAACTTATGAAATCACCAGCTTTAAGCTGATACTCGCTTTCAATATAACTTGTATTCTCAGGTCATCAGTAGACAGGTACGGTGGCCAGGTTTTGAGAAGACGGAGCACAGACAAGTCTCGTCTTTTATTTTGATTGTATATTTTTGGTGTCTTATTACCATGAAAGAACACACATGTATTAAAACTTTACTTATAATGCAATGGATGATGTTGTTGCTTGTTTACTATTTTACACAGTTGTGATACTGTACATGACGTCCTCCACCCCGGAACGTTTCCGCCGTTCTTGGTTTTGGGGTGTGACAGATTGGTATCAGAGCTTTGTTTATAGTGAATATAGTATATCAACCCATAAAAGATATACTAACTATAAATACATTGGGATTAAAACACTCTGTGTAAGAGTTAAATAATAAAATATTTAAGTAAGTATACGTGTCTGCATTCATACTAAAACCAGTGTCACAATGACAAGAACAAAAGTATTATGATTGTTGAATATCACAAGTAAGCCTGGGGATATATGGTCAGTCTTAGGAATGGCATAGCCTGATCAACTATGCTGGTCCATGGAGTGCCTAGCATATGCCCAAGAATGGTTGTGATGTGGCAAAAAGTCTAAAAATTTACCAACACAACCATAAAGAAATACCATAGGGGTATTTGGTCTTACTGTAATTATCTTAGTAAGTTTGTCTATTTAGCTATTCCTTATATCCCTTTTCTCCCGTAGATTAAAATGGCTGGATTTCACCATGGCGAACCATACTTGCCAAACCAAGGCAATGCTGGTTGGCTAGAGGCAGAACAAGAAGATGATCACCAAATCCCTTTGGATGATCACCATGCTGAGGGTTTTTCCGATAATTCTGACTCAAAGCCTGAAGTCAACAACTTACCCCCAGCTGCTGAAAACCCAAACCTGAACCCCCGTCCCGCATTTCAAGGACCCACACCTCTGTGGGCCACGAACTTGAATACAAGGAGCCAGGAACAAGGTCAACCCATTCCCTACAATGGGGACCGAAGTTTCTACAACCTCACTGAAGGAGGTTCTACTGACAGAGTCCTACCCATCATGGTTCGTAGGATTTCTCGGAACACGATAATGGCTCAAGCAACTATCAATCAAGTCTTGGAGGTTAACGCCAACTCTGGTGTTAACACTGTCCACATTCGCCAACTGGAGTCTGCTCATGAAAGGACTCTGGTCCGTAATGCAAATCTGCAGAGGGAACTTGCTGAAACTCAAGCTGAAGTTAGAGAACTTCGAGCTCAGCAAGTGAGTGCTGACAGGCGTATAAGGGACATAGAACATCTACTGTCGGGATCAAGAACTCATGCTAGCAGTTCTCGTAACCGATAAAATCTCGACGACTCATCTTTTGGATATAACCTTGTTTATGTAAAAACTTTGGGCTAATTTCATATCCTTGTAAATCTTAGACCTGTTAGTTCTTGATCTAGTCATAGTTCTGTCAAAATTTTCCAATTTTGGTTGATGTAAGGCCTACTTCTAGGCCATTTTTCCTGAACTTGTTACATCTGTAATTCCAATACTATTGACAGATATCTAATCATATGGAAATTATTATCCAAATACTATCATCTTCATTTAAGTTATGGTATTCACTGTGTTGTTGGACAATGGGGAATTAGTCCATGAGGCACACTCATTATTCATTTATTCTTACCCATGTCATCATCTTTTAAACGTATAGCTAAAGATGCTGCCACGCAGAAATCCCAGGCGTAACCCAAACAACGAAGCACCGATACCACCACCTGAACCTCTTCAACCACCTACTCCTTTCGATGCCAATATGTTCCAGGCAGCTTTCACAGCAGCAGTTGCAGCAGCTCTGTCAGCAATCGATGCTCCTGTCCCTAGTGGATCGGGATCAGGTGCACCTCCCTCGAACCACGGCGAAAGCCATGGACACTCTCAGGAATGCACCTATAAGGAATTCACGAACGCCAAGTCCCGCAGCTTCAATGGTACGGGTGGGGTGATGGTGTTAAGGCAATGGATTGAAAAGATGGAATATGTCTTTGAAATTTGCGCTTGCCAAGAAGGCAACAAGGTCAAGTTCGCAGCTTGTACCTTCTCTGACAGAGCACTAACATGGTGGAACGGCCATGTTAAGTATCTGAATTTAGTGGTGACGTATTCCATGAACTGGGAAAAGTTGAAGGACATGCTGATGAAAGAGTACCGTCCTCGAGGTGAAGTACAAAAACTCGAGCAGGAATTCTGGGGTCTAAAAATGGTTGGATCTGACATCACAACCTACACAAATAGGTTCTGTGATCTGGCAAACCTATGCCCTGATATGGTTGCTCTCGAGAGCAAGAAGATAGAGAGATATATCTGGGGACTGTCGCCCCAGATCCAGTCAAGTGTGTTAGCTTCCATGCCTATCACCTTTGATAGTGCCAAGGAACTGGCACAATCTCTCATATATCACAGGAAACCTCAGAACCTAACAATCCCTGCACCTGTACCAAAAAAGGTCAACAAAAACAAGAAAGGGTGGTCTAAGAGGAAAAGAGGGGCTTCGCGAGAATCCTCCAAGAAACAACAACTTGTGGCAATCAATGTTGCCACAGTGACTCCCAATATCCCTGCAAACCTCTTACCAGCAAAAACTTATGTTGGGACTCTACCGAAGTGCAACAGATGCAGCTTCCACCACCACGGACCTTGCAAGGAGATGCTGTGCTCTAACTGCAACAGGAAGGGGCATACAACCCGTTACTGCAAGATTCCAACAGCACAGGCCACCCAGGTTCCTAACGCCGGTATGGGCCAAGCTTGCCACGGTTGTGGCGAAGTGGGCCACTACAAGAGGAACTGTCCTAAAGCGGGGATGGCTGGAGGGGTAGGAAGAGTTATGGCCTTGGGCCACGACGAATCAGTAGTTGATCCTATGATAGTTACTGGTATGTTCCTCCTCGATAACTCATATGCTTCCATACTTTTCAACAGTGGAGCAGAGAGAAGTTTCGTAAGTCACAAATTTGCACACCGGCCTAAACAAAAACCATGCGCATTAGATAATCCATTTACAATAGAAATGGCTAACGGGAAAACAGAGAGCACAAATTGCATATACGTAGGTTGTACTTTAATTTTAGATAGCCATACTTTCAAGATAGATCTCATGCCAGTCCCAATTAAATGTTTCGACGTTATCATCGGCATGGATTGGTTGAGTCTTCTTCGCGCCGACATCATGTGCTTTGAAAAATCAGTTCTTCTTAACCTCCCTAACAGTGAAACATTAGTTATCTACGGCGACAAACCTAGTACGAACCTTCGCCTCATTTCGTGCATTCAATCCCATAAGTGCTTGCGAATGGAATACCAAGCATTCCTCTCACACGTCGTCGATACAAGTCAAGAAACGAAAGGCATTCAGAACATCCCAGAGGTTCGCAACTTTCCCAACATCTTCCCAGAAGAACTCCCCGGTTTACCACCACAATGCCAAGTCGAGTTCAGAATCGACATAGTGCCAGGAGCTACCCCCGTAGCCAAATCTCCTTATCGTCTGGCACCGGCCGAAATGCAGGAACTTTCCAGTCAACTTAACGAACTTCTCAAGAAGGGATTCATTCGACGAAGCTTCTTACCATGGGGAGCACCGGTCTTGTTCGTCAAGAAGAAGGATGGATCGTTTCACACGTGCATCGAGTATAGAGAACTCAACAAAATTACCATTAAAAATCTTTATCCTTTGCCCCGCATAGACGATTTATTTGACCAACTTCAAGGAACCAACTACTTCTCGAAGATAGATCTACGATCCGGATATCACCAACTGCGAGTGTTAGAGGAGGATGTTCCCAAGACAGCCTTCCAAACTCGTTATGGACACTACGAGTTTGTAGTGATGTGATTTGGATTAAGTAACGCGCCCGCAGTATTCATGGATCTGATGAATAGGGTGTGTCGTCCTTACTTGGATCAGTTTGTCATTGTCTTCATTGATGACATACTTATCTACTCTCGAAGTAAGGAGGAACATAGTCAACATCTCCGTAGAGTCTTAGAAACATTGAGATCGGAGAAGCTCTACGCGAAGTTCTCCAAGTGCGAATTTTGGATCCGACGAGTCGAATTTTTGTGCCATGTTGTTAGCGAAGAAGGAATACACGTGGAGCCTTCCAAAATCAAGGCCATTGAGAACTGGTCAGCACTGAAGACACCTACATAAATTCGTCAATTTCTAGGTCTCGCTGGCTACTATCACAGGTTCATTCAGAACATCTCCAGCATAGCAAAATCTCTTACAACCCTGACCCAGAAAGGCGTGGTCTTTGAGTGGGAAGAGAAACAAGAAAGAGCGTTCCAAACGCTCAAACGAGCCTTGTGCATTGCACCAATAGTATCCCTTCCCGGAGGAATAGAAGACTTCGTAGTCTATTGCGATGCATCAAATCAAGGACTCGGATGTGTTCTGATGCAGCGAGGTAAATCATACCCTATGCCTCGAGACAGCTGAAGACACATGCGGTTAACTACACTACCTACGATCTTGAGCTAGGAGCAGTTGTGTTTGCTCTGAAGATCTGGAGACACTACCTATATAGTACAAAAAGCACGATATTTACAGACCACAAGAGTCTACAACACATTTTCGACCAGAAAGAGCTCAACATGAGACAACGACGGTGGGTCGACCTACTCAGTGACTATGAGTGCGAAATTCGTTATCATCCGGGTAAAGCCAATGTAGTAGCCGACACCCTATGTCAGAAAGAATATGTTGGTTGTAGAGTCAAATCTTTGATTCTAACTATCCATTCACACTTGTCCACGCAAATTAAGGAGGCTCAGCTCAACGCTTTGAAACCTGAAAACGTGGCAGGTGAATCCCTTAGAGGGATGGATAAGAACTTGGAGGTCAAGGGTGGCGGAGCCTTTTATCTCATGGATCGGATCTGGACACCGAAACACGGTGACTTCAGAGACTTTGTCATGACCGAAGCTCACAACACTCGTTATTCCGTCCACCCAGGTTCAAATAAGATGTATCTGGATCATAAAAAGTTATACTGGTGTCCTAACATGAAAGCAGAGATTGCTACCTTCGTGAGTAAATGCCTTACTTGCGCAAAGGTGAAGGTCGAATACCAGAAACCCTCCGGTCTTTTACAACAGCCGGAGACACCAGAATGGAAGTGGGAGCGGATTACTATGGACTTCATAACCAAGTTGCCCAAGACAACGGGTGGACTTGATTCCATATGGGTCATCGTCGATAGACTGACCAAGTCTGCACACTTCTTGCCAATCAAAGAAACAGACAAGATGGAGAAACTTACAAGAACTTAAATTAGGGAGATTGTAAGATTGCACGGTGTTCCCTTATCTATTATCTCACACAGAGATAGTAGATTCACTTCGAGGTTCTGGCAGTCGTTACAAAGTTCCCTAGGAACTAGGCTGGACATGAGTACAACGTACCATCCACAGACTGACGGACAAAGTGAGAGAGACCTTAGAAGATATGTTGCGTGCCTGTGTGATTGACTTTGGAAAAGCTTGGCATACCCATTTACCCCTTGTCGAATTTTCCTACAACAACAGTTATCACAGGAGCATAAAGGCAGCTCCATTCGAGGCCCTCTATGGCCGAAAGTGCAGATCCCCTCTGTGCTGGGCTGAGGTGGGGGATACCCAGTTAGCTAAGGGACAAGTTCCCGAGAGCACTCTCACGGGTCCGGAGATCATTCAGGAAACGACAGAGAAGATCGTTCAAATTCGTGAACGATTGAAAGCCTCTAGAGACCGACAGAAAAGCTACGCTGACAAGCGAAGGAAACAGTTGGAATTCCAGGTGGGCGACCGAGTTCTACTAAAGGTCTCACCCTGGAAGGGCTTGATACGCTTCAAAAAGCATGGAAAGCTAAATCCAAGATACATAGGGCCTTTCGAGATTCTCGCAAGAATCGGCCCTGTAGCTTACAAACTCAATCTACCCCATGAACTCAGTAACGTACATCCTACCTTCCACGTATCGAACTTGAAAAAGTGTCTGTCCGATGAGACTATTGTTATTCCACTCAACGAGATCGAGATCAACAAGAGCCTCAACTTCGTCAAGGAACCAGTAGAGATCACGGACCAAGAAGTCAAGCAAACGAAACAAAGTCGTATCCCGATAGTGAAGGTTCGCTGGAACGCAAAACGGGGGCCTAAATTCACTTGGGAGCGAGAGGATCAAATGAAACCAAAATATCCTCATCATTTTCCTTAGTTACCTGCAAATACTTTATTTGCTTAGACTTTAATTTCGGGACGAAATTCCCTTTAACGGGGGATGATGTAACAACCCGTAATCTTCATTCGGTCAAACCCTAGAAGTAAATCACTTCTTATTATAAGTTAATGTCATCATTTCTTATTTTAACAAATTTAGAGTTTGTTTGATTATTTTAATATTATTCTATAAACGAACGGGTGTATGAAAGTGCCGTCACGGGTTTTGAAATTTAGAAACTGCAACCACCTCGCGTCTTAGAAGTTCCCGAACAAACTATTTCGTTTGGGTCGAAAAATCATACCAAAATCTATAAACTCATGCTTATCCATGAGTTTACTCCCTAAGTCTAGTCAATATGAGTTTACTCACCATTTATCCAAAAGAGTAAACTCCCAAAAGAGTAAACTCAAGAAACACTCTCAAGTAGCAAAGTAGAGACAATTCAAGATCTTCCAAGTTGTAAGTGTTCTATCCATTTCAAGTTGATTAAACACTAAATCTAGTGTTTGTGCATCTATTCATCCTTTTACTTTTGTGTTTTGATTAGATTTCCAAAAACACCAAGAACACACAATAAGTGTTCTTGGACTTTTAGCATACTTCAAGCTTCCTTATAGTAAGTACTTCACCCCTTGAGTCTTATTGAGTTAGTATTACAAGTTAGCGTCAAGAAAATATACCAAGAACACATGGACCAAGGTGTTCACGGTCCAAGAAGGTTCTTGGGTCGAAAACACCATATAAGGCACCAAAGTGTGCCTAAGTCCCTAATCTAAGTCCTAGTTGATGTATAAACCATCCTTAATATGTTTAAACCTTTCCTTATTGTGTTTAAGCCTTGAAAAACATCAAAAACCAACATTTATAGGTGTTTACGGTTTGGGGATCTCCCAAAACCGTAAACACCCTAAAGTGTGTATAAGTTGGTCATTTGCCTTCCTTAGTCTTAGAAATTAGCTTATACACTTACCTAATTATGTTAAGGACTTGATGGCATAACAATACCCTTCTCCATGAGGGTTTACGGTAGTAAACTCGAAGGGAAAAGTCCAAGAGGCCGTAAACTCCTCCAAGGAGTGTTTTTGAGGCCCTAGTCCCTTCCAAAGGCCAAATCACTTAGTAGAAATGCTTCAATAGGCTTGATAAACCACAAACCATAACATGGTCATTTGGACTAGAGTTTACAACCGTAAACTCTAGAGTTTACTGCCGTAAACTCCCTAGGTCTTGACCATCAAAATCGTAAACTCCAAAGGAGTTTACCCTTGAGCCCCAAACACAATGGCAAGGTCCTTTAGCACATAGATGCAATCTTTATGGCTTGTAGCACTTATATAAGGTGTTTTACATGCCTTAGGATGTCTTAACATTGTTAGTTAGTGGTTTAAAGTCTAATTGGATACATATATGTGTGATTATATGTTAACTAGGATCATTGTGTGTGAACAAGTCTTTACGTGTCCCCTAGCAATCCAACATCATACAGTTCATCCAAACCACCATCTGCAGGTGAGTTCATGCCCCTTAATCAATGTTTAAAATGATTTTAAATGCTTTAATGCGGGGGGATACAAGTAGAAAACAACATGTTATGAAATCATTTATATGTATTTTATAACTGTATTTTCATTCAGCAGATTTCACATATTACAAAATGTGACGCATGAAATGGTTTTCTATCTCAAAAATACTTTGTTATCAAATGTATTACTTTTGAAATGTTTATTAAAATGACATCAAGTCATTGTTAATCATTGTTCAAAACTCTTAGATGTCTTACAAAACCATTTTTACCTTCTTGAACAACCAATTACCTTTCAGTTAATTATCATAGGGATAGCTAGATGAGATAAAACATTATTCCATTTACAAGGAATCACACAAGAGTCAGTTCATTCATGAGTCAATACCAGTACATTACTTGATACATGAGTACGTTTACATATGCTTACATGATACATGAATACACTTACATGAATACATTACATGAGTACCTTACGTAGATACATTTACCTGTGTATATTTACATGAATACTTGTACCTCGAATTGTGAGGATGATTTATTAGTACCTTCTGTGTAAATTTTCCTGCATATCCCTAGTACCTTGGGATATCTAGACGGGACTAACCATTTCGGAACCCAGCTGTTAGCACCAGTGGGTGATGAACGTCTACGGATGCCTACGGTTATTACTTATACTAGGAGTACCTTTACGGGACTAACCCTTCCTCCACCCTGCTACTGCTACAGAGGACAATTGGACAATCTTCGGATGTTCGTTAGGTTATACATTTCGCTTTACGCGATGGCGTGTTAGCGCTAGTACCTCTGGATAACACTTACATTAGTACTTTTTCCTATTTACTTTATTTTGTGATAGGATATACATTTTCGCTTGTCGCGAAGTCGTGTTAGCCCTAGTACCTCGGGATAACACCTACATTAGTATATTTTCCATATTACTTTATTTTGTGATATACTCACATAAAAGAAGAGTTAGACTAAGTACTCTTAGTACTAGTCAATGGAAAAGAAAAACTATCATTTTACTTACAAAACATTTGGGTCTTGGCAGAAGGCTACATCTCATACTAATAGGAAATAAGGGATTTTCTAGGGTTTTCATACTTATATCAAAATCTTCATTTAAAGATTTACATGGCATTCAGAACAGCTTTTCAAAACAAGACAATGACACTTAAATAACTTATGAATTCACCAGCTTTAAGCTGATACTCGCTTTCAAAATAACTTGTATTCTCAGGTCATCAGTACACAGGTACGGTGGCCAGGTTTTGAGAAGACGGAGCACAGACAAGTCTCGTCTTTTATTTTGATTGTATATTTTTGGTGTCTTATTACCATGAAAGAACACACATGTATTAAAACTTTACTTATAATGCAATGGATGATGTTGTTGCTTGTTTACTATTTTACAAAGTTGTGATACTCTACATGATGTCTTCCACCCCGGAACGTTTCCGCCGTTCTTGGTTTTGGGGCGTGACAGACCACTGCTCCCAACTATGTGTCATGAGTTGTGTAGTTGAGTTTTTGTGCTCTCAGTTGTCTCAAGACGTAAGAAATAACCTTTCCCCATTGCATGAGTACACAGCCTAGGCCCTGATTGGATGCATCACAGTAGACAACGAAGTCCTCTGTCCCTTTGGGCAGACACATGGTAGGTGGGCTGCATAGGGCCCGCTTTAATGTTTGGAACGCAGTGTCTTGCTTTTCACTCCAAAAAAAGGGCACACCCTTCTATGTCAGAGTGGTTAAGGGTATCGCAATCCTGGAGAAATTTTCGATAAACCTAAGCGAGGCCCAAGAATTGACGGATATCTGTGGGCATCTTCAGTGTTGACCAGTTCTCTATCGCTTTGATTGTGGAGGGGTCCACGTGTATGCATTCCTCGCTTACCACATGACCTAGGAAAGTTACTTTTCGAATCCAAAATTCGCACTTGGAGAATTTCGCATAAAGCTTCTCCATCCTTAAAGTTTCCAGCACCAATCATAAGTGCTGGCTGTGATTTTCTTCACTTCTGGAATAGACAAGTATATCATCGATGAACATAATTACAAACATGTCTAGGAAAGAACGGCACACCCGATTCATCAGGTCCATGAATACCACCGGTGCGTTGGTTAGACCAAAGGGCATTACTACGAACTCATAGTAACCATATCGAGTCTGAAATGTTGTCTTAGGAACATCACTCTCGTGGAATCGCAGCTGATGATACCCTGATCTTAGGTCTATTTTGCAGAAGTAGCTGGCTCCTTGAACTTGGTCGAAGAGGCCGTCGATCCGTGGAAGATGATAAAGGTTTTTTACGGTGAGTTTGTTCAGTTCGCGATAGTCAATGTACATCCGGAAAGATCCATCCTTCTTTTTCACAAGTAAGACCGGGGCTCCCCAAGGTGAGCAACTCGGTGTGACGAATCCTTTGTTGAGGAGCTCATTGAGCTGGCTGGATAACTCTTGCATTTTTGCTGGTGCCAAGCGATTTGGGGATTTCGCTACGGGGGTAGCTCTAGGGATTAAGTTGATTCGGAATTCAACTTGGCGCTCGGGAGCAATTCTCGGGAGCTCTTCAGGAAATACATCAGGAAACTTGCGGACTTCTGGGATGATCTTGAGGACTTTAACTTCCTACATCTCATTAATGACATGGGATAGGAATGCATGACCCTCCTTTCGCAAGAATTTTTGGGCTTCGATGCACAAAATGATACGAAGGTTTGAGCTGAGTTTATCGCCATAAATAATGAGGGTTTCACCATAGGGAAGATTAAGATGAATTGCTTTTTCAAAGCAAAGGATATCAGCACGATTGGGGCTCAACCAATCCATGCCGATGATGACATTGAAACTCTTTATAGAAACATGCATAAGGTCGATGGGAAAGGAATGGTCGTTTAAGGTAAGAGTACAGCCGATGAATATGTCGCTAGCGCTCTCCTTCTCACCTTTTGCCATCTCAAGGGTAAATGTTTCAGTTAGAGGTTGGGGTTTATGTTTGAGAAGATGCTTGAATGCATGACTAACAAAACTTCTCTCCGCACCAAAATCGAAAAGAATGCATGCATAAGAGTTGTCGACGAGGAATGTACCTGTAACAACTGTGGGATCTGCAACTGCCTCCTCCTGGCCCATCGCTAGCACTCTCCCCGTGCTACCTATTGTTGTTGCCTTGGGGCAGTTTCTCTTATAGTTCTCGACTTCACCACAGCCATAACAGGCTAGACCGACACCCGATCCAGATGCATAATTGGTTGGTTGGACTGGTGCCTTACAAACTAGAGCTGTGTGCCCCATTTTGCAACAACTTTTGTATAGCATTTCATGGCATGAGCTGGGATTATGATGATAATTGTACCTGTCGCACCGAGGAAGGGTACCAGCATTCCTACCGGTAGGTGTTTCAGTGGTAGGAGCAGCGACAAGAGTAGTAGCAGTGTGAACTGCCACTGTTTGCTATTTCTTTGGGGGCTCCTACTAAGGCTGGCCCTTTCGCTGCTTCCAGAATTTTCTCTTATCACCACTCACCTTCATTGGTTTGGGAGCGGTTACCACTTTATCGAGATCAACTCCATGATCTATGAGAGTCTACGCAAGGCACTTGGCGCTGTCAAAAGTGGTTGGCCTAACGGACAAGAGACTTCCTTGCGTTGGGGGCATCAATCCCCAAATGTATCTTTCTATTTTCTTGCTTTCCGGGGTCACCATTCCCGGACAAAGGAGAGCCAGATCACAGAATCTAGTCGTGTAGAAGGTAACGTCGGAACCCTTCATCTTCAAGTTCCATAATTTGTGCTCCAGTTTATGCATCTCGCCCCTTAGGCAGTATTCAGCAAGCATGAGATCTTTCAAGCTCTCCCAACCCATAGCATTTGGTACTGGTAGGGTTAGGGATTTGACCCGACCATTCCACCAGGTCGGTGCTCTATTGTTGAAGGTGCAAGCGGCGAATTTCACATTGTTGGCTTCAGAATAGGAACAAATTTCGAAGATGGATTCATTACTAGATAAGAGACTGAAAACAATCAAGATGGAGGATCACTTACATTCTTGAGGATTCTTGAGCCAAAATCGATGGATGTAGAGAGAGAGTAGAGACAGAAGGTCTTTGAAGTGGTTAAAGTGTGAAATGATGGCTAAGCATCCCTTATATAGGGTTGAGTTTTCGGCCAAGGGGGTGGGGTGGGGGTGTACAGTCGTAAGCTCGAGTTTGCAGTCGTACACTCCTCTCGAAGGGGTGTTTCGCCTGAATGTTACGCTTTGACTTAGAAAACGCGTTCTTAGACCCAAAATTTGATTGTACGGAGCATAGTATTTATAATTAGCCCCAAAATGATGTTAATCAAGAGCAG
The DNA here is from genome assembly GCF_051521515.1 of Lactuca serriola. NCBI lineage: Eukaryota > Viridiplantae > Streptophyta > Magnoliopsida > Asterales > Asteraceae > Lactuca > Lactuca serriola. Next base: position 112,450,652 of record NC_136409.1, on the reverse strand, counting down.
AAATCAACTCTGAATTGATTTATTTTAACGGTTTGAAGAGAAGAAATTTCGGGTTGTCACAGATGGCTAAGATATATATGAGAGAGGTGGTAGCACGTTATGGGGTGCCAGTTTCGATAGTTTCGGATCGGGACGTGCATTTTACATCTGGGTTTTGGAAGAAGTTTCATGAGGAGTTTGGCACGCGCTTGCATTTCAGTACCACATATCACTCACAAACCGACTGGCAGAGTGAGCGGACTATTCAGACACTTGAGGACATGTTGCGTGTGTGTGTCATGGACTTCGGAGGATGTTGGGACACCTGCATACCACTGTTTGAGTTTTCTTACAACAACAACTATCATGTGAGTATTGGTATGCCTCGTTTTGAGCTACTGAATGAGAGAAGGTGTCAAACTCCCATTTGTTGGGGAGAAGTGGGATAGAGAGTGATGGGTGGCACGAATATAGTGCTGAAAATGACTGAGCAGATTAAGCAAGTCAGACAAAGATTACTGACGGCAAAAAGCCGCTAGAAGAGTTATGCGGACAGGCGACGATCCGAGCTTGAGTTTCTGGTCGGAGATTTTGTACTCCTGAAGGTATCCCCTTGGAAAGGGGTATTCCGATTCAAGAAAAGGGGCAAGTTGGGACCACGGTACACCGGTCCTTTCAAAGTGACCACCAGAGTGGCTAGGGTGGCATACCAGTTGGAGCTACCTATGGAGTTGAGTCAGATCCATAACACCTTCCACGTGTATCAGTTGAGGAAGTGTGTGGCCGATGAGTCAGTAGTGGTACCGCTAGAGGACATTCAGGTGGATGCGAGCCTAAATTATATTGAAAGGTCGAACGTGATTTTGGATCAAAAGATGAAAGTTATGACGAACAAGGAAGTGCCCTTGGTTCAAGTCCACTGGCAACATCTAAGGGGGTCCGAGTTGACCTAGGAGCCAAAGTCAGAAATGCGAGAACTGCATCCAAAATTATTTATGGAGCATGACTTCGAGGGCGAAGTCTGATTTTAGTGGGGGAGAATTGTAACATCCGGAATCCCAGGTACATCATTTTGTTTATTTATTTTTGAAGTTTATAGAGCGGCTCGACGAGTTGATGCTATGACTTGTCGAGTCGAGTCGCGCGTGGTCACAAGGTTAAATGACCTACTCGAGGAGTCCAAGAGGCTACTCGTCGAGTAGGCGCTGGAATGAGAAACCCTAAATCCCCGGGTTTGGGACCTATTTAAAGGAACTTATAGCCTCCTTGGGTGGCCACACTTCACAGAGAGAAACCCTAACCTACCCCTTTCGTTGTGTAGAGAGTGAGACCATTTTGAGCATTCTTGTTCATTTTGGAGGAAGGTTGGGAAGAGCTTGGTGGATCTAACCGGGGGAAAGCTGTGGTTCTGGTATTCTTCTCTCATTAGCTGCTTTTCAGAGGTAAAAATCTCTCATCTTGGCCACATATTCATTAGATCTCATTTTTGGGAGTTTTTAGGGTTTTCTCCCAAACCATATTGTGTTCTTGAGTTATTTGTGCATGGTTGAGGTTAGAACCTCAGATCTGGACTAGAGAAGGCCTTGAGAGTCCAAAGATTCGAACTCTATAGAGTTAGAGGCAGGTCCTCATGCATTTAACCTTCTTTGGAGCTTATAATAGCATTGTGGAGCATTTATGCCATGCATGAACGTAAAGATCGAAGCTTTACATGACATTCGAGCCTAAGGAGCATAGATCTATCGTATGGAGTGATAGATCTGCCGCAAAACGTCTGAATGAGAGTATGGACTGGATGAACTCGCTGAGTTTATCAGCAGACTCGACGAGTCGATTAGGGTTTTCCCGATAAAGTCTGAGCACGCTGCAACTCGACGAGTAGACAGGTCTACTCGGCGAGTAGAGTTGGTTTTCATAAGGTCTTTGAGGGAACGAGGGGACTCGACAAGCCCTCTCAGTGCACTCGACGAGTTGAGTCAACATGGACTGTTGATTACTTTGAGATGATTCGTCTCACTATACTTTACCTAGAGTGGTAACTATGTGTGACCAGAGGGTCATATGCGCTTGCTTGAGTTATGCATGTTTGTGCGATATGTATTGTATGTTATATTATGCGTTGCTTAGACCAGACCGGAGGGTCCAACGAACTATGAGACCAGAGGGTTCTCAATCAGACCGAACCAGAGGGTCCAACGAGCTGTGGGAATAGAGGGTCCCACTGAGACACACTGACTAGAGGGTCTTCTAGAGCTATAGCCTCGAGTGGCAATTATTTGTATGTGGTATTTTGAGGAACTCACTAAGCTTTATGCTTACTGTATTATGTGTTATGTGTTTCAGGTACATTCGAGGATCGCGGGAAGGCACCGACATGATCGTACACATCTGTCTGAGATTATGTTGAGGGTTCTGGGAATTGACTTTTGTTGAGAATTTATGTTGACATTGAGACACGTATGATTTTCATGAAATATAATATGTGAGGTTATGTGTTTTTTAAAAATGAAAATTGTGGTTGAAAAATTATGTCGCTACAGTGCACTTTTTAACAATCTCCATAATATGTTTAAGGCAGCTTGTGGAGAATAGGTGTTTGTCAGGCAGAGAAAAAAAGCATTTTTGAAAAACATCAGGAACATCAGTTCCACGTTGAAAAATTATTGTTAAGTGAACTGTATTGATCTTTCCCATACTTATTTTGTTCATGTCGCTCACTTTCCTGATTGGATTCACAGTTGGTTTTCGCTTCATAACATTAGCAATCTCAACATCGAGCTTTGCCAGTTCGTATATATAGGAAGCTAACAATCACTTCAAATGAGCCAAAATGGGTTCGTATTTTTGTTCTTCGGTCAAAAGAAGATTTAGCAACAAGATGCAAACATGTGGATTAAGGTTGGGCAGATCTGCAAGCGTGAACTCATGCAGAGTGTTATCAGATCCCTGTGCCACCTTAAACTTTGCATCTACGAAGCTTCCAGTAGCAATTGGCTCTGTGACCTTGACTGTAGTTAGTTTCTGAAGACTCCAAGTCAGGTACTGAGGTTTGCCATAAGTGAGATAAAATTCAATCAAGGCTTTATCCACTTTCGTGTCTGGTGATGGAACATCTTCCATGGAATCAAAGCAGTGAAAAACAAAGGCCCTTTTCGTTATTGGCATGTTAAATTGATTTTCCCTTGTGTTAGTCAGATTGAACGAAGTCATCGTCTCCAACCAATGAACGCTGGGAAACTCAACAGCTTCATACATCAACTTCTTCAATGTCTACGATGGAAAGAGCGTTTTCTTGCATTCCAAAGCATCATGAGCTTCTTTCTCTGTTTGTTCTTTTTCCTTGTGTTCTCTCATAATGCGACCACTTTCATTAAGCTCATGCTCCCATGATTTTCATTTCAGTTGATTCTCTTCACTTTCGTCTTCTTCATCATTGGCACGATTGGAACTTTTCCTTTAGAACCCGAAGCTACATTGACCTACAATTTGTTTTTCTTTGATTTTTCTCCTGCCTTAGCGGCTTTCTATTAACCCCCTTGTTTCGGAAGGACAAGGGCCTTAGGAACACCATCAAGCCTGTTTAAAAAAGCAAAGACAGGACGACGCTTATCAGCTAAGTGTCTGCGAATGGTGATGGTCAGAGTTGAATCATGTGCTTTATTAAGATTGGACAATAAAGAATTGACGTCGCTGAAACATGAATTCATAACCGCTCGTTCATACTTGAGCTCATCGATTTCAGATTCCGCGTACTTGTGCTTGATGATTTGAGCATGAAGTTGAGTAGTGCGAAGAGCGAGCTGATCCGTGATTTTACTTTTTGTGGCCAAATCACTTTGGAATTTGGTGAGTCGTGTAGAAATCCAAGAGTGGAAGGAGGTGTTATCATCAGAGATACCAGAGTGAAGCGTTATTCTTCTTCTCCTTCTATTCTATTTTGATCTGAAATCATCCAATTGATTGGGATTCCGCACCATCAATTAGATCTGATTGATACACAAGCAGATTTGGGGACTTACAATTGGTATAAAGATCTTGGATTATATCAATAAAATTTTCAGATCTGGAACTTATTTGATATTATTTTGAAGGGATTTTTGCTTTTTTGGATAGATCTTGGCAAAAGAAGGGGCGTTTGTTCTTCGCGTTTTTGATAAAAACAAGTTTTTGATCGAGTTTTGGAGCAAAAAAGGGCAAGCTAAGAAATTTTCGACACAGTCTCCATGAGTCTCATCTACGCCTGAAATCACTTCTAAAAACCCACTGCTAGACCGAAAACTCATGGGTTTTCGCTCCAAGCTACAATTAATCCCAATATTTGTTTTCGGCTCAAATAATAAAACAATAAATTCTTAGAAAAGCAAAGTATAAACCAATTTTAGACCCAACATTCTCACGTTCAGACTCCATCGAAGTGCTGAGCTTTAAATTGCCTCATTAGCTTTGACAACATTCGCTTCAGCTGCAGTGTTAAGGTCGGTCATGAATACCTTCGTGCCTGAAACTAGTTTATCGACTTTTTCAGTCGCTTGCTGGTTTGAAAGTGTGGAATCTTCAACTGCTTTATTCGCTTTAGCAGGTTTCACTGCGTGCTCCTTTATCAAAGTATTGAGCATACTCTTAACTGTGGCTTCAGAATAGGTGTGACTCGTGGAAGCAGTAGCAGATGCGAGAAGAGTATCCAATTTAGAGTTCACCTCTTTGAGATGCATCTGAATGAGATGAGAATCGCCATCACTGACTTCTTGAATTCAGAATGGAATATAATGGAATCACTACTAGAAAAACAGCCTTTAATGACGCGCAAACAATGACACGCGGTGATTTACGATACGCAAAATTGTGCGCTCTATAAATAATGTCATCTCTTCAAACTTTTGAAGGATAGAGGTCACACTTTTCTGCGTGCCCTAAAATTAATGTCCAAGAAAAAAAATTAAAAACACGGAAGGCACTTATCTAAAAATGGGCGTCATCTAGAAATGTCGCTTTATATTTTTTGAATGAAAGGCGCGTTCTCTTTTTTTGCAGCTGGGGGGAAACGAAAATCCCAAAAGTTTGAAAGGTCTCCATTGTTATCCTCTATCTTATTTCCATCTTTCTTCTCTCTCACTCTCTCTCTCTCTCTCTCTCTCTCTCTCTCTCTCTTTTTTTCTATCTCTCTCACTCTAATACCCAAAAAAACCCTAATATCATCATAAATCCTCTTTTCTCCCGCAACAAAATTGCAATATCACCAAATCTCTGATCCCATCTTCTGAACAGATCAAACCTGCAGGGGTTCTCGATTTCTCTATGTTGATGTGTGGTGACACGAACAAAAAAAGGAGTGTAGCGCCTCTACCTTTCAATTTCATTTGTCGGTTGCTTCAAATCGACTATTGCTTTCTCTCTCACAGGGGTTTCTTTGTGCGTTCCCTTCACCTCCGTTATAAAGAAATATCTGTGGGATACAAAATGCGTTCAAGAGAAAGGGAGGCCATCAATCAAGGCTCACTTACTTCTACCCACTGGAACCACCGTATCTCCCACTCGATGTTGAAAGCAACGTCGACATCGTCGATAATGTCGAAGACAAGATCCAGGTTCTTATTTATCCTTTATTCATTCCTCTAATTTCGATTTTGAATCCTCTTCTCTTCTCTTCTGTCAAAACCCTAACCAGAAAAACCATACAAGTTTCAACCATGATTTCCTCCTCCGGTTGCCATAGCTAATTTTGCGTTGGAAGCACTTCTTCTGCTCCCGATACTCATGGTTCTAAGGATGTCGCATACAGTTTTCTCAAATCCCGTGGCTACCATGGCGTCTTCCCTGAGATCGAGGTTCTCTCTTTCTTTCTCTCTCTCTCTCCCTCTCTCTCTCTCTCTCGCCTGTTCATATAATTTTCTTACCAGAACATCAGTTTATTTTAATTGTATAGATTGCAATTACTGATTTCGATGTGTTTCTTTATTCCTACATTCAAATCAAAGTCACATTCAATCTACAATAAAGAAAGCGAAGCTGCACTTCAAACTAGTCTTTGGGGGAAATATTGAAGAAACATTTGATCAGCTTGAGAGTTACAGTACATAGACACTTCATTTGCTTCAACTAGCATTTTGGATAGACATATAGAGTTGTCCTTGAGTGCTGTTCAGTCAAGAAAAAAATATAATGGGGACTCATGTTGTTGCTTTGACCTTCGATGGTGAAGAGGTTTGGCTGAATTCTACTAGTTTTGAATCTTTTAACACTATGGTTTTGCATCCAAATCAGGTGTCCATGATTCTGTTCCTTTTGAAAATTAGATTTGTTTTTTTGGACATGTACCCATATATAATTTGGTTTATTGGTTTGTTTTTGGGTGTGCAGACTGAGCTGATATCTGATGATCAAAATGGAAATATTCTTGTATGGGACTTGATTGCAAACTCTCATTCCAAGATGGAAGATGGAGTTATACATGTTTATGCAAGTGAAAAGGGTAAGTTTGTAAATTAACTTATGATTTTACACTTATACTAATCATTTGTTTTCAACTCTCAGATTCTGTTGATCTCTTTCCTGCTGCAAGCAGTGCAACAACTTTTTTCATTGACATGCATTTCATTCTCAAAATAATCTCAGTTGGAAATGTTCGTTCTGCATGCTATCATCGATTTAGATTTCTTGAACAGGTAAAGTTTTCTTTTATATATATATATATATATATATAGTGTAGTACCTGAATAGGGAAATCCATTTGTGGTCTCCTGGTAGACTAATCCATGTTGTCCCAATTTATTGTTGGTGGAAACATTTTATAGTCTCTCTGTTGAAAGAATCCCTGGAATGTAATGATTGATACACACATACATTGTCTTCTTAGAAACATTTTACAAGTTTTTATAGTAGTAAAAGTAAATATAAATTTTAGCAGAGAGAGACCGGGCAGACTTAGGAATCTATGTTGATGGTATCTAGCCACATGACAGAATGAGCACCAATCCCTGGAAAGTAGTGGAATTGACGGCTTGTAAGAACCCCCTTTTTCCTTCTATAGAAGCAAACACTGAATCTTATTATAGACAATAACACTTCAAAAAAGAAAGTAAACATAATAAGTAAATATATGATACAAACCTTGAACCTGTCAATGCTCACAAATTCTACATGCTTGCCACCTGCATGTGTGGTACTTGTTAACTTGGGCATGCCAACCAGTTCAAGAACATCTAAAAGTTTTGCTCCACCCCATATTGCTGACACAATCACAACAAAACACAACTTAGGTATGTGGTTTCTTCTTTTTGATTTGATAATTTCATTTAAGATGCAAAATCCCTACTTCTGGAATCTCAAATCAACCCTAATTATGAAAACAATCCTGATACATACGTGGGATTAATATGTGTCATAATTCATGAATCCTTAGACAATTGCATTTGACCATTTTTCTGACGTGTATTTGATAGTGTCATTTTCTTTGAATCATGATAAAAAACTACCTTTTCGGAGAATGCTTCTTAAATTATAGCATCGAATCCTACACTTGATCCCTTTGTTTGCTGCCTAATTTGATAATGTAGTTCATTAGCTATGACTAATCCTACAAACACATAGATAAATTTGATTCATGTCCCTTTGTTTACTTGTGTGCCTTTTGCCTTTATAATTGATGGTGTAAGATGTAAAATCCCTACTTCTTGAATCTTGAATCAACCCCATATGTGAAAACAACCATTATGTTTTGAAAATATTAACTTTTTCACCTCAGAATGTAAGATCAACCCCATTCCTTGAATCTTGAATATTGAATCAACCCCATTTAAGATGTAAAATCTCTTTATTTCTAATGTGATATTTAATTTTAATATTAAAGTTACTGTTTACTAATGACTGTTACTGTTGACAAAAACCAAATAATTGTTTCTTGTATGCAGCTCGAAAGAGAGTTCTTCACCGAATATGGAGAGGCAGGAAGATATGAAGTTCAAGACGTTGTTGGAAAAGGCAGTTATGGTGTTGTAGGGTCTGCCACTGATTAGGCTTATTGATAAGTTTCAACTGGTGCCAGGTTTATTTACTTAATTACCCTTCACTCCTTATATCCCTCTTTAATGATAATGATTAGGGTTATTGATAAGTTTCTGATTGATATTTATTAGGATAAGAATGCGGTGACAGTGTTCAGGTGGTATCCAGTTTGCCACATCCCAGTTGCCACTTTTGGAACTGATGAATCACAACTGCCCAATCTATCTGCTCGGGTATTAACCAACACAGATACACATGCCCTAATAGTTAACCTGACACCCGAGACTAAAACACCCATAGTTGAACGAATTGCACTGGAATTATAAGTTACATGGGCATAGTTGAAGGAATTTCACTGGAATTATCTCTTTTTTAGCATGGAGAAGAGATGGTCTGATGGAGGAGATTGTATGTCTCAAGGTACCCTTCAAAACTTAATACAAACTCATGACAGCAGAAATTCCAACTTCTAACAAGAGTAAACTCAGTTTGTGCTTCATGTTTATCTTTAGGGGGAACGACAATGCAAGGGCGTTCTCATCAAAAAGGTACCCTTAAAAACTTATACACCACAATCTACACCTAAAATTCGTCAAAGGGTAACTAATGTTGAATTGTCAAATCAATCAAATGTTGATCTTCTAATGTTGTTCTTTTACAATGTTGTTCTTTTACAGGTGGTTGGAATTGGACCTAAAGTTGGTTGCTGATATAGGAATTATGGATGCTCCAAATGCAGGAAAAAACATGTTTTTAAGTGTTATTAGTGTTGACATGTAGTGTTGTTTGACATATAATGCTTAGGTAACTTGTTTGACATGTCATATTTTTTTGAAATGAATTATCGTTCTTATGATAATTTCAATATGTTGTTAAAAAAATATTATTAATAGATTTACTAATTTTCAAATTAAATTTGCATTTAATATTAAATGCAAACTTAATTTGAAAATTAGTAAATCTATAAATAATATTTTTTTAACATTTAAAATTACGATACGCAAAAATGTGTGTCATCTTCATTTATGACATGGCCTTTCTTGACAGGGGCTTCCATGATACGGAATGCGTGTCATTAACACACGCGTCGTAAGGTCACGACGCGCGAATGCGTGTCATCTTCCTTTATGACAGGGCCTTCCTTGATACGCATTGCGTGTCGTAAACGCGCGTCGTAAATGCACGTCGTCTATAGACGACGCGCAAAAGCGCGTCGTCTCTCTTTATGACAGGGCCTTCCTTTACACGCATTTGTGCGTCGTCTGAGCCTTTTACGACGTGCAATGAGCGTCGTAAAAGGCTATTTTTCTAGTAGTGAATGTATCAAAGTCCAGTGTAACACCCCAAAACCGGAACGGCGGAAACGTTATGTGAAGTTTATTAGACACCAAAGCATAGTAGTAAACAAGCAACAACATCATTCGTTGCATTAATAATATAATTTAATACAAGTGTGTTCTGTGAAGTTTATTAGACACCAAAAATGTAAATCAAAATAAAAGATGAATCTTCGATGAGCTCCATCTTCTCAAAACCAGGCATCAGTACCTGACTACTGATGACCTGAGAATACAAGTTATTTTGAAAGAGTTGATCAGCTTTAAAGTTGGTGAGTTCATAAGCATTTTAGTGTCATTGTTTGTATGAAAACGTTTGTAAGTTTTTGATGTATAAGTTTGTAAATGTTTGTAGTAGATGTTTGTATCTCCTAGAAAACCCTATATTTTCTACTAAACGTAGCCTTATACCAAGGCATCAAATGTTCTGTATGTTTGTTTCTTGTAAGAGTGTAATTTTCCCAAGTGTGACTATCATTAACCAAAAATATAGTTTTTGCATTACCCCTTATGTAAGAAGATCACAATGTTAATGCAATGGGGAAATAATTAAGTATTGTAGTGTTGAATTATAGTAACTACTGTTGTACTAACTACCTTAATCCGGCGATTAGTTAAGGTGTCATGTGAAATTATTGCACCATACTATCGACTAATAACACGACGATGAAAGACGTCAAAAGAAATAGCATTTGGCACCTGTAGACTCGCAAGTCCCACTGTAGCAAAAATCAAGGTGTAGGATAGTCAATCTAGTATAGATCTATACACAAATTCACGCTCTCCCTCCAGGAGACTCTGGCTACAAAACAAGCCATGGCAGTGACGCCATGCCCTGAAATAATTGTTCACATTTATGTTATAGTATTCTTGTATATGTATTGTATGTACTAGTGTAATGTATGTTCTCTTTGTCTAGTATGTAGTGTGTTCTCTTTGTTTCTAATCATAGTGTGTTCTCTTGTATAATGTATAGTATGTATTGTTTCTCATTATAGTATGTTCTCTTAGTTTCTCATAATAGTATGTTCTCTTAGTTTCTCATGATAGTATGTTCTCTTAGTTTCTCATAATAGTATGTTCTCTTAGTTTCTCATAATAGTATGACTCCTTTTATGTTTCATTGTACCAGAAGTAATGAGTAGTGTCTTCCTAAACTATACCTATTATAGTTTACTAGTAAAGTTGTTTGTATAATAGAGTGTATTGAACTGAGATAAAAGCTTTTATGTCTATACATATATACATAATATATAACTAAGGATCAAACGAATCTCGTACAAACAACAGGGTACTCTAAGTCCACAACCAAACAAGGAACATAAAATAAAGTGTGTTATCAGTCCTAAGTCCTTCAAACCATACTTATATAACTATATATGCATTAGACAAGGTTTGGACAATATATAAGTGTAAAAGAGTTAAAGGAAAAGCTTTGTCATGTAAGAACAAGTTTGATAAATAGTTTAACATGTAAAAGAGTTTGATAAACATTTTGAAGTAGTCTGATTGATAAAATAACTAAAAGTATTGTAAATGCATTTGTTTGGTAGTTATTAATCACATGTGATTGATATAATAACTATAATGTTTCAACTTGTACCCCCCCCCCCCATAAAAGTATGTAAAATCATTTAAAAGGTAGATTAATGTGACAACCCGAAATTTCCATTCTGATCAAACCATATCAAGCCAATAGAAGTAGAACAGTTACAGTGAAAATTTAGACTTCGAGTATAAGTTTGACAGTTTTTCAGGATTTACACTTAAGGAGATATCAGGAGAGTGGATGCAATAGGGTTTTCTGCAACACTGTTATTCCAATACTCTAGGATATTAAAGTTCATTCCGAGAATAAAAATATTTTCTGCCAAAAATCTCAGGACTATATATAGAAATCTGAACCAAAATAGTTCATTAGTTATATTTCTAATTAGAGAAAAGCCAAATTCTCTCTCACGGATCTACGGGTTTTTATCCCAAATTGTGTGTACTTCGATCTAGTTATGTTATATATCTTAGATTGTGTTCAGAAACATCAAAATCGGACCAAAACCCCAAGATTTGGGAGTTTACCGCCCAAGAACACTTGGGGAGTAAACTCCATTTTAAGGGCCAAAAGTGTCCCAATGCCCCTCAAAGCCTTGGAACTCAAACTAGAGGCCTCCATTACATGTTTAGGACACCATAATCAATTAGACACAAGGATGAAAGTGAGTTCACGGCCATGGAGGTTCTTGGGCCGTGAACTCCATGTTTAAGTGCCAAAATGCCCTAAATGCCTTCATTTAGCCAAGAGACTAGCATAACACATTACCTTAATGTGTCTAGGACCCAAAACAATCAAAATACCAACACCTATGGGTGTTCACGGCCGCAAACACATGGCCAAATGGTACATGGGCCAAAAACACAAGTTAGGGGTGTTTTGATGCCACAAACACTTCCTAAGGCTTAGGCTTGAATTTAGACATATACCCTAAAGTGTTAATAGCCTAGAAAACATAAGGAATCACAAGTATTAAGGAGTTTACGGCCAAGACAAGTTCTTGGGCCATAAACCCCTATAAAGGGGTCAAATGACACCCTAATTCCTTCCTTATGCCTAGAACCCAACATAGATCATAACCTTGAAGTGTTAGGAACCTCAAAACATCAATTGGTACTCCTTACGATGAGTTTACGGCCGTAAACTCATGGGGGAGTGGTCCTAGGGCCGTGAACATCAAGCAAGGCCATTTTAAGGCCTTAAACCCAGTCAAACACTTGTTTAAGACTAGAAGCTCTTCACCACTTAAGTTGTATTAAAGTTAGGCTTCATTTAGTGACCCTAAAGAGAGTTTACGGCCAAGAGTTTACTCCCTAGGCCGTAAACTCCAAAACATATGTTCTTTTGACCATAAACTCCCATACGAGGCCTTGCACTCCTTTGTCGCAACCCATTAGCCTCCTAACACTTGACCAAAAGTGTTTTCCTCGCATTAGGATTTTTATACATGTTTAATTACTATTATAATCACTAATTGTTTATATACATATGTCCTCATATGTAATTAGGGCCATTGTTTGTGTCTAAAGTTTCCACTTGACACCTAGCAGTCCTACCTCTTCAGTTCATCCGTATCACCCACAACAGGTGAGTTCATACCCCTTAATCAATGTTTTAACAGTTTTTAAATGTTTTATGGGGGGAATACAAGTAGAATTATGCTAATTATCATATTAATCATATGTGATTAATAAGTAGCATTCAAATGATTGGCTATTCATTAGCCGTTTTACTGAACAGTTTCCTTCAAATGATTTTTATAAACATTTTATATGTTTAAAACTCCTTATTACAATATACATTTTACTCTGTATTTTTTATTTCAAACTTATTTACAATTGTTATTCAATCAAATGTTTCCTTATACTAAATTGTTTTATCAAACCCATGCCTTCAAACCGTTTTATAGATTGACATCAAGTCGATCTTTTCTTAAGATAATAATTATGTTCAAAGGTTTTACAAAACTTATTTATGCTTTTATATTATAAATTGCATGCCTCTATATGTATAGTTATATAAGAAATGTTTAAAAGACTTAGGAAGGCTATCCACCCTATTTCCTTTTCGCGCTTGAGATGTGGTCTGGTGGGATATCGGGTACTCATCCGAAGGTCATTTAAATATTAGTTATATAACATGTGTACATATATAGTCATAAAGGTCCTTCCAGTTCATCCGATGCACTTGGGTAGCAAGGGTATACATCCATGTTCATACTTACCAGTTAGATTACTAGTAAGCTACCATAGGGGTGGTTTAGGAAGATACTAGAACTATTACTAGAACACCATATCATACTATGAGTCAGTTCATTCATTAGTCAATACTTACTACTATAAGAACATATACAACTATACTAGAGAAGAACATATACAACTATACTAGGAAGAGAACATATACAACGTTACTAGAACATGTAACATTACATTACATATACATGAATACGTTAACAATTGTGATCCACTGTATCGGAGCATGCCTTAAATGTCATGGCCCGAGTTGTAGCCAGAATTCTCTTGGAGAGAGAGCGTGAGTTTGCGTATAGATCTATAATGGATTGACTATCCTACACCTTGCTGCTAGCTACAGCCAGACCTGCAGGTCTGCGGGTGCCAAACGTCATTCCCTTTTACGACCATTTGTATGTCATTGTTACCAGTCAATAGTATGGTGCAATTAATCACATAATACCTTAATATAAATCAGGTTTAAGGTAGTTAGTACAGCAGTAGTTCCTATAATACAACACTACAATACTACATTAATTTCCCCTTTTCGTATATTTAGTGATCATTTCACTTAAACATTTAATGTAAAAACTATATTTTGATAATGATAGTTACACTTGGGAAAATTACACACTTTTACAAGAAACGAACATTTAGAACAGTTAAGTCTTCGTAGAAGACTACATTGAGAACAGTTAAGTCTTGGTAGAGGACACCTTTATATAAAAGTAGGAATCATAGGGATTTCTAGGGTTTTTCAAACGTTTACAGTTGTTTTACAAACATTTTTATACTTACAGTTCATCTACATTTTTCCATACTTACAGTTCATTTACAAACAATTTCTTACATACAAATTAAGACACTAATATACTTATGATCTCGCCAGCTTCAAAGCTGATACTCGCTTTCAAAATTACTTGTATCCTCAGGTCATCTATAGATAGGTACTGATGCAAGGATTAGGGAAGATGGAGCTTGTTCAAGACTCATCTTTCATTTTGATTTATGCTTTAGTGTTTATCAAAATTTGAGAGAACACACTTCTATAATAATTATATTATTAATGCAATGGATGATGTTGTTGCTTGTTTACTACTTTTCATTGTTGTGATACTGTACATGACGTCCTCCGCCCCAGAACGTTTCCGCCGTTCTCGGTTTTGGGGTGTGATAGATTGGTATCAGAGCATTGTTTATAGTGAATTTAGTATATCAACCCATAAAAGATATACTAACTGTAAATACATAAGGGATTAAAAATACTCTGACCAAGAGTTTATACTTTAAATAACAAAATATTTAATAAAGTATACGTGCCTGCATTCATACAAAAATCAGTGTCACTAGGACAATACAAAAGAATTACGATTGTTGGGCAACATAGGTGGGCTTAGAGACATATGGTCAAAACTGGGAAGATATAGCCTGATCACCTATATTATCTGAGGGTTGACTAGAATGTGCCTAAGTTTAATTGTGTGGTTGCAACAAGTCTAAAATCTTACCAACCCTATCACAATGAGAACAGCAGAACATAACATTAAACTTAAAATACTATAGGAGTATTTGGTGTTACTATAAGTACGTTATACTTGAGAACTAAAACGGGATCTTCATTACTAAGTTGATAGTTGCTAAGTGGATACACTAAGGATATATGTAATTAGGATGATATAGACTTAGAATCTGTGAAATTTTAATTTACCCCGATTATGTGTGAATTTGGAGTTAAGGTCACTTATTCGAAGGCCTATCTTGTTTTGATTACATATAACTGGTATGCACTTCACAAATAGCGATGTAACTGATGAAGATTTTCTAACTAATTATCTAGATAGTTCGTCTAATAATTATTTTCTTACCCTAATTCTCGCTTAGATAACATGGCTGGACTCCATCCCCACGGCAACCAGTATCTTCCGAACGAAGTCATAGCTGGTTGGTTTGGAGAAGAACCAGAGAATGATTATCCTATCCCTTTGAATGATCACAATGATGAAAACCATTCGGACGGTGCTAATTCCGAACCAGAGGTTGAGAACCTACCCCGAGCAACTCCCTTTCCAATTCCTAACCCTCGTCTTGCTTTTCAAGGCCCGACCCCTGAGTGGGTCGAATGCTTGGAAACAAGGAGCCAAGGACAAGATCAGCCCATGCCATTTAATGGCGACCGAAGCTTTTACGACCTGAGCAATGGGAGCTCAGCATACAGAATCTTGCCAATCTTGGTCCGCAGAGTGGCCCGAAATGAGATTCAAGGCAGGATAGCCCTATATCAGATTACCAAAGTTGTCACCGATGCTAGAATGCATACCCTCCGCACCATTTGTCTTGAAAATGCTCACGAGAGATCAGAGAGAAACCATGAAACCCTGCTGCAAGCACTGGCTGAATCACGAGCCGAAGTCATAGAGCTCCGAGTATGCCAAAGGGTGTACAAAAGACACCTACTTTATGTAGAATGTCAACTGGCTGAACTGAGAGTTCACCTATGGGATGACCATCGTCAGTAGTAGATTCTTTACCTTACTTCCCTTGTTAGAAAGTAATTGTTTTCTGTCTTTGCCCGATGTGGCATTTTCTATCAAATTACCTTGTATTGTAAGTACTTTAGGTTAGGTCCTTATGCTGTCAAGAATTATCTTCTCTGGATATGATGTAAGACCTTTACAAGGTCATTTTCCTGAATCTTTACGTCATGTGTATCAAAGATATTGACAGCGGCTAACTTCTGTGTCATTCTTTATTCAAGTACTCTTATCATACTTTCATGGGAGTCTATCTAAAACCTGCTTTAGTCAAGTCATTGGATTATAGCAAGCTAGATCCGGAGACATTTCCAAGTCTTTTTTAGTGGTTGGATCTTGTTATTCACCACCCCACGATACCTCGGCTTGAACAACAAACGTCTTGAGACCATTCTACGAACTTACTTCCACCCGTTGCTAGGACTGCATCATAGGGATGTAGGTCAAACATTCGAGAACATACTCTTACCCTTTTCTTGAATTATGGAAGTACATCTAGGGTCAACCAGAATCGCTCACAAAACCCTTATCTTTCGTGTTACAAAATCATGTCGTCATCCGGGAACAATCAGTCAAACAACGAAACCCCTATCCTCCATATCGACGCCGCTACATTACAAGTTGCAGTAGCAGCTACTGTGACAACTTTCCTTACGCACATCAACTCAGGCAACACAAGCAAGACTGACAAAGGAGTCGAGAGTTCCGATGGTAGTACCAAACCGGGAAACCAACAAATGGCAACAGACATGGACTTGCGAAGCCGTAAAACCGAAAGGAAGAGTCGATATCGTAAAGCCCTAAAGGAGCGCAAGAGAGCCCAAAGACTTGCCATGCCACAGCCAGAAGTGGCAACACCTACAGAACGCTTTAAGAAGAAATTTTCAAAGTGGAGTAATGAGGAAGGCACTCGTGTCCACAAAACACTGGCTAAACGCCGCACTCCTGTCACCAATGCAAGTACTAGCCAGTTATGTCACCAATGCGGTGAAATTGGACACCTCAAGAAGGACTTCCCGATAGCGAAGAACTCGGGTGCAGATGGGAAGATTCTCAGGATCACAGCTGCAGGAGAGCCTACTCCGGAACCCTTGTTAATATAATTTAGGCGTTTCGTTGTAATAGACTTATAAACTATCCAGAACTAGTGCAACTAGAGTCTTACCTTTTGCGAGATCCTGCCTGTATAGGGATGCTCATACTGTGTATAGTTGTCTTTTGTAGTATACCTTATTCGCAGCAACGGTCTTGTCGTAAGTCTAAAGTACTGTAACTCTGTTCATAGTTGCACAGTTGTGTTCTGTCTGTAAACGTCTTATGTTCAAATCAAATGTCTTTAAGTTTCAGTATGATTCCGACAATATCATACGACTCGATTCAATTTGATCCTCACGAAAATAGCTTCATGCGTACGTCTCATTATCAGTAAACGTCTTTTTAGCGAAACCGTCATTTCAGAACACCGAAGTACTCATGCATGGAGTACCTCATAGTTCTTTTCTTTTCCAAAGAAACCCCCGAAGTACCACTCGTGCAGTACGTCAAGTTCAATCCAAGGATTCATACGATTGATCTATCACTGAGGAATGTATACATAAGACTGATATATAGTCATGGTTCTACAGGTTTAGAATTGATGATTCCACTTTAACTTCTTTTTCCCCGATGGGATGTAAGCTTAAAGAAGAATCAGTTATTCGACTACCTTTTCGATATTAATTATATATGACTCGTATACATGAAATTGTGATTGTGAACCATGTATGAATTCTCATATGAACTTCAGGACGGAGAACAGCTCAAGCCTACGAGTAATCACATCGTCATGTTAACAAACTTTGAACCCAGTATGACTCCCATAAACGGATCGCCCTACAGCTTAAACACCTACGGAGACACAAGAACAGGCCGGACAACTTAGCGAACTACACGGAAAGAGAATTAGAAGACTAGGCTTCTCACCCTGGAGAACCCCATTCTTATTCTCCCAGAGATCGACGGGTTGCATCGTATGTGCCTCGGATATCGAGGACTCCGTCAAGATTTTTCATTAGAAATCGTTATCTCTGCCTCGCATAGATGAAATGGTTGAGCAAACGCAAGGAAAGAATTACTTTTAGAAATGGATCTGAGATCCGAATATCACCAGTTCGAGTGTTAAGGAAGGATGTCCGGAAGACTATCGTCCGAACTCGATGCGGACACTTCGAGTCCGTAGTGATACCCTTCGGATACGACCAATACGCCCATAGCTTTCATGAGCTAAATGAGTAGAGTACGTCTTTCTTACTTGGATCAGTTCGTCATTTCTCCAAGTAACCACTTACTTATCTACCCTCGTGTTAAGAAGGAACCTCTGGAAACATCACCCTCGGAGATACTTTTCACAAAGTTCTCTGAACCCGAGTTTTGGAACTGAAGAGTCAAAATTTCCTAAGACACACTATTAGTGATGTGGGAATTTTTTAGTACTCTTTCAATTTGTCAAAACTGTTAAGAATTTGTTGACACCAGTGACGCCGACAGGCATTCGCCACATTCTAGATCTGACAGACCTACTGTCATAGTTCGTCCATAAATCCTCGTAAATTATAGAAACCCTTTCGTCCTTGACCCAGCAAGGAGTGGCCCTTGACTGGGAAGTTAAACAAGAAAAGGAAACCTTTGAGATTCCAAGTGAGAGACCAAACTCTTTAGGAAGTCTCACTCTGGGAACGGCTTAATACACTTTGTAAAGCATTGAAAGCTAAATCCAAGATAGATAGGACCTCCGAGATTCTTACCAGAATATGTCCTGTACCTCGCACACACTAGACCTACTCCGCGAACTCAGTAACGTACATTCTACTCTTCGCGTCTCGTTCGTGAAACCATACCTTTCCGTTAGGACTCTTGTAAGTCCACTCGTTGAGATCCTTGCCTTCGTATTAGAACCGTAGTGACCCTCGACCGAGAGGTCAAGCGGACGAAGCAACGCCGTTTTCAGTTAGTGAACGTTCGTTGGAATACCAACCAAGAACCCGATTTCATTTAGGAGCCCTAGAACTCATCGATTAGGAAGTTTCCACCTCACGAATCGATCATTCATACCTACTTGCTTACCTAAATTCTAATTTCGGGACAAAATTCCCTTCAACAGGGGGATGATGTGACAACCCGAAATTTCCATTCTGAACAAACCATATCAAGCCAATAGAAGTAGAATAGTTACAGTGAAAATTCACACTTTGAGTATAAGTTTGGCAGTTTTTCAGGATTTACACTTAACGAGATATCAAGAGAGTGGATGCACTAAGGTTTTGTGCAACACTGTTATTCCAATATTCTAGGATATTAAAGTTCATTCCGAGAATAAAAATATTTTCTGCCAAAAATCTCAAGACTATATATAGAAATCTGAACCAAAATAGTTCATTAGTTACATTTCCAATTAGAGAAAAGCCAAATTCTCTCTCACGGATCTTCGGGATTTTATCCCAAATTGTGAGTACTTCGATCTAGTTATGTTATATAGCTTAGATTGTGTTTAGAAACATCACAATCGGACCAAAACCCCAAGATTTGGGAGTTTACCACCCAAGAACACTTGGGGAGTAAACTCCATTTTAAGGGCCAAAAGTGTCCCAATGCCCCTCAAAGCCTTGGAACTCAAACTAGAAGCCTCCATTATGTGTTTAGGACACCAAAATCAAATAGAAACAAGGATGAAAGTGAGTTCACGACCAAGGAGGTTCTTGGGCCGTGAACTCCATGTTCAAGTGCCAAAATGCCCTAAATGCCTTCATTTAGCCAAGAGACTGAAGAGAATTGTTATCAAAATTTACGAAAGCAAATATGATTTGAGTGATTGAAAAGTAAGAACACGAAGAGTAAATATTAATCCGATCATATATTGATGAAGACTGATTATAGAATAAGCAGAAAGAATATTTTTGTTTTAGAAAAGTTATCCTCTACTTCTATCCTCAGTCCCTACTTATAGGGAACCTGAGTGTACAAAAAATATACTAAGTCTAAACAATACTAAGATGCGAAACTAAACAAACACACTATTCGACTTTTACAATTTTGCTTCTACAATCTCCCCCTTTGTAAACAGTCGATGTTATTCAGTCCATAAGCCTTTGAACAGCAGAGTGAATTGTCTTTCGCACTTCTCCATACTAGGAAATCACCTTCTTGAGATCCTTCTTGTCTCCTTCATTATTCTTTTTGCAATTGTTCATATGAACAATAAAGTTTTTATATTGCGAAGAAGTATATCTTTCCACCTCTGAGACTTTAAACAAGAATTTCTTGGGCTTCCCCTTCGTATCTCTTCATGAAAACACCAAGCCGAAAGGTTTCATGCATATTTCCCCAACAACATATTTTGATAATGCTGACTGGGATAAGGTTTCTTCCCAAGGAACATTCACTTCTCTTCCCAAAGTAGCCGCCAATTCTTCGTCAGTTAGAGTTAAACAATCGAAGTAATTGCCGATATATGTCTTGACATATGCGAATCCTATCTTGAACACTTCAGTCTCAGATCCTTTGAGCTTATTCTCTTCCATATGCTTCATCAGAGGAAAGCCTGCTATAGTGAAGTCATACTGCTTGTTATCAGCTCGAATAACAAAGTAACGGAAATTTTGAAGCATGTCTTCAAACATCGTATCTTTCTTGATTGTTAACACCTTTTTGATCTTCAATAAAGACCACACTTCATCCGGATTCTTCGCCAATACAACATGAAATCTAATTTTCATGTGCATGTAATCATCAGGATTATCAAACTTCTCGCTAATCTTGTATTGAGCAGTAATGAAGAGCATTTCGTTGATTGGAAAATCTAGCTGACAATTGTCTGAATTCGCAATATCATAAATTTTTTTTGGCTTATTTTCGAATTCATACGTTTCCCTCCCCACAACTTTTGACTCTATGGTTTCATAAGAGTACAGCTTCGCAGGATATCCTTTGTTCATCGTGGGAGGATCACTTGCCCTTTGTCTCATAATGCTTTGCACTTGCCTCATCCTTTCTAACTCTGCCTCAGCCTCAGCTTTCTTCTCCTCCTTCGATTTTCGTACAATATTCCTTTTCCTTTTCCCACAACATCTGTTTGAGGTTTTGAACTCGAACTTCCTTCTTTTTCCCCAATCAAAATTCCTTTGGCAATCGGTCTTGTGGTTATTGTTGTTGAGGAAATTGGCATTGTAAGTATTGGAAGAGTAGATTTAAGCTGGGTAGATATAACTTTTCCCACTGTCTTCGCATCCTCGTCTTTACTTAGATTTTTCTCTCCCCATTGCACCCCTGTGAAAGCAGGTAGGGCACTCTTCGGTAGTAAAGAGGTAAAATTTGCGATTGGTGCAAAAGCTTTTTGAATTGCTTGTTCTAAAGTATTAACCTTTAGAGACAAGAACTTAGGAGTGAGAATTTGATGAGATGAAGATTGCGAAACCACGGTTTTCAGCTCAGTCACCAACTTGATCAACTGATCAAACTTCTCCTGGGTTTCTTTGTTATTATCTTCAAGGATAGGGGCAGCAAAAACCTTATGCACTTCTGTAGCAACCATATCAATCTTCTTTTGAACTTCTACATGTTAAGAAGTAATATCCCTGAGTTCCTTCGCAATTTCGGTTTTCAACTCTTCAAGCTTAAAGTTGACATCCTCCCGAACTTTCTTCACATCCTGTACAAAGAGAACATGGCGTTCTTTTGCAACAGCTTTTAAGTCCTGGACCACCGAAGAAAAATTCCTCCCTTGAGCTTGAATGCGAAGCTCATTATTTTTATCAGACTCATCAACCTTCTCCATTATTCTCTTCTCAGCACCCTTAAGCATAATATCAACCTCCATTGCTGAGATAGAAGACATCCTGCCAGAATCAGCTTGCGACTGAATAATGGCATTCAACTTATGATTCGGGTTTTTAAATTGCTTTCCTGTCATAAGCATATGATCAGGTATATCCTCCTCCTCTGAATCAAAGTGAATGTCTTCAAGTACTCCTCCAAAGGCTCCTCCATCAGTTTCATTATCAGATGAAGGTTGCGAAGTTTGAGGAGTTTCTGGTGATTGTGAGGGAAAAAGGGTTGTTAATGGGTTTTGAAGTGGATGATCAAAAATGGACGAGGTTGTGGATAGTGTTGTAGATGGAAATGATACAAGTGGTAGGAAATGGGTAAAGTGATTGGTAAAGTAGTTTCAACACTCGTGATAGGTGCCCCCATATCAGATATGTTGACAACCGTATCTGAAATACGTACCTCCTCAGTAACTGATTTGGTAGTGACTATTTCGAGTGGTTGTGAGGAAACTTGCGAAACTTGAAAATTTGATACAGGTGGATCAGAAACAGTTACCGGTGTAGAGATTAGTGGGGTGTCAGGAACCACTTCTTCATCTGAGGACTCATTGTGAATAACAAGCTTTTGCTTTTTCAACAATGTTTGTTGCATTTGTTTCGCAACATCTTGAGCACGTTGTCTCTTAGATCCTGGAGAGACAGGAGCTGGAATATTGCGAACGGTAACCCCTTTACTGCTCACCTCAGTCTTGCGAATTTTTTTCAATAGCCCCGATTTTGAGGGCATTGTATCCTTCTTTGATTTTGGTGAGGTTTCCACTATCTGAATCTCCTCATCTTGACCCTCTTTCGAAGATTGAGCAATTGCATCAGTCTTGATATCCTTCTTCTTCTTTAAGGGTTTGGTTGCAACGCTTAACAAAATTCCAGTCTCCACATTTGGATCGAAAGTCTTCATATAACGCACCAACACCTTGTGAGTTGGAGAAACCTTGTTAAGCATCACATCTGGAATGCGAGCAACATTGGAAAATATTTCCTCATCATCTTCAACCACCTTTGGAAATTGATATAGAGAGAATTCTGCAACCTTCGCATCCTCTGGTACTGAAATTTCCTCCTTTTCATATACCTTTTCAAGAATCAAGCTCCAATACCTTGCACAAGATATTCCTTTTTCCGAATTTGTGTTTTCCAGACTCATAACAAATTCCTTCCATAACTGAGTTGCATAGTCTACACTGATGTCATAATACAATCCCATTACCATGGCATAAACCTCCATACGCCCCCTATCTAGACCAACTGTGCGTCCTGTTAAGCATCTGAGAAAAATGCCAAACAGAAAATCCCATATACACGGTAACCCTGATTTTCTGAAGTCACTGATCTTCTCCAGAGTGGGTTGATGGCCCATTTCATTGAACATGTGGATGACTTGAGAATTAACGGGTTTCAAAAATGGAGGGTTGTTTGGAATCTGCAAGAATTCAACAAACATCTTCTGGGAAAGTTTAACCCGTTTGTTATTCATCAAGTTGAATGTTATCACATCAGTAGTATGGTTGTATGATGTCGTTGAAGCTGCCAAAGATAACCATGTCATCGGAACGGAGAAGGAACTAAAAATGGCGGCGGAAAGGTGTGATCATTTCAGCGCAACGATGAGCATCTTCAATCCTTCAGGATAAAAGAGACATTCGGATCAACTTGATAGTTGGTGCTTTGGATTTTCATCAGGGATTGAGAAAGAACTTCATCAGTGTTGGATTGAGTGGCCGCCATTGTTAGGTTTTGAAAGAGATGAAGTTTGAACAAGTTTGAATCTTTTGAGGTTTGGGAGAATTCTGTTCACGTATCCATATATAATGATCTTGATCCTCCTTTTATAGTTTACCCAAATTGATTTGAAATTAAAGCATGATGCATTTAATGTTATCCGATGTGGCACCTTGAAAATCGGATCATGACTGCAAAAGATAACCATGCTTTAAAAAGTAACTGTCACATCTCCTTGAAAACCGGATCGAATACCAACCATCTTGAGTACACAGCCTGTGAATTTGAACCGTTAAAACCCTTCGCATGGAGGCAAGGCTCTTTCACTTTTGGGATGTAAAGTGAAGTCATATGCCAGATTTGCGAAATCATCAGCCTTAGTTGGTTTTACTCAGAACCTCAAGGATTTCGTGTGTGCATTGTGTCAACAGAATAAGATGAGAAACAAAAATTTTTGGAATTCTGTGATGTCAAAAATTCAATTTGACATGAAGGTAGTTAAACCCCAGGCAAAGGTTGCTTCGTTAATCATCAAGAGAGATGATCAACAGCTTGTGTAGTTTCCCATGAATTACAATCGAATACTTTTAGATAAGTATCGAAGGGCTTCTTTTAAAAGATATTTTGGATTGGTTTCAAATTTCATTACATATCAGCCTTAGCATAAGCTGAGAAATTGTAAATGACATTACTTGTTTGACCAGTGTAGTCAGTGACAAGTTGTCATTTGAAAATATTTATCATGACTAGGATTTGCGAATAAAACTCACACAGAAATCATATTCATAAAAAAAATTTGTTCTGGATCTTGTTGGGTAACAAACATCGTGGGTTGCGAATGTTTGATCAAGACCACACATGCGAATTGAATATGATTTGGAGTTTCGAAATTTTGGTACTAAAACAAAAGTTTCGTTAAAATCTGGAACGATGTTCCCTGTCAATTCCTTAAGGTTTATGATGTTTGGGTTTCACTTCCATCACGGTCTCATGATGTTAGATCATAAACACAGACTTGTGATTTGTCTAGGTTTTGATTGGTTTGATCAAAGACCTCAAGGACAAATCTCTTCGAAAATTTAGATTGAAAGAATTGTTTGGTATAAAAAGATTGGTTAAGAATCAAAGTGTACCTCTGTTATAATGGACAAAACAGAAAACTCTTAACTTCAATGAAAAGAGTAAGGTAGCTCAGTTGACTGATGTGAATTTAAGCCTGATTGGGAAAAACCCTTCATATGAAAGATTCATTAAGGCTTTCAGTTTTCACACATCGAGTCTTGTTGAGGCTTTTGGTCTACATACAGCAGCATGCTTCTAGGGACATCCTAACTAGTTTTTAAAAAAATTGATACCTTCCCGTAGAAACATATAAGCATGACCTCTTCGCATTAAGCCCTGTACTAAACTCACAGCACACAATGTTTAAAGAACAAAGAAAACAAAACTATCATTGTGATTTTTGAATTTTTCAAAATTAAAAAAAATAACGAAATAAAATCTTTTTGGATTTTTAGTTTTTCAAAAACAAACATGAATAAACATAAAATCTTTTTGAATTTTTGATTTCTCAAAATTAAAAACTACAAAATAAATTGCAAACCTAACCTTAGTTGTTATGATCGCAAATGCGAAAAGATGTGGATGCGAAGCCATGTGAAGCCTCTGGATGAACAGTAACATCTGAACAATTTTGACTCATAACTGCTGAACGACACTTTCATGCTTGAGTTTTTGGAATTGAATTCGCATCAATCATCCCCAAACCTGCTAAAATTCTAACAAATGATTTTTCATCAAGAGGTTTTGTAAAAATATCAGCAAGTTGTTCAGTTGTTTTAACAAAATGAATTTCAATATTCCCATCTTCCACATGATCTTTGATAAAATGATATCGAAGAGCAATGTGTTTCGTCTTTGAATGTTGTACTGGATTATGAAAAATGCGAATTGCACTTTGCGAATCACAATACAAGGGAATCTTTTTCATGTTTATTGCGTAGTCACGAAGTTGACTCTGAATCCAAATAATTTGCGATGTGCAAGCAGCAGCAGCAATGTATTAAGCCTCAGCAGTTCATATAGCCACACAAGTTTGTTTCTTCGATTGCCAACTCACCAACTTCCCGTCCAATACTTGACATCCACCACTTCTACTTTTCCTATCCAAAGTACATCCTCCTAGATCAGAATCTAAAAAAGCTTGAATGAAAAACCCCGTTTTCGAAGGATACCAAAGTCCTAACGAAACTGTTCCCTTAAGATAGCGAAAAATATTTTTTACTGCAGTCAAATGAGGTTCTCTGGGATTAGCTTGATATCTAGCACAATTGCAAACTGAAAACATAATATCAGGTCTACTTGCAGTTAATTACAATAAAGAACCTATCATGCTTCAATAAAGTGTTAAATCAACAGCAGGAGCATCTAACGAAGGAGTTAGTCTTGTTCCTACTGCCATTGGTACTCTTAGTTTCGTGCTATTGGTCATTCCAAACTTTTCAAGCAAGTTCTTCGTATATTTTTCTTGATTGATTAAGATTCCATCCCTATTCTGTCTTATATTCAATCCAAGAAAATTATTAATTTTTCTCATCATGCTCATTTCAAACTGACTTTTCATTAGATTTTCAAATTCAATTGACAATGTTGGGTCAGTTGAGCCAAAAATAATATCATCAACATAAATTTGAACAAGCATTAGATGATTCCCAACTTTCTTGTGAAATAATGTGGGGTCTACTGATCCTTGTTTAAATTTAGATTGTTTCAAGAAATTTGTAAGTGTTGCGTACCAGGCTCTTGGTGCTTGTTTTAATCCATATACAGCCTTATCTAGGATGTAAACATGATCAGTATGTTCATCGTTTATAAACCCTGGTGGTTGTTCAACATACACTGTTTCTTCAAGTTCTCCATTTAAGAATGCACACTTAACATCCATTTGATAAACATCAAAGTGTTTGTGAGCTGCATAAGCTAAAAATATGCGAACTGCTTCAAGTCTTGCAACAGGTGCAAATGTTTCTTCATAGTCTATTCCTTCTTGTTGCGAATAACCTTTAACCACTAGTCTAGCTTTATTGCGAATAATATTGCCATCTTTGTCAGTTTTATTTTTAGAAATCCATTTTAATCCGACAATTGAAACATCAGAAGGTTTAGAAATTAATCTCCAAACCTTGTTTTGTTCAAATTCAGCCAGTTCAGATTGCATAGCAACAACCCAATCTGAGTGCTCCATAGCATCCTTCACTGTCTTTCACTCTATTTTCGAAATAAAGACATTAAACATACATAGTTCTTGGTTCGCATTCAGTACCTCATTTTTCGCACGAATTTGAGCTCTAGTCAACACACTATCTTGTGGATTTCCAATTACCTATTATTTTGGATGATTTTTTGTCCATATCTCAAGTGGTGAAAAATTAGGATCAAATTCCAATGGTGCATCTTCATACATATCTTCATTTTCAGATCCTGCAACAGAAAAATTTTCATTTAGTTCATGAAACTCATCATTTTCATCAAGATTAATTGTCTCTGTTTCATCACGCTCCCCCTCAACATGACATTCATCTTGATGCTCCCCCTCAAAATGATGTTCCTGTTGATTTTGAGAATGCTCCCCCTCAACTTGATGATTCATATTTTCATTCTCCCCCTCGAAAGTTGACTGACAATCTTCATTGTTGATCGTATGCTCCCCCTCCATACGAACATCAGGCACACTTTCGCAAGATATTGACCATGTAGTAATTGTCGAATCATCGGTATGTTTTGAGGATTCTGATGTTTGATTGTCAGGAGCATTATTTTCCGCTTCAATTGCGCTGTCAGGTATTCTAAAAATTAAGTCATAATCAAAATAATTTATTTCGGAGTTATCAATTTGAGTATTTGAATCAACAAGTATTGATTTATTTTCAAATTTACTATCCGTTTGTTTAAGATAGTAATCATCAAATGCTAAATTGAAAGTTTCTTCAACTTTTCTAGTTCTTTTGTTAAGCACTCTGTATGCAACTGAATTCTACGAATATCCTAAGAATATGCCTTCATCAGCTTTAGCTTGGAACTTGGACAAAGTATCTTTGAGATTCATTATAAAACACCTGCAACCAAAAACATGAAAGAATTTGACATTAGGTTTCCTATTATTGATTATTTCATATGGACTAACATTGAATCTTTTATGAATGAATGATCGATTCTGAGTAAAACATGCAGTGGAAACTGCTTCAGCCCAAAGATATTGAGGTAGATTCGCATATGTTAACATGGTTCTGGATGCTTCGCATAGAGATCGATTTCTTCTTTCAACAACACCATTTTGTTGCGGAGTATATGGTGATGAGAAATTATGCGAAAATCCTTTGCTTGTGAGAAAAGAATCAAGAGTTTGATTTTTAAACTCAGAACCATTATCACTTTTAATTTTGCGAACATTCTTTTTCAGACTAAGCTCAATCTTTTTGATAAAATCAATCATCGTTTGAGCAACTTCAGGTTTTAACCTGACAAAAAAATACCCATGTGAATCGAGAAAAATCATTTACAATAACTAAAATGTATTGCTTTTTATTGATTATAGCAACAGTCGACGGTCTACATAAGTCAATGTGAAGAAGTTCCAATGGTTCTGCAATTTTTCAATCGATCACAATCGGATGACCTTTTGTATGTTGTTTTCCTTGTTCGCAAGCTGCACACAGAGAATCATTGTCAAATTTTAGTACAGGTAACTCTGGAACTAAATCTTCACTTACAAGTTTGTTAATATTGCGAAAGTTCAAGTGTGACAATCTTCTATGCCAAAGCCAGCTGACATCATTAGATGCTTTTGATAGTAAACACACAGCAAGTTTTCCCACAATTGGTTTGATGTCCAGTGTAAACATATCACCATATCTTTTGGATTTAAGAAGTACTTCATTTGACTTCGCATTTGAAATGATACTTCCTTCTTCATTAAATACAACTTGGTTTCCAGTACCAACAACAAGTTGTGACACACTTATCAAATTATGTTGAAGTCCTTCAACATAAGCAACTCTGTTCACATTGAATTGTCCATTTGTGACTTTCCCATAGCATTTCACTTGACACTTGTGATTATTCCCAAATTTGACTACTCCTGCATTTTCCAAGCTTCTATAATCTCGTAAGTTTTCCTTTCTTCCAGTCATATGACGAGAGCAACCACTATCAATATACCATTTCGTATCATATTGCTCGTCACACATCACCTACATTTATTGGAAAAATTTAGGAACCCAAGACTTGTTGGGTCCATCATTAGTAGAATGAAACAAATTCTTTGAATTTAAAAACCATGTTTTCACTTTGTTTGTAACAGAATCCATTATATCAACATCATCAGATCTAGATATTGAAATATAGTCGTCCAATAGTTTTGGATTTCCATTGATTGTAATCTCATCCTTCGCAACATTCGCATTTTTGATAACTGGTTTCCATTTTTGAACCGGAACATGCGAATTATGAGATGTTGAACTAACAATGGAAGAGTTATTTGCGAACTTGTCAAATGCATTCTTGATTTGTTGCTCTAAAAGCACCCCACTTTAATATTTTCTTCCTTTCCCTTCAAACCAACGATTCATCGTACTTACATCAGATTTTCCTTTTGTATATGAAACCTTGGTCGGTTTTGAGACTGAAGGATTTGGAAAATTCGGTTGTTTTGGTGAAAATTTCACTTTTGCTTGACTTGAATTTTTCAAACTTGATGAAGTATTCGTGAATTTGCCAACATTTTGAAACTTTTGATTATTTACAAATTTTTGCGAATTCTCAAATTTTCGATTGTTGTCATATTTGCGAACATATGGAATTTTGTCAACAGAATTTATTGGATTATGAAAACTTGAATCTGTTTGTTTATTTTTGCTTTGAAATTTTGATGACGTTGTTTTTGAAATTTGTTCTTTTTCAGCTCTTGGTTTGTCATTAGACACAACTTGCCAGAAAATCGCCTTTCTTGCTTTTCTTTTTGAAACATTATTTTCTGTTGAATAATTTCCAACCATCAATTTGAATTCATGAGAATTTTATTTTACTTCAACCTTTGGTTTTTCAACTTTTTCAAAATCTTGGTTTGCTTTTTGACCTTTAACCACCCATTTTTGTAATGACTTTTGTTTTTGAAACACATAAGGATTTTAAGTTAAATTGTTTTCTTATGTGTTTTGATTTGCGAAAAAAACTTCAGCAGTTGACCTTAGATTATCTTTTTCAATCATTTTGTTGAATTCAGGATGAATTTTCTCAGCATTTCCAGTACTGACAAAAACTTGATTTGGAAAAATGGTTTTATCAGTGCATACAAAATTTGGATATACCACAGTGTTGGTTTCCAAATAATGTGCGCCTTTGTCATTTAAAATTTTGTCAAATTCTTTTGTATTCTCAAACACTTGATCAACCACAACTCGTGGAGGTATTTCATGTGAATCTTTCACTTCTTCTTTCTTTTCATCTGTATCATCAGAATTCCAGCTTTGAACTTCCACATTATCAAACTTACAATGTTGCGAAGTTGAAGGTTTATCAATTTCATCCTCTACTATCGAATCAACTATAATTTCTTTACCTTTGATCTTAGATGTGATATTAATGATTGACAATTGAGAACAATCAACCTCTTCTTCCTCTTCTATCTCACTGATTTCACTCACATTATCTGAATTGTCATCAATATCAGCATAATTGAATTGAGTGGCAAGAGTTGAAGTTTCTGTTTTCTTTAAGATTTTCACTTGTTCACTCTTTGACAAACTTTCATTGACAATGTTAACCAACTCATCAGCATTCAGAAATTCATCAATTTTGACAATACCATATGGATATCTATCATCAGGTATTTTGTCAAATTGAGCAATTGTACTTTTGCAATCATAAGAAACAACATCAACTTTTTCACGTTCATACTCAAGAAAAGGTAAAAGTTTCCTATGTTGTTCTTTGCTAATGTCAGAAAAATGATGTAAAGCAGTTAATTTTGCATACAATCGTTTGGCAGAATTACAATATATGTTACTTTGTGCTAGCAACAACCTAACATCATTTGTAAGATTATTCCTATCACAATCTACATTTTTGATCTGCATTTCAAGTTTTTCTACTCTGCTCCTTTTTATTTCTATTTCTCTTCGTGTCTCACTTAGTTGCATATTTAATTTTTGAGCTTCAGTACTAGAAGACACAATAACAGAATCAAAATAAGCCACAGTATCATCAAATGAAATGATTTCAGCATCATAAGCAGATAAAGGAATACTAAAAGATTCAAGTATTGCACGTACCTTGGTGGTGATGGGTGATTTGTCCGTGGATTTGGATACGAAGCATCTCCCTGAAAATGTCCTCTTCGCAATCTTCAAAACTTGCGAACATGGCTCCATGTGTGGGATGCCTCATTTCTTCATCATCAGATCCTGATGACCAGATCTGATACATTCCACTCTCTTCATCAGCAAATTCACCCTTCGCGACTAGAGACACTTCTTTTGTCTTAGCGCGCAACTCTTCAATCTTTTCAGAATAGTATGCTTCATCTTTAACTTTTTCTTTCTTCTCTTCTTTCTTTCGCAACATGCAATCGGCTGCGAAGTGATTCGCACCATTGCAGTAGTGACAGTAAATTCCTGAGTCATCTTTCAGCTTTTTCACTTCTCTCACATCTTTTTGTTTCTCTTCAGCTTTCTCCATTATCCTCCTCTCCTCTCCTCCAATTTTTGTGACTCCACTTTTCGCATCATTGGCCTTTCCTTTTGGATTAAAAGGTTTTTTGAAAAACTTCTTAACTCTGTTGTTTGAGTAGAATGCCACAGCTTCATTATCAGAGTTCATCAAAAATCCTTCATTATCTGAACCATCTTTTTCATTAACATCAACTTCTGATACCTTTGAAACAAGAGCCAAAGGACCTCCAATACTCTGTTTTTATTCTTCATACATTTCTGAAACTTCACTTTCATGTGTTGTCAGCTGATTGTAGAGATCATTCAAATGAGTTGTATCAAAACTCTGTTGATTCTTAATCATCATGCTCACACTTCACTATTCCTTGCAAAGGCCCATAATGAAAGTTAAATTGAACTCCATGAGAGAACTAGTGATTCCATACCTATTGCAGCGAAACATAAGCTCATTCAGACGATCATAGTAGTTTTCAAGAGTTTCAGTATCCTTTTGTCTGAATTCCTTCAGTTCAATTAGACATTACTTCACAGAATTGATCTTCGTCTTTTCGCTACCTTGATACATCACTTTTAGAGTGTTCCAGATCTCCTTTGTTGTTTTACAACTACGAATGTAATTATAAACCACAGGAGGAAGAGCACATGTTAGTTCCCTCATGCACCTCTTTTCATTATTCTTCAACCGTTTTTGTTGATCAGCAACTTCAGCAGATGCAGTAGATGGTCCAATTGGTTGAACATTAGCAGGAGCTTGCAATGTTCCATCGATACAATTCCAATGTTCTTGATCAAAACCATTTAAGTAATCCTCCATTCTATCATCCCACTGATCATAGTATTCTGGAATTAGCATCGGAATTTTGGTTGAGGAACCAAGCAAGTGAGAGAAAGAAGTCATTGTATTCATGTTGAATTTCGCCATTGATGAACACATAAATTTTCAGAAAGCTTGAAAAACTTGATGAATTTGAGAATTGATCACAAATCACTGATCGATTACTCGACTAAACAACTCAAAGGCAGAATCAATTCAAATCTGAAGATCAAATTTGATTTTCAAAACCAAAATGCATGGAAAATTTTGAGTAAAGTTGCAACTCAAAAAGCAAATGATTCTAACACGAAAATCAAATCGATGCAGTTTGAATCCTGCTCTGATACCAATTGAAGAGAATTGTTATCGAAATTTACGAAAGTAAATATGATTTGAGTGATTGAAAAGTAAGAACACGAAGAGTAAATATTAATCAGATCTTATATTGATAAAGACTGATTACAGAATAAGCAGAAAGGACGATTTCGTTTTAGAAAAGTTATCCTCTACTTCTATCCTCAGTCCCTATTTATAGAGAACCTGAGTGTACAAAAAATATACTAAGTCTAAACAATACACTTCGCATAAAATTGACTTAGTAAAATAACATAAAGATGCGAAACTAAACAAACACACTATTCGACTTTTACAATTTTGTTTCTACAGAGACTAGCATAGCACATTACCTTGATGTGTCTAGGACCCAAAACAATCAAAATACCAACACCTATGGGTGTTCACGCCCGCAAACACATGGCCAAATGGTACATCGGCCGAAAACACAAGTTATGGGTGTTTTGATGCCTCAAACACTTCCTAAGGCTTACGCTTGAATTTAGACATATACCCTAAAGTGTTTATAGCCCAGAAAACATAAGGAATCACAAGTATTAAGGAGTTTACGGCCAAGACAAGTTCTTGGGCCGTAAACCCCTATAAAGGGGTCAAATGACACCCTAATTCCTTCCTTATGCCTAGAACCCAACATAGATCATAACCTTGAAGTGTTAGGAACCTCAAAACATCAATTGGTACTCCTTACCATGAGTTTACAGCCGTAAACTCATTGGGGAGTGGTCCCATGGCCGTAAACATCAAGCAAGGCCATTTTAAGGCCTTAAACCCACCCAAACACTTGTTTAAGACTAGAAGCTCTTCACCACTTAAGTTGTATTAAAGTTAGGCTTCATTTAGTGACCCTAAAGAGAGTTTACGGCCAGGAATTTACTCCCCTGGGCCATAAACTCCAAAACATATGGTCTTTTGACCATAAACTCCCATACGAGGCCTTACACTCCTTTGTCGCAACCCATTAGCCTCCTAGCACTTGAAAAAAAGTGTTTTCCTCGCATTAGGATTTTTATACATGGTTAATTAGTGTTATAATCACTAATTGTTTATATACATATGTCTTCATATGTAATTAGGACCATTGTGTGTGTCTAAAGTTTCCACTTGACACCTAGCAGTCCTACCTCTTCAGTTCATCCGTATCACCCACAACAAGTGAGTTCATACCCCTTAATCAATGTTTTAACAGTTTTTAAATGTTTTATGGGGGGGATACAAGTAGAATTATGCTAATTATCATATCAATCATATGTGATTAATAAGTAGCATTCAAATGATTGGCTATTCATTAGCCGTTTTACTGAACAGTTTCCTTCAAATGATTTTTATAAACATTTTATATGTTTAAAACTCTGTATTACACTGTACATTTTACTCTGTATGTTTTATTTCACACTTATTTGCAATTGTGATTCAATCAAATGTTTCCTTATACTAAATTATTTTATCAAACCCATGCCTTCAAACCGTTTTATAGATTGACATCAAGTCGATCTTTTCTTAAGATAATAATTATGTTCAAAGGTTTTACAAAACTTATTTATGCTTTTATATTATAAATTGCATGCCTCTATATGTATAGTTATATATGAAATGTTTAAAAGACTTAGGAAGGCTATCCACCCTATTTCCTTTTCGCGCTTGAGATGTGGTCTGGTGGGATATCGGGTACTCGTCCGAAGGTCGTTTAAATATTAGTTATATAACATGTGTACATATATAGTC
This sequence comes from Lactuca serriola, assembly GCF_051521515.1. Taxonomy (NCBI): domain Eukaryota; kingdom Viridiplantae; phylum Streptophyta; class Magnoliopsida; order Asterales; family Asteraceae; genus Lactuca; species Lactuca serriola. The sequence continues at coordinate 112,416,827 of NC_136409.1, read as the reverse complement.
ATCAAGGTCCTTCCAGTTCATCCAATATCCTTGGGTAGCAAGGGTATACATCCGTGTTCATACTTACCAGTTAGATTACTAGTAAACTACCATAGGGTGGTTTAGGAAGATACTAGAACTATTACTAGAACACAATATCATACTATGAGTCAGTTCATTCATGAGTCAATACTTACTACTATGAGAACATATACAACTATACTAGAGAAGAACATATACAACTATACTAGGAAGAGAACATATACAACGATACTAGAACATGTAACACTACATTACATATACATGAATACGTTAACAATTGTGATCCACTGTATCGGAGCATGCCTTAAATGTCATGGCCCGAGTTGTAGCCAGAATTATCTTGGAGGGAGAGCGTGAGTTTGCGTATAGATCTATACTGGATTGACTATCCTACACCTTCCTGCTAGCTATAGCCAGACCTGCAGGTCTGCGGGTGCCAAACGTCATTCCGTTTTACGACCATTCGTATGTCGTTGTTACCAGTCAATAGTATGGTGCAATTAATCACATAATACCTTAATATAAATCCGGTTTAAGGTAGTTAGTACAGTAGTAGTTCCTATAATACAACACTACTGTACATTAATTTCCCCTTTTCATATATTTAGTGACCATTTCACTTAAACATTTAATGTAAAAACTATATTTTGATAATGATAGTTACACTTGGGAAAATTACACACTGTTACAAGAAACGAATATTTAGAATAGTTAAGTCTTGGTAGAAGACTACATTGAGAACAGTTAAGTCTTGGTAGAAGACACATTTTTATAAAAGTAGGCGTCATAGGGATTTCTAGGGTTTTTCAAACGTTTACACTTGTTTTACAAACATTTTTATACTTACAGTTTATCTACATTTTTCCATACTTACAGTTCATTTACAAACAATTTCTTACATACAAATTAAGACACTAAAATACTTATGATCTCACCAGTTTCAAAGCTGATACTCGCTTTCAAGATTACTTGTATCCTCAGGTCATCTATAGACAGGTACCGATACAAGGATTAGGGAAGATGGAGCTTGTTCAAGACTCATCTTTCATTTTGATTTATGCTTTAGTGTTTATCAAAATTTGACAGAACACACTTGTATAATAATTATATTATTAATACAATGGATGATGTTGTTGCTTGTTTACTACGTTTCATTATTGTGATACTGTACATGACGTCCTCCGCCCCAGAACGTTTCCGTCGTTCTTGGTTTTGGGGTGTGACAATTAAGGGGTATGAACTCATCTATAGTTAGTGGTTTGGATGAAGGTGTTGGATAAGGTGTTAGGTGTCAAGTGAAGACTTGAACACACACACTGATCCTATTTAACATATAAAGACACATATATGTATCTAATTAGTGATCATACCACTAATTAAGCAAGTAAAGACACCCTAGAACATGGAAAACACTTTGATTTAAGTGTTAGAAGATCATAAGGTTGCATATAAGGGTTTTAGGGCCTCACTATGGAGTTTGTTGCCCAATGGTAGTCCCCCATGAGTTTACGGCCCATGAGTTTATGGTTCAATGAGTTTACGGCCGTAAACTCATGGTAACTTGTACCATTTTGTGTGTTAAGGCCCTATGGTCTTCCTTGAAGTGTTATAGACTTAGTCCCATGGCTTAGGAAGGAGTTGTGGCAACATTGCACCACTAATTATGGTTTATGGCCCAAGGAGATTGCCTTGGCCGTAAACTTTCTTTTGGTCTTGATTTCTTGATGTTTTCAAGGTGTAAACTAAGTGATTCAAGAATATAACAAGCTAATGCAAGAGTACTTACAATATAGAAACTTGATAGGGTGTTTAAGGTCCAAGAACACTAGTGTGTGTTCTTGGTGTTCTTGGTGAAATGAAGAACACTTGAAGATCTATCAAAATGAAGAGATTTCATGGATGAAATCATGTATAATCACTAGATAAGGAGATGTAACAGCAAATCAAAGGATGAAATTCTTACATTTTTGGAAGATTGGGATGAAGATCTTATGATACTTGAGAGAGAAATGGGGTTTCTTTGACATGAAATTCTTACGGCCGAGGTTGAGTTTACGGCCCAAACTCATGAAGTTTGGCCGTAAACACCTTTTTAATGGGGTTTAAGGTTTGATTGTTGCACATTAAGCCTAGAAGATACTTCCTAACACCCGTTTCTTGAATATACTAGGCTTAGAACACTCAAACAGACCCTAAACAGTTCTAAATGATAGCAGAAAAAAGTCTGAATTTGATTGGATTGATTGAGTCTACAAGATAGAAATTTTGGGTTGTCACATCTAGTCCATCGGCACCAAGATGATCTTCAGAAGTATATTGAGGCTGAGGGGAAACAGGAGGTGTGGTAGTATTAGAGATGAAAGCTGAAGCCTTTGCCCCCGCATCAGATGTGTTGACATTGACAAGAGGTTCGCCTTTGGTGGTGGTGGTTGTAGTAGTTTCAGTCTAAATAGGTGGGGGCTGTGGAGTAGAAGTATGTGGTTTAGAAGTGACATGTGGTGGTTGAGATGTAAGTGATGGTGATAGAGTAGTGGAAGGTGGTGGACATGGTTCTATTGTAATTGGAACTGAAGTAATAGGACGTGATGGTGGTGGAGATGGAACGAAGTTTACCTCTTGTTTGTTTCTGTGGACATCATCATCAGATTCATCTTGATGAGCCTCTTCCGATTCGCTTTCTGAGGAGGTTGAGGAAGGAACGCGAATCTTACGAATAGTCTTCTTCACAGGCTTTTGCTTTGGGGATGAAGGAGCAGCTTTGGACGAATCACCCTTCGTCTTTCAATTTTTGGAAGGAAAAGGTAGGGAAGAAGGACCCTCTTTAGGCTGCTTGGGTTTTCCCCCTTTTTGGAAGGCAAAGGGCAGAAGGACGCTTTTTATATTCCCCAGTCAACTTGCTCGCACTCAATACACACATGTACATACATTCAGGAATTGAACCCACAAAAGCAAACTTAGAATTATCAGTCATGATGATCTTCGTGGTGTGAAATGTATCAATCGAAGACTTTAAGGAATCCGCCATCACTGGAATACTGAGCTTCGTAATATCATGTTGAACCACAAGATTACAAAAACGACCCATTGAAATTTCGTTGTGGGGAGTTGTGCAGTTAGTGCTTTGTACCAATTGTGCCCATAACACAGAACCATAATCGAGGCTAATCCCATGGTATAGACCATAGATAATGGTCATAAAAGATTTACTTGCGCAATCTGAACCAGTGACCCTCTCTGAAAATGCCTTGAAGAGAAAGGTAAATAGATCGTTCCACAGTGGAGGTAGGTTGGATTTCTTAAACTTGGTGATCGAAGGCATAGGATCTGTGTAACCCATCTAGCAAAACATATCAAAGATTTGTGCAGTAGAGATTGAATCTGGGTTGATCAGCGAATCATCATGAGCAAGCCCTAGGAGAGAGCAAAACCAGGCCTTTGTGACTGAAGTTTTCTTCTCAAACACTTCAAAAGAAATTCGTTCTTCCTCTTTAACATAAGCGGCGGTGGAGTAAGCTTTAGATAGTAGCGACATAGGAACACATTCAACCTTGGTCAGAGCAATAACCAAAGGAGAATACTTCAAGCACTCTACGATTGGTAGCATATAGGCGTCGTACTTGAATGGAGCGAAATCGAGAATCAAATTCTAATTTTACTTAATAGTGAGGAGAGAGGATTGAGCAGTTTGTTCTTGAATAGATGACGAATCAGCCATTGTTGTAGGTTGGAGAAGGAGATGAACAGTTGAGAGAAAGCGTCGTTTAGGGTTCGAGAGTTCTTTGAGAGTGATAAAAGATGAATCATCAATTGATTTGAATATATATAGTCAGAGAGAGAAAACCAAGTGACAATTGCATGGTGAGTACTGATTGGACGCCTAAAAAAGCGTGATATGACAACTGTAGTGGCTGACATGTTGTCATCATGACTATAGGCGGCATGAGAAGTGGAACCGTTTAAAATTCAACGAGCCTTTTTATTTGAAAATCTTATCATCAACTGCTACGTCAGCAACCTTTATCTCCAACGTTTCAATATCCTCGATTTCTTCTAAATGATACGCTCCTTTCGCTTTTAAGAAACAAACATCAATAGTGCATACAAAAGCGAATCTGCAAAACTGAAAAATGCCATAAGTATCATGAACCAGAGTTTTTTAAAATCATAAAGATATTCGTGCAAGAGTGTGCCAAAGATAAAGAAATAGAGAAAAGTATATATGTGGGATGAAAGTGATGTCAATATAGACACGAAACTGAAGATCTCGGGCATGAATCTCTTCCTTCAAAGTCAAGAGAGACTAAGAAGTGTCTGTGTGGTTTCCCGTTGAAGTATGATCATATGTTTATAAAGAAAAAATGAAAGGCATCTTTTAAACTTAGGCTGAAGGGTGGTTAAATCTTCAAACAAACAATGAGTCTTGACATAAGTTCGTGTGTTGGATGAAGTACTCGTGTGACCAGTGTAGTCAGTTGAATGAGTAGGCTTCGAATTATGTAAGTGACTGAGCGAAAGTTTGGAAATATAAAAAAATGATCTTATGGGTAGAAAAGTGTTCATCTTAGATCAATTCATAAATATCACGCAAAAAGAAAAAGAGATTTTGAGTCCGTTAATTCATTTAATGGTATTGAATGTTGGGTTTCACTTAGCTTGTGGTAAACAAATCTAAGATCATGAACTCAGATGTTTGGTAACCATAAACCTCAGTGGTATAGCTGAGAGTATCAAGGGTTACGAGTATGAGAGTGCAAGCGAGTAGAGAAAAGCAAAGACAACTCCAGAGAAATAGATATATCTCTGCCATGAGTATGTGACCAAGCAGATAACTCTCAACTCAATATGAGAAGAGAAAGGTAGCTTGTAGCTCATGTGAATATAACAGTCTAGTTGCGAAGAAACAAAAGGTAGATTCGAGTCATTATGGCTTCACAGGAAATCTATTGAGGCTTAGCATAACATGCTGCAACGTGCTTCAAGGGACACCTAGTTAGTACAAAGATATGGAAATTATACCTGTCCTATCATTCGTTTCAGCAAGATACCCTACAATGGTACTAAAAAAATGGAAACAAGAAAAAAAAATATTTTTATAGTTTTAGTAATTGATTGAAAAAGAAAGAAACATAATGAAATATTTTTGTAGTTTTGAAAATCTTAAAAAATAAATAAATAAAACGTGTGAAGTATACAAAATATACAAAGTTTAGATCATGGATGTTCGTTTTTAAGAATTTTGAGGAGCGAGATAGGGCAAATGTTCGTCTTAGTTCGTGTCTCAAAAAAATCGGAAATGGAATAGTGTGAGTGTTCGTTTTATTCCGCTTGACTAAAAACTAAGAGCGAAAGCGAACATGTAACCCAGAAGTAAACGAGCTACTTAGAAGTTAAGAGAGGCTTTGGAACTCATTGAGCCTCCATCATTCATAGGCCTTGAAGTATTCTATTAAATGATGCTTTAGGTAAGGCCTTAGTGAATATGTCTGTCAATTGATCGGCTGAGCGAACGAAATTGATTTCAACATCGCCATCCTCTACATGATCCTTGATGAAGTGATACCGCAACGCTATGTGTTTCATCTTTGAGTGTTGCACTGGCTTGTGACATATGCGAAATGCAATTTCAGAGTCACAGTAGAGTGCGATTCGCTTCATATTCAGGCCGTAATCTCACAGTTGACTCTGAATCCATATGACTTGAGAGGTACATGATGCAACAACGATATACTCATCTTTGGTTGTTGACAACGAAATGCATTTTTGCCTTTTGGATTGCCAACTAACTAATTTGCCATCAAGAAATTGGCATCCACCAGTCATGCTTTTTCTATCTAAGTCGCGCCCACCAAGATCAGCATCCGAAAACACTTGAACGAAGAAACCTGACTTCACAGGATACCATATGCCAAGAGACGAGGTTCGTTTCAAGTACCTGAAGATATTCTTAACTGCCATCATGTGAGGTTCACGAGGGTTTGCTTGGAATCTTGCACAATAACAAACAGAAAACGTAATATCCAGTCTACTAGTTGTTAGGTACATCAAAGAACCAATCACCTGGCAATAAAGGTTCATATCCGCAGCTGGTTTTTCCAGTGAAGGTGTAAGTTTCATTTCGAATGCCACTATAACCTTCACTTTAGAATCTCCTATCATGCCAAATTTGGAGAGCAAAGTTTTCATATATGCTTCCTGGTTAATCAAAATACCTTCTCGTCCCTGCCTTATATTAAATCCAAGGAAAAAGTTAATAGGACCCATTGAGTTCATTTCAAACTTAGTTTATATCAACTTTCAAAATTAAGCTATGAGGCTGGGATTAGTAGATCCGAAGATGATGTCATCAACACAAATTTGGACGATCATCAAATGGTCACCCTTTTTCTTACGAAAAAAGGTTAGGTCAACCGAAACTTTTTAAACTTAGACATTTTAAGGAAGTGAGTAAGAGTTTCATACCAGGCTCTCAGAGGTTACTTCTACCCGTAAAATGCTTTATCCAAAATGTAGTAGTGATTGGGATACTTCTCATTAACGAATCCAGGAGATTTTTCAACATAAACTGTTTGCTCTAATTCTGCATTTAGGAACGCAAATTTAACATCCATTTGAAACACTTCAAAGTTCTTATGAGCTGGGTATGCTAAAAATATCCGATCTGATTCCAACCTTGCAACAAGAGCGAAGGTTTCTTCTTAGTCGATACCCTCTTCCTGGAAGTAAAGCTTAAGAACGAGTCTCACCTTATTCCTTACTATGTTTTCTTGTTTATCCAACTTATTACGAAACACCCATTTCAAACCAACAACCGATGCTTAAGGTGGAGTAGGAATTAACCTCCAAACATTGTTTCGTTTGAACTCATTGAGTTCGTATTTCATCGCTAGCACCCAATCAATATGATCAAGAGCGGTGTTGATAGTTTTGGGTTTTATCTTGGACACAAAGGAATTCAACATGCAGAATTCAACTTAGACCAATAAAGCAGTTCGTTTAGCTTTTATTTGAGATCTTGTGAGAACTCTTGCAGACGATTCACCAATGACTTGGGTTTTGGGGTGATATCTGGTCCATTTGACTAGTGGTGGATAATTTTGATCATAAGAAGGGTCCAATTCAACATTTACTTCTTAGAAATCTGATTGAATGTCTAAAACGTCATTTGCATCCTTATTCTCCCCTACAAATGACGAGTGAACTTTTTCTTCATTTGGAATTAAAGTATCTCCAGCACCTTGTGATGGAATGTTCATTTCTTGTGGAGTTGGTTGCTCCCTCTGAGGAGGTGTATTGGAATAAAAAATTTCCCCCTAGACTGGAGTACTCGTTTCTTGAGGCACGTTCGAGCTTGGTGGCTGATTATCCATGCTTTTCATGGCTTCATTGATTATCTTCTTCAGTTCATCTTCTTTGTTATCAGTTACCTTCCCTTCAGATGTGATAACCTTCTCAGGTTCGTCAAATAGAAGCATGAATTCTTCGAAAAGATTAGCCAAAGGGATAGTCACTTGGTTTGTTTGAGGAAAGATCTCTTTCGCTTGATCATCATTCTCTTGAGTTCTCTTTAAGTAGTTGTCATCGAATGTGACATAATAGGTTTCTTCAATCCTTTTGGATCATTTGTTTAGAACCCTATATGCTTTCAATGTCAGCGAATATCCCGTAAAAATTCCATCGTTAGCCTTCTCATCAAACTTGTTTCGTTGTTCCTTTGAATTGAAAATGAAACACCTGGAACCGAAAACATGAAAGAATTTGATGTTAGGTTTTCGTTTATTGATTTTTTCATAGGGAGTAATAGAAAATCTTTTATTAAGAAGCGATTTGTTTTGAGTAAAGCAGGCAGTGGCAACAACATCAGCCCAAAAGTAAAGAACCAGTTATGCGAATGAAAGCATAGTCCTTTCAGCTTCACACAATGAACGGTTTTGTTTTTCAACAATCTCATTTTGTTGTGGAGAATAAGGAGCAGAAAAATTATGAGATACTCCCTTATCAGTGAGGAATTCATAGAACTCTTGGTTCTTGAACTTCAAACCATCGTCGCTTTGAATATTGTGAACCACCTTTCACAGTTGCAGCTCTATTTGCTTGATGAAACCTTTGAGTCTAGAAGTTGCTTCAGATTTCTTCTTAAGAAAGACACCCAAGTGATACGAGAAAAATCATCTACAATAATGAGAATATATTTGTTACCACCAATACTTTCGATTGCAAATGGGCAAAAAAGATCAATGTGTAGTAATTGGAGTAGCTCGATGACCTTCGTGTTCACTATAATAGGATGACTTTACCTGCTTTTCTTTCCCATTTCACATGCGGCACAAATATGATCTTTGTCATACTTCAAGAGAGGAAGACCACGCACATGATCACCAAGAACTAGCTTGTTGATGTCTTTGAAATTGAGGTGCGAAAGTCTCCTATGCCACAGCCAACTATCATCTATTGCAGCCTTTGTGAGCAGACAAATAGAAGGTTTCCCCCGAATCGTGTTGATATCTAAGGGATACATTTTGCCTTTTCATTTTGATTTAAGCAATACTGATTTTTTCTTCTTTTCGATAATTTCAGATCCTTCATCATCAAACGAGACCTTTAGACCTGTACCTACTACTAACCACGAAACACTTATTAGATTGTGTTGCAGTCCTTCAACATACCCCACTTTGTGAATCGAGAATTCATCGTTCTTTATCATTCCATATCCTTGGATTTTTCCAAGAGCATTGTTGCCAAACTTCACGAGACCCCCATCCTTTAGTTCTCTATATTCTCTCAACTCCTCCTTTCTTCCCGTCATGTGACGCGAACAACCACTGTGAATACACCATTTTGTGTCAAAATATTCGTTACGAATTACCTACAAGAATTAAGCAGATTTAGGAACCCAAAGGTGTTTGGGTCCTCGAGACCCTTTTATAGAGACTGGATGAGCAATATACAGTCAATCATGAAGGTTCGTTTAATTAAAGTTGTTTGATCTTGTCACACCCCGAAAACCAAAGGCGGAAACATTCCCGGGGTTGACTCCATGTTGTGTATCAAATCCAATGTACATAGTAATCACAGTAAACAACCATTACATTACATATATATGAAAGTTTACATTTGGTTCAAAAGTAAATTGTACAAAGTTATACATATATCATATGAACAAAAGAGACAAGTCTTCGGAGCACTCCATCTTCACCAAAAGATATCGCCGGGTACCTGTCTAACTTGGACCTGAGAATACAAGCAGTTTGAAAATCAGCATAAGGATGGTGAGTTCATAAGCGGTTTTGTTTTGTGAAAATGTATCGGTTTCCTTTAGTTTTCTGAAAAGATTTGATATCCAAGAAAATCCCATATTTTCTTATGTAAAGTAGTTAAGTTATCTTTCGTTACAGTTCTGTTGCCGGATATAAGTTAACCCCAGGAAAATCCCATATTTTCCTAAATGCAAGATTGATAGAATAACACATAGTATAGTTTAATATACGAAACTATAATTTGACGAACTGTAGATAGAAAGTATCTTGAAAACCTTGGGACTAACATCCCGAACCAGTTATAAGATAATTCGATAAAGACCATGGGATTACTATCCCGAAAATAGATATAAGATAGCTTGATAAACCATGGGATCACTATCCCGAAAGTAGATATATGATAGATTTATAAAATCATGGGATTATCATCCCGTATAAGATTTAGTTTCAAAACCATGGGATTACCATCCCGAACGAGATATAGACACAAGATCATGGGATTATCATCCCGAACGAGATATAGACATAAAACCATGGGATTACCATCCCGAACGAGATATAGATATAAAACCATGGGATTACCATCCCGAACGAAATATAGATACAAGACCATGGGATTATCATCCCGAACAAGATTTAGATTCTAAACAAATCTTAGCTGTGAATAAGTTTATAGTAATACGTATTGTGAGTCGGGTAACCATGCTGATACGACAACGAGACCTCCTTGACGTTAGTCAGACGTCGGACGATATACAGAATTTGTCACCCCAGGCGTGCCCGCCTTACTGTAGCTAGCAGTTAAGGTGTGGGATTGTCAGTCCCGAATAGATCTATTCACAAATTCCTCGCTCTCCCTCCAGGAGACTCTGGTTACACTTCCGGAGAGGATTTACTTGATCATCCATAAAGGGTAGTGACTATCTCACAAGCTAGTATTAAACTATTCACAGGATTCTCATACGATAACAAACATACAAAGACTTTAAGACATGATACAATGAAAATAGATACATACAACGAAACTATCTGGCAAAACATTCGAATTATACGGAGATAAACTGAATCAGACATAGTTTATCTAATAACTTAATACAGATATCAGTAAGTGATATAATGAGAAACATAGAACAACAAATTATTCCCATAATAATTTGATTAGTTTGATTATTTTCTTAACTAAAATCCATTTAGTTGTAATTGATAAATCATTCCTTATGCTCAACATAATACATAAGGAGTATAAGAGTTTATAAGTTTGCCAGATATTATTTGAAACACATAAATGTTATGATTTGAAAACAGTTTTGGTTTGCTTGTATTCCCCCCTGAAAACAGTTAAAAACAGTGAAAAAGGTGTAGGGGTATGAACTCACCGTACGAGAAGTAGGACGATTTGGATGCTAAGAGTTGATCTGGGGCTTGTAATTACACGAGGTTCCTAATTATAATGTAAAGATACACATTTTTATCTAATTAGGACTTAGATTGATTGTTGGATAGGGACCATTGCTTCTAGTCGTGAAAACACTCCGATACGAGTGTTCGGAGGGACCCGGGTGGCGTTTAAAGATGTGAAATGACACTAGCGACTTGGGACTTGAGTTTACTCCCCATGAATAAACGTATACAAGAGTTTTTGGTCCAAAACACCCATTCCCCATGAGTTTACGGCCGTAAACTCATGGTAGGGTGGTTTTTGGTGTAAATTTGGGTCATAAATGGATATGGACACTTGGAAATATTTGGATTAATTTTTCTTAAGGCTTGGATTGAATTAAAAACATCATTTACAATACTTAAGGGAGTTTACGGCCTAGGCATGGGGTCTTTGGCCGTAAACTCTCAATTCTCCAAGATTTAGTGTTTTTAGGGTGTTAAAATCAATCACATGTGATTCTAAAAATTCTCACAAGCCTAGAAATGAGTTTGTATGGAACATATGAGGGATTTATGGAGTTTACGGCCCATGAAACCCCCTTCATGGCCGTAAACTCTAATATATGGTGCTACAAGGTGTTTCAAGGTCTAAAACTTGCATGAAAGGACTTCTAAAATTCATCTAAGGGCCTTAGGGGTGTTTAGTTTGCATTCTAACACCAAAGATTTTGGAGTTTACGGCCCAAGAACAAGCCTTGGCCGTAAACTCTTATAAATCCCACAAATGATGTGTTTTAGGCCCTTAAAGTATTTTTGGTTGGTCCCTTGATTTATTCCAAGGCTTTTGGTGGTGTTGGATGGCTTTCTAACACCTTAGAATTGGATTTATGTCAAGTTTTGGGGAGTTTACGGCCCAAGCACTCACCTCGGCCGTAAACTCATCTAAATCCCCCAAAATTCATGTTTCAAGTGTCCAAATGCTAGAACCAAGGTCCTATAATTCATATCTAAACCATAGAAGTGATTTGGAAGGGTTTAAGGGCATGAAAAACCCCATTAACATGAGTTTACGGCCCAAGATTATGCCTTGGCTGTAAACTCCTTCAAAGTCCTCAAACTCAAAGTTTTAAATGTTCTAAGTCCATATCTTGAAGTCCCTTAGCCATATCTAAAGTCCAATTGAGTCTAGGAAGGAGTTTAAGGGCTAAAAACCCTTGAAAATGGTGTTTACGGCCTAGGCAGCCTCCTGGGCCGTAAACTCACATATATTGTCCAATTTCATGATTAAATGTCAAATTTGGAAGCTAAACATGCTATAGATTAAGGCTAGGAAGGTACCTTAAGGATTTGACGCCTTAAAATTGAGTTTTGGACACTTAATCTTTGGTTTAGGAGAGAGGTTAGAGAGAGAGTAGAGAGAGAAGGAAAAAGCTTCAAATGAGTGCTTAAACATGTTTATATAGTTCCTAAAACTTGGACACGGTGGAATTCTACCCGATACCGGCCTTAAACGAAGCTTTGGGTCGCACCCGATTGAGTTTCCGTCACTCGACGAGGATATTTCTAAAACTTATGCAATAAATGTTTTGGGCTAAATTCATGAGTTCCTAAATGATTTGGATCCTCATTGAATGATAATAAACATATAATTTTAGCTAACTAAACCCGAAAACGATATCGGGACATTTTGATTTCCGACGAGTTATTCGGGCAGAACGGGTTTTCGGCGATGAACAACTTCGGGTTGTTACATTATCCCCCCGTTAGAAGGAATTTCGTCCCGAAATTCAAGGAATAAGATACTGATCATGGATTGGAATGAAATACGAATGGATTTGTTGCTTTGGATCTTCACTTTCTCAAGTGGAATCAGGTCTCTTACTGGGCGTTCTAACGAATTCTCATTATCGGGATATGTCTTGGTTTCGCTTCTTGACTCTCTCTCAATTTACGATATCAATCTGCTTTCTAGTGGAAGTTCCAACCCTGAACGACTTCGGTTTCTTCAAGGAATCACTAGGGTTTCGTTGGGCAGATGCTTCTAAGGATTTGAGACGTGATGGTCTAGATAGATATTACCAAGCTCTAAGGGCATCCGAAACCTGAAGGTTGCAGAATCGATCTCTACGAAGATCTCGAAAGGTCTGATGTGAGACTAAACTGGACGCTCAAAAGAAACTCCCGGGAATTCTTCGGGATAGACATTTAGAGGGAATAGTTGTTAACTTCCCGTTTCTCAATAATCACAGAAACGAGGGATGCGTGGTAATTCACATTGGGAAGACTTTTGAGTTCTAAGGCATAGAATGATACGAAAGTTTGATGCCGAAGATCACGAGAACAGGGCCGAAGAAAAATCTAGACGAGCGACTCTTTCGAAAGTAAGGGTAACAACATGAATGAGACTCGGTCATTTCTGGTTAAACATGGCATCAAAGTATTTTCATGGAAAGTTTCCCCCTTTATAACTTGAATGGAATAGAATAGTCCTCCGGACCGAGGATTCAATCTATAGGTACGAAGTTAGTGTTCTCTATCTCACTAGTTAGTCGTCTCAACGGTATTCATTTCGATTACATGCGAAGGATTGAGTTTAGAATACGTTCGAATGGATAGATAACAGGTTTCCCTTTTGCACCCAAAATCGAAAAGAGTTGCAATTATAAGAATTATCAAAGAGAGATATACCTGCGGCAGCAGAGGGATTTGTGGTTGTAGCTGTCTTGGGACAATTCCTTTTGAAGTGCCCAGCTTCAACACAATTGTAGCAGGCCGGACTGATTCCCGCTCCGGATGATTGGTTTATTGGCTTGGTTGGTTTTCTGCAGGTTCGCGCAAGATGGCCCTTATTGCCACAATTGTCGCAGATCCTTTCGCGACATGGACCAGGAATGCGGTGGTGGTAGTTACACTTACCACACCAAGGAAGGGTACCAGTGTATCCACTGGCGGGAGTTTGGGCTGTGGAACCTACAGCTGAAACAGCGACAGGGGCAGTAGTAGCATGGACTGCTACCGTTTGCTGTTTCTTAGAAGACCCTTGCGTACTCTGGGCCTTCCGCTTGTTCCAGGATTTCTTTTTACTTCCGCCTCCACTAGTGACTGGCTCGGGGGTAGTAGCTTCTTCATCAGAGTTGTCTTCGTGATCTATCAGGATTTTCGCAAGGCACTTAGCACTGTCATATGTGTCTGGCTTCGCAGCCAAGACATTCCCCTTTGTTGGCTGGGTCAACCCCCAGATGAACCTCTCTATCTTTTTACTTTCCGGGGTAACCATTCCCGGACAAAGTAGTGCCAGATCATCGAATCTTGAGGTATAAGCAGCTATGTCGGAACCCTTCATCTTAAGGTTCCAAAGTTCGTGTTCTAGCTTCTGAAGTTCGCCCCGAGGGAAATACTCAGCGAGAAGAAGCTCCTTCATGGCTTCCCAACCCATAGCATTGGCTACAGGTAAAGTTAAGGATTTGACTCGGCCATTCCACCAAGTCAGGGCTTTGTCTAGGAAAGTGCAGGCAGCAAACTTGACTCTATCAGACTCCGAACAGCTGTATATTTCAAAGATTGATTCGATTCTCTCGAACCATCGGGTTAAGGCAATGACACCCCCTGTGCCATCGAAGAATGTCGGTTTTGCGTTCATGAAGTCTTTATAGGAACCCCCTTTTTGGTGTCCCTGACTATCTTCTGGGTTTTGGGGTTGGGGACCACCTCCTGAATTACCAGAGTTCATTTGCGACATGGCTGCTACCATTGCAGCAGTCAGAACTGTCTGAAGCGATGCAAGATCAAGTTGAGGAGGAGGTGGTGGCGGAGGAGGATTGTTGTTGTTCCTTGAGCTGGGTCTCTTTCTTGGAGGCATCTTGATCTAAAAAGATCAGGAAAGAGAGGATCATAAGTCCTCTGAATTGAATCAAGAGATATGGGACAGGAGATATCTCATCAAGGCAAATATAGCCTCATACAAAGCGATAAAGCAGAAAGGAGTTATCAAGATAGAACATTTTTATCGCTAGAGAAATGATCAAGGAATAACGTGTATACAAGAATTTCTACAAAAGATCGGCTCGAGAAATACTCCCATGGTATTTCATGGTTCGCTGCAGCGTCGATTTGTTGTTTGGGATATTGGGTAAGTTTTAGGTATGCCGCATGCCACAGTCACTCCCAAGCACATGTTGGCCGTGTCTCGAATGAATATAGTTGGCCAGGCTATATTGACCCTAGACACGACTACATAACTGCCCAGGTTTAACCGCAGTGTACAACACCCATTTACTTATGTTTTGTTCTACTTGTAGTTACAGATTCCGACGGCTCGGCATACTTAAATACTTTTGAAAATACTTATATCTTGTAGGATACTTTTAGTTCAGAGCACTTAGGCCCCTTAATGTTTATAGTTTTATACCATGTAAGGTTTGGTATACTTTGTTCACTATAAACAAGGGCTCTGATACCAATCTGTCACACCCCGAAAACCAAAGGCGGAAACGTTCCCGGGGTTGACTCCATGTTGTGTATCAAATCCAATGTACATAGTAATCACAGTAAACAACCATTACATTACATATATATGAAAGTTTACATTTGGTTCAAAAGTAAATTGTACAAAGTTATACATATATCATATGAACAAAAGAGACAAGTCTTCGGAGCACTCCATCTTCACCAAAAGATATCGCCGGGTACCTGTCTAACTTGGACCTGAGAATACAAGCAGTTTGAAAATCAGCATAAGGCTGGTGAGTTCATAAGTGGTTTTGTTTTGTGAAAATGTATCGGTTTCCTTTAGTTTTCTGAAAAGATTTGATATCCAAGAAAATCCCATATTTTCTTATGTAAAGTAGTTAAGTTATCTTTCGTTACAGTTCTGTTGCCGGATATAAGTTAACCCCAGGAAAATCTCATATTTTCCTAAATGCAAGATTGATAGAATAACACATAGTATAGTTTTATATACGAAACTATAATTTGACGAACTGTAGATAGAAAGTATCTTGAAAACCTTGGGACTAACATCCCGAACCAGTTATAAGATAATTCGATAAAGACCATGGGATTACTATCCCGAAAATAGATATAAGATAGCTTGATAAACCATGGGATCACTATCCCGAAAGTAGATATATGATAGATTTATAAAATCATGGGATTATCATACCGTATAAGATTTAGTTTCAAAACCATGGGATTACCATCCCGAACGAGATATAGACACAAGATCATGGGATTATCATCCCGAACGAGATATAGACATAAAACCATGGGATTACCATCCCGAACGAGATATAGATATAAAACCATGGGATTACCATCCCGAACGAAATATAGATACAAGACCATGGGATTATCATCCCGAACAAGATTTAGATTCTAAACAAATCTTAGCTGTGAATAAGTTTATATTAATACGTATTGTGAGTCGGGTAACCATGCTGATACGACAACGAGACCTCCTTGACGTTAGTCAGACGTCGGACGATATACAGAATTTGTCACCCCAGGCGTGCCCGCCTAACTGTAGCTAGCAGTTAAGGTGTGGGATTGTCAGTCCCGAATAGATCTATTCACAAATTCCTCGCTCTCCCTCCAGGAGACTCTGGTTACACTTCCGGAGAGGATTTACTTGATCATCCATAAAGGGTAGTGACTATCTCACAAGCTAGTATTAAACTATTCACAGGATTCTCATACGATAACAAACATACAAAGACTTTAAGACATGATACAATGAAAATAGATACATACAACGAAACTATCTGGCAAAACATTCGAATTATACGGAGATAAACTGAATCAGACATAGTTTATCTAATAACTTAATACAGATATCAGTAAGTGATATAATGAGAAACATAGAACAACAAATTATTCCCATAATAATTTGATTAGTTTGATTATTTTCTTAACTAAAATCCATTTAGTTGTAATTGATAAATCATTCCTTATGCTCAACATAATACATAAGGAGTATAAGAGTTTATAAGTTTGCCAGATATTATTTGAAGCACATAAATGTTATGATTTGAAAACAGTTTTGGTTTGCTTGTATTCCCCCCCTGAAAACAGTTAAAAACAGTGAAAAAGGCGTAGGGGTATGAACTCACCGGACGAGAAGTAGGACGATTTGGATGCTAAGAGTTGATCCGGGGCTTGTAATTACACGAGGTTCCTAATT
Source organism: Lactuca serriola (assembly GCF_051521515.1). Taxonomy (NCBI): domain Eukaryota; kingdom Viridiplantae; phylum Streptophyta; class Magnoliopsida; order Asterales; family Asteraceae; genus Lactuca; species Lactuca serriola. The sequence continues at coordinate 112,399,994 of NC_136409.1, read as the reverse complement.
ATAACGTAAAGATACACATTTGTATCTTATTAGGACTTAGATTGATTGTTGGATAGGGACCATTGCTTCTAGTCGCGAAAACACTCCGATACGAGTGTTTGGAGGGACCCGGGTGCGTTTAAAGATGTGAAATGACACTAGGGACTTGGGACTTGAGTTTACTCCCCATGAATAAACTTATACAAGAGTTTTTGGTCCAAAACACCCATTCCCCATGAGTTTACGGCCGTAAACTCATGGTAGGGTGGTTTATGGTGCAAATTTGGGTCATAAATGGATATGGACACTTGGAAATGCTTGGATTAATTTTTCTTAAGGCTTGGATTGAATTAAAAACATCATTTACAATACATAAGGGAGTTTACGGCCTAGGCATGGGGTCTTTGGCCGTAAACTCTCAATTCTCCAAGATTTAGTGTTTTTAGGGTGTTAAAATCAATCACATGTGATTCTAAAAATTCTCACAAGCCTAGAAATGAGTTTGCATGGAACATATGAGGGATTTATGGAGTTTACGGCCCATGAAACCCCCTTCATGGCCGTAAACTCTAATATATGGTGCTACAAGGTGTTTTAAGGTCTAAAACTTGCATGAAAGGACTTCTAAAATTCATCTAAGGGCCTTAGGGGTGTTTAGTTTGCATTCTAACACCAAAGATTTTGGAGTTTACGGCCCAAGAACAAGCCTTGGCCGTAAACTCTTATAAATCCCACAAATGATGTGTTTTAGGCCCTTAAAGTATTTTTGGTTGGTCCCTTGATTTATTCCAAGGCTTTTGGTGGTGTTGGATGGCTTTCTAACACCTTAGAATTGGATTTATGTCAAGTTTTGGGGAGTTTACGGCCCAAGCACTCACCTTGGCCGTAAACTCATCTAAATCCCCCAAAATTCATGTTTCAAGTGTCCAAATGCTAGAACCAAGGTCCTATAATTCATATCTAAACCATAAAAGTGATTTGCAAGGGTTTAAGGGTATGAAAAACCCCATTAACATGAGTTTACGGCCCAAGCTTATGCCTTGGCCGTAAACTCCTTCAAAGTCCTCAAAATCAAAGTTTTAAATGTTCTAAGTCCATATCTTGAAGTCCCTTAGCCATATCTAAAGTCCAATTGAGTCTAGGAAGGAGTTTAAGGGCTAAAAACCCTTGAAAATGGTGTTTACGGCCTAGGCAGCCTCCTGGGCCGTAAACTCACATATATTGTCCAATTTCATGATTAAATGTCAAATTTGGAAGCTAAACATGCTATAGATTAAGGCTAGGAAGGTACCTTAAGGATTTGAGGCCTTAAAATTGAGTTTTGGACACTTAATCTTTGGATTTAGGAGAGAGGTTAGAGAGAGAGTAGAGAGAGAAGGAAAAAGCTTCAAATGAGTGCTTAAACATGTTTATATAGTTCCTAAAACTTGGACATGGTGGAATTCTACCCGATACCGGCCTTAAACGAAGCTTTGGGTCGCACCCGATTGAGTTTCCGTCACTCGACGAGGATATTTCTAAAACTTATGAAATAAATGTTTTGGGCTAAATTCATGAGTTCCTAAATGATTTGGATCCTCATTGAATGATAATAAACATATAATTTTAGCTAACTAAACCCGAAAACGATATCGGGACATTTCGATTTCCGACGAGTTATTCGGGCAGAACAGGTTTTCGGCGATGAACAACTTAGGGTTGTTACAGATCTTTCTTCTTTCTTGTGAAAACTTTGATTTTGTTGTTTTTCATTTCTTCAGAATCAGATTGGATTTGTTTATTGTTAGCTTGTTTCTTGACAAATTCTCTCTTAACTCTCTTAGGGTTAGAAGTCGATTTCTTGGTTTGAGCTTTAGGATTCATGACTAACTTTCCCTTTCCCTTGACATAATTTGGTGATGCATCAGAGGGATGAGTATTTGGTTTCCTACGGTGCTTCTTTTGAAAAGAGGGATGAGTTTTTGGAACAAAGTTCGCTTTTGAGTTGCAAGTATGACAACGAGAGCACTGACTAGAATTTTCCTTTGAACGAGCTTTCGTGCTTGGATTGAAAGTTTTTTCTCTGTGAACATAGTTGGAATTTTGGGTTGCCAAAATTTCTTCCTTTCATTGAGATTGTTCTGGTATCTTCGATTCCTTAATCACTTTTGCTTAGCTAGTTGTTCAGCGGAATTGTAAATGTTCACTTGTGGTTTCGCTTTCTTAGCATAGGTTTTGTCCTTCGATGGAAGAGGTTTGGTTTCATTTTGAACTTACTTGCTACCACTTGGGCTACCCTTCTCAAATGCTAATCGATTATTCAGTGGTTCTGCCACAAATCGACCTTTAACTCTCCAAGACGTTCTTTCAGATAGACCCTTCGTTTCTTCTGCATTATCAATTAGTGCGGACCAAAAGAATTCATCACAACCATCTTTGTTGTCTTCATTAACGATGGACGTTAGTTTGATAGTTTGATTTTTGTCTAGTCCCCCAGTGGCAAACACTTGATTTGGTACGGTTTAGACTTTTGTAAAAACAGTTGCTTTTGCTTTTAGTGTTTTTGGTTGATTTTGAGAAATACACATGAATTCAACCGAATTTTCAGAAATCAAGTCTTTTACTTGCAGAGGTTCGTGTTTAACAAACTCTGAGCAATCCACTTCGTCCTCTACTGAAATTTCGCTCATACCACTATCCTCATCGAATTCAGATGTACTTTCAATATTTATTTTATTTTCTGAACTCAATTTCACATTCAATGAGTTGAATTTCAGTATAGTCTCGTACTTGATTTGCTTCTTATCTTTTTCATCCAAAAGTTGTTTCAACATATTTTTGTGTTCTTTGGACATAATAAAAGATTCAATTCATTCCAGTCCAACCCTATATGCATCAGAAGTTTCTTCTGAAGAAAATATGGATTCACAATTGTAATAGTCGGCGTCTATTTCATCTTCCTTTAATTCTAGAAATGGTAAGATCATTTTATGAATTTTCTCACAAATTCTGCAATCAAGGTGCAACTGAGTAATATTAAAGTAAATCCTTTTAGCAATCAAACAATAAATGCTACGTTGTTTTAAAAGCATCAAATTGTCACATTGCAAATAAGTTAATTGATCCCTAGACTTAGATGACTCCGACTCAATCTTCTCAATCCACATTTGCCTCTCATCACTCTTTGATGAAACCCTGGTCAATTGATCAGTTAGGCTACCGTTTGTTAATCGTGTTCATTTCAAACTATCACAAATTCTTGAGAAAGTGAATTTTAGATCATTCAATTCGGTTTCATATTTAGAAACAGGTATGTGTAGAGACTCGAGAATGTAATTTACCTTGTTAATCAGTTCTTCGCATTCGTTGATCTGCTCTGGAACTGGTCGTGTAGTAAAACAGTTGTCGTCTCCTTTTCCACTTCCAGTAGCCCTCGTTTGTCACCATCAAACACCTGCCTGCAAAATGAGTACTTTCTTCCTTTGCAACGAATCCCCTTCCATGTGTGGGCTTGCAAACTTCATCATCCTGTGAATCTGTTGACCAGACTTCGACCTCTCCAAACTCATCTTCTGCAACATTTTCCTGCACAATCAAAGCATGCGTAGAGTTATCAGTAGTTTTCTTCCTCTTGATCTCCTTTATCTTTCGCATATGGTATGCCTCATCATCTTCTCCTTCTCTTCTCTCATTCAACTTCCTCAGCATGCAATCCTTGGCCAAATGGTGTTTGCCATGACAATAGTTACAGTCATAGCCAGAGTCACCAACGACCTTTTTATCCTTTTTCTCATCTTCCTTTTGAGAAGCAGTTTTACCTTCTTCCTTCACCTTTTTCGATCTATAACTTCTTTTCCAGTTTCTATATTGTTCAAAGGAAATTTCTTTCTTGCGAATCGCTTGGGATTTGAAACCATCAAGGCATATTCTTCAGTGGTAAGATCACATTCAGAGTGATCGGATTCAGATCCATTGACTGCAACTGTTTTGCCTTTTGCAATAAGATCTAGAGACCCCACACTAGAAACAACCTTCCCTTCCTTTGACACTTCGCTTTCATGAGCTTTAAGAATACCCACCAGCGTAGCCAAAGTATAACTCTTAAACTGCTCGTGAGCCTTAACTGTAGAGACACCTGTCATCCATTTAGACCTAAGACCATTCATAAATGTAACCTTCTGCTCGATCACTTCTCTTCCAATGTCATGTTTGGTCATCCTTCTGAGAACATGGTTGTAGCGATTGAAGGTCTGACTCAAATTCTCTTCTGCCTTTTGTGTGAAAGCCCCAAAATCTGAAAGTAGGAGTGTACGAGTTGAATGCTTAAGGTTTGTGTCTATGGAAGAAAGTTCCTTGAGCCTCTCCCATATTTCTTTCGCAGTCTCACACGAGCTAACCAGTCGAAACGTGTCTGCCTGCAGGGCAAATCTGATGATCCTCATAGCTTTAACATTGCTAATGAGTTTCTCTTTCTCATCTTGGGTCACATCTTTGACATCGAGAAGCAGTTGATTGTATTCTTTTTGAGTTTTGATGTTTCTTTTGGTCTCTGTGTGAACGAATGGACCTAAAGTAATAGCTTCCTAAATCAGATAACCATTGTCGTCTGAACCAAGAACGTAATCTTCAAAGTGGAGCACTTAAACTTCATACTCGTGAGGGAAGAGTATCGGGATCCTTTTTGTTGATCCAATACTGCTTGAGATGTTCAAGGACTTAATGCTTGTGTCGTTGTGCTGCATCTTGACAAGATCTTTGTTACATGTTATGAATCAGATGTGTAAACCAAACAAATAAAAGGGTAATATCAAGATCACAGTAAGTGGTCAGAAAACCAAAGAAGAGGACTGAACAAGATCCTATGTCAGTGGAAACCCTAGTAGCTCAACAAACAGGAGAGATGCATATAAGTTACACAATCTCCTGCTCTGATACCAATTGTTAGGATATTAAATCCTTAATGATCGATTAGATTCAACAAGTAAACAAAGAACACAAAGGTAATCAAACTGATGCTGAATGATTAAAAGTCACGC